>NC_142651.1:54580000-55830000 GCF_055504915.1 Nelumbo nucifera | reverse complement strand
TAATTTTTCTTCAATATCTGTTGGAGATAGGGAAAGGGGCTGAAAAGGAGTGATCGCCCTTTACTCTTGGAGGTTTTCATGCCTTCAGTCAGTAGGTTGGTGGGTGTTTGCAGTGGTTTGTAGGAAGCCCCCCCAATCGATGGTGAGAAGAGAGCTGTTTCAGGTGGTGCTGTGGACAGTCGAGTGCAGGTTGGCTTTGTGGTGATTAAATAGGTGGGTTATGTGGGTATTTCAGTGGGGATCGAGTGGTTGGTGAGTTGCTAGTGTTATGGTGTGCATTCAGGTAGTTGTGTGGTAGTTTTGTGGTGTGGAGAGTGAAGAAATCAGTGACGGGTGTTTCTGAATTTGTGACTGTAGGTGGTTTTTACTAGTGTGCAGTGTGGTGAGAAGTGAATAAAAAAAAAGTCAGATATGGGAGACAACAGTGAAAACAAATCTAGTGTGATGGTTCCCACCGACTACCTGAATGTTCAGGTGACTTCTATCAAGTTGAATGAGGAGAACTATGTGCCTTCGGCGAAATCCGTAGAGGCCTTTCTTAGAGCTAAGAAGAAGGTGAAGCATGTAAGGGAAGAAAAACCCTCCACTGAGTCTCATGTGTATAGTGATTGGGAACAAGAAGATGCACAAATTATGACCTGGTTATGGAATAGTATGGAGCCCAAGATCAGTGTGAATTTCATGTTCATAAATACAACCAAGGAGATTTGGGACCATGCCAAGAAGCTGTATTCGGGACAAGACAACACTACTAGAGTGTATCAGCTTTATCAGGAGTACTTTAATCTGCAATAGGGTAATCAAAGTCTTGAGGAGTACTATGCTAGCATGAGGAACTTTCGTAATGAGTTGAATGTGTACCATCCCCTCACTTCTGATGTTAAAATTCAGCAACAACAGAGAGAACAACTATATGTGACCAGATTTTTAGTAGGGCTGAAATCTGAATATGAATCAGTGAGAGCACAAATACTAGGAGGGTCAGCCCTTTTGTCCCTAGAAAAGGTATTTTCCCGTCTTCGGAGGATCTCTATTGGGCCTATAGAGAATTCTAATATCTCTAATAGGTCTGCCTTTGCAGTGACGAGAGGGGGAGGACGTGGTGTTAGAGGTGGAGCTCGGGGAGTTCAATCTGGCCGTAGTGGTGGCAGTGGATCAGTGTATGGTCGTAGTGGTGGTGGTGGACGTATTGAAGGTCAAGATTCAGGGAGAGTTCGTGGTAGAGGACGTAGTAATGGTCCAAGGAAGTGTACACACTGTGGTATGGAAGGACATACCATCAACTTTTGTTATGATTTGTGTTGAGAATGGCTAGATGGGTGTTTTTGGTTTTTTTTCTCCTTTCTTATACTCTCAGTATTTGGGCACCCATATAGGGGCCTTCTTATAATTATTATTTTCTCAGATTATAATGTATTCTTTTGAGGGTGTGAACAGTGAAACACACACACACACACACCCCTCTCGATAGCTCTCTTCTTCCCTTTCTTCTTCTTCTCTTCTCTTCTCTTCTCTTCTCTTCTCTTCTCTTCTTCTTCTCTTCTCTTCTCTTCTCTTCTTCTTCTCTTCTCTTCTCTTCTCTTCTTCCTCTCTCTTGAAACCCTAGTTTCTGCAATTTGGTATCAGAGCGGGTAGAGAATATGGGAGTTGTTCTCTGCTGATCTCCTACCCAGAGTCGAACTGCTGACGTCATCCGGCGGCGGTCTGACGTCAGTAGTCCGTATAGGTGCCGACGGCAGTCTATGAAACCAGCACAGTTTGATTCGCCTTGATTTTAGAAAAATTTTGGTATGACTCTTGTCATCATATGAAGGTTCTATTATTTTTGGTGGATTTTTTAAGGAAAAAATTGCAAAAATTCCAAATCTGATGTCAAACCATGTACAACAGGTTTAATGATATTTTTTGCTGTAAAACCTAGACCATTTAGGTCGTTTTTCAATTTGGGATTGACGGGAAGTGGTCCCATATTTTTTTGAGCACTGTGTGATTTTTGGGAGATTTTTTTCTCCTTCTATTTTGCCGCCAACCTAGTTTTTTTGGGCTTCCTTTGGTTCTTAACCGTGTGGTAACCTGGTTTTTGGGTCTGGAACCTTGGTTAAAGTGTTGGGGGTCTTTTTTGGTTGGTGAAAAGGTGTCTTGTTAGAATATGGAATCATCTAAGGATTTTTAGATGGTTCCTGGCGTGCTCTCGAGAATTGTAGATATTTCCAGTGGTATGACAAGTACTGTTAAATTGGATGGAACTAATTTTTTAGAGTGGTCTTAGTCTGCTAAACTTACCATTACTGGGAGGGGTAAACTGGGATTCATCACAGAAAGGGAAGTGAAGCCGAGTCTTGAAGACCCGAAATTTGCAAGGTGGGAACAGGACAACTTCCTTGTTATGTCATGGCTGATTTGCTCAATGCAACCTCATATTGCCCGAAATTACATGCTTCTTCCATCTGCCAAGGATATCTGGGATAGGGTGGTTGCTACTTATTCCCAAGTTAACAATACTGCTAGAGTGTATCAACTTCGGAGGGAAGCTTGCAGTATGCGTCAAGAGGAGAGATATGTTGCTATGTATTTCTTTTCTCTACAGTTTATCTGGGAAGAAATGGATCACTTGAAATCTCTAGTTTGGAAGGACCTTGAAAATGGTGAGTAGTATTGGAAGTACATAGAGGAGAATAGAGTTTGATTTTTTGGCAGGCTTAAACCCAGAGTTTGATTTCACCAGGCAACACATTCTTAGTGCAGGTGTTGTTTCTCTTGCTACTTCTTACTCTCTTGTACAAGGGGAAGAAAGTCGAAGAACTGCCATGATGCAATCCTCTATGAGTGATCATTCTGCCTTTATGTCATCGCGACCCAAGCAAAATACTAGCAAACATCCCATTGCAGAGAAGGTCGAGGATGTTATTTGTGAGTACTACAAGAAGCCAAGACACACTAAAGAAAGGTGCTGGAAGCTTAATCCTCATCTAAAGCCGGAGAAGTACAAAACCGGGAAGAAGGGCAATGCTCACTTGGCTACAGTTGGTAATGATGCTCAGCCCTTGGATGTGCTTAACTCCTCTGATGTGATGGACAAACTTAGGAATATATTGTTGCAGTTAGAGAAGGGTGGTACATCCTTCTCATCTAGTTTTGGACTTAGTAATCTATCTAGTTCATATGCCAAGACAGGTACTGCACTTGTTTGTTCCACCTCTTTTAGCCCATGGATTGTAGACTCTGGGGCTAGTGCCCATATAACTAGTATGCCTTCACATTTTACCTCATATAGGTTAACCCTGGGGAAGGGCAAGATTATTGTTGCTGATGGATCTCAGACCCCAATCTCGAGTCAGGGTGAAGTCAGAATCACTAATAACCTTTTTCTTGATTCTGTTCTACATGTGCCCCAGCTACAAAAAAAATTTGTCTATTAGTTCTTTAACAAAATCCCACAATTGCTCAGTGACCTTTTTTTCCAACCATTGTGTTTTTCAGGACTTAAGCACGGGGAAGACGATTGGAAGTGGGCATGAAGTGGATGGATTCTACCTCCTGGATGGACCTTCAAAGCATGGATTGTCAAGCCAGACTAAGTCTTGTTCCAATGAGAAAATGAGTCTTTTGAAATTATGACATTGTCGCCTTGGTCATATGTTTGTCAATTCTATCAAGTTTTTGTTTCCAAACTTGTTTGATTCTGTGTCCAAATTGAATTTTGAATGTGAAATTTGTCATTTATCCAAACAATGTAGAAACACATATTTTGCAAGCAGTAAAAGAAGTAGTGTTGCTTTCCATTTGATCCATACTGATGTTTGGGGCCCATATGCTGTCCCCTGTATGGGGGGGTACAGGTATTTCATTCTCTTCATTGATGACTATAGTCGGTATACATGGCTTTATTTGATGAAAAGTAGAGATAAAGTTCCTATGATTGTTCAAAACTTCATGAATATGGTCGAGACACAATTTGAGAAAAGAGTTAAGATAATAAGATCTGACAATGCCAAGGAATACTTTGAATATCACTTGCATAGATTTCTTGAAGATAGGGGCACTATTCACCCAAGTTCATGTAGTCATACTCCACAACAAAATGGGGTGGCTGAAAGAAAAAATAGGCATGTGGTTGAAGTTGCTCGAGGCTTATTGTTCCAACTCGTTTCTGGGGTGATGCTGTTGAAACAACTGTATATCTCATTAACAGACTTCCATCAAGGGTCCTTAACCTTCATTCTCCTCATCAACTACTCTTCCCTGATGAAACTCCTTTTAATCTATCCCTTAAGGTCTTTGGTTGTGTTTGTTTTGTTCATGATATGAGTCCTTCCCAGCGCAAGTTTGATCCTAAATCAGTTAAGTGTGTATTCCTTGGTTACTCTCCAGTCCAGAAAAGCTATAGATGCTTTGATGCTCTTTTTGGCAAGAGATGTCTCTAAGGATGTTACCTTTTTGGAATCCTCTTCCTTTTTCCAATCACACCATCTTTCTCTTCAGGAGGAGAATGCAAGTGAAGATCGGACTCCCTTCTACCTTCCTATTCCTACCTCTATTCCTTCCTCTCTTCCTACCTTTATTCCTTCTCCTCCTCCTTCTCCTCCTCCTCTTGTGTATTGACCTCGGTCCTAGCAGCAGTTTTTCATCAGGTGCAGTAAGAGGGTGGCTCCTGAAGTAGAATGCCCATCACAATTTGATTCCCCGGACTCAGGTAATCTTGAACCTCTTGAAAATCCTATTTTTGATTCTAACCTTGATCTTCCTATTACCATTCGAAAAGGGAAGAGGACATGTAGAAAGTATCATATCACTAACTATGTGTCTTATGATACTCTTTCACCTTCTTAGTATGCCTATATTTCTACTATCTCTTCTGTTTCCATCCCTCGCAGTGTTACAGAGGCAATGCAGTGCCCTCACTGGAAGGAAGCTATGAACCAAGAGATGGAGGCCCTAATAAAGAACCAGACTTGGGAGGTTGTTCCTTGCCCCAAAGATAAGATTCCTGTTGGGTGTAAGTGGGTTTATACTGTTAAGCACAAGGCATATGGCTCAATTGAAAGATGCAAAGCTCGGCTTGTAGCCAAAGGATGTAAAGAATGTCTTCCTTAATGGGGACTTACAAGAGGAAGTGTATATGGATTTACCACCTGGGGTAAATTTTCCTAACAGTGATGGAAATGTGTCGCTTGAAGAAATCTTTGTATGGGCTAAAACAATCTCCAAGAGCATGGTTTGACAGGTTCAGGAATGCCATCTTAAAGATTGTTTTTTCTCAATCTCAGGCTGACCACACCTTATTTATTAGAAGAGTTGATGGTAGAGTAATAATGTTGATAGTATATGTTGATGACATTGTTGTGACAGGTGATGATATCACAGGTATCTCTCAGTTAAAGTCATTCCTTGCTTCTGAATTTGAGATTAAGGACCTTGGTGAAATCCGATACTTTCTTGGCATTGAAGTTGCAAGATCCAAGAAGGGGATTTTTCTATCACAAAGGAAATATGTACTTGATTTGCTTCATGAGGTTGGGAAATTAGGGTGTAAGTCTGTAGAAACTCCAATTGATCCCAACCACAATTTGAACTCTACTGAAGGAGAAGTTCTTCCAGACAGAGGGGTATATCAGAGATTGGTGGGACGCCTTCTGTATCTTTGTACCTGACATTTCCTATGCTGTTGGAGTGGTTAGCCAATATAAGCATGAACCCAGAACATCTCATATGCAGGCAGTTAACAGAATTTTAGCCTACTTGAAAGGATGCCCTAGCAAAGGGATGTTGTATTTCAACCACGACCATCTAAAGATTGAGGCTTACACAGATGCTGATTGGGCAGGGTCCATCGATGATAGAAGATCTACATCCAGTTATTGTGCCTCAGTTGGAGGCAATGTGGTTTCCTGGAGAAGTAAGAAACAATCTGTGGTTGCTCGTTCTAGTGCTGAGGCAGAGTATAGGGCAATGGCTCATGGAGTGTCTGAACTACTCTGGTTGAAGACCTTATTGACTGAGATGGGCCTTCAAGCAGATGTTCCAATGAGACTATATTGTGACAATCAAGCAGCCATAAATATTGCTCACAATCCTGTCCAACATGATCGTACAAAGCATATTGAGGTGGATAGACACTTTATTAGAGAAAGAATTGCTAACGGAGAGATTTGCCTTCCTTTTGTAAGGTTAGAAGACCAACTAGCTGATTGCCTCACTAAAGGTGTTCACCATCCAAAGTTTGCTAAGAACCTTGCCAAGCTGGGCATGATTGACATATATGCTCAGCTTGAGGGGGAGTGTTGAGAATGGCTAGGCAGGGGTGTTTTTGGTTTTTTTTCTCCTTTCTTATACTCTCTCAGTATTTGGGCACCCATATAGGGGCCTTCTTGTAATTATTATTTTCTCAGATTATAATGTATTCTTTTAAGGGTGTGAACAGTGAAACACACACACCTCGATAGCTCTCTTCTTCCATTTCTTCTTCTTCTCTTCTCTTCTTCCTCTCTCTTGAAACCCTAGTTTCTACAACTATTTGCATGGCCCACCTTCAACTTGGGCAAATCATGGAGTGGCTAGTGATAGTGGTTCCAGACAGGAGAGTCAACAAGCTGATCAGATGCCTTTTATATCTACAGATGTTTCTGGGAAGGAGATGATGAGTGTTCCACATGATGAGTATGAGCAGTTTATTCAGGCCACATCTCAACAGAATATAGCCACTCTTGCACACTCAGGTATGGCTTATTTGGCATCCAAACTCAATCCTTGAATTATTGACTTTGGAGCTTCCGATCACATGATTGGAACTCTAGGTGTGTTTTCCTCCCTTTCTCAGTGCCCCACATCAAACTTTGTTACCCTTGCTAATGGTTCCACATCTTACATTTGTGGTATTGGTAATGTTGACATAGATCCTTTATTTATTTATTTTTTTGATCAATAACTGGAATTCATTAGATTAAAAGAATTTAGTTACAACGCTCCAAAGAGAGATAAACAGGCTTAACTCTCTCCAGGAAGATAACAAAAAAGAAAAAGTTACAGAACAGCCCAAAACATTTGATCCCTTCCCACCCTCTGCTTTGCCAAAGCATCAACAAATGCATTTGCTGTTCTCTTGACCCACTGAAACTTGATTTCCAGTCCTCTAGTTAGCCACTTAATCTCCCTCCTCTCATTAGCATATTTCCAAAGTCCACTACCTTCTTGTAACCAACTTAAGACCAGCTTTGAGTCCCCTTCAATGACTAACTTTTGTATATTCAGTTCCTTAGACTTCCTTATACCCTCCAGTATTGCATAGACCTCAGCTTTGAGAGAGTCTCCAAACCCAATGGAACCTGAATTCAAAGCGACCACCTTTCCATCCTCATCTCTGAAAACCCCTCCTACACCTGATGGACCTGGATTTCCCTCACTACTTCCATCAAAGTTTAGCTTTACAAGTCCACTTCCTGGTGGTGACCACACAAGACAAACTAAAGAGCGAGCAGGAGCAGAATTTGCCACCTCCAACCAGCTATTCAGCAACATATCCATAGAAATATCAACAAACAGGTCCAAGGATTTCAGCCAATGTAACACCCTCATTGTTACTACTTCAATAAGGCATTCTTTCTTTCCTTCAGCTTCAGAGAAAATTCTGGTGTTCCTTTCCTCCCAAAGAGTCCAGCAAACAACAACCCTCACACATCCCCACATTATCCTTCCCCTTTTGTTTGGCCAACCAAAGAATGAGGGGCTATATCCTCAGTTTTGTATGTTCCCAAATTTCCTTTTATTCTTATGTCTGTTAGTAAGTTGACCAAGTCTCTTAATTTCTCTATCACTTTTTACCCTTCTTCTTGTGTCTTTCAAGATCTCAAGACGGGGATGAAGATTGGTGGAGGGCGTGGAGCTGGTGGACTGTATTATCTTGATGGTGGTGGTAGCTCGTCAACATCCCTTTAGACATTCCTTTCTCCTCTTCAGTGGTACTGTTGACTTGGTCATCCATCGCTTAAAGTATTGAAGTCTCTTGTTTCGTCATTGAGTCATCTTTCTGTTTTGGATTGTGAATTGTGTCAGTTGGGGAAACATCATCGTGTTCCATTTAGTCCTAGGGTTAATAATCATATGTCGAACCTTTTTCTTTAGTTCATTCAGATGTTTGGGGTCCAAATAAAATAGTGTCATACAATGGTTACAAATACTTTGTTATTTTTGTTGATGATTATTCAAGGATGATGTGGCTTTACCTAATGAAAGAAATGAGTGAATTGTTTTCCATTTTCCAAAAATTTTATGCTGAAATCCGCAACCAATTTGGTGTACACATTAAGATTCTTCGTTTTGATAATGGTCGAGAATACTTTTATACACTGTTTTAGGAGTATTTGGAACAACATGGCATTATTCATCAAACTTCATGTATCCACACCCCACAACAAAATGGGGTAGCTGAGAGAAAGAACTATCACCTTTTGGAAATTGTTCGATCCCTTATGCACCATATGAATGTACCCAAACATTTTTGGAGTGATGCTGTGCTTACATCTTGCTTCTTGTTTAACTGGTTGCCCACACCCATCCTTGAAGCTCATTCCCCTTTCACCACTTTGTTTCCTACCTTGTCTTTGTTCTCCTTTACTCCTAGGATTTTCGGGTGTGTATGCTTTGTTCATAATCTTGGACCAGGAAAGGACAAATTGGATGCATGATCCACTAAGTGTATCTTCCTTGGCTATTCCCAGACCCAGAAAGGTTATAAGTGTTATAACCCTAGTTCTCGATGTTTCTTTGTGTGTGTAGATATTACTTTCTTTGAGTCTACTCCATTTTTCTTGGGGTCAGGTGATGTCCCTTCTTCTTCCGCACCTCCTCTTTCAGTTCCCATTGAGGACCCCATTCCACTTGTTCCAGTTGTGACTAAGTCTTTGCCTCTAGTGCAACTTGCTGTTGAACGGCCACCCATCCATCAAGTGTATACGCATTGACAACATATACCAGCTCCTCCAGCTTCGTCACCGTTGACAGATCCGACAGTTGTTCCCACACCAACCACAACCCAGTTTTTGACCTTGATCTTCTAATTGCCTTAGGGAAAGGTAAACGCAATTGCACATTTCACCACATTTCTAATTATGCTTCTATCTCTCACCTTTCTACTTCCCATTGCTAGTTTATTTCTTTGTTGTCTTCTATTTTTGTTCCTATGGATGTCCAGGAAGCCCTTGCCTCGCCAGGGTGGTGCCATGCAATGGAAGAAGAACTCTCTGCCTTAGCTCATAATCATACGTGGGATCTCACCACGCTCCCTCCTGGTAAGCAGGCTGTCGGTTGTAAGTGGGTATACACTGTTAAGCATTTACCTGATGGTGGTGTAGATTGGTTGAAAGCTAGATTGGTAAATTAAAATACTTCTTGGGGATAGAAGTAGCAAGGTTTAAGCATGGTATTAATTTGTGCCAGAGGAAGTATGTTCTTGATTTATTGGAAGAAATAGGATTGTTAGGTGCCAAACCAGCTGAAACACCTATGGAACCAAATACCAAGTTGAGCAGTGATATGGGTAAGGAGTTTGAAGATCTTGGAAGGTACAGGCGGTTTGTGGGTAAGCTAAACTACCTAACCATTACTCGGCCAGACATTTCATTTGCAGTTAGTGTGGTGAGTCAATTTATGTTGAAATCTTGGGTTCCACATTGGAATGCAGTTTTAAGGATTGTAAGGTATTTGAAGGGAGCTCCTAGTCGTGACTTGATATATAAAAATGGAGGAAATCTCAAAATAGAGGGATCCACCGATGCTGATTGGGCTGGTTCTGTATCTGACAGAAGATCCACTACAGGTTACTGTACTTTCCTTGGGGGTAATCTAGTGACATGGAAAAGTAAGAAACAGACAGTTGTGGCAAGAAGCAGTGCAGAAGCTGAATACAGAGCCATGGCACATACCACTTGTGAGTTAGTGTGGCTTCTACAGGAGATGGGATATTCGATTGACACTCCAATGAAGCCTTATTGTGACAACCAAGCTGTAGTCCACATCTCTTCTAATCCAATGTTTCATGAGAGAACAAAGCATATAGAAGTTTGTCACTTTATGAGAGAGAAGGTGCTTAGTGGAGTGATAGATACTGCATATGTTAACACAAGGAGTCAATGGGCAGACTTGTTCACCAAAGGGTTGAGTCGGGGAAGAGTGGACTACATATGTAACAAGCTGAGACTATATGATATATACTCACCAGCTTGAGGGGAGTGTTAGTGTCGACTATATAGGGGTAATTTAGTCTTTCTATTTATGTTTAAAGCTGATGCGTAATGTTTATGTTAAGTGATGTGTCCCATACTTAAGTAGGGACATAATAGTCTTTTGATTATTGAATAGAAACATATAAATATAACCTGGCCGACTAGAGAGGGTGATCAAGCTCTCTAGTTCAAACCAGATTTTTCCCTTTCTTCTCTTTTCTCTTCTCTTCTTCTTCTCCTATTCTCTCTAGTATCCCTTCTGATGTCTCTCTAATACTAATACTAACAGAATTCTAGTGCAGATCAGAACTTTATCACAAGTAATAAATGGATGTTGTACATAATGATACAGTGTATACAAGGCTTACAAGCTATAGTATACCACCATCCCATTCACAAAAGACTCTCTACTCCCCCCTTCAAACTGATACTAAGAAGTAAGGATAAGTTTGTCAACAAGAAAATTATGTCTAGATTGTTCATTGCATTAGTAAAAGAGGTCAGCTGGTTGGAGTTCAGAAGAGACATGTGGGAGAGTGGTTTGGCCTGCAATGTATATCTCTAATAAAATGGCAATCAGCTCTTTGGTGTTCTCATGGAAAACTGGAAGGATGATCTATGGCATTCATATTGTCAGCAAAGAGGGACACAAGATATGGAATTACGGATGATCTATTCTCACCTACTGAAGTAAGGCCTTAATCCATATAATTTCACTACAAGCAGAAGACATGGACTGATACTCAACTTCAATAGAGGATTTGGAAACAGTCTGTTATTTTTTGCACTTCCAGGAAATAAGTGAACCACAAAGGATTCACACCAACCAGTAGTAGCCCCTGTTTGGTAGTATTTATTGAATAAATAAGTGCTTACTCTAATAAGCACTTATTAGTGTTTGGTGAAAAAGCACTCTTTTCAAATAAGAGTAATTGGTATTTTGAAAATTACTTGACAGGCCAAGATAGGCTGGAAACGCAATAAGCACCTTTTTTTTTATAAGTAAAATGGGATACTGCCTCAAGAAAACCCTCAAAGTTGCAACCTAGCCCAAAAGAGAAGAGAGTGTGTGCTGGTTGAAACCAAGAAGAAGCTAATGCTCTGATACCATGAAAGCTAAACTACTGTAGCCGAAGTAGCAGAAAGGAGAAGAAGAAGAAGAAGAGATGCTGGAATGTCGAACTATACTAGCCAGTCGACCATGTTATTATTTATATTTGAATGTAGTACAAGATACAAGTAATTACTGGAATGCCCCTGATTAGTGATGGGACACCCAGTAACTTAAAACATTAAACAGGCTTAGGCCCATTAACACAGGCCCAGTTACAAGATAACTTGAACTCAAGTATGGGCTAATAAGAACTCTTATCAGCCGAACACTCATACAAAGAGACATCATTCAACATTCTAACACTCCCCCTCAAGCTAAGCATGGATATCAATCATGTTTAGCTTGCCAAGTATGTCCCTGAACTTTGTTGTTGCCAGCCCTTTAGTCAATACATCTGCAATTTGCATCTCCGATGGTGTATACGACACATAGAGTTCTCCTGAAACAATTCTCTCTTTGATAAAGTGTCAATCAATTTCAATATGTTTTGTCCTGTCATGCTTTACGGGATTGTTGGCAATGTTGATAGCAGCTTTATTATCGCAATACAGCCTGAGAAGACCCTCAGCCTTAATACCAAGCTCATTAAGAAGAGTTCTGAGCCATAAGAGTTAAGCTACCCCGTGTGCCATAGCTCGGTATTCTGCTTCTGCACTTGATCTAGCCACAACATTCTGCTTCTTACTACGCCATGTGACCAGGTTCCCTCCCACAAATGTACAATATCCTGAAGTTGATTTTCTGTCTCCCACAGAACCAGCCCAATCTGCATCAGTATAAGCTTCAATTTCAATTCTATTGTTTTTCCTGAAGAGAATTCCCTTTCCTGGGCAAGTCTTCAAGTACCTGAGAATCCTTTCAACTGCTTTCAAATGAGGGATCTTTGGAGAGTGCATAAATTGACTGACAACATGCACAGCATAAGCAATATCTGGCCGAGTGAGGGATAAGTATATCAGCTTCCCTACCAATTTTTGGTATCTCTCTCTATCACAGTAGTCCTCCCCTACTGATTCCTACAGGCCATGATTTTGTTCTATTGGTGTATCTACTGGCCTGCACCCCATCATGCCTGTTTCCTCTAGGAGGTCAAGAACATACTTCCGCTGACATATGTAGATTCCCTCTCTTGACCTGGCAACTTCAATCCCAAGAAAATATCTCAAATGACCCAAGTCTTTGATCTCAAATTCAGAAGCTAGAAACTCCTTCAGTTTTTTTATCTCTTCCAAGTCATTCCCGGTAATTACCATATCATCCACATAAACAATGAGCGCAGTAAATTTGCTATCCTGTCTCCTTATGAACAAGGTATGGTCTGCACCACTCTGAGTGTACCCCACTTTCTTCATGGCCCCACAAAGCCTCTCAAACCATGCACGGGGAGATTGCTTCAACCCATATAATGCTTTCCTCAGTTTGCACACCTTTCTACCAAAGTCATAGCCTGGTGGAGGTTCCATAAATACCTCTTCATGAAGGTTACCATTTAAGAAGGCATTCTTCACATCCAGCTGATGAAGTTCCCATGAAAAATTTGTTGCTAGTGACAATAGAACCCGAATTGTGTTGAACTTTGCTACTGGGGGCAAAGGTTTCTTTGTAGTCAATCCCTTCTTTTTGAGTAAACCCCTTTGCCACAAGTCTGGCCTTGTACCTTTCAATGGACCCGTCCTCCTTGTGCTTTACAGTAAACACCCACTTGCACCCAACAGTGGTCTTCCCCTCTGGCAGATCCACTAATTCCCAAGTTCTTGATTTCATTAGGGCTTTCATCTCTTCATTCATAGCTTCTTTCCACCTTGGATCAAACACAGCCTCTGAGTACCTAGAAGGAACACGCACAGAGGAAAGAGCAGACACAAAGGAGTGATAGGCAGGAGATAAATGTGAGTAAGAAACAAAATCAGCAATGGGGTGCCGGGTGGTGCAAGAGCGGATAGGCTTACGGAGAGCAATAGGAAGATCCAAATCAGAAGTATGAGAGTTTGAATTACCTTGGATTGTAGGGACAGATTGACCCGAGTCCAACTGGTTGCTGTCATGAGGTTGAGGGCCCCTTTTTCTTCTGTTGTATGTAAGTATCTCTTTTTGTTGCCTACTGGAGCCTTCAGGAACATCTGCAGCATCAGGAGAGGTAACCGGCACAGTGGGAGCCTCACTGGGTTGACCCAGAATGTCACAACAAGGAGTAGGAGGAGAGGATGGAAGACCCGAGGCAGATAGGGGGACAAAAAAAGAGGGAGAATGAGAATCCTCTTCCATCCCACTAGTCTCCCCCTGAAGAGGATTTTGAGAAGACTGAAAATAGGGTTGAGATTCAAAGAAGACCACATCTCTGGTGACATACTTTCTCTTGGAGACAGGGTCATAACACTTGTAACCCTTTTGTGTAGGAGAGTACCCCAAGAATATTCCCTTTGTAGCCTTAGGATCCAGCTTGGTCTTCTTTGGATCCTTCACATGTATGAAACATATACAACCAAAGACCCGAGGAGGAAGGGGAAAGTCTGGAAGAGTGGGGCACAAAACAGAGAAAGGGGTTTTCATACCCAACACCTTAGATGGCATCTGGTTTATCAAATATGATGCAGAAAGTACAGCTTTCATCTTAAGTGGGGGCAGTTTAGTCTTTATACTACTAATTAGAGCCTAATCAATATTAAGGGTCGGCAAATAGGGTTTAACCTATTAGGTTCGACTGTTCTTTCATCTTCATCTTCTTCTTCTTCTTCTTCTCCTCTTCTACTGGTTCGGACTACTGTAGCAACAGAGAAAACAAGGTCTTCTTTTTTGCAACATGTCCAAGGTGTCTAATTTCCCCAGAGTCACTTCCCAGCATAGAGTTCCGACTTTAGGGGGGATAGGTTTGGACCAAATCTTCTTCTAATGAAGAGGTTGAGGTGAAGGGACAGAGCACAAAGAGGAAAAGAAAGAAGCACATGAAAAGGAGCCTAAGGGGTTTGGGGTCCAAACACAAGCATCGGGCTCAGAAGGGTCCAAGAAAAAGGGGTCGAGAATTTTGAGAAGCTGAGCAACAAGTTGGAGTTTAGAGTCTATCAAGTCTCTTCTAAAACCCAAATTCCAACTTAAACAAGAAGATTGAGAAGAAGTCACAAACCTCTACGTAGGTTCATTTTTAAGGAGGGTAACGGAAAACAAAGAAGGAAAGAGACCCTTGAGGGTAGAGTTACCAATCCAAACATCCTCCCAAAACGGAACCTTGTCACCAGAGCATATGTCATACTTGACCAGGCTAAGGAACTAGGGAAGAATGCTATGTATAACCTTCCATGGAGAGTTCAAAGTAGCCCACTGAGATACACCAGCATCCCAACCATTACCTGCAACTCCATGAATGCTCTCCACAACTTTATGCCAAAGCCTATCCCCTTCTAGTGCCACCTCTACAACCATTTTCCCAACAAAGTTGTATTCTTCTTCCTTAGGTTACCTAATCCCGACCCTCTTGCTCCCTCCTCTTGCACACTTGTTCCCATCTAACCAGATGATCCTTTCTATCTTCACTAGGTTCCTATAGGAAGTTCCTCATGATCTTTTCTACTTTCAATACCTCCTGTTGTGGCGTCCTAAAGACAAAGAAAGTAAGTTGGAAGATTCGCTACGGTAGCTTTTATCAAAGTGATACGACCCCCAAAAGACACATAACTCCTCTTCCAAGCTGCTAATTTCTTTGCACAATTTTCTACTATCGGATTCCAAAACCTACTTTCCCTTGGGCTTACTCCTTAAGGCATTCCTAGGTATTTCAAAGGCCAACTAGAAGTAGAGCAACCTATAGACTCCGCTACCCTAGTCAACTCCTCTTCCAGATTTACCCCCACAACACAACTCTCCTCAAAGTTGTTTTTTAGCTTGGAAACAAGTTCAAACAACTTTATCATCCATTTCAAATTTCTTTCCTTATGTGTATCCCCTGTCTCACAAAAAATGATCGTATCATCCACAAATTGCAAATAGGTTACAATTGTGCCTTCCCTTCCTGCCCTCCACCCTCTTATTAGGTCTAACCTATCTACTCTCC
Organism: Nelumbo nucifera; assembly: GCF_055504915.1. Lineage (NCBI taxonomy): Eukaryota > Viridiplantae > Streptophyta > Magnoliopsida > Proteales > Nelumbonaceae > Nelumbo > Nelumbo nucifera. The sequence goes on along the minus strand of NC_142651.1, from coordinate 55,814,624 downwards.
CAATAAGTATTGAGCACATCAACTATCAAGGTAAAGAGGAAAGGGGATAGTGGGTCACCTTGTCTATCCTCTAGTAACCGGAAAGAAGTCTCTGACCACACAATAACAAGTTTCTAGACACCCTTCTATTTCATCTGCACCACCTCTCACCAAATCCATAATTCCTCCAGGTTTCCAACAGGAAAGTCTAGTCTACTATGTCATGAGCTTTTTCTAGATCTAATTTACACACTAATCCTTTCTCTCCCCTTTGTTTGAAGTCCTCCACACTCTCATTAGTTATTAGAATCTGGTCAGTAATCTATCTACCTTGGATGAAAGCCCCTTGCGATTGATTTATTTTGGAAGGGCTGCTCTTAACCTCAAAGATAGCACTTTGCCACAATTTTGTAGATACTCGTCACTAAAATCTTTAGGTTGGATAACATCTCCCTTTTTAGGTATCAGAGCTAGAAAAGTAGAGTTTATCCCGGGATTAATGAAATGATCCTCAACAAGTTCAACAAAGTCCTAACACAAATCTGATTTGATTATTTCCAAACAATCTTGAAAGAAGCCAAATTGAACCCCTCTGGTTCTGGTGTTTAGATCTGTCCATTGAAAACACAGCTCCCCTGATTTCTTCCATTTCAAAGTCCCTTTCGAGCCATCTGAAGTAATACAGCTCCACAATGCAAGATGGCACCAAACTGAAGTAATACAATCCAAGAATAGTTGGCTGAAAGATTAATATGATATTAACAGTCCAAATAAGGAAAGAAACTGGTCTGCCAACCAGAGAAGTGGGACCAAAACCCTAAGAATCAATCCAATCAACAAACCATAGTTTTCAAAGTGCCAAGGCAAAGCTAGGCAACGAAGGGATGCCTTGTCGTCTAGTTACCTAGTCAATGAGTTTTTTAAAATAAAAAATATATAAATCCTATGGTAGTTCCCTAGGTTTCACAGTAATAAGTGGTAATCTTTAATTATAATTACCATTATCCCCATAAAATAAGTACAAACTCATATCAAAACATAGAAAATCAACATATTTATGAGAAGATGTCGAGAGAGCTGTTTAGTATATCTTTAAGTACATGGGCGGCAGGGTATTCTTGTATGGATACATTTTATTATTAATATATATTATTAATCTGACTGTTTTAGGGGAGATAAAGTCCTAATTCTCTCCCAAAACAGGTTCAATGGTTTTCTCTTAGACTCTGTTTGGTTTGTGGGAAGATTTTGGTGGGATGGGAAAGTATGGGATGGGAAAGGAAAGATTTTGGTTGCAAAAGGGAAAAAAAGTGGGAAAATCAACCCTAGTAAAAGTAATAATTTTATTAATTTATATTCTATTATTATTATTAATTATTAATTATGTATATTTTAATGAAATAATTTATATCTAATTAATATCGATAATTATATAATTAATTATTAATTAAGAATTAACATATTAAAATTTATTTTATTAATATTTACTAAGAATTAATTAATATTTTACTTTATTTATAATTATTTAACATTTTTATTATTTAATTATTTTTATTGAATCATTAATTAGATTAATAGTAAAATCCTTATTTATTTTTCATTAATTACTTAGTTAATTAATTATTAACTAGTTTTTCTTAATTATTAACTAGTTTTTCTTAATTATTAATTAGTTAATAATACTTTTTAATAATTAGTATTTTATTATTCATTAGATATGAATTATTGAAAATCCATAGTTAGTTAATTAATTATTTTAATTAATTAATATTTTTCATTTTATTAGTTTATAAGTTATTATTAATATTATATTTTATTAATACCTATGACTTGATTAATAATTTTAATATTTTTAATAGTAATTACTCATAACTATTAAATTATTTTTATAGATAAATTATTTCTTTTAATTTATTTTAATTAAATTATTAATATAAAATATTTATTTAATTTACAATTAAATAGTAACTTAATTAATTATTAAATATTTTATTGTTAATTTTTAATTTTACATTAATTGTTGACATTAATTAATATTTTAATTTTTATTAGTTTATATTTTATTTTATTAATACTTATGACTTAATTAATAATTTTAATATTTTATTCTGGAAAAATAATTAATCATTAAATTATTATTGATTAATATTTTTATTAATTATTTATTTTAGTGAAATTGTTTTATTAATATTTTATTAAATAATTAATAATTTATGTGTGGGTCATGGATCTCGTATTAACTCTTGGAAATACTACAAGGAAGGTGTTTGTTTTTGTTACATAAGTTTCCCCTACATGTATTAACTCTTACACTCCACATCCCAAGAATTGGGATCTATAATCCGAGATCGATTTCCATCAGGGCAAACCTGTGCCAACACCGCTCTAACAGCCTTTTGCAACCTTTTATTGGGAATATCTTTCCATGAAATAAAGCATACAAGTAGGGAGATATTCTCAGTGCAAAGGCAGTAAAGGTTGCTCGAACGGGCTTTGCCCTGACCAAAGCCAAATTCCTATAATCCCATCTTTTTCCCGTCCCATCTCATGTCATTAAGTGATCTGTGATGGTAATTATGACCCCCAAGTATTTGTTTTTCATGTTGACAACTTGACATGTGTAGATCTGTCTAAATTTTGTGGATCTATTATGCTATTTACTTTGTACAATGTTATGCAAAGATCATTGGCAACCGTTAACTTATGAATATATGGCCAATAAAACCTACTTTTCCACGAACTGCAGTCCTGACCAAGAAATCCAAAGTTGAGATAAATTGGTAAAAGCATTTTGGAATTTGCTGGTTGTGTTGTCTCTTGAAATACCATATTTAGGAATGCTCAATACTGAGAATTTTTGCTGGCTTCAACTTGGAGAATCACTAAGAAATATCATGCCAACCATTCATGTTGTAATCATTCTCATTCACAAATTTACAAAATTTCAAATTACCAATAAAACAATTACTGAGATGGGCAGAGCATATGATGCAGGTAATCACCAATCCAGACTGAATGCTCAAGATTTGCACTACCACTCCGATAGGAAGTCCAAAATTCAAGCATTTGAATAATCTTTCCTCTGTAATTACATTTTTCCACCTACAGAGAAAATCACTGTCATATTTCAATTATAATCAGAATTTATTCACTGGTATTTTACAGTATATTGACTTTGTAAAAAAGTAATCTACAAGGGAAAGACGGTTGATCCTATTTTTGTTTTTTACACAACTGATCTTTGGATAATTAAATGTAAGACCCTAAACATTGAGAATGTTTACAATTTAGAGCTTTTCTAATACACTATGAAATATGCCACAGTAATTATTGATTGAAAAGATCCAGTGAAATTTTGGCCCTGAATCTGGCTTGAGTCAACTTAGAGTTGAATCTCATCTGCCTTGATCAATCTGTTGAGACTTGATAGTAATTTTATTTTTCTATGCCTATCCTAGAGTTTACATAAGCAGCAACTAAAATTTATGCATTCTTTTCTTTTTGTAATCCTGAAGTTGTTATAATACTATAAGAAATCATTTGAAGGGCTCAACTGTACTGAGAGTATTCAGAGAGCATTCACTTGGTGCAGACCAAGTACATGGTTAGGAAAATAGTTCAAAATGTTTTACTCTATTCTAGAAAAGGGGGATAAAAGGGTGCTCTATCTCGTAACTGGGACAAGACTGTTGGATCGTTCTTTTTGTACTAGAACTATACCAAAAAGGCATTCCACAACCATCCCTTGCACAAATTTGGATGCAAGGGTCCAGGACTCAAATGATGTATTCATGCAATTATAAAGGAGTTAAGGTAGTTCAGCATCCTGATTTTCCATCCAATAGAATATTTCCAGCATGTTATAGTTGTTCAACACTCTGGATTGTAAAATAGGTGCATGATGGATTGTAAATATGATGCTGAAATGTCTTAGAAAGCTTTTCCCTGGGCCTGGCCCAACCGCTATTCAGAAAATACAGTTGAATCACCATGTGTCAAGTGGAGATGAAATTGTTTTCTCTGTATTCTGGCAAGGTTTTAAAAGGTTAAAGGTATAACTGAGGCGTAATGGCCCAAAAAGGTGGGGTGTAAGCCTCAAAGCTTAAGGGAAAAATAAATTAAAGTTTATAAATTGATAAAAATAACATATAATATATCAAGTTGGAATCATTTGAAGGTACAAATACTCATAAAATAGGAGTTTATAAGCAATAAGTCTAAGCGTTTAAGTTTTAAATACAATAGTAATTAATCAGCTAACAATTATAAACGTTTTACATTTCTTGTTTCAAAATGCAATGATCTCAGATTATTCAAATGAACAATTTAGAAGAAAGGAAACTTATGTAGAATCATTCATATAATTGAATAGTTTAGAAGAAAGGAAACAATCTATTAGGAAAAGAAATGAGAAAAATAACAAACTTGGGATGTTAGATTTAGAATAATAAGGAAAAAAACTCATTTGATTTATCCAAGAGAAATTAAGAACTTGATCGGTCCTTTTTTTGCATCGAATTTTCCTAAAATACTAAGAAAAACTAATAATACTTGATTTTCCCTATTGGCTTTTCATTTGGCCCATAATAATTAAACTGCTTTTTCCATATATTTTGAGGCCTACACCTTTTTACACTGTTACTAGGCTTTATTCTTTTCATTTGTACACCTTGCCTCAAAGTGTATGCCTTAAGGCGAGTGCTTCAATACCGAAAAAAAAAAGTGTATGTCTCATGCATGAAAGCTTAAGCCTTTAAAATAATTATATATCTAGGCCCAGACGAAGACATGTAGGCAGATAGCCCTTTGCTAATATTTTCTACCAAACTCAAAATCCATTTCAGGCCTTATTCAGGGGGATATGGGGCAATGCCAGTATGAATAGTTCAATAGTTATTGCAGAAAGATTTTATTGATGCCTGATGACTTAAAAAACAGTACAAGGACAGACAAGGCACCTATTGCTTCCCTGCATTTGGGAGATTGAAGCAGGATCTGCTGACATGCTTAAGCATACTAGAGAGTAGAATAGCATTATCTCTAGACCCATTTTCTTAACCCAGAAGAACACCTCCCTAATCACTCCACTTGCAAGCTGGTGCGGGAACCCTCATTGTGGTGTTCTGTTTACCCTTATCTATTTGCTTTCCCAAACACAGTTCGTGCACAAGTTATTATTTATTATGATTTCCCATTCACTATTTATTTAAATACTATCCACAATAAGAATATCCTTCACCACTAAAACATGACGTATGAATCGACTTCGTGATAGATCTATTTAATTAAACTTTGCTCAACTATTTTATCTCGTCTTTCTTCCATATCAGGTTTCTTATCTGAAAAATATTGGTAAATATCATCTATTTTCTTTTCCATAGATTAAATAACTGGGCCTAATTATAACCGTGTCTAATAAAATACCAACTTAAACCATAAGAGGTTTGCCTTTCGGTATCAGACAAAATTTACACCAATAAGTATCAGACACTGTGCTTAAAGTTGAAGGCTACTCAGTTAAACTCAGAAGGTGAAGAAGTGACCAAATTTGGCAAGCTAGCTTTGCTGGTTGAACAGGCAGTGTCCAAGTTGGCATGGATGTCATCCAAGTTCCATAGGTCACCCCATAGGATCTCCTCACTTGAGGCCTCCTGCACAGAGGCACTGCTGTTAAACATGGAAGACATCATGCATTGCTCCTCAGAGTTGCTGGGATATATGAAGACCATATCTTGCCTCACTGGGGATAGAGATGACAATCTATGGTTACTCTCATCAAATAGAAACATGATTTTTTTCATGTCAAATTGGTTTTGTTGATGTTGTTCTTGCAGCTGTTGTTGTTGCTGCTGCTGTAGTTGCTGCTTCTTTTGTTGAAGCTGTTGCCATCTTCGAAATCGAGTTTTCGACCTTTCAGAGTGCTCCTTCTTTAAATGGGTCCTCCAGTAGTTCTTGATCTCATTGTCTGTTCTCCCAGGCAAGCTTTTTGCAATTGTCGACCACCTGAGAATGGAACCCATCTTCCAGTAATTGCAGAATAATAATCAAGCTTCATAATCTCCAAGTTTAGAAACTTCAGACATGATACAGTTGCCTTAATTACCTGTTTCCCCATCGAGCATGTAGCTCCATGATGATCCTCTCTTCATATGGAGTTATTTGTCCTCTCTTGAGGTCTGGCCTCAAGTAATTCACCCATCTCAACCGACAGCTCTTACCATTCCTCTTCAACCCTGAAACCCAGTAATAAGTATGACACATCTAAATACATAAATGAAGTGAAATAAAATAAACAAAAGAGCTACTGGCATTTCATTAGTCCTAGTGAACGAGCCATGCCCACGACTCATCAGGTAAGACAAATATCTTAGTGGTGATGAAAGATCTCATCTACAGAAGAGAGGGGAGGTAATTGATCTGAGAAAAACTGGTTCACTAGGCCAAGTTTGATACCTACTCTAGTCACAACCCAGATTTTTCCACACCAAAAGACAGCTGACCCAGTTTGAAAACAGAGGATTTAAGTAGTATTTACCTGCAAACCTTGCCACAGAGTTCCATCTTCCCTCTCCATGCAACCTGACATATTCAGTGAGCAACTTATCCTCTTCAGCAGTCCAAGGCCCTTTCCTCCAACCTTCTTCAAGGATTCCCCAGCCTAATCGTCCTGCCATGACCCCCCAAAATATAAATCAAGCTCTCCTTGATTACTGATAAGCTTTCCCTCCTAATTCTATGGCATTAGTTTGTAATGTCTGCCATATTTATATAAGCTCATAATTCCTACCTCATTCAATCAGTCAATTAACTGTCCCTATCAAATAATCTCTATCCATCTACTCTTTAAGTTCAGGCTATCTTTATGCTCCATCATGATCAAGTATTTGATCCATGACCTAAGTGGGTCTACCATGTATTCTTGTGCATCCTCATGGAACTTCATGTCATCTCACAATCATGAACTATTTACAGTGATCTAGACCATTTGATGAGTGGGCCACCTCATGTGACAGTTTTGAGTCCAAAAATCATTAACAATCAACTGATCCTGAGATTCCAATTCAACAGTTCAGATCATAAACAACACTAGGGTTGCTGTAGTCCATAACCTTAATATATGATGGTATTCTATAAACCTCAGGAATGCTGACATATTGGCTGGCATGCCTCAGCAAGTTACATTACAACTTTTTTGGGTTAAAACAAGCCATTTACATTATATGTTGCTAAATCTAATATAGATATACAGGGAAAAGAAAGAAAAAGGAAGCTCATAGCCACCGGACACGTATGTGTTGGGGCTTATGTCTACAAGCTAAAACTAATAGCCCTTTTGAGAGTTCACAGCTGTAAACGTAGGAGAAAAGAAAGCATTTCTCTAAAAGAATAGCTTAAAAACATTAAGTGGACTAGAGCCCAATGGGTATCTACCACCTGTTTGATTTGGTGAGACCATCTTCTGGGAGTATTCCTAGGAGTTTGATACGTGGTGACCTCCATTATTCATTTGTTTATTAAGCATGTGCTTGTAGGATACCGTTTTCAGGTTATTGGAAGCTTAAAATAATAAGGGTGTGGATGTCAGAAGGAAGACACGTAGGGTGTCTGAATGTGTGTTAGAGACCGATAGAATTTGTTTATTAAACCATTCTGTCCATATCTTTTTACGGATGGTGAACGAAACCCTAAAAAAAAAAGTGCTACTATTATAGTCCAACAGATCCCTTGGTGTTTCTAAATTCCTCTTCTTTTAAGCTTTTCGAAGTAAGGAATTTAGAAAAGAACTCCACCCAACCTTCCAACGCACGCCATGTTTTGATTGAGATCAAAATAAATCAAAGTTAAAAAAAAAAAAGAGCTTTGGAAATGAAAAGAGAATGAAAAAGTAATTTTAAGAGATGTATTGGGATAAATTTTGGATAAATATTTTAGGATATGCATGGATAAACATGAATACATTGGAAAAACTCGAATAAATCCCAAAAGTTATATTAATGAACTAAATCTGGTTCTTAGATAATTACGGTAGAAGAAATATATTCAGGCGATGCATAGGGTGGTATCCGGATTTTTTATTCAAGACAACTCTATCCACACCTACCCAAATAACATTACAGCCACATATGGCGAACATCAAAACTTCCTATGTGTTATTATGCATGGGGAGATGTTCCCAAGGCAGGCATGCATGGGTAGAGTTCTTGTGGGTATGAGATCCGGAGTCATTAAAAAGATGTTCATGTTACAATCAGTTTATTAACTGAATCAGTTGTAAGTGAGATTAAATAGATAATCTCATATTTAATTATATATTTGTTGAAAATTCAAAAAAAAAAATCCACAAAATTCTAAAAGGGTTGTGAAGCAATATAAGGAGTCTGAAATAGATAACTGCTTTTTAAAACATAGTATAGATGAATGAGATATATAAACATAATAAACGCATATTTCAATAGCTCATGTGAAGTATGGACCATCATAAAACAATTAAGAAATGCTGAAAAATGATAGAATAGTAATAACTAGGACTTGTATATATATATATATATATATGCTAATTCTTAGAAAACCAATTATTATCAATTTTTATAAATATTGACTTTAATAATCAATTGTTTCTTAAAATTTATTGATCCACTTACACAAACAAAAGAAAATGTAAGTTAAAATTTAAAACTCTTATGATAATAATAAGTGGCTGAAGCATCAGGATTATCACAAGGATAGTCATGCTATCTGCTAGAGAAATGGGCTGAGCATGTGTTATTCTCATGAGAAAACTCTGCTGTACTTAGTTGGCTGGTGTAAGTTTCGGTGGCTGTAATGTAGAGTTATTGAGTGGAGATTAGTGGAGGGTTATTAAGTGGATAAAGCCAATGGCATGACTTAATCTAAGGTTTTTAAAACCTGACCCGGACAATGAATCGGTCAGGGATCCGGTTCCCAGGTTGAATGGACTGACCGTTCGAACTGAACAGATAGTCTGTTCTAACAAAAAAAATAAAAAATAAAAAATGATCAAAACCATTGAATGGTTCGAATAATTCAACTGCCTGGATCAGCGATTTACTGACCAAATCAACGTTTTTTAGCAAAAATCTGGTTTTGGTCCGTCCGATTTTGAAAAACATGAATTAATAGGAGATGTAAAGGGGGAGTCATTTAAAGAAATGAATTTGAAGGAACAACTTAAGAGTTCAATTACAGTGTATTTTCTATTTAATATTGGCTGTATGTTAAATCCAGATCTCAACTAATCATGTTAAAGTTTGCTTACTTTTTATCTATTCATTTTTCACAAAATGTACTTTGACATTTTACAATCAAAACTCCAATTCCCTTTCCACTTTCCATCAAGGAAAGAAAGGATAAACCAATATGTTGTAATGGATCAAGTAAACATTTTATAATATATATTCTTGTTCTAATTATATATTTAGATGCCTGACAACCCATATCAGTTCTTAGAAGCGTAGGGATTTAATCTTGTGGCTCTTTTTCTCCACTCTTCTTTTATTCCTTGTTAGTTTTGGTTATTTGAGCACATACTTCTATTTTTTTAATAAATGGTCGAATCTCCAATGAAGGGATAAAATTGATACTTTTTGTTTATAATAACATAAAGTTGGTGCAATGGGCATATTTCCAAAACGCACTCTAATAAGTAGAGGTTCCCTATTTAAGAATGAAAATAGGAATAGCAATTTCCACCCTACTATCCCTTTACAACTGGTACAAATACGGATAGGGTATGGCATTAGGCTAAACCTGATCCTATTGGACCGGTTGGATGTTGATGTAAGACATATATATAAGGTTCTAAATATTGATATGCCATTGATACTGTTTTTTTAGTTTTTTTTTTTCAAAATCGGTTCAGGGGGGCGGTTTAAAGCTCCTCCACCCCCTGAACCGGTCAGAACCCGATACACCCTCTGTAGGGGTGTATCGGGGGGCTCCCAATACGATACTATTGGCCGATACGGGCCAATACATGTCAATCTTTTGAACCTTGGATATATAAATTTATGTATTATTTTGTGTTACTCTATTTTACATTCTTTTCTTTCCATTTCTCCTTTTGCCAATCGTTTTTCTTGTTTCTGATTTTGCTATTTTCACAACAACTAACTTGTATTGAAATAGAAAAAAAAAACTTACATCATTAGATAAGTCATTTTACTTGGAGTCTGGGATGAGATCATAAACTTATTTCATGAGTGTTCCCTTACAGAACTGGTTATCCAGGAGATTATTCTTTCTGTAGAACTCCTCCTATAAGAAGTACTAAAATTTAGATCTTATATGAAACTTGAAATCAAACATTATAATAAAAACATTACATTTTTTTTTGAATAATTGTTTCTCCAGCAATCATAAATAATTATTTTACTTTCATGAAATGCTTTCAAATCAAAACATTTGAATCGACAATTTTCTGAAGCTGTAATTGTATGTAACCCTGGATCGAGATCTATTTATAAGAGTTGCTTATTGGTTGTATTAAGTGATGCCACCCTATCAAATATAGACACATATCTTTGAAAATGACTGTTTTTTATGATAATAATGTTATTCCAAAGTATCTTACAAAGGATGCATGTATTTGTGTTGGGGGGTTAAAGTGAGATTCACAAGGAAAACAAAGGAAAATAGAAGGTATCTGAGTTATGCTTTTGAAGTATTTGCTTAGAAGAGATTATTTAGGTTGTGGTTCAGGATTTGTGCTTTTTAAGCTTAAGAGCACAAAACCCCAATTTTAGATTTTGTGTTTTGTGGCTTAAAAGTGTTTTAGTTTAGATTATAATAATTTTAAAATGAATTCTTACCAAACACAAAAAACAGTATTTTGGCCCAACTTTGTCTTTCACACCCAAAGCTCAAGGAAAAGTTTATCCAAACAGAACCTCCTTACCCACTTATAAAGGATTGAAATACCAATCAGGATTTGACATGCATCCAACAATCAATTCTATCAGTAGACAGCTGCTTAAATAAGGGCACTTGAGTAATGTAAAGATTGAAAATTTGAATCATCCTCAACCTCAAACTGATGCACTTATGTCTAGATTAGACGATTATTTCCAATCCACCAACCAGCCCCTTTTTTTTACCATTTTGGACTCGGGGCCCACCTCTGTATGGGCCATACCTAAAAGATTATATAAGGAAAAAAGAAAACTCTCATGATTAGATAACTTCTAAGTTCTAAGCATATGATTTATCCTTAGAAACTTTTTCTTTTAGGGTTGCCATCAGAACTTTTTCCCACCCAAAAGTATATTTTCCTTTCCAACACAGGAAGCGTGGAAGTTATTCTGCCCAAATCCAATCCATTTAACATGCCCTATGAATTCAAACCCTATTTACCAACCAAAAAAGAAAAAAAAAAACCTCACTAACAATGGATTTTGACCAATCCACATTTACTTTGACCCATACCTAACTTCAGCATTCCAAAAGGTTTATAGGATAATTACTCAACCAGCCTGTGGAAAGAACATCAAGCAGCTGAACCATGTCCAACCTTCAAACATCTTTGACTCTTGACTTTGCCTATCACCCAATATGAAGCATCAATTCAGTCTCTGGTCTTTTGTTTACTTTGACTATACCTGTCTTTCACTTCAACTTAAACCAGATCAATGCAAAAACATTAGCCAGTTGGACTGTTGGAGTATGAAGTCAAGAAATTATTCTTTATATCTGATATTTTGATCATATCTCCCTGTTTTGAACATCAAACTGAACTATATATGCCCAACCTTCAAAAATCTTTTACTTTCACTAGATCTGTCTATCACCTACTTACTATGAGGCACCGCCCAGCTCTTTGTTTGACTATTCCTGTCTTGAACTGTGAGATATTTCCGTTGAATGTAAAGGCATTAGTCGGTTTGAATATATCTGGTGTCTTTGAACACCAACCCATTTGGCAGCTGGTTGAACCGGATTCTTCTTTACTTTTCTACCAGATAGGTGACTGGTTGGGTACAGTCAGGCAAGGGTCATTCTTCAACATAGATCGTGCCTTTTAAATACAACCCATTTGAGATTGTAAGGTTACTGAATAATAGAATTAATTACATAAACAAGGCTCCAAGTTCAAGTCTAATTTATCTAATTCATACTCAGCCCATATTGGAATTTGATACATTTAGATTGGGTTTGGATTTAGGTTGGACTCAATTGGGTTTAAGCTCAATCCAGGCCCAACCCTAAAAATTGGGATTAAGATTCAAGTCTGAGTTCAAGCCTAATTTATCTAATTCAGGTTCAGCCCATATTAAAATTTGATGCATTTGGGTTGGGTTTGAACCCAATTTGGACTTAGTTCAAGTTAGTCAATCAGCTCACACTAAAATTTGGCAAATATATATATATATGTGATGCAAATATGTACGTATGCATGCAAATATATAAGATTATGCCGGGGTTGGGTCAGGCCAAACTTTTGGACCCAAGCCCAACCCACTGACCAAAAATCCGAACTAAGCCCATGTAAAATTGCGAATTGAATTGGTACTCGGTTGGGCCCACCCAAGTTGCACCCATAATCATTTGGAATGAAAGATTTTTTCCACTAGTAGCAAGGATTTAAGTGAACTATGAATTTACCTCATACATGTGGTAGTTTGGTTAATATACTAAAGTAACTCCATATGTTTGCCAATATTTCCTGTCATTCTACCTCAGCTTCAAATGATTGTACACTAAGAAGTAGAATTTTTAGCAATGTTGTTTGTCTACAAAGAATCTGTATTCGAGGAGAGTCAAGACAGTTCTGTATACAAATTTTTGCAGTTCAATTTATTGATTTATAATATATAGAAAATATATTATAAATATATATAATACATATTTATTGATTTATATAAATAAAAATATATAATAAATAAAATATATAGAAACATATGTATATCAGTCAGTTTGGTTAATTGTTAGTTTTCTTTATTAGTTAATTGAAATCGAACTGATACCTTCAATTTTCTAAAAATACCAAATTGACCAGTTCAATTAACCGGATTTTTTATTTGGTTTCAATCAGCTTTTCGATTCGGTTCGGTTTTTTAGTTTTTCTTGCTCACCCCTAGGCATCATTGCTATTTCTACCAAAAATGTCTTGGGTTAATCAACATAAATTCACATACAATTCTTATTTTGAGGCTATTTATGGTTAAAGTAGGCATATCTTAAAAATGCATGTGTTAAAAGCTGTTTCTAGAAAGATTAAATTGGTGTTTCTTGCTTGAGGGGTGAAGTCTAATCATTCTAGTTAAAATAATTCTCACATGTGATGTGTCAATAAATATTTATTACCAATTTGTACTGATCAACCCGAAAGTTTGGCTTCCTTGTATAAAAGATAAAAGTGTTGTATTTATTGTAGTATTAAAATACATTTAATTTTTCTCCCCTCTCTTCCCTCTTTGTATGCTTTTTGTTCTTTTGGCCCCCAGTTTTCCTTTGTATTTTCTATATCTTGTTTAATTCTTTGTGCCTTTTAACACTTTGTTTCAAATGTTTCAAAATAACATTTCTTACCTTGGTCTCTCTTTTATTTGCCCTAGTGTCTATAAACTTCTTATAATAAAGAATCAGACAATATGTGGATATACAAATTTAACACAAATTTAATAAGGCTCAATTTGGAAGGAGTACAAGCACAAATATATAGAGTGCAAAACCTTGTATTTTATTGTATTTTGTATCTATTCGTACTATACATATTTGCATTTATACTCTTTCTAAACTGAGTTTGGAAAGAGTATAAATACAAATATGTACAGTGAAAATACATACAAGATAATACAAAATATAAGGTTTTACACTCTACAAATTTGCATTTGTACTCCTTCCAAACTGACCCTAAAAGAGTACAAGTATAAATACATACAAAAAATACAATGTTTGCACGCTATATATTTGTATTTATACTCCTTCCCAAGGTTCAAAGTATCATAAATGCTATGTGTATTGGAAAGGCAAATTTAAGAGACGTATCGGGATACACCTTGGATACGCATGGATACAGACGAAAAATTAAGATACGCATGGAAACACATGGAAATGCTATAAATACTCTAATAAATCATAAATAAACATTAATATCACTAAATATAACATAAATGAGCTATTTATGCATAAAAATAACATGTTTTAGTAGGTTTTATGAAAAATAAAACATATTATAATCAATAAACGGGAAGTCGGGAACAGAAACATATTATCTAATTATGGACATTATAGATCAAGTAATTATTTTTCATGTTTTATTCTAATTTTTTAGAAACTAAATAATTATTTATATTTATTCAAATAATTATTTTGCATGTTTTATTGTAAAAATTAAATTAAAATTAAGAAAAGTAAATATGTAACAAAAAATTGAATGAATTTATGGACATAATAGATGAAATAATTATTTTGCATATTTTATTCTAAAAATAAAAAAAATAAATATCAATGTTTTAAAACATAGAGGTGCTTCACTACTTAGAGGCGTGAAGCATAATTTAGAATGCAACAGGCGTAAGCCTCTCGAACACAAGGAGATGAAAGCTTCCTTAAGAGGAGGAAGGTGGAAGGGGGGATTTCATTTTTTTTTCTTTATCTTTAATAAAAATCTTTTATAATAAGAACAATAAAAATGCATAACAGTTGTTAAAAGGGGGGTATTGTCGAAGCGGAGGCGAGCGAGCGAAGCAAGACCCCCCTAACTCAAAAAAAATAAATTGGGCTACATCGAAAAGGGGGACGGGGGGTCTAGGGGAAAAAGCCCCCCAGCCGAAGGGGCAAGGGGCAAACCACTTTCTTTCCCCTTATCTTGTCTAACATTGGCTGAAAATGTAAAAGAATTTTGAAAAAACATATTTATTTTCGCTCCTTTTTTCACAACCTTGAAAAACTTATTGAATCTTGCAAATTTATAGATGTTTTGGAAATTTTTTACAAGATTCGAGTCTTTAGAAAGGTTAAAAAGCTTTTTGAAGGGTAAAGGAGTTTTATTTGCGATTCTACCACAGTAAAATCATACTATATCGACCGATACGGTGTCGAAACGCACCGATACTCAACGATACAAACATGATATGGCATCGATACAATGAATAGATACGGTACATTCAATTTGGTACCATGTCCCGTGCCGAAAACTTGCCAAAACGATATGTATCGACCGATACGGGCCGATAGGTGACAAAATTTTGAACCTTACTCCTTCCAAATTAAACCTAAATTTAACAAATGCAATTTTAAGAAAAGTGATCAATGACAATATTCAGCACCCATCATTCTTTAATTCAGTTCACTACAATCATTTTTCTACTTCATCCCGTAAGTTCCATTTTCCTTTCTCTAATTTTCTAACAAAAAGGGACGGAGGAGAGCACGCCCCAAGGAATCGTTATCTAGATGCCCAGATCCTGCCATAAATTATGTAGCTTGGTTGTCTTCTTGGATCCTTTATATATGCCAAAAACTCTAATACATAACATACCCTATTAAGAATTGCTCCACAATCTCCAACTTTTTGTTTTTTCATAGCTTCTTCTACTTGAAGCAATATACACTTGATCCTATCCACACTTTTCAAACGTTGCGTAATTACGTTGAGTTCCTTAGCCAAAAGAACTGCTTCTGCTGTTGCTACTTGGTAGGACTATAAATGAACTGAGCTATCCCAGCACTTAAGCCTGAAACCTATTAGGGCTCTATTCGTTTGCTAGTATTTAGCAGGGGTTAAGTTGATAAACCGACTCCATTCGTTTTCCAGTATTATATTTAGTAAGGGTTAAATCGATAAATCTCGATCCCCACGTTCATTTGCCACTATATTGAATCTCATGGTAAGTGAATGAAGAGTATCAATTACTACCCGCTCTAAAATAACGCTCCCTCCCTCCTGCCTCTCCCTTTACCCAGATAACCTGTATCACACATGACACAAGAACACTGAAACTGAACTTTCCCGGACAAAATTTACCTGAGAAGCATTTGCTCGAAGTGAAAATGAATGGGGCGGAAGGAGAAACCAGCCCCTATAAAACTAGCAAGGTCCCTTCACTTAATTAAAATTAGATAATATACATTTTAAAAAACGATCCGAAAATGAAACTGTTCTAGCCATCGGTTTTTGAATTGATGGTTCAATCATTTGGTTCGAATGGACAGTTTTTTTTGACAACAAAAATTAAAAATGGCTAAAACCGTTGAATGAATTGACGGGTCAACGGTTCGACTACCAAAGTCAAAAGATCATTGACTGATTCAAAGGTTTTTGGCCAAAGACCAGATTTGAAATAAAACGGAATCGATTGCCTAAATAGTTCCCGGGCCAAACGATCTGACTATCTAAGTCAACGGCAATTCAAAAACCATGATAATTATAATATTACAAAAAAGTAAATAAAATATTATAATTCCTGTTAATTATTTTAAAGAACTAATTAATTACCTTTTGATGGTCCAAATATATCAAATAAAAAATTATATAAATATCCTATACTTTCCGAAAACATTCCACCAGGTTAAGACCAATAAATAACAGATTTTCAAACAAAAAACTGACATCATAGTTTCCACAAACTGACCTTGTGAGCATCATAGCCGATAGCGGAGACCCTGCTAATGTTTTGTTAATTAAAGAACTTTAATATGCTTCAAATCACTGTTTTCAAAAACGAACCGGATCGGACGGTCGGATCAGAAAAACCGGGAACCGGTCACCTAAAACCGCTTTTTAGGTGACCTAAAACTGGTCCGGTCGGACCAAACCGGATCAATTCCGTTTGAATCATTCGAACGGTTTTAACCATTTTTCAATTTTTTATTGTTTCAAATTTTCTTATTTTTTGTCAGAACGGATTGGCCATTCAGGTCAAACGGTCGAACCATTTGAACCGGTAACCAGACCCTGCCGGTTTAGTCACCGGTTCGTTTTAAAAACCATCCTTCAAATCAGTATATATCAAAGAAATCGGTGCAAGTCAGTGCTCACTGATCACACCATTCGAACAGCTTCTCCTAACCTTACATTGGGAATATCATATGTCAAATAGAGCGGAACGGATCTTGCTGAACTCTATATCAAACCCCATTACTTAAAAATTTTGTCAGTCTCTCTTGCATCTTTGTCACTCTGTCAGATCATGCAATAAACTGGGGTTTTTTAATGTTCAGTCCACCCAATAAATCTTCATCTCCCCTTCATTAACCAAAAATCTAACACTAATGTTTCACTGTTCAGTCCACCGTGAGGTGCCCAAGTGCGAGGATCCGATCCCGTTCCACTTCAATTGTGTAATGTAAATAATGGTCAAATAGACTCAATACCACCCACCCATTTTTAACCATTTTTTAATTTTTAATAAATTAAATAAATTAAAAAATGCCATTAAATTTGACTCGGCCAGTTAATCCATTTGATCTCATATGATTCATTTTTTATTTTGGATAATTTTTTCTGGCCTTATAATTGCTTTGCCCCGTTATTTAAAAAAAAATTAAATCTTTTTTATCTCAAATTACAAATTTTAATATTTTTTACAAATAAAAAAATTTATAACTAAATTAAAAACATAAATTAAATATAAAATATTTTTCATATATTATATGCTGCATTCGAGTGGTTTGGGTTCCGGTTAAGTTTTAAAACATTGTTAATCGCCTGTCAAGGAATTCATTTTGATAGAAATGGGTTGATTTGTCGGTTTTTTATGAAGGCAAAATGAAACTCATGAATGGGCACTGGACTGGAACGGGCGGTCAGACCGGTTGATCCCGAAATTAGTCATGACTCCGGGTGAATTAATTAGAATCATTATTCATGTCTCCTAAATTTTTTCTATAATCTGTTTTATTTTTTATATATTTTTTATAAAGTTCTCATGGACCTTTATAAAATTCTTATATAACTTCCCCTCAAGTTTCTATTTAGTCTGCTGTCTACACAACAGTAATTTGCAAATGACATGAAGGAAGTAAAATCCAAAACACCAAAACAAAATCCTCTCTGAAGGAGCCGTTTGTCAATACACTCAAGCCAGAATCTCGCCAAACAAGCCTCAAAGAAAATGTGACCAGTAAAAAGCATAAGAAAAATACAAAAACCAATTGTCCAATATATACTTGCACATTTACACCACCGAAGACCTTCGGTTAGGAGGCCACCAAGTGTCTTTGTTAAGTAACTACAGAAAGTTAAAGTCTCCATATAGAAGAAACAACAACTCCACAACCAAAGAGCCACTTAACCACATGCTACTAACAAAAGCAAAAGAAGGAAACAAAAGGAAACAAAAGACACAGTTACTTGAACCACACACAACTCAAGATCAACTGAACTGAACTAAATATGGGAGCTGATGAAAACCAGTTCTTTTTATCTGCTTTGTTCCAGCTGCTGAACTTGGGGGCTCTCTACTCTCTACGCCCTAACTCCAGTCATACCCCCAACCTTATGAGCCGGCTCAACCTCAGCAGCCCCAAGACCGTAGTTAGTAGTGTCCCTATAGCCTGGGCCATACTTGCTGCTTACTAAACCAGCATGAAGCAGTAGCAGATACAATAGTTGGGTGAAGGTCAGAATTATTATCAGAGCTTCCAGTATCCTCAGTCTCCAACTCCTCCATCCTCCTATACTTATCTCCTTGCATGCCAACCTACAGAGCATATGTGCACACATGAACAATCAATCATACAGATATGGCGGAAGAGAAAGACTAATACTTGTGTTGTGGGGTGCCTACGTACCCAAACGCCAAGGCGGTCACGGCCCATGCCACGAGCGATGAAGACCCAGCGGCAGCAAGGCTGTCGTTCCTCCAAGCCCTCATATGGTTGCTTCCAGCAAATTTTGAAGCCACACCGACCACGCCAGCCAATATGGAAAATACCAGGAAGAATATAGTTGCACCATTTCCTCCAAACCCTGATCGATCAATAATGTTTAAACAGAGACAAGGATTATCAGTAGTATTCTATAATACCCTTTACACTTTATAAACTTAGTTCTGAGGACTGGGGTCGTCTGGCGCTGGCTCCAGCTAGATTGCCTGGTGGCATTAGGGTTCAACTGGGCCAGCTTGGCCAAGTGCCCATCCAGTGATTACTTAGAGAGAGAGAGAGAGAGAGAGAGAGAGAAAAAGAGAGGTTTTGTTACCAGGATTGCCTGTCTGGCCATTGATGAACCTATTAAGACACCAACTAGCAAAGCCCACAACCAAAGTATACAGTATCAAGTTGAGAAACAACAATGGCGCTGCTATGTTTCTTCCAACTGCTAGAGCCATTTTCTCTCTGCACTTTCTTCCCTAGTTTTCACTTCACAGTTCACACAACTACAAGACAGAGAGAGACTTCAAGGAAGATGGAGTACTGTAAGCTCTCTGACTTCGCTTCCTTTATCTCTATTTGAGAGTTTGGATAGGCGTGAAGTGAAAGTGCAACACATTATTATAGAGCAAGCGAGGACATGAGAATATTATACGTGTCGGCTGATAGGAGTGTTAGTAAGAAATTCTGAACGTTTGAGATTATCTTGCTTACAGGTGGGGGACACGTGTCGAATTGGGTGACATGCTTTTCCATGAAACCCTCTCTTGGACTTTGGAGCTCAAAGGGTTTGTGCATATCTAGAACAGAACAGGGTTCTAAGAAACTCCTCTGTCTGATGGTTTGTGAAGTCTAAACGGTCTCATCACACCGATCAAATCATCAACCACTCTTGAGGTTTTTATTGACCAGAACCAGAATCTTCTAGCCTTCCACAAGTAGAAGGTAGCCCTGTAAACTGTAATACACTTGTAATTCAACCATGGAGGCTGGAATCCACAACATTCTGATGCAAACTCTAGAGAGACCCTTTTCTTTATTTTTCACAAGGAAAGAGAAAACATGTGTCTCTGATGGATTCTCCTTCAAAGCGACATCATCATGGTTTTTCCAAGGTTTTTAAAATTGAATCGGACAACGAATCGATCAGATCAGGTTTTCGAGTTGAACAGTCCGATTATTTGAATTAAACGGACAGTTCATCTTGACAAAAGAAATAAAAAAAATTAACAAAAAATAAAAATCGGAAAAATTGTTGAACGGTTTGATTATCCGGATCAATGGCTTTCTAATGAAATCAACGGTTTTTGGGAAACAATGGTTGTAGCCTTCTAAGATAAAATAGAATTGGTCACCTGACCAGTTTCCGGTTTTTTTTATCCAACCAACCAGTCTGATCCAGTTTTGAAAGCCATGATTTTTCCTATAATGTGTTTACTTAAGTATAAACCCTTGTTATCTTGATACTTAGATAGACCAGTATTTGTTATATATATTTTTAGCAAAAAGATCATTAATTATCATTCTAAGCCTTATCCCAGTTATAGAATTCTATAATCCTATATCACCATTCCTACCACTTAATGCCAATTTTTAAGAGAAATATAATGGCGGGAATTTTTTCTAAAAATATAGAAAATTATGCTTAATTATTCAAAAAAAAATGTTTAATCTTGAGAGTGTAAGATATAGACTTACAAACCGCTACCCGGCCAAATGCATCTGATCCGGTCCAAACTAATAATCAACCTAAGAAAACATGTATTAAATAAGAAATGTAAATACAGACAATTCCCTCTTTCACCAGTAGTCTTCTCTAACTTCTCACTCCACGTACTGAGGATCCAGCCATTTTCCATACTTTTCAACTTCTCTCTTCAAGCCTTCGGAGCCGATCACCATAGAAACCTATCAAATTTACACAAACTAAAGGGACTTTTAAATCTTAAGAGTATATAGGAATATTTATTTTAAAAATGTATTTATTCTAAAAACTTTATATATTCGTAATTATATATGGCAAATTTAGGTGGTATTTGATAAATCTGAAATATGAAGTTTAAAAAGTTAAAAAGATATTAAAAGATATTAAAAGTGTCTGAATAGATAAGCTTATTTCTGTTGGACCAAGCCTTTAACATCTGAAATTTTCTAATTTTATTATTTTACCCCTAGAATAGACTATTTGGTAATTTTGAGTTCAATTTGTACTATTTCATATAAAATAATTTATCGAATTTAAAATAATATTTAATAATTAACAATTAATAAAAATAACTAATAATTAATAATAAATAAAAAAGACAAATAAAGTTTAATAAAAATTGAAATAATTAACACTATTAAGGATTAAAATAATTAATACGAAATTAATGAAATTAATAATTAATAATTAAAAAATACAAAAAAACTAAACAAAATAAATTACAACTAATAAAAGCATTAAAATAAATAACACTAATAATTAATAATGTCAATCATTAATAATTAACAATTTATAACTAATAATACATAATATTAAAATAATGAACACCAAATAAATATTAAAATAATTAATAAAATCAGTAACTAATTAATAATTAATAATAAAAACAAATAATTAATTACTAAATACGTAACTAATATCTAATAAAAAATATTAAATTAATCAACAATAATAAAAATTAAAATAAGTTATAATTAATACAAAAAATCATAAAAAATAAAAAATAATTTATTTGATTCAAATAATTAATAAAAATAAGAATAAAATCAAAAACATGTATACTTTCTAAGAACCCTATGAACAGTCGTTTGAAGAAGAAGAAGAAGAAGAAGAAGAAGAAGATACATTCTATTAGATGAGCGGTAATCTTTAGACGAGACAAGTGTGAGGATGATCTTCTTTCCCATTCCAGAGAGAAAACACAAATGGAGAAATGTTTTAGCTTTTGGAGTTAATAGGGGCAAAATCGTTTGAAGAAGAAGAAGAAGATACCAGTGACGAGGCGAGCGACGATATTTAGACAAGACAAGCATGAGGATGCTCTTCTTTCCTGTTCCAGAGCGAAAACACAAATGGATAAATGTTTTAGATTTTGGGGTTAACAAGGACAAAATCGTTTGAAGAAGAAGAAGAAGAAGAAGAAGAAGATGATGATGATGATGATGATGATGATGATGATGAGCGGTGATCTTCAGACAAGACGAGCATGAGGATGCTCTTCTTTCCCGTTCTAGAGAGAAAACACAAATGGAGAAGTGTTTTAGGTTTTGGGGTTAATAGGGGCAAAATCGTTTGAAGAAGAAGAAGAAGATACCTTCAACAAGACGAGCAACGATCTTCAAACGAGATGAACATGAAGATGCTCTTCTTTTCTGTTATAGAGAGAAAACACAAATGCAGAAATGTTTTCGATTTTGGGGTTAACAGGGGCAAAATCATTTAAAGAAGAAGAAGAAGATACCTTTAACAAGAAGAGCGGCGATCTTTAAATGAGACGAACGTGAAGATGCTCTTCTTTTCCGTTCCAAGGAGAAAACATAAATGGGAAAATGTTTTAGGTTTTGGGGTTAACAGGGGCAAAATCGCATCATTTCCAATTTGGGGGGGTATTTTCGACTTTGGGCTCGCTCTAAAACGTGTTTGAGCACGTTAAGAGTTGGCCCACGAGCTTAAAATTTTAAATCAGAAAACAAGATTAAGAGAGAAGCAACACCAAATGGGTCTAATGTCTAAAAAGCAAGTTTTTCATACACCAAACCTCTAAAAAGCGTTATCAAACACCCCCTTAACCTGTCTATATATTTATTCTTAAAATGGCTTACTTCAATTGCAAGAATTTTGTTAGTAATTCTTGTTAAATGGATTTTTAAAATAATTTCTCATTTTCTATTTTTTAATAACTAACCAAATTATTTGAAATAGTAAAATTTGTTAAAAATAATAAAAAAATAGCAATATATATATGGTCTCTACTTCCACACTATGCATCCAAAAAGGTTTCATGAACTTGTAATAAATTTTGGAAGACTGATTTGGACAAATCCATAGTAAAGTGAAATTACAAATAGGGTTGTTCATGGGTTGGGTTGGGTCGATTTACTGATGTTTTTCCAACCGACCCGACCTGATCGAGTTACCTGAAATTGAAACCAAAACCAATCCTGTGTTAAGCAAAACCGACCTGATCGGTTTGAGTCGGTTTGGGTCGATTTCGGCTCTACTTAGTGGTGACTTAGTTGTTGTTCAAGTGTTCATTTCTGGCTCTACATTCTCAAAGGAAACCAGCATTTCCTTAATGTTTTGTGGTCCATCCATGGATCCAGTTGTGGAGGGAGTAGAGTTTGAGAGACAACTTAGTTAAGTAGGTTGTAACTAGGATAGAGACAACTTAGTTAAGTAGGAACTAAGTACGTTGTAACTACTAACTAGGAACTAACTACTAAGTCGGTTCGGTTTGGGTCGGTATCGGTTTTCACACATGAAAACCAAAACCGAACCGAATCATCGGTTTATGAATTTTTATAACCCGAAACCGACCGGTGCTGAAGAAAACCCGACCGACTTGGATTGGGTCGGTCCAGGTTGGTCGGTTTGGTTGGGTTGGGTCTTCTTATGAACAGCCCTAATTACAAATTACCACCTTTTCTTTTTTATTCTGAATTTTCAGAGTTGTGTTTATATGGATTGGACAAATCCATGCACGCCTTGTTAGTTAGATATTAGCGACAAGAGACCTGATCTGCTCCTCACAGAATGCGCCTCACACCGACCACATAGCATTCCTAGTCATACATTGGGAATGTCTCCCGTATTTGTATTATTGTTCATGGGAAAATATTCCCAGTGGGATGTGGTTGTGAGGCGTGCTATGTAAATAGTAGATCCCAATTCTAGCAACAAAAGAAATGGGGCCTAATGATCTTAGGTCCCATTTGTTTGTTTTGTGGAAATATGGGTCTGGAATTGGAATTGGAATTAAAATGAGCCATTCCAATTTTAACAGTTTGGTTGGGTGGAATCTGAATCCCATTCCTACTGGAATGACATTACATCCCCCTCCCTTGAGAATGAAATCCCATTCCAACTAATTCCAATTCTCATTCCGATTCCTATCTAAACCAAACACACTATGGAAATAGACCATTCCAATTCTCATTTTAATTCTTGTCTAAACCAAATACACTATGAAAATAGACCATTCCAATTCTGATTCAATAAGATTTCGATTCTAATTCCAACTGCAAACCAACAGACTCTTAGTTTGATAAACAGTAGAGTAGATTTACCAGAATCTCTCAAATTTGGAGTGAGATGAATATAATAGACATCTATAGCTACAAGCCCTGTAACGAAGACAGTAGGAGCTACTAGAAACGAAGGCCATGGCAGCCAATCACTGACTTGTCCAAGCAAAAGGAAGCATGATGGTGAAGGTGGAAAACAACAAAATGTGTTGTAGATAAACTTAATTGACTAATGAGTTCTTGTACAACCATGGCTACACAATATGACTAGGGATGCAAGTTGAGCTGGGCCCGGTCAGGTTGACTTCAATCCTAATAATCCAACATGAGTTATTGAGCCTGTTTGGGAGGGTTCCACCTTTGATTAAATACCCGTTTGAGAGGATTGTAGAATGCAGTTTCTGACATTTCGAATTGGGTTCCACAGGGAAACGTTAAAAGTTGTGTTTTGGGCTCAGTTTGGAAGCAGTATAAATACAAATATATACAGTGTAAATAGATACAAAATAATACAAAATATAAGGTTTTGTACTCTATAAATTTGCATTTATATTCCTTTCAAATTGAGCTTAAAGAGTAGAAATATAAATACGTATAAATATAAGGTTTTGCACTCTACATTTGCATCGTTTCCAAATGCAAGCTTAAGATCAAATTCTGCCTACACCTAGGCTGAGGGGGTTATGGGTTGGGGAATGGGCTACTCTCGTTGTATAGCCCCTCAGAACGTATAAGAAAAACCCTCTCAAATGGGATATAAATTGCATTTACTAAGCCGCTTAATAAAAAAAATAATTGTATTAAAAAGTCAATTTCATGACTGAATGAAAATATATTGGTGCTTTTCCGATATCATGTCTTTTCGGTTTATAATCAAACCCTTTAATCAAAGATAGGCTTCAGGCTTTTCATGTAGGGATGTAAATGGATCAGATCGGATTCAGAACCATGGTACATCCAAATTCGATCCAAACTTCTGATCGGATATTCTAATACATTCAAATTTGAATCCGCTAAGAATGTCGGATATCCGAATTTTAATCTATTCCAATTTAATTTTTGAAAATTATAAAAAATATAACAGTTTATATAAAGAAAAAACAAAAACACAAGTATTTTATTCAACTATTTTTATCATATATATATACATGTATTTTTATAAAAAATTACAAAAATACAATATAAACATATTTATGATCGGATCTTTTCAGATTGTATAA
Source organism: Nelumbo nucifera (assembly GCF_055504915.1). Classification (NCBI taxonomy): domain Eukaryota; kingdom Viridiplantae; phylum Streptophyta; class Magnoliopsida; order Proteales; family Nelumbonaceae; genus Nelumbo; species Nelumbo nucifera. Next base: position 55,789,362 of record NC_142651.1, on the reverse strand, counting down.
GGGACTGATTTGAATTCGATCCAATTTTCAATCAGGTCCTATTATCCGATCCAAAAATCTAATCACAGTATATCCGAATCCGATAAAATACAATCGGATTTCAGATCAGATCACCCCTATTTTCACGTAAAGTCCACGTTGGAATTAGGTTGGTCCAATTTTTAGAAACATTTTCAGTTATTAGATTAAAATTTATCCATCCAAGGCTAACCAATGACAAAAATCTACATCGTTGTTAATTTATTTTAATAATCAGTTAGGCCCACTACGTGTACCTAAGGCGTATGATGGGCCCATTATCCAGTACAAGGGTGAAGCAAAAGGTAGAGCTTATCCATTACGCTTATGGGCCGTTTTACGAGAAAGCGGTTTCTGAAAAGCTTTGTAGGACACTTGTCATTGATGTTGAAAAATCGGCAACTGTTTTCCATTTCAGTAAAGCCAGAATATAGCTTCCAGAGTCCAAGACAGCACTCCCAAATGAGCATTTAACGGGAAAAGCTTTGTAGAGAAAGGTTCGATTCACATTTCCTTATACCACTAGCAAGCAAACTCATTCATGTAAATGCAAATGCATCGGATTAAATAAAATTTTGGTTGGGATTGGTAAGGTGCTATTTGGATTTTTTTTTTTGAAAAATCGTTTGGAAGATCTAATACTTTAAAGACATAGTGAACTTTTACATAATGATTTTGGCAGTCAAAAACTTGTGTATCTTTGCAAGAAGATGAAATGAAAAAAGGTGAGAAGCTCCATTTTTAACTTCCTGAAATAAGCTCGAATTGAACTTCTTGGGTCTTTTCAGGATACGGTCTTTCAGCAGAAAAATCTTCCCCCAACCAAATGGAGAAAGACCAAAAAGCGAGTTTCCGATCTTCTAAAAAGCCGATAATCTGTACAAAAAGACACACCAAATGGGGCCTCAGGTTCACCGTGAAATCTAAGGAACATCATCTAAGACTGTTGGGAGTTGAAAGAGCAATTAGAGAGGAATTTGGAATACAGACATGTATTTTGGGAGGCGAATCAAGCTGCTAACTGGCTAGCCCATGAAGCTTCATCATCTATGAACACGTTGATTGTATCCTCTAATCTTGCTCGCCTGCCTTGGTCTCTGTCTTTTATTTGTTTTTGTCATTTGTGGGGACATGCTACACCCGTCTTGTGTATCCCCTTTTGGATTTATTAAAAGAAAATATCATCTAATTTATACCCATTATCCATGTTTTGTTAGAGAGGGTCAAAAAAGTTTTTAATAGGATCTAAAAGTAGGGGCATCGGTCGATTGGACTGCATTTGGTCCAATCCAATTCAGTCCAGTGTGCGTTCATTACAAATGGACCAGGTCTAATTCAATCCAATGAATAATTTGGACCAGTCCAATTCAATGTTTGTACCATGCATTTTGTTCAAATTCATTTTAATTTAGATTGGTTTCAACCTAAGCCCGGTCCATTGACACCTATATTCTTATCTTATATTCAATATAAATTTATTATGAACGGACCAAGTTCAGTCCAATTTAATAAATATTTTGAACCAAATTAGTTCAATCCACTATATCTTTTTGGTCCGTCCAATCCGTTCAGTCCAAAGCCGATGATCCATGGACACCCTTACTAAAAGTAAATTTAGGAGTGGTAGTAAGAATGAAATCATGTGAATATCAAAGAATAAACATTAATACCATTCACCTTTGGTATCTAATAGGCATGTGCTTATTGATCCGACTTGGATATATTAAAAAGCTGATGTACGACTTTTTTGTGGCTAAGAAAAATGTAGAGGGATGATAGATTATCTCTTGATTTGACTTCAAACAAAGAGAAAAGATTAAAAGATGTAAGTTGTCTATGCTCCAATCTAGTGAATATGTTTGCAGAATCTTAACTCTTAAGTTGTTTTCGAAAAGATTTCTTTTTATATATGATTTTAGATTCCTATTCAAGCTTTATTTCAAATTTCCAACAAGTAGGGTGATTATTAGGGGGCTACCAGTAAACCCAGCAAATAGTTTTTCTCTTTGATTTGTTTGATGGGGATATCTAAAACATCAAGAATGAAAGAATTCCCATACGAAGATGGTGTAGGCATGTAGCATAACATAGACTAAATTCCACCAACCACCAATTAATTTTTCTTATGAGAATTGAAGATGACACACCCTTTCCTTCAAATCGACGCTTATATCTCTCTTTCCATATCATCCAAAGAAAGACAAATGAAAGGATTTTGTAGAGATGATGAACTTGAAAATCTCTAACAGCCAAGTTCCACCACATATAGATTCTATCAACCACATGTTGATTTTGGAAAACAGGAACATTGAATATATTGTTGCAATAGTTGCAAAGACATGATAAATATTTTCAATACTGTGGATACCACAACAATTATATTTGAAAGCAAGTTGAATACCTCTTTTTTTTTATGGCATCATCAAGAGGTATTGCACCACGAAGAAACTTCCAAACAAAAATAGATATTTTGGTAGAGAGATCTGAATTCCAAACATAATGGAACCAACTCACATTAGTATCATTAGTTCTAATGAGATTCCAAGCTGAAGAGAAAGAAAACTCACCATTAAAATTCAGATTCCAAATAAGCTTATGGTCTCCATTGTTGATAGTGATTGCAGTTTCTTTAGCTAAGTCCTTAATAAACTGAGGAAGGGTAAGTGCCAAGACAAAATACCAATTACCATGAGCACCCACAACTTGATTCAAAAAGAAGTCTTGAACATTGTCATCATTCAAGTACTGAAAAAGAAGACCTAAACCTATCCAATTATCATACCAAAAGGAGACCTCCCCTTTTCCTGGTGACCATTGACAATGAAGTAAGGCTATATCTTTGAGCTCAATCATGCATTTCCAAAATTCTGAACTAGATCTAGAATTAGAGAGGATATCAAAGGGAATGGTTCTTACATACTTAGAGCATGTGAATTCAGCACAAATATTGTTTTCTTAATGAGTTTAAACCAAAGCTTTAAGGATAAAAGCCTCAGAGACATCCAATAGAGAGTGAATGCCAAGGCCTCCCTCTTTAATAGGTTTGCATATTTAGGTCATCCAATCCAATGCAACTTGTTGCCATGATCAGAAGCTCCCCACAAAAAATTGGCAAAAAGAGTGTGAATTCTGTGAATGACAGCTTTAGAAGGAGAAACAACACTAAGAATATGAATTGGCATAGATTGAAGATCATGTCTAATGAGAATCAATCAGCCACTAGAAGACAGAAGTTTTGCTTTCAACCCTTCAGTTTTCTTTGGAATCTTCATTACAATTGGTTCAAAGTCAACAATTTTTATCCTTCTAAAACCAATAGGCACTCTGAGGTAAGTAAAAGAAAGTTGTTTATGTTTAAGGCTAATAACATGTTTAATCATATTAACTTTAACAATATTCATACTTGGATGAACAATAAAGCAAGACTTCTCTTTACTTATCCTTTGGGTAGAAGCTTTCTCATAAATTGAGAGAAAAAACATCAAATTCATTAGACCCTGTTTCTCACTTCTAACAAAAATCATAGTGTCATCTGCAAAGAGGCTATGAGAGATAGGCGTGTACCCTCTTGGAAGAGAAAAATAAGGCACAAAGCCGTTTCTATAAATTGCAGTAAGGCCTCTACTTGGAACCTCCTCAACAAGAATAAAAAGACTAGAAAACAAATGATCACCTTGCCTCAAACCCCTAGTAAAGTGAAAGTACCCTGTAAGAGACCCATTGATCATGACCGAGAACCAACAATTGCACATACAAAGGTGAATTAAATCAATCCATATAGTACTGAATCTGAATTTGTAAAGAATACTGAATATAAAATTCCAATTCATCCTATCATAAGCCTTTTCCATAACATTACCACCCATTGCTTTCCTATTAATTTCCGTTGCCATTTCTTGAAGCACATCAATGTTGTCATTAATACTTCTAACAAAAGCCCTTTGTTCCATAGAAATTAGTTCTGGAAGAATAGTGGAGAGCCAATTTATCAATTTTTTTGCAAAAATCTTATAGCAAACGTTACAAAGACTAATAGGCCGAAAATCAAAGAAGCCACATTTTTTTTGAAATTTAAATGGTCTGCGCCCACTGGTTGAAGCATTTCTTATGGTTACTAGCAATGGTGCATGGTTAGAACAAGCCCTATTCGGATGAAATACTTCTATTATAGTGAAATTTGTTTGCCATCTAATATTCACCGGGCAGGCTGCAGAAGAACCATTAGTCCAAGTAAACCTGTTGCCAACAAAAACAAAACCCAAGTCTAGAAGACCCAAGTTAGAAACAAAAGAATCAAATTCTGTAATTGGGCCCATAGCTACGGCCCATTCTTTCATCTGCATTGGAGACCACATTAAAATTACTCCAGATCTTCCTGCTCACGCCTACCCACAAGACACTACCCCTGTGAATTGGGAATATCTCCCCCTGCATAATACTACACAGAGGATGAGATGTTCTCTGTGTATGGCTGAGATAAACTTGGGCAGGAGATCCGGACTCATCCCCTCAAGAACCCAAGGAAATCACAATTAGTAGCAAAATTGTTTAGTGAAGCCCACGTGTCATGTCTTTCCAAGTAGTTACAACTTACAACTACCATAAATAGCAGTTAAGTAGCAAGATGTAGAGGTCCCCAAATCTCTCAGTAAAACGGTTAAAAATTGGCTAGAAAAGTCAACCAATTCAAATGGCAATTAGGGCTATGTTTGGTTCACTACCCTAAGTTTCATTATTTTAATTCTTGCTAATTCTGGGCAAGAATGAGCAAGAATAAATAACATTAGAGTGTTTGGTTACAAAATTCTTACCATGTGCCACATTCTTTTTAAAATGAAAAATCAGCCTATAGCACAAAAATTGCAGTAGCCTGCAGCATGAAAAATAACCATGCCCCATCTTGCTCATTTTCATTTTTTAAGGAAATATGCCTACAAAACTGTTGCTATAGATGTTTACTAGCGGACTAACATGGGGCACTTCTTTAAAAGTACTTTTACATGAAAGCACTTTTATGAAAGCACTTTTACAAAAAGCATTTTTACGAAAATATTTTTACAAAAGTACTTTTACAAATGTACTTTTATGAAAGTACTTTTACAAATGTACTTTTATGATAGCACTTTTGTAAAAGTAATTCTACAAAAGTACTTTTACGAAAATACTTTTAAAAAAGCACTTTTACAGAAGTACTTTTATAAAAGCATTTTTATAGAATACGAAAAAACTTTTATGAAAGCACTTTTATCAAAGCATTTTTATGAAAGTACTTTTACAAAAATATTTGTACAAAAACACTTTTACATAGGACACTTGTCAATCTAAAAATAATTCATTTTTAGTTAAAAAAAAAAGAAAAACATTTGGTTTATAACAATATTTTCTCATTCTACCCGTTTTAATCCATTCTTGTCCATTTTAAAATTTCATAATGGATAAAAATAAAAAAATAAAAAAAAGAAAGAGAATTGAACCAAACATGGCCTAGGTTGCTAAAGAATCCAAATCTTGCAGCAATAAATATCTCCTACAATATAGTTATGCATACCAATCCTTCTAGCCACGTCATAAGCCCTAGTAGCTTCAAGAAAAGGTTCCATAATAGACACGATGGAGAGATTGTGCATTTTAATAAGTTTCTTTTAATCAGCGAACTGATTTTTGGTTACCCACTCCCCTAATATTCCAAAAAAGAGTAGCAATCATGATTAGAAAATTGGAGAATTTTGAGGGATATCATCCATACCCTATTCCGTTTTGGACGAACTACAATCTCCTGGTCAGGTCCGATTTGACCATGTGGCATATTCAGTGGAGTCTCCTCTATCATTCACTGCAGGACCATTTACTAGAACGTTGGGATCTGTTACTTCAAAAGTATTGTCTTCTTGGCATCTATAATCAAATAGACGTTGCATGGCCTCATATTCACATGATTGTCAGTGTTGTCATGGAATTTTTTAACAGCGTCTAGAACCTTGTCATTCACCATAGAATTGTAATTAGTTCTCCCTCCCACCTATTTAGACCTGATAGGAGTTATACAGTTTTTAATACTTCTATAAATTAATTTAGTCTTATGCGATTGAATCAATAAAAACGATTATTTTTTGACACATTTTCTTAATATGATCAATTAATATAAGAGTCTATGAAAAACGGAGTTAGTACCCTAAATGTCAGATTTAATGAGGAGAAATATAATAGTTCAAATTATATTTTATGTCTTTACAATTGAAAAAATTAAAATAAAAAATTAAAGGTTTGTTTGTTTTACAGTCGGAATCGGAATTGAAATCCTTTGGAATTGGAAACGGAATGGTCGATTCCCATAGTTTGTTTGGTTCAGACAGGAATGGGAATGGAAATGGAAGTCGGCAGGAATGGAATTTCATTCCCAAGGGAGGGGTAGGGAATGGCCATTCCCTCAAACAGGGGAATGTCATTCCAATAGGAATGGGAATGGGATTCTACTTCCACCTAACCAAACAATTGGAATTGGAATAGCCCATTCCAATTCCGATTCCAGACCCCTATTCCCACAAACCAAACGGGACCTAAGGGTATTTTAGTTAAGAAAAAGATTTCATGAATGTTACTGGGAGTTTATATGTATATAAGACTTACGATAAGGATTTGAATGAGGAGAAAAGCGGTCATTCAGATTACATTTTTGTCCTTACAATGAGAGAGGGACCAAATTAAAAAAAAAAAAATAGATTATTTTAGTCAAACAAAAAATTCCACTCTCGTTCACATTTTTAGTAGTAGTATAGACAGGGTCTTAAATTTTTTATCCAAAAATATTGTTCATTTGGTTTACTGTCTCAATTAAAGCTTATTTTATTAAATTACAAATTTGCCCCCATGAGGCTAGTAATGTTTCATTTGGTTTACTGTCTCAATAAGACTCATTCAACTTTTATAAGTAGTATAGATATAGATAATATAGATTGTTTATTGTAGGGCCCTGATTATCTTTTTTTCACCTCTCTCCCTCTCTTTCTCTTTCTCTCTCTCTCTCTCATGTGCCGTCATGTGTGTGTGATTAAATTGCAATCTACATTTTTGTTTTATGATGAAGGGCAAAGAAAAATATTTTACTATTGAGATTTGGGATATGGACAATAAAATTGAGCGTTTGGTAAGAATTTCTTTTAAAAACAGAACAATCTAAAGCCAAAACACTTTTAAACCTGAAAGAATAAATCCTAAAATTTGGACTTATAAAACACAAATCCTAAAACTTATCCAAATACAACCTTAGTTAATCTTTATCAAGAGATGCATATGTATAAACTGGTAAAATTAGGAGACAATTGTGAAGCTTACCCTTTCCACACTTTATCTTAGGATGCCAATATGGGCATAATTTTTTTAATGTAATTTAACTAGTTGTATGGGGTGTAATAAAATTTGGAATCATAAACAACAATTTCTTTTCTAGTCAACATCCGAAACAACACCAAAGTTGTGATGCTAAGTTCCAAATAATATCCTGTTATGACAAAATATGCTTTTTGATTTTGGATCTTGTATGCAGAAAATTTGACATAAAGCAACCTTACTGTTTGTACTCATGGAGAATTTAGGAAAAGTCAGATTCTTTTGAAAGAGTGTAACAAAAAAATGTTGAAAAAGAAACAAACACAAACTACATGTGGTTTGGTTTGGAAGTAATATCTTGATATTCTTTTTTATGTTCTTCGGCACATTTCTGCAATAGAAGGAAAGAAAATAATGAAAAATAAGGATGAAAACTAATTAGGTTTGAGGTATACCCACTCAGTTGGATTTAAGCCCAACCTGCTTATAACCCCATTTGCTCTTTAATAGAAATGAAGAGAACCCAACAAGTTGCTTTGATGCATGGTTGGGAACTTGGCCCTCGTCATTTCTCTCTCATCCCACCAGGCCACTAATTAATAAGACAAAAAATAGGGATAAGAGAGACGTCCCTCTAACAGTACTGTTAAAGAAACTCATAGATACACACAAACTGTTAGGCTGTGTTTGTTTACGATGCAAATGCTGGTTTGATGTAAATATTTACTCTGGTCCATTTGTTTATGGTGTAAATATGTTGCCAATATCAATGTAAATTTGTGGATATGTCAGAACTCCACCGGAAAAGCAACTACATTGCCAATATCAATGTAACAAATCATGTCGTTCATACACTTTGAAAACCACCTCGAAGAACTCCACCGGAAAAGCAACTACAATGGTAAAATCCGATTTCAATTATTTTCCACTGATGACCTCTGAACCCACAAATCCAACCAACGATCTAAGACACCGATGACTTCTTGCTACACCGGTGGCTTCTACATCAACTTCCTCTAATTTCCTGGGATTTTATAGTCGATTCCTCTAACAAGTGAACGATTGAACTCTCTTCTTCAACAATTGAACTCTACTTCTGGAGAGAGAAAAAGCAAGAGAAAGGATAATGAAATCCAACGTTTGCAATTGGCAGGATTCTTCAAATAGGATAATTCCATGGATAGCCTTCAAGTAGGATACACACAACAATTGAACTCTATTGATTTTTTTTCTTTACTAGAATGTGATTCTTTAGCAATTTGAATGAAAAAGATAGCCTTCAAGTAGGATAATTCCATGGATAGAAAAAGCAATATTTGGTGGATCTAGGGTTTTCTTCAAATATTTTATTCTTTGGGGAATATGATGACCTTCTTGGATTATCTCCTGAACTTTTTGAAAAATCCAAATTTCTTTTCCCTTCTCTATTTTTCTTGCCTTGCTAAGACATGGCTTGATTTATCTTTTTTCAACATACTTCGAGAACATTCTTGGTTTATAAATGGAATATAAAATTACTTGACTTTGTTTTTCAGTTGAAGAAAAAAAGGGTTAATTTATATTCTTTGGAAGGAATGTATCAAGAGCATGTCTGTATCCATGCTTAGCATTTGAACATAAATTGAGAATGATACATATATAATAAAAGTAGTATATGTGTTAATATTCATTTTCACATTAAATCTAAGATTAAAAGTTCAACATAATTTATTCACATCCCATAAAGTATACTTACATACTTTAATGTAGGGGTGTTGTCTGTCCTTCTGTTGAAAGATCTCAAATCAAATCAAACCCAACAAAACCAATTTAGTATAGAATCCAAACTAGACAATTTGGGTAAAATTTTATTGGGCTTAACCCAATTAGAAAGTTCAAATAACATACATATACATACCTACGTAAATAACAAATATAATTCAAATATCAAATTAAAATGTTAATTAGCAAGTACCATCTATTAATATTATATTAATTGCATGCACACTTTCTCAAACATAAATAATTCCATTGGCATCAAATTACAAGTTAAAAATTAAAACAGACAACAAAAATGTATGAAATGTTAAATGAATACATACATACAATAATTCGGTTTAAAACAGTATATGATTTGGTCTAGTTTCTAAAATCAGAAAATCGAGCCAAACAAAATCATTTTAAGGCCAGACCAGACCAAACCATTAGTTTTTGCTTGATTCAGTGCAGTTTGACAATCTACACTATATAATAGCACCCATACTTTCACATTTAACAAGACTTAAATCAAAGATATCATTGATCCACATCTTTTACTGCACTATAGTTTTTGCCTATAATTAATTGCTCCCAATGACCAAGGAGAAAGTATAGAAATTAGGCATTTGTGATACATCATTTTCAATTCTTTGAACTCAGAGTAACACTAATCAGACTAGACATAAATTAATCCAGAGTGTTTTTGGTTAAAAATTCGTTGGGATTTAAATTAATCCAGAGTGTTTTTGGTTAAAAATTCGTTGGGATTTAAGGGGAGAGGGATTAAAAAGCCAAAGCACCCTCCATTGATTTTGTCATTTCCTCTATCTTATGCTTGGGAACTATGGCTAGAATTGATCTACACTTTATCTTTATATTCGAAGAATGTCATCCATCCATATCATAATCAGATTGTACCAACCTGTGATCACATGACTGATTGGACAGATTGTTTATCACACAAACTGTCAAGACTGTTGCCATCCACCAACCACGTGCCTAACTAAGGGCGGTTGAGTGCACTAAAGAATTGTGTGAACAATCCAAGAACAGAAGCTTTATAACGCTGTGTTTGCTTGTAATGCAAGTAAATTTTCACTGATGCAAAATTATGACAGTGCAAATGATTTGAGCGTAAATTCTTATTTTTTTATTTCAAGTTTTAGTTTATTTTATTTAATTGCAGTGCAAATAAAATAAATTTGAGTGTAAAAGTACATTAATAAGCTTATTTTTTACATTTACACTCTTACGCATTTATACTAATGCAAATAAATTTGTACTGCAACTAAACACAGCCTAGGAAAAAAACAGGAGAGATGTACAACTAATTTTGTATAGCACAGCCAAACAAAAAAGATTGTTGGTTTCACATAGAGACACTATGAGAGACATTACTAGCCGAGGCTCCTTTTTCAATGATTATCGGGTTCACTACTTTCAATCTTGTCTTTTCCTTTGTCTCATATAAATTAAGTAGAAAAAACTATGAAAGGTTTACTGAGTATACATTCTTTTCTTAATACTAGTATTACGAATGCAATTTGGGTGGGCTGGGCTGGGTTTAAGCTCAACCCAGACCCAATCTTAAGATTTTGGCCTAAGGCTTGAGCCCAGCTCAAACCCGAGGTCAAGCCTAAATTGTCCAATCTGGAGTCTAACCCAAACCGAAGTTTGATGCATTAAATTTGGGCTCAGGCTTGGGTTTATCAATCGATTCACACTAAAATTTAAAATAAATGTATGTACGTGTATGCATGCATTCATGTATGTATGGTTTATCAAAAAATACATATATGTGATTGCGTATGCATATATGTGTGTATATATATATATATATGTGAATCAGGCCTGGGCTACCTAATGACTAAAAATAAAACAGCCCAAACTTTTGGGTCCATCCTAAGGACCGAAAATCCAAACCCAGCCCGTATAAAATAGTAGGCTAGATCAATAAGAGCTCGGGTTGGGCCTGCCCAAGTTACACCCATTACTAAAATTTATTAGTAAGAAAAAAATACCTTTATATGGAATTTAATAAGAGTGAATAAGAATTAATATATTAAATATAAGACTTAATAAGAGGAAATTGAATGAAGTGAAAAGTAGTAGTTTAAATTATATTTTCAACCCTCATAATTAGAGAGTGACCAAATTCAAAAGAATGTTTGAGTCAAAAAAAAAAAAAACTCCAAGCTCATTCATACTTCTAATGGTAATGATGTAGTATGGATGAATGGATAATGAAAGTATAGCTTCCATTTTTTATAAAAAAAAATATTTTCTTGTTCAAAAAGAAAAGAAAAACTAGTTTATTAAAGAACGCCATTTCTTGCATGAAGTGCCCCATGAAACCAAATTAGTTCATTTCATTAAATAATGTGTCAAAGTGTAATGAGTTTTCAAAAACTCGTGTGTTCATTTCATTGATTCACATTCCTTATATAATTTTTTGAAGGGTCATTTCGAAAAGGAAGGTACCGGTTCAAGAGAGGTTCTTTGTATAGTCACAGTTTCAAATGCCAACAATCAAAGTGTGCCTCTAAAGCATAGCATGCATGTGCGCAAACCTCCATACTTTCCTCTTATAATTCTAAGGAGTAAACAAATTCCTATTTAAAAACTAAAAACATGTTTAGTAAATTTTTCAATGTAGGACAATGCTATAAAAAAATAAAATAAGTTCAAAACTGGTTTTAGTGTGAGATTTAAAAACTATTTTCAAGATATATGTGCAAATGTATTTTCATGTAATTAATCAATCAAACTTCATTATATTTAATCCCTAATAAATTTAAAATCCAACACCAACTCGTTAATGTTCCTGTTGGGCAAGGTCAGTCAGAAAAATAAACTGGCGAGTTAAAAATTTAGCACCCAGGAAGTGAGTCGACAATGGCAAATTAGTCCAAAAAACATAACTAAAAGAGTTCTTTTGTTTCTTTTCTTTTTCACTCACTGAGGTCTTCCTTGATAAACAATGAATATGCCCCGTAGTATCCATGTACATCTTGGAGCCCAAAGGCACCGTGGTCTAATTCGCCTGAAAAGTAACTTTTGGTTTTGGGTCATTATTTTCAAGGCCGTTCAGAGTAGATATGGCCAAATTGGACCACGTTGCTCAATATTGGCCACTTGCAAAGGCTGGCTGAGGTTGATATTTTGTGAGGACCAAGTTTATTCTGAAGAATTATTCATGTAAGACGACTACTTGCCTATCTCTTGCTGGCAAAACCCTACCTGAAAAAGTATTATTCTTCAATTGTTAGAGCCAAATCTCCTATTCAATGTGAATGTGAATGTGATGTCTTAACAAATTCTTTCTTCTTTTAATTATAGACGGTTCAATTATAAAAGTCAAAATTTTGTTAAAAAGTGTCCTATTAAAATTAATCCCCCTCAATTTTCTGTGATTCTCTCAAACTTATCCTGACTTTTACTTAGGTATTTGAATGGTATAACTTGCCTTCTACATAGGTCTTTAGAGGGTATGAAGTATGATGTCTTTTGAGTTGTAGGTCTGCTTCAAAGTGTTTCTGCAGTGCACCGACTTATGGTGGCTCAATTTAGGGGCATTTCAGTGCGGGTTAGAGAAGATTTTTTATCAAACTAGTAAATTATGGTTTGAGAAATTTCTAAATCAAATTAAACCATTTTCACATGGAAATCAAACCAAACCAAACTGTTTTATTACGGTTAGTGTGATTTCTAATATAGTTTGGGGAACTTTAGACCATTCTTTAATTCTATTGGGCTTAATCCAATTAGAAAGCCCAAATAATACCTCTAAAAATTAAAAACTTAAAATTTTTATTCTATTATTTTATTATAAAATTAAAAAGTTTATATATATATATTAATAATTTTATACATTCAGTTTAGATATATTATATTTATACATCATTTATTTATATAACTATGTTGTATATTTCTAGATTTATATTATATATACATATATAATTTCACTTTATGATTTATGGTTTGATTCGATTTATAAATTCCATGAAACCAAATTGAAAATTCAAACTACAATTTAAGAAAAATATGAAACCAAACCAAACCAGACCATTTTCATGTACAAAACCGAATCAAACAACAAATTCGATTTAATTCGGTTCGGTTTTGTGATTTAAACCAAACAATGATCAAAGTTAGGTTCATACTACAAGAGAGGATTGGCCCAAGTCCTCTACCATAGAATTAAATTTTTTCTCCTTTGAATTCTCCACAAAAGTCAGGTCGAATCAAATAAAAATACGGCACAAAACAACAAAACTGAGGTCGGTGGACATGTTTACGCACATGGGACAGTTGTGACCATATCATTGGGTTAATAAGAACAACAGGCGGATATGGATGCGGTAGGAGATTCGGACTCCCAGGAACACTCCTCCCCCACCCATCAGATATTTTCTATCAAAAACAAACAATTTCTACAAGATTACCAATAATACCCCCTGTACCTTTAAACCAATATACCCATAGCCATTGTCTTAAGTTTTAGCCTACAAGTGATGGTTAAAGCTTAAAACCTAATTCGTTGAGAAACAAATGAGAAAGTGAAGTAAACCATTGACGGGTTCTAAAATGAGAGAAGAGCATAAAATATTGGAAAGAAATGAACTAGGGGTACTTTTTATCTTAATTTTTTTTAATAGGCTGATTAATTAAACAGGGTTAAATTTGTCATTAAATAGATATTAACAATGCAGGTAGACCATCAGGTAAGGTGTCTTACCAATAAAAGTGTCTGACAGGGGGCGTCTTTGGAGGTATCAAAATTATAAATACAGTTGTCCACATCAGCTCACTTTTTTTAGAATAAAAGCCCAAGACAATTTCATTCAACTAGCTCGATGAAATGTCTTTTATAAGAATTAGTGGGGACCTATGCAATGTACGAACTTTGTTAAGTGAAAGCTAAATAATAGAAATATATAGGAGTATATAATTGTTTTATATTTTAACTTTTTAATAATCAATTTGATCGAATTCGACCTAAGTTGGTCGCTTTTCTAGTATTTTCGATCGGCTTTGGTTTAATAGTTTCTCAACTCGACCAAGTTACGTTAGTTTCAATTTGGCCATTTATAAACCAACCAAAACTAAACCGACCCGACACAACCATAGATATATATATATATATATATATATATATATATATATATATATATATATATTAAATATAATTTTTTAATATAGGAAAATTTCCATATTTCTTAGTTTAAAATATTCTATATCATAAATTTAATTTATTTTTGAATAATACCCTTGTAATTTATTAAATTTAAATTTAAATCTTTTGAACGAACAAACCAAACCAAAAATAGACCCAAACCGATACAACCCTAGTTGGCGGGTTTTCACTAATGGTTAATCAGTTTCGGGTGACAAACTCTCGACCTAACCAGGTCAATTTGGTTAGCAAAATAGCTTGCATCCGAACTGAACTAATCCTTGAACACTCTTAATTTTAGTTAAATTAATAGCCTAATATCTAATAAATAACAATAGTTTAATCTCCAATAATTACTGAAAATTTATAAAAAAAAAATATACAATTATTGAAAATAAATTTATAATAAAAATAAAATAGATATCTAATAAAAATACAATAATTACAAAAAATACAATAAATATTGAAAATATATTAAATTAGTTAATAAATAATGTAATCTCAAATAATAGTTTTATCTCTAATAAATATTAATCAATGAATTATAAAAAATACATAATTACTAAAAATATATTTATAACAAAAATACAATAAATACGATAAATTAAATTTCAAAAGTTAAATAATAGTTGTTTAATCTTGAATAATGATTGACAATTTACTATTAAATAAAAAAACAAAAATAGATTTGTAAATAATTATTGAAAACATACTTATCAAAAGATACAATAAATAATTACTAATAGTAAAATAAATATTAATTTTAGTGTATATATATAATGAATATACACTATTATTGTAAAATTATTACTAATAAATATTATTTTTTTGAAAGTTATTTTCTATAATTATTAATTGGTATAAGTAAAATTAGTTATTTGCAAAATTATTTAGTTATTTAAATAATATTGTTATTTAAAATTTTAAAATATAAATTATTTATTGAATTTAATAATATATAAACCTATAATCAGTACTATTATTGCATAATTCATCATTAATTTTGTAAAATATTAAATTATTATTAATATGAATATTATGAAATCTATTATAATTATTTTTCTTCTTTTAAGACTTTTTTAAATTTTTTTACATAATTTCGTTATTTTAACTATTTAAAATTTAGTGATGTTAAATTTTTTATTATTTAAAGATTTAAATAATATGTAACATATTTAAAATTTTTCATTATTTGAATTTTATTTATTTTAATGTTATTACATAATATTAAATATATTTTATATAATTATTTAGATATTTTTAAGGTTTTGTTATTTAAGATATTTAGTTATTGCAATATTTAAATAATGTTTTATTTTTTAATGTTGAATTATTATTATTTAAATAACATTTAAATTGAATACATAAAATTATAATTTATATTGTTACTACATAATTTCATGATGAATTTTGTAAAAATATAGAATTATTAATAATATGAATATTATTAAAATCTTTTATAATTAATTTATATGTTTTGAATAAATATTTTAAAGTTAGTACATAATTTTATTATAATATTTACATAATTCTGAAATTCTTTAGTTGAAACTTTCTTTAAATAGACGTAGATAAAAATTGGGGGAGAGGATAAATAGGAATTAGAGATAGTTTAGGAGAGAATATCTCTACTAAATTAGAGATAATTTAAAAGATAAATATGAGATAGAGATAATTTAGGAGATAAATAGGAATTGGAGACAATTTAGAAGAATGTGGGGGAAAGTTGTGCCACAACTTGGCTAAACATTAGAAAAGGAAATCCTTGTATCAAAAAAAAGAAAAAGAAAAGAAAAGCAAATCCTTCTTTCTTTATAGTTGTTAGAAATAGTTAAGCCTGTGTTATTTTCTTATTGGTTTAATAGTTAATTATGTGGAATTAAAAAAATAAAAAAAAAATAGGAAATTAGGAAGAGGGGTTTGGAGAAAGAAGAGATATGGTGATGTGGACCGTTTAAAACCCATTCATGAATTTTGATAAGTAGCATCTTGTCAGCTGATACGTTTATGATACCGGTTGATTGGTTACATGTTTTTCCAATATGACGTCTTTTCGGTATCATAGCCAAACCCCCTATAAAGCATGATCACCTTTTTAACACGAGCCTATGCATTGCATAGGTCTCTTCTAATTATGTTACTAAAAACCACATATAATCTCTTAAAAGTAAAGTGGAACCAAGCACACAAATAGCCCCTTTAAAATTAATCTCTGGGTTTTTTCACTAAATATGGCTTATTGGCTGTCCATGTGGGGCCCACCTTGAAAAGGCAGTTGGCCAAAAGTTGCTACCCCTTCGGCCCTCTCGGGGTGACACTTTAATTTTTCAAGGCATTTGGAGAATTACATGAAAAGGATAGCAACTTTGCAAAGGCATCTTGGTTGATGGATGAGTTATCCATCCATGGATCATTTACAGTTGAAAAGATGGAAAGATTCAACGAATATTACAGCCTTCCAGCACGGGTATGTGGATGGCATTTAGACTCTCCTTAGAAGACAAAAAGTACTTTTGGCACATGGATCATGGATTTCTGTGTCATGTGTCTGCTAATGAATTCGGATATGGATGCCATGGAATGGGCTTGGGTAGCCTGGAGTTGTCATGGAATTACAGTGCAGGTTCTAGTAATGTGCTATTTTGGGGTAGGCGTTAAATTCATGGGTAGGGTGTGGTTTATAGGGGCATATCAGTAGATTAGGAGGTGGTTGTAATTTCATATTTTTGAGACGGAGTACAGTCTCAAAAAGCCTATCAAGCCGTCACTTCTCTCTCTCTCTCTCATAGCTCAATCTCTATAACATATTTCATATCAATAGATTAGTACAGTCTATTTATCCCTTTTTTTTTCCCTAAAAGCCTATCAAGCCGTCACTTCTCTCTCTCTCTCTCTCTCTCTCATAGCTCAATCTCTATAACATACTAGCATCTCCCTTCCCCCATTATATCCTTATTCTCTCTTAAATCTCTTTAAACCCTTTTTTTAATTATTTCACTCTAAGGCTATGTTTGTTTTGAAGAAAAGGTAGATAAAGGAAGGGAAAGACGGGGAAACCTATACAAGGTTTGTAAAAGTTTCCCTACCTTTCTCTTCCTTTCCCTACATTTTCCTTCAAACCAAACATAGCCTAAGAAAGCAGGGTATAAATTAGATGAATTAGGTCAGATTAAATGCCAAATCAGACCAACCCTAAATATAGACCTTGGTCCAGACCCAAACTAATGTTAAAACCCAAATGTGTCAATCCTAATTCCATTAATTCAACCTCATACATTGAATGGATTTATTGCTAATTATATCTCAAGTTTGATCCATTATAAAGATCTAACATTTTGAACTGTATATATCAAAAATATAAAATATCTTTGATGAAACAAAGCACAACTTTTCTAAAACTAGTCCTTGGTCTCTTTTGGGGCACAGAAGAGATTGTTTACAAGATGAACAATTCTGAAATGAAATTGGCATTGACCCACATTCAAAAAAAGCAGCAACTACATTCTCAGCCTATCTAAACTGCTCCCTGTGATTGAAAACATTGATGTTTATTGACTAAATATTCAAAAAGGGTGTGCTATTATTTTCTCTAAGACTAATATTCAACAAGGGTGAGCTAAACAACAACTGCATTATCAATGAACAACCTAGATACAATTAATTAATTACTGAAAATTCATTGATGATTATTGGATGGTCCATTAACTATGTTCTAATAGTAGAAACATTGCAAATTTGCAATCAAATTTTTTAGTAGTTAGTTAATTGTAATTAGATCGGGAACCTGTACCATTTCACCCCAAAACCGTTTTTTGGTCAAAAACTATCAATTTGGTCAGTGAGTCACTAACATAGGCAATTGAACTGTTGACTCGAACTATAATTTTTTACCATTTTTTGTTTTTCTTTTTCAGAACGGATCATTCATTCAGGCCGAATGATTGAATTGTTCGACCCAATAACCAATTCCCAGAATGATTCCCTGTCCGGTCCAATTTTAAAAACTTTGCTATTCATTGAACAATCCTTCTAAATGCATCATCAACAGTGAAGAGCATCATGGGACTCTTTTGTCACTCAATGAAATAAAATATCCATGGATAAAGCCAAAAGAATAAAATAGTCGATAGAGAGCTTAGGCATATACCAAATGTCCTTAGCCTTTCAACTTGGAGATGTATCTCTAACAACAGACTGAGACTGCTTCGTGGTCTTGTTAGATTAGCCCTTTTGATTCTCTGTACTATCCACATCACTCGAGGATATGCAAGCAAGATGTCATTTGATTTCTTAGGGGCTTAATGGAGAATCTAATCCAAAGCAAAGAGCAAGATAAAAAATGTTGGTCACATAAAATTAAGGATTTCGTTATAAGAAAATACAAGCTTTTGTATAATTTCCAGACAAGAAATGGGTAGATTTTCTGTACTTATTGCTACGCATGAGGACAAATATACGAGGGTCTGGCACAGATTTGATAAAGAAAAAGGAAATAATAAGATGAATTGGACACTCTGGCGATTGAATTTGGATTGTAAGACTCCAATGGTTAATATAAAAAAAAAATAGAAATTTGATTTGACAAAACGGAACTAGGGACCCAACCCAACATTATACTAGGTCACGCCTACAAAGGTAGAAAAGAGAAAAAGAGAAAAGAGAGCTCTACAAATTCTAGAATTTGATGTTTGGAAGGCTAGGAACTGCAATGAAAAATGCATTGCGGTTGTGTTTGGTTGCAGTACAGTTTTATCTGCACTAGTACAAATAAAGGAAAGTGGAAATGGAAAACACTGCAAATCCTGGTTTAATTTTGTTTTGGATTTTACTTTATCCTGCTTCAGGTGGTATTTTATTTCATTTATAATGTAATCAAACAAAATAAAATAAAATTTAAAACAAAAATAAATCAGAATTTGCATCCAAATCATTTGTAATACTATAATTTTGTATCAATGAAACCAAATTTGCACTGCAACCAAATGTAGTCAAAACAATGTTTAGTTTGATCTTTCAAATACAGCAAACTTTTTTAAAACAAAATAAAGATTATCATTATTTGTCAGAAACTAGTGCCTAACCTCAATAAAAATATATAAAATTAGATTTAAAATAAAATAAAAAACAGCTTCCATGCTCAAATTATGATTTTTTCTATTATTTTCATATGCTTGAAGAAATTGGTTAAGGTACATATAGGCCCCGTTTGAGAGGGCTTCTACGTCCCAAGGAGCTGCTAGAGAGAAGTTGTTTAAATTGAGCAGGCATGGTACAGACCTTGTTTGGTGTGCCTTTCTGTGTGGGCGTCGGCTGTTTAGAAGCCCGGCAACCTGTGTTTTTATCATTTCTCATTTGGTTGGGGGAAGATCTAACCACCAAAAGATTCCACGTCGGAAATACATGAGAAGCTCGATTCAAGTTTATTTCGGGAAGCCATAATGAAATTTCTCACCCTTTTTTCGCCTTATCTTCGGGTAGAAAGACGCACCTCTAATCAAAAAGTATGCCACTACAAATGAACAGCGATAGTTAGAGCATGCATATTCCGAAGTTAATTGAATAGCTTCACTCAACAGTCATAAAAATAGCATTCCCAATGGATTTTTGGTAGGGATGGCAACAATTTTCTCCATTTCCCTGATCCCCACGGGGATCCACCCCGAATGGGGCGGGGATGGGGATGATTTTCCCCCCACGGGGACAGAAATGGGGAAATTTTCATCCCCGTTAGCGGGGACGGGGAGAGCACTCCCCGCCCTGCGAGGACCCCGATCCCCGCCCCATGGGATCCCCACTAATATATATGTATACTAGTGAATGACCCCGTACTAAGTGCGGGGAAGTTAAATTTTACATATATATATATATATATATGTAAACTACCATTTTTTATTACTAATATATATGTATACTAGTGAAAAAACATTTATGATTTTTATTACCATTTATAAACTACCATTTTTTAAGACACTCATACAGTCGAGGGGTCTACATAATTTGACCCTTATATGTCAAACCCGTAAAATTATACGGGTCATTAAATTAAACTTGAACTGTTTATTACTTTAATTTAACCATTCTTATTATTATTATTATTAATTTATTTTAGTATTTAATTTAAATTTTTTATATAGTAATAATATTAACTAAATTTGTAATTATTTAAATATTTACTTAAAATAATTTTTTTCCAACGAGTATAATTATTATATAATAGATTTATTAATTCATAATTAGCATTTAAGAATAAGCATTAATGATTTGGCTTAACAATTTTAATGACTGTTAATAAATTTTGATTCTTATTTAAGGTTTAATTACTCTATTTGGTAATTATTATGGGGCATGCTTTGAATAAACATTAACGATAACTAATGATTGTTATTTCGTTTTTTATTATTTACTTAATTAAGTACTTGATGATTGTTATTATTATTAAGTATTTCTATAAATAATTTATTGTTATTATTATTTACTTAATTTAGTAATTTTCAGCAAGTAATTATTTGATTTAATTTGATTTTTTTCACTTTGTTAATTATTTATAATAGACATTTAGGGTAGGCTCTTTATTTGATTTAAGAGACTTACCATGTTTTTATCTAGATAATGACCCCAAACTAAGTAAAGAGCAACTACAGTATCATTTAATTTGAAATTTACTATTTAGTAATAAAAAATCAATGTCTTGTTGAGCAACCCACCCCCAAAAAAGTATCAATAACTTTGAAATCACTAATCTGTTTATAAAATAGTAAAATTATATGGATGTTTATAACAATATCACCAATACTACTTAATATTTAGGGACATGTGAATGGATAAAAAGCATTTAAATGGTATCCATTCAAAGAGGCAAAGAAGGAAGAAAATCATTCAAAGAGCTGCTAAGAAAAACAATCCATGCTAAACCACATTTGCAAATGCATCCATCCTCTGAAATAAGAGATGAAAAATATATGACTACAATCAAATTATCATCATATATCGCTACAATCAACTGATAATATAATCAAGACTCCAAAGCCCATCCAATAGAGGAAACATGAAAGAAGGAGAATAATGGGACTATCCCGAGTATGGAAGTCACCTCCAAGTTAGGTGGCAATGCTTCTTTTGGTCAATCATGGTTATAGATTTTAAGTCTAATCTCCCCACATGCACGTAGACTAGCTATAATTTATCTTTAGGAAAAAGGTAGGGAAACCTGTACATAACCTAATGGTATGTTTGAATTATAGGAACTGGGAGATAGAAATAGGAAATATAGGTTGAAATTATAAGTTTGGCCATGTTGATGTGTCAAATTCAAGTCAATTAGAATACTCATAGATTTTTAGTTCATTCATTTAGTGGTAATTTGAATATTTTTTTATTCCATGTCTTTAGTGAGTAATATAGATTGATAAGATATTAATAATTATGAAATCAGTAATAATAAGTATATTATTATTTACTATTATTTACTAATAATATATTCTTATTATGTGTATTGATTTTGAAATCAGTAATATTAAATTATTATTATTATTATTATTAATATTATTAATATATTATGAAGTAACTAATTTTTTATAATCACGATTTTTAGTTAATTCCTGAAAGAATAATTGCTTTAATAATTCTTTTATTTTAACAATAATGAATAACCGAAAGTTTATAATTTAACTTCCACTAAATGAAATAATTATTAGAGAATAATAATAGTATTAGTTATAATTACTTATAATAAAAATGTAAATAAGTAACAATTATTATATATTTATAAAATAATTAATATGAATTAGTATAAATATAAAATGATTATATCCCAATTAATAATTAACATTATCAAAATATTTATTAATTATCATTAATTAATTAACATTATGGAGTAGTAATTATCATTGTCATAATTAAGGATTTAATTATCTGTAAGTAATTATAATCAGTAACTAATTTTTATAAAAAATCATTATAATTAGTTATAATTAGTTATAACTACTAACAATAATAATATAATTATATTAATTAATATAAGTATTAATTATAATTACTGATAATAATAAAATAATTAATTATTTCATATAAATGTATGAATTATAGTTTTTATAATAATTCTAACATAAATAATTAACATTAAATATTTATTTTCAAAATAATTAATAAGAGTTAATATAAATATAAAATGATTATTTCTGAATTATTAATTACCATTATGAAAATCGTTATTAATTATCACTGAATTAATAATGAGAAATATTATCATTAAGTAAGTAGTAGTAGTAATTATTATAAGAAATTATTATCTATAACTAATTATTATTAGTGTGTTATTATTATTAGTAATTAATAGCTGAAATTAATTAATTACAAGTCATTAATTATTATTAGTACCCCGTCTCTTTCAAAAAGTTGACTCATCATCATCGTCATCATTAATGACAACTTGATAAAAATAGGTAAATATCATTAATTTATTTTTTTATCTTTTGGAAAACTGAATAAGAGAAAAAAAAATGGTTAGCATTGTAAAAGAAAAATTATTTGGATTTTGCAAAAAAAAATTATCAAACATAAAAAACCAATTATTCAAAAATAAGATTGTTAATCAAAGAGTAATTAAAATTATTCAGTAAATAATAATTTTAAGAAATTAAAATTAATAATTAATTGTTTGTCCGAATTAAAATGGGTAATTTCAGCAAATAATTTTAAATAAATAAAATTTTCTATTAACATTTATTTAATAATAATCAGTAATATTAATAGATTAATTATATACTAATAATTATGAAATCAGTAATAATAATAAGTATATTATTATTATTAACTAATAATATATTCTTATTATGTGTGTATTTATTTTGAAATCAGTAATATTAAAGTATTATTATTACTATTATTATTATTATTTAATTTTTATTTTTATTAAGTAATCAAGTTGTTATAATTAAGGTTTTTAGTTAATTCACAAAATAATATTTTCTTTTATAATTCTTTAAGTTTAACAATATTGAATAATTGAAAGTTTTATAATTTAACTTTCACTAAATGAAGTATTTATTGGAGAATAATAATAGTATCAATTATAAATAAGTAACACTAACTATATATTTATAAAATAATTAATATTAATTTAATATTAATATAAAATGATTATATCCCAATTATTAATTAAAATTATTAAAACACTTATTAATTATCATTAATTAATTAACATTCTGAAGTAATAATTATCATCATTAGTATTAGTAATAATTAATTATAATTATTGATAATAATAATAATAATAATAAAAAAATTATATTAGTTAATATAATATTATTAATTATAATTACTTATAATAATAATATAATTAATTATTTCATATAAATGTATGAATTATAGTTTCAATAATAATTATAATATAAATAATTAACATTAAATATTTATTTTCAAAATAATTAACATTAGTTAATATAAATATAAAATGATTATTTCCGAATTATTAATTACCATTATGAAAATATTTATTAATTATCATTTCGAATTAATAACGAGCAATATTGTCAATAATAAATTATCAGTAATTAAGTATTAGTAGTAATTATTATAAGAAATTATTTTCTGAATTAATAATGAGTACTTTTATCACTAATTAATTATTATCAACAATTAAGTAATTATTATTAGTAATTAATAGATGTAATTAATTAATTAGAAGTAGTTAACAATATTTATTATTAGTAATTAATAATTGTACTTAATTAATTAGAAGCAGAGTATTATTAGTAATCAATAGCTGGAATTAATTAATTAGTTTAGTAGTAAAACAGTAATTAATAACACAGTTTCCCTTTTTTTTAGGAAATGATTGAAAGTGAGAGCTTCCCATTTCTCACAACTCTGCATGGTGGTGGGCTCCACTCTTCATGTTAGTGGGCTCTTTTCTTGAACTACCACTAATGAGAATTTGACACGTTTCCATTTTATTTAAATCTTTAGAATGACAGGTGTTTGGGTGGAGGAGAGCCACATGTGAGGGAGGTTTTGGCCTGAAATCATTCCTTTAATATATATATATAGGGAGTTTCTCTCTAAATTATCTTTCAATTCTATTTATCCTCTCCCCTACTTTAGATCTATATCTATCTAAAGAAAGTTTAGATTAAAAAATTTAAGAATTATTTAAATATTCTAACAAAATTATATAATAACTTTAAAATATTTAATAAAAACATAAAAAATAATTTTATATTTTTACAAAAAAATATCACGAAATTATGTACTAACAATTTAAATACTGTTTTTTTTTTCAAATTATCAATTTAAATGTTTTCAAATATTTAATAATATGTAATAGCTTTAAATAAATAAAATTAAAATAACAAAAACTTAAATATTTTATGGATAATTTAAATTATTAAATAAATATTTATTTATCATAACTAGATTTTAAATAGTTAAAATAATGAAATTATGTAATAAATTTAAAATTTTCTTCAAAGTAGAAAAATAATTATAACATAATATTGAAATTAATAATAATTTAATATATTATAAAGTTAATAACGAAATTATGTTATAATAGTATAAATTATGATTTTGTGGATAATTAAATTCAATAAATAATTAATATTTTTAAATTTAAATATTTTACATATTATTAAATATTTAAATAAATAAATATTTTAAATAACAAAATATTTAACATAACTAGATTTTAAATAGTTAAAATAAATAAATTATATAATAAATTTAAAAATTCTGAAAAGAAGAAAAATAATTATAACATAATATTGAAATTAGTAATAATTTAATATTTTTACATAATATTGTAAATAAATAATTTCACTTATATCAAGTAATAAGCCGAGAAAATAACTTTCAAAAAAATTAATATTTATTAATAATAATTTTAAACTCTTAATCTGTATTTATTATATAATTATATATACTAAAATTAATATTTATTGTATTTTAGTTATTATTTATTGTTTTTTGTGATAAATGTATTTTCAATGATTATGTATAAATTTATTTTGTTTTGTTATTTAATAAAAAACCTTCAATAATTATTGGAGATTAAACTACTATTATTGAAATTTTTAAATTTAATTTATTGTACTTATTATATTTATTGTATTTTTGTTATAAATTATTGATTAATATTTATAAGAGATTAAACTATTATTTGAGATTATGCTATTTATTGATTAAGTTAATATATTTTTAGTACTTATTGTTTTTTCGTAATTATTGTTTTTTTCATTATCAATATATTTTCAATAGTTATTTATTTTCGCTATAAATTTTTAATAATTATTGGAGATTAAACTATTATTATTTATTAGAGATGAGACTGCTAATTTAGCTGAAATTATGAGTGTTCATGAGTTGGTTCGGTTTAGTTGTAGGCTACTTGGCCAACCAAATTGATCTAGTCAAGTTGGGGAGTTGGTCAACTGAAACCAATTGACCTTTTGTGAAAACTAACACACTCAAGTTGTATCGGTTTGGGTCGATTCTTTTGTTTGGTCAGTTGGTTCAAAAGATTTAAACTTAAAAATTAAATTAAATTTTAAAAATTATAGTACAATTATTAAAAAATAAATTTAAAAATTAGATTTATGATATAAAACATTTTAGACTAAGAAATATGGGAAATTTCCCACTTTTCCATTATATTTAAAATATAAAATATTAATATATATTCCATGGTTAGGTTGTTCGATTTTGGTTGGTTTACAAATGGCCAAAGAGAAACTTATCTAACTTGGTCAAATTGGGAAATTTTTTAACCAAAGCCGACCTAAAATACTAGAAAACCGACCAACTCAAGTCGAGTTGATCGGGTTGGTCTGTTTCATCAGTTTGATGAATAAACCTAACTAAAATTAATTATTGTTATTTTTGTATTATAAAAAATTTATTAAAAGTAGTATATAAAATATAAATAATTATTAGTTATTTAAAAGTTGGCAATATAAAACAATTGTATACTCTTATAAGTTCACATCTGTGCCCCACAAGGGGGCGCCCCACAATGTCCCACAGCATCTCCCTATCATTTATTGGGAACATCTCCCGATGATGGCATCACCGGTTCTAGTACTATCATTGGGAGATGTTCCCAATCCACAGTGGAAATGTGCTATGGGACGTTGTGGGGCACCCCCTTGTGGGGCGTAGATGTGAACTCTACTCTTATGTGTTTCTATTAGGGTCATTTACTAGAACATACCTTATAGTTTTACATATTTACTTAAACACCTACCTTATAGTTTTCATTTTACTAAAACATCCCATATATTTTACAACTTATTTACTTAATCAACTTTTCATTAAGGAGTGTTTGTTTTGCCATTAGGCCCATAATTTTTTATTCCAAAAATACACTTAACACTTTTTTTGTATATAAAACAAAATTGACCAAATATAGCCAATAGAGTGGTTGCCCATGTCTTATTAAGGGCAAAAGTGGTATTTTAATTTTTATTTTCTTTTGGTTAAATTTATTTAAATGAGCATTAGGGTCAACACTATCATTTTCCACTATCATCTTATGGAAGATTAATTAAATCTATTGCACATTATAAGTGGTGTTTTAGTAAAATGCTAACTATATAGTAAATTTTAGTAAATCCATGAAACTATAAGGGTATTTTAATAAATGACAATTTCTATTATTTAGCTTTCACTTAATAAATCATGTGCATCGCACAGGTCTCCGCTAGTATTTTTAAAAATATGGTTGAATATCTTCTAATAGGATTTTCAATTTTAATTATTTTAATTTTATTTTTTAAATAAAATAAAAAACAAAAACAAAATAGTTAAGATTATAAAAATCACGGGGAATGAGGATCCCCAAGGGGATGGGATTACATTGTCTCCATTAGCGGGGACGGGGACGGGGACGGGGATGGGGACGAGGATGGGGAGAGGCTTCCCGTCCCCACCCCACCCCATTGCCATTCCTAATTTTTGGTTTGATAATTCTTAAATTTTGTGAAAAGGTTAATTTTGACCTTCAAAATAAAAAAAAGGTCATTTTGGATCCTATTACCTATACTTTGGTAAAAATGATATTTGTAGGCAAAAAAATAGATGGCATTTGAAATGACATAAACGGATCTGTTACATAATGTTGTGTGGCACCGTTAAAATTTGGAGAAGGCCACTTTCCATCATAAAGTTTGAAAATGAACCATTTTAATAAAGTTAATTAAGTAAATTATTTTAGGGTTTAATTAGATGACCCTAAAGTATAATAAAGTATTTAATTTATTTAATGAATTAATAACGTTAATTAATTAAATGACCCTACAATATTTATTTAACTTAATTAAGAAAATTATATAAATTACACTAATTAAGATAATTAAGTCAATTAAGCAATTAACTAAGTTAAATTAATGAAGGAAATTAATTAGATTAAATAAACAAAGCTAATCAATCTAAATGAGAAAATTAAGCCAATTAAACAAGGTTTTAAAAATTGGCCAAAAATAGAACCACTTTGGCCATTGACTTTTGGGTCAACAGTTCGATCATTTGATCCGAATTGAACAACCATGATGTTTTGAAAAATAAAAAATATAATATAACTAAAATAAAAAATGATTAAAACCCATTTATTAGATTAAATAATTTAGCGGCTCAATCGTCTAGAACAATAGTTTGGTTCCTAGGTTGAATGGTTCGACCACCCATATGGGAGGTTGTGCATTGAATTGAGTTAAGTTATGGTGATTGAGCTATGGTTGCATATCATCACCTATGTTCAGAACAAGCTACTTGTAATAGCTCCACTTTATAGTCATTCCCTTCTTTTATTATTATTATTTTTTTTTTTTTTTGCATTCGGAACATTAATATTGGCTTTTCGGATTTTCACCAAACACGACTTATATCAAATCTGTGTGGAACCTAAGTTGTGTTTTGAAAGGCCTTCCAAACGGGCACTAAAGAATAAACATAGGAAAATTTACTGCCCAAGCGGGGCATAAAACAAATACCTCCACAAGCATATTGTATTCATTTAAAAAATTCAAAATTTTATACCTTTCAATTACAAATCTCCGTCAACTCCACTGGCCCACATCCACGTCGAAATACCCCTTTCATAGTATAAGGAAATATTCGGAATACCCCTTGTACACTATGACTAGAAAAACCCAGAAATATCCCTCATTTAACATCCCGTCGCGGTTAAAGGTAAACCATTTAAATTTTCTCTCTCCTCCTATATTTACCCACTTAACTAACCCAACTACCCAAATAGTTAATCAGTAAATCCTCCCTATTCACTTTCGATCCTGCCTTCGACCGACCCAACGTCCTTCAGTTATTTTGATCACCGGCGCTCTTCCTCTCTGTTTTTGTAGTAGTTCGTCCATATTCGCTCGTTGCATAGACGTAGACAAAAGACTGACGATGAGGTGAACTTTATGTTCTTCCCCGGACTACATTGAAACAAGGTATTTCAATTAAACTGGTTGTTTCAAGTTTGTATTGCAATGTTAAAAAAATAGGAATATCTTGTTGTTGGGCAAAATAAGTGATGTTTTAATATATTTTGGATTACAAAAATTAGCTCTTGCTCACTTGTAATTTTACATCAGAAAAATTATTTGTCCATCCATTGTTTTTTGTCTAAAATATTGCGTCTGATTGAACCAAGCCAACATTCCAATGTGTATCCTGTAACCCACACTTGCATTCAAACCCCATCCACTCCTAGTCCATGTTTTTCATGTTTAGTATCTTGTATGTATGTTTTTTTTTTTTATGATGAATGTTTTTGTGTATTTACAATTTGTTGAAGGTAAATATTTTGAAACCAATGGCATCGAGGGGAGTTTGCACCAGATGTTCACCAAAATGCTTTAATGACCTTATTTTAAACTTGTAGTTAAGGAGAGAGCACAATGAAGCTTTTAATGCCACCCCCTTTGGACAGCTACTTTGCATTCTATCAAGCACTTTTGATAAGGCACTTATCATGGAGATGGTACAACGGTGGGACTCAAAGACCATTTACCGACTGAGACATTGCACTAATATTGGGACTGAGGTTAGAAGGACGTCCCATGATCACAGACATTGACTCACCTGTTCCAGAGTTTATTAGTCGTTTGTTTAGAATTAGCAGTGATTCCTCTACCCAACTGTTCCTGAGCACAATGGAGGATAAGGTCCTTAGTATAGTGCATGAGGAATCAAATGAATCAATAGAAGATGTGGTGAGGTTGATTCTCTTGCACCTATTTGGGCCGGTTTTGTTTTCATAGGGGGGCTCCATGTGAGCCATGTGTGGGCTAGTTACATCAATGATCTGGCACAATATCCGAATATTCATGGGCGTGGTGTGCGCATCAATTCATTATACATGCCCTTGATTATGTTGTTGGATGCGCGAGCAAGCCTATGAACGACAACCAACGGTCCTTTTCAAGCACATTATTTGGCTGTGCTGCTGCTATGATGGTGTGTACTTGTGACTCAAGCATTTCTTGATGGTTATGTATTGTTTTCTGTTTAATGGAAGAAAATAATTTACTATTGGTATCTCTGATTGAATGTAATTCTATTGTAGGCATGGTTGTTTGAGCACAACACAGTATTTAGACCATTAAATCCCACTATCTGGCCATGGAAGTTGAAGTGGGGAAAAATGGAGTACAGCGGCGGCTTCAACAATAGAGAGTTTATTCGAAAAATAACTACTGGAACAATTAGTATATGATTGATACTCTCACTTCACCTCCGTTCATTGTTAATAATCTAGGTATGTACATTATTTATATTTGCAGGTGGTTGATACCTTCGCCCCAACCCATTATGAGTTGGAGCTACTTGGTGGTGCCCCAACATTAGCTGTTGGGGATGGTGGAGAGACGCAAACTCCTTTTTGTGATCCATACAACCTTGTAAGCATGCTCACTCATTTTGATTATATAATTGGAATTTTTATTCATATTAATTATTATTAAATATGTTGGACTATAGGCCCTACTTCCCATTTTTGTTGTTCTGATCGAAGTTGGGCCAAGCACAGGGCATAGTGCTGACACTATTTCATATTAGGCTAAAACAATGGTATGTAGAAGTTAATAGGATTTTTTTGAAATTACGTATTTTGCTTTAAATGTCTAATTTGGTGTTGTGATCTTGATGATGCAGGGTGTGTGTACACGTTGCATCGAATCCATTGAGTTTGAGCAGCTTAGTATGAAGGTAGCCCGAGTAGATTATTATGCTACTGAAGTTGGTCAACTGAGGTTAGAGGTTGATCGACTATGTGGGATATTGATAGCGAATGGCATCAATCCTGATGCCTTTCTTGTGCACATATCTCCAGTTGTACCTGGTAAAGATGAATGTGCGGGAGGGGCGTCAATACCAAAGGTGGACTCGTTTACCTCGCCCAATCCTAGGGATAGCATTCTTCCTTCGTGTGAGATAGTTTCACCCTGGTCATGGGTGAAGAATGTGTATAAAAGGGGGAACAACATGAGAAAGCGTGAGCACTTTCCTAGTAGTTTTGTTGTTTCCCCTTTCCGACCCCTTGGTAACGCTAGGAAGGTGGCTAAGGAATTTTCCATTACAGTTCGCACCAATGATTTGGTATGGCTTATGACGTGGTTATGTAATGTATGTTTTATTCAACCTTAAATATTTATTGGTTAATCATGCTTTTGTTTATTGTCACAGGTGGTAGAAGGTGGGCTATCAGTGTGGGCAGCATTTGCTTAAAAAGACCAAATGGCGGTGAAAGATTTGCAGTAAGTGCATAATTTCTTGCACAAGGAGATTTGGAAGTAAAAATGCTTTATTGGTTTAACATAACATAACAATATTCATGCACTAAAGCTATAAACCATTTCCATATATTTGTTGAACATGTTTTGTATTCTTTTTGTATGGATGTGTACGTGCTTAAGAACGACAACTTTTCACTAAGTGAAGCAAACATCATCCCCCTTTTTAAGATGAATGGTTGGTTGTCTGACGAGATAAGTACCATTTTTTTAATTATGCATTGTAATGATGCTTTGTTGATCTATTGTCATTACTTTGTATAGGTTATAGATGCGTATGGCAACCTATTGAAGACACGGAGGCAGAATTCCGTGAAATTTCAGTACATGCCTACAGTGGCTCAGGTGAAATACCCTTTTCTGCATTTGCAACATGATTGTACTACTTTCATGATTAGATTCACCAACCTTTCAGGGTCCATTACATGACTAGTAACAATACCTACATGAGGTGGTCTTAATAAATTGACTTGATTCCTATCTTTTGTGCATATTTTTTGGTTTCCTCTATTCAAGGATTTGCAACCAATGGGATGTTACCAAAGCTAAAACCATGGTTGGACCAATTGCAAAGAACCAGGTGCAGAAAGTCTTCATACCTATAAATGATCACTTTCATTGGCAACTATTGGTCATTGATATAGTATAGAGGAGGTTTCACTCGAATAGCTCTATCCATGGGTTGCTCTATAGGCTGTTCGCAGATAAAATGGTATGCATCCTCAACGTTATATAAGTCTTGTAAGGTTGCACTGCTAAATTGGTATCC
Organism: Nelumbo nucifera; assembly: GCF_055504915.1. Taxonomy (NCBI): domain Eukaryota; kingdom Viridiplantae; phylum Streptophyta; class Magnoliopsida; order Proteales; family Nelumbonaceae; genus Nelumbo; species Nelumbo nucifera. The sequence continues at coordinate 55,757,549 of NC_142651.1, read as the reverse complement.
TAACATTGTTATATTTTTTTTATCGCAACATAGCAACAAATTTACAAGACGGTTCTCAGTGACATTATTAGTGGCATTGGTGGGTGGCCTCATGAACCTGCCGGTTGAGCTCCCTACCAGGAAGGTGGAGACAATTGTGGTGTTTTTGTTATCAAGTATATGGATTGTCTGTCTAGGTCGGTGACATTTGATTTCTCATCGGTGCATATATTGATTATTATGTTTGTAATTTGATGTTTATGATGTCGATTAATCCAAACTCATATGTTGTGTTTTCAAATATAGGACACGATTTTAGTTATTTGATGGGAAACCGGTGTGCAACTACTACAGGGTAAACTAAGGTAGAATGCCCATACATCACATGAAGGCAAACTACACCTTTAAAGGTGAACGGACCCAGAGTTTAGATGATTCGGTCCTTGAGGCCTCTAGCACATACCCTATAATGACCATTGTGTCATTCCATCTTGGTATATACATACAATAATACACCAAATGTGAACTACACTGGGCTGAGACACACAATACTACTGATCTCATGCACACCACACATTCACGCCTATCGGCCGCGTCCGAAGGTGAACGGGCCCAGAGGTAGGCTGATCAAGTCCCTGAGGCCTCCATCACATGCACTATAATGATCATTGAGTCATTCCATATCGGTATGTTCATACAATAATATACCAAATGTGGACTACACTAGACTGAGACAAACAACATCAGCCATCCGTGCACACCACACGTTCACATCTATTGACTGCGTCCGCCGACGTCCAAAGGTGAACGGGTCTGGAGGTAAGCTGATCTGGTCCTTGAGGCCTCAGGCACATGCACTATAATGACCATTGAGTCATTCCATCTCGATACGTGCGTAAAATAATAAACCAAATGTGGACTACACTAGGCTGAGATACACAACACTACTAATCTCATGCAGACCACACGTTCACACCTATCAGCCGTGTTTTCCCGCATCCGAAGGTGAACGAGCCCGGAGTTCAGATGATCCGGTCCCTGAGGCCTTCGGCACATGCACTATAATGACCATTGAGTTAGTCTATCTTGATATGTTCATACAACAATCCACCAAATTTGGACTACAATAGGCTGAGACACACAACAGTATTGATCTCATGCACAACACATGTTCACACCTAACCGTCGCATCTGCCAGTGCCCGAAGGTGAACGGGCCCGGATTTTAGATGATCTGGTCCCTGAGGTCTCCTGCACATGCACTATAATGACCATTGAATCATTCGATCTCGGCATGTTCATACAATAATACACCAAATGTGGACTACACTAGGCTGAGATACACAACACTACTAATCATGCACACCACACGTTCACACCTATTGGTCGCGTCCACATGCGTCCGAAGGTGAATGGGCTCGGAGGTAGGCTGATCCAGTTCTTGAGGCTCCCGGAACATACACAAGAATGACCCATGGGCCAGCCCATCTCGTTATGTGCATATAATAATCCATGAAATGTGGAATACACTAGGCTAAGACACACAACAATATTGATCTCATGCACACCACACATTTACACCTATCCGCCGCGTTTGCCCGCATTCAAAGGTGAATGGGCCCAAAGTTCAGATGATCTGGTCCCTGAGGCCCCTAGCACATGCATTATAATGACCATTAAGTCGGTGCATCTCGATATATTCATGCAACAATCCACCAAATGTGGACTACACTAGGCTGAGACACACAACAACTAATAATCCCATGTGTACCACAAGTTCACACCTATCAGCCGTGTCCTCCCATGTCTGAAGGTGAGCGAGCTCTGAGATAGGCTGATCCAGTCCTTGAGGCCTCTGGAACATGTACTATAATGACCATTGAGTCAGTCCATCTTGATATATTCATACAAGACTCCACCAAATGTGGACTACATTAGGTTGAGACACACAACACAATCACCCCATGCACACCACGCACTCACACCTATCGACCGCGTCCGCCCACGTCCAAAGGTGAACGGGCCCTGAGATAAGTTGATCAAGTCCTTGAGGCCTCAGACACATGCATTATAATGACCATTGAATCAATCCATCTCGGTATGTTCATGCAACAACCCACCAAATGTGGACTACACTAGGCTGAGACATACAACAGCTAGTGATCCCATGCATCCCATGTGTTCACACCTATCGGACGCGTCTGCTAGTTCCTGAAGGTGAACAGGATCTGAGATAGGTTGTTCTAGTCCTTGAGGCCTTCGGCATATGCACTATAATGACTATTGAGTCAGTCCATCTCGATATGTTCATACAACAATCCACCAAATGTGGACTATAGTAGGCTGAGACACAAAATATTCATCCCATGCACACCATATGTTCATACCTATCGACCACGTTCACCTGTGTCCAAAGGTGAATGGGCCCTGAGATATGCTAATCCGATCCCTGAGGCCTCCAACACATGTATTATAATGACCATTGAATCAATCCATCTCGGTATATTCATGCAACAATCCACCAAATGTGGACTACACTAGGCTATGACAACAACAGTTAGTGATCCCATGCATACCACACGTTCACACCTATCGGCCACATCCATCGACGTCTGAAGGTGAGCAGGCTCTGAAATAAGCTGATCCGGTTCCTAAGGCCTCCAACACATGCACCACAATAACTATTGAGTCAGTCTATCTTGATATGTTCATAAAAAAAATCCACCAAATATGGACTACATTAGTTCGAAACACACAACACGGTCATCCAATGCACACCAAACGTTCACCTGCGTCTAAAGGTGAACGGGCCATGAGATAGCCTGATTCAGTCCCTGAAGCCTCCGACACATGCACTATAACGACCATTGAGTCAGTCCATCTCAATATGTTCATGCAATAATCCACCAAATGTGGACTACACTAGGCTGAGATGCACAACAGTTAGTGATCCCATGCATACCATACGTTCACATCTATCAGCCGCATCCATCCATGTCCAAAGGTGAATGGGCTTTGAAATAGGATGATCTAGTCCCTAAGGCCTCCGGCACATGCACTACAATGACCATTGAGCCAATCCATCTCGATATGTTCATACAACAATCCACCAAATGTGGACTACACTAGGCTGAGACACACAACACATTCATCCCATGCACACCACACGTTAACACCTATTGACTGCGTCCAAAGGTGAACGGACCCTAAAATAGGCTGATCTAGTCCCTAAGGCCTCCGGCACATACACTATAATGACCATTGAGTCGGTCTATTTTGGTATGCTCATGCAACAATCCACCAAATGTGGACTATAGTAGGCTGAGACACACAACAGCTAGTGATCCCATGCATACCACACGTTCACACCTATCGGCCTCATCCACCCGCGTCCGAAGGTGAATGGGCCCTGAGATAGGTTGTTCCGGTCCTTGAGGCCTTCAACACATGCATTATAATGACCATTGAGTCATTCTATCTCGGTATGTTCATGCAACAATCCACCAAATGTGGACTACACTAGGCTGAGACACACAACAGTACTAATCCCATGCATACCATTCACACCTATCGGTCGCGTTCACCCACGTCCGAAGGTGAACGAGCCCTGAGATAGGCTGATCCGGTCCTTGAGGCCTCCGATACATGCATTATAATGACCATTGAGTCGTTCTTTCTCAGTATGTTCATGCTATAATCCACCAAATGTGTACTACACTAGATTGATGACACACAACAATAATCCCATGCATACCACACGTTCAAACCTATCGGCCACGTCCGAAGGTGAATGGGCCCTAAGATAGGCTGATCCGGTCCCTAAGGCCTCCGACACTTGCACTATAATGACCATTGAATCAGTCCATTTTGGTATGTTTATGCAACAATCCACCAAATGTGGACTACACTAGGTTGACACACCTCTACAATGTCTTATAATTTGCGATAAACCAACTTTAATTGTAAACATAATTCATTAGTAAAGCTATGATTCTTGTCGTACTTATGTCATTTTTGAAGAAAGATGTCTACACATCTTTTTTGGTAGTAATCAAGGGTAGTTGTCAAAGATTTATATATGTTATGTTATGACTGGACAATATACAATCTATTTGATTTCATTGTTGTCCATTCTTACAAATGGATATATGTATATATGAAGCATTTGGGAAGAGAAATCATTTGCTGTACAGGTGGATAAAGGTATTAACATAACACATAAAAGACTAATCAAATAAAAATATAGTTATCAATAAAGAAAAATGAAACATGTGATCCATTTATATAAACCAATTACACACAAAATGTTTGATCTAATCATTGAGACCTAATCCGATTGGTGGCCACTTCACTCCTTTTGTGTATCGATATTCTGCATGTGTTCAACCTCGTGGCATAATTGCAAAATCTCAGGTCTCACATCTCAATGCAAGATTTTCTGTCTTGACTTCCTGTAGTTCAACTTCCTATTTAAGGCAAATGTGTTGGTATTCTTTCATGGGATCAAAGTTTGCATCCTTTATGTTGATCAGCTAGCGTGATTCAAGATATTGGATGGCCACTATGGCAGTCATTTCAACCAATGCATCAGGCATATCAGTTGTATCCCCATAGAAGCTTCTCACTTCGCCCCATGCAGCCACAATGACGACCGCATAAAATTTGTTGCCCACCATATTTATAGTTCATCTCGGACATGGGATGTGGCAAGTAGTGGAAGTTCACCTGAGAATATCAAGAAAGGATATTTCAACCTCAAAGGGCTCCTCCATTCAAAACAACTGAACAAGATAAAAAAGGGAAGAACATGAGAAAAGTGAGACACATAAATGTAGAAAGAACAGTGTGTGGCTATTTTAATTTAGAGACCATAATACCTAAGAAAAATGATAACCAATAAGTCAGTTAGTTAACCAATCGTCTGGTTTTAACTAAACACATGAATTATATGAAATTTTGTAAAATAAAAAATGAAATACAAATTAGGAATGTATTTATATTGTTCTTATACTAAGTACAAATAAAAGTTTATGAGGTGCTTGCCAAAATGTATGATATTATTTTTGAACACAAAAAATAATATTGTTACGACAATATAAAGGCCATTACACGAGATTAGTTTGATTCCTAACTTAGAAAATAAGGGAAAAAATGCTTGTCGCTGCTCAGTTTGTCACAGTCGTCCCAACAAGGTAGATGAAGGGAAATGCGAGATTTACAAAGAAAAATAAAGATACAAAAAGAGCGAAAATGGAGAGAATGACAGAGAAAGAAAGGAAGAGGGTTAGTCTTACCTTGTCTTTCACTGCTCAAATGAACAAGTTTGGTCTCCGGATGTGGCATGGAAATGAGTAAGTAACACTAGATTTTAGAAACTAAGAACGAATGATTCTTCTCTATGTCTTCTTTGTAGAAACTCCATTGTCTTCTCCAAACGAATGATTCTCTATAAGGTTCTCTTTGCAGCAGATCTGTTGTCTTCTTCAAAGTTCTCTACAATGTTCTTTTTGTAGAACTTTGCGTCTTATCGAACAAGGAAAGTGACGGTCCTTGAGAGAGATTTTTTTTTCTTTTTCAAAAAGTTACTCCTGGTCCGTTGCAAGATTGGACCGGTTTATTACAGAACAAAAAGAACACCGGTGATCGGAAGAACTGAAGAAGGACCTTGGATCAGTCAGAGGCTGGAACGAAAGTAAATATGGATAAGAGAAGAATAATTACCAAAGGATGGGAGGAGAGAGAAAATTTAAATGTTTTACCTTTAACTGGAGCGGGATGTTAAATGAGGTGTATTTCTGGGTTTTTCTATGAAGGATCGAGAGTCATAGCATACAAGGGGCATTTCGGGTATTTCTTTATACTATGAAAGGATGGGGTGACGTGGATGTGGGCCAGTGGAATTGACGGAGACTTATAATTGAAAATATAAATTTTTGAAGTTTTTAAATGAGTACAATGCTTTTGGAGGTCCCTTACCTGGGCGGTAAATTCCCCATAAACATAGCTTCTGCATTTTCCACGTTGGGTGCGACCCATCTCAAAACACAAGAAGTCATTATGCGAAAGCCCTCCTACATTTATTGACCTCCTTGCTACCCAAAAGCTATCTCTTTATCTCCCTCTCTCTCTCTCTGCCAACACCTGATACCCCAGCATTTAAACCATCCAATTGGACCGAGAATGTGAATGAATTAATTGATCTGGGAAGGATTTGCAATCCCCATTTGGGTGGTGTGAAGGTTACAGACATGAAAGATGAAACCATCCAATTGGTCCAAGAATGTGTATGATCAAACCATCCACAAAGATTATGTTTCCAGGACTCTCCATTGATCCAATCCTACGAACAAGAAAGAGAGGCTCTCAAATAAACAATGGGCCTAGAGAATGTTAAAAGGCTCATCCTCAATAGCATTTGCCAATGTTTTAAAAACTGATTTGGAAGTTGAACCGTTTTTCCCTAGACAGGTAGTTCAATTGTCCGAATTAGATGGGTCAGATTATGATATATCATTATGCAAATGTACATGAATATAAAATAAATAGCATATAATTATATTTTATATGTAATATATATATATATATATGCATATTTTATTTCTGATATAATTTATAACTATTTTAACTTTTTATAAATAATATTTTAAATTTGAAACCAAAGAAGGCTATTTATAATTAACTATTTAGCTAATTATAACACCCATATCAGACATCAAGTGTATGTGCCCCACAATCATTATAGAATTTTCATAGGTGCCCATGATAAGTACGGAAGATATTTCCCATGCATGATGAGATGATAAAGTGGGACGCATTCTGTGGTGCACAAATATGAACTCACCACTATAATCAGTATACATGGCTGACATGGACCATGTTGGTAACACAACCATAAAGTGTAGCTAATCCTGTTGAGTGAGGATCCTAACAGTGTTGCTAATAATTTGTTCATCCATTCCTTGATTAGTAGTTGGCCCAATTTATCACCTTCATTTTGAAAATCTAACTGCCAAAAAGGTCAGCAAAGGTTTCACAAGCTATCATTTTCATACTCACAAGTCGCAAGTCTATCTGTCTAGGGTTGCTCTCATCTTTTGTTTTGTAATTATTATGTAGTAAAATTCATTTTTGAGTCTTAGACTTAACTTTGACACATCTTATCTAATGGAGCATAAATATCATTAAATTTGTCAATAATATATCTTTGTCATTCTCATGTTATTCATTTTCATATTCCATGCATGGTTTTAAATTTTGATGAAATTTCTAAACTTGGTGCAGCAGATGCACCCTAGACTTTGCCTTATTTTTTGATTTTTTTCTATAGAGTTTCAGGATTTTGTCAACTTATTTATTTTCTGAACTTTGGATATGATATTTGATATTATTGAGAATCAATGGTATAGATACAAAAATATCATCTTCATCTAAGGCTTTTTTACGAACTATATATGGGATTGGCTCCCCATCAATATCATCATCATCAACCACACATCATCCAAGCCTCCCAAGTTGATGTTTGGCATCAATACCGTTTTTTGAGAAAAAAGCGTCACCTAGGCACTACATCAGAGAAAGCGGTGCTTCAAAATAACACCCTCTTGTTTGGTACCATTTTTCTGAGAAAACGATGCGTTGCTGCCAGTAGTGCAATGATGTGGCATCAATGTGGACGTTGGATAATATAGATCAATGTTGAAAACGTTGCTATTAGCACCGGTACCAAACAAAACCAATATTGTTTTCTCAAAAAACACCTATATGGAAACATTGGTTCCAAGCAAAAAATGAGAAAACGGTACTTACAACTCCACATGCCCAGTACTATTTTTATGAGAAAACGATGCAATGTTCCCAACACCGATATCAAACACCTACCAAATATATGGGGTCCGCTAAATGAATCATGTTTTGCCATTGTCTTCTTTTCAATGGGTCAACTAAAATACAAAAGTATCATAATCATCATCATCAAAGCCTTGTCCCAACTACAGTGTTGACTTCATGAATACTATTTGGCAATTTCCATTATGTTCAGTGCAATATTATATATTATTAAATTATGGGTTCTTAAATAATTTTTTATAATTTTCACCGAAATTTTTTTTGGTCCATCTTAACTAGCTAATAACCCCCTCAACTTGTAATAAACCAATTTTTTTTTACTAGGTGCTGTAAATAGTCTTCTGTACATGTCATAAAATAAAAAAAAAACAATATAATGATGCAAATAAATTTATTAAAAAATGTTATGAAGTCCAAATTTTCAACATTTTCATTTAGGACGCATGGTCTAAAATGGTTTAAATTTTCAAAATTTTAGAACTTTGATTCCATGGGACGCTAAAGATCTTTTTCAACATTTCTTTTTTCAAATCTTCTAGCAATCCAATCTGACTATCTAGCTATTTATGGTACCTCAATGTACGTGCGTTATATAAAGAAACATATTGCTTATTTAGATTGTTTAGAAAAAGTCTTAATGAAATAGACATTTTTAGACAAACTAGTATAAGGGCCCGTGTGGTGCATGAGATATTTGAACCAATGAATGATACCACAACCAGATACAGATCTTAACCAAGTTGGGTGTAACCATTTTTTTGATTCTTCACTGCTTATGTTAGTGCCAATCTGTTTGATTGTTCCAAAATGAAATCATACTTCAATTATTTCATCCTAATTGAGTGTGAGTGGTAATGTTAAGAAAACAAAACTGACTTAAAACATGATCAATGATTCCATTTGACATAAAATGTAATGTGTGCATATATAAGTATGCAAAAAGCTCCATATAGCAACATTAGCACAATGGCTTAAAGGGTTGTTGAACCAACTATAATGCTTTGCGCCAGTCATAAATTAAAATCCAAGGATTGACCTTAGTTGGAATGGTGTGGCATAGATTAATTTCAATTAAAGAGCCTAGTAGCAAGGGGATTTGCTCTCAACTTTCCAATGCAGGATGTTGAAACCAAACCTAGAGGATGCCAAAAGCAAACCAGCACGAGGGTTTTGCTCTTAGCTTGCAAGTGCAAGATGTTGAAAGCAAACAACTTTGATCTTCATGTAGAACAAACACAAAGCTTTGGTATATTTAGGGTGTCTTTGGTTGATGGTTAAGAGAATTAGGTATGTGAGAACTAACAAATTACAAAACACTAGAAAAATGCTTAAAAATTACAAATACAAACTTGATTTGGGCAAATGTAAGCCTGCTAAAGACACAGGATTAAACACTGAATTAAACCCAAAGATAAAAAGTGCTTGAAACTTATAAATCTAAACTTATTAAACCAAAACCCTAACTGTTTAAAATTAATTAAACAAAAATAATTATCAAAGAAACTCAATTTTAAACTAAAGCATGATGTGAAACCAAAACTCCTAGCATTTTCATAACTTAAAAGAGTGAAAGAGATAATAGAACTTTGCAATTATGATAAAGATGATATTGAGTACGATTTTGACATATATTGCTGTCGAAACTTCTTAAGATGAAAGGCAAAAGACTGAATATGATAAAAAATGAAGAGCAAAAACACTTGGAACTCCATTAGTTCCGAGTGTTTAAAAACTTACATTATTTCTGTTCACATATTTTTCCAATCAATCACCTAGAGGTGTAAATCGGACCATGCTCGACCGGTACAACACGATCCGCATGTGGCCTATGCAAAGTGCAGGGTGTGCTGTGTTAGCCCGATGGTCGAGTCGGGCCATGCTTCCCTCCCCTAGGATATTTTGGGGGGTCAGCCCGACACGACCCACGATCCGAGCCCATGCCATGTCGTACCGTGGGCTGAGCTGTAGACCGGGCCAAGTCATGTTTTTTAAAAATTTTGAAAAAATAATGAAAATTTTAACATAAATTACAAAATATATACAAAAAATTAAAAAAGATCTTAAAATTTTATTTTATATGAATTTTGATGTATACAATTGTTTATATATGCAATAATTATACACACATATATATGTGGGTTGGGCCATGCCGACATGCGGGTTATAGGCAGCATAACCCACTCGATCATTGTGCCATGCTGGACCGGGCCAGCTCAAAATCGTGGTGGATTGTGATGGGTCACGGGCAGCACAACCCGATTTGCACCTCTACAATCACCCCTTATTGTTAGTTTTTAAGAAAATAAATTAATAAGCATTGGAGTAAAGCATATAATTGATATAATAAATAGTAAGGGTAATTTTGAAAATACAAATCAGAGTTTTCAAGACAAACTAATTGACTTTTAAACAACTATAAAACAAATAGAAATAATAATGAGGAATAATTTTGGAAATTAAATTTAGGGAATTTTGATGGTTGGGATGATTACCATTCCCATTTTTATTCGGGATTTTTGGAGTATACTTCCCCCAAAAATCTTTTTTGCACACCCCTTCTAGTCTACTAATAGCCCCCCTATAAACCACATCTTGCCCGTAAATTTGGCATCAATGCAGAATTCAGTCCACCCCTAAGTGGAGCTGGGATTTCCTAGGGTGTGACTGAATCATAATTACAACCCCAACCACCAATCCCCTGGGTCCTGATTCACTGCATTCCAGGGAACCTATTACATTATTAGGAGATATGTTTTATTAATCACTTTCATTCTTTATTAATTAGACTGATCACTAGACTAATCTTTAAGCCAATAATAAAAGCCAAGGAGGAGAATCCTGTGAACATCCCTGGAACATTTTTCATCTTTGTACTCATTTTGGCCAGTATGACTTGAGAGTTTCTATACTTGGACTGCATGTCACAAATTGTACGTCTTTCCGTGTGGTCTATTGGTTATTTACAAGTTTGGTAGATTGCAATTTGGTATTTTCCCATTTGGTTGGTAGTAGATTTAGCCACCAAAAATCAATGCATCGAAAAGACATGAAAAACTTAAAACAAGCGATTTTTAGAAAATTTCAAATAGAGTTTTTGTGTTTTTTCTATTTGTCTTTATATAGAAAGATGCATGGAAAGACATGTCTTAACTAAACCGATCTTAATGTAAAAGCTCAATATATCTTTTGACTATTAGAGATACCAAAAAATCTTCCCAAAAAAACTTACTAAACGGCCCTTAAACGTTTATCTCTGTAAGTTTCTTGTGCAACCAATGTCAATTGTCAAAATAAAAACGTAACAATGGTCAAGGAGCACTCTGTTTGAGACTGCCGTAATGTCATCCCACAAAGGTCTTCTATATGTGTGTGTGCATTTCTTTTTAATTAATGTTTATGCACTCATCAAAGAGCTATGATTTGAGGGCCATCTTGAATTGGCCACATTTTCATGTAAGGATGAGGATGAGGACTCACCATTGGCTGGACCCTACCTCTTAATGTGGACAATAAACAAACATTAATTTCATTTGATAATGTTTTTTTAGAAAATTAGGATTTATCTGACAATGAAAAATACTTTAGGAAAATACACTATTGCGGATTGCAGCTACAGCAAAAAAAAAAAAAAAAGCTTTATGAATTATGATAAAGCCAAGCCTATATAACCAATCACTCTGTTATTTGTATTTATTTATTTTTGGGTTCATGGAACCATACAAGTTAAGAGGGTTAATCCATCGGAGTTTGGATGGGCTAACAACGAACCTGATGGCAATCCAAGTCTATGGATAAAAAATTCATCAACTGAACCACCATTGTTTGTTAATTTAGGCCAAATTTGATAAATGATTTATCTGGGTAAATGAACTAAGCAAGTGTTATATGGGAAATATTTATCTGAATAAAAACACTTATCAATGTTTTTTTATTCCTCAGATAAAAATGTAAAATAATCAATTTATCTAAAAAACTATGTTTATCCAAATACAAGGAGAATATTACTTTCTAGGTAAATTAACCATTCAAGAATTGTTCTTTTCTAGGAACCCATTAATATTGAAAACAAACGAGTCCTTAGTATAATAACCCGCAGTTGCGAAATTGCGATTGGTTCGATTTTGGCTTTATGGTGTAAGGAATATATTTTCTAAAAAATAACAAAAGTATTTTAGAAATTCGTGGTTATGCATCACCTGGTGTTGCTTTCTTTGCCAGGCCATCTGTTAGGTAACACCAACTCAACTGTGGGTCCCAATCATTTCTATGGGAGAGGTATTGACAATGGATTTTCTATGATGAGGGCATCCTCATGGCATCATGCTCCATCTAAAACAAATGTACAGAGCTAAAATCCACTTTACCATAAAAGAATAATAAAGTAATCCATGAGGGGGTGACAAATAGGGAAGTCACCCTAAGAAACCTCATAAGGAAATAATTTTGGTCTCTTTCCCATGTACATATGATAAAAAAAAAAAAAAAAAACAAATAGAGCCCACCATGGTACGATGGGTATCTATCTATCGAGTGGATATAAAAATGGAGAAAGATAAATAAAATAAAATAATACAAAAGTAAGCAAAAAAAATTACCAACAATGCTTTCACAGTCACATCAGAATCCACTACCTCACAAACTCAGCTCAAATACCAATTCGAGTGCAGAGTCATTCTCATATCGTATATACGGAGCCATGATCTCATCTCGTCTCATCTCATTTGTAGTTAATAAAAATTTACAGATACCCCTCCTCCATGCACCAACTGCAATTTAAGTGATTTATCACTTCCACTCTTTCACTTATTAATGCTACCCTTATAATATCTGTCTCCTAAGCAACAAGCAAACAAACACACCTCACAATCACAACTGATAAATGATCACTGGTTCATCTCTATATATACTAGAAGACAGAAAATTCTGGACTTGAATCGTCAAAGTAGAACAGCATTTAATGTATGAGGATTTTATGACTTACTACTTGATAAGGAAGCAAGAGCAAGGTTTGATAGCAGTGAATGAGAAAGCAAGATCTGGTTATCCTCTTTCCCTCATTTTTTCTGTCTAATGACTAACTTGAATTGATCGGAGATTTGTTCTATTGTCTTTCAGAGAATCTGCTCTTACAAGAAAAAAGAGTTGCCACGGCACATACCCAGGTCATAGTTTTGGTTTATCTTTTCTTTTCTGGGTTTCCTTTAGTTTTTTAATTTTAATGGTCTGCCTGTACGTGATGATGTGTTGCGATAAAGCACAGAGAAAACAAGGGGTTTTCTCTATGGGTTCTCTCTGTGCCTTTTCGTTTTTCGTGCTTTGTTTGTTGATAAATATCAATTTGTTTTCATGTGCAACGTGTCACAGATTCTCTCTCCAAACAATTCATTTGTTTCTCGCTGCGACTTGTTCCATTTTCAGATATTTCATATAGCACCTACCAACGCAGATGACGGTGAAATGCTCATGGTCCTCTCTCTGCTCTGCTTAAATCTTAAGACACGATACTAACTCCGAATTTTCAATCGTATTTCTCATGAGAGGATCAATGACGCTAATGGATATAACCAACTTGCTCTTCAATGGACTCTCGTCTTCTCCGCCGACGGAATCTCCAGCCATGAATACAATTTTGGGAGGTTTTAAGGATTTGCCTTTGTTGGAACGACTATCTGTTTTGATCCACCTAGCACTTCTCATTCTCTTTCTTTCTTTCGCGTCAGCAAAGCGGCTGGTCGCTTGTATTGGTCGTCGGATACCGGTCACTAAGGAGGACTCGTCGAATGGGAATTCTTTTCCAGTTCGCCACAGTGAAGATGTAATTGCCAATGTAAAGATTGGTGCGGGATTTAAGGTTTCGGTTTTCTGTTGTTTCTACGTTCTATTTCTGCAAGTATTGCTTTTAGGGTTTGATGCCGTTGGCCTTATTAGAGATGGGGCATATGAAAAGAGGAGGGACTGGTCCCTTCTTTGCTTGCCTGTAGCTCAAGGTTTAGCTTGGTTTGTTCTGAGCCTTTTGGCTTTTCACTGTAAATTCAAACCTTTAGAAAAATTCCCATCTTTGCTACGGGTATGGTGGTCTGTTTCATTTCTAATCTGTCTGTGTACTCTGTACGTTGATGGCAGGGGATTGCTTGTAGAAGGGTGGGGACGTTTTAAGTCACATGTTGTGGCGAATTTTGCTTCCACCCCTGCTCTTGCATTCCTCTGTTGCATTGCATTCCGGGGTGTTTCGGGAATACAAATTTGTAGAAACCCCAATTTTCAAGATCCATTGCTGCTTGAAGAAGAAGAAGCAGGTTGTCTTAAGGTGACTCCTTATAGTGAAGCTGGGCTATTTAGCCTGCTCACACTTTCCTGGCTGAATTCTCTTCTGTCTGTTGGTGCAAAAAGACCACTAGAGCTCAAGGACATCCCTCTTTTAGCACCAAAAGATCGGGCCAAGACTAGTTACAAGGTTTTGAACTCAAATTGGGAGAAATTAAAGGCAGATGATCCTGCAAAGCAGCCATCATTGGCTTGGGCAATTCTGAAATCATTCTGGAAGGAGGCAGCCTGCAATGCCATCTTTGCCGGCTTGAATACACTAGTTTCGTATGTGGGTCCTTATCTGATTAGCTACTTTGTGGACTACTTAGGAGGGAATGAGACTTATCCGAATGAAGGTTATGTTCTTGCAGCAGTTTTCTTCACTGCCAAGATGGTGGAAACTATAACCACCCGGCAGTGGTACTTGGGGGTAGACATTTTGGGTATGCATGTGAGATCGGCTCTAACTGCTATGGTGTATCGGAAGGGGCTCAGGCTTTCAAGCTTGGCCAGACAGAGCCACACCAGTGGTGAAATTGTAAATTACATGGCAGTTGATGTGCAACGAGTGGGAGATTACTCATGGTATCTTCATGACATTTGGATGCTCCCTCTACAAATAATTCTTGCTCTAGCAATTCTCTATAGAAATGTGGGAATTGCTTCAGTTGCAACACTAGTAGCCACCATTGTCTCCATTATTATTACTGTCCCTCTAGCAAAGATGCAAGAAGATTACCAAGACAACCTAATGGGATCCAAGGATGAAAGAATGAGGAAGACCTCAGAGTGTCTAAGAAACATGAGGATTCTCAAGTTGCAAGCATGGGAGGACAGGTACCGGGTGAAGCTGGAGGAGATGCGGCATGTGGAATTCAAGTGGCTTCAAAAAGCCCTCTATTCACAGGCTTTTATTACATTCATCTTCTGGGGCTCTCCCATTTTTGTCTCAGTTGTCACTTTTGGTACTTCTATACTTTTGGGTCATCAGCTCACAGCAGGAGGTGTTCTCTCTGCTCTGGCCACTTTCAGGATCCTGCAAGAACCACTTAGGAATTTTCCAGACTTGGTCTCAATGATGGCTCAAACTAAGGTCTCTCTGGATCGAATTGTTGGATTCTTGCAGGAGGAAGAGTTACAGCAAGATGCCACCATTGTTATCCCTAGAAGCCTCACAAACATTGCCATAGAGATAAAAGATGGTGAGTTCTGCTGGGACCCCTCTTCCCCAAGGCCAACATTGTCAGGAATACAGATGAGTGTGGAGAAGGGGATGCGTGTGGCTGTTTGTGGTATGGTTGGTGCTGGAAAATCAAGTTTCCTCTCCTGCATCCTTGGGGAAATACCTAAAGTCTCTGGTGAAGTAAGTAAACTAAATCAAACTACTTTGTTTCACTTATCATGAATTTTTTATATGTTTTTTTTTTTTGTGATTTTCCCTTCTTTGTCTGTTAACAAACAATAAAACATTTTCTTTTTTACATTTCTTGGATGGTTCTAGGTTAGAGTATGTGGATCTGCAGCTTATGTTTCTCAGTCAGCTTGGATACAGTCAGGAAATATAGAAGAAAACATTCTGTTTGGTAGCCCAATGGATAAGATAAAGTACAAGAGTGTTATTCATGCTTGCTCATTGAAAAAGGATTTGGAACTCTTCTCACATGGTGACCAGACAATTATTGGTGATAGAGGCATAAATCTCAGTGGAGGCCAGAAGCAAAGGGTACAACTTGCCAGGGCTCTATATCAAGATGCAGACATTTACTTACTTGATGATCCGTTCAGTGCTGTTGATGCACAAACAGGATCAGAATTATTTAAGGTGAAACATATTACTGATTCTTGAACTCTTGCTCTGAAGCACCATGCTTTCAGAGATTTTGAGCAAGTACATGAAAGACATAATTTTTCTTCTTTTTTTTTTTTAAATACATGGTTTTGGCTATAATATATAATATAACATTGCAGGAATATATATTGACAGCATTGGCAACTAAGACTGTGATATTTGTCACTCATCAAGTTGAGTTTCTGCCAGCTGCAGATCTGATACTGGTATGATGTCTTCTCACTTCTTGTTTCAATGATTTTCTATAATATCAAAGACTGTTGCAGTTGAGGTTGTACTTGTTGTGCTCAAGTTAAGCTTTCATTGATATCTCAAGTAAAGAAATTGAAAACTGTTTTAGGCATCCCCCCCCGCTAGTATTAATAATTATTTACATGTATAATAAAAGCTGTTTCCCCTAGGTTATTGAACTCTATATCTTGAGTGTTTTTGTGTTAATGCACAATTTATTTCCTTGTTTTTTTAACTGAATGAACGTTAAGGTTAGAACACTTCTAAGAGCATAAGCTACCAAACACACATTTCCCACTCACTTCATGAACTTGGTCCTCCATTTTTTAGGTCCTTAAGGAGGGACGCATCATACAGGCAGGAAAATATGAAGATCTTTTGCAATCTGGAACTGATTTCAACACATTGGTTTCAGCTCATCATGAAGCAATTGAAGCTCTGGATATCCCCATGCGCTCATCTGATGATTCAGATGAAAATGTTCCTGGTGATGGTTCTATAATGTTTAATAAAAAGTGCAACTCAACTGCAAATAATATTGACAGTCTGGATAGGGTAGCAACAGAAAATGAATCAGCTTCAGAACGGAAAGCAATTAAAGAAAAGAAGAAGATAAAACGCTCAAGAAAAAAGCAGCTAGTTCAGGAAGAGGAACGAGAAAGAGGAAAAGTCAGCATGAAGGTGTATTTATCATATATGGGTGCAGCATATAAAGGCTTACTAATACCACTCATTATTCTTGCACAGACATCATTTCAGGTGCTTCAGATAGCCAGCAGCTGGTGGATGGCCTGGGCGAATCCACAAACTAAAGGGGCCCAACCGAGGACAAGCAGTATGGTCCTTCTTGTTGTTTATATGGCCCTTGCTTTTGGGAGCTCTTGGTTTGTGTTTGTTAGAGCAGTTTTAGTTGCTACATTTGGTCTGGAAGCTGCACAGAAATTTTTTACAAAGATGCTTAGAACCATCTTTCTGGCACCAATGTCTTTCTTTGACTCTACCCCAGCTGGACGGATTTTGAATCGTGTAAGTTATAACTGGAAAATATATCCTTGTGCTGAAAATCCCTTGGAAGATTATGACAGTATATATAATTCTTGTTTTTTTATTGTGATCAATCATTTGTCAATTACCAGGTATCTGTGGATCAAAGTGTTGTGGATCTTGATATTCCCTTCAGACTTGGTGGGTTTGCAGCAACAACAATTCAGCTTCTTGGTATAGTTGGTGTGATGACTCAAGTTACCTGGGAAGTCTTGCTTCTTGTTGTCCCAATGGCCATTGCTTGCCTGTGGATGCAGGTTATCTAAATTTATCTGCCCCTTAGTTCTTCTTTGTGAACCTAACTGAATCATTCATATACTGCATAGCATACCGTCCAATTTGACTTGGTTCTGCAGTTCTGCATTAGAAAGATAATTAACTGAACTGTGGGAGCGTAAAAAGCTATCATTATATTTGCTTGTTGAACTTTTAGTTTTCTGGTAGGGCAGATATCCAGCAATTCAACTCCTACTTGTGCATGTGCATAAGTTTGGATTTGTGTTGAAAGAATTAGTAGCAGGAAAGGATAGACCTTGAAATGAATGAATATAACTTAAGGGTCAGACCAATTGGTGACAACATAGGAAAATCCAGAGGCATGGTTTATCATGTATAATTTGTACCAATGACTGATCATGGTGTAAAACTTTAGTTCAAGTCACAAGTTATAAAGAATGACAAAGTAATGTGTTCAAACTTCAAAATGGACAGGACAGTTTGTAGACATCTTATTATTTAACAGAAAATGCATCCCTAAATAGAGAGGAATTAGTGGACTGTTCATAGAAAAAAAAAGAGGAATTAGTGGACTATGAATTGATTTTTACAGCAGGGCCCAAAATTTGGAATGAAGGCTTTGACTATCAAAAAAAAATATTAATTTTATTGATTGTAGAATTTGAAACTCTTTGTGCTTTTGGCTGTATGGAAAACAATGTAGGTTTCATTTAGGAGAATATAATTATTTATTTCAACAAATTTTCTTTCTTTTCCTTTTTCTTCAGATCAATTGTTTCAACAAGTATATATATATATATATATATATATATATATATATAGATAGATAGATAGATAGATAGATAGATAGATAGATAGATAGATAGATAGATAGATAGATAGATAGATAGATGACTAGAGAACAAGACCTTTTGGTGGGGAGTGATTTGTGCACATTTCGTTTTTGATAAACTGGGCAAATTCCTAGTGAAAAGATAAAGAAACCATTGCAATTATCACACAATTCAAAATGGTTTTGTCCTTTAAGACACGTAACCTGAGTAAAGAATGATGTTTGGGGTGTCCTCAAATCACTCTCGGTAAGAATACATATGAAATGACTGGGAAAGGTTAGACATGTTTAAAATACCAATAAAAATTTTACATCACTGTTCTAGAGTTTCCCTCATGGTTGGAGTTTCTTTTTACTTGAACATTACATAGTCACCTGGTAACCCAAATTTAAAGTTGAAATTATTTTATTTCATCACTTTATAGTAGGATATATTTGTTTAAGCTTCTTTTTGTGAATGCAGAAATACTATTTGGCTTCATCAAGGGAACTTGTTCGCATTGTAAGCATTCAGAAATCTCCAATAATCCATCTTTTTGGGGAGTCAATTGCTGGAGCAGCAACAATTAGGGGTTTTGGGCAAGAAAAGCGATTCATGAAGAGGAACTTATATCTTCTTGATTGCTTTAATCGCCCCTTCTTCTGCAGCCTCTCAGCCATTGAGTGGCTCTGCTTGCGCATGGAATTACTTTCAACTTTCGTATTTGCATTTTGCATGACTCTTCTTGTGGGCTTCCCACATGGAAGTATTGATCCAAGTACGTAGTATTTTATTACCTTATCTTAGTATTTGATGTTTGCTTCTCCTCATGAAAAAGTTCTGCATGATTAGGCTGCACAAAGTACTACTGAAATCCTATAGGTTGCAAATAGGGTACCTTACCTGATTTGTAGAATTTTGACTGCATTGGGTCCAGGCTCTCTTGTTAAGCCCCTTTAAAAAGTTAAGAAATGCTCAACCTGAACCTGCCCAAGTTGTATCCTAAAACTATAAGTTCCAAATATGATTACTTGAAATGCATCTAAGAAAATTATATAATTCATTCCTTTGCATATGTTCCATATACAATGAAAGAATGATTCATTTACTCAACCCCAAATAATTGGTAGAAAAATCAGATGATGTACTTGGCGTACAATGAAAGATATATATACTCTAGTTTAGCACTCGCTTAGATCAGTTTTTATTGCATTTATTAACCGCTGCCGCTTCTCCTATAAAGGTATGGCTGGTCTTGCTGTGACATATGGCCTTAATTTGAATGCAAGATTATCACGTTGGATACTGAGCTTTTGCAAGCTTGAAAATAAAATTATTTCTATTGAACGTATTCATCAGTACTGCCAAATCCCAAGCGAAGCTCCAACTATTATTGAGAACTCTCGCCCTCCATCCTCCTGGCCAGAAAATGGAACAATTGAATTGATTGATCTGAAGGTATGCACTTAGTTTTTCCCTTTAATTTATGATACGGATCATTATGGAAGTTGCAAAAATCTGATTCACTCCAACTAAATATTTCTTTGTGCCAAAAAGGATATATTAAGAAAATCCAAAATTCTACTAAATCAGATATATTAATACATTGATTTTCTGAAGTATGCTTTGAAAGAGGGGTGATCATGGGCTCGGCTTAGCACCTAGGGCTAAAACTATAGCCCAAGCCCAGACTGAGATGGACCCAGTTCCATGCCTATGTTTTAAATGTAAAAATATTTTATATATATATATATAATGTAAAACATTAAATATATAATATATGACATATATAAATATCTATATTTTATGCTACATTTTATATAATAAAATAACGCATATATATCCATATATATTTTATATATCAATATTTGTGGGTCAGGCCAGGCACCTATGGGCTGGGCCATTAGGGCTATTGTGGGCCACGCCAGGCTACAAATGATCACCCCTACTCTGAAACCTAAGTTTTGGGGTGAAGCAAATATGAAGTTTAGTTATATTCCCTTACACAATACCTCTATCTGTACAAGATTGCTTGGATCTTCAATAGGCACTCTTACCTCTCTCCACATAAATGTCTTTGGGTGATGGGGAATCAGCCACCTATCTTGTTCACCATTGAAATGTCGAGAGACTGTTACTTCTTGATGGGTTGGTTGGTCAGTGGGTTTCAAATAGGTAACTCCTGTTTGTATGCTTTGTCAAACAAAATCATGCAGCTTTGAGTTAAGGAGTAGGTTGTTTTGGAAAAAATCACATGTGGCCATGTGAGAAACATGGGAGAAAGGAAGGAGAACATCTTTTATAGAAAAAAGGCTTCTTTTGTGATGTTTAGAGGCTATGCAAACTCTCCCATTGGCTCATAAGTATTTTTTTTGGTAGTAAATAGAAAGAAACCTTATTAAATAAGAAAAGAAAATAAAGGGAGGAATGGGTGATGAGATGACATCTTAATCCAGGAGTTACATCCAAAACAAAAGAAACAAAATACAGAGATCCTCTACTCTCAATATAATTACAGTACTTCTGTTGACATTTCAAGAGTAGACCAAAGCCTGGGTCAAAAAGAAAATTTTTGTATGTTTTCAATTCAGGATGTACAAAAATCCAGTCAACTGTTTTTCATATCTCCAATCTTGGCCTTTCATAACCCTTATGTCTTCCATTAAAGATTCTTCTATTTCTTTTCCTTCCAAATTCCTCATGCTACCACAAACAGAACTACTCCAAGAGATTTTTTGTCTTCTTGCTACCATGGAGCAATGACCAGAAAGAAAAGATCCGAGGGAGATGTATTGGGTTCCACACTTGTTTTCCAGACACACAGAAGAAAAAACCCCAAATTAAAATCTGGAACAGGGAACATTTTGGCAGGCTGGAGGAAGTGAAGGAGAGGATCTTAGCTAGGATTGAGGAACTAGACAAGAAAGAAGCCCAGAGAGGAATCTCAAGAGAGGAAATAGAGGAGAGGTGGAGTGTAAAGGTAGAGCTGGAAAAGTTAATGTGGAAAGAGGAAATTTCTTGGAGGCAAAATTCTAGGAGTAAGTGGTTGATGGAGGTGGATGGTAATACAAAGTTTTTTCACTCCTTGGATAACAGAAGAAAAAGGAAAAATCTCATAACCAGCTTAGAAGTGGACGGACAAGAGTTAAGAAGGGAAGAGGAAATCATTAAGGCCTTTCTGTATCACTTTAAGGGCATTTTTGCTAATTTAGGGAGGAAGAAGTTCAGATCTTCCTGAATTGGATTGGGATAGAGTGGATATTATTCAAACTTTAGCCTTGGAGAATATCTTTAGTCTTGAGGAAATCAGAGAGGCTATGTTTTCAATGGAGAGATCTAAGGCCCTTGGATTGGATGGTTTTTTTATGACTTTTTACCAAGACTTTTGGGAGATTTTAAAAGATGGTCTTTTGGAAGTCTTTAATGAATTTCACAAAAAAAGAAACATCCTGTTCAGGTAATAAAGTTCTCTTTTGGGAGGATATGTGGCTTGGGGACTTCCCTCTAAAGGACAGATTCCCGGCTATCTACTCCCTCTCCTTGAACAAGCTTAAAGTCATCTCTTCCATTCATGCTTCTGGGGATTCTTGGGATTAGGAGAGGTTTGAGGGACTCAGAAATGAGTTTGGCAGATGAGCTCCTTTCTCTTCTAAGCTCAGTTTTCTTGGATCAATCCTGTCCCGATAGTAGAATTTGGTCGAGTCTTCATCAGGTTGCTTCTCTGTTTCCTCATTTTTCAATGCACTCTTTTCCTGCTAAAGAAGTGTTGTGTGCTCCAATACCCCCGAAGGTAAGGGCTTTTTGTTGGGAAGTGGTACTCTAAAAAATTAACACTTTGAATGCGCTTCAAAAAAAGTGACCAAAATGGTGCTTATCCCCACATGTTTACTGTCTTTGCTTGAATAGTGGTGAGATGATAAATCATCTACTTTTATCCTGTCCTTTAGCAACTCATATCTGGGAATGGTTCTCTTCCCTCTTTGATTGCAAGTGGAACCCCCCCCCCCCCCTCAAGAGTGGCGAAGCTGTTTGGTTCTAGTTTTTTCCGACAACCAAAGAAGCGGGAAAGGGTGATGTGGAGAACAATGAGAGCAGCTATTGAGTGGGCAGTTTGGGAAGAGAGAAATAACATGATTTTCCAAGGCCAAGAAAAATCACTACTTCAAGTTGTAGAAGGCATCACCATCAGGGTGATACATTAGCTGAAAACTATGGACCTTTTCAAGGATTTTTCTGCAGATGACTTGCTTAGAGGTTGGAATATAGTAGCAGGCTCTTCCATCCCTCCTACTATTACTATTGTTAATGAGGAGTGGACCCCACCCTCACTGTTTTCTGTGAAACTGAACTTTGATGGCAGTTCTATGGGAAACCCTGGTCCTTCTGGAATGGGGGGTGTGGTTGGAGATACGGAAGGAAGAGTTTTGACCCTTTTCTCTGGCCCTTTAGGGGTGGGTGACTCACTAAGAGCAGAAGTAATGGCGCTCCTTCAAGGGCTCAGATTGGCTAAACAGTTGGGCCTCCAATGGTTAGAAGTGGAAGGGGATTCAAGATTAGTCATAGGCTGGATGCAAACAAGGAATTTGGGCGCTTGGCCCCTTAGACAACATATAAGGGAAATATTGAATTTGACACGGGAGTTAGGAGCACAATTTAACTGGGTTAGGAAAACAACAAATGGGTTGGCTGATGTTTTAGCAAAGCAAGGGGGTCAATAGGGAGACATTATTTTGGGCATGCTTATAATTTGCTTATCCTATGAGGGGTCATCTTTTTGAAGGTGGCAGTTGTAATTCTATAATTCTCATATTTAATGAAAGTTACTGTTTCCTATCAAAAAAAAAAATCTCCCCAAGTATAAATGCTACTTTTGTAGCCTTGGTGCCAAAAAGGAAGGAAACCAAGATCCCAAAGGATTTTAGACCTATTGGTTTAGTGGGGAGTCTTTACAAAATAATAGCTAGGGTTCTCTCTTTCCGATTTAAAAAGAAAAAAGTGTTGGGTCTTCCAGTTTCAACGGGCTTTTGTGGAGGGACAACAAATTATTGATCAAAATTTGGTTGCAGATGAATGTGTGGCAGAGAAGAAAATGTTGGGAGGAAAAGGTTTGATCTGCAAATCAGACTTTTCAAGGCATATGATCTAGTGGACTGGAGTTTTCTCCTGGGGATTCTAGAAAAAATAGGCCTTACTGACCGTTAGAGAATGTGGATTAAAGATTGTATTTTTTGATCAATAACAGAATTTCATTAAAAATAGAAAAAGATGATTACAAGATTAGGTGAGATAAATTTTCTTAACTCTCCACAAAACAATTTGCAATTACAATTGAGCCCAAAACAATTGATTCCTTCCCACCCCTTGTTTTGCTAATGCATCCTCCTTATAGATAGAGATAGGCCAATGGATTGAAGCAAGGTTCAAAATTTTGCAACGTATCGGACCGTATCGGCCGATACATATTGTTCTAGTACAAGTCCGATACACGGAACGTATAGAAATTATCTGTAGCGTTCCTTTTCAAATGAATTGGTCTGTATTGGCCAATATGGTTTTGAAATAGTCCGATACAAGTCCCCTTCTCTCTCATTAATTTCATTAAATTATATTTAGAGTCAAATTACCTCTCATTAATTTTGTATTTACTCCTATATTTAAGTGCAATTTCTCTCATTAATTAGTTAATTACTCCTGTACTTAATGCATAGTTTTAAATTTGAATTTCAATTTTAGCACCTAATTGGAATTCTTCTCATTAATTTCGTTAATTAATAACCCTCTTTCTCATTAAATTTGTTTTGTTAGTATAAAACTACAAACTTAGCAATAACAAGATTCGAACCTTAGCTATTAGGCTTTAACAACTAGAGGTTCACCACTAAGCCACGCCCATTTGCTTGCTATAGGCTTATGCATTTTTATTTTTAAGTAAATTTTCTCTTTTTCTTAGTGTATGCTTATCAATAAATGTTAGAATTAATTATTAAAATTTATGTATTAATAAATATTAAGTTAAATTATATTGATTATTTTAAAACTAATGTATATCAATATACATTTTAGTTTTTTTTTTTTCACATTTTAGTTATTCCATCATTTGTCAATAGTTACTAAGTGTGTCTTGATATCTCGAATTTTATATAGACCATTAAGTTACAGTTTTTTTTTTTTTTTTTTACTTTTAAATAACTTATTTACAATCAAATAAAACTTGTAACTATCATTATTAATATACTTTTTAGGATTTATTTGAGTTTTTTAACATTATGCGTATCTTGATTTTTCGTCCGTATTCATACATATCCAAAGCGTATCCCGATATGTCTTTTAAAATTATCTTTCCGATACACCTTACGTTTCCGATACTTTAAACCTTGGCTTGAAGTTAATCTGGGCAAAGCTCTAGACAGTAGACCACCCCATTGCTCCTCCCAATCCACGAAAAAGAAAAATCTATCTAGTTTGGAGCAAATTGGGCTAGCTTGGAGATTAGACCAGGTATAATGAGTATGTTAGAGAGACAATTCTTTAAGCTCAAAGACATTTTTGAATTGATTAAACCTTATCATACTTGTAGCAATACTTTGTCTCCTAGTACTTGTTTCTTCATTGAGTCTAATCACATTAATATCTCCACCAATACACCAGGGTCCCTCCTACAATCCTCTTATATCTCCCAATTCCTCCCACATGTCATTCCTCTCCCTATATCGGACCATACAGATTTGTTAATACCCATTGAAAGCCATCCTCCACTTGCCTTAACTTTATATATACTGTAAATTTTCTCACAAGTTATTCAGTTCCAATCATCTTGTCCACCATACCCTAGAAGACCCCCAAGATGGAGCCATTGCCCAGCTTATTCCCCTAGCCCTCCATACACTTCTTGCCCTTCCCCTTCCTACTTCCTCTCTTTTGTCCTTTCCCTTCTCACACTAAATTCCTTGTCACCTTCAATGTCCATCTTCAATTTTTCAACTTCACTCAATTTGCTCTTCCTTGCCTTTCCTTCACCCTTTTTCCTTAAGTATGTTTTCATAACAATTGGGTCCTTGACACTACATCCAAGTTTTCCAGAAAAATCCACCAAATCCTCTTGCTATCTTTCTTCTCCGTTGACCTTCTCTAACAACTTCTCTTACTCTCCCACTTCCCTCAACCCTCACTTCTGCATTGCCTGCCTCCTCAAATTTGTTTATGTCACCTTCTCCCTCTAATTCTCTTCTCTTCAACTCCCTGAATAAAGCCTCTATGGTGCATTATTTGATTTTGATTAATGGAGTTGTTAGATATTTTATTTTATTTTATTTTTCTGAATAGAGGAGGGTTGAGGCAAGGTGATCCACTCTTCCCTTCTTTGTTCACCTTGATTGCAGGAGGTTCTAAGCAAAATGATTATTAAGGTTTATTTGGATAATTCGATCCGAGGTTGGAGGGTAGGGAGGAGTGAGGTAGTGGTCACACATTTACAGTTTGCAGACAATATAATCTAATTCTGTGAGGGTGTCAATCAAAATAGTCTAAGGAATTTGAAGGAACTCATAAACACCTTTGAGGCCCTCTCTAGTCTAAAGGTGAATTTAGGTAAAAGTTGTATGGCAGGGGTCAACTTAGAAGAGGGAGAAGTTCAGGAACTAGCAAAGATTTTGGGGTGTGATGTAAGAGATTGATCTCTAGATTATCTAGGTGTACCTTTGGGAGGGAACCCAAGGACTGAAAATTTTTGCAAACCGGTTGTGGAGAGATTTAACAAAAAGCTAGATTGATGGAAGAGAAATTACATATCGTTGGGAGAAAGGATTCACAATGATCAATTTACCAATCTCTTTCCTCTCCACCATCCGTATTCCAGTCAAAGTGGCCAAGCAATTAGAGAAAATTATTAGAGATCTTTTTTTATGGCCAAGCAAGAGGTTACCAAGTTTTCCTCACTTTTACTCGATTTGATGTAGGTGGGAATAGTGTTCTGTTTTGGGAGGACCTTTGGTTAGGTGAGTTTCCTTGTAAAGAGCAATACCCTAATCTTTACACTCTCTCCAACTATAAACTTGAGCCTATCTCAACTTTAGGGACCTTTTCCCAGTTGGGTTTGAGTTGGATTTTGGGTTTAGAAGAGGCATAAGAGACTGTGAATGTCCCTTGTTCAGCTACTAGCCAAGCTTGACTCTGTTATTTTTTGGTTCAAAATAAAGAGATGCTAGAGTCTAGTCAGCCTCTACTGATGGATTATTTACTTGTTTTTCCTTCTTTAACGCTCTATTAAGCTCCAATACTGTGGGGGAGAACATCCTGGTGAAAGAGATTTGGAGCAAGCCTATTCCACCTAAAGTTCAAGTTTTGTGTTGGGAAGTGTTTCTTGGGAAGAAATAGTTGGTTAGCCACGAGTGTGGGGTTCCATACCCACACTCAGGCTCTAGTGTGTGTGGTTCCATACCCACACCTAGCTGTTTCTAATTTCTTTTAAGATGGGCCAGCTGGCCTTATCCATGTTATGTTTATCCTCTTTTCTTTTTGTCTTAGTAGGACTAGGACTTTATGTTTGTTCTCCTATTCTTGTAAGGAACCTAAAGCTATAAATAAAGAAGTGTATGGGGCGGCAGATCATCAATCACTGAACCCCTTCTTTCTTTTCTCCTCTATTCTCTCTTCTTCTTCTTCTTCTTCTCTCTCTCTCTCTCTCTCTCTCTCTCTTCTCTTCTCTTCTCTTCGAACCTGTATTACTTCTCTAATTATACAGTAAGCAGTTCTTCTTCTTCCAAGTTGGTGTTAGAGCATTCGATCTAGGGTTTCTCATGTGGATTTAATTCAGTCGACCACATGAGAATTGTTTAGGGCTGAAAGTTCAGACAGATCCTTACTTCGGCTGATTCTTGGAGGTTGCAAGAAGGCTTTAGCAGCTGTCCTAAGATTGGAGAGTGCTTCTTGTAATCAGGAAGAATCAGGCAGAAATTGAGTGATCAAGATCGATTCTTGATCAAGATTGGAGGTGCCGATCAGCTTTCTCTTGGTTCTTTGATCAAGATTCAAGGTTCTGATGGTAGTCGATTGATAAAGTTTGAAGACTGAAGGTAGCAATCAGTTTTTTGGGCAATTTTCTCCTTTTTCTTGAGGCCGACAGCAGAGACAAGTTGGCATTCTTCAGTTTTTCTAGGCAAGTTTCTTCCTTTCTTGAGGCCAACAGCAGTAAGAGGTAAATTGGCTATTTTTCTTCATAAAGTAAGTACCTTTTCTTGAGATTGATATTCAAAAGGACTTTGTTATTCATTTAGAGAGGGACGGATAGAAAATCTCAGGACTGATATCAATCAGTCCAATAATGATTTTGGGAAAAAAAACCTAAAGTCCAGGACTGATATCAATCCCAGGATAGTAGTTGACTGTTATCTAACTGCAAAATCATTGTCCTAGGTCGGTTGTTATCAGCCTTGAGGTACAGTTTTTTTCTTGTCACGGTAGTTTAAAGCTTCTCCTTAATCATCTCCTAACTTAGAATGGAGTACAAGAACCAAGGGGAAGGTGTTTTTGGGACTGGTGGTTCAAGTAACATGACTGAAAACACCTTTCAGATTACAACTGTTGAGTTTGATGGACCAAACTACTTTGAATGGGCCCAATCAGCTATGATGGCTATTGGGGTAGAGGAAAATTGAACTTCTTGCTAGGGGATGTGAAGGAACCGTCCAAGGAGGACCCTAGTTATGCTAGGTGGGTCCAAGAGAATTTTTTGGTGATGACATGGCTATGCAACTCTATATAGCCACACATAAGCCGAAACTACTTGTGGGCCAAAACAACTAAGGAAATATGGGATGTTGTGAAGGGAACCTACTCTCAGCCCCTTAAGCTAGGGCTTATGAGCTAAAATGTAAGGTTAAAAATCTGAAGCAAGGAGAGAAGCAGGTCTCTGTTTACTTTTCAACCTTGAAATCCCTGTGGCATGAAATTGACCATCTTGAAACAATTGAGTGGGAGAGTCAGAAAGATGCACAAACATACAGAAAACTGGTTGAAACTAACAGTCTTTGAGTTCCTAGCTGATCTGAACTCTGAATATGACATTGTAAGACAACAATTGCTGACAAGAGATAGTGTAACTTTATCGCAAGCCTATTTCCTAGTGCACAGTGAAGAAACTAGGAGAAAGGTTATGTTGCAGCAACAACCCTCCGAATCAGCCTTAGTAGCAGTTAGACCCAAATCTGGGGGGGATAAGGAAAAGAAGGAAGCTAAGAAGGATCTAGTATGTGAACACTGCAAAAAACCTAAACATACTAAGGACACTTGTTGGAAGTTGCGCCCTCATATAGTTCCAACAAAACTCAGAAATAAGAAAGGGAGTGCTAATATGGCTGTCAACACCGATAGTACAACTTCATTAGGCACAAGAGGCACTCCTCTAGATACCCTAGCTGCAGTCCGAGTTGCTTTGACTTAGCTAGAAAATGAATTTAGTAATTTAGTTTAGCCTACATCAATTCAATAGCCTACACCAGCTCAGCCTACTTCAGTCCTTGTTCATATAGGTACAAGAGCTATTTCTTGCCATGCTTCTGTCCCAGGTAATACTAGACCTTTCTGAGTAATAGATTCAGGTGCTTCAGATCATATGACCAGCATATCTACTCTATTTCGCACCTATTGTTTTTCCTCTGATAGAGACAAAGTTTCTATTGCTGATGGCTCTCTTGTACCGATTTCTGGCAAGGGAGACATCAGATTATCAGATACCATCACTCTATCCTCAGTTTTGCATGTTCCCAAGCTTAGTGCTAACTTACTTTCAGTGAGTAGTATTACTAAAAATCAAAACTGTTTAGTAACCTTTTTCCCTGATTGGTGTGTTTTTTAGGATCTAGAAACGAATAAGGTGATTGGGATTGGCCGTGAGATGAATGGAGTCTACTTGCTTGAACATTTACAGGGGAAGTAGAGTGAAGTAGGGAAATTGTTTGTTTCTCAGTCTTGTAGTAAGATTATGCTTTGGCACAACCGCTTAGGCCATTTATCTTTTGAGTCTTTAAAGAGCCTTTTTCTAAACTTGTTTGAGTCAGTAGAAGTGTCTGGGTTAAAGTGTGAAAGTTGTGAACTTGCAAAACACAGTAGATCATCTTTTCCTTTAAGTAATAAAAAAACAACCTTCCTTTTGAGATTGTGCATACCAATGTTTGGGGGCCCTACCAAACTTCCACCATGGGGGGGTATAGATATTACTTATTATTTGTTGATGACTATACCCATTTTTCATGGGTCTACCTTATGCACTCTCGAGATGAGGTCCCCTCTTTGACCCAAGCTTTCCATCAGATGATCCTAACCCAATTTGAAACCAAGATCAAGATTCTTAGATTTGATAATGTCAAGGAATACTTTGCAAAACCCTTGGCATCCTATCTCCTTGATCATGGGATCATTCATCAGAGCACTTGTCCTCGCACACCTCAGCAAAACGGGGTTGCTGAGAGAAAAAACAAACATATTTTAGAGGTAGCTAGAAGCATCATGCTCAACTCCAACGTTCCCATACGATTCTGGGGGGATGCAATCCGTACATCCATATACCTCATTAATAGGGTTCCTTCACGGGTCCTAAACATGCAAACCCCGTTCAGTCTTCTATATCTAGATAAAGACCTATTCACTATTCCCCTCAAAACTTTTGGGTGTACTTGTTTTGTTCAAATCCTTGGACCTCATTGTTCTAAGTTTGATCCCAAAGCCACTAAGTGTATTTTCCTTGGGTATGCACAAAATCAAAAGGGATATTGCTGTTATGAGCCAGTTTCAGGGAAGCGCTTTGTGTCCATGGATGTCACCTTCTTTGAGGATATGCCCTACTATCATAAGGCTTCTCCTCAAGGGGAGAATAGTGAGGAAGGGATTTCAGTTTTAGTCCAAAAAATTCCTTTACCTGTCCCAATTGCTGGGGGGAGTTGCGAAGAAAGTTGTCAAAACTGCAGGGAATTGAGAGTGTATCACAGAAAGTGGTGGAGGCAGGTTGATTCTCGTACTCAACAGCAATCCAGGCCAGTTCCAACATCTTCTACAGCCCCAAATCCAGACACTACAACTGCTCCCATTGTTGATCCCACTGTTACAGATGCTCAACCTTCACTGACAGATGAACTTGATCTTCTAATTGCTATTCGTAAAGGGAAGCGCCGTTGCACCTCATCCACTGCCCATTGCATCTCCAAATTCCTTTCCTATAATTGTTTCTCAAAATCCTGCAGATCTTACTTGGCATCTATTTCTACTATTCCTATACCCAGAAAAGTGCAAGAAGCTCTTTTGATACCTGAATGGAAGGAAGCAATGCAAGTAGAGATGGATGCTCTTGTCAAAATCATGCATATTGGCAAATACCCCCTTAAATTAGAGCATGTTTTGACTCTTTAAAATTTATCCATTTATTACCCTCCAGCTAATGAAACAGAGATTTCTTGTCTGCCATGGGTATTTGGACCTTGAAAAGAACATATGGTTCTTTGTTCTTCCCTTTTTTCATCATAATTCCAAAACAGAAACTAAATCAAAGCTTTCGTTTTTTTTTTTTCTCACTCAATACTTGTTACTGGGGGTGGCAGGTGGGGGGCCTTTTATATATTGTCATCTTTGTTCGTTGAGCCCTATTTTGAGTCTGTTGGGTCCTCTTCCTGCTTCAAAATACATTAACATGTGAAGTTGGAAACGGAGAACCTCTTAATACTACCACAAACTTGTTATATAGTTTTCACTTTTGTCAAGAAACAACATGTCCAGAAAATAAATGGGGCAGAAATGCAAATGCTAAGATGGATGAATGGAAAAACTAGAAAGGATAGGATTAAGAATGAAGTTATCAATAGGAACCTAGGAATAGCTCCAATAGGTGATAAAATGAGAGAGAGAGAGAGAGAGAGTAGACTATTATGGTTTGGGAATGATTTAAGCATTAATAATTTAACAGTGGATATGGCTTTAAGTCGAACAGATTGGCGAAACAGGATTCATGTAGCTCTGACCCCATATAGTTGGGATAAGGCATTGATGATGATGATATATACACACAACACATTATGCATTTTTTAGTTATTTTTCATCTTTTTGGAGGCAGAATTTTGTTTATTTAAATTGTTTCTACCAGTTTATTATCCACTGACTGTTTTATTTGTAAAAGGTTCGTTACAAGGAAAGTCTTCCTGTGGTCCTTCATGGAGTAACATGCACATTTCCTGGTAGGAAGAAGATTGGTATTGTTGGACGTACTGGAAGTGGCAAATCTACATTGATCCAGGCTCTTTTTCGGTTGATTGAACCAGCAGGTGGGAGGATCATCATTGACAACATTGATATTTCAACAATTGGTCTTCATGATCTGCGTGGTCGTCTAAGTATCATTCCACAAGATCCAGCCTTGTTTGAAGGGACCATTAGGGGCAACCTTGACCCACTTGAAGAACACTCTGATCATGATGTGTGGCAGGTCAAGTATTGATACTGTGTATATTTTGGTCTTTTTTTATTCTTCTAATCAGTAGCTACCTTTCTCATTCTTCCTTTAGACATCAATACTAGGATGCTGGTCCAGATGAATCTCATGTTTTCTGTTTTCCTCTCTCAGGCTCTTGATAAATCTCAGCTTGGTGACATAATCCGGCAAAAGAAGGGAAAGCTTGGTACCCCAGGTATGTCCACAGATTTTGATATAATGGGCACATGTATAAGCAAATATATCATGCATGAAAATGTTACGTAGAAGTTCTTTTGATGGTGGAGCACTAACCTACCACCTTGTGTTTTCATGAAAAATTGCAGTATTAGAGAATGGGGATAACTGGAGTGTTGGACAGCGGCAACTTGTTTCATTAGGACGAGCTTTGCTGAAGCAGGCACGAATACTAGTTCTTGATGAAGCCACAGCTTCTGTTGACACTGCCACTGATAATCTTATCCAGAAGATTATCCGAACAGAGTTTAAGGACTGCACTGTCTGCACTATTGCACATCGAATCCCAACTGTCATTGACAGTGATCTAGTTCTGGTCCTCAGTGATGGTGAGCACAAAATATCTCTGAACCAACATTTGTGTATATTGCAGGGTTATTATAAAACAAAAGGCTGACGACGATGCACTAGGACTTTGTTAATACTGTAATGGGATACTCCATTGTTATTTTATATGATATTAAATTCTGGTAACATCTTATGATTGAGTCCACAATATAAGGATTTATTTTGAGATTAGCTGTGCACTATGATGGGTATTATTCTGTTAAAATATATTCTATGCCATGACAGCTTATCAATATGGGGGTATTTTTGCAGGTCGTGTTGCTGAATTTGATACTCCTGTCCGACTGTTGGAGGACAAGTCATCAATGTTTTTAAAGCTGGTATCGGAGTACTCTACGAGGTCAAGTGGCATACCAGAGTTTTAAATTTGATGGCATGCCACCCCACCCTAAAGGAAAAACTCTAACAGCAGCAGATGTATAGAAATGAACCGCGCAGCGCTGCATCTCCCTCTACTGAATCATTTAGCAGTTAAAGAGGTGGAATGGGGAGAAATGACATGCATTTTCTTGTATACCACTATGGGGGAAAAGAGTAGTATCTACATGATAAGGGTACTGTTCCCTTTCCAAGCAGAACTATAGTATGGGAACACAGCTAGTCCAATGCAAAGATGAGCTGGGTCACCAAGGATAAAGCAATAATAATATGCAAGTGAAGGAAATTACATTTGGGAGGGAAAGGATTACTCCTATTCAGCAGGCTCAATAATGAAATCTTAGTGTCAAACCCAGGCGACTGGCATTCATCTTATTCAAATTTGCAGGGCATTTGCAGTTGTGTCCTGCGTTGCTAGTCTTGGATGATATAATTCTTCTAATCATGGTCATCGCCCTTCTTCCCTTATTATTTGTGTGCATCACAGTGAGGATATATATATATATATATGTGGACTCAACACTGCAGCTCAGATTCTGAAGATAAAATTTAACGGTTTTTTATGGCATAAGCTGTAATTGACCTGACCAAATGTCCTAACCACTATTTGACACAATTCTTTTGGATATAATAAACCAAAGAAGAAAGAGATGATTAGTGCTATCCCATCTTGAATGTGTTTTGTTGAGCTTCTTTTCTTTGTTAGAGATGGTTTTTCCTTCCCTCTTACTGGATGGATGCTACCTAAAAATGTAATTTTCATTTGTTGAATGCAAAAGTTGAATACTTTATATTCTCAGCTGCAGTATTGTCTTTTACGAGGCTGTGCTCTTCAGCCAATTTCTAATGCAGAAGCCATTGCAAAAGGCCTTTATGGGCTCATTGAACCATTGCAAATGATCCCGAAGGCCTCCAAGTTCCCACATGGATGACTGCAATTGCCAACCTCATGGAGCATTGTGCACCAGTAATGCACGTTCAAGCTTGCCTTAAGCTTAATAGAAACATTGGTAATTGTTGAAGATTAATTAGTTTTATGATGTTTTTCTGAGTAGATATTTTATGTTAGTTGTTAGATAGAAGGTGGGGACCACATTAGTTGTGAGTCCAAATTTTATTATGTTTTTTGAGTGTTATATATGTTGTTTTATATTTTGTCGCCCCATAAGGGCATAATTGTCTTTATACCGTTCTATTATTTTAGTATAAATAATAAGTGAAAGGGGGCGGCTAAATTATTGCTCTCTTTTCTTTTCAACTTCTCTTCTTCTCCTTCTCTTCTCATTCTCTCTTCAAGAAACTACTTTTTTTCATATATATATATATATATATATATATTTTTTTTTTAATTCAGTAAATTCCTACTTGGTATCAGAGCATCGGCTAGGGTTTCTTGAAGCATTCTCATGCAGCCTTAGATCAGTCGACTGCATGAAGTAGTAAAAGGTTGATCAATCTGCTATAGATTGCCCAGTTCTTGGAGTATTTGGTGGGATCTAGACATCAGGAATGTGATCTACTGTTCGGCATTAAAATCAGGAAGAACTGGAGTATGAGAAAGAGTCCCAGAAAAGTTGGACTCTATTTTTTATCTGATCTTGGGCGCCCAGGTATTGTTAGTTTTCTTTTGTTTTTCTGAAGAGGGCGGTTTGGTTTTTGAAATTTTCTAGGCCTTCCGGAGTGATCGATTCACTTTTCTCTGTTGAGAGGTGTGGGGAGGAGAGAGATTTCCCCCTAGCTAGGGTTTTCTCCTTTCGGAAGGGTTGGTTTATGTGTGTGGTATTAAATTATTTTTTGAAGGTCTTTAATCTATTTTTTCTTACTGTTGAACTGTTTGAAGTAAAATAGAGAGTTGGAATACCGAGATGAAATCTATCGGTACTGTGTGATTGGGTGTTGGAGGTAGTAGTGATATTTTTTGGTCTGGGATCATTACTACAGTAAAGTTTGATGGTACAAATTATTTGGAGTGAGCACAATCAGCTAAGATGGCTATTGGTGCCTGTAGAAAATTAAGGTATCTCACTGGGGAAGAGAAGAAACCTGATACATACTCTTCACGATGGATGCAAGAGAATTACATGGTAATGTCTTGGCTATGTAATTTTATCTCATCTCATATTGCAAAACATTTTCTATGGGCTAATACTGCTAAGGAGATTTGGGATAAAGTGATTGAAATCTACTCTCATAAGCAAAATGAAGCTAGAGCCTATCAGTTAAGAAATCAGGTGATAAGTATGAAACAGGGAGAAAAACCTCTTGCTGTGTATTTCTCCATGCTGAAAACCCTATGACAGGAAATAGATCACTTAGAAACTATGGTATGGAAAAGTGTAAATGATGCAGCAACTTATCACAAACTGATAGAGGAATAGGGTTTTTGAGTTCTTGGCAAGGCTGAACCCAAAATTTGACATTGCTAGGCAGTATATTCTTTCAATGGAGGATGTGACACTCTCTCAGACCTATGCTTTTGTCTCTGGAGAAGAGAGTAAGATGAATGTAATGCTGAAACAGCTTGGGATTGACCAGTCGGCTATGGTTGGTACAACAAAACCTAAGCCGAATGGAGACAGGGGGAGTAGTGAGACTAGAAGGGAAGATAAAAAGGACTTGGTGTGTGATTATTGCAAGAAGCCTAAGCAAGCATACCGATGACACTTGTTGGAAGATTCATTCAATTCTTATGCCTGTTCGGATAAGAAACAAGAAGGGAAATGCAAATGTAATCACTACAGGACTCTTCAACCCCTCCCAAACTGATTGAGAATCCATTGTAGTAGCAGCAGTGTGAACATAATTGGAGAGGTTTGGACAGTTTGAATAAGAAAAATTCACTTAGCTCTAACCTTCTAGATGGACAACAGAATGCAGGAGCCAACTACACCACTTCCTTTGCACATACAGGTAGTTCATATGCAACTGCAAATCTTGCATCCACTTCAGGTAAGGAGGGACCTCCCTGGATTATAGACTCAAGAGCATCTAAGCATATGACTAATGCCCCTATCATTTTCAGTTCCTATCAGTTGTGCTCTGGTAGAGAGTCTCTACAATAGATGGTTCACATATGCCCATTGCTGGGAAAGGGGACAGTTAGAGTGACCAATGATATAACTCTGTCTTCTGTTTTACATGTCCCTAGTCATACCAACCTACTGTTTGTTAGTTCTTTGACAAAAAAATTGAATTATTTTGTGACATTTCTTCCTAGTAATTGTATTTTGCATGATCTAGAGTCGAAGGAGATGATTGGGAGTGGTCGTGAGGTGAATGGAGTCTACCTTCTGGATGAGATTCCGAGACATTAGGGCCATCATGTTAGCAGCAGCAGTAGTAATGGGTCAGAGTCAATGAACCAGATTATGCTTTGGCACAATCGCTTTGGACATCTTTCTTTTAGTTCTTTGAAATGTCTTTTCCCAAAACTGTGAGCCTGTTCAATTATCTACTTTGGAGTGTGAGAATTGTCAGTTAGGAAAACATTGTAGACAGTCTTTTAAACCAAGTAACAAAAGTACTGTTTTTAATATTGTTCACACTGATGTATAGAGGTCATATCAAATCCCTTTCATGGGAGGATTCCGTTACTTTCTCTTGTTTGTGGATGATTATACACGATATTCTTAGATATATTTGATGAGATCACGCGATGAGGTTTCTAACTTAGTACTATAATTCCATCAGATGGTTCTCACACAATTTGGAGTAAGAACTAAGATTTTTATATCAGATAATGCCAAAGAGTACTTTGAGAAGGACCTAACCACGTTCTCCTAAAACATGGTGTAGTTCATCAGAGCAGTTGTGCATATACACCGCAACAGAATGGAGTTGTTGGGAGGAAAAACACACATTGCAATGAGTCTTATGGTATGTACTTCAGTTCCTGTGTAGTTCTGGGGAGATGCAGTTTTTACAGCCGTACATGTGATTAACTGTGTTCCTTCACGGACTTTGAGGTTTAAGGTGTCATTTAGCCTTATTTTTCTAGATGGAGAGATATTTCATATACCTTTGAGGGTTTTTGGTTGTGTTTCTTTTATTCACATTCTTGGCCCTCATCGCAAGAAATTAGATCCTAAGGCCAAGAAATGTGTTTTTCTTGGGTATGCTCAGAACCAAAAGGAGTATTGTTGTTATGACCTAGTGTTGAGGAGCAGATTTGTCATTATGGATGTTAACTTTATTGAATCCACATTCTTCTTCTCGAGTTGTTCTCCTCAGGGGGAGAGTTTTGGGGAGGAGAACTCACAATCTGAATCTGTTCTTCTTCCTGTTTCTGTGGTGCCTTCATCGGTTCAGCCAATATCTACATCAGCTCAGCCACCACCTGCACCATCAGTTCAGCCAGCACCTACACCTCCAATTTCATTACCTACGGGCAGCCTCACAGCAATATCAGCGTCGACAGATGATGGTTGACTCCACACATCCTTGACCCACACCTCTCTGTCAGTCATTTTAAAACTCCAGATTCGGCAGATACAGTTCCAAGTATTCCTCTTGAGCCTGAGCCTGTTATGTTTTCTGATGATAATGTTTTTGTCCCTAACACCATTGTTGCAGCTGATCCCACTTACCTTGATCTTCTTATTGCACTTCGTAAGGGGAAGAGAAAGTGTACAGCCCACTACATTTCACACCATCTTTCATACAGTGCCTTATCACCCTCCTACCGTGCTTTTCTTTATTCCTTGGATTTTGTGTCTATACCTAAGAATGTTATTGAGACTTTCTCCAAACTTGAGTGAAAAACAGCCATGTAAGATGAGATAGATGCTTTGGTCAAAAATCAAACTTGGAAAATAGTTGATCTCCCCCAGACAAGAAGACAATCAGATGTCGATGGATATTCACAGTGAAGTATAAGGCCGATGGCAAGATAAAAAGGTACAAGGCAATGTTGGTAGCAAAATGATATAATCAGACCTATGGTGTTAATTATCTGGAAACCTTTGCACCAGTAGCTAAGATGAGTTCAATTCATATCCTTTTATCTCTAGCAGCCACCTATTCATGGCCCTTGTTCCAGCTTGATGTCAAAAATGTTTTCCTCAATGGTGACTTATAAGAGGAGGTATATATGGACATTCCAACAGGCTTTTATGAAAATGTTGGTAAAGGAAAGGTGTACAGACTTAGAAAATCTCTGTATAGACTAAAACAGTCACCTAGGGCTTTGTTTGACGGGTTCAAAGGGGCACTCATCCGTTTTGGATACACACAGACACAGCCTTATCACACCCTCTTTGTGAAAATGAGAGATGCTTTGGTGTCAATTCTGATTGTGTATGTGGATGATATAGTGGTGACAGGAAATAATTTGGAGGAGATTGATGATCTCAAAAAATCATTGCAACAAGAATTTGAGATCAAAGATCTTGATGAGATCAAATACTTCTTAGGGATTGAAGTTGCAAGATCCAAGCATGGATCTTCATTTCACAGAGAAAGTGTGTACTTGACCTACTGCGAGAGACTGGGAAGCTGGGGACCAAACCAGTAGACACTCCTATTGATCTAAATCACAAAATTAATGGTGTGGATGGTGAATTGGTAAAGGATGTGGGGAGATATCAAAGAATGGCGGGCCAACTGTTGTATTTGTGTATGGCACGACCAGATATTTCTTATGCTGTCAGTGTTGTAATGCAGTGCATGCATTCACCTCGGGTTCAGCACTAGGAAGCTATTGAGAGAATACTTGCATATCTGAAAAAACACATTGGTAGAGGCATTCTTTTCTCAAATCATGACAATCTGAAGCTAGAATCCTATATAGATGCAGACTGGGCAGGATGCTTAGATGACAGGAGATCTACATCAGGAGTGTACCTTTGTAGGTGTAAACTTGATCTCTTGGAAGAGTAAGAAGCAAGCAGTTGTGGCAAGGTCAAGTGCAGAGGCTGTGTATAGATCCATGGCTCATGGTGTCTCAGAAATTCTTTGGGTTAGATCACTTTTGAGTGAGATTGGGGTGAAAGCAGATGAACCTATGATGTTATACTATGACAATCAGGCTACAATCAATATTACCCACAATCCAATTCAGTATGATAGGACAAAACACATTGAAGTTGATACACTTTATAAAAGAAAGGGTAACAACCGGAGAAGTTTGTTTGCATTATGTCTCTTCAGAGTTGCATCTGGCTGATGTTCTCACTAAAGGAGTGGCAATGAACAAGCTTGAACATGATCTACACAAGTTGGGAATGTGTGACATTTACTTCTAACTGGAGGGGGAGTGTTGAAGGTTAATTAGTTTTATGATGTTTTTCTGAATAGATGTTTTATGTTAGTTGTTAGATAGGAGGTGGGGACCTCAATAGTTATGTGAGTCCAAATTTTATTATGTTTTTTGAGTATTATATATGCTGTTTTATGTTTTGCCGCCTTATAAGGGCATAGTTGTCTTTGTACTGTTCTATTATTTTAGTATAAATAATAAGTGAAGGGGGCGGTCAGATTATTGCTCTCTTTTCTTTTCAACTTCTCTTCTTCTCCTTTTCTCCTTCTCTCTTCAAGAAACTACTTTCTTTCATTTTTTTTTAATTCAGCAGATTCCTACTGTAACCATTCATCAAAAGAAAAAAAAAATGTAGAAACATTGGTAATCGTTGAGAATAGAGATATAACATATACTAAACATCTTCTTTGGCCTTCTCTTTCCCACAATGGTCATTAGAAATTGTGGGTCTGAGTCCACACTAGATAAATGGGTCCTTGATGAATCAAGGCTTAATATGGATCATTTGTTGTGACTTTTTCCTTTTTCTTTTTCTATTTAAAGGCCTCTTGTTGTGAGGCTTGTGACTAATTCTTCTTAGCTCTTAGTGGGAAAGACTGTCAAAACTATTAGTGTTCCTTTAGTACTAGTAAATATGTACATGCTTTCCACATGTGGCAATTTTAGATGATGATCATAATTATGTGTCCAAATTGTTATTAGTCAAAACTAATAATGGTTTTTCATTTTTGTTGGCAGTTGGCCCTCGTGGGCCTTTATTTTTCAGCCAGTTATTTTTGCACGGTTGATGGAACTTGGTGTTGTTGGGAAACTCTCCTCTCAAATATTATGATGGAAGGAAAGAAGAGATAATTGAAAAAATATTAATTTAGTTTAAGCAAACAACAGTTGAAAATATTCTAAATAAATATGTTGGTAAATATTATTAACTGAAATAAACATGTGTAAGAGGGGAGGTTGATCAAACTACAAGGTTGGCTTATGTAATTTTTTTATACTTGTTGGTTTATGTAAGTTACCATTAACATAACTCGACTTAGTAAATGAGAGATTTATTAATTATAAAATTTTCCATTCCCATTCCTAATTTTTAAGCAACTCTCCATCCCAATCCCTGTCAAAGAGAAAATTGAACTTCCATCCACAATCCTCGATGAAGATGGGTTTTCCATCGGGGATCCAAATCCCTGAATTCTTATTTTAATTAAAAGCTTACTTTAGGTAAAAAATATTAACTTAAAAGAAAGAAAAATCTAAATCGGTTTAGCACTTAACTAACATAATTAATAACTATAATGACAGAAAATTTATATTTGTCTAGTTGCATGCTGTAATTATATAGAATTGTTCTCAAAATTTAATATTTTGGGGTTGGATTAGGGCAGGGGGACTTCACTCCCCATCTCTGATCAGATATCTCAATTAATATGTTTATTATTTTTGTAATTTCTATTATTTTTAAATGGACTTTACATTAATTATAAGTCCCTAGAATTAGAAGAAACATTGTTTTAGTAATCCTATTGTTGGAAAACCCATCTCACCCAATTATTATTTGGCAAATCCTATTGTTGGTATCATTTTTCAAAGGGAAATTGTCTAAAACTCACCATGAATTTTCAGTGTTTCTCTTAAACTCACAACTTTTTAAAATGTCTAAAACTCACCATGTCACTAACTCAACATTAAACAGATTAACGGGTGTTAATATATTACCATTTTAATATTTAGACATGAAAAAAAGGAAAAAGTTCAAAAAAATATTTTCAAATATAAAATACATAAAAAAATACAAAAAATATAAAGAATTATAGAAATTTCAAATAAAATAAAAAATTATTTTCAAATTGTAGAAACTATAGAAATTGAAAAACAAAATCAAAAAATAAAAATTGTAGAAAAACACAAAAAATTATAGAAAAACACAGAAATTGGAAATAAATAACAAAAATAAAGGAAAATTTAGAAAAATGTAAAAAATAAACAGAAATTATAAAAAAAATTGGAAATTATAACAAACACTAAAAATGCAAAAAAAAAAAAACAAGAAAATTGAAAACTGAAAAATACCATTTTTCCTCTAACTCACCATTCAAGGGTAATTTGGTCATGAAAATTGTTATTTATGCTCACATGGACACCTCTGGTAAGAAGCATTAATGGTGCACTAACGGAAGGTGAGTTTTGGAAAATAAAAACTTACTGACATGGTGAGTTTTAGACATTTTGAAAAGTTGTGGTGAGTTTAAGAGAAATGTTGAAAACTCATGGTGAGTTTTAGACAATTTCCCTTTTCACATTTGAAATTCTAATTCAATTACCTTAATTAATGCCTATTAAACTTACCATAAGTGACTTTATTTAGCACTCCAGTTACTATAATTGACTCCATAGCTAACTTATTTAACAAACCACTTATAACATTAATTAATTCCATTAATTATCTCTATCTCATAATTAACTCAATTAATTCCATTTAAGTTTATTTAAAATCAGTCCTATGTAAAATTAATTAGAGAATGATCACCTGTATTAAGTAGAGACCAGTATTATGATAGATTTTGTTTGAAACCCATTATTTATGTTGTAAATTTAGGTTATTTTTTTATTTGATAATTTTTGATATATAGATTTATTATTTAATTCAAGAGATTAAATTAGGTTTTATTTCAAAATAATAACTTTATGGATCTTAGTCATTTGAAATGAGTTTTTTTATTGCAGGTAACTACCACTAACCTTCTAGAGTTGAGGTAACTACCATGAAGCTCACACTTTGTTTTTTTTTTTTCCTTATAGAGTGTGTAGACACATCTCTAAAAAAGAATGCTTCTATTTGGAGTGGAAATTGCCAAATATTCAAAAAGGTTTGAACTAAGTTGTTTACTTGAAACATACGTATCCTAACCATTAGAGCACTCCACAATATATTGCTAAACTAGCATTGATAAGCAACCATATTATGTGCATGTGTATTGAAGTACAGAAAATCCATTTGCAAATATCCAAGTCTCAAGCCATAATCAAAATAGCTTTGAATGTTTTTTCCTCTATAGTCTCAATTATCCATTTAAGAGATTTTTTTTTGGTTTATTTATTTATTTTTTTATCAATAACATCAATTTCATTAAATTAAGAGAATAAAGGGAAAGGAATACAAGAGTCCTCTTGCATCTTGTAGTGAAAGCAATCTCTTTCCAGTTTCTTAGCAAGTCATCCATAGGACAATCTGAAAACAACTCCAAAGATTTTAGCCAGTGGACCGCTCTTATAAGGATTCGATCTAACAAATCTTCCAAAGTTTTTTCCTTGTCAGAAAATATGCGTGAGTTTCTTTCTTCCCACAAAGACCAGCAAACCGCTGCCCTAATACACCTCCACATAGTCTTCCCTCGCTTCTTAGGCCAACTGAAAAAGATGGGGAAAACAAACCTTGGACAATCTCCGGAGGATACCAAGAACACCCAAAACGGGAGAAAACCCACTCCCAAACAGATTTAGCAACTTTACAAGAGACCATGAGGTGGTAGCTAGATTCCCCATCAGCTTTACAAAGAGCACATCTATTAGGAAGTAGACAATAGTTGGATCTCTTTCTTTGGAGTAAGTCTAAAGTGTTGATTCTTTCTAGGAAAATTTCCCAACAAAAAAAACCCACCCGATGAGGAATAGGTCTGCTCCAAATTTCTTTAACTGGAACGGACAACCCCAGGGGGGTAGGAGGCTGAGTTAAAGTTTCAAAGAAAGAAGCACAAGAAAAGGTACCAGAGCTAGAAAGGGTCCAAAATCTGGTGTCTTCCTTACCAGGGTTTAGGAAGACACCCTCAAGGGAGGCTAGCAGAGCTACCAGGCTATCCAAGTCCGTATCCCTAATTGCCCTACGCAGGCCAAGGTTCCAACCAAAGCCCGAAGTGGAAGCTGAAGGGACTAAGAAAGAAGAAATGGATTCATTTTTCAAGTCTGAAAGAGCATACAAGGAAGGAAACTTGTCTTTCAGAGGAGAATCCCCGACCCAAAGATGTTCCTAGAAAATTATTCGGTTACCAGAATTTAGACCATACCTAATCTAAGGGGAGAAAACTGGAAGCAGATTGTGGATGGATTTCCAAGGAGAAGCAGCTGAAGCCCTTGCCAAGATTCCAGGATCCCAGCCATTGTCTTCCAGCCCATGAATGCTAGCCACAATCTTAGTCCACAATTTATCCCTTTCCAAAGAGAACCTCCACAACCACTTCCCCAGAAGAGCCATGTTCCTTTTCTTGAAATTACCAATCCCTAGACCTCCTATTGTTTTACACCTAGAGACCACCTCCCAACTCACCCTATGATCTCTCTTCTCCTCTCCAGGCTCCCAGAGAAAGTTCCTTATTAATTTTTCCAAAAGATTTGAAGTCTTTGAGGGGATCTTAAACACTGACAGAAAGTAAACATAAAGGTTAACTAGGATAGATCTAATGAGAGAGACTCTTCCACCTAAAGAAAGATAACTCATCTTCCAGGCCACTAGCCTCTTCTCAAACCTCTCCACTACCGGAGCCCAAAAGTTGACACTCTTAGGATTATCTCCTAAAGGGAGGCCCAAGTAAGTCAGGGGTCAATCCGTAATAGTACAACCTAGCTCATCTGCAGATTCCCTTAGGTCTCTTTCGTTCACATTCACTCCCGCCACACAACTCTTGTCGAAGTTTACCTTGAGGTTAGATATCTGCTCAAAAAGGTGTATTGTCAACTTTAGATTCCGGATCCAACTGAGGTTCTCTCCTTCACAGAAAATGATAGTATCATCTGCAAACTATAGAAGAGTTAAGGGAACCTCCTCCCTTCCTACTCTCCACCCTCTTATCAGATTCCTCGAGTCTGCTCTATGGATCAATCGCCCAAACACATCAACAATAAGGGTGAAAAGAAAAGGGAAAAGAGGATCTCCTTGTCTTAGACCTCTCAACGCGGGAAAGAAGTCAACCACAGTCCCGTTCACCAGGATAGAATAATGGCAAGTCCTAACACAACCCCAGATCCACTTGCACCACCTGTCACCAAAACCAAAACTCCTCAACACCTCCATCAAGAATGACCAATCAACCAAGTCGAAAGCCTTCTCCAGATCCAATTTGCAGACCACCCCCTTCTTCTTTGACTTTCTAAAGCTCTCCAAGCTCTCATTTGCAATGAGGATCTGATCGGTGATCTGTCTTCCCTCCACAAAAAGCACTTTGGTTTGGTGCAATAATAGATGGGAGCACCTTCTTTATCCTGAGAGACAGCACCTTAGCAATGATTTTGTACAAGCTAGTCACCAGACTAATAAGTCAAAATCTTTTGGTTGAGAGGCATCTTTTTTCTTTGGGACTAAGGCAATGAAAGTTGAGTTCAATCCCGGGTTTATTACACCCCTCCTATGGAACTCCTCAAAGACCGAAGCAAGATCATTCTCCAAGATATCCCAGCAATCCTGGTAAAAGGCCAT
The DNA here is from genome assembly GCF_055504915.1 of Nelumbo nucifera. Lineage (NCBI taxonomy): Eukaryota > Viridiplantae > Streptophyta > Magnoliopsida > Proteales > Nelumbonaceae > Nelumbo > Nelumbo nucifera. The sequence goes on along the minus strand of NC_142651.1, from coordinate 55,713,090 downwards.
TGTGAACCCATCTGGACCCGGAGCTTTTGTCCTATCCATAGAGAAAATTGCTTCCTTTACCTCCTCCATATCGAATCTTTTTTCTAGCCACTCTCTCTTCTCTGCACTAAGAGTCGGCCAGTCCAAACCCTCCAACCACACTTTCTCATTCATAGGCCTTCTAAGAATAAACTTGAAGTGATTTACTAGGGCCTCTGCAATTTCAGCTGGGTGAGACAAGACTGCTCCATCAACTTCCAAGTTAGAAATGTAATTCTTCATTCTCCTTCCATTTGCCACTAAATGGAAAAACCTTGTGTTTCTGTCTCCCTCCCTTAGCCACTTACACCTAGATTTTTGCCTCCAACTGATTTCCTCCTTGATCAGGATGTCCTCCAACTTCCTCCTTAAAACCCATCTCAACTTCCTTTCTTCCTCTCCAAAGGGGCCTCTCTCTTCCTTCAGGTCCCAATCCTCAATTTGCTCCACCAGAACTTGCTTTGTCTCTTCTAATCTTCCAAATTCCAGCCTATTCCACTCCTTTAATTGAGATTTTAGGTATTGGAGTTTCTTATGGAACCTCATTCCCTCCCAATCAACTACCGGATTCGCTTGCTCCCACCACTCTCTGATTTTCTCAGTGAAACCCGGATGAGACAACCACATATTTTCAAACTTGAAAGGGGTAGGCCCTACTCCTCTTAATTCCTCCTTGACCAAAACTATTGGCCAGTGGTTTGAAGTGAGTCTAGGGAGAACCCTAGAAGTAAGGTTGCCCCAATGATCCTCCCAATCTGTTGAGAACAAAAATCTGTCCAACTTAGAGTAAATTGGTTGAGATTGAAGGTTGGACCATGTGAAGTTATTATTTAGGAAAGGAAGTTTTTTGAGATTAAAAGAGTCCACAAAATGGTTGAACTTCTTCATACTTGTTGTCACTCTCTGTCTGGGGTTGTTGGTTTCCTCCATAAATCTCACTGCATTAAAGTCCCCTCCCGCACACCAGGGTCCATCCCAAAGGCCTCTAATGTCACTCAATTCTTCCCATAATTTCTCCCTTTGCCTATAGTCAGTGGGGCCATACACATTTGTTAGTACCCATTCATACCCATCGGCCACCTGTTTGAACTTCAGGGAGACAGAGTGATCTCCAATTAGCTCTTCCACACCTAAGAGAATCTCTTCTTTCCACAGGGTCACAATCCCTCCCGAGGAACCCCACGAAGGAGCCGCCACCCACTTAATACCTCTAGAACTCCACACACTCCTTGCCCAGCTGCGATCAAAATCCATTCTTTTGGACTCCTGAAGCAAAACCACATCCGGATTAAACTTCTTAATTACCTCTTTGATTGTTGTTCTTTTCCTAAAGTTGCCCAACCCCCTCACATTCCAACTTAGGATTCTCATTGAAAACTAAAGGCTTTAACCCTAAGTCCTCCAAGAACTATTTAGACCATTTTCTTCTAATCCCTTTCACTTCGAACTTCTTGTCCCCATCAATATCTTTTTTTAATCTCTCCACTTCACTCAGCCTTCTAAACTTCATCTTGCTGTCCTCTTTAATCTCTCGGGTTGCTGTCCTTAATTATAATTAAATGATTTGTGATATCTCTCGGGTTGCTGTCCTCTTTAATTGTTATATAATTAAGCACATACTACTAAATGATTTGTAAGAAAATAGATATCACAATTTCAACACAATATATATATATATATGGCTTCCCCTACATCCTATGGAAGATTTCCAATGAGTATTCTCCCCTTAAGCATTCTTATTTGGGGAATACTCTATTAAGCTCCCCTTTTTAAAATCACATATAGGGATAGTAGTCAAACTCCTCCTAAATCATATGTGGGGAACGCCCTAGTTTATCTCCCCCTAAAACATGTAATAGTATATTGTTGCAAATAGTACAATAGGAGGTAAAAGTCCTCATTTCTATTTGGGAAGATAAATTCAACTTGTTTGCATCTCTTCCTTAATTTCCTATAACAATCATTATTCATTCAATACCAAACTTCTCCCTCTTTTGTTATCAACAAAAAGGAAGGGGGGGAAAGGGATTAATCATCTCATCTAAAGATAGATATACAATGAAGTACATATGGGAGAATAACACATTTTGTCAATTGGAAATAAGAAATAGACATGTATGCAATTCCAATTGAAAAGTGAATGCAAAAGATGATCCCTTGACTGAATTGAGCATACTCATGCTCTAAGTGGGGGTGAGAACATGTACTCCCCCTATCATGGATGCTTCTTTAAAGTGAGGCATTTTCCCTTTTTCTTTCATCTCATCAAAACACACACATATGTAGCAATAAAGTTTAGATGGTGAGAGAATTCATACCCAACTAGTTGAAAGTATGTAAACTAATGAAGCATGCCAATTGTAAATAAATGTGCCAAGGCTTGTAGCTTAATTGAAACAAGCATTTCTTAGCTTGTTTTGGGGGTGACGATAGGTTTACTCTTAAAATGAATGCCTTTGAACTTTTAGGCATTTGAAAATTCTTTCTATCTCTCAATCCTTAAGTAACAATCTTTTTTTCAAAATATGGTCCATTAAAACACATATAAACAACTTTAACCATATAATGAGAGAAATAAGCTCAAATATTACAATATACCACTTAATGGGACGGATGACCTTACCCAAGAGGGGTGTGAATTGAGTATATCTTAAAAAAAAATTGAACTTTGAATGAATTAAGCTCAAAACCCTTCCCCTAAAATTGAAGCTAAGCCTTTTTCTTAGTTTTATATTAGATGCAGCAAAATAAGTCTTAGTTAGTAGATTTGGTAGTTATTCAAGAATATGCTCTTAATAATTAACCTTATTAATGAATATAGATTTGTAGTTTTAAGACAAATAAACAATATAATAGCTAAGGCTGTAGAAGTTAATAGTTAAACTGATATATAATAATAAGCACAAATAACTTCTTGAATGTAAATAGCAACTCAAACCAAATGTAACAAATAAATAAACAAGTTGTTATAAGGTTAGTGGTAATGCAATTAAATAAAGAATAAACAATGTGTAAGGTGGTGGATGTGGGGTGGTCTGTACTCCGAGGTCTGAGGAATTGGTTGAACCGAAAAGGGAAAAGAAAGGGGAGAGGCAAGTGGTCGGAAAGGGGATTCCTACATACCTTTTAACGAGGGATCAGGCCAATGTAGTTCATGGGAGTTGGAATTCCAATGATAAGAGGGTGTAAATGGTGAAAATGGGAAGATGGAAAAAAAGGTTGTTATGGATGAGAGGGAATGGGCTAACATCAAGGTGAGGGGACAAGAATGGTTCCAAGGCCCCTAAAATGGATGGGAAGCACCCATTTATAATTTTTTGGTGCACATTTCAAAAGTTTCTTGATTTTGTATTTTTCCTATTTTACCCTCTTACTCTACAATGATCTTTTTACACATTTAAAACATGTGGTTAAATATCTTACTTTAATCTACATTGGCCTGGGTTTGGTTGGTCAGACCCAGTTGGTCTTCTCACAATTGTTAGTCTACACTGCTACTTAGGTTGATCCCCTTACACTAGCGTCCTACTTAACTTTGGTTACTTTGTAAGTGGAGTTGAGCACAGTGTTCAATTTATGCAAGTTTGCATTGATTTTGCTTTTAGTCGTGAGGTTTGGCACAATGTACATTGGCACGGGTGATTACCAAGGAGAGCACAGAGCACAGTGTTCAATTTATGCAAGTTTGCATTGATTTTGCTTTTAGTCGTGAGGTTTGGCACAATGTACGATTGGCATGTGTAGCATGGGCAATTTTGCACAAAATTGCATCACATTGTGCTCCCTGCAAACCACAAGTGTTGTGCTATCCAAAAATCGCACAACTTTCTTTCACGAACCACACTGCATCACAATCCTCTCCTCGGTAAGCACCCACACCAACCATATGCCGGCTGCAACCTCGCAACTAACTCAAAACCAAGTCAATACAAACTCATATAAATTGAAATTTGTGCTCAACTCCACTTACAAAGTAACCAAAGTTAAGCATGAGGCTAATGTAACCTAAGTAGTAGTGCGACCTGACAATTGCAACAAGACTAACTAGGTCTGACCAACCAAACCCAGGTCAATGCAAATTAAAGATAAGTGTTGAATATTTCAACACAATTAATGAATATATATATAAACAAAAAGAAACATTATTATTGGATAAGAACAAACATGAGTGTAACAAATAAACATTCTAGAAATAAATCCATCCAAGAAAGGAAATAAATATGTGATTAATAAGATAATACTAGAAAGATATTTAACCATATGTTTTAAATGTGTAAAAAGAACATCCTAGAATAAAAGGGTAAAATAGGAAAACCACAAATTCAAGAAACTTCTAGAATGTGCACCCAGAAACTATAAATAGGTGCTTCCCATCCATTTCAAGGGCCTTGGAATCATTCTTGTCTAATCACCTTGATGTTAGCCCATTCCCTCTCATCCATAACAACCTTTTTTCCATCTTCCCATTTACACCCTCTTATCATTGGAATTCCAACTCTGATGAACTACATTGGCCTGATCCCTCGTTGAAGGGTATATAGGAATCCCCTTCAAGGGTCCGACCACTTGCCTCTCCCCTTTCTTTCTCCTTTTCAGTTCAGCCAATTCCTCAGACCTCGGGGTATAAACCACCTTATGTCCATTGTCTTACACGATGAATGTAAATAATTGCAAAAAGTAAATGGCAACTGAAAGTAAATGAACAAAAATGTAAATGGCAATTGCTCAAATGAGTGTTTGTTTGCTTATTTGGAGAGGAAGGACTAGCCATAATGGAATAGTTGATAATGGACCAACTATTCAAAATAATCAACATAAAATTCAAGCAATGATGTGTACTAAATTGGCAAGCTTTACATTGCAATTCATGAACAAACCCTAAATCTGAAACAAGACTCTTGATAGTAGGAAGTGATGGATATCCCAACCAAAAATGTCACTATAATGATGTAATAGAGGGTTTGTTGCAAACCACCACCATCTAAATAATACAATCCTCCAAGTTCATGTCTACCACCAATTGTCTTCCCTGTCTCGAGATCTTAGAAAACACAATACGAAGGGAAGAATGAGATGGAACAATTCAAGGTTTTTGTTAATTTATTAAATAACATTAGACTAAAAGGAAATTTAGAAACATATAACACAGGGGGTAAAGTCAAGTTCGAATGTAAAGCTACATTACCAATGCCCAAAACAGTATATGTAGTACCATCAGCTAGGGTGATGGATTGGGAGGTTAAGGGGATAAGGATGTAAATAGATCTAGAGACCCACTCATTTGATCAGAGGCACTAGAATCAATAATCCAGGACTTAAAAAGAAGAAACAAGACATATTGTACCTAATTTTGCTAGAGTTGTATATTACTAGTGAAAGAAGAAGACAGATGAAGCTTTTCATATTCTTCCCTAGTGATAGAGACAATGTCCTCCTTCCTAGTACTTAAGGCAATGGAGTCATTCCTTGTTGCACCACCATCTTCTCCAACTACAACATGATTGGCCCAAGTAGACAAAGGGCCATGCAGATTGTAATATAAATTAGTTGTGTGTCCCTCTCATCCACTTATTGTACACTTCTGCACCACACCACCACCACCAGTACCACCTTTACCACCTTCAACCTCCTCTCACTCCATGACCACCACTAGACCTGTTCATGGGCCGGGCCGGGCCTGGGAATTAGAAGATTTTTCTAAGGCCCGAGCCCGAGCCCGGCCCTCATAAAAAGCCTGAAGCCCAGGCTTGGGCCCAAGCCCAAAATTTAGCCCATGTCGTTACTACTACTGAAGCGGTTGAATAGAGAGAGAGTGAGAGAGAAATTATAAAGAAAAAAAAATAAAAAATGTATATATTAAATTATAAATATATATATATATATGTATTTCAATAAATATTACATTATTTATATATTGTATATAATATATAAAATACATATTATGTATTTTATAAAATATATAATGCTGGATCGGGCCAAGCTTTTTTGACAGATCCCGAGCCCGGCCCAAAACATAGTCTTACTGTATTAGGCCCGCGGGCCTAATTACATGACCAAGCCCAACCGGAGTGTAGGCCGGGCAGGGCCATCGAGCTACCAACCCCTAGTTGCAGCTAGTGCAAACTTCTCTGAAATGGGTGAATTATCTAATTGTAGGTTATTGAAAAGACCTCTAACAGTGTGGGTATATCACTATTGCCTAAAATCTATGCATGTACTAATCAAAACTTTGACCTCGGTCCATAAAGGAATCTAGTAACGTCCAGCTAATCTCTTTTTTGTTGATGAGTTGACAATGGTTGATATGAGTCCAACTCATTATGTAAACTCTTCAAATAATAGTCCTCCGCACTCATATCACCTTGTTGCAATTAAAAACATTCCTGATACAGTTAATGAATCCTAGTCATATTATCTTGGCAAAAAATAGTTGTTTCGCATACTCCCACATCTCTTTAGCAATGTCAAATAACATCAAATTCAATGCGAATGTGTGGTTCCGTATTATTTTGCAAACATGCCATAATTTGGGAACTTCCAATCATTATACCCAACAACTCCTAAATCTAGTTTATTTTCCCTGATATACTTCAATTTACCCCTAGCAATTAGGTTTACCTCAAGTGATTTTGCACATGGTACATAATTTTGTACCATTGAGCTTAATTGTAGAACCATGAAATCTGGATAAATCACTCTACACTTCACTTATTGAGGCTGCTATAACCTCAATAAGGAAGCTGATATGGTATTTAACAATAAAAATAAAAATAAAAAACAACTCACTTCCAAACCAGAAAACCACCAAAAATTGATTATGTATTAGTCTGAGATCATTAATAGCATAGATGAAGATTATGAAAAAGCACAAGAAACACCTTCTAATAGATAGCTGATCCCAACAACATGAATTGCAAATAAAAAAATTCAAGCTTCCACACTATTTCTACCCACCTTTCAAGAAAACATAATACTAACATGTACAATTCAGCATCAAACCCTCTTTGAATTGACAATTACAGGGAAACTAGAAAACAACTAAAACCAACATAAACACTACAACCTAAGGCATGAAGGCCTCCATCTCTAGTTGGTGATCAGTTCTTTTTGGTCATTTTTCCTTTCTTGAAACTATGGTGAGAGAAAAAGACAAGTCAACCTCTGTTGTAGTGTCCTTACCAATATTTCAAATCAGTCCCTTACTCTGATACCATGTTATAATGCTAAATGCCCTAACAGTAGTCTATATTCAATTTAAACTGAAGTAAGATATAAAAAATAGAGAAGAAGTTGAAGAACAAGGGCTCCAAGCAAGCTAAGATTGAATAGAATAGATCTCAAACTGCCACTCCACTTTTCTTTAATTATAATAGAATTGGAATTACATTATTACTCCTAAAATAGAAAATCAAATAAGTAACACAATAAATAAATGCAAAGAGAATAAAAGATCCCAACAACCAACACTTACAATTTAATAGCAACATTCATCTTATTGTCTACTTGTAGTACTTGTCCCGATTCCCTTTCTTAGAGTTATTCATTTTTTTAGGCCACCGCATGTAGTCTTGTTTCCCCATCTACATCAGAATGCGGGTTTGGGAAGACTTCAAAGGCGCATATGTCTCATACAAGAGTGCATTCTGCTTTGACAAACTATCCTTCTTGGACTATGAGCCGCTAGCCTCCGGCTCGTTCTTATCTTTCCTCTTCATATCTGCTTGGTCTTCTTCTATGGGTTATTTGTGTTGGCTTAGGACTCTTCTGCATTTATTGTACTTCTCAACCCAAGAGAGGAGGTCAACCATTGTCTAAGGTGGCTTCTTGGCTAAAGAGATACTGAAGGGTGAAGACCTTAAGATATTTGTGATTGCTGCCACCACCATGGCTACGGGTGCAAATGGATCGGGTCATGATCTGATCCGATCCTATTTGGTCAAATTCGGATCACCCCTCCTATCCGATCCGATATATATTATATATTTATAAATATACAATACATATATTTATATGTTATTTATTTATTTATAAATATATTTTTTATATTATATTTTTATAAATTTATTATATTATTTATTTTTTTATAAAAACATGTATATATATGTTGAAAATAATTAAAAATACTTATATTTTTTTGTTTTTTATTTTATTTAAATTAGTATATTTCAATTTTCTTTTAATAATTTTTTAATTTTTAAAGAAAACAACTCGGACCATATCAGATCCAAAGATCCGATTTACCAATAGGATTCAAATTCAAATCGAGTACTATCAAATCGGATCTGATCCGATCCGACATGTGTCAGTTCGGATTCGAATATACCCTGATTTGAATCTGATCTGATTTGTTTGCACCCATAACCATGGCTTGGTCGGGGTCTTTGATTTCTAATGCCCCGATATTGAATCACCGAATGTAATTTTGAAGTGGTTTGTCTAGCTTCTGTTTGACAATCATCAAGTTGTCAAGATCTTTTGGCAACATTGGCTACTGATGAAGTATGATAGGAAAAGGTTGGAAAATTGGTCCTAGAAACTGATGGAGTGAGGGAGCGGCCCAAAAATCCAGTGCTAAGCCACTTTTTTCAAGGTGGCTTGAAAAGCTTTACACATTAGGGCATCAGAGAACCCATGCATAGGCAAAATAACTCAGCAGCTCTTTACATGGTCTTCTAGATTGGTGGTGCCATCATAGAACACCAAATTATAGGGGCTTTAAAGTTCAAGGGAAGCGATAACAAGGTGATTTCATTCATGAAGGTGGTCTCAGTTGATGTGGCTTGGGGATGTGTCCATCTTTCCTTCCTCCTCTTCCTTAATCTCCACATGGATGGCACCTAGCTGGGTGACCAGCTCATCTAACCTGTTGTTGTGATCCTTGAATGGGGCATTCCCTGTAGGTGTCTCCCCGGCCCATGGTGGTTGAGGGTTGTGAGCACAAGTCCCACTTGTGAGCACAAAAAGAGTTCAAAGGCCCTAGGCACAAAAAGACATCAAAAGTCAACTAAGGTAACTGAAGAACCAAGTTGAGGTGCCAAGGTGAGTGATGAGTGCTAGCATGAGAGTAATATAATGTATAAGAGAGAATGCATGTTGCTTCCTGGTCTATTTATAGGCGAAGTTCCCATTGAATGTTGTGGGCACCGGAAAGTGACCTACTTCGTGGCTAAATTATTGGAGTCACCACCCATTATAGTAGAGAAAAAGGGAGTGATGAGACTCCCGATGTTCAAATTAAATAGTCTTTTTGATTTATGGTGAGTCTGTCATCAAGACAAGGCAATCGGACTCGCTAGGGAGGAGAGAGAGAAGGTGTTAGGCATTCCTTTCTCCTTTCAATGTGAATGCTACTTCCCTCAAACCGAAATGAAATAACTAAATTCAACCAAACAAGTAGCAGACCTCTAAAGCTTTAACAGTGAGGAAAAGGTCCTAGACGGTACGAGAAAATCCTATTCTACTGCTACACTCAGTGATGGCTTATCTGGCTTCTAGCAATTACTTTTCTTCTTTTCATATTTCACAGGATTTACTGGTCACAGAACTCCACCATAGGAAATAATTGAACTCACTTGGGTACCATTTTCTATCCTCACGGATTCCCAATTATTTGCATCAGAAGCCAATGAGTGAAGGATCTTTGTAGTACTTGAATCTCAAGCTCTATAGTCATCGGCTTTACAGCTTTCAGGATGCCAGGGCTAGGAGAGTGCCATAAACGGTGAGTAGGAGTGGTCAGAGATAGAAGGGGTTCATCTTAGAGTGGTCAAAGTTCGTTCGTGGTAACCTTCCCTCTGCAACATTCTCTTCTACAATCATCGAGCTCATCCTCTCTTTCCCACTTGAGAAAAAACAAAAAATGAGAAGGAAGATGATCAAAATAGAAAAATCCCCTCTTTCCCCTTTTGAAAAATCTATACTCCTTTAAAAAGCAGAATGCCTCAAAAATATTTCTAGAATTTTGGAAGGACAAAATTTACCTCTTTATATTTAAATTTATTGATAAAAAATAAAGGCAAATAGTTCTATTAATTAAATGAGTGCAAAAATGAGAGTTACTCCTCTCTTTCCCACTTGATATTAAATGAGTTGAAAAGAGGTAATTTAAAGATATTCAATATTTCTCTTTAATCTAGCATTTAAGTTATTAACTTGCATTCATGTTCATTGAATCATATATTTGAGTAAACTAAAAAATAGATAAAATGGGTTAATCCATGTTGCCACGATTGAATAATAAACTAAAAAATAGATAAAATGAAGAAAAAAATAGAAATTAAAAAAATTGGAAACATTTTAACATACATATTAAACAATAATAAGTATGATAAATAAGAAATATTTTTATTAATGATGGAAATGGAATGCAAAATTTAAAATCAATTGGAAATAAAAATTTGTTCTTATTCTCTCTCATTAAATCCTATATTTAAGATATACTTTTCTCATCATTAAATTCTTGTAATTAAATCTACAATATTAATTTTAATAGTATAAAATAAATATTTTGAAAACAAAACCATTTTCTTCCCTCCCGGCAGTGGGTAAGCAAATCAACCATTTGGAGTCAAATGGATTAATAGATAATGCCATAATTAAATAACTATAAAGTGTAATTAAGAATTTATTAATGATGAAAATGGAATGCCAAATTCAACATCTACCTAGAAATGAAATGATGTCTTGGTCAAATAATAAAATTTTTAATAATAGAAAATATAAAGAATGACAAAAATAAAAAATAAAAAAAGATAGAAAAAATTTTGGGCACATATCTAATGTTATATATTTATAAAAATAAAATATTGGGTACATCTCTAATATTGTGCATTTATTATATTGAACAAAAATAAGTTTTATACATAATAAATAGTTTTATCAATGATGGAAATGTAATACAAAATTTAATGTCATTCTAGAAATCAAACAATTTTTATTTTTAGATGATGGGTTAGTGGTTTGAGTCAAATGATACCATAGACAAACAAAAATTAAGTGTAATAACTAAAAAAATATTTTATATAACATAAATGAAATATATAATTTAAAAGAAAATTATAGTCAAAGTCGGTTATACATTTAAAATTATGGTGCAAGTTGGTCCAGAAACCAACAAAATCTTGACAACTAGCTCTACATTTCAAATTATAAAAACCCCTGCCATGTCATCGGAGGCTTATGTGGTTGTTGCCAACATGGGACTCTTAGTCCATGTTGGACACAACAAAAAACCTATACCGAAAATAGGTTTTCAACTTCTCTCCTACTCCCTTTGTCTCCCGATCCCCCTCCCTTCTCTCTCATTCTCACGGTCATCTCTCAATCTCTGTCTTTCCCACTCTTTCAGCTTTGGTCTGTAGCCAAATCAAAAACCCCTCTCTCTCTCTCTTTCGTTCTCCCCCCAATCTTTCTCATTCTTCTCCTTCACTCTCCCTCTCGGTCAATATCTCCTTCTCCCTCAATCTATGTCATTCTCTAGTTGGTGTAAATATCTCATTATTACATGAAAAAAGAGAAGAAAAATAAAGAAAAAAATGTATTATATACTATTTTTATTATATAAAATATATTTTTATTATATAATCCATTATCAAGTCAGGCTCGGGCTTAGGTCGGGATTTTTTGAGAAAGCCCAAACCCGACCCAAAAAAAGTCGGGCCCAATATTTTAGGCCCAAGCCTGAGCTCGTGGGCCTAAAATCTTGTCCAAGCCTGACTTAGATCGGGCCGAGCCGGGATGGCTCATCGAGCTACCTGGTCCATGAACATTTCTAATTAAGAGTCTCATGTTGGCAACAACCACATAAGCCTCCAATGACATGTCAAGGGTTTTTATAATTTGAAATGTAGAGTTGGTTGTCAGAGTTTTGTTGGTTTATGGACTAACTTGTATCCTAATTTAAAACTAATCCAAAAGCAAAGCTATTTCTTATCTAGATGGTGGGTCAACGATCCAACTTTTCAAAGAAATTAAATCCATGATGTCATAATTGAATAAAGTTGGTAAAGGATAGTCCTTTGGATTTTCAAACTGTAGAAAATCTCCCAACCTGTAAGCCTTGCCTTCAGGGTAAGATGACAAAACGGCTATTTACAGGTAAGCCTGAAAGATCTATAGGCACGCTTGACCTTATACATACTGATGTATGTTGTCCCATGAATGTTATGACACATAACCAGCACGTTTATTTTATAACATTCACCGTTGATTTCTCACAGTATGGTTACATGTACCTAATGAGACACAAGTCTGAATCCTTTGAAAAGTTCAAAGAGTTCAGATAAGAGGTCGAGAAACAGTTAGGGAGAAAAATTAAGGCCCTTCGATCATATGGAAGAGGTGAATATCTCTCCGACGAATTCAGGGACTACTTAAAGGATAATGGGATTATATCACAACTAGCTCCTCCTGCAACACCACAATTAAATGGTGTATCGGAGAGGAGAAATCAGACTCTATTAGATATGGTCCATTCACTTCTCGTCCACTCAGAGGTGCCTATATCCCTTTTGGGGTTTTGCATTAGAGACTGCGATTTATATGCTGAATTGGGTTCCAACCAAATCTATTCCTAAGACTCCATATGAGCTATGGACCGGTAAGAAACCAAGTGTAAGACACTTGAAGATTTGGGGGTGTCCGACACACGTTAAAAGAACAAGTGCTGACAAATTAGAATCCAAAACCAGTTATTGCCTATTTATAGGTTACCTTAAAAGCTCTGAAGGTTACTTATTCTATGATTCGAAAGAGAAAAAGGTGTTTTGCAATCGAAATGCCTACTTCCTAGAGGAAGATTACATCCTGGACAATCATCATCAGGAAGTTGTTCTTGATGAGGAGAGCCCAGGGGTAGTATGAGATGTACCACAAGCTCCAGATAATAACCAACCTAGAAGGTCTACCCGGGTATCCAGTCCTTTAGTTTGTTATGGCTATGACCAAGAAAGTTACTTGGTGAAAGCCACGACCAGTAAAGAAGATCCCGTGACTTATACGGAAGCTATGTTAGACATAGATTCCTTGAAGTGGGTAGATGCCATGAAAGCTGAGATGGACTCAATGGAGACTAACAAGGTTTGGACTCTTGTAGACCCACCCCCTGGGGTGAAAGCAATTGGTTGCAAGTGGATTTACAAGAGGAAGAAGAGCCCAGATGGTAATGTTGAGACCTATAAAGCTCGTCTTGTGGCGAAAGGGTACACTCAAAAAGAGAGAATCGACTATGAGGAAACCTTTTCACCAATGGCTATGCTTAAGTCTATTAGGATCTTGCTAGTTGTAGCAACATACCATGATTACGAGATTTGGCAAATGTATGTCAAAACAATGTTCCTGAATGGAGATCTTACTGAAGATATTTATATGCAGCAACCGCAAGGTTTCATTGCTGCGGGTCAGGAACACATGGTGTGTAAACTCAATCGATCCATATATGGACTTAAGCAAGCTTCTAGGAGCTAGAACATCCGATTTGACTTTACTGTTAAACAGTTTGACTTTGAGTAGAATCCGGATGAGCCCTGTGTTTACAGGAAGACAATGGGAGATAAGGTTACGTTCTTGGTTCTATATGTAGATATGCCATTCTACTCATCGGGAATGACGTAGGAATGTTAACTACGGTGAAAGTATGACTTTCGCAACATTTCTCCATGAAAGATCTTGGAGAAGCATCCTACATCTTGGGACTTCGACTCTACAGAGATAGATCGAAGAGGATAATAGGATTATCCCAATCTACTTACATTGACAATATTGTCAAAAGATACAGTATGGAGAACTCCAAGAAAGGAAATGTTCCTTCCAGGCACAGAGTCACTCTCTCTAAGGGCATGTCTCTCAAGACTCCCGAGGAGATTGAAAGCACGAGACTTCCTATGCTTTAGTTGTAGGGAGCATCATGTATGTCATGCTGTGCACTCAGCCTGACATTGCTTAGGTAGTGAGTGTGGTAAGTAGGTTTCAATCAAACCTAGGTCAGGGGCATTGGACAGCTATGAAAAACATACTAAAATACCTTCGAAGGACAAAAGTGTTTTGTCTGTTATTCGATGGTAGTTCACTACAGATTCAGGGGTATACTGATGTTGATTTCCAATCAGACCCAAAAAATAGAAAGTCTACATCTGGTTACATCTTCACAATGGGGTCATGTGCAGTCAACTGGAAGAGTAGCAAACAGGGGTTTACCGCAGATTCCACAACTGAGGCCGAATACATTGCCGCAAGTGAAACTACCAAGGAAGCCATTTGGATGAAGAAGTTCATTAAGGAATTAGGAGTAGTTCCATCCAACACATCACCCATTCCACTGTTGTGTGACAATACTGGAGCCAATGCTCAGGCTAAGGAGTCATGAGCCCACTCGAAGTCGAAGCACATCGAGATGAAGTACCATGTACTACGGGAGATTGTTGGTAGAGGGGACGTCTAGATTCAGAAAGTAGCATTAGCGGAGAATGTAGTAGACCCATTAACTAAGCCACTGACACAAAAAGTGTTTGAGAAACACGTGGAAAGTATGGGACTCTGGCTTGTACCCGATTGGACCTAAGTGCAAGTGGGAGCTGTTAGACAATTATGCCCTTAGCTCCAAGCAGATTGATGTACTTATTGCCATTTATTGTAAATGAATAAAGTGCATAATTGATTTATGTTATTTTGGTGTGTTTCTGTGTAAGACACTAATATGATGCCAAGAAGGTTAGGGTGGCTGGTTTCAAACTACCAAGGTAAGACCCAAAGCACATGTAGTGTGGGTTTTCTTGAAACTTTGAACCAGACCATTTTCTAGTTATGCCCTGGACCTTGGAGGCAGATGGGCAAAACTGGAAAGTTACACCTAACCCCTAGACTCGATTATGGTACTACACTAGGTGTCCGATTGGGCTGTCTTTGATATGCCAATTAGTGAGATCCTTAGCCAGATCAAAACCTAGGTATGTTGGGGCAGTTCGAGAATTCACTTGAGTGGGTGATCATAGTGACAGGATTAGCCCTTTGTCGGACAAAGTGAACGATCGGGGAATGCACTCTCTCTGATGGAAACCTAAACTGTGGGCAGTTGATTTCGAATTGTTGTGATTTGTTTTTGCAAAATATATTTATATAGAGATAAACATATATATTATGGTTTCACAAAATGTTTGCAAAAATGTTTTAATTCCCGAGATCCATGTGAGTAGAGAGTGCAACACTGTACCTTGCAGTCAAGGGAGAGGTCTTCTCTTGTCGGGCAGTGTTTGATCATTATGGGCTGAGAGGTTAAGTGTAAGACCATTGAGGGTTATACCTGATGGGCTAATCTTGCATCTGCCCACAGTCCTTGGGGTCTTCATAAGGTGGCTGGACCCAAAAACCATTTAGTGTAAATATTGGGCCCATTAAGAGCCCATACTAATGGACTCAGGGGTTCACTATGTTCTGTAGTGAATTTGGTCAGGCCTTGTAACAAAGGCTGGGCTGAACCCATGTGGTTGATGTGTAGATTAATGCTAGGGTCCTACACTATACAAAGAAAGCCAAACTAGCTAGCATTTAAAGGGTAAAGTGAGCACTATGACTTAATGGGCCAAAGGCCCATTTTGAACTGGGCATAAGTGATTTAATTAAATGGGCGAATTTGGGTTTATAATCAAATTATGGTTAGCAGTTGGATAAGATAAGTCTTATCCAACTTGAGAGTCCATATCCAAATATTATATTTGGATCAAGAAGTTCATTCCTAATTGGATTAGGAAGTTAATCCAGAGAAGGTTATAAATAAGGGGATGAATTCTACAGAGATATCACTTCTTCTTTGCAATCTTTTTCTTCCTCTGCTCTTGCCGCCCTACCTAGTTTGATCTCCACTTCTTGGAGTGATCAAGAACTATTCTTGATATTGTTTCTTGGTGAAGAAACAATCTGAAGTCGTGCTCACACAACCCTACACAATTCTTGCTGAAGAATTCTTCTTGTTGATAACACAACTAATGTTGGGAGCTATGTATTGGCATCAATTCCGACCTGACACCTACTCCAACTGTACTATGGGACTAAGAATTCTTAGGGTGTGCTAAACAGTCATAGAAAAAGAGAGAAGAGAGAAAATGGTAGTCATAAAGATGACATCTATCCTATGACCCAAAAATCTTCTTTTCAAAGTCTTATCAAATAAAGGGTAAACTTCATTTACCCCCTGCTTTTCGGTGGGGGCTGTTTCACTTTGACTATCTAAATTTCATTTTGTTTCAAATTTTCCATTAAACTATTACAAGCTAAGCAAATAAACATCTCCATTAGAATTTTCTTAGAAAAATGGATGGAAAATGCCCCTATAAAACATCATGTGGTGTTTTAGGCATTTTAAATGCCCAAATTACTCTTTTAATGGTTCTACCTTGAATAGAGTGGATTAAAATTTCATTAGACCAGATATAGCAATGCTTTGTTGCTTAAATATCAATGAAGAAAGAGACAAGGGAAAAATCATCTAAAAGGGTCATTTTGGCATTTGAAAATTTCTTAAGCATCATTTGATGCGTACAGGGACAGTTTCTATCTATTTTCCTAACGACATGCTAATAGAGTCATTTTTTTTTCATTTAAGGGTCATTTACTAAAATACCCATATAGTTTCATGAATTTACCAAAACTTATCCTATTGTTTGTGTTTTACTAAAACATCCCCTATAGTTTGCAATCAATTTACTTAATTGACCTTCCATTAGATTAAAGTGAAAAATGACAGTTTTAACCTTAACATCCATTCAAATAAATTTAATCAAAAAACACAAAAAAATGTCATTTTTGCCCCTAGTCAAACGTTAGGGGTACTTTTGGAATAAACAACCATGGATCCATACCCTTGAACATTTTCCACTCATTTTAGGAGTATTTTTGGAATAAAAAACCATGGGTTCATGCCCTTGAATATTTTCCATTTAGTTTAGGTAATCATGTTACTATTTTCAGATGGCAAGACTAATAGTTCTTAATGAAAGATCGATTCAGTAAATAGGTTGCAAACTATAAGATGTTTTTTAGTAAAATGAAAACTATATGGTAGGTTTAAGTAAACATGTGAAACTATAAGGGGTGTTCTAGTAAATGACCCTCCATTTGACTTGTAATTGACATGATGGGAATCTAGTACAAAATGATATTTATTAGCTAAGAGAAACAACCCCCCCATAGAGGGTATATGGAGTTTACCCAAATGCATGTTCATTTTCAAGCAAATCACTTACCTAGGTAAATGCACTTAGGGTAACACTTACCTTGCTAAGTGTGTTTAGTTGTGATCTTTTGTACCCATGTAAGCCTTTTCTTTTTTTCATTTTATCTTTATACCTTTTTTATTTTTTTGTTTACTAGTGCTTGTTTAATGGGTATTTTTGTCTTGTCAAATTTTAGCGAAAGCAACTTACCCACCTAAAAAAAAGATAGGACTTTCCAATTAATTTGTCCAAAAAACTTACTAGGAAAATGTTATTTTACGTGGATCCCACATTTACCAATAAAATAACATGAAAAATCTTCTCCCTAAACTTAGAAATAAAGTAATGTAGCTAAATAAAAAGTTGCTTTAATCTTTTCCATTTGCATTTCCAAGGTCAAAATCTCATTGTTAAGTATAAGAAGGTTATAAAATCAAATGACTACTTTATCCCTATATGTATTGATTGTATTGTTGTACCAAAGATAGAGTATGTTATGGATGACAATCACCCTATGACCTATTATATTCATTGCAAAAACTTTTTAGAGGTTTTACTGTTCAGTTCATCTTCAGAAATCTTAGCTCCACCGTATAGTTGGGATAGGTATCAATTCAGAATTGGTGCCAATTCATGGGCGAATATGGGTGTTATGGGTGGAGGTATTTATAATTTTAAATTTTTGTAAATCTGTTCAATTCAGAATTCGGCGGAGTGCAGTCAACTTATCCCAAACTTTTTCTGTGGTATTATTTAAGTGATGCATTTCTCTTTTTCTTTTAATTTCCAATGTCGGCATCCCTAATAATTATTAGATTCTTTTCTTTAAAGCACTGTACCTGCAATTTTATTTCTGGTATTATATAGTAAATATTCCCCACTGAGGGATGCAAACAAAGCAAGGTATATATGAGGCACACGGACTACACCAAAGAGACTGCAATCGTACACACATACTAATATTGAGTGTTGGGCCCACAAATTTCTGGCCAATGGGCCTCAATGTTAAAATTAAGTAGTTAAGTGAAACATGGATATACTTAAAGAAAAAGGGAAAATCTATGATATCAGAAAATAAAATATGGTATGAAAAGAGTTTTGGCCAATCAAATTGTCCCGTGAATTTTTATGAATGCCACCTGATTGGTCATCTCTTTTATGATACCAGTTGATTGGCTATAAATGTTTCAGATATCATAGTCGAACTTCACATGATTCTGACCTTCAATTATCTTATAAAATGAAAAGACAAAAGTATCACTTTAACCATTTATTAGAAGGTTATAAAATCACAATTATCACTTTGACTGTATATGCGTGTAATAGAGAGAGAGGAGGGGGAGAGAGAGTGAGTGTTGATGATGACAGTCACGGCTACCTCCTATTTTGTACCAGTTTGGGAGTAGACCTGTTCATGGGCCGGGTCGGGCTGGGTTCGGGCCAGGCTTTGACTCTTTATTAACAGAAAAATATTAGGCCCGAGCCCAAGCCCGACCCGACCAACGGGCCTACAACTTGGGCCCGAGCCCGAAGCCCGACCTAATAAAAGAAATTTGAATTTTTCCCTATTCAAATAGACATTATCTATTTTAATTCAGATGTTTTTTTCCCCTATTTAAATGAACAATGGGCTTACAAGTGAATCAACAACCTTCTCAAATCAAAAAATTTATTCAAATGGACATCACATAGGGTTTTTACTTAGGTTTAACTATAGGTCGGGCCGGGCTATTTTGGCAAAGCCCGAGCTCGGCTCGAATTTTATGCGGGTCGGGCTTTTGGCCCGAGGTTAAGCCCGCGGGCCAAAAAGCCTGTTCAAGCCCGTCTGGGGGTCGGGCCGGGCCGGGTCGGCCCATCGGGCCACCCGGCCCATGAACAGGTCTATTTGGGAGGGTTAAGATTTGATTGAGCTGTGTTGGTTGAGATTTGAGCCTCTTGGAAGAAGTTACAAAACTAGCTTTCTTTGGAAAGTTGATTTCTCAGTTTAATGTAGCATTTTTAGTTTTTCTCCTCTTTTCACCAAACATAATTTCACAGCTTTTGTTGTGTGGGGCTTACCTTGCAATTTGCGTGAAAGCTCTACCACCAAAAAAAGCTTATGTTTCATTCACTTTTTGGTAAGTCACTTACCCGGGTAAATGCACTTATCTGGGTAAGTATTTTCTAGGAAAGATTTACCTAGGTAAATACATTTACTCATGATCTTTTATTTCTCATGTAAATAAGGCAATGACCATTTTAGTTATAAAAATTCTATTATTAAAAGGGGCATTTTTGTTCTATACAAGTATAATCAACTTTCCCTTATATGGGAAAGTTAATTTACCCACCTAGGAAATGGGTAAATTAACTTACCCAGGTAAGTGGTACCTAGGAAAACAAACTTTTATTGGTCCCCACATAAATCTGAAAAATGAATATGGGTTTTTTGGTGAATGGGAATCAAAATCCCATTGACCAACTTTTCCCCCTCTCAAAATCCAAAAAAAGAATGCCCCCTTAAATTTCCAACCGAGGGAATATTTCTAGTGTGAGTTTGGATTTGGTCAGTGCAACGCCTATACGAATAGCCTTTACAGCCTTGCATTGAGAATATCCCCGTACTTATATGCTTTATTTCATGGGGAGATATTCTCCATTCAAGGTTGCAAGAGGCTATTGAAACGGTGTGTGCACCGGCTTGCACAGACTGAAAATATACTCCTCCCATGTATGTTAAATTCATGAGAAGATGTTCTCAATGTACGGCTGTCGACTCCCAAGGGGAACACTATTACAAAAGCTTTTTTGTATTTTTAAGTGAGGTTTTTATCTTTTTTTCATTTCTTTGAATTTCCAAGGTCACCATCCCTAATAAGTAGACTTTCTCTTTTCATTTTTAGGCATTATACGTTTCTGAGCATTCATTTTTTTTCTTTCACATAGTACACGTTAGAGGAGAATTAGGGGTGCGGACAGAACAAGGGTACATGTGAGGACCACTGGCCTACCACTACCGAGAGTCTACATAAATATATTAGTGATGGGCTCTGAAACTTGGACATGATCCCCCCTGGTAGCAATTGGTCCAATACCATGATTTTGATGATGAGGCAAATTGTATAGGATTTAGGGATGACTGAGACAGCTTTACCCTTTATAAATTGTATAACCTAGGCCTAACCCTTTCAATATAGCAATTTTGATCATAAAAAATGTCTAAAATCAATTTTTTTCTTTTTAAGATACATCTCCCTCTGATATATAGAAAAGGTCTTATCTTTATCGCTATTTTTGTTTTTTTACTTTTCTTTTCTTTTCTTATCCTTTTCATTGCAATTTATACATTAGAGGAGATTAAAGGGTGGAAAAATGACCATCAAGCTATTGGGCCATCAGTGGCTAAAATCTCCTTTAATGTCAGTGTTGTGAGATTTATAGACCAGATTATACTAACATCAATAATTATTTATGTAAATAGCAACTCAGAACTTAATTTTGATAATATAACCTTGATAAAAAATGGCATTAAAATAGTAAATCAAGTATTTTAAATAAAATAATTGGTTCAGAACAAGCAAAAACCTTTATAGATCTATCAAATTTATCCTTTTACACATAAAATATGATAAAAATTACAAAAAAAAAACTAGGAAACTTTTATATATTATTAACAAAATAATTAATTTAGAATAATAAAAACCAGAATCGACTCAATTATTTAATTGGGACAAAATCACATAACCAGAATCGATATAATCGGTTCAGTTGATTGGGTTAGAAGCAACCCATTGACAGACCTAATGATCTGATGACTGGTTCAACTATTCAATTCAATTCAAAGTTTGACAAAACTTCTTGAGTAGGGCGAAAAACAGATAGGATCAAATTAATGATGGAGTCCAATCTAATAAGAATTAGAGAGATCCCAGTTCAGTCCAATATCCAATGGATATGTGAAATATAAATTTAGATTTAAATTAAATACAACATATAAACTTAGCTGCAAAAAACAAGGATAAAAAATAGCTTAAATTTAAATTACATATAAAATTATTTTATCTAAATTACAAATCCAATGCGATTTATCTAAATCCGTGACTTATTCAAGAGATGTGGGGTCAAAAATCCCGCTGCCACCAGGGTTCGGGTTAAGGGGATGGACTACCCCGTTGTAATATAGCACCGTGAAGAAAAAATAATAAATATATCAAATTCTTAGTAATATTCAAATTTAAACAAATAAATAGATTATATTTTCCCATCCAATCTCATTATCCACTACATTGTATATCAATGGGAGACATAAATCTGATTCATTTTCTGCATGAGAAAAGTCCACCCAACTATGTATCCAACATAATTTTTTAATGGGAGACATAAATCTGATTCATTTTCCGCATGAGAAAATTCCCATATTAATTGAATGCTCATTTATGGCAACAATGCACATGCAATACTTTTTTGGATTGACTTCTAATTTTTTAATTATCTATGAATGTACAGTCCATGTCAGCATGCTTTTAATTTTTTAATTATCTATTTATTTTATTTTCTCCATCTTTTTGTATTTTTCTTTTTTTTGTTTTAAAAATATAAAACAGTAATTATTACTTATCTTGATTAGATTAATAAAGTTGCACATTATTAGAGAGAGACCTTTGGGTTTTCCAAGGCCTCTTATTTTAATGAATGTTATATTTACATTTAAAAAAGACATTAAGAGAGAGAGAGAGAGAGACCTCTGGGTTTTATAAGGCCTCTTATTTTAATGAATGTTATTATTACACTTAAAAAAGACATTTAAGAGAGAGAGACCTTTGGGTTTTCCAAGGCCTCTTATTTTAATGCATGTTATTATTACATTTAAGAGAGAGAGACATTTGGGTTTTCCAAGACCTCTTATTTTAATGCATGTAATTATTACATTTAAGAGAGAGAGAGAGAGAATAGTAATAATTTAAATCAAATAATATAAATAGGTTGATGTTAATTGGTTAAACAATCAAAAAATTATTAATTTAAAAATCCACTAAAAATAAATATTAACAAAACATAGTAAATATTAAAAATGTGTCTCAATTCCACTTAAAAATCAAACTTAATAAATGCTAATAAAAATAAGAAATTTAAATATAAAAATATTAATTGATAATTTTAATAATATTATTAGATAACTTATGAGTTGAGACCTTTATTGTGCATAATGAACTCATTAAAAATGTAAAAAAATAATGAAAATCTAAAATGTAGAACCTATTTTATTAACGGTATTTTATTACAAAAGTTACTAAATAATAATGAAAAAATACCAACAATTAATTAACAATAATAAATTTAAATATAAAAATATTAATTGATAATTTTAATAATATTATTAGATAACTTATGAGTTTAGCCCTTTATTGTGCATAACGAACTCATTAAAAATGATAAAAATTAATGAAAATTAAAAATGCAAAACCCATTTTATTAACAATGTTTTATTGCAAAAATTATTGAATAATAATGAAAAATACAAACAATTAATTAAAAATAATAAATTTAAATATAAAAATATTAATTGATAGTTTTAATTATATTATTAGATAACTTTGTATCAATGCATTTTTAATTAATTAAAAATTTTTATGAGTTTAGACTTTTATTGTGCATAATGAACTCATTAAAAATGATAAAATTTAATGAAAATTTAAAATGCAGAACATGTCTTATTAATAGTATTTTATTGCAAAAATCACTCATATGCAAAAATTACAGAATAATAATGAAAAAATACCAACAATTAAGTAAAATCTAGAAAATTCTAAAAAAAGCTAAACAGAATTAAAATACTAAAAATAACTAAATAATGTTTTATATTAATAAGGGTATTTATTGAAACTAATTAAAAAGTACAATTAATAGTTTTTTATTATTAAAAATCCCAAAAATTATTTAAAAATACACAGCCAGAAATTATTGAAAAAATATTAAAAATTAATTGTATTTTTTATTAACTATGGTATTTATTTAGTTATTTAAAAAACACCAAAAATTAATTAAAATCCAAAAATTCTGAAAACCTAAAGGTTATTTAAAATGCTAAAAATAATTAAAAATTTAACTTAATTGTATTTTATTGCAAAAAATATTGAATAATAATGAAAAAAATAATGTATTTTAATTATTAATAGTAATATAACTAAAAATAATTATTTTTAAACTGTAATTAACATTACTTATAATTTAAGCTATAAATAGTATAAAATTACAATTAATTTCCAAAAAGTTATACTTAATTACTAAAAATTACACTTAATAAATTTTAGCCAAGAAATTAGCAATATTTCTGAATATATGATAATTTCTAGAAATTACTGTATTTTAAATAAATACAATAATTTAATAACTACAATATTTTAATAGCTAACAATAGTTTAATAATTAATAATAAAAAGTAACAAATTGTTTACAACTTAACCTAACCCGATTAGATCTATAAAATTGTAGGCTCAAACAACTATTTTCTTTTGAGTTAAGTCTAGCTGAGATATGCACCATGCCCACACATTATCAGGAATAATCAGATTCAAAATCTACTTGGGTATCAAACTTTTGGAGTACAATGATGGCTTTAGAGGATAGGGCCCAAGTTAAACAACCCCTTATAAGCTCAACTTGGAAGTTATATGCATATATGGTAAATATTATTATATAATATTTAAATAACAATCTTTATATTAATATATATATATATATATAGAAGTGTTGTATATTTTTTATACTAGACTACAATTAAATAAAAATTTTAATTTGTAAAAAATCATAGTTTTATAATCAACATAGGCCTCTTTATCAACAAAAAATGTGCAAGCCCGAGCCTAAAGCTCAACCTGTACACAAAATGTCATATTTTCAGTATAGTTTATAAACTAATATTATATTAATTTAGTAATAAATTAATAAACTAATTTATATTTCCTAATAGTAAATTGATATTTATTAATAATTTAAGAAGCATATATATATATATATATTTATTATATATAACATAAGTATTTTTTTATATATGTAATAGTATCGGGCCGGGCTTATTTAAGAAAGCCCAAGATCGAACCCACGGACTTGAAATTTTGTCCAAGCCTAAAAACAATGGGTCGGGCTAGGGGAGGAAGGCACGGCCCAAGACGCCCCGTGGGCCAGTACAGGCCGCATGCGGGTCGTATCGTGTCAGCCCAACACGACCCAATTTATACCTCTACTTGAACCCACCCAATATTGGGGACGGGGTGGGGAAATTCGAGGATTCCCCATCTTTGATGAGGAGTGGGGTTCCTTGCCCCTAAACTCGCCCGACATTGAGGAGTGATTGCCTTGCCCTGAACCTGCATAACACTGGGAAGAGGCGATGATGGGATAGAGTGTCTTGACTATGGGGCAGAGACAGGGATGGGGTGCCCTGCCCTGAACCCACCCCATTGTCATTCCTATATAATTGTTAATTATTAGTAAAATAACAAAAATGTTAGCTTTTGTAATTATTTTTATTTATTTAAAGTTAATCAAAATTTCATGTAAAAATAAAAAATAATAATAACAATTATTAAAATTACTACAAATTATTAATAAAACTAAATTTATTAAAAAATATTCATTCATATTAAATTAACAATAATTATTTTTTGTAAATCAACATTAAATGAAAAATACAGTTATTAAAATTTTAGATATTAACAATAACTTTGAATACTTTTAGTTAATTAACAAAAAAAAAATTGATTATTAATTTAATAATAATTAATAGTAAATAAAATTATTAAATCTTTCAAATTTTCCTATGCATCACATGTGTCCCCGCAAGTATATATACTAAAGTAGAGCTTGTCATGTCAACAGCCCTCTCCTTGCTCCCTTATCCAAGGATTAAAGATTAAAGTATTGGTGTTGGGTATCGTATCGAATAACTCGGATATGGATATGGATACGTTTTGGAAACGCATAGATATGGACGAAAGACATGAAAACTTTTGGATACTCTAGAAAATGAATATTAATTCCATAAAAATATATTAGTAACAGTAGGTTTAATGTCAAAATAGCTACAAATAATGTATAACTACATAAGAATTGTATATTTTGATGGTATATATGAAGAAATATATTATAATTAATATAGCGGGATGCATAGATCTCATACAATTTTATTGATATGCATCAATAAAGATTCCAAGAAACATATTATGTAGAGTTTTACAAATTAATATTACATTTTTAAACATTTTATAAATAATATTGTTATTTTTGTAAATAATAAATACATAGTTATTTAATGCAAATTAAAATATTAATTAATAATTTATAAAAATTTTGAGATATATATCATGTGCAAATATGTAAATATTAAGTATTAAAATAATTATTCTATTATTAATATTTTAAATTTCTTTAAATTAAAAATCAACTTTTTGATATAAATATGGATTTGATAGATTATTTATTCCATTGGTTTATAAAATATTAATTTTAAATATTATTCTTTTTAATTTGTAATTGGAGTTGTTGAAGATAAGTGTATGTTGGTTGTTGGAATTTTATGTAGATATTAAGTAGTAACAGTTAATGTATTCCACTTATTAATATGAAATAAAAGTTGGCTCAGTGGTTAAAGATGCATTGTTTGGTCTTGGGTTCAAGTTGCACTAATAACACTTTTTATATTGAATTCACGTTTGTTGTCAAACTGAGGTTCGACACGCCGAGTGTATAATAGGAAACCAATCAAATTTTCTAATAGTTTTGTAATTAAGAAACCTAGAAAATTAGAAGTGATTTCTGAGCTCACTTTCTACCTAATCCATAATCCCTTATTTCTAGGAAACATATTGTTAAAGATTATCTCTCTTCTATCATTATAGATTAGTTTCTATTTTTTTAGTTTTCATTGTTTCTTTGTTTTTCCTTTCTGTTCACACATACCTCAAAAATATCAATGTGTTTCAAAGAATATAACTTGCTTTCTCTAACCATTCCTTCGGTCACTTCCACCATTGTAGATCAGTTTCTATTTTTTCCATTCTCACTCCCACATACCTCATAACAAATTTTTTCAATGTGTTTCAGAGAATTTAGCTTGCTTTCTCTTGCAGCAGCTCATTGAGGCCATGTTCAGAAAAAATATTCTTTTTCTTGAACCTTAGTGAGTTTTTGTGGTTTGTGTTTTTGTTCTTTTGTTTTACTTACTACACAGCTGATAGGTTTTTTGGTAATGGCAACTACGTGAAAGGAACACTCATCAATCATCATAACCATTTTCATTCAAATATTTAGTGTCTTGTCTTCTTCTCCATATCTTGGTGATTCTTCCATTGAGAGGGAAAGAGGAAAAATGACACAAAATAGGGAATTGAAGAGGCAGTTGTAGTGATTTACATTGGATTTTGTAATGGAAGGAATCACAATATTGATATCAAAGAGTGTGGGCACACCAAATTAAAGAGGCTTTATCTTGGTAATAGGGGGCTGCCTTAAGAGACTTCTCTCAGAAGGAGTCTGTCTAGAGAGGAAACAGGATAATGTCATCTTACCCAAGTATTTTTTCCCCTCCCTTTATTTAACATGTTTTTATTTTTGTAAAATATACATATATTTTCTTTTTTTTTCCTTCCAATTATACTTCTTTAGGTGTGCTATCTTTTTCTTCTCCAATTTTTTGACATATGAAATATTATATTATTTTCTTCATATTGTCATTTGATTCTTTTTTCCATATCATCCTTATTAGAAGTTCAATTTGGCCATGTCAGATGGCCCATATCATGATAGTTCTCATATGTGGAGTTCTCATGGTTATTAGCTCTCTCTCTCCGAAACAAGTAACTTCGCATGAAACATCCCATGGGAGGGGGCAGAGGCAATCAAAACCAAGGAACCAGAACTATTTTGGTTTAGGCAAATCCATTTCCAAGTTGTATTTCCTTTTCCGGGATTTGGAGGGTGTTTGGTTCCGTTTATGTTTATTGAGTAAATGTTTTTTACTTGTGTGGCTGAAAAATCGAGAAAAGTAATTAATGAGGGCGTTTATGACATATAGGTGCCATTAGGCACCACATCAGAAAGTGCCAACTAACGCCTACCCGTTTCAGGAAGCTCCAAGATGAAGCTTTCTGAAATGGAAAAGACACACAGAAATCGATGTTTGTTTTTAATGAGGCATTTGCTGATGGAGTGCCTATGTGGCACCATTTACTCAATAAATGTAAACGGAACCAAACACATATTTGATTTCTAGGTGGGGTTTGCCTTCACTAACCATGAGCATTGATGATGTCTAGGTTGGCTGCACTTGATAGTTGCAATAGGGGCTGTTTAACACCCCATGTCAACCATCAACTACACCTAATTGGGATTTTCCTTGCCAAGGGTTGGTTCAAAATGGTCACTTGCAAAATATTGGTCAAAAGACTCAAAACAATCGATGTCACATGTGTTTCACATAAGGCTCAGTTTGGAAGGAATACAAATTTAAATATGTACAGTACAAATACATACAAAATAATACAAAATTCAAGGTTTTGTACTCTACAAATTTGTATTATCTCCCCCCCCCCCTTTGCTCTCCTTGTTTTTAAGGCTCAGTTTGGAAAGAGTACAAATGCAACTATGTACAGCATGAATACATATAAAATAATATAAAATATAAGGTTTTGCACTCTACATATTTGCATTTGTACTCCTTTCAAACTCAGCCTAAGAAACTAATAAAATTCATATAGTGAACACTTGTGTTTTTAGGAAAGATACAAGAGTCCTTTGTAAAACCAATCCTTACACTAATTTGTTCCTATTCTCCCCAAGCCATGTGACACCATTATCCCCCACTTTCTACTAAATTATCTCTAATTCCTATTTATCTCATAAATTATCTCTAATTTAGGAGAGAGTTTCTCTCATAAATTACCTCGAATTACTATTTATCCTCTCCCCTACTTTTCATCTATTTCTATCTAAAAAAGTTTGAATTGAAAATTTTAACAATTATTTAAATATTACAATAAAATTATTAAATAACTTTAAAATATTTATTAAAAATACATAAAATAATTATAATATATTCAATAAATATTTTAAATAAAAAAATTATGTAAATGTTATTCAAATTATAAAAATATGAAATTAAAAAATAGAAAATCATTTAAAATTTAAATGATATTCAAAATATTTAAATTAATAATAATTTTGTGTTTTACAAAAATTAATAAACAATTATGTAAGAATAGTATAAATTATAACTTTATGGATTATTAAATTTTATAAATAATTAATATCTTAAAAATTTTTTAAATGATATTATTTAAATAACTAAGTAATATTTTAAACAACTAATTCTTAAATATTTTAAATATCAAAAAAATTTAATAACTAAATCATATCTTAAATATTACTTAAAATTTAGAAAACAGATTAAATTACGAAATTATGTAATAACTTTAAAAAATTATCAAAAACACAAAAACAAATTATAATAAATTTAATATGTTTTTATAATAACAATATCAAATATAAATAATTTAGAAAGTAACTAAATAAAATTGTAAAGAACCAATTTTTAAATATTTTAAATATCTAAAAACTTAATATCTAAATCATATTTTAAATATTATTTAAAAACAGAAATAGATTAAATAACGAAATTATGTAGTAACTTTAAAACATTTATAAAAAACAAAAAAAGTCCTTATAATAGATTTAATAATATTCAATAATAAGAATATAAAGTATAAATAATTTTTAAAAAATTAAATTTTATTTAAATAATGAAAAATATATTAAATAAATTATAGGTATTGAAGCTTCCAAATAGAAAATTTACGTAATGACCTTCAAAAAATATTTTTTAATAGATATTAAAATTAGAATTATAATTTCAATTATTAATGTACATAATAAAAACATTATTTCACTTATATCAATTAATAATTCTAGAAAAAAAAACTTTCAGAAAAAATAATATTTTTAAATTCTTTATCTATAATCATTATATATTTATATATACTAAAATCATTATTTATTTTATTTTCAACAATTATTTATTGTATTTTTGTAAATTAATATATTTTCAATAATTATGTATAAATCTATTTTTGCTTTGTTATTTAATAGAAAGTTTTCAATAATTATTGGAGATTAAAAAATTGTTATTTAGCTTTTTAAATTTAATTTGTTGTACTTATTGGATTTATTTTAATTTTGTTATAAATTTATTTTTAGTCATTATTTATTTTCATTATAACTTTTTGATTAATATTTATTAGATATTAAACTACTATTGGAGATTACACCATTTATTATCTAATTTCATATATTTTTACTATTTATTGTATTTTCATAATTATTTTATTTTTTTAGTTTTTTATTTGTATTTTCGTTATAAATTTATTTTCAATAATTGTGTATTTTTTCTATAAATTTTCAATAATTATTTGAGATTGAACTATTGTTTTTTGTTAGTGATTAGACTCTTAATTTAGCTGAAATTAGGAGTGTTTACTAGTTAGTTCGGTTGGAGATTGTTTGGCTAATTAAATTGACATGGTCAGGTTGAGGAATTGGTTACTTGAAACTGACCGGTTATTAGTGAAAACTAACTAATATTAGTTGTATCGGTCAATGTTTTAAAAACCGACCCAGAAGCCGACTTGCTTTTGCCTCCAAGTCACGAGTTAGACCATTCTACATCAGCACTCTATATATTTAAATAAATATATATTTATATACATATATAAATGTGTATGTATGTATGTATGTATGTATGTATGTATGTATGTATGTATGTATGTATGTATGTATGTATGTATGTATGTATGTATGTATGTATGTATGTATGTATGTATGTATGTATGTATGTATGTATGTATGTATGTATGTATGTATGTATGTATGTATGTATGTATGTATGTATGTATGTATGTATGTATGTATGTATGTATGTATGTATGTATGTGTGTATATATATATATTAAAATATTGATACGATACGCCCGATACAAGACAAGCTCCTACTAGTACAATACACGTTCAATTGTGTGTATCGACAAGATACAGGTTAATATTGGTGCGTACCGCTATCGCACTGCATCGACCGATACAGACCGGTACGTGCCGATACACACTGATACATGTGATTCTCTTATTTAAAAACGTGTTTGCTAAGACTCAAACACAAGTCCTGACACCTATGCCACTATGCAACTAACGTCTTGAGCCACTACACCATCATGCAACTTGCGATATCAAGCAAAATAAAATAATTGTTATTAACTTTATTATTAATATGCAATATAAATAAATAATATATGTTTATGTTCGAAAAGAAAAACTTAAAATAAAAAATAACATTAAAAATTAGTATTTTATAAACATTAATGAAGTAAACAATCTATCAAATTTACATTTATATCAAAAAATTGTTTTTCGCTCTCAATAAATTTATACAAATAAAAATATTAATAATAGAATAATTATTTTAATACTTAAAATTCATAAATTTGTACATTATATTATATGTATCTTCAAATTTTAATATAATTTCTATAAATTATTCATTAATATTTTAATTTAGACTAAAAATTACATATTTATTATTTATAAAAATAAAAAAAAATTATTTACAAAATATTCAAGAATATAATATTAAATTAAATTTATCAAATCCACTAATTTAAATTTATATAAAAATGATTTTTTATTTCAGAAAATTAATAGAAATAAAAATGTTCATAATGGAATTGTTACTTTAGTAATTAAAAATTATCAATTTCATATGATATGTATCTTAGAAATTTTAATAATTTTGATATATTTTCAGTTAAGATTAAAGTAAAAATATGATAATAATTTATGTAGAAAAATATGAATTTCACATGATAATAATTTTGATATTATCAAACATTTTAAAATTTAATATTTAATTGACTTTTTTGTCAATGTTGAAAAGTAAAAATAGAAAATAATTGCTATATTAATTAGAATATAATAATTGCATATGTTTTGTGTCTTGGATTTACAAAATTTAACATAATAATGGTTTTGTGCATGTTTTATTTTGTTACAACTACATAATATGAGCTTTGGACTCTTGATTGATAGATTAGTAATATATTTCTTTATCATTAAAATATATATTTTTATGTATTTATACTTTATTTGTTTCTATTTTGACTTTTAAAGTTAAGATAATTGATGTATTTATGAAATTTGTATTATTTTTTTAGTGTATTCGTATACGTATCCAAACTGTCCGATATGATACCCGATACTGATACTTTAATCCTTGATATATAGTGAGGCAAGGTGTATAGTTATGTCAATAAATAGTGTATAATCATGTTTTACATATAACATATGTGTTATTTTTTATTTAATTTATTTTTAATTTTTATTTACAAAAATTATTATTTGAGACCAAAAAAGAGTTTTTTTGCAAAAATAGCGAGGCAAGGTGGCAAAAACACCTTGGGATGCATAAATCTCGAAAATTTATCCAAAGTCAAAACAAAAATTACCTCAATCAGACATCAGAGTGCAATGTTATGCCCTCTGAAAGTTTGCACATACATTATGTGTGCAATCGCACCCCGGTGAATGGGTTGATAATTGAATCATCCGAGCCAAACAGTTTTTGTACAAGTTAATCATTTTTTACTGAAGGATGGGTTTTAATAGAATCAGACCTAGAATCAAGGCCGAGTGATAGTTCAAACGATTCAACCAGCCGGGTCAATGCCGGGTTGAAAACACAATTTTCAATTTGGTCGATCGGTTCAAAAGATCTAAACTTAAAAATTAAATTTAAAAAAAACAATGATGTTATTGAAAAATAAATTAAAAAAAATTATATTTACAATATAAAATACTTTAGACAAAGAAATATGGGAACTGTCCCACTTTCCTATATTAAAAAAATTATATTTAAAATATAAAATATGGTCAAGTTGGTTCGATTTACAAATGGCCAAACTAAAATTAACCCAACATGGTCGGGTTGGGAAATTGTTGAACTAGAACCGATCAAAAATACTAGAAAACCAACCAACTCGAGTCAAGTTGGGTCGGGTTCGTTTCATCAATTTGATGAACAACCCTAGTTGAAATTAATCATTGTTATTTTTTGTAATGCAAAAAAATATTTAAAATAATATATAAAAGTTAAAAATATAAAACAATTGTCCACTCTTATATGTTTTTATTGTTTAGCTTTCACTTAACAAAGTCCATGCATTGCACGAGTCCCCGCTAGTTTCTACTAATTTAATTCTACCATCTTGTCTACTAATCCAATTAAATAATGTCCTTTGTTTCTAAACCATGTTATTGCTCATCTATTTGTAGGGCTACAAATGGATCAAATTAAATTCAATAAGGGGTATATTGATATTGATTTTGATTCAATAAGAAATTCAATTGATTCGAATTCGATAAGAATCTATCGGATTTTTAAGATATGGTTTGAATTTAAATTTGATCATCATATTGGATGCTTAATTCCATTTGGATTGTAACAAAAAATTCATGATATAATGTTGATAATATAATATATAATTATATAAATAATCTATATATTATTTACTATAATCTATAATATAATATAAATAACATTTCATAACTAAGTGATTGGATAAGATCTTATCGGATCAAATTGTGGTATATCCGAATTCAATATGATAACTTAGTCTATGTTTGGTTTGAAGGAAAAGGTAGGGAAAAGAAGGGAAAGACAGGAAAACCAATACAAGGGTTGTAAAGATTCCATATCTTTCCCTTCCTTTCCCTACCTTTTCCTTCAAACCAAACATAGCTTTAATGGATTTGATTCTTTTTATTATAATTATAAGAGATATCCAATCCAACTCTTACATCAATTCAGATCTGACTTATTTACAGCCCTATTTGTTAGACATTTTGTCCTAAAAAATGTGCATGGCTCCGCCTCTCTCTTCTTGATGTTACCTTTACATGACTAAAAAATTAAAACCAAAATGAAGATGACTATCTTTAAGGCTATGTTTGGTTTGAAGGAAAAAACAGGGAAAGGTAGAAAAATTCATACAAGATTTGTAAAGGTTTCTCCACCTTTCCCTAGTTTTTCCTTCAAACCAAACACAACCTAACCTAATTGTGATCTTGGTGGAATAACAATGTCATTCCTAGATTTAGTTTGGTTAAAGTAAAGATGGTTCACCACTAAAGATTGATTTAAGCGAGGTTCAAATCTGATAGTGAGGAGAATGAATCTCATAGTAGAATTGTTACAGTTTGGAGTTTAGAGTTCATATATATCTGCGCCCCGCAATGCCCCACAGCACATCTTCACCTTGTATTGTGAACATCTCCCGGAACAAGTATAGGAGATGATGAGAAATCATCGGGAGATGTTCCCAATATAAGGTGGGGATGTGCTGTGGGGCACCCCCTAGTGGAGCGCAGATGTGAATTCTGGAATTAATCATCCAATTGCCCCCATATTTGTAAAGAGCTCGAATCTGCTATCCACGAGATGTTTCCACTTCTCTACCCACGAGACATGACAATTGTATATTGGGAATATCTCCCTTGTCATTCATGGGGAGATTCCCAATAAATGGTGGTGGAGCTCTGTTGGTATGGATGTAGATACAATTTGTGGATAGCAAATTCCGAGTCATATGTAAAGGGTAGATCTCCATTCAAAGAAGAGGTAAAGTTGAGATTCTAATGAATCTATTGTCTTACAGAAATGACAAACAAAAATTTTCTCCGATCCCTGTCCTCGTCCCTATCAGATATCATCCCTGGTCGGGTATCAAACCAGGTAACTGGCAGAAATGAGAAAATTGCTATAAATACCAATGCCAAATTCACATCTGCACCCCATAGAGGTGCCCAACAACATATCCCAACTGTATATTAAAAACGTGTCACATTGATAATTCAAAGAGATGTTGCTATTAACGCTGAGATGTGGATGTAGGGCGTTATGCGCATATAAATACGAATCATATTAAATTCGGCTGGAAAAATTGCCATTCGTGCTTGCGCAAATAAAAACAAATCGTATTAAATCAGATTTATTTGCTATGTGAGAAAATTCCACCTAACTCTCCATCAACATAAATTCGCATTTTGGAATGCTCATTTACGGCAACAGTGCATATACCGTACATTTTTGGATTGACGTCCAATTTGCTTTATACACGTGTATGACATCCAATTATAACACGTGTACGACATCTACCCGTGAAGCAGAAACACCTAAAATGCCCGATTAAATAATAATAATTTTAAAAGGACGAAAACATCCTTTATAGACACAAACCGATACCGATTCCAACCTTCGGGTCTTTTCAGCGGACCCAAACTGATACCGATTTATAACAGCTCTATTTTTATGATTTTATTTTGATTAATGTTGCAGCCTTGGATGGGCCGAGGGCCAATAGGTCAGTCTTGTAGACGAAGAGTTATATGTCAAAGGCCCTGTGCTAACTTGAGGTGGAGACTCCAATGATGAGATTATTGAGGGTGTGATGAGAGGTGGACGAGGCCCAGACAGATTAGACGATGTCATAATGGAATTCTCAAGAGTGGAGGGTCACACTCTCTGCCACGCGTGGGCATGCCATTGGTCTGCCATAAGCGCTTATATCATTTACCCCCACTCTTGAGACCGTGATGGAGGTCTTAGTTGAGGACTTCGACTTCAACCGAGGAGATTGTGTTATCATTGCTGAGAGGCGTTGAGTGACTTTCTTTGATGAGGATCTCGACCTCAGCTTTGACTTGTCAAGGAGGTACTTTGTCTTTGATCACAATGGGGTTAACTTAGGCTTTGATTTTGCCTCTGAGGAGTGTTGTGGAGGACTAGTCGTGTAGAGGCATCGGCCTCGGCTTTAGGGAGTTTGGTACTGTGCTATGTACGGGTATGAGACATACGTGCCCCCTAGTTATGCACTTTACTAGTATTGTGGGAATCTGTGCGAGGCATCGGCCTCGGCTGGTGGTCACCATGTGAGATACGGGTGACGAATGGTTGTGTCGTGACCGTGCATAGGATGGGTGCTACTATTGGTGAGCTGGGGGACTATGGAGGAGACAGGTCTCGGCACTAGGTGAGGACAATGCGCACTACGAGTCCCCAAGTTAACGTGTTAGGACCGTACCCAAGACGGGCCTCGGGTCGTGACCATACGTGAGATGGATCGTCGCATCATATCCGTACACGAGACGAGCGTTGGGTTGGTTGGGTCATGCTACTTCTGGTTTAGGATCACTGGGCAAACCACTCGACTCAGTGAATGGACCGACTAATTTTCTCAACGTCATTTCGTCTTCTTGAGGCGAGTGATGCATGTCGGGCGTTGGTTCTGATCGTTAAGTCGGTTGTTCTGTGGTCGTTGGACGAGCGTTGGGTTGGTTGGGTCGTGCTACTTCTGGTTTAGGATCACTGGGCAAACCACTCGACTCAGTGAATGGACCGACTAACTTTCTCAACGTCATTTCGTCTTCTTGAGGCGAGTGATGCATGTCGGGCGTTGGTTCTGATCGTTAAGTCGGTTGTTCTGTGGCCGTTGGATGGGATGCGATCTGAGCCATCCATTCTCCTTTAAATAGGGGACTTAGTTGAGACCACCTTCACCATTTGCTTCCAAGAGCTTTAGACTTCAGAGACCTTGACCTCATGAATTTTTCAGACGTCGTCCTTTTAGGTAAACAACTTCAGCTTGTGGCGATATCTTACTCAGATTCTGGCCTTGAGTGCTATGACCTCCTTGATCCCTCGGGAGTGAGCTCCTTCCACACCTCAACGTTGGCCAAGTGTAGTGAAGGCCATTCTAGTGAGCCTGAGGTCCTTGTCTCGAGGCACAAAATTGTAGCTGAGGGAGAGGACTACCCCATAGGCACTGAATGCAGCCGAAGGGGCGGTGTTTCTCCCTGTGAAAGTGTTGGGTCCACAATGCCAAGGGAAGCCGAGGGGTCCTTGGGGTCACCCGAGGTAGTTGAGGGCGAAGAAGTTCCTGAGCCCAGTCTGAGAACGATGGCCAAGTATGCGGCCTGAGGGGCGATAGTGGTGTGTCTTCCCCGCTCTAAACTGGATAGCATCCTCAGTACTGAGCAAGTGAAGGTCCTTACCAAGAAGTATTATATCCCTAAAAACTATAGGCTTAGGGTCCCAGGCACCAGTGATTGGCCATGGGTGCTAGAGGAGGGCGAAATCTGCGTCTTCCAACATTACTTAGAGTTCGGCCTTAGGTTCCCTCTTCCTTTACTCATCCGTGAGTTGCTAAGGTGGTATGGCATCACAATAAACCAACTAGCCCCCAACGCCCTCAGGACCATAATAGCGGTGCTGGTGATGGCTTGTCTTCGAGATGTTGAGTTGACCAAAAAGATCTTCCGAGGCATGTTCATGTCGTGGTCGCACCCTCAAGAGTTGGGCATATATTACTTCCAGGCCTGCCATGACCAAGTGGTCGACAACCCCATGTCCGTGCATAACTGGAAGAAGAAATTCTTCTTTGTTTCTTGCCCTGAGGGAGATGAACTTGACTGTTGAGAATGCATCCCCTTATCTTCGGGACGATGAAGCTGTGATGATTACCCGCATCCAAGTGTTGGGGAAGATCCGAGCCAAGCCCCTGGTGGAGGAGGAGTTACCTTTAGTGTTAGTTAGTCTCAGCTCCGCCTGCCTCGGTAGGAAAACTCCTGTTGTCGGCTTTTCTTTTCTTGTGCATGAGTACTGATACACTTGCTTTGTTCCTTTGTAGAGATGCCTCTCGACACTAAATAGATGTTGGAGAAGGTTAAGTCCTTGAAGAGGATGCCAGGCGGAGGCCCGTCATAGAGACAGCCATCGAGGGATGTGATGCCAGCCGAGAGAACTCCTCGGCCGCCGGTGCTTGCTGGTGCTAGGGCTGATCGAGGAAAGAGACCAGTCATTTTCGAGCATATGAGCCTCCACCAAAAAAAGAGAAGAACATTTTTTCAGGGAGGGGGGAAATAAAGAACCTACCAATAAATGAAGTTGAGAATATGGGTATTTGAAATATTTGACGTTCAAGAATTGAAGAGGGAGTAGATGATTCGAGAGGCTTGTGAGGTTCCCCTTCTTTCTTGTTTGCTCGTTGGTATTAATTGCGAACAACTGAAATATGACTATGGCAAAGCTGATGACGAAGACGATCCAGAAGTTGGAGAGGGGGACATAGACTGATTTGGGTTCTCAAATTTTGCACAATTTCACTCTACTCGTTATCGGTAACCACTAAAGCGGCATCTCCTTCATCTTTCTTGTTGTCATCCAAGAGTTGTTTCTCTAGCTCCCGGAGTCGATTCCTCATCTTCGTTTTTGTGGGTTTTCTTCTCTCCTCGAGAAATATTCGAATGACCACCATTTGGGAAGAATGGCATAGATGTTTGCATTGATGAGATAGAGACAGAGATAACACAGTAATCATAAAAGGGAATTTTAGGAATTTTTCAAAATATACCAATTATGTGATGTCACATATAAATGGGATGTGACAAAAAGTTAATGACAAGGGAGGTTTTAAACAATTGTCAACAAAGTCAAATAGTACTTTAAGATTATATGTAAATAATAAGGGTATAATTAGTTAATTTCCTAAACTATATGGATATTTTAGGAAAATTTCCTTAAATAATATTAGTTAAAATGATTTAATTTATTAACATTAAATAATTTAGTATTTATATATCATTTTTATTAAGATTATATTATCAAAATTTAAATTTTATGTTATCATTTAAATAAACAAATATAATTTTCAATATATGAGTCTATCAAGTTTGGCTCCCATAGATCCAACTATTAATCTGGATGGTTCTAGGTCTAATTTTGTCCCCATTAATAATGGTTTGAGATTGATTCTACCTAGAGTTGACATTCTGACTGCCCTAAGGCTCAGTTTGGAAAGAGTGCAAATGCAACATATTTGCATTTGTACTTCCAAACTGAGACCAAGTGTCCCAAAGTGTACCAATTTAATTTTTAATTGCATCATCACCAAAAGAGTTCACTTTAACTTAAAAAATGCCTTAGTCCAGGTATAAAACAAAAAAATCATGACCTTATATGTACTACAATGGCCCCACCAAGAAGTCACTTTATCTAATTCAAGGTGGGGCTATAGCAACAAATCAAAGGCTTTGATTTAGTTGTTTTAGTACAAGGTTACTATGACACTTTCGTGAAATCTGAATAATCCTCACAAGACCGTTCTTACATCATTTGCACAGTCAATTAAAGTCTCGTTGAGAATATTTATGAA
Source organism: Nelumbo nucifera (assembly GCF_055504915.1). NCBI lineage: Eukaryota > Viridiplantae > Streptophyta > Magnoliopsida > Proteales > Nelumbonaceae > Nelumbo > Nelumbo nucifera. The sequence goes on along the minus strand of NC_142651.1, from coordinate 55,674,584 downwards.
GTATGAAAATATTCCCAATACACTACGGCTATGCAAACGGAGTGGGCATTGAAGCCAATCTCCACTATCGTAGGCAAATGTGAGTTGCAGTTGGAAGAGCCTTGTATAATTTCCGATCGGTTCCCATATAACTCTCCCACGTCAACCCACAATACATTGTAGCCGCATATGAGATATTCGACAAATGTTTTCCGGTCTTTGGTAGATAATCCGAACTTCTTATGAACGGTCTAGATTTATCAGGTCATAATGTAGAAGAAACCACTCCCCATGAAATTCACATCTGCACCTCACAGAATGGGGTTCGGCTTCGGTCAAAGCTTTATGAGTTCGAACACTTCGGTCAAAGCTTTATAAGTTCGAACACCATTTGAACATTATGAGAAAACGACACGCGTTCATAGGCATGTGTATATTCTATATACGTACGAGAATGGTAAATGAACGTTTACCACGAACGCCGTTAGCCATCTCCCGATTCAAAACATAAACATTTCGCCTTACCCTTTCTATTCTCTTCTTTCCCACGTCTCCGGTCTCCACCCAAATTGACCCGCTGAACCCCTGTTCTTCTATCCTCTCCAACCGGTGAAAACAAAAAGCATCACCGGTGGTGAAATCTTCTTCGGCGACCGGCGATATAGAGCAGGTAAATCTTCCTTCTTTTTTATTTCTCTAAAACACAGTATTCTCCCATGAAAAGCCTAAACCTTACTGTTGATGACAGTGATATTCCTCCGGCGACAAATGACTTCATCTACAACTGATCCGCCAGCGATGCCACCGAATGTCCAAGCCTGACCCTTCTTCTTTGCTTCTCCAAAAGTCCAAGCGATGCCAAGGATGCCAACTCCGTCACAATCACCACCGTTGTGAGCCTGGACAGTCTGGCTTTTGTAACCGATGACCGTCAACACAGTAATGTAGAGAAACAAAAGAGTTGCAATGAATTCAGCGATGAGAGCCCTGTAGAAGGACCACTTGGTCAATTCCACGGCATCGATCAAAGGCACCGGAGGTGGGTTGTGGTAGTCCTTGGTGGAGAAATGGCCGTTTTTAGCAACCTCAACGTCCTTCCCCATGCCGTAATGAGTGCAAGAGCTCGAAAACAATAAGTTTACAAGAGCTGGAAAAGAAGGGAGTGGAGGAGAGAAGGAGAGAGAAGGCACTCATTGTTATGCTTGGATAGGAGTGGGAATGAGTGAGAGGAAAGTAAAGTGGGAAAGGGTGAATCTGAGGAAAAAAAATTAAGGTTTATTAAGTTGATTTTGCCGCCCCTACTCCCATTGAAATCGATTTTGTCCCTGTTTCATGGGCACGGGCCCCTCTCTGCCTGTCTGAGAGGTAATGTTGTGTTGGGAGATATTTCCAACTTTCTTTTATTTTCATGGTAAACCAGGAATTGCTTCTGTCTGCTGGCCTAGTTATTATCCAATATTTATCGTCGGTTGCTGGCGGATCAGTTGCAGAAGAAATCGTTCGTCGCTGGCGGAATATCACTGCCATCATCAACAGTAAGGGTCAGGCTTTTCATGGGAGAAGACTGTGTTTTAGAGAAGTAAAGAATAAGGAAGATTTACTTGCTCTATATTGCCTGTCCCGGAAGAAGATTTTACCGGTGATGCTTTTGTCTTCGCCGGTTGGAGAGGATAGCAGAACAGGGGTTCAGTGGGTCGATTTGGGTGGAGACCGGAGAATGGTAAACGTCCGTTTACCACGTATATAGTATGCATACGTGCTTATGAATGCGTGTGTTCTCTCATAATGTTTGAATGGTGTTTGAATTATAAAGCTTTGACTAAAGCCGACCCTAATCTTACATTGGGAACATTTGTATGTGATATGTTCCCAAAGATATGTGATATGTTTTGTGAGATGTAAATATAAACTCCTCGCTATAACATTAAAAGAGTTGAGATCTCCCATCAACAAAACAAATTCCAACACCCTACCAACTTGACCCAACACCACACATCTCAATGTGAAACTGAGTTTATCATAAAAGTAAAACTAAGACCCACCATATATGAGCAAGTGATCAGGACTCATGAGTTATGACAGAGTTTCAATCCAGAGTCTGAATCTGCTCCTCACACCAAACACACAATACGTTCTAACTACACATCAAAACATCTCCCGTAATGTACCTAATACAGGGCGGGATATGTCTATAAAGTCGGTGTAAGGTGCCCTCTACGAGGAAGAAGAACAGATCCCAGGTCTTCAATCCAACAGTGAAAAGGGTTATGGCATTGGTCCGCTCAGAGTTTACATCTGCCTCCCACAGAATGACAGAATGCTCCAAAAACGCTGCAGACTATATTTCACTGCATTGGGAGATGATTCTAATACACGGTTGGGATGTGATGGTAGTTTGGTTAATATAACTAATATTAGGGGCACTTTTATACAAAATGTTTATCTCGAGCTTGTTTCCGCCGGCACGTAAAATGCTTTATTTGTCTGGTTTCGGACACGCGAAATGCTTGATAAGTAGTGATTAGTTGGTAACTTGGATCGTTCATTGCCTCTGCGTTCTCATGTTTGAGCTGCCATGAACACTCCTTCAAAGCTCTGCAGAACTAGTTGTTCGTTGTGATGAAAATCTTGTTGTTAGATCGTCTTTTTGTGATTTTTTCGTCTGAAAATGGGATCTTTGGTCCCATATCTAGACCTGAATCTCCTTCCGGACCACTTCATCACTCCCAAGATCGAACCCAAAGTCGAACCTCTTGATCCAGAACCTAACTTTCTGAACCTTGGTCCTACTTCTGATCATTATCTCGACCCTAACTTTAATCCTGGTTATGAGCAATGCTCGAGCTCTGACCCCGATCCTCTCCAAGAAATCTCTCCGGTATCGGAGTTTACTGCTGAGGAAAATGATTTGTACTCGGAATTCTTTCGGATTTCTCAGCTCTTTCAGTCTGCTTCCGCGAGGAAGTATGGAGATGTGGCGGTTCTTGGTTCGAATTCACAGGCAGTTATGCCTCAGCCGGAGGTTAGTGTTTCCATGGCTGTTGCTAGGCATAACAAGAAGAAGAGCGGTCGGTCAGGAGAGATGGTTAGGGTTACAGACATGGGGATTGAGGATCAGAGGTATTTTAGAGATTTGGTGAGGAGGACGAGGATGCTCTACGAATCCATGCGGGTTGTCTTTATGCAGGATGAGGAACAGAAAGAACAAGGTTCGGGTAGGAGGATGAGGGCGGATTTAAAAGCTGCGACTCTGATGAAGGACCGTGGCCTGTGGTTGAACAGAGAGAAGAGGATTGTTGGGACAATTCCTGGAGTTTACATTGGAGATGTGTTCTTTTACCGGGTTGAATTGTGTGTTGTTGGTCTGCATGGGCATCCTCAAGCTGGGATTGACTATGTTCCGGCGAGCCAGAGTTCGAACGGGGAGCCCATTGCGACGAGTATTATTGTGTCTGGTGGGTATGAAGATGACGAGGATGCTGGGGAGGAGATAATCTACACTGGTCAGGGTGGGCAAGATAGGCGTTTTGCAAAGCAGTGTGTTAACCAGAAGCTTGAGGGCGGGAATCTTGCATTACAACGGAGCATGGAACACGAAATAGAAATAAGAGTCATTCGGGGGATCAAATATGAGAAAAGCGTTACTGGTAAGGCCTATGTTTATGATGGTCTGTATAGAGTAGTGCGTTCATGGTTTGATGTTGGTAAGTCTGGTTTTGGAGTTTACAAGTATAAGCTTTTGAGAATTCCTAACCAACCTGAAATGGGGAGTTCTATGTTTAAGTTAGCTGAGAACTTGAAAAAGAACCCTTTGTCTGCAAGGCCGTATGGTTGTTTGTCTCTTGATATCTCAAAAGGGAAGGAGAAATTGCCAGTTCTCCTATTTAATGACATTGATTCTGATCAAGATCCAATGTCATTTGAGTACCTTGAGAGGCCTGTTTATCCCCCTTTTGCATTTCAGCAAATCAGAAATGGTGGATGTGATTGTGTCTCGGGCTGTTCCGATGGTTGTTATTGCGCCCAGAGAAATGGTGGTGAGTTTGCCTATGATCGAAAAGGTATCCTCTTGAGAGGAAAGCCTTTGATAATTGAGTGTGGCAGCTCTTGTCGTTGCCCTCCTAGTTGCCGGAATCGTGTAAGTCAAAAAGGTGTGCAGAATCACTTTGAAGTGTTTAGGTCAAGGGAAACAGGTTGGGGAGTTAGGTCCTTGGATTTGATTGCGGCTGGTGCTTTCATTTGTGAATATACAGGGGTTGTGCTCACCAAGGAACAAGTTGTAATATTAACGATGAATGGTGATAGTTTAGTCTATCCACATCGATTCCCCGGGAGATGGGTTGAATGGGGTGACCTATCTCAAATTTTTCCTGATTTTTTACGGCCACAATATCCATCCATTCCTCCACTAGATTTTGCATTGGATGTATCAGGAACGAGGAACATTGCTTGCTATTTCAGTCATAGCTCAAGTCCCAATGTGCTTGTGCAATTTGTACTATATGATCACCATAACGTGTTTTATCCTCATCTTATGCTTTTTGCATTGGAGAACATCCCACCTCTGAGAGAGATGAGCTTGGATTATGGGGTGGCTGATGAATGGACAGGGAAGCTTGCTATTTGTAACTAAATACTTCTGAAAATGTGGTGAAGCAGTCTGTTGAGGAGATGATGTTTCAAGCTTTTTGTTTGGATCTACTGAACATTTTATCCACGGTAACACCCACCATCTCCTTTTAGTTTATTCAATCTATCTCTTTACCATTTATGGTTTAAGTTATACTCTTCTTGATTGTTGTTTTTTATGAGCCTATTGTCATTGTTTCCTTATAAGTAATAACAAATTGTTTAACTTACATACAACCTACATATAGGGGCCATTGCTTGGTATGAGGGTAAAATCTCAGGCTGACAAGTATGAGAATGTGGGTTCAAGTCTGAGAGTGGCCATTTTGTGCTAGAAAAAAAATAATAATAATAAAAAAGACAAAGGTTAGGTGCATGTCCAGTCCACCCCTCCCAAGACCCAGATATCTGGGACCAACTTTGGGTAGTGGCCTTCCTATAGGTGCTGTAATATTTTTCTGGGACCAACTTTGGGTAGTGGGTTGGGAGATCAGCTAATGCATTTGCTGATGTCTTGGCAAAATAAGGGACAAACAGGGAAACATTGTTCTGGGCGCAACTGTAATTTGCGTCTTTTTAACAGTCATGCACTTTTTGATGTAGTTTTTGTGTTTTCTGTATGGAAAGGCAGCACCTTGTGCCTCTCTAAGGGGATTTTCATGTAATCGATCTTTGAATTAATGAAATATGACTATCAATTTTTTTTTTCTCCAGTTTCAACCTTATCATACTAAAAATATTTATCTATCAATATCTATCTATATATATATATATGTGTGTGTGTGTGTGTGTGTGTGTTTTCTTTGGCTGGATTTTTGATAAGGAATTTATTATATTGCTTTCTTCTTGCCCCTATTATTAACTATACCCATTAATGCATTCTTCTGGTCAAATGTGGGGTCTCTATTGTAGGGTTTTTGTTAACTTTATAGAATTTTTTCTTCATATGCTCTTTTGCTTGTTGAAGTCAAAATTATTGGTTTGCTTTCCAGCACCATAAAAAAATTGTCTTGTTCACCAAAGTGGCCATTCTGGGTTTTAGAAAACCCAGTTTTTAAGTTTTTTAAGAAACACTTGAACTGCCACTGACTGGGGCAGTATTGAAAACCATCTGATTTTCAAAGAACTAATGGGTTTTAGAAAACCCAAGCATTTTCTTTATGAGTTCAAGATTACCAAGCCACGGTTCTCTTTGTGTGTAAAATCACTTATTTAGTTCATATACATTAAAAATCTATGTTTGTTGAGTTGTACTATGATACCAGAAAGGCGTGATATTTGATGAACTTATAACCAATCAGCTGGTATCATAAAAGTGGTAACCAATGAGCTGGTATTCACCAAAATTCACCCGGGGGGTGTTAATTGGTCAAAATTCTTCTGATATCATACCTTTCTGGCATCATAGTTATTGCCATGTTTGTTTGTTATAAAATACAATTAAGGTGATTCAAACACAATCCACATACATAGAAATGAGATATCAAACCATTAAGCCACAACTAAGGTATGTTTTAAAATTATAGTATATTACATATGTATCAAGTGTGATGTCACAGGTTGGGTTGACCCACTAATTGGACCATTTGACCCATGACCCCTTGACCAAAACAGTTTTGTGTCCAGCTGAGTTTAAAACATTGCATATCAGGGCCCTAACTATTGCTTATCAACACACATATACATACTTGTATACATGCATATAAATGGATGATCAAGGTTTCTTCTACATGGAAAAATAGTTTTGGGACCTCAATGGCTCCACATGTTCATTTAGCTATCCCTTTTGGTAAGGTGAGTTTGAGGCCAGAAAGCCCCAGCTACATGGCCAAGTTAAATCCCTCTTTCTAGGCAAGTTTAGCATTGCTGAGAGATATGTAAAAATTATGTTAATTACATAGTTATGGGTGATGGGGTAGTTTAGACTTTTCTCAACTATTAATAAGGACACTCCGTCCTTATATTTTACATAACAGGGATAGTGATGTAATTTTAGCCTTGATTAGTAACCTATTTATCCTAGCCAGCTGGTTGGTGTGAGTTAAGGTTTTTCTCAACCTAAAACAGCTTTGGTTATTCTCTTCTATTTCATCTTTCTTTTCATCTCTTCTCTTCTTCTCTTTCTGTTCTAAAAAGGCAGTCCAGTGCATGAGTCTCCGACTCTCCCGTCAATGCAGGGTCTAGGGAGGGACAGATGTACACAGTCTTGCCCCTGCACATACAGGGGTAAGCCGTATTATAAATATATTTCATGGTATTGGAGCAGGGATTGTGGTAAGCTGAAGTGCCTTCATCTTTCTCCTGGTATGATCTGTTCTTCCATTTGGTTTTCTAGTTCTCTACAAAGTTCTGAGAATCAAACCAAGTCGGATTGTGTTTCAGAGTGATCTGTGACGGTTTCATCCATCAGTATCTGTATGGTGAGTGATTGGTGTGTGGAACCCTCTACTGGGTATTAATCTGAGAGGGATTATGCTGACTCTGATGAAGAAAACTGATTGTGAGGTATGATTCCTATGTGATGTGACTGACATTTGTGAATTCAAGTAATTGCGTGTGGTGACCAGAACTATGAAGTGGTCTGTTACTGATTTCAGAAGTGTTGTTTATGCAATATATTATGTGATTTGTGCAGTAAAGGTAACGGGTGATCAGGCTGGTGAATATGTTTTCTGCTGCTAAAATAAACTAATTGATGTGTGTTTGACTCTTTGATGAGCATTTGACAGTGGTGATATGAGGGTATTCTCAATTCTGGTCACATCTTTTCCGTAATCTCTCTTTCTTTAAGGTGGGAGAATGGATTCTAAATTGGCACATTCTGTCTACAGACTTCATGTCTGTTCAGATGACATCTATAAAGTTAAATGGGAGCAATTATGCTGTATGGGTCAAATCTGTTGAGGTTTTTATTACAGCAAAGGGAAAGTGAAGTACCTAACTGATAAGAAACCTGAAGTGGAAAGTCTACCCATTCAGATTGGATACAAGAAGATGCTCATATCAAGACATGGTTATGGAATTAAATGCAGCCCAAAATCAGCAATTCACTGATTGTTCTTGATGCTTCTGAGGAAATATGGAAATAAGTGAAGAGAATGTACATCTGACAGCAATAGTATTACTTGTATTTACTAGCTATTTCAATCATTCTTCAATCTATAGCAAGGAGATAAGTCCCTTGAGGAGTGTTATTCTGATATGGTGGGTCTCTGTGAGGAACTTAATATTTATCAACCAACCACCTCGAATATTACAGTTATAAAGCAACAAAGAAAAGATTCTTATGTTGCAAAGTTCTTATCAAGAATTAAGCCTGAGACCTGAGTATGAGTCAGCCCAATTTCAGGTCTTGGGCAGCCCTGAGTCGTTTTGTTTGGAGGAGGTGTATTCTTTACTTAAGGTAGCTAGATTTTCAAATTCTTCTCCTACATCCCTATTGATTGAGCTGTGGTAGCTGTTTTTGGGAGCATTTGTCATGGGAATTGTGCCCAATGGTTCACAATTTCAATATTGATGGGCATTTCTCTATGTAGAGATGGAGAAATTTCAGAGATATTTTGCTAATTTGCTAAGATATTTGGAAAATCTAAAAATATTGGGAAAAATTTCTAGAAAAATGGAATTAATTATTAAACCTTCAAGGAATAATTAAAATAAATATAATTGCACATTTAAGCCTCAAAAAACCTTGGAAAAGAATTGTATATATCAAATAGGAGAAAATTGAGAGACTTTATTGGTATCTTTCTCTTTGTCTTCATTTTAGCCTTTTATCTATCTTCTCTTCATTAAATGTGTCAATTACGTGCCATTTGACTTTTTTTTTCCTCTATTTTGTTACTATACATTTTGATTAATCATCGATTCCCTATGGTTCTTTTAGGAAAATATATATTCTTTAAATTATGGTGACTTTTTTTGATGGGAAGCGGTAACTTTCATTAACTTGATAAACAGAAATATAACTGTCACCTACAGAAGTATAAGGTGAGCCCTGATCATAAAATCAAAAAATTATAGTGATTTTAACAAAATATTGAAAACTTTTTAATAATCTTCTAAAATTTTAAACTTTAAAAATATAGTGTATCAATGAAATCTGAAATATCACCAATTCCCCATGGTTCTTTTAAGAAGATATTTTTAAAAGTTATAATTATTTTAATGAAATATCTAAATGTTTTTACTACCATTCTAGAATTTAAACCTTAAATATATAATCTATCAGTGAAATTTGAAATATCATCGATATTGGAGATATCTGGAATAAAGATACCCGGAAAATTTTGTATAGCTACCTAGCAAAATGGGGATATTTTTGCCAATATCATTTGATATTGTGATATTTTTGCCAATTATGGGAGGAGCTTTATGATATTAAGGGTCTTTGGGAGGGGCCGTGGTGCCCAGGAGGTGGTTTTAATGTGATAAGATTTACAAATGAGGCAAACAATCCCCAATCAAGTGATTTCCACAAGCATGAGAAGGTTCAATGAGTTTATTGAGGATTTTGAACTAAAAGAAATAACAATTCAGCAGACCTAGTTCACTTGGTCCAATTTTCAAGCCTCCCCCATTTGTTTAAAGTTGGATAGATTGGTGTTCAATGTTGCTTGGGAGGAGTATTGGGGAGCACTAATGGTGAGTGCTTTGCCTAGGGTTACCTCAGATCACTATCCAATTAATATAGGCACAAAAGACTTTTTGACAGGTCCTACTCCTTTTAGATTTGAAAATATGTAGGCTTACCCATCCCGAATTTACTAGTAGAGTGAAAGATTGGTGGAATGAGGAGGTGGGGGCTTTTGATTGGAAAGGAGTAAGGTTTCACAGAAAGATACAACATTTAAAAGGCAAGTTGAAGGAGTGGAATAGGGATGTTTTTGGAAGAGTTGAGGAAAGAAAATTGAATGTGACCTCTAGAATTGAGCAGTTGGATCAAAAGGAAAGTCAAAGGTTGACTGAGGAGGAAAGAAGCTTAAGATGGACCTTAAAAAAGGAGATAGAGGAAATATTACTTAGAGACGAGATCTGTTGGAGGCACAAGTCAAGACATAAGTGGATTGAGGAGGGTGATGGCAATGCAAAGTTGTTTCATGCAATAGCCAATGGAAGAAGAGGGAAAAATTTTGTGGATAAATTGGAAATAAATGGTGAAATCTCGAGGAGCCAAGAGGAAATTGCAAATTGTTTTGTGGAGCATTTTAAGAGAGTATATAAGAAGGTGAGTGATAAAGGAGTGATGGTGGAAGGGTTAGACTGGCCAAGGTTGGACCTAGAAGTGGCAAGGATGCTGGAAAAGGACTTTGAGTTGGAAGAAATTAGAAAGGCAGTTTTCTCAATGGATAGGTCTAAAGCTCCGGGGTCGGATGGCTTGACAATGGCTTTTTACCAAAATTGTTGGGAGATAATTAAATTTGATTTGCTAACATTTTTTGAGGAATTTGCTGAGGAACATTTCCTTAGCCCTGGGATCAATTCCACTTTCTTGGCTTTGATACCTAAGAAGGATGATGCCATTAGTCCTAGAGATTTTAGACCTATTACTTTGGTGACTAGCATGTATAAAATTCAGTCTAAAGTCCTGTCATTGAGGCTGAAAGAGGTCCTCTCTAGTTTGGTTTCACAACCTCAAGGGGCATTCTTTCAAGGTAGACAAATTACCAATCAAATTCTGATAGCTAATGAATGTGTGGAGGATTATAGGAGGAGGAGGAGAAAAGGTTTCGTGTGTAAATTAGACTTGGAGAAGGCCTATGACATGGTGGACTGGATTTTCCTGTTGGAAGTATTGAAATGCTATGGTTTTGGGGAGAGATGGTGTGGATGGATTGAAGGTTGTTTGAAAACCTGTCATTACTCGGTACTGGTAAATGGTGTGGTGAGGGATTTTTTTCCCGGCTACTAGGGGATTAAGACAAAGGGATCCCTTGTCCCCCTTCCTTTTTACCCTAATAGCGGATATGTTTAGTGAGTCCTCCTAAGAGCAGATTTGATGGATCTCTTTAAAGGTTGGAGAGTAGGCAGGCTTAATACAGTGGTGACACATTTACAGTTTGTAGACGATACAATTATCTTCTGTGAGGGTGGGGATCCTTTAAAGGCAAGGCAGCTGAAGGAGGTGATCAAGTTGTTTGAACATATGTCTAAGTTGAAAATAAATTTTGAGAAAAGTTGTGTGGCAGGAATGAATTTGGAGCAGGAGGAGCTTGAGGAAGTAGCAGAGTCTTTTGGATGCCCGATAACTGTTTGGCCATTGAAATACCTTGGGATGCCACTAGGAGACAATCCGAAAGAAAGTAGGTTTTGGAACCCAGTTGTGGAAAGGTGTTCTAAGAGATTGGCTGCCTGGAAGAGAAATTATATTTCGATGGGAGGTAGAACTACATTGATAAAGTCCACGTTAGCAAATTTGCCAGCCTATTATTTATTGGTGTTTAGAATGCCAAAGAGGGAAGTGATGAAGCTAGAAAAGTTGATGAGAGATTTTTGTGGGAGCTAGGGGAAGGTAAAAAGGATCATTTAATCAAATGGGTTGTAGTGTGTGAAAGTAAAGATCAAGGGGGTCTAGGCATGGGAAATCTAAATAAGAAAAACTCCTCTCTACTAGGTAAATGGCTTTGGAGGTGGACTTAGGAGAGGGGAAGATTGTGGCAGGAGGTGATTGGTAATATCCATGGTTCTGCAGGCACTGGTTGGGATGCTGGGGTATCGTCGAGGGCTACTTTGGCTTCTCCTTGGAAATCTATTTGTGGAGTGCTTCCTCAGTTCCTAAGCCAGATCAGGTATGATGTTTGCTCGGGAGACAAGGTTCTTTTTTGGGCGGACCTTTGGATTGGTAATTCAACCCTTAAAGATCTGTTCCCCTCTTTGTTTTCTCTTTCTTTGTTTCAAAAAGAACCTTTCTCTCACTTTGTTTCCCTTTCTGAGTTGACTATGTTAAGCTGGAACTAAGAAATTTAAGGGACCTTGAATCAGAAAGGGCAACCTCATTGTTACAAATTCTTGATTCTGTTGCCCTGGATTTCTCTAAATCAGATGGCCGGATTTGGATTCCACACCCCAAAGGTCATTTTTCTTGTTCCTCCTTTTCCTCTTTCTTGTGTTCAGACCCAAACTCTCTTCCTTGCCCTACTGATGAAGTCTGGTCTAAACCTATTCCTCCCAAGGTTGGGGCTTTGTGCTGGGAAGTTTTCCATGGGAAAATAAACACTCTGGATGTTTTGCAAAAAAGAAGACCCTTTATGTGCCTATCCCCTAACTGGTGTACCTTGTGTAAATAAAGTGGAGAAAACTGCTACCATCTTCTGATATGCCCTTTTGTTGATAGTCTCTTGGAAAAGATTTTTGAGCTTCTTGGGCAAAGGTAGAGCTTGCCTACTCATATTAGAAGTCTCTTTGAACCAACGACCTTCAGTTCGCCAAAGAGAAGCAGTAAAATTCTGTGGAGATGTATCAGGGCTGCATTGATTTGGACGGTGTGGGAGGAAAGGAATGGCAGAGTGTTCAATGATAAAGAAAGAAAAAAGGAAGCAGTTCTGGATTGCATCTTATATAGAGCTTTAATGTGGGCCAAGTCCCTAAAGTTATTTTCTGTTTTTTCCTTTGATGATATGTGGAGAAATCTGGAAGCTGTAGCTAGAAGTTCTGCTACAAGGAGTAAACCTGTCGTGGGCTGTAAACCACTGGATGAAGGATTTATCAAACTGAACTTTGATGGCTGCAGCTTATGGAACCCAGGCCCGGCTGGTATAGGGGGAGTTTTTAGAAACTATGAAGGTCATGTTATTGCTATGTTCTCAGGTCCAGTTGGAGTAGGGGACTCGGTTTTTGCAGAGTTCCAAGCTGTCCTGCAAGGAGTAAAGCTTGCTAGAGATTTAACTTATGATAGATTGTTAATTGAAGGTGACTCTAAACTGGTAATAGGGTGGTTGAAGGAACCGGAAACTGTAATTTGGAAATAAAAGAATATATGAAAAGATTTAAGTGGCTGGTCAGAGATATGACAATTTCAGCCCTATGGGAAAGGAGGTCGGCTAACAGGATGGCTGATTTCTTTGCAAAATAAGGGGTGCATAAGTCTGAATTATTATGGGCTCAGTTATAATCTGGTTATATGGTTGGGGCTGCATCTTGCGCCACTGCTGGTTGTACTCTGTAATCTTGTGATACTTAACCATGTTCTAATAAAGCTTATATCATTTATCAAAAAAAAAAATCAGTAAATGCCACAGAGTTTATTTTTCATCTTGAGTTGTGAGTCATATCTCACATCCCTCTCAGTTAATACATTTAGGTGTATGGGGACTGTGCCCAGTTTTGTCTTATTTGGGCTTATATATATATCTGATGTAGAATGCAAAATCCAAATCTGATTACATAAGCACCTCATACAAATATGTGATAATCGGATTGAGTTGTGAAGTTTCAAGTATCATTGACAAGCCTACCTGCTTGATTGGGATGCAAACGGATTGGATCGGATTCGAATCAGGGAATATCCGAATCCGATCCAATACTATTAACAACAGATCCGATCGCATCTCATAAACAACAGATCTGATTGCATATTTTCAACTATTTTCATCATATATATACATTTTTTTATAAAAAAATAAATAATATAACAAATTTACAAAACTGCAATATAAATCATATATTTATAAATAAATAAATAAATAAATAACACACACACACACACACACACACACACACATATATATATATATATAGGATCAGATAGGGAGTGATCCAAATTTAATCTAGTTTATGATTGGATCCTATTATCCGGCCTGATCCGACCCGAAGATCCAGACTGGGGATATCCAAATTTGACATAAACGATCGGATCGGATCATGATCCGATCCATTTGCACCCCTACTGCTTGGCTAGATTCTTCATTTTGTAATGTTTTTTTTTGTGTATCTTTTTATTGTTCATTTATCAAAAAAAATGTAAGATTTAAACAGAGTGAATTGAATGTGGTAAAAAGTAGTAGTTCAATTTACAATTTAAACCTTACAATTAAATAGGGACTAAATTCAAAAATGAGTATTTTAGTCAAAAGAAAATTCTACAATCTTATTGTTGCGAAATATAGAGGGAGAAAAGAAGAAGATTTCTTTATTGATGATTCAAAACATATTGAGCATATTGTTGCGAAATATAGGGATTGACTAAATCTTTCCCTTAATCCTAGGATTTGACTTTCCTAAATTTATTCAAATCTAATATTTCCTAAATTTATTCAAATCTCAAATCATATCTTTCTTAATTTGCCGCAAATCCTGTCTTTCTTAATTTGCCGACACTCCCCCTCAAGTTGGTGCAAAGATATCTATCATGCCCAACTTGCTAACTTGAAGTTCAAATGGCTGACTCAACAATCCCTTAGTTAAAATATTTGCAACTTGCTATGTGGTTGGTACAAATGGAGTGCAGATTATTCCTTCTTCAAGCTTCTCCTTTATAAAGTGTCTGTCAATCTCAACATGTTTAGTCCTGTCATGTAGAACCGGATTATGAGCAATGCTGATAGCTGCCTTGTTCACAATACAGTTTCATAGGAAAGCTCACTAGTATCTTGAGATCTGCCAGCACCTTCTTTAGCCAAAGAACCTCACACACTCCTTGAGCCATTGATCTGAATTCAGCCTTAGCACTACTTCTAGCAACTACACTTTGCTTCTTGCTTCTCCAAGTAACTAAATTACCCCAAAGAAATGTGCAGTACCCCGAATTTGACCTTCTATCAGTGATCGAGCCTGCCCAATCCGCATCTGTATACACCTCAACCCCTTTCTTCTCATTTTTCTTGAAGAAGAGTCCTTTTCCTGGTGTGCCTTTTTGGTACTTAAGAATTCGATACATAGCTTCAAGATGTTCTTCGTACGGGGAGTGCATAAATTGACTCACCATGCTCACGGCGAAGGCAATATCAGGACGTGTATGTGACAAGTAAATCAATCTTCCTACCAGCCTTTGGTATCTTCCTGTATCTACTGGAGCCTCATCTTTAATTTCTCCAAGTTTAGTATTAACTTCTATCGGAGTGTCTGAAGGTTTGCATCCACTCATTCCAGTTTCTTTCAAGATCTAAAATATATTTTCGTTGCGAAACCACAATGCCCTTCTTTGATCTTGCCACTTCCATTCCAAGAAAGTACCTTAGCTGGCCTAAGTCTTTAATCTCGACTTCCTTGGCTAGGCTCTGCTTTAGTCTGCGCATCTCTTCAATATCATCTCCAGTCAAGATTATGTCATCAACATAGACAATCAGAACCGAAACCTTGTCTTTAGTGGATCTTTTTGTGAAAAGAGTATGATCAGATTGTCCTTGACTATATTCTTGACTTTTGACGAACCTTGTGAATATTTCAAACCAGGCTCTGGGAGACTGTTTAAGTCCATATAGAAATTTTTTTAGCTTGCATACCTTAATTCCAAACTTCTCAGTGAAACCAGGCGGAGACTCCATATATACTTCTTCCAAGTCTCCATTCAAAAATGCATTCTTCACATCCAGCTGATTCTGTGGCCAATCAAGATTAGCTGCAATAGATAAGAGTACTCGAACTGTATTTAGCTTTGCCACTGGAGAAAAGGTCTCAGAGTAGTCTACTCCATATGTCTGAGTAAAGCCTTTCACTACTAGGCGAGCCTTGTATCTCTCCAAGGATCCATCTGAGTTGTACTTCAGAGTGAACACCCATTTACAACCGACAACTGTCTTTCCATCCGGCAGGTCCACTTTCTCCAAAGTAGCATTCTTTTCCAAAGCTCTCATCTCCTCAAAAACAACTTCTTTCCACTCAGGAACATTTAGAGCCTCCTGGATACTGTTAGGAGTGGATACACTAGACACTTGTGAAATAAAGGTACAATATGAAGGTGAAATATTTTTGTAAGATACAAAATTTGATAGAGGATGTTTTGTACAAGACCTAACACTCTTCCTGAGAGCAATGGGAAGATCAAGCTGACTGGAAGAATTAGAATTACCTGGAGGAATATTTTCAGGGATTTTTGGAGAATTATCATGAGTTTCATGATCCAACCTTAGATCAGATTCTTGTTGATGCTGCGGAATAGTGCCTCTCCTTTTCTGTGCTAGATATTCCCTTGAATATACAAGGCCTTTATACTGTTTCGCACGCATCTCTGTTGTTTCAGCTTTTTCATTTTGAGATGGTATCACCAAAGGTTGTTTATTTTCAATATTTAATTCATTTGTTTCCACTAATTTTGTATTTTCTGCCTCGCTTTCTTTTGGTGACTGGTTGTGAGGAACATCATTATGGACAAATTCAAACATTAAATCAGAACTATCTAAAAGACCATCTTCACTAGTGTTGCTCTCCCCTTGAAGATGGGAGTTGCTGTAGTACGAGGTTCCTTCAAAAAATGTGACATCCATAGTCACAAACATCCTTTTCAAAACTGGATCAAAGCATTTGTACCCTCTTTGATTAGTGGGATAGCCTACAAAAATACATTTATGTGCTTTTGGATCAAGTTTTGAACGTTTAGGATCATGGTTATGAACAAATGCCACACTTCCAAAAATTTTTAAGGGAATGTTTGTCACTAGCCGAGAGTTTGGAAAACAGTCAATGAAAACCTATATGGGTGTTTTAAAATCCAAAACTCGTGTAGGCATTCTGTTAATCAAATAAGTGGTTGTTAAAATGGCTTCTCCCCAAAGATACTTAGGAACCTTAGTTTGAAAACTTAGGGCTCTAACAACTTCAAGGAGATGTTTGTTTTTCCTTTCAGCCACCCCATTTTGTTGAGGTGTATTATTACACGAACTTTGGTGTACAATTCCTTTCTCAGCAAAAAAATTCCCTAACACATTGTTAAAAAATTCCTTTCCATTATCATTTCGAAAAATTTTAATCCGAGTCTGAAATTGTGTTTGAACTATGTTATAGAAATTTTTGAATACAATTTCAGCATCGGATTTCTCTTTTAAAAGGAAAACCCAAGTTACCCTAGCATGATCATCAATAAAAGTAATGAACCAACGTTTTCCAGAAAGAGTTGTTACTCTAGAAGGGCCCCAAACATCACTGTGAATCATGGTAAATGGTTTTGATTTTTTATATGGTTGAGACTGAAAAACAACATGATGATGTTTTGCTAATTCACAAGATTCACACTTGAAAACTGAATGATTTTTATTCATGAATAACTTGGGAAATAGATGCTTTAAATATTGAAAGTTAGGATGACCTAATCGATAATGCCATAACAAAACATCACTGTCACTAGAAACAAAGATAGAGCTGAAACAAGTCTGTCGGTCTTGCCTTCCAAAGGTAGATCCTTTATTAAAGCGGTAGAGACCACCATCCTGTTTAGCACCCCCAATCATCTTTCCCAAGGTTAAATCTTGAAATTCACAACAAGAAGACCAAAAATTAACTCGACAATTATGATCAAGGGTGAGTTTGTTGACTGATAAGAGATTGTATGATAGGTTAGGAACATGAAGAACATCTTTGAGGTTTAGAGAAGGAGAAATAGGTACAGTTCCTTTCCCAGCAACAGTAGCAAAGGGACCATCTGCAATCTTAACCTTTTGATTCCCTGCACAGGGTATATATGAAGAAAAGAATTGCGAAGTGCCGGTCATATGATCAGTGGCACCTGAATCTAGTATCTAGGAGCCATTAGATTTGGTACAAGCAATGGCTGCAGTGAAGAAATTACCTAACTGAGCTAGAGAATAGGATGGGTTAGGGTTTCTTAACGATTGAGATTGAAACATTTTATATAAGTGCTCTATTTGTTCCTTTGTGAAAGGAAGAGACTCTGAGGATGACTGCTGCCCTGGATCCGAGTTGCTTACTTGAAGTGCGCGGACATTTCCCCCTGACTTGTTGTCACTGCCTGATTTTTTCTTCCAACCTGCTGGTTTCCCGTGCAGCTTCTAGCAGGTTTCCCGAGTATGCCATGGCTTTCTACAATGATCACACCTAGGCCTCTGCTTTCCTCCTCGTTTATCTCCGGCTAAGTCTACACCTCGGGCCACAAGAGCGGACCCTTCATTCTCTGTTTTTGTTTCACTAACATTCTTTAACATCACTTTCCGTCGTGCTTCTTCTCTACGCACTTCTGAAAAAACCTCTCTTATAGTAGGCAAGGGCTTTCGTCCTAAGATACGTCCTCGAACCTCATCGAGTTCTTTGTTCAAACCAGCCAAGAAGACAAAAACCCGACCTCTTTCTATCTTCTTTTTGTACCGAGCACTGTCACTTGGACTTTCCCATTCTTCTTCTTCAAATAAATCCAACTCCTGCCAAACAGCCATCATCTCATTATAATAGGCTGTTACTTCACGTTCACCTTGTTGCATCTTCCACATTCGGGTATTCAGTTCGAACAGTTGTGAATGATTGTCTAAATCTGAATAGGTTTCCCTAACAGCTTCCCACACATCGCGAGCCATCGGCAGAAACATGAATGCATTTCCAACCACCGGATCCATAGAGTTGATCAACTAGGCGGTAACCATAGAGTTTTCAGAACGCCACTGCCCGTACTTTGGATCATCAATGGCTGGTGGTTTCACTTCACCATTCAAGTAGCCGAGTTTCCCTTTGCCGTCAATCACCAATTGCGCGGACTGAGACCACTCAAGATAATTTTTTCCATTCAGTTTGTGAATGGTAATTTGAAGGGAATTCTCAGAAAGAGAAATAGCCGCAGGCTGAATACCTCCCTCCGAAGACGTCACACCACTGGTAGCATCTGAAGATGCTGATCCTGAGCCAACCATGGCGGCCTTAAAATTCATGATCGAACCCTATGGCTCTGATACCATGTTGCGAAATATAGAGGGAGAAAAGAAGAAGATTTTCTTTATTGATGATTCAAAACATATTGAGCATACACCTTAAATAAGAAAAGATAGGAGAGACAAACTCCTAGAATTTCTCTCAATTAGGGATTGACTAAATCTTTCCCTTAATCCTAGGATTTGACTTTCCTAAATTTATTCAAATCTAATATTTCCTAAATTTATTCAAATCTCAAATCATATCTTTCTTAATTTGTCGCAAATCCTGTCTTTCTTAATTTGTCGACACTTATTCATATTTTTAATAGTAGTGTAAATATAGATTTATATGTGTTCAATTTTTACTATAGTTTTTTTGAATTTTTGTTTGTAAAACTAAATTTGATATTTTACACTTACTTTTTGTTTTATATGATAAATATATGATATTATTCATGTGTCTGAATGCTTTTTTTGCAAAATGTATGTATTTTTTATTTTTATATTTTATTAATTTTTATTATTTATTTATGACATTAAAGTTTGATACATTTAACTCAAAAGATGAACTATTTTTTCTACGTTTTTTGTAATTTTCTTTATTTATTTCTATTTTAAAAATTGTATTACCTAATTATGACTTCGTAGATTGATAAATTTGATTCCGATGGTTGAATTGCTTAACCACCACTTGATAAAGAATGGTTTTGTTTTTGAGTCAATTTTAAAATATATGGATTTATACTGTTAAAAATATTGACATAGATTTAATTAGTAGCATTTATTAGCGAAAAATAACTTAAAAATACCTTAAGTATAAGACTTAATGAGAGAGGATTAAATGAGGTGGAAAGTAATAATTGAAGTTAAATTTTCAACCCTTACAATTAGAGATGGATTAAATACACAAATATGGCCATTAAAACTATAATAAAATGACTTTTATACCCTTGTTCAAACAAAGAAATAGAGGGTAATTTTAGTCCAAAAAAAGTTTCACACTTGTTGATGATCATTCTTAGATGACATGATTGTACTTAATGACAGATAAATTTGAATTTGTTATCAATTTTTAAATCCTTTTTTTTGATGGAAATAAAGACTTGATTTAATAATGCAAAAGAATATCTACCATCTTTATTTTTTTATTTCTTTATTTAATATGGTATATGGCAGCGAACTTGAATGTATCGATACCTTTTTGCTAAAAGGAAGAATAAACATCTTTTGGTTTTGAAAGCCACCAACACATTAGATGTTGGTCCCCATGTCTTATTGGAGCAATATTGTCCTTACAACGTGTTATCTTATAAACCATATGCTTTTCTCAATTTTAGATAGTAAACATTCTTATCTTCTTTTCCTAATAGTCCCTGAAAAGTAGGGGTGTTCATTCAATCTTTTAGGTTCAGTTTGGTTAGAACTGAGAACCTAACCAACATTTTGGTTTAACTGTTCTCGTGAACCAAACCAAACTGACTTGGATATCAGAACCGAAACGAATCATACCAGATTTAAATCGGTTTGGTTTGATTTTTAAATCATTTTGTTCCCATGAAACTCACTGTAAAGGAACTTTCACTTTTCTGAACATGACAAACCGGTTTCGTTCTATTTTTTATACTTTTCAGGACTTCCTACAATTCCCTTTTATATCACCATGCATCCATTGTTCCATGCATTTAATATTATGACTCAATGTCTCAATTAGACATAGCTTGGATATGTAGGGTGTTATCAAATTGATAGAGATTAATTAGAGAGTAGAGACTCAAATTCAATGTTTCCAAGAATCCAAGTTTTGTAGAGCTGCCAATTCTACAAATTACAAAACCACAAAATTTAAAACCAATAATAATAACAATCAAGAAAGAGAGAAATTCTAAGTTCTAACTCTTTACAAGGTGCTGACTGTTAAGAGAAATTAATGAGACGAAAATGAACATCCTTTAGTCCTTACATTAGTCATACGTTGGCCTGGAAAGGTCCCTTCTATTCCATTGCTGGAGACTAGAGAAATCTAGAGACTTGATGGATTTGAGGGCTCCCAAGCATGGAATGGTACTTCTGAATTTTGAATTTTGTCCAAGGGATTATAAACTGGCGACAAATCGGCAATGGAAGTGCAGCATGTTGGCAGTGGCAGGATAGGACAATGGCTATGTGGCAGGCCGGTAGGCAGTGCAAAATAGTGGTGGACTAGCAGGGTGGCACCTTTGTTCTTTAGTTGAATTAGTTCAGACAGTTGTTCTTTGTTCTTTCTCAATGAGAGAATGAGATTTAGAGTTAGGGGGTTATGTTTGTTGTGTAGGGTTGGTAGAGCATTATTTGAATGTGGGGGGTGGGGATTGGATGGGGGTATTTTAAAGAAACAAAAAATATAAAGGGTAAAAGGGATGGGACACTGGGACTGGCTGATTGGTTATAAACTTATAATATTAATATATATTTTTTATATATATCACCATTTGTAGTTCAGTTTTCTGTTCTGTTCAGTTGAAAATTTTGGTCAAACCGAACCAAAAATCAAAATTGATTTTTTTTTTGAAATGCTAAAACCAAACCAAACTGTGAACTGAAAAAACCAAACTGAAATCACTCACTCGATTTGGTTTAGTTTTTGGTTCAGTGGTTGAATTTGAACGATGTTAGTGGAAATATTTTTGATAGGAAATGGTAGCTCCATTGACTAATTAAAGAGTATAATTCTCACCACACAAAAAAGAGTACAACTGTTTTGCAAAGGTGTCATCCATTCCATTTTCTGATCTTCTAGTCCATCTAACTTGCACCCCAAGCTCCCTTGCTAGACACAAAAGCCTCTTATATTCTGTCTGAAGGGCCAAGGGCCCAAACTTCCTATTTGCAGCCAACCTATTACCAACTTGGAATCTCTTTCCACATCTAGCTGTTGCAATCCCCATTTGTTTAGCCAATCTGAGACCTTGGAGTAAAGCCAACACTTCTGCCCTTAAGGAATCTCCTACCTCAACTAGGCCAAAATAAAGACCTAGTACTCTTCCTTCTTCATTCCTAAAGATACCCCCATTTCCAGAAGGACTTGGGTTACCCATAGAGCTTCCATGAAAATTCAATTTCATACAAGATAGAGGTGGGGACCAACTTTCTTGAACAATGGGAGAAGAGGAAGATAAAGCCGCTATAGCACTCCATCCCCTAAAGAAATCATCTAAAGAAAAGTCATTGAAAATATCCAATGTTTTCAACCAATGTATTATCTTGATGGCTATGCCTTCAGTGAGTTCTTTGATTCTTTCTTGCCCTCAGAATATCCTGTTGTTTCTATATTACCAAATCGACCACATTATAGCTGTTCTAGTTGTTCTCCTCATCACCCTAACCCTCTTCTTTGGTTGTTGGAAGAAGCTAGAGTCGGAAAGGTTCACCATTCTCTAGGGAGGATTCCACCTACAACCAAAGAGAGGAGAACCAGTCCTGAATATAAGAAACAAAGGGACAGGAGATTAATGGATGAGTCAATATCTCACCACTCCCCAAACAAAGGCTACAAATATGTGGGGAGAGGCACCAAAAGGCCTTATTCTTTGAAGCACATCCATAGTATTAATTTTTGGAGAACCACTTCCCAACAAAAGACACTAATCTTTGGTGGTACAAGAACAACCACACTTCTTTAAAAGGAAAATAAAACAGGCACATTAGCAGACTGAAGTAGGGCATTGAAAAACGAAGAGTAAGAGAAGAAACATGAGGACTTTGACCAAATTCTTCTATCTGGGCAAGATTGATCCAAAAACACTGAATTCACAAGAGTGAATAAATCATCTTCAAAATCCACTTTTGAATCCCTTAAGGTCAAATCCCAAGAGCCTCTGACACATTGGGGGAAGAAATGTCCTTGAATTTATTTAAAGAGAGGGCATGCGTACTCAGGAATCTATCGTTAAGAGTCCTCAATCCAGGTGTCCTAGAAAAGAACTTCATTACCCAAGCAAGCATCGTATCTAAGTGTTGAGAATACATTGTATTGCAAGGGTATTTTTGTCTATACCACTATTTATATTTTGGGCACCCAAATAAGGGCACTAGTGTAATTTGTCATTATATTAGATTTTTTGGTTTATGGGTGTGAACAATGAACAACACACCGCATTTGAACCCTTCTTCTTCTCTTCCTATTCTTTCTACTTGGTATCAGAGCCACTCTTGGTTGTGGGAAGACCTTTTCTGCTGACCCAAACTACAGAGACCTGCTGATGTTAGACCACCACCACAGCAGCTCTTTAAGCTGGTAGGTTTGATGTGCCTTGATTTTAGGAATATTTTGGTATGACTCTTGCAGCTGTTTGAAGCTTCCATGATTTTTTGTGATTTTTTCAAGCAAAAATCAGACAAAAGTACAGATCAGCTCCTATAAAATCAAGGTTCAAATTTTGGTCACATATCAAGGCATATCGGGCATATTGTATTGTATTGGCTCCATTCTGATATGTGGAATATTAATTTTTTAAAAATTTTTATATTTTCAGGGGGTAGGCCTTGCTAAGATCAGCTCCTATAAAGTTTTGAAAGAAAACTAAGAAAATAGGTAGTGTGTTGTTCAAACCCCTGATATGCACCTTATGGTGTTATTGGGGTGCATCAATATTTTGAACCTTGGTTAAAATTACACAATAGAATGAGTTCAAGCAAAGTTTAAAACTCATAGATAATCCATGCAGTTCTAATAGATCAATCAAAGAATCTATTAATAAACACAAACTAATATTTAACTTCATGTTTGGAAAGAATCATGTCCATTAGGCAGACAATAGCATTGCTACTCCACATTATCTACAATACTGTTGCAAACTTATGTTATAATACTATCTCTTGTACTCTACATAATGCTGGTGGTGTTCACTAGGGAAGATGTTGATTCCAGTAAAATGTTGTGTCAGAAACCATGGAAATGGAAATATTTTTGTAGAAATATTAGGAAATTTATGGACATTTTAAACTATGGTCCCTTATTCTCTCTTAGTGGACATGCCTTTGGTTGTTTTTTCCTTGTTCACTTGTTTGATTCTAAACTTGGTTAACTTGACTCCTGAAGAATAAAATGTTTTCCTTGGTTATTCTCGAACTAAGAAAGGTTGTAAGTGTTATAATCTTGTAAGACATCATTTCATCACTATTGATGTTACCTTTTTTGAGTCTATTCTATATTTCTTGAGTTACACTCCTGCTCTTCCGATACTTCTTTATCCATTCTATTATTTGATGAGCTTTGATTGTATTCAACAAAACCTCCCAAGAATCACATAGGTTTATACATGGTAATCACTTACTCAGGTTCAGCCATCATCTATTTCGATGATTTATGGATCTAATACATAATCAACTCCTTCCATTGATCTTGATATGCCAAATGCACTTTGGAAGAGTAAGTGTTCTTGCACTACTTACCAATTGCTTTATTTCTTGCGATTACTTATTTTCTGTTCTTCATTGTTTCATTTCTTCTTTGTCTGTAGTTTCTGTTCCTAAGTCTGTACAGGAGGCCATGACTGGTTATGGATGGAGGGCAGCAATGGAATAGGAAAGTCAGCCTTGGATCAGAATGATACATGGGACTTGGTACTTACTCTTAGTAAGAAATTGGTTGGATGTAAATGGGTTTATATCATGGAATATACTTGATGGTGTAATTGAATGGCTAAAAGCTTGGTTAGTAGTAAAGGGGTTATGCAAACTTATGGCATTGAATTTGATGTATTTGGTGCACAATAATAAGGGCTTCATGTAGAGGTAGGAAGGAGAGAAGATAGGATAAATCATGGGTTTGATCTTCTGTATCTAATGACCACCCACTTCTTTGTTTTAGTATAAGAATGATCATGGGGAAAAGGATTCTTATACTCCTCTACAAATATATAAAGTCTGAACAGGTCTAGATTATAAAAATATTCCCAATTTACCCTTGCATAGTGTCACTCAACACTCCAGTCACTCCTCAAGTTGTTGCAATGATGTCAATCATGCCTAACTTGTTAGTAATCTCATGTAGACCGGCCCTGTTGACTCCTTTACTAAGGACATCTTCTAACTGTAACTGTGGCAGTCATTGATGTCAGTGGAAAATCATCTTTCAAGTTTCTTGTATCAAATGTGTTTAGTTTCTTGGAGATACAGTTTAAGCCAGGAAGGTAATAAGCATGGAATTTTGGCAAGAAACAAGACCATTTTGTGACTCGTGGTAGGGCTCCCTGTAGGTGATTGATCAGTTGTAATGGAAGAACCTCATGCACCACCCTATTAGAATTATCTGTTGGGACTTTTAGAGAAAACACGCTGGAATTGTAGCGAGTTCTGGGAGCATCAAGTGAATAAATGTGTCAAGGCCTCTTGGTAGCTCAGCTATCAATAAAGAGCTGGGGATGAATATATGGTGGAACATACACTTATGGAAGCATGCGTAATTGTGTTTACTACTATGCTGCTATTCTATTAAACCTTTTGTTGTTAAAAACGTTGTGGCATGAAATATATATTTCCTTCTCTCAATAACCAGTAATTTTGGTGTTTATGTCATGTTTCACTCCTTTTTTCATATATTATTAAGACAAAGCACACTATTATGACTTACCAAGTCAATTTTTTGTTTAGTTGATCTGAGTCTGATTTCTTTGCTTTCATCATGTGTATCTAAATGTGGATCTTGAATGCAGGTTCTTCTGTACAGGTGCATTGTTTTACCATTTTAGTAAGCCAACAGCTTCGACTAGAAGTAAAACAATCTGTAAAGTAAGTCATACTTTTTGGTACAATTATTAAAAATCCATATAATGTTCAGTCACTAAAACTATTTTATATTCTCCAATTATCCAATATATGCAGAAATTGCATTTCTAGTGGTCAAGTATTCCCTAGAAATTAGATCATAGTTGTCAAGGCGACTAAGCATCTGTGGAGGGTTGCCTTGTGAAAACACCTAGCTTTTTTGTACAAGGTGCCATATAATATTTTTATATTTTTTTATTTTGTGAAGTTATAATGTTACAATAGACCTTGTTTAACTAAATTATCCATTTAGTGTGTTTATAATGTTTTCATAATTCATGTACTAGTTTCTTTTTATCATTTTCCTGTTTGTTAGTTTTTGATTAACAAACAAGTCGGTGGACATTTTCATCAAAAAGGAAAAAAAAAACCAAGTTGGTGGACATTGTGTTGAACTCTTAAGACTTGAAAACCTCAACTTATAAGTGAGGAAGAACTTCAAGAATTTTTTCTGATCAACAGACAAATCAACCAAATATGAATTTCTTATTTTTCTTTTTATTCTTCTTTACCCCCTTCTTTTTTTATTTTTCTAGGACAAAAACAGGGGATTCACTCCTCGTTATTCTCTAAATTTTTTCATTCCGTTCTTGGGACACTCTTCTTCTGCCCTTTTCTTTTATTCTTTCTCTGTGGAAAAAACAAGGTTTCCACCCCTTCTTTTTATTATCTTAGTTTTCCTTTTGTTCTCTTTCTTCTTCTCATTAGCATTGTCAACTAACATAAAATAGAATAGCAAATCAAGGAGAAAATAAGAAGAAATAGAGAGAACACCAAGATTTAATGTGGTTCGGCTTGATAGACTACATCCATAGGAGGAGAGGAAAAATATCCAATATGAGAGCAAGATATTACAAACTCTCTCTCTCTCTCTCACTCTCTTCCTCAAACCCTAATTTCACACAACCACTAGCTTAAAATGGACCAAAATATATCAGAATTATCAATATTACAAATATTCCCAAATACAACCAAACACAATATTTCTTTCAACACACCCCCTCAAACTCAAGGTGGGAAAACCAGCTTGAGTTTGCAAGTAGGATGTTGAAGCAACCTTCATGGAAATAGGTTTACTATTGAAGCAGCAACAGCCATGAACCTTGGAGATGTTGAAAGGACCTTTGAAGCAACAGTTCACCGATGTTCACCAACAGAGTTATCACCATACCACAAACCATTACTCACAAACATTCACAACTTGAGGCATCATAGGCTTCATAGCCTCTTTTCCAACTCATAAAACCACTACCAACAAACAACCACAGCTCGAGGCATCATAGGCTTCATAGCCTCTTTTCCAACTCATAAAACCACCACCAACAAACAACCACCGCTCGAGGCATCAAAGCCCCTTTTCCAACTCACATAACCACCACCAACAAAGAATTACAACTTAAGGCATTACAACCCCTTTTCCAACTCACCAACTCACAAGCAACCACAGCTTGAGGCATCAAAGCCCCTTTTCCAACCAACCACAACTTGAGGCATCAAAACCCCTTTTTCAACTCACAAACAATCACAACTTGAGGCATCAAAACCCCTTTTTCAACTCACAAACAACCACAACTTGAGGCATCATGGCCTCTTACCAACAAACCATTAAACAACCATAACTCAAGGCATCAAAACCCCATTTTCAACTCACAAACAACCACAACTTGATCATCATAGCCTCTTTTTCAACCTACAAAACCACCACCAACAAACAACTACAGCTTGAGGCATCAAAGCCCCTTTTCTAACTCACAAAACCACCACTAACAAACAATGACAACTTGAGGCATCATAACCTCTTTTCTAACTCACAAAATCACAAACAATCACAACTTGAGGCATCAAAGCCACTTTTTCAACTCACAAAACCACCACCAACTCACAAACAACTGCAACCTAAGGCTAGTAGTTGACTACTACATGAGGATATTTTGTAGTAGTCAACTACTACAACTGAACATGAAATAGCAGCAACCGGAATAACTTCATAGCTCACAAAATCACAAACAATCACAACTTGAGGCATCAAAGCCACTTTTTCAACTCACAAAACCACCACCAACTCACAAACAACTGCAACCTGTGGCTAGTAGTTGACTACTACATGAGGATATTTTGTAGTAGTCAACTACTACAACTGAACATGAAATAGCAGCAACCGGAATAACTTCATAGCTCACAAAATCACTTATCATACCACTATTAAACTCTTCACAGCAAGTGGAACACCTTCAATTGTTAGAGGAAACCCTACTAGACCTTTTTCACATTTCCTGCACCCAAAAATCAGCAGCCTTTGAGAGATTCGTGAATGAGCATAAAGCAAATACAGTAAAAAAAACCCGCTTTGATACCATGTCAACTAACATAAAATAGAATAGCAAATCAAGGAGAAACACTAAGCTTTAATGTGGTTCGGCATGGTAGCCTACATCCATAGGAGAGGAAAAATATCCACTATGAGAACAAGAGATACAACTCTCTCTCTCTCACTCGCACTCTCTTCGTCAAACTCTAATCTCACACAACCACTAGCTTAAATAAGCAATAGACCGAAATATATCAGATTTACACAGAAGCCTCTTTCTCCTATGAATACATATAGGTCCCCATAATTTCTCAATATTACAAATATATCCAAATACAACCAAACACTTTTTCTCAACAAATATGCTGACTTTTTGTACTTTGATGTGAAGCTTATACTTTTTTTTTTATTAAGATTATTACTAATTATTAGTAAAGATTATTGTTGGTTGCTATGGAACTAGGGAATAGACATACAAGTTCAAAGTTTTGCCTCTTGGAAGTTGCTGTATCTGAAGTAGAGGTTCCTTTATGCTAAGCCATATCTGTAATTTGTGTTACAAGTCTGGCCTTACAATTTTTCTTGGTTGGAGTACTACATGAGAATTATCGACTTTGTTCTCACCAGCTGCCATCTTGCATGTATCATGGTGGAATGTAGGGCTGTCAATTAGACTGGATTTGGTCCAATCCGATCCAGTCCAACATTGGTCCATTTACAAATGGACTGGACCAAATCCGGTCCAAACCCCATACAAACCGGTCCCAATCCAGTCCAAATTAAATGTTTTCCTCAAAAAATGTTTTCCCTACTTAAAAATCAACATAAAAGGATATGATTTCATCACACAAGCAGTTTACTGCGTCATCTGATTTGTTTTGAAAGCCATTAATGTCATCTGAAAGCCATTAAAAGTCAACATAAAAGGATATGATTTCATTTCACACAAGCAGTTTACTGCATCATCTGATCTGTTTTGAAAGCCATTAACGTCATCTGAAAGCCATTAAAAGTCAACATAAAAGGATATGATTTCATTTCACACAAGCAGTTTACTGCATCATCTGCCGGTTCAGTTGTGGGTCACTACCATTAACGTCTTAGTAAACCTTCTCATCTCTGTGGCTCTATAGTAATCAATTATCAGGGATGATACCAGAATCTATTGGGAATTGTACTAAATTGGAAGAACTCTATCTTATTGAGAACCAGTTAGTTGGAGTTTTGCCTAAGAGCCTAAACAATCTTCAGTTCCTTGCTTACTTGGATGTCAGTTCGAACAGACTTGAGGGCAGGATAAAGTTGGGGGGTTCAGGTAATTGCAGGAATTTGCAGGAGTTGGTCTTGACTTACAATCAATTTGATGGAGAAATACCATCAGGCTTGGGCAATTGCAGTGGATTAAGATTCTTGGCAGCTCTGGATAATAAATTAATAGGTCAGATCCCCTCCTTTGGAATACTAACTAAATTGGAGCTACTTTACCTCAATGAGAACTCTTTGTCAAGGGTAATTCCACCAGAGATTGGGACCTGTAGTTCCTTGAAGGAATTACTCTTGCAGAAAAACCAACTCGAAGGCAAAATTACAAGTGAGTTGGGATCTTTGAGTAAATTAGAGAACTTCGTTGTTTACAAACAGATTGACTGGAGAGATTCCCATAAGCATTTGGAAGATTCCAACCCTCAGATATCTCTCTGTCTCAGAACAATTTGTCTGGGGAATTACCTTTAGAGATTCCAACCCTCAATGTCAGTGATGATGAGGCAGAAAAGGGCCCTAATGCCGTAGAGGCCTTGAGGGCTCAGGTGAATGCTGAAGAAAGAGATGAGCAGACTTCAAGTTCAAGTGGGAGCAGTGAGAACAGCAGTGAGAGTGGAGTGGGAGTGGGAGCAGTAGCAGTGACAGTGAAGCGGGCGATGAAGATTCAGTCAATTCTATTTGAAATATCAAAGTAAGGTGGGGTTAACTTTTATTTAAACACCCCAAATAATAGGTCTTAAGATACAATAAAAACAAAAATGTGCTCTGCAATCGGTCAAAGGGAAAAACAGAAAAAACAAGTAAAATGTTCCTCCACGTTAGGGAGCATATTTGGATCATGTAGGAATATTTGTGTAGGGTGCTTTAGTGATTTTTACCTGCGTTTGTATGGTCTCCAAACTCCCATTAATATCTTTTCATGTCTTTTATAACTCTGGCTTGTAGAATTTGACATAGAGCAGTAGTCCACTGCAACCAATCCCTCGTATACCATCACATGACTGATATCTACTTCCACAGAGTCTCTAATGAGAGCAACCTTTTAGAGCTTTTTTCTATTCCATGTACTTGTCAACACATGAACTTACCTTAGAGATCAATTGTAAGACATCATATGCATAGACTTCACTTAAAATGAACGAGTAAAAAGCCCAAATTGGAAAAACAAATTTAACATCTGAAAGTATAGGCATCAAAGGCCAGAATATAAACAGGAAAATCAAATATTTTAGGCAAAAAAGAACTTAAAATCTAATCAGTGATGATATTTTTTTGTTAGGTATGTTAAAAAATAAATTTATTGTTCATGGTCCAATCAGTGAAATGGATTTTTCAATTACATATCCAACCTAATTTATTGTCCTAAAAGAAATAGAAAGCCTAACCCAAATGATCAAAACCTGGTAATCCCAAACAATAGTTAAATATATGTACAAGGTCATTAGATAACTGTGAATACCGTTGGGCAAATGCTCAAAATATCACAATGTATCAGTGCATATCATACGATATGTATCCCTATTTACTAGGAGATAATAGATCTCCATAAACCCCTCTCAACGTAGCTGTCAATACATACTGAACTGAACAAATAGAAAGAAAAAATAAATAAAAAACATTTCCCTTTGGAAACTCCCATTTTTCACGAGTGTCTATACAATGAATCATGCATTTGGCTTTCTAAAATAGAAAAAGAAAATAAAAGAAAAAATCTGAATAAATCAATCACTCTTTCAACTGAATCATGCATTTGGCTAGAATGACTCCCATAGGTACCCACAGTAGCACTGCCGACACGTTTAATGGTGTAGGCCTTGCCACTGCCCGTCCGTTGTGGAAGATTAATGGCTTCGGATAATCCTTTCTCGGCAAGGATGGGGCCTTCTCCTCCACCGGAACAAAGTATACTTCCTGCAAGTGACAATGGCTCAAATGTAGGGGAGAGAGCGAGAGTGAGAGAGAGAGAGCACATGGCATCAGGCATGGTGAAATAACAAAATCAGGTGATCAAACGAAATACCGCCGTTCGCCAGCGAGACTGAGGATGGAGCAATGGAGGCGCAGAGGCGTTGAACCCTAGCCTTCGAAAGCTTTCACATCTGATGCTTCGAAGTTCAAACGAAAATGAACATTGAACGGACCATTCGAACTAGTGGCTTTGTCCACTTTCGGTCCATTCTATGAATGGACTATTCATGTTCGGACCGGTCTGCGTCCATATCTTTTTTATGACCGTCCAGTCTGTCTATATCACTTCTGATTCGGATGGTGTCCAACCCAAAATCGGTCCATTGACACCCCTTCCTTGGCACTTGCGAAGTGGTTGAATATAGGTCTAACTCACAGCTAAATATCAAAACTAATATCCTCATAACGATCTCAATCTAAGGATTTTTGGATTATCTTGTATCAGTTGAATGCACAGTCAAGTTCATCAGATTTATGCATCTACGCTCAAACTTTGCAGATTTTAGACATTTTGGATGACCTTATATCGAAGGATTTTCAAATGTGTTTATTTCTCTCCCATTAGTGTATCTTGTCTGGAATAAAATTGGTGACATTCAATTTGATATTTAAATCGCCATCATGGGTAACGGCCTTTACATGTTTTCTATATTTGAAGGGGTTCGTTTACTTGGTTCCAAATCCCATGTTATAAAATCTTCAGTTCACTGTTGGCATTTAACCCGTTGTTTGGTTTGAAAAAAAGGCTCCAGTTTGGAAAGAGTATAAATACAAATATATACGGTGTAAAGCCTTGTATTTTGTATTTCTAAACCTGTATTTGCACTGTAAATATTTGCATTTGTATTTTTATATAGTTTTCCCTACCTTTTCTTTCAAACCACACAGCCTTAACTATAAGAAATGTCCCAGACAAAAGTTCTGATATTCAGGATGGTCAACATCTCTTTTCATTTTTGTCACGAAAGAGAATGTTACTATGTAAGTATGTATGATTACATCTCGGATCACCAAGGCGAAATCAACCATGAATATTGCTGTGGCTATTATATATTATACATCTTCAATTAGTGATATCTGGATTTTTGAGTTTTTAAGCCATTCATATTTCATAATGCTCAGAATATAGTTCCAGTCACATAGACAGCAGAAAAGAAAAAAACAGATAAAACATGACACAGATCCAACTGCTGTAATAAAACACGAGTAAACTGAGCACCAGGAGGAAAGTGAATTGACAGAGCTCTGCAAATGGCGCTAGGTGCGCAAGAGGATCAAACTCCAACAGAGAAAACAACTCAACCAGCAAAATCTCCAACAAAGCAGAATTCAAAGTCCTCGTAAAAGAAAGGGATAACTTGACCATGTTAGAATGGACCAAACTCTTTAACTGAAAGGGAAAATTTAGGACCTTAGGCCCAATTTTTTTTCTTCCTTTTTGTTTTTGTTCTTTTTTTTTTGAAATGGTCAGTCTAATCAAAGTCCTTGTTTGTCATTATTAAATATAGGGAAAATTCCTGATTGGGTAGTACCCTGTACTTTGGGTTTAGTGCCACTTTGGTCTCTGAATTTTAAAATGCAATAATTCAGTATCCGAATTTTCAAAACATGACAATCCAGTACCTGCTGTTAAGTGCCATTTGAAAAAAACACAAATGTCTTTTAAGTGTCATCTAATTTTCTTTATCAACCATCTAAACATTGAAAAAAAATTAACAGTCTCAAATCTGTCTCTTCTATTCAAGAAAGTTGGGGTCACCAGAATGCCCACTCAAACGTGATCCCAACTTTTTTGAATGGAAAAGACAAAGATTTGGGACTATTAATTTTTTGTCAATGTTTGGATAGTTGATACAGAAAATTAGATGACACTTGAAGGACATTTGTGTCTTTTTCAAATGCCATTTAACGGTTGGTTAACAACGAGTTAACAACAGGTACTGGATTGTCATGTTTTGAAAATTCGGATACTGAATTATTGTATTTTAAAATTCGGAGACCAAAGTGACAGTAGACCCAAAATATAGGGTACTAATTGGGAATTTTCCGTTAAATATATGGTAGGATGTAAACACACATTGCCATTTGCAAAGTCCAACTTGATATGGTAGTTCTAAGAGAAGATGAAAGCCTCACAAAAAATAGATGATGATTGGTGGAACTGTTTTTCAACGTAATTTTTTTACTTGTCTATAATTGCCATATCTACAAAAGAAATATATAAAAAAATAAGAATAAACGTACATACATATGAGGGTCATTTACTAAAATAGGCCCTATAATTTCACTGATGTACTAAAACTTACCCTACAGTTGGCATTTTATTTAAACACCCCTACAGTTTACAACCATTTTACTTAATTGATGTTTCATTAAGAACCATTTTATATTGCTGACCGGTCAAGTGACCACACCACCTAAACCAAGGCGAAAATGTTTAGGAGCATAGGCTCATCGTTGTTTATTCAAAAAATACCTCTAGCCCTTCTTGTCAAGCTTTTAGAAAGAAACAATGTTTGGTATCTAAAAATATCAAGCAGTGTTTGGTTTCAGCAGAATAAAGAGAGAATAATGGCATCTTATTTCTTCATCTACAACAGCACGTCTTCCTTCTTCGAACAAAACGCATTATCAACCAAAAATGTAGATTGTGTTTGGAGTTTCAAGGTTTGTGCTTTTAAAGCCCAAAAGCACAACAAAGACAAAAAATAAAAAAATAAAAATTTTTGGCGAGTTTGAATTTGTAGAATGCCCCATTGCCGTTGAGTGGGCTGTAGGTCAGTTATAAGAGAGCACGTCGTCTTTCTCTCCCGCCTCCATCTGCTCGACTGCTTCCCCTGTTGGTCACTGACAACTTTCACCATTGCCGGTCCATTCACTCCCTTTCACATGTTTGATAAAAGCTCTCACGTCATGAGTTATAAGTCACAAATCTAGGGTTCTTATTCTTCTTCTTTGCCAAACCTGTTTTTTTGAATTCTAGTCGACTCCTTTGAGCTTTGTGCCAATTTGGGTTTTCTCCAATCATCACAGCTGAGATTGTTTCTACCTTGTGCCTATTACAATCCAATCCAAACGATGCCAACAGTTCAACTGAACAGGTCGTCTACCTTGATCAAGGCCTTGGTTTCATTCCAAGCAAGGTTCAAAGTATTGTTATGTATCGGGCCATATCGGCCGATACATCGTTCCAGGACCCTTCTGATATGTCCTTACAGTGGATGTATTGGAGACCGTCTCCCCTAAACCAGTTTTGAAAAAAAAAAATAAAAAATCAAATATGGAAATGCCCAATATGCCCCTATTAACGTAGGGCGTATCGATATTTTAAACCTTGATTCCAAGAGTTTTGTTCATCGTCAAGGTTCGTATCTCTGTCGTTGAGGGACAGTCGCTTTGGGCTGTCCATGAAGCCCACCTAGAAAACCCAAAAGCCATTGTGCTTCAACATATGGTGTCAACTGTCAAATGTCAAAAGAAAGCCCTAGGCTTTCCTTAATATATCTATCATTCATTATCAGGCCGCCGATCATTATGCACCACATCAGCTTTGTACATGGCTACAGCTGACATGGCAGATCATGATTGGCCGGCCCAACACCACAAGAAAACTTTGGCTGTCCACAGCCTCTCTCCAACACTCTTACTGTTGCATTTACATCTGCGTGAGATACAAATGGTTCATCTACCACTATCCATCACTGATCACTGCATATGGTGGATGATGCAGACGCACAATCACCACCCGGTGAACGGTGGTATGGTAACAGTCATAATCCCAGCCCAGCCAGTATGGCTACATTAAAGGGTGTCAATTGGACTGGATTTGGTCCAATCTAATCCAGTCCAATGTGAACCCATTATAATTGGATCAGGTCCAGTCCAATCCAATGAATGTTTTGGATCAATTTGGATCAGTCCAATTTAATGTGTGGACCATCCAATCTGTTCAAATTCATTTTGATTTAGATTGATTTCAACTCAAACCCGGTCCATTGACACATATATTCTTATCTTATATCAATAGACCAGATATTGGCTTAATCCAATCCAATCCAATATAAATTTGTTATGGACAGATCAGGTTCAATCCAATTTAATAAATATTTTAGATCGGATTGGTCCAATCCAATGTCTTGTTGGTCCATCTAATCCATCCAAATTGATTTTGGACTGGACGGGGTCCAATCTAAAACCGGTCCATTGACACCTTTAATGGCAACATCTTTAACTCGTTATATTACAAAAGATTATTTGACCTAGATGGTTGAACCATTGATCCAAAAGAACAATTAAACCGGAACTGGGTTTCAAAAGAATGTAGTAGAGCAAGAAAAACAAATAACTGATACTAATTATTAAAAGCAAAAGGCTTTTAATGATCATAGCGCACAAGGAAGCAAAAGGATTTTACAATCATCATAACTCACAAGGAAGCCACCTTGAGATATCAAAAGAAAAATGGTAAATAGCTGAAACCTCCTCTGAAATTTGGTAATAGCATTCATCTCCCCTGAGTGATTGATTGGAAAATAAATCAATTTTAGAGGGATTAGACTAACAATTCAAATGAAGAGAAAATTAACTGTATGGGCATTTTAGACATTTCAATGCCTATAAAGAGAGGATTTTAACAAAAAAGGGTCTACTTGCAACTATGTTACAAAATTAAGGGGAAAGTCTAAACAATTTACCCAAAAACAAGAAAAAAAAAGATAAAAAAGAAACACCTTTAAAAATTAAAGTAATAAGACAAAGCAAGATAACAAGTGCAAAGCCGCAGGAATCCAGGTAGGCCTTTTTTCTTTTTGATTGATAAATCCTGGTAGGTCCTTTGTGACCAAGGTTTTTAAAATTGAATTGGACAACGAACCAGTCAGGGGTCCAGTTTTCAGGTCGAACGGTCCAATCATTCAAATTGAACAGATGGCCCGTTCTAACAAAAAAATTTAAAAAATTAAAAAATAACCAAAACAGTTAAACAGTTCGTATGATTCAATTGTCCAAATCAATAATTTATTGACCAAATCAACAGTTTTTAACAAAATAAGGGGTAAAACAGAACGATTCCCAATTTTTCCAACCTGACCGTCCGATCCAATCCGATTTTAAAATCATGTTTGTGACTTTCACTACCATACTTTGCAAGCACTGGGAAGAGAGGAGAGAGAGACGCCTAACCTCCGAGCTCCGAACATACTAACATAGGCATTATGAGGCAATTCCCCACTTGTAAATTGTCAGGTCTTTGTATTTTAGACTTTTTCATGTAGCTGCATGAGTTAAAGCCCATTCGGCCATTCCATGTTCAATGGGCCCCATCACATGAAACCCCCCGTGACAAAACCTAACCTTTTAAGAGGTTGTTTGGTAACAGTTGAAATACATGGATTGAATGATTTATTGCTTTGTCTTCTGGTTCATATAATTATATTACCCACTGAAAGACAAAAGTAACAAATCATTCAATTATAAATTATGAACATGTGATCATTAAATTGAATCGTCAGACCTTGTAGATTGCTCTTGTATATCTCAAGTGGCCATTCAATAAATATTTATTTTCTCTTTCTTTCTGCTTTTTATTCTTGAGTGGTTAAATCAAACCAATTGCTCCTCCATGAACAGGGTGTATTCAAATATGGGGTAAGAAATCATTTGTATCATTAATCAAATCTTATAAGCAAATTAATAAATAAAAGAAAATTATTCCATTTAATTGATTTTAGAGACAATATTCTTATTTTATTATGCTCAGTTTGGAAAGAGTGCAAATACAAATCCCAACCCAAGTGTAGGCGGGATTCGATCCCAAGTCTCCTTTACGACCAGTAGGAGACCTTACCAACTAGTTGATTGGCACCTTATTATTAATTTGGTCCGAGTTTTAAAACATTTGATTTGCACTCTTCCCAAATTGAAGGTTCTATTTGAAAGGAGTATAAATACAAATATGTAGAGTGCAAAATCTTGTATTTTGTGTTATTTTGTATGTATTTGTACTGTACATATTTATATTTGTATTCCTTCCAAATTGAGCTAGTACAAATACAAATATAAATAGTACAAATACATATAAAATAATACAAAATATAAGATTTTTCACTCTATATGTTTGTACTTATACTCCTTCCAAACTGAATCTTAAGAGTTGGGTGGGTTTTCTCCATTCACTTTTTGACTAATGGGGCTGCAGGGTATGGATTCACTTTATAACTAGATAGGCTGATCCCTTCTAACACTGACCCACAAATCTTGTTTTCGAGTGATTATTGATGACTATGAAACATGCATAAATAGTAAAGGGTCATAATCACATAATAATTATTACATTAAGTAGGCTCCACTTTGTAGTCATGTGAAAGGCACCAAAGTTAGGTGTGTAAGTTTTGGATTAAGCAGAATGTGGCAAGAGATTTGTAACTCCCTGTTAGAGGGCAATTCTGTTATGAACTCCCATAATGAAGAAAATGGATGGTTGGGATAGCTAATGTGGTCGAATTAATTATGCCAATGATGAAGCACCATATGTCTCACTCCAGAGGGTAATTTGGTCAATTCACCACTTCTTGAAGGGTAATTTGGAAATTTTATCAGACAACTTGGATGTAACATGTGAAGCTGTAACGCTCGATCATTACACATCGGCTGACCTGATCATGCCATTAACGATCGACCACATGTGCACAACTTGCCCCCTATGGGCAAAGGAGGAGGTCCGACTTGGAGAGCCATTATGAGACCTACTGCTCTAACATCTAACTGTTTCTTCACCTATAAACAAGCAAGCTTTTTCGAAAGTATGATTCACTGGACACTCTTACTCTCTAATTCCCCTACTCATTAATCACCTCGGCTCACCTTGCACCTCAACTTATTAACTGAACTCTTCAATTCATCCCCACTCCCACTCTTGCTAATTTGACTGTCGGAGTCTTCATATCAAGACCCCACTCTGAGGTCTCTAACATTTGTTTGTGACATTAGGTGGCCTCTTCAGCCATGCATGATCTTTGGTGCATTTCAAGATTTTTCCTTGTCTATCGAGCAACATTAGAATCCATGCTATTTTATTGCAAAACTGCGATATTGTATACATTTTTGTACTATTTGTAAATGGTATTGAAGTGTAACGTTGTGGATACACTAAATTACTAGGATTTAGGAGGGTTCTATAGGTTTAAACATTAGAATTCCTTCTAATACATTTATTTTTGAAATGTTGTGGTACACAGTTTTTGTGCATGGCAAGTATCAATAATTGCAAGGTGCCAACTAGTTGGTTGGTAAGGCTTCTTAGTGGTTGTAGTGGGGAACGGGATCTGATCCTTACACTGGGACGGCTCACAGGCACATCCATCATGCATTGGGAACATTTCTGGTGAATAATAACTTATAAGTACTGGAGATATTCCTAATGCATGGTAGGATGTGCGTATGAGGAGAAGATCCGGTCTCTTGTAGTGGAGGCTTGGGATCCAATCCCGTTTACACCAGGCTAATATTAAGATACTTTGTGACATCAAAGCGTGTTTCAGAACTAGACAATCCATAAATTTTCCACACTATTGAACACCCTTATAGTTTTGCAACCTCCACTCCTTTTAGAGTTTCATTTATATGTATTTTTTATATAAAACAAAAGCCAAAAGCTAAGTTGTTGTTTGTCATTGAAGATTTTTTTTTTTTGAAATGTGTCACTGAAGATTAGTGAAATAGTGAAACCCATCTAGACATTTTTCCTTTGATAAAGCCACCTTCTCTAAGTCACACGTGCATTGTATATGATTTAACCCATATTAATTAATAGCTTATTATAATTAGTTGAAGAGATCAATAATCACACTTTCCAACACTAATTTAGATCCATCTCATTTATCATTTATCCTTGTTAAGCTTTTGCATTGTAGGAAATGTTGTATCTCAAAGACTCAAACATTGTATCTCAATGACTCATCATCACCTCGGTAATAAAAGAGTTAGGCGTACACTAACCGATGAAAATTCATCAAGGTTGATTTTGATTAATCAAACTTTTAATATATGAGATCTTATGGTATCATACCAACTCTTACATTTGAACATTTGAGGAGGTTTGACAATCAAAATCCCTATAAATTTTGATGAATTTTCATTGGTTAGTGTATGACTTAGTACAAGGTGACAAATATGGGAACTCCAGACTCATGACAATTATCTTCTAAGCCATAAAATTTGACTGTACGGAGCTTTACAGTGGTTGCATCTCATTAGACTTAAGTTTAATACATGACTGGAAACCAATGCAATACTCATAATAAACCGTTTTACCAAGGGAGGTCTTTGGTACAGTGGAATTTATTGCCATTGCATTTTGGTTTGATTAATAAAAATTTATGAGAAAAATATGTTACCACGTCATATATGAATTTCAATTAGAAAGATGTATGTATGTGAGGAAAAATAAGTATATGTTTGGTTATGTGAGTGTTTATTGAAAAAACATCATCACATCAGCATCACATGGGCGTTGGTGTTTATTTTGTATATGAAACTACTGTTTATTTTCAGCATTTATCAAATAAACATTAGAAAACTGAAACGCTTTGATTTATGTGAATGGGGCATTTGGGGAAACGTCAAATTCATGTTTCCCCCAATGCTTGGGCATTTGTTAAAATGAAATCTTTCATTATCCAAAATTTTTCATACAAATTTCTTTTATTATCCAAAATCTTTCATCAAATTTTTTCATCCAAATTTTGACATACATTTCACCCAAAGTTCTTTGCATCATCTATCCTATTCTTTCATCCAAATTCAAAATTATCTAAAATTGTTTGCATCAAGTTTTTTTCATCCAGAATCCTTTTTACGCAAGTTCATCAAATGCATTTCATATAATTTGTCCAAATCCAAAAGTTTTTATTCAAATTTCTTTCATTAAATCCAAAATCTAATCTAAAATCCATTTAAAATTCATCAAAAGCTTTCACTTCGTGCGATTTTCCTTTGAGCATAATCTAACATCTATCAAAATTCATCAAAAGCTTTCACTTCATGTGATTCGCCTTTAGGTATAATCTAAAGTCCATCAAAAATCATCAAAAGCTTTCGCTTCGTGCAATTTGCCTTTGGGCATAACCTAAAATCCATTAAAAGCTTTCATCTCGTGTAATTTGTCTCTTGATGTAATCTAAAATCCATCCAAAACTTTGATTCATGTGATTCACCTTCGAGCATAACCTAAAATCCATCAAAAGCTTCCACCTTGTGTGATTTGCCTTCGAGCATAATCTAAAATTTATCAAAATTCACCAAAAGCTTTCGCTTCATGCGATCTGCCTTCGGGCATAATAAAAAATCCATCAAAATTCATCAAAAGCTTTCACTTCGTGCGGTTCACCTTTGGGGATAATCTAAAACCCATCAAAATTTATCAAAAACTTTTGCTTCATGTGATTTGCCTTCGGGCATAATCTAAAATCCATCAAAATTCATCAAAAGTGTTTGCTTCGTGCGGTTCACCTTCAGTCATAATCTAAAATCCACAAAAAATTCATCAAATTTCATTAGAAGCTTTCACTTCATGCGATCCGCCTTTGGCACAATCCAAAATCCATCCAAAATTTATCAAAATCGCTCACTTAGTGCATTCCGCCTTTGGCATAATCCAAAATCTATCAAAATCTCTCGTTTCGTGCAACCCGCCTTCAGAAATAATCTTAAGATCAATCAAAAGTATTCACTTGGCATAATCCAACAATCCTAATTTGGAGAAATGCAAAAAATCTTTCATCCTGTGTGAGCTGCCTTCGAGCAAATCAATCAATAGCTTTCCACTCGTACATAATCATAAAGCAAGCAAAAAAAATTCAGTTCATGTACATTCTTAAA
This sequence comes from Nelumbo nucifera, assembly GCF_055504915.1. Taxonomy (NCBI): domain Eukaryota; kingdom Viridiplantae; phylum Streptophyta; class Magnoliopsida; order Proteales; family Nelumbonaceae; genus Nelumbo; species Nelumbo nucifera. The sequence continues at coordinate 55,633,970 of NC_142651.1, read as the reverse complement.
ATCAATTATAGAGTTCAAAAATCTTTTTATTTCCAATGCACAACAATATGTCTAGAAGTATAGAAAATTTGATAACTCATAACCAGACTACCCTGTCCTTAAACCACCTTCATAGAGTCTAAACCGTTATTAGGGGCATTAGACTTATACTTCAACACCATACACTTGCACCACATAGTTTTCATCATTTGATTTTTCGATGTTTTAACGTGTAAACTGCTCCTACCTGAAGGGCTCTTGTCACCTATCAGAGCAACAGCATGCGCTACAACAATCACAAGACCTCTGTCAATTTTTCAAAATGATTTTTTGATATATTTTCAACATCAAACATAAAAAATCAAAATCCATATTAATTTAGTAAACTTCCATCAAATATTGAAATCAAATAACTGATTTGAACATCAAAACCTGCTAAACTTTCATCAAATAACAAATTCAAAATCCATATAAACTTAATAATCTTTTAACATATATTAGAAATCGAAATCTAAAAGCTTTCATTAAATTACTAATTTGAACTTTAACATCAACTATCAAAAATCAAAATCCACATAAAATTAAAATCTATAAGCTTTCATCTTACTAATTTGAACTTCATAACATCAATTACCCAAATAGGGTTGTTCATAAGAAGGCCCAACCCGACCAAACCGACCAACTCGGACCGACTCAACCCGAGTCGCCCGGGTTTTCATTAGCACTTGTTAGTTTCGGGTTGTACAAATTCATAAACCGATGGTTCGGGCCAGTTTCGGTTTTCTTGTGTGAAAACCAAAACCGACCCGAACCGAACCAACTTAGTTCCTACTTAACTAAAAACTGAAATATCTGAAAATATATATTCCAATATCTATATCTAAAAAATATATATTATGAAATATGTAAGATATATATTTCTAGAAAATATATATTCCAATATATTTGTATGTATATTTTTGTTTATATATATATATATATATATATTTCTAAAATACATATTTCAGTTTTAAATATATTTCCAGAAAACTAGGTGATCATGGGGGGCATGGATGAACTTAGAGCCGAAATCGACCCAAACCGACCCAACCCGACTCAAACCGACCAGGTCGGTTTTGCTTAACACTGGGTCGGTTTCGGTTTCCATCTCAGGTAACCCGACCAGGTTGGGTCGGTTGGAAAAACCTCAGTAAACCGACCCAACCCAACCCGTGAACAACCCTATACCCAAAAATCAAAATCTATAAAAACTTAACAAGTTGCATCAAACAATAAGTTTCTAAACTCTATCAAACCCTTCAAATTGACACATCAATTACTAATGCAAGTATTAATCAAAAGTCAAAATAAAACATCAACTAATACTATCTATTTCTGGGATGACACCACTGTGTTTTTTTCATGTTTGCATGACAACTATAGTTGCCTTATAGGGCTTGGGATAGTACTATACCTTCCCAGCAAAGGCTTTGCACTACATCAAATTCAACCTTGACTGAAATTCCAATAGCAAAATTTCTTCCTCTAACCTGTTCTCCCTTACAAAAATCTCTATGTGCTTCTTTTTCTTTGTTGTTCAACAGCTTGCTACCTTCGACAAAGAAGGGCAGCTGTTAACACCTAATTTTTGTTTGATTCATTCACCCTACCTCTTTATACCCTCCTTTCAGACCAAAAAACCTAGAATCACAACCAGATCAATTTGAGAACTTTACAAAGCAAAAATCCCTCTTTTGATATAATCTATAGGATAAATGAAAACCTGGAGATTAACATCGACATCTAATCAAATATGGCCTATAGACTTAGAAAATTATAAATTAGTCACACATCCACCATTTATCATGCCAACTTCCTTTCTAATTACTCTGATCCAACACATGCATCACCTCAAGATCATTAGGATACAATCAACTAACAAATCCCACTGCAAGTATACAATGATCAACTTTGAAAGTGCCAAAATTTCATTTTGACGGACCTGATTTTGAAAACCTAGATTAAACATTTATCTTTTAAATCAGAACCACCCACTTGACTCATCACCTTAATCTGTGCCTATCCGCCAAATTTCATCATAAAACTCCTCCGTTTGACCCACCATCAAGCTAAGATCTTATTTCAACAAATCTCATCGATAGAGCTTATCATCCACCATCCTAGCTTCATTTGACTGATCAGACCTCACCATTGTATTTAGAGACCCAAAAACCCCAGCACGTCAAATTTCATAACCAAACTCCTCCATTTGACCATTGAAAAAAGTGAAATTCCATTTCAGACTATCTCATTAACTGATAAACCATTGACCCAAACCAAATCTGTTAATCCACACCTTTGATCAAAGATCCATCACTTCCATTAGATTCAAGACATTCAAAAATGCATATCCACCAAATTTCATCCCAAAATTCCTCTATTTGACCCTTCATCAAATAAAGATTTTATTTTAGCAAATCTCATTGATCTGAACTTGTTAGCCATAGATCTCCATCATCCCAACCCTATTTGGCTAATCAGACCTCACCACTATGCTCAGAGACCCAGAAAAGCCCAGCACGTCAAATTTCATGACCTGATTTGCCCGTTTGACCATTAAACTAGGAAAATACCATTTCGACGCAACAAATTGAATCACACCTCATCTATCACAATCTAAAACCCCAAAAGTATGATAGCTGATGTTAAACCCATTCTTGACCTATTCAAACATTTGGACCAATGAAATTGAGCCTAATAGACCCTAAAAGCCTAAAAATCCAAAGATATCCTCACTTAAAAGTAAGAAAAGACAAAACCACTTTTAAAAGTTCATTAAATTTACATTTTTTTGCCATTTTCATGCTCAAATACGAGACTGCAACATCCAACACGCCCCAAGATCCCTTTGGACGCACAAAACCCATGAAAACCACTCCCAAATTGAAGAAAATGTTGCACCATGTAGGAAAGCTTAACTGTCTGGCATCTATTTATTTAAAGAATCTTTGCCTATTTACATGAAAATTTTCTGTTGAATCCCAAACACTGTATCTGAACGAATTCAAACCTATCCCCCTCCCTTTCTCTATAAATATTGATCCAATTCGAGCTCAAAAGGGGGGGGGGGGGGGGGGGGAATGAAGAGAAAAGAGAGAAAAAATAAATGAGAGATCCAAGAAGTATTCCTAGATCTCGTAGGTGCATTGTTCGCACGAAAACTCCAAGTATTCATGAGTTTCAAACCTCTTTCAAGTTCATCCAACCACTCTTTTGTTCAATTTGACTGTTGGAAAACTTTTGTCAAGGTTGTACATGTGAGGTAAGTCTCTCATTTTAACATTTGAACCTGAACTTGTAATCTTTGTTCTTAGTTTAGCTTTGGGTTGTTTAAAGTCTCGAAACCATAAGAAACTTGTGTTCCTAGTTTCTTCCAGATTGAAAAAAAAAAAGAGGTAGAGAAGCAAGGGTCTTAGGAAAATCAGTACCTAATACTCGATAATATCACCTCAAGTCAATTCTGGGTGAAGTTGGAAGCATTTTTGCCCGATTTTAGGAGCTCGCAACTATTTTCAGTGGTGTTTCGTTAGAAATTGAGCATGAACAATTCCCGTTTGGATTTCTACAACAGCTTAAAGAAAAGGGTGCCTAACACATCCCCTCCCCCAATTCTTTCGGATTTAGAATCACTTGATTCGATGCCATTCCCACGAAGACTAGAGTCACTATCAAAGCAAGTAAATCGATTTTTCAGATTTGAAAACAAGCAATAATGCAATATGTTATTAGAGAGAGAGAGAGAGAGAGAGAGAGAGGATGTTTGGGTATTTTAAGCCCCCTAGATAATGGAATTCCCATTTAAGAGTTTTAAAGAGGCTCATGACAAAAGTATTAATAAAATATTAATAAACTATTAACAAAATATTATTAATAATATAATAATAAATAAGTAATAATATAATATAATTAAAGTAATAATAGTATAAATTAACAGAATATTAATAAATGAATAAGAAAATAAAATGTAATAAAATAATAAAGTATTGAATTAATAATAAAATAACAACTCCAAATGAACCAAATAACAACAATCAAAATCCAATTTTGGTTCCCAGCTGAACCAAACAGGCGTTAGGAATAGGTGATTCTAATTTCGATTTCGATTTCGATTCTAATTCTGTTTTTGATCGATTTCAATCTTATTTTTAAAATATTATAATAATTATTCACAAACCTAAGTAAAAATTTAAAATAGATTTATCTTATGATAGTTAATAAAATTTAAGAAATTTGGTTTCCTTCAAATGATAATTAAATATGTTTCAATTCACTTAAAATCAAACTTAATAAATACTAATTAAGAAATTTGTTGTTTTATGTTTTATTGTTTAACCTCAACCGATTAAAGATTGGATCCGATTCGGACATCCGACTGTCATTAATGAATTCAAATTTGAATCACCATATGTGAGATCTAACCAGATCTCCAGGTTAGATCGGATCTGGATATGCCCTATATATAATAAGACATGTAGTGTAGCATGGATATCCTTTCTCACTACCATTTATCTATTAAGAAATTTGTTAATTTATGTTTTACTAGCAAGGACCCTTGTGATGTACGGAATTTGTCAACGAAAAGTGAAATAATGGAAACTGACAACTATTATAAGGAAGGAATGATATGTTGTTTAAAATAATTAATCTATTTTATTAATGCTATGATTTAGTAATTTTGATTAATTATATTAATAATTGTTAACAAAGCTAAATATATAAAGTTAAGTTATAGCCATAATTAAATTAATCTATACATAGTTTTTTTAGTTATAATTAAATTAATCTAAGCCCAATCTCAAGGTTTAAGACTTCGGGTTAGACTTTTATTAATTTTAGTTATTAGGTTTCAAATTATAGTTTTTTGACAATTAACCAATTAATAAGATTTGAATATGAATAGGAATGGCAATGTTCCCCATCCTATTTGGTACTCAACATTGGGTCAGGAATGGAGATTGCCTTGGCAGGGACGATAATTGATAGTGATATCCAAGCGAGGATAGGGACGAAGATGGGGGAGTAAATTCCTCGTCCCACCCCTAATCCCAATTATATATAATATTATTTATGCTATTTTTATATCATAATATATTTAAAATATTTTTATATTTTAAAAAATTTCCCTTATTTTAAGTAAATATATTTTATGAAAAATAATTTTAATTAAAAAAATCTTGGGATTTAGGTTCCCAACAAGGAACCCGTCTCTATTAGGAACTAGGGATAGAGGGTCATATTTATCCCTAATGGGGATCGGGGTCAAGGATGGGGATTTGTTTCAAAGTCAGGATCGAGGACGGGGAATATGGTCCCCACCCCGTTGCCATAATTTTATAATTAACATGGGTGAGCCTGTCCCTATCCCTATCCCAATCCCAAACAAATATTATTATGCTTAGGGTGTGGGCAGGGTTGGACTAAGCAACCTATAAAATTGTTAATACACTATCAAAACTTGTTTTGAGATCTTTTTATGTTTTTGGTTAATTATGTTACATAATGGGGGTAGCTCAACCCCCATAGTTCCTTCAATTCAATATTAATAATTTTTATTTAAAAATAGTTACAAACCCAAAAAATAATGCATGCATGGGTTGTGCTTAGATTTGATTCAGCATAATTACAAATTTCACATTTCTCTTAGGGGTGCAAATTAAGGGGTTGGGTCAGGTTGAAGATCAACCAAAGCCTAACCTAAAGTCTTAAACCTTGAGCTTGGGCTTAGATTAATTTAATTATGACTAAAAAAAGTTAACCTATGGATTATTTTAATTATTGATAAAGTAAAATAAATAAAATAGAATACTAATGGATAATATGAAAAATAATTATTTATTTATTAAGTAATTAATAAATTATTTTTTTGTAACAAATTACTAAAATAAAGATATTAAAATTATTAATATAATTATAAATTTTCATTGTTTCACTTTTCTTTGATAAATCCCATACATCTCACGTCCCCGTGTATATATAGATAGATAAAAGATTTTGTATGTAGAAGTAAGAAAAGAATCAAAAGATAACTTCACGAAGCTAACATAATCCAATAGTGAGAACTGGCCAACATGGAGGTATTCTTCAAAATTCAGGAGGGGTATTGGTCAAAACTCATCTGCTACCAAATCTTTCCCATATCATAGATTTTTCCGTGAACTGATACAAGATGTGTATGCTCTTAAAGCTGTGTTTGGTTTGACCTTTGACGTGCTCTTAGTTAATGCAACTTGTGTAATCTACGAGCCACTATTGTTAATTTGGGCATAAATCAATAAACCATAAATGTGATTTGCGAAAGCTACAACAAATTTGTTTTACCGCAACCTGTGGCCAGATTTGCGTTGAGCAATTCTTCTACATTAATGACTTGGAATGATTCTTTTTGAATTGACCCTTTATGCTTTTAAAAAGTATACTCCTTTGCTTGGGAAAAAAAAGGCAATTGCTATCCTATACACATTCACATCCACTTTCAATGTTAGGTTGGTATATTCCAAATTAGAAACTTTGAAATAAATACCCAAGATGATAAAATTAATATATATTAAAGACTTTATTTCAATACCTCGAGTCAAGCCAATGAAGCTCAAATTTTCCAAAATTTTCAAATGAAAGCACTCTATCTATTACATGGTTTTAAAAAACAATTTGGAAATGAAACCATTATGGCTATTGGTTTTTAGGTTGATGGTTCGACCGTCTAGTTCGAATTGATGGTCCATTCTGACAATAAAAATAAAAAATAAAAAAATAAAAAATGGTCAAAAATTGTTAAATGGGTTGATGGGTCAATGATTAGGTCGTCCAGGCCAACGGGTCATTAATCGAATCAACGGTTTTTGGCCAGGGATTGAGTTTAGGGTAAAACGAAATCAGTTTGTCTAGATGGTTCTCAGGTCGAATGGTCCAACCGTCCGGATCAATGGCGGTTCGAAAACCATGTAACTCACCATATTATTAAGGATGTAAGTGGATAGGGTTAGGGTTGGATCAACCTTAATCGAGTTTTGGGTTGGGTTTATGTTAAACTGGGTCTATACTAACCCAAATCCATTGACATTACAACATTGAAATATTTATATAAATAAATTTTAGGTACCCTAAATTTTATTGAATATAGATGTAGTAGTACATTATAGGATGGGGTAAGTCGTGTTCGAGTGACCAGATAGGATCGGGTCAGATATAGTTGACCCGAATCAGTAGCAAAAACGATCTGTTGACCTCCCTACACATCTTCGCTGATTGGCTTGAGAATGGAAAAAGCTAACACCCGATGCAGAATTCTGAATTCCACCCCCCTACTACTAGCCCTCTCCCTTCTATAATTTAACATCAATTCACGGTCAGATGCATTCCCCCTCTATTATAGAGATATAAAATTTTGATATGGGCTGATTGGTCATTCTCCTTTTTTTTGTCTGTCTTTGGTAGCGAATAAATGATATTGATAGAGGTGGTAGGGTTAACAGTTTAGCACGGATTCGTTACTTGAAAGCCTTGTTATTAGTACGGGGGGGTCTTGCAATTAGCTGTTACCGCCAAGGCGTCGAGTAGCCCAATCTTAACTTGAGGGTGAGGGCCTGTTTGACGGGGCCTTGCCAACTGCTTGTACGGAATAACCAAATTTGGCTCTTCCATCTTTTACCAAACATTGTTTCTTTTTACGGGCTTTTTAGGTGGGCCCAACTTGCAGAGCCCATAATCATAATGTGAAAACTTCTCTAATGGCACGTTTGGAAGCATGAATCTGTGGTTGAGCTACTTTTGTCAGCCCACTTTGGAAAAGCTAGTAAAAGAAGCTTTAGCAGAAAGCTTTTTTTTTTTTTTTTTTTTTTTTTTTCTTGTGGAAGGATGGTAAAAATGGGTTTTCTGGTTTTTGACTTCTTTTTTTTTTCCACCAAAATTGCTCATAAACTGTTTGGGTGTGAGTGTGATGCACCTTACACGGCCAAAAACCACCATGGAAAAGTCATTTCAAAGAGATAATTTTGGAAGTTATTTATCCAAGTTCTTTTATTTTTCAAGTAAATTAAGACAATAACCCTTTTATCCATAAAAAGTCATTTTTAAAAGGCATAATTTTGTTCCATCTAAACATGGACAACTTTCCCTCAGTGGAAAAGTTATTTTGCCCTATGAAAAATGACCCATGTAAATTTGAAAAAAAGAACATGACTATCTCATTCTATGAAAATAAGAATCCCATAGACCAATTTTTTCTCTTCTCAAAATCTGAAAAATGAACGAACCCTAAAGGCCCATTTGCTTCATAGGAATAGGGGTTTGGAGTCAACATTAAAATAGTCCATTCTAATTCCAACAAGAATGGGACGTTGATTCTCATTCCATGCATTTTTCCATTTGAGGGAATGGTCACTCTGGCCTCCCCCTTGGCAATTTCTCATTTCAATCGGCCAGGAAAAAGGCCAAGTGACTTAAAAACCCCCAAATTCTATTTCTCTTTACTCCATATCAACTCCCTTGAGGGTTGTTTATTTTTTATGGAATCCAATTTCAATTCCCGTATGAACCAAACAGGCGAAGAAAGCAAGCAATTTCCAATTCCATGGGTTTTCAATCCCAATTCTATTTCCAATTCTGACCGCGAACTAAATGGATCCTAAGCTTTCTCAAGCAAAGCCTTAAAGAATGCATACAGATAGGGCTGTAATTGGATCGAATTCGGATTGGATGCTGCAAAATCCAAATATTAAGATCCTACATCCGAATTCAATTTGAAATCTAATCGGATTTGAAGACTCGAATCCTAACGGATTCGGATTGGATTTGGATTTAATCCGACTCCACTTTAAATTCTCTAAAATACTAGAAAAATTAAAAATTTATTTATTTTCAACTTTTGTATATAATAAATTAATAATAACATACTAAAATTATTAAATATATAAATTCAAATATAATATAATTATAAAAGTATATTTTTATATTTTTAATATAATTATATAGAATTTATATATTAAAATTAATAAATATTATAATATAACCAGATCAGATGGGGTCAAATTTGAATCTGATCTGATTATTAATCAGATGTAGATTGTAACATCCAAATCCAATCTGATTACATAAATATATCATCTGAATCCAAAAAAATAAGATCGAATGTCAGATCGGGCCTCGAATTTTTAGATATCATTGGCATGCCTACTTACAAAACCAATTGCACCTAAGAAACAATGTTGATCACTAAAATGAACCATTGACCAAATCCTTAAACCGGTGATTTAAACAGTTGATCAGATAGAAGAAGCATGAATTTTTCAAATGGCAACATAGCATGTGTGTTTGTACCGTGGGTGTTTTGTGATAGGCGTTTATCAAAATGCCACCATGTCATCACCAAATCAGTATTTTTCCATCATATTCATCTATATGCATTAATATTCACAAAAGTGAATTTTGATTTCTATGCACACCAACTGTTGGAAGAATGTTCATTTTAACGCTTCCCCAACAATTAAGCATTTATTCATTATTTCGTTGATGTGGCGCCTAATAGAGCTTAATGATGCCTAATTGTCCATAAACACTTCATCAAATACTACAATTCAAATAAAAAATTTATTTAATAAACAGAAACTATACCAAACACAAACTAAAATTTCAGCTTGTCACTTTTTATTTCTAGTCATAGTCAAATCAGACCAAAAATTTTGCCACGTGTCTAAATTAAAACATCACTTCATTTCCATCACCACACATTCTAAGGATTACATGAACCGAATTCTAGGGGGCACGAGAGTTACTTGGGTCGCCTGAAATGGACCGGTCCACATTCTAAAATAATTCCAGCCCGATCCAAAGTCGAATATGGATCATAAATTTGCAAATTCATAGATCCGACCCAAAAGCATAAATCCAGCAGACCCGATCAGAGACGAAACGGGATCTGCTCCTCACGCAGGAGCGCCTCACATGTACATTCACTGTGTATTAATAACATTTCCCGTGAATAATAATTTAGAAATACGGGAGATGTTGCCATTGTACGATAAAGTGTCATATGTGAGGAGTAGATCCGATTTCATTAGATACCATGGTTAAATACTTAAATACATGTGGAAGCAATCGGCAGAGAACGGGATCTGTTTCTCACACTTGGGCGCCTCACATATGCATTCACCGTGCATTGGGAATATCTTCCGAAAAAAATAATTTACAAGTACGGAAGATGTAGGATGTGCGTGTGAGGCGCCCTATGTGAGGAGCAGATCCGGTCTCGTCGGTAGGGAGGTTTTCCGGTTGAATGGCCAGGATTCTTCTCCTCTCCTCTGAAAACCTGGCCGCCCACATCGCTTGGGGCCCATCAAGTCAGGAGTTGCAGACTGTACATATACATAGGCCATGATCAACGTGGCTCTATCACCTGTCATCAAGGAGACCGAGGATCTGCGTTCGAACCATGCAACGTAAATTTCGGTTGGTGACGTCATCATCAATGACGAACTCCCTTAATCCTACATGGCAGCAGGACCATTGCCTACCGACAGCAGCCGAGGAGGGCGCAGCCGCACAGGGTATGCTATTATACGCTATCTTTGTCTTGCTCCGCTTATAAGCTCCGCCATTATTAGCTTCCATGAACAAGACTCAGAAACCTTCCAGAAAGATACAGCCAACCGAGTGTTCTCATGGCGTCAATTCTCTGTAAGCTTTTCTTATTTTTAATTACTTCATTGGTTTTCTTTTCAAATTTTGTTTAGATTGTTCCGCAGATCTGCTTCTGTGTTTCTTGGGAAGTGTAAATATCGAGTAAAGTAAAGAGAATTTTGGGAATCTCTTCGTTTTTTTTTGTTTGTATTGTTCTTTGAGTTTGGGGTTCTGATTCAGCTTCAAGTTTTTCGAATTGGGGTTTCCGGGTTAATTTGAGTTTTGAAGAAAATTTTATGGTTTGACTTTGTCTAGTTTAATATGCTGAGTTTGTTGATGAAGATGAAGAGCTAAGACTGACTTTGTACTTAGGGTTGGACTTCGTTGTTTCTTCGTCATATTTCTGGTACCCTTTGTCTAGTTTTGGCTGTTCTTATTCCATGTTATAAGCTCGGATTCTGAAAATGGTAGAGCTTAGATTTGTGTCCCAAACTAGCAAGATCATTCTGAGTTCTCGTTCTGGTTGACCGCTATCTGTTTGCTTAAAGTCTGATGAGACGCCGTCAGACGGCGAGCAGTCCTCCTGAGCAGATGGAGAAAGCGGTAGGGAAGAATCAGCGGACTCGTCTCTGTTTCTTGGTGTCTTTGTCTGCTTTGTTTTGGTTCTTGTTGTTTTACTTCCATTTTGTTGTTCTTAAAAGTGGTACCGTTGATCAATCTGTAAAACTACAACCCGTTCCTGTCCAAACCGAGTCTGCCAAGGCACAGGCCAAGGCGCGTCGTGCACCTGAAAGTTATCCATTTGTGAGGGCTTTGAGAACCATAGAGAACAAGAGCGATCCTTGTGGAGGAAGGTACATATATGTCCATGATCTTCCTCCTCGGTTCAATGAGGACATGCTCAAGGAGTGTAGGTCTCTCAGCCTCTGGACGAATATGTGTAAATTTACCACCAATGATGGGCTTGGTCCCCCATTAGAGAATGTGCAAGGGGTCTTCTCCAATACTGGATGGTATGCTACAAACCAATTTGCTGTTGATGTGATTTTCAGCAACCGGATGAAGCAGTATGAATGCTTGACAAATGATTCTTCTATTGCTGCTGCCATTTTTGTTCCATTCTATGCTGGGTTTGATATATCCCGTTATCTTTGGGGATATAACATATCGGTTAGGGATGCTGCTTCTCTTGATTTGGTAGACTGGTTAGTTAAGAGGCCTGAATGGAAGGTTATGGGAGGAAAAGACCATTTTCTGGTTGCAGGAAGGATAACATGGGATTTTAGGAGACTAACGGATGAAGAAACAGATTGGGGTAACAAGCTTTTGTTTCTTCCAGCAGCTAAAAACATGTCGATGCTGGTAGTTGAATCAAGCCCATGGAATGCAAATGATTTCGGTATCCCATACCCTACTTACTTCCATCCAGCAAAGGATAATGATGTGTTCATTTGGCAAGACCGCATGAGGAAATTGGATCGCCCATGGCTCTTCTCATTTGCTGGGGCCCCACGTCCTGGCAACCTCAAGTCAATTAGAGGGCAGATCATTGAGCAGTGTAAGAAGTCCAAGGTCTGCAAACTACTGGAATGTGATTTTGGGGAGAGTAAGTGCCATTCTCCAAGCAGTATAATGCAAATGTTCCAGAGTTCTCTGTTTTGCCTGCAACCTCAGGGTGATTCTTACACCAGAAGATCAGCTTTTGACTCAATTTTGGCTGGTTGTATTCCTGTCTTCTTCCATCCTGGTTCAGCTTACACACAATACACATGGCATCTTCCTAAGAATTATTCAAAATACTCTGTGTTCATTCCAGAGGATGATATTCGTAAGAGAAATGTTAGTATTGAGGAAAGACTAAGCCAAATTCCTTCTGAGCAGGTAAAAATCATGAGGGAGGAGGTTATAAGTCTCATCCCGAGGTTGATATATGCAGATCCTCGGTCAAGATTGGAGACTCTTAAAGATGCCTTTGATGTAGCTGTACAAGCCATAATTGACAAAGTTACCAGGTTGAGGAGGGATATTATTGATGGTCGTACAAATGATAATTCTGTGGAGGAGAATAGCTGGAAATATGCCTTACTAGAAGAAGGACAACATGAAGTAGGGCCTCATGAATGGGACCCTTTCTTCTCGAAGCCAAAGGATGAATCTGCAGAAGCTGCTAAAAATTCTTGGAAGAGTGAGCAAAGGGATCAATCATGACTGGAGTGGTAGAAATTTCATGTGCATCGTATAAGCTCGAATCATTTCTAATACTTGCCCTCGGGAACTTAAAATAAGCCCGCCTGCAGTGAGTGAAAAAGGATGGCAGGTAAGGTGATCAAGAACCTGCGATGCAATCATATGGGGAACTTGCCATCAACCTCGTCACACCTTTGCATGTAAAACCTTGTTTAAATATATAATTCTGATATGTTTGTTCAAAAGGGTAGCTATATTTAATTTTTCAGTAATTCTTTGTATTGTTCTTTTTCACTTTGTAATGCCAAGATGAGCTATAATCATGTTTTCTGATCCATTCAAAGAATACAAAGAATTAGCGATGAGATTTTATTGTTCAAAAGTAACTTTCTTTTCCAAGCACAATATTTTGGTTCAATAACTTGTTTTATTACCTATGAAGGGAAAAATCCATTAAAATGACCTTTGGAACATAATAAGCTTACTTTCATGTTTAATATTTGATATTCACAATCTATAACGCTATCAGAGATTTGCAACGTGTGGATTGCTGTTCCTCCGGTGGCACCAGTGCAGTGTAGAGTGGTTTTCTTAGAATATTTACAAATTTGACATGGCAAATGGTAATGTGGAGAGAACCATTTTTTCTGTATTGATGTCAATCACGTAATACTGTTTGCCATTTCTCCCATCTAGGTTTTATGTGTACCATTGCATATTGCTTGGCATAAAGCATGAAACGATGGATTTTAATTTTTCACATATTACTCAGTAGGTATTTATGTTCTATATTCTCTATGCACCCTTATTTATGGAAAAGTTCATTGAAATCACAACATTGGCACAAGTAATCTACCTTGATACCCAACCCTATTATCTTTAATGTTCTAGCATGTGTTTAAGTGTGTTTAACATGTATATTTTTATGATTTGCAATTAAATTTCTTTATTAGGAAAAAAGTCCTTTGCTCTACTAACTTTTATTTGCTAAGATATGTCTGTGCATGTGGCTTGGTCTTCCTCCAAGATTTGTCCAGACTCCAGACGTGTGTGGTTCATACATCAATTACAGAAGTAGCTCTCTCTCTCTCCCTCTGATTCCCTTAGACATTTTATCTTATCATTATCATCTGGATACCCCCACCCTAATTGAAGAAAAAAGAGAAGAAAGGTTATTGTTTATTTATTGATGGATGCTGTGTGCATTATTACTGCATGGTGGAAGGGGTGTCGTGGTTGGCTTTAGGTAGTTCCAGATGTTAAAAGTTTTCCTGGTTGTCAAAGGGGTGTCTGCATAAGTTTTGGAATTTTCTATTTGAGAGATCATGAGGATTGCAGATTAAATGGAAATCATCATCTTCTGAGGTTTCTGATACCTTAGCAGGACTTACCATGACAGCAGTTTCATAGAAAATAGATATGGCACACCAGATTCAGCTATTGCAACATGTTTTTACTTTTTATCTAACTTGAAAATTTATGTTTGAAGTGGATGAATAGAATCACATTGCTTCTTCTTTCAGGATATGTTTGGTCTGATAGGAAATAAGAGAGAAACAGAAAGTTGAGGGGAAGTTCATAAGAAAATTTGCAAAATTCCTTGAGAACTTTCCTTCAAGTCTGTGTTTCTCTTATTTCCTATCAAACGAAACACAGCCTTAGTGAGAAGGTTTTCAATGAGATTGTGAGCTCCTTGACAGCTAAAGATGGAGTAGGGTTTATCAGTTGTACTCTCAAGTATTTTATAGCCTTTTTGTTATTATTGTTATTTTTAATTCTTGTTTTGCTCAATTGATAAACTTCTGAACCCTGTAATTGGTGCTTAACTTGCCTCTTGATTCCAATTGTATCAATTTTTGGATAATGATCATTGTCTCTTCTAAAGATTCTCATTTGTATCCAAGGCCCCTATTGATGAATTCAGAAACGGCAGTGACTTGTCACCTGCCAAAAGAATTGGATCAGATTGGCGCTTTGAACATACAATGAACTCCACATTCCATCACACCTTAAATATGACTATCACATCCTCAAGAAAACCCCTATTCTTAGTGCCCATTTGGGTGGGTTGAAAGCACAGTGGCTTCTGGCTTTCTAAGGTGGGCTCACACGGACAGCCAATAAGTTATGTTTGGTGAAAACTCTGGAGAGCCCAAATCGGCTGTTGGTCAATCATATGAAGGGCCGTCCGTTCAGTCTCTTTGAATAGCTTATCAAGAGTGCTACAAAGCAGCTGAACCAGCTTAATTAAATCTTCAGCTCAGCCTCCCAAACAATCCCTTCATTTGCTGGCCCAAGCCTGAGATCCATGGGCTTAGCTGCAACAAGTACCTGTCGACTACCCTCTACTGTCACATGGTGGCACTTTTCCATCCATATACTTAATTAAAACACAAGAAATAGATAGTTCATCTTCATCCAATTATACATGTATTTATTTAATTAATGACATTCACCTTTTCCTCAATGTGGATTAAAAAATAAGTAAATAAATAATTGAATTACTTAAAATCAAAATATAATGAAAGATAATATAGCCTAGACACGAGCGATTGATGATTCTTGAATCATAACCTGGGCGAGATTTCCATCCGTTGATGTGTATATAAGGCCTTAAGGTGTCTCCTCAGGATCTTCCCAGAAGGTGACCTTGGGATAGCCTCCACAAACACCACTCTTCGAACCTTCTTATAGGGAGCTACCTGAAGATATATCATGTGCTGATCAGAAAACCATAGCTAACAAGTTAAAAACTTAGAATCAACAAAGAATAAACAGTAAGGGGTTGTTTGGTTGATAATAGACTTGTACAATGTGAAAGTAACGCTAAAAAGCTTCTAGAATATATTTATTCACTCCAAAAGCACAAACAAGGGCAAACTTATACCATCTATAACTATTCTATATGGAGGGAAAAAGATAAGTCAAAAGTTCTCTTACCTTACCTCAATGAGCACATGGATCTCCTTCTCCCCTCATTTCTCATACGTGTGTTATTTATTTCTAAATATGGTTATTAAAGTATAAATAGTTACAATAAAATCATTTTTAAATTTCTCTCTCTCTCTCTTAAAGTGGGGTTGCAGGGATACATGTGTATAAAACAATAAATTACATGGGTTGGGTTGGATTGGCTGAGGTCCAACCTAAGATCAACTATAAACATGGACCTGCCTTGCATGGACCCAAACTGATGTCAAAACTAAAATGTGCCAACTTACAATTAAAGGAATTTCTATTCAAATCCATGTACAGCATGGGCTTACTTGTTTAGACTTTAGAGTAGAGCAATTCAGACCCATTATTACCATAAAGCCAAAAAAATGCCTTTCTTGAGGGCCTGTTTGGAAGAGTTTAAGCTTTGTTTGAATTGTTCACTGAGCCACTTCGAAAAAACTACTAAAAAAATTTACTAGAAAGCCAATTTTTTTGGCAGACCAACAGCCTACTTGGGCTTTCTGGATTCCTCTCCCTCCCCCCCAAAGCGCAAAGTCAAAGCTGCTGCGCGAAAGCCCTCCCCAATATAGGCTTATAGCTTCAACCAAACAAACCATTCAAGGAATTAATGTAAGTACCTTGCCAGCCACGAATGTTATAATGTCTCCCTCCTTGATTTTGCTTGCTTCCCTTTTCACTACACAAGCCATGGGGATTTCTCCTGCCTCTTCATCTGGGTACCTGCTCATTTCATTTAGGATATTTACACGTTTCTTCTGTAAACTTAGAATATTTCCTAAATTAAATGAGAAAAATAAATAGAAAGTCTAATAGTTTTGATCTATCTATCTTCACTAATTATTCTTATCCGTTATGTCAAAAATTCTCCAATAGGTTTTGTATGAGCTTACGGAATCACAGCAACATCATTTACATCAGGATGGGCGGATAGTATTTCCTCAAGCTCAGCCGGAGCAACCTTGTAGATCAAAATAAGAGTAAGAAATGAGCAACTCGAACGTCCAAGGCAGACAGACAAGCAGAACAATAAGGCATAAGAACAGAAATAATTGAACAAAGGAAGAACCAAACAATACCATACCTGGTAGGCTTTGTACTTGATGAGCTCCTTGATCCTGTCGATTATGTAGACAAGTCCAAAAGTATCAATGAAGCACAAATCTCCAGTATGCAGCCATCCTTCATTGTCAATAGCCTGGGATGTGGCTTCTTGGTTCTTGAAGTAACCTAGAAAGACCAGGCGATCGAGTGGTAATCAGCCTCAATATGTTTGTATAAAGTTCTAAGTTGTAATTTAATTTGTTGTGCTCCTCAAATTCAGAACCTATTCTATCAAAGCTTCATATGCAATAAGGCATGGCATGTAATAGAAGCCTTCAAGTCGGCAATAAAAAAATGGGTTTGACTATGATACTGAAAAGACATGATATCAGAAAAACTTATAACCAATCAACCAATACCATGAAAATTAACAATAAATCAGGTGGTATTCATCAAAATTCATGGGAGTTTTGATTGGTAATAGTTTTTTCTGGTATTGCATATATTTCTGGCATCATATATTTTTCCTAAAACAATTTGTCCAACATGTTAAGGCAAAGAAGATACCTTGCATAACAGGAGGCCCTCTCACACAAAGCTCTCCGTGTTTGAGAGGAGGGAGGGACTTCTGTGAACGCACATCAATGATCTTGGCCTCCATGAATGGGATCAACCTTCCAATGGAAACATGGATTCTACCACTAATCCCGTTGCAAAATGTAATGGGGCCATTTGTTTCTGTTAACCCGTAACACTGCATCACCATAATCAACAAAAAATGAGTCCCGCTATGGTACCCTAAACGGTATGGTACGTAAATCATTTTGATCAAAGGACATTTTTTGGCTGATGGCTAATTTTCTCAATCAAAATTCCAATATTAGAATTGAATCCTTATGGGTGCCAAACATCTCCCCATGTGGGAGAAGTTCTCAATGCATGTTGAGATGTCCATGGGGTGTCAATCTGAATTCGTTAGAATTGGACGTTTGGCAAAGAACTTATAGATCTTAGGATGTGGGTACCTTTAAATGGAGTACATATCAAGTGAACTTGATAGTTCATAGTTGTTTTATGGGCTGTTGGATTCATCATTTTGTTCTATACCAGTCATAAATGCAAGTGATACCATTGCAGTTCAGGAACCGTTTTGGGGTTGATCAATACAAATTGATGAGAAAGATGAGTTGTTACATTAAATAAGGGAGTAACTTCGACCGAAAAAAAAATGTATGTGGGGACTGATCATTTGATGTTTCAAATAACAATAGAAATTTATATTGATCAACCAATAAACGATTCTGATTATATGACAAAACAATTTATATTTTAACTAAGGTTTTAAAAATCAACCCGGAACCGCTTTGGTCACTGGTTCTCGGGTCAGTGGTTTGATTGTTCGGTTCAAACAGATAGCTCATTTGTTCCAACTTAAAAAATAAAGAAATAAATAATTAAAATAAAAAAACAACCAAAAAATGTTGTTTGGGTCAAATGAATACGGTTCGAATGCCTGAGTCAACGGATCACTAACCAAATCAACAGTTTATAGCCAAGGAGTGGATTGAGGGTGAAATGGAATTTATTGCCTGAACAATTTTCAGGTCGAACGGTCCCATCGTCCAGGTCAACACAAAAATATAAATAGCAATGATACAAAACACAACCCTAGTGGTTGTAGACCATGATTTTTAAAAACGAACTGGTGACCGAACTGATCAGGGGTCCGGTTACAGGTTCGAATGGTCCGATCGTTCGACCCGAACGATCAACCTATTCTGACAAAAAAAATTAAAAAAATTGGAAAACGGTCGAACGGTTAATCAGCCGATTCAGCAATTTACTGACCAAAATCAATAATTTTAGAGGAAAAAATGGTTTTGAAGGAAAACAAAACCGATCAGATGACCGATTCCTGGTTTTTCCAGTCCGATCCGGTTTTGAAAACAATATTGTAGACCATGTGCTCTTTACTGCTACGGTGGGACTTAAATTGATCCCACATAAAAGAGCTATGAAGTTCAGCTAATCCTTTCAAATGCTTAGAAAAGATTGAAGAGGCCCACTTTGCGGAACTCCTTTCCGGGAAAAGTAGAAAAGTTTTGGATTCGTATTTTTGAAAACCCATTTTCAGCAATCCGATCGGTTTCAAATGTCATCAAAGTCATTGCTTTATGGTAAGATTCAAACACATGACTTGTTTGTTCATAAAATGACATATAACCATTAAGTTTCACTTGTGTTTAGGGGGTGCTCCATCATCACTTTAAATCTGTTACCCACAAATTATTACCACATCCTTAGAACACTACTACTGTATATTGAAAACATCTTTCCACGAATGATAAGGAAGATATTTTCAATGCACAGCTATGATGTCCGGTGGATAGGGATGTAAGAACAGCTTGTGGGTAACAGATTTGAGCACTTTCTTGAGCGGGTTCGTGTTGAGTTTTGCATGGGCCTCGTGATTAAAATATTACTACACCCAATACCCTCAAGTGGGCATCAATGCATATCGATATAACCAGGGCTGTTCATAAGAAGACGCAACCCGACCAAACCGATCAACCCGGACCGATCTAACCGAATTTGGCTGGGTTTTCTTTAATACCGGTCGGTTTCGGGTTGTAAAAAATTATAAATCGATGGTTCGGGTCGGGTTTGGTTTTCATGTGTGAAAACCGAAACCGGTCCGAACCAAACCAACTTAATAGTTAGTAGTTAGTTCGTAGTTAGTAGTTACAACCTACTTAGTTCCTACTTAACTAAGTTGTTTCTATCCTAATTAGAACCTAACTTAATTTCTAGTCTTCTAGTTAGGAATGACATTAATGGCAAATATTGTAAGACAATTAGACAATGAATTTTTTTGGAAAAGTTTAAAGAAAAGAATCAAAGGATCCTAGTTTCTATGGTCTTTTACACCAAATAGGTAACCAATTACAATTAGAATTAAGTGTCATTTTTTACTTAGATTAGAAGGTTTCTTGAAATATACAAATTTCAGTCTTCTTTCTCTAATACAGTTTGATTTTCTATTTTCTTGATAACTTCTATTCTAACTTGGTCTGCCCCCCTTAGCCTCTCAACTCAAGCACAATCTTTAATACAATTTGACTCTCAAGCATGGTTGAACTTAGAGTCGAAACCGACCCAACCCGATTCAAACCAACCAGGTCGGTTTTGCTTAACACAGGGTCGGTTTCGGCTTCAATTTTAGGTAACCCGACCAGAACAGGTTGGTTGGAAAAATCTCAATAAATCGACCCAACCCGACCCGTGAATAGCCCTAGATATAACTGATACCTCCATTTTTCTATTTTATAAGTATTTAAGCAAGGAATTGGGATCTCCTGCCAATAAAACATATTCCAACACCCTACCAATTTTATCCGACACCACACATCTCACTAAGAAACTGAGGCCCACCATAAAAGTAGGACCCGCCATGCATGAGATGTGCGGTGTGTTAGATGATGTTGGTAAGGCGTTGGAATGTGTTTTATTGGCAGGTGCTCTGCACTCATTAAAGAATTCTACTCAGAATTTTAAAATCTTAATTATTTTAAAAAATTATATCGATATATACATGCACCGATTAAAATACCATACGAATATATCAGTATTTTAATCGTTGATGGGGGCAGTTTCAACCCAAACCAAACTCCGTCGATAGCAGTGCAATTTTGTATTGGGCGGTTGGGCCAGCTTCATGAATGCAAATAAAACCATGAACCAATCATAACCATGCAATTTTGTGTTCATTGCCCCATTAAAGGACACGCTATGTATGTTATAAAGTAAGACCTGATATTAATTTTCATTGGTCCCACTCCCTTCTTGAGTCCATGTGGCAACTAAATGCAGGAATTGAATAAAGCAGCATCAAGGTTTTTAAATTTGAGGTCTGTTCAAGTTATACGGCATGGTCCAGACACCAGCTCATCCGGTCTGATTCAGTGTTTTGCCTTCCAAGAATGGATTGCATTTGATGAATCAAAACAATAACGATTTCAGTAATCAAAATTTTTATAATGTTTTAGTATTTTATAATACTACTATAAGGGAAATATCATGCCTATGTGCAAATAAAGATAAAAGAGCAAAAGCTGAAAAGATGAAATTATATTTAGATTTTAATTTTTGTGTATTTCTTCAGATGCTTTAATTGGATAACTGAATTTAAATATTAACATATTTGAGCATTTTTTTTTTGTTATTTATAATTATTAATTTCATATGAAAATTTTGAGTGAAACAAATACCTAAAATTTCAATCAAAATAAATCCTTCATATATGTCTTAAGTAGCATTTCTCAAACACTGTGTAAGAAAGAGGTGTTCTAAAACTTACAAGAGGAATAGTAATAATTTTTTGTGATTCTGTTTTTGTATGCATCTATGTACATACTTGAAGAATTGGTTCAAAATAAACTAAGTGCAGCTGAGTACATAGTTTTGATATATATGGTGGTGTGGACGAGGCAAGTATTGGCATTAGAAGAGCCCCAATTGAAAATTTTATGAAAATCATCAGTTTCGATACCTCCAAGGAAGAAAAGGGGTGGGGGGAACCATGCCATAGGTTGTATTGATTGAGGCAGATACTGACATTAAAACCCTAGCCAAACTTATTGGTAATTCTTCAACAAATGAAATCTGGTTGTTTTTGAACCCATAAATGACTAGGAGAACGAGTTCACATCTGCACCCCACAAGATGATAAGACATCATTGGGATGTGCAGTGGGGCGCAGATGTCAATTCTAGGAGAACAGGGACTACTAGGCTCAGTTTAGAAAGAGTATAAATTCAAATATATATATATATATATATATAAAACTAAAAGAATACAAAAAATATAAGGTTAAGGGTCAGTTAATATATAGAATGCAAAACTTTTATTTTTTATGTATTTGCACTGTACATATTTGTATTAATACTCCTTGCAACCTGAGCCTTAAGCTGCAACCGGGTTATCATTAATGGGGATTCTCTTTTATGAATTTGCATTGACTCCCCACGGAGCGCAACCCACGGCACATCTGCGTGTGGGGAGCCAATCCAAAATCCTCTTGAATGCCTTAAGAAGAACATAGACCCTCTCTGTGGAGAATCAAGAATTCTCTGATATGAGCAATTAGGGGTAAGGTTTTCTTGTAAACTGATTATTAGCCAATTGGGATATTATTTTTGTTGGTAATCAGTGTAGGTGCCATAAATTTTTTGATATTAAACAGAGAGAGAGAGGTCATAACTGTTAATTAAACAGGAGAGAGAGAAAGGAGGGCTTACCTGAGAAAGTATGAGATGGGGATAGTACTTGCTAAAACGTTCCATGTCATCCCTCCCTAAGGGAGCCCCTGAACATATCACCTCCTTCAGAGAACCCAACTCAAATCCCTTCAGCCAATCTCTATATCTGAGTAGCTGCAGCACGATGGGCGGCACCACCGGGAGCCTTGTCACCCGATGATCCTCCACTGCTCTCAGCATCTCCTCCATGGAGTACTTCCGTAGAATCACCGTCGTCGCTCTCACAGACACCGTTCCCAGAACCAGCACTGACAGCCCAAACATATGAAACAACGGCACCACGCACAAGTAAGTTTCGTCGCTCGCCCCACCCTCTGCATCCCATACGTGCCTCAGCAGGCCGCTCATGGCTATGAGGTTGCCATGCGAGCACACCACGGCCTTACTCTTTCCGGTTGTCCCTGATGAGTACATGAGAGCAGCAGGGTTAGCTGCAGCCTGAGTGGTGACCACGTTAGGGAATGCCGCCGACGTGCAAGGTTGCCGGCTACTACTTTGCACTAGTACTTCATTTATGAATTCTTCCACCAAAACAACAGGCTTTGAGATCAGCCCGTCTAGCTTCGGTTTGAATTCACGAGAAGTGAGGATCAGAACTGGGTTGGAATCTTGGGTCTGGGCGTGGAATTCCAGTCTGGTGTTTAAAGGGTTGGCCGTGCTAAAAATCCCACCAGCGTGCATGACCCCTAGGACTAGCAGAGGGAAATGGAGGAAGTTTGGCGAGACGACAAGCACCACGTCGCCTTTCTTCACGCCCAGCGAACGTAGGCTGTGGGCGACGGCCACTGTGAGGGAGCGGAGCTCTTGGAATGTGATGGAGTCACCGGATTTTGAGTCGATGAAGGCGGGTTTGTGGAGTGAGCGAGGAGGGAGGTGTGAGAGGAGAAATGAAGGGAGGGAGAGAGATGGGTTTTGATGAGGGGGGAGTACTGGGGAGTCCCATTTGCTGTGGTAGATGCCGGTTGATGGGCAGTACCCACTCTCAACAGAGACCTCCATTTCTCTCTTTCTGGCTTTCTCTCTACCAGTCTACCTTCTACTGGACGTACTCTCTCGATCGATCCTGGTGGATATATATCATCGACCATGCGAGAGCAATAAATAGGATTGGTAGGGCGAAAGGAAATGCTCCGTTTGATTGTTCCTGCTTTAACTTTCCTATCTCTACCCATTGACTCGCATTGCTGTCTACAGTATTTACTGTACGACTTATAGAGCTGAGAACTGACAAGACAGACTGAGCATGGATCAAGCGAAGGTTTGGTATTAATGCATGGCTGGGGACTGCACCCACAACCACAATGTGAACTTGACACCATGTTTGATACAAAACTTTCAGTCAAAGGTCAGCAATGCAATCACACTGAGAAAGTGAGAATCCGTCAAGCAAAGAGACGACGGAAAGACAATTGGATGGTTGAAGTTATTAATTATCATGTCGTGAAAGTGAGGGATTCCCGAGGAGAGGTCCAGAAACAAAAGTTTGTTCATTGAATTACTGCAGGAATTCAGGCCCCGAAGTCTTGCAATGAATCTGTTTTATTTGATAAAGCGAATTAACAGGTTTCCAACTCTAACTAAGCGTTCAGCTGAGTGTGCTTGGGGTATTAAAAGGTTAAGGTCGATCTGTCAAAGTAATGACTTCCAGAGGCTACCCCATCATAATGGGTCACAAAATATGGGTTCTGAGCAGGAAGGGCAGTTGGTTGTTGATTTATTTCCTTTAAGAGCCCCCCTTTCTAGTTTGCTTATTAGAATGCAAAATTGGCTTGCTTTTGATTAATCAAATCAACTACATCACTACTTATTACGTCAAGTTTGGGAGTGTTTATTTTTTAAAATAATTGTTTATTGAATAAGTACTTAAAAATAAGTACTTATTTGTGTTTGAAACCTTAGTTTATAGAGAAAATCTATGATGAAGAAAACGTATGATGATATGGGAAGAGTTTTGATCAATCAAAATCCACCCATGAATTTTGATAAATAACACTTATGATTCCAATTGACTGATCAAAAGTTTTTCAGATATCATATTTTTTCTATATCATATAGTCGAACCCTAGTTTATATTTATATTGGGCGTTTGATGGCCTTTTCTCCCATAAACAATTATTCATTTAAAAAAGACATCTTTTATTCTTTAACCCTCATTTTAGGAGTGCCACATGTACAATCATTTAACAGATTTTTTAAATGGTAAACCTAGCACATTATTTGCTAATTCGAATAAAATGAGAATTTTCCAATCAACTCTAACAAATTATGCTTTGTTAATTTGAAAAAGACAAAATTGCCCCTTGTTTAGGAGTGCCGTGCCGATTGATCTATTAACGTCTGATTGTTTTGCCAACTAATCAACTTCCCAAGATGCCACAACAAAATCATATATCCATATTTTGTTCAGTTAAATTAAGAAAATGACAAAATTGCCCCTCGTTTAGGATTCTCATTCCTAGAGCTGTTCATAAGAATGCCCAATCCGACCAAACCAACCAACCCGGACCGACCGTACTGGTCGGTTTCGGGTTGGGCACATACAAAAACCGATATCTCGGATCGGTTTCGGTTTTCACATAAGAAAACCGAAACTGACCCGACCCGAACCGAACTAGTCTTTCTTCTACTAATTTGGTAGTTCCTACTTCCTAGTTTGAATAGTTTCCTAATTCCTACTTACCTAGTAGGTGTCACTACATCCTCTTCCTCATTCTCATACTGTGCAAATAAACAACCCGCTGCCATGAAATTGTGAATTGTCATGCAAGACACAACAATTAGTACTCTTAAGATTAGTTAATGAAAAAATCTTATAAAAAACCCCATTGTTAGGTCTAATTTGGAATCTACTGTAATTGTAGAACTATAATTTGGGGGGTGTCCATTGTTGAGCCAAGTTTGAACTTGTCCTATTTACCTATCCAAATTTGGTCTGAATTCAAATCGTGCTATGATCATGCTAAAGAGGAGCATTTTCAGATATTCACAACACAAGGAGAAAAGTCACAGTCAATATTCACAAAAAATAAAATAATAATAATAATAATAATAATAATAATAATAATAATGGTTGAATTTAGGGGAAAAACCATTTTAAATATTCAGTTAAAAAAAAAAAACAGACATTTAGAGAGGACTTCACTAACCTGGACGCAAATCCAACTTTGAGCTTGAAAAACCCCAACTCGAAACAAAAGAAAACACATCTTATTAGGTCGGGTTCGAAGAACAAAACGAAAAATAAAAAAAAATGAATGCCTAGTTGATCGATAGAGGATGATAAAATAAATAAAATGAAAAGAGAGGATACCTTGCTTGGTTGATTGGTTCGAGTTGTACTATTGCTGGTTTTTCGAGAAGATGACAAGGAAGAATCTATCCTAGTTCAAAGAATAAATGAAACATGATAAAAACCAAACAAAGAAAAATACTTTACTAGGTTGATCATTGAGGATGAGAAAACGAAAAAAGAGAGGACACCTTACCTGGCTAATCGGTCGAGTAGTAGTTCCATCGCTAGTTTGGAGAAGATGATGGAGAAAAAAGTGTCCAAGAGCCAAACCTTATGTTTGCTTTTGGTCGATCCAAGGGCATAAGTGTCATTTTAAAATTTAATTGGGAATAAATTTTACAATCAAAATTTCAAATAATTGCTTATTGTATAAGAACTTTAAAAAGTTGGAAATTTGGGCTTATTCAATAAGCACTTTTAAAATAAATACTTATTTTTGACTTATTTCCCAAATACCAATAAGTGCTTATTGGTGTGATCCCAAGCTTCCAGTCCAAAATAAGCGATTATTCAAATAAGCACTTATTTTTAGGCCAAGTTTAGGAGTGCTTCTTTTAAGAATAAATGCTTAAAAATAAAGGCTTATTCAAATACACACTTAATTGTGTTTGATAGTTAGCTTTTTTAAGTGTTTATTTAGAAAAAAAAAAAAAAAAAAGATAAGCCTAACAAAACATGATTTACCTCGAACATCCCTCCTTCCCTGTCCTACTCTCTCTCTCTCTCTCCCTCCCTCCTTGATACCGATCAATCTAACATTTTTCTACAAAAATTGAACGAAACCCAGATAATAGAATATAGAATCAGAGATGCACAAAAGAGGTCCAAAAATTCCAATCAATCAAACATTTTTCTACAAAAATTGAACGAAACCAAGATAATAGAATATAGAATCAAAGATGCACAAAAGAGGTCCAAAAATTCCTACAGTTGGTGTTGATTTTCATTTATGTTTAATTTATAAAGAAAAAGAAATAATCAGAGCGGAGGAATCAAACTAGTTTTCCGGATGGGAGGAAGAGCTTCCATCTCCAAAGGAGTTGAAGAAGATTGATGCCTCTTTCTCAAACCCTTATTACCCCTGATCTTGCCATTGTTTTTGACATCTAAAACCCTAACATTCTTCAAAAACAAGATCCACCTCAAACATCCTTCCTTCCCTCTCCCATTCTAACCCATTAGAAGAATAATCTCTTTACATTCTCTGTTTTGCTCCACCTCTAAAGCTTTAGAGCTTTCCACCATTTTAATCGGCCAAGGTGAATTTGTTTTTCAAGTGTGGAAGCAAAATTGCCCTCGTTTTGATCAGCCAAGGTGAAGTTCTGCCATTGGTTGGAGAAGACATGGAGAAGAAAGGATACAGTGGCCAAACCATACATTTTTTACATTCGAAGGGCATAAATGGTATTTTAAAATCTAACTGAGGACAATTTTGGAAGAACAAATTCAAATAATTACTTATTGTATAAGCACTTAAAAGAAAGATGGAATTTTGGGTTTTATTCCTGAGTGTAGACCTATAAAGCCAAAAAGTGTGCTTAGCATGAGATTAATAACCCAGTTAAAAAACAATTTCAAAATTGAATTGATGAAGATAACCAAAGACTCACATTAAGTTCTTTCTTGCTACATTTTATTATTGAATAGACAAATCCATGAAACAAATCTACATTACATTAAGGGTCTATTTGGTTCATAGTTGGAATTGGAATCGGAATCCGAATTGAAATCCTTCAGAATTGGAATTGGAATGGTCAATTCCCATAGTCTATTGGTTTAGACAGGAATAGGAATGGAAATTAGAATTGGGATTTTATTCCCAAGGGAGGGGGAGGGAATGGTCATTTCCTCAAATGGGGGAATGTCGTTCCAACAGGAATGGGAATGAGATTCCAATTCCACCCAACCAAACAATTAAAATCGGAATGATCCATTCCGGTTCCAATTCTAGACCTCTATTCCCATGAAGCAAACAGGCCCAATAAAAATAGAGAAAAAACATGAACAAAATATAGGGAAAAACAAACAATCCTTAATAATTATTCATAAGAGTATATTATTCATGGTCAATTTTCATGATAGAAACACATAAGAGTATACAACGATTACAAGCTTGTTTTCTGCCCTATTGTCTGCAATTTCTACAGACCAGTATGCGGAGAACTGGGCATTGTTATCCAGGATGGAATCAGACACTTGGCTCTGCGTTCTAGATTCGAACCATTGAAGATCAAGTTCAAGACGGCGTGAAACAAAACCTGCTTGTCATCTGGTCAAAGAAGCTATCAGTGTGTATGATCGATATACTAAATAATAAGTGACTATGAAAATTTCTTAAGAATAGTAATTAATAAAGCATAAAGGAAAACGATTTTACAGAGAAAAACGAGCTTACACAGAAAAAATAAAGTATAGAAACAATCCTCTTCCGGCGACGACCAACCTCTTCTGGCGACAACAATGACGAAGATACTTTCGGTGAGCAAAGGTTATAAAGGCTTTGTGAGAGAAGATAATGTTTGGCGGAAAGAAGAAAGAAGAGGACCGATTTTCATTTTAACCCTACCATTTATTGGGTTAATGTTCCAGTGGGCCGAGAAGCACCAGAACATTCCCACTAGTGCAAATTCAGATTACACATAAGCGCCATGTAGGATACACTATTCGCTAGCTCACTTAATTGTTGAAGGCAATAGTTCACCGATGCATGAAACGCTAAATTTGACATTTCAATAAGCGTCTGAACCAAACAATGAAAAATATGAACGTTTATTGAAATGCCTATATAGATCCGATATAGCACCATTTTTTTTGAGAAACGGTCACAATTCCAAACATGCCTTAAATAACAAATCTATACATGAAGGACAGTTGGTTCGTAAAGTATTTCTATTTCCTTTAAGAGCCCCCTTTCTAGTTTTCTTAGTAGTTAATATAAGAAAATTGGCTTTAATTAATGAAACCAACTATTTAGTTAGGAAATCAACTCAACATATAATTATTACCATATAATCCAATTTGGACGTTACTTGATTGGTTGGTATCACAATAGTTATTACAGGAAAATTGGCTTTAATTATTCAAACTAACTACCTTAACTACTTGGGGTGAGAAACCAACTCAACATATAATTATTACGATATAATCCAACTTGGACGCTTTAATTAATCAAACTAACTACTTTACTTCACAATAGAGTTTTTATTTATAAGTAGTCACAATAGGGGCGTCTCCACCACTCTCAATTAAATCTATGTACATTACTTTAACAATATATAAAAATCATGTTTTTTAAAGCTGACCAAAAAATGAAACGATTCTTCTATCCTAGTAGTAGGTAAGCAATTCAACACATGAGGTCATATTTAAATTATAAAAGTTAGGATAAATTTCTGAAACCTCCTTTGAAGTTTCTGGCCATTATTAAAACTTTCCCTGAAGTTTAGTAATTACAACCACCTCCCTAAACTTTCAGACAGTTGCAAGTAGACCTGCTTTGTTAGAATCAGTTAACAAGAGTCATGAAAAAGTCCAAAGTACTCATGCAATTATTATTGTGGCTAGTTTCTACAAAAAGATAATAACAATAAAGAAGAAAAATAAATTTTAAAGTTACAGCTTTACCTTTGAGTGATTGATATGAAGGACAAATTTAAAAAATAAATCAATTTCAGAAAAGAGATTGGAAGGGCTTAGACTAGTGATTCATATGAAGAGAAAATTTGAAAAATAAATATTTTCGTGAAAAGTAAGTGCACGGGTATTTTAGACATTTTCATGACTCCAATACAAAAAAAGCTCCAACTTTATAGAGCCTAAGGTTGTGTTTGGTTGCAGTGCAAATAAATTTGCACTGATGCAAATTAATGGTAGTGCAAATGAAATGATTTGGGTGCAAATTCTGATTTATTTTTGTTTCAAATTTTACCTTATGGTTTTTATCGTTGCAGTACAAATGAAGTAGAATAAGATGTGGAACATAATGAAATAAAACCCAAAATAAAATTGAACCAGATTTTGCATTATTTTTATTTGCACTCCCATGCATTTGTACTAGTGCAAATAAGATTACACGACAACCAAACACAGCCTAAGGAGATGTTTACGGAGACTTCCTTTTCAAACGGGAATTTGAATAAGTGCTTATTAGTAGGGGTGAGTAAATGGGTAGGTTCCACCAGAAACCGAATGGAACTGACCCCCACCCAAGTCGGTTCCAAGGTCTAGGGGTTCACCCTATCCGAACCAATCTGATGAACTGGCCTTAGTTGAACCAGCTTTGGAACTGAACTTACCTTGATATAAACCCCAAAATATTTTTAAGGGTGTGAAGATTTGAACCCAAGCACTCATGGTTACAAAAGCCATGGTCTCACTTTACCATTGAGTTACTTAAGTGATTTGATCATTTGTTTTCATTTTAATATTTGAATGTATATAATAAATAACGTAAAAGTTAATATTTATCAAATTTAAATTATAATGACAAATTTTGAACCATATATTAATAATATTATGATAATCTACATATTAAATTATTCAATTTAATCAATAAAATAATAAGTTTTAAACTATATATTATCAATATTGAAAATCAAATTTTTAAAGGACATGTTTCATTTTTTTTGAAGGGGGAGAGTAAAGAAAGAATAGGTTCCATGGGTAGACCCTAGAACTAACCTTCATAGGGTTGGTTTCAATTCCAAAAACCCGGAACCAACCCCTATAGGGTAGGTTCTAGGTTCTTCCGTGGAACCAAACAAAATCGACCCATGCTCACCCCTAGTTATTAGATAAATACATTTTGAGCATTATATGGGACATCCTAAATGGGCCTTTTGTTTATAAAAGGGCTTCTCAAAACGTAAGAAGCCCAAAGCCTAAATCTTTGGCTTATTCTAAATGTGCCTTTTGGATTTATTTCACCAATTGATATTTATAGCCTTTTTGGGTGCTTTTGTCTTCTAATAAGCAATAAGTCACATAAAGCACTCATCAGAAATTGTTGCAAATGCAACCTAAATCTTTATTACCTTAAAAATCTGTTTTCCTTAATTCTCTCTCTCTACTCTATAAGACTTCGTTGCCTAGGCAAGAGGAGCATGCTGGAGGAGTAGAAAACCTAGCAATGGGGTGACAAGACAACCGTTCTCTAGTAAGGAGGAGCCTTGATGATTTTTTGTTTTCTTCTAACTTTATAACGCTTTGAGCCTTTGTGCCCTTAGACTTCTCATTTCTCTATTGTGCTTTGCAATTTTTCTTTCATTTGTAAAGTTTCTTTGCAAGTCAGTGATCAAGGCACCCTATCTGAGCATTGTGGTGGCCTAACCGAATGATGCTTGCACGCAAGGTTTAACCATTCAAACCCTTAGATTAACCACCCAATGTCCTGTGGTCGAGCCTTGTTTCTAGTAGTGGGTAAGTCATGGGTTGCTGGTTTGATAACTCGATCATCCCACTGTCCCATTGAATAATATCCTATGCAAGGCCTTTATCTAAAGAGTTCAGCCATTCAACTCCTTGGCTGAACCGCCTATCCCTTTATGGTCGAGCTAGGTCTATATAGGTTATCGGGCTTCGTCTCATCGGTATTACCTTTGGTACCCAGTTGTCATTCCTTGTTGAGCCTAAGCTTGGTTCGGTCTTCGGAATTTCAAGGTCTTGTTGTCTTGTCGATAAAGGAAGAGAATTGCGCTCAAAATAGAAACAAAATTCTTATTAAATTGCAGTTTTCGAGGTACAAGAGGTGTTCTTCAACTGATTGGCCTATTACGACAGGTCAAGTTCTTTCCAAATAAGTGATTTTACATCATGAGAGTCTTGAGATGACAACTATGACTAATTTTTGTCTAGTTTTCTAGCTTAGGTTCTTATTCTTTGGTCCTGTCTCCCTTGGGGCATTCATGGGAGATATAACTATTGAAGCATTCTCGTTGGATGAGTTATTTGATTTTGCTTTTGAGTTCTTTGCAGTCCTCGATGTCGTATCCATGACTTT
The DNA here is from genome assembly GCF_055504915.1 of Nelumbo nucifera. NCBI lineage: Eukaryota > Viridiplantae > Streptophyta > Magnoliopsida > Proteales > Nelumbonaceae > Nelumbo > Nelumbo nucifera. The sequence continues at coordinate 55,602,544 of NC_142651.1, read as the reverse complement.
GGTGGAATCTATAGTACTTGTCCTGGTCTCCTTAGTTGGATATGAACTTGCTAGGCCACTTGAGAAAGAATTTATCTCAGATTTCAAGTAGGATATTCGTTTGTGAGATTGAGATAATCTTCTTTTGTGATTGCTCTTGTCTTTGTTTCTATGATCATCTCTTTTTTTTGGTTTCTTTTTCTTTAATCTAATTTTTCTTCCTTTGTTTCTTGTGGTGTGCTTGCGTTTCCTTGGCACTAATGTACTTCTTGGCTCAGAGGAGAAGGTTAGCCATTTCTTTTAGAGGTTTCTTCAAGGAGAAGCTAAACTCTCAATTTCAAATGCCAATGGTGATGGTGACCACTACGAGTGAGGGGTCGAGGTCCCTTACCTATAAGGGCTCGGTGTTAATCTTTTAACATAGTCACATAGTGGCTCATCTTGTTTTCATCATTAGCGATGTTGAGGTCCTCCTATATTTCTTGTTGTTGATGAAGTGGTTCACAAATAAGTGGGCAAACTAGCCCCATGACCCAATCAAATCAGGCAGTTATATGGAGAATCATTGTTGAGCTATGTTCATGGTTGTTGCTTGGAGGCTCTACAAGTTATCGAAAGGTTATAGCCATGCAAGAGCATAAGAGCCCTAAAGTTTTCTAAGTGGTTTATAGGACCTCTAGTGTCATCGTAGGCTTGTATGCTTGACAACTTGAAATTGGTTGTGAGGGGCTTGTCTCAGATGTGTGCAGTGAAGGGAGGATTATTTGATAACTACTACTCGAAGTTGAGTTGCAACTTTCTTCCTCTCTCAATTGACAAAAGTAGAGCTCATATATCCTTAGTCTTCTCGTCGAGGTTCAATTTTTGAGCCGGTTCTAGGGACTAGTTGTCTACCATTGAATTATCCCTGACTCTAGAGGTCATTAAAATGGGGTTTATGTTGGTTGGCTCCTCACTTGACTGATCTCGAGCATTGTCCTATTGTCGTTGTAGCTACAAGGGTTATTGCTTATTCTGGTCGATCAAATGTCTAAGGTCTCGGCCTCGCTAATGAGGTGCTCCACATAGGGGTAGCAATAATTGACATTGTTGCTACCAAAACTGGAGCTGAAGGCGGTTTGGTAACTTCCGAGGTCAAGTGGCCGAGGGTCTCACCTGCAAAGAGTGAAAATATGTTAGAGGCCCCTAGAGTGTTCCTAGGGGTGAGGACTCTGATAGTTAAGTTAGTCGAGGGCTATTGGATAGCCGAGGTCATGACAAAAGAGTAAGTAGAAGAATCAAGTGTGTGTAAGTCCATACCTTAGGCTTTGCTACCCTTTTATAGTTAGAATCACCTAGGATCCCAGTAATGGGTAATCAGTAACTGTCCTACGAATCTTGGTCATTAATGTGGTTGTTATAGGGGTAAGATCCCATTGGCCAAGTGTTACCCCATCATTAATACCCGGGGAGAGAGCTTCAACTGATATCATAATGCTTGGAGTAAATGCTCTCATAGTAATGACATAGGGAAGTTATGACAATGCCCTTAGTCAAGGTCAAGGTGATGAAATTTCCCTTGGATAGTGCTACATGCCGTCACATGGTGAGACAACCAATTATACCCACATTATTTGCCACCTACTCTCGAGGCCAAGGTGACGAAATTTCCCTTGCGTAGTTTCATGTGTCGTCACATGGTAAGGTAGCCAATTATACCCACATTACTTGCCACCCACTCCCGAGGCCAAGGTCAAGGCTGGAGATTGGTTAGGTGCATAGGCATTGGCTTCAGTTGGAGGGAGTAAAAGGAAGATTAAGGATTAGATGGCTCGTTTTCGTACACTTGTCTTTGGTGACAATCATGGGTCAAGATGGTTGGAGATGCCAGTTTGATGTAGTCTGACCCGATGGGTGCAAAAGAATCGGGGCCAGACCTCTTGGTGTCATTTAACATTCCAAGGTAGATGGCACATGGTGGCTATTGGTGTGGGTGGTTGAGGCAGTGCGTTGGTGACTGTTGGATGAAGAATACCCGAGCCGTCCGCTTTTCTTTAAATAGGAGGGAGAAAGTCTAAGGGAGTCCATCATTTAGCGATTGTGCTACTGTTTGGAGATCCCAAAGACCTTAGCTAGCATTCCACTCCCGCTAAAAGTTTTCAACTTTTGGTTTCTCTTTGTTTAGGGAAGACTTCGTCTTTCACCATATCCACTTTAGATTCTTGGCGCAAGGCCTACTCACTCCGTGACTGAACCATTCCTTGTAGTAGCCCTACCTGAGATAGTAGTAGTAGTAGTAGTTCCAAGAGTCCTTAGCCTTTTGAGGTGGAAGTCTTACAGAGAAGAATTGCATCTCACAAGGCCGAGTGCGACTAGGAGAGTGAATTCATGGATGAGAGAACATGGTCGATGAGACCATAGGGTGACACCCTTGGAGGTCCCATAGTGGTGCTGCCAAGAGGTGATGCTCTAAGCAGTGTTATGGTAGTATACGCAATGAACAGAGATGAAGAAGAGGTTGAGGGTGAGGCCGATGAGGAGGAAGGGGTCGAAGGACAAGGTGAAAGAAATGTACGTCTGACACGTTCCAGCTTGGATAGTGTCTTCGGTCAAGAAGACATTTTAAAACTCGTTGAGAAGTATTTCATACCCGAGGACTATAGGGGTAGAGTCCTTCGAGTTGGTGATAGGTCATGGTTGTGCAAGGAGGGCAAGGTGTGTGTCCATTAACATCATTTACAGTTTGGGTTGTGTTTCCCATTGCATCCCCTCATCCTTGAGTTGCTAAATCACTATAGCTTTGTTCTTAAACAACTCACTCCCAATATGGTTAGGACCATTGTTGTTGTCATCGTTGTAGCCCATAAACAAGGGGTTCCAATGATAGTGAACCTTTTTTGGAATTTATTTGCTTTGAGGAAGCACCCCGAGGGTAACGAGTTATGGTATTTTTAGGGACGACAGGGTAAGATAGTGGATAACCCATCGTTCGTCCACAACTAGAAGAAGAAATTTTTCTTCATGAGGTGCCTTGAGGGTTAGTCCTTTAGATCTGGTTGGGGAAACCTTATGTGGTGGCCGAGAGGATTGTGCCACTTTGTAGAAATAACAAGAAGGCGTTGTTTAGTCAGTTTTAGCTAGGCAGGACGATCCATGCTGGACTCCTAGTGAAGGAGGCCATGGTGATGGTTGGTCTTAGTCTTGCCTCTTACAACTTCTCCATTTCTACATAAGAGAAATATTTGATCAGTATGACTGTATAAGTAACAAAACAAAGCTAAGGTAAGAGTGGATAACCCGTCGTTTATTCACAACTAGAAGAAGAAATTTTTCTTCATGAGGTACCTTGAGGGTTGGCCCTTCAGATCTGGTTGAGGAAACCCTATGTGGTGGCTAAGAGGATTGCACCACTTTGTAGCAATAATGAGAAGGCATTGTTTAGTCAGCTTTGACTAGGTGGGACGATCCATGCTGGACCCCTGATGAAGGAGGCCTTGGTGATCGTTGGTCTTAGTCTTGCCCCTTGGTAGGAACAACACTATTGTTAGTTGTCTTGTGCGTCTTAGCTTTGTTTCATTACTACTGATTAAATATTTCTCTTGTGTAGAAATGAGGAAGTTGTAAAAGGCATATTTGCTAGCGTAGGTTGATGAGAAGGCAAAGGTTGCAAAGAAATGAATTGTGACTGAGGGTATGCCTTACCGATGTACTAATGAAGAGGCAGGAAAGGAGAAGGCCAAAGACAAGGCTACCCAGAAGAAGGTTGTCACGCAGAAGCGACCTAGTGAAGAGGGGAATGATACTAGGCCCCCGAAGAAGGCGACGGTGAAGGACCGCCAAAATGAGGGGCCCTCGAACACCCACCATTCTTAGGTTGTGCCACACTCCACTATCACTGACACACTAGAAGATTATGACGCGCTTGCCCACCAATGCATTTACAGACCTAAGTAGAGTGTTAGGGAAGGCGAGATTTTATCCATAGAAGGTGTTAGTCATCAGTTTGTTGTGGGGATGATCCTCCCTGAGGACTAGTAATCATGGAGTCAGCAATTTGTGCACCCCGTCCATGAGGTGCTACTAGACAAGGTGGTTGAGGTAAGCATCACATTCCTCTATATTGTTTACTTCTTCGCGTTGTGGCCCATGATTCTGACTTGTTCTTACTATAGATGGCTTCAGCTTCCAATGGCCTATAAGACAAGGTTGAGTTCCAGCTTCAACAACTGTGGTAGGCGAAGGAAGACATCGACTAGTTTAGGCGCAAGGCTGTTGAGTTCCAAGCGGCAAAGAGGGAGGTCAAGGCTAGGATGCACGAAGCGGGTGGATGCTGAAAGAAAACCAAGGTTGATGCCAAAGTCTGATTTGCAATCCATGGAGCATAAACTAAAGGTGGCACCTACCAAATTGAAGGACACATCCGCTAGTGCCATCTCTAAGTATAAGGTTTCGGAGTAGTACAAGAAGGACTTGGTTGACTTTGGTAGTCTGTCATATCTGGAAGGTTTTGAAGACTGCAAGGCCCAAGTACTGAAGATCGTTCTAGACTTCGATGCTGAGAACTTGGATCCCTTTAGTGGGGGAAATCAGGGCTAGAAGACAACCAAGAATCCAAAGACGACTGAGGTCCAAGATGGAAATTCTCTTCATCTGGATGGCGGGCAGGAGGTCACTATTGTTGACACCAAAGCCAAGGGGTAGACTAGGGATGCCCAGTCTTAAAAATCTTTCTTCGAGAAAGTAGTAGTTGTTGACACTTGTACAACTAGCCTGCATGCCCTTTTTTATGATACTTTTCTCCTTTTTCTTCTCTCTTTTTTTTTGTGAGGGTCAAGGTGCCCTTTTTTTTTATACACTTGTACAAATTTCCAATTAATATAAAGAGCATTTTGCCTAAGTATATGTGCAAATAAACAAGAACAAAGTAGTGAAGAGGAACACTTGCTTTTATCATCAGTAGTTGCGTATATTGGCTTATATTATTGATAATATAGTTGGAGATTTTTTGAATTCCAAGTACGAGGTACTAATCTTCCTCCGAGGTATACAAGTCGAAAGGTTCCTAGTCCCACTACTTGTTTGATCCTATAAGGCTCCTCCCAATTGGGGCCAAGCTTCTCAATGCGAGGTTCAAGAAGGATGATTTTTCTAAGAATGAGGTCACCCTCCGTAAAGTGACGCTCTCTGATTCAAGAGTTGTAGTATCGTGCCACCCTTTGTCGATAGGTGGCAACTTTGATTTGGGCTTGTTCTCGAATACCCTCCAATAAGTCAAGGTTATTTTGGAGCTCTCCATTGTTCTCAACCTCGTTGTATGCTTCATTTTGAAGCATCAATTGACTGATTTCTACTAGGGTAACTGCTTCCGTACCGTAGGCTAGGTTGAATGCGGTTTCTCCCATATAAACCTATTCATGGGCCGGGTAGCGCAGCCCAGCTTAGTCCTCGGACTGGTTTGGACATTTTTTTTAGTCCGCGGGCTTGACCTTAGGCTTAAAACACCAAGCCCGATTACTTTTCAAGTCGGGCTCAGGATTTGTCAAAAAAGCCCGACCTGACTTTTTATATAATATAAAATATATAATTATTTTCTATAATTTCTAAACCCTAACTCGACTTACCCTTTCCCTCTTTTGATCGATTGTATTAACTTTCTCACTTCTCACTCTCAGTCTCTAGCTTAATGAACCAGTGATATCTAGCAACAACCAGCACTCTCTTATGGAAGTCCGAACTCTGTTTTTTTGAGCTTTTGTTGTTCCTTTTCTCATTTGACTTTGAATGAAGTTTAAGTTCATTTATTTTCATTCTATTAGTTTTGTTAGTTTTTGTTCTCTTAGTTTGTAAATTCATTTGATTTTGACGCATGTTTAATTTTGAATGATTTTTGTGATCATTAATTTGTAGATTAATAATTGCTTCATCCATATTTGTAGATTCATTACTTCATTAGTTATCTTAGTTCTTTTATATTTATTTTTACTAGGAATTTAATACATTTCTGTATTTTTGTCCTTTCGTCTTTGGGATATTTCTATTAAAGCTTAGTTTAATCATTTTGTTTTTGATAGATTCTTTGTATTTATCAAAATTTTCATCTCTTGACATTTTCAATTTATAACTTCATTTGCTTTTGTTTTTAAACTTTTTTTAATTCTAAGCCATTCATTTTGTTCTGTTTTAGACTCTTTTACTTTTATTAGTATGAGCTTCTTCTTGTCAATAATTATAGTTATCTAGAGTAAAGAGTTTGTAGATTACTATGCTTGTAAATTCTTCTCTTTATCTTAGTTTATAGATTACTATGCTTCATTTATGATATTGCCCTAGATATATAATTTAGGATATTAGATTGTACAAAGTAACTAACTATAAAAGTATTTCTTTTAAAAAGTACAAATTTGATCAAGAAGAATCTCCTCACGCTGTGAGATGTACTAGGCTTCACTTTTGAAGGATTTCAGACTTATGTACCGACATGACACTATCTGCTACAATGTAAGTGTGCACCACCCACATTTTTGCAAGAAGTCCTTCATTTATTACCCATATACAAGATATGATGGCATATATGTAAGTTTTTGGGCTAGGCCTGAAAGAAAAGTTGTTGCCCACTTGCCCGGGCCCAGAAATTAGCTGAAGGCGATGTCTTTGTTACAGCCTTACAGGTTGTCTTGTCTTCTACGAGGATATTGGACCAATCATCAGTAGTTTGCTATATGAACCTGTATAAATAGAACTGACCTGGTGTATCATAATTGGTCCACTCTACATTTGCGAATTGAACTGTAGACTTATTCAAATGCCTTAATGCATTGCAACGTGACAAGGGGCCGGGTTTAAAACTAACGATGGTTGAGAAAAGTTTTTGCATTAATTTTGTTTTCTATGAAGTTATGCCCACTCATTCCATCCTATCTAAACCATGTCTCAAGCTCAACCATTAACTAACTATATGGGACCGGTTACATTTCTAAATCTCATTATTAAATATTAAATATTGGGCCCGATTATGATACTGGGATAAGGCATCGTATCTAATATTTAATAATAAATTTATAAATAAAGGTTTAAAATTTCGAAATGTATCGATGATTAATACATATCGTATCGTAGGTGTTTTAGGGTATAATTTGATTCAAATGGTAGATAGGCCTTAAATCGATCCCTTTCAATATAATCAGATACACCCAAAGTGTATTGATATTTTGAACTTTGCTTATAACCAATCAATAAGCGATATCAACAGTAGTAACCAGTCAGTTGGTATTCGTATATCTTACCTTTGTGGCATTATATATCATATTTATCTTTCAGGTATATTTACCTTCTTTCTTAATGTTGTTAGGAATGAAACTTTGGTTTTTAAAATAAATTATTAATTAATGTTGTGAAACAAATAAACCCAGAAACAAGATAAACAATTGGCAAGTAGAAAAAATAGGAAAATTTTGCAAAATAAAGTAACACAAAACCTGGACAGAAATTTGCGGTTACAATTTTAGTTACATAGCCTTTTCAACATAGCTCCCAATACAGAAGTTTCTTCTCCCCTGTATCTCGCATATTCTCCTGTTCTCCTTTCTTGGCACCCAAGATACAAGATTGATTTTTGTGCAAGGTACAAGGTTATTTTTATGAGAAACCCTTAAACCAGGTCAGCCAAACAAAATTTTGCTCGCGGGAGTAGGGGTTTGGAATCGGAATTGGAATGGTCCAATGATTGGGCGGAATTGGAATTCCATTCTCATTTCTATTGGAATGGCATTCCCACATTTGAGTGCCCTTAGCCATTCCGATTAATTCTAATTCCTATTCTCATTCCTGTCTAAATCAAACATACTATGGGAATGAGCCATTCCGATTCTGATTTTGGAGAATTTCAATTCCGATTCCAATTTCATCTACAAACCAAATGGACCCTTAATAAGAAACGGATTTGTGAGTCCCGCAAGATCTTGCTACAAGTCCAAAGTCCAATGAGTCCCATTACAGCGATTCTGGATACTTTCAAGTATTGAATACAACTGACTCAATTATGTTTTCCTTAACATTGCAAGTCTATGCTGTGGGGTGAACTATGGACCTTTGCTTCTACCATAAATCACTATGAACTTTTTGTTCTTTGTATTTTTATCAATTTTATTGGATTGGGTCATGGAGCAGATTGGTAATTAGAATTCAAGATATTGATTTTGTGAAAAGGTATAAAGAAGGAAAAAATAAAAACACAAAAAAAAACTGCATCATTTTTGGAAAAAATCTTCTAAACAATAATAATAATTGATTATTGGATGTCTAAACAGCCATTTTAGAAGTAATAGTAGAGGTGTAAATTGAGTCGGGCCGGGCTGCCCCATCGGCCTGACACGGCACGGTACGATGGCACACGGGCTGTGCTAGGCCTAGGGTTCCAAGTCCACAGGTCGGCATGACTATGCGTGTTGTGCCGCTCACAGCCCACATGTTGGCACAGCCTAGCCCGTGGCACAGCCCATGGGCCACACTCGGCCCGCCCGATGATTCCAACGGCTAGTTTCAACTTTTTGGGTTTTTTTTTATAGAAATACCCCCCAACGATTATAAACAACTATATATATAGGGGGTTATTTATATATTTTGGTTTTGGGGGGAGAAAGAATGACACAAATGACACCCAACAGCTATATAACAGTTAGTTTGGGGGCATTTTGGGTAAAGTGATAAATAACTTTACAATGACCAAAATACCCCTCCCAACAACTAAAAAAGGCTAGTTTTTAAGGTATTTTGAACAATTGAAGTATTTTCAATTCCTATAAATACCCTATCCTCCACCATTCTCATCACACCAACTCAACTATTCCTATAAATAGTTCTATCCTCCATTTTCAATTCTTGCAATGATCAAAGTCAAGAACAATAGGAGAAAAATCAATCTTTTTTGTATACTCAATAGTTGTATAGCATTTTTCAAATTATTGCAAATTTTGTTTTAATTTTATTTAATTTATTTGATATTTTTTAATAATGTAATTTTTATTTTCAAATTGTAACTATATTGTATTTTTATATTTTATTAATTTATTCTATTTTCCAATTTTCATATTCCATTCATCCAACCATTGTATGCTTTGTATCATTCAAATTTAAATGAAATAAAATTCCTATTTTTCTTCCAATTTGTTATTCATCACTTTGAGTCTTTGTCTCTTTGACCTCTTATTTAGTTAAGTATTTTTTTTATTTCTTTGTTAGATTTCTTATTTTTTCAAATAGTTCCCAGAGGAAAGTTAAATATTTTAGTTTTACTTAGCAAAGAAATAAAAAAATAAAAAATGTTAAAGAAAACAAAAAAAACCAGTTTATCCCGGTTTGACCCATGCTTAAGGCCCAGCCTGACATGGCCTACGCCCACGGCACGGCTTGCAGCCCACATAGGCTTCGACCGTGGGCCGGGCTGGGCCAACCCCCAAATTATCCTTGGGGAGGGAGGCATGGCCCAAGACGGCCCGCAGGCTGGCACGACACAACCCGTTTTACACCTCTAAGTAATAGAACAAAATTCGAATACAAAATAGACTTAAAATTATTTTTGTAATGATTTTGGTACACGTTCCCTAATTGTAAGTAAAAGTTTAGAAGTGTTGCCCTTGAGTCGTGTATGCTCGGTCCAATCATATTCAGCCATGTTGATCGACCTTGTTTTAGCAACACCAACTACAACCATGTCTTTGTATTAATCATGGTTTTTGAACCGTTGTTGACCTGATGGTTGGACTATTCTACCCAAAAACCATCCAGACAATCGGTTTTGTTTCACCCCTGAACCATTTCTTAACTAAAATCCATTGACTTGGACAATAACCTACTGACCAAGGCGATCAAATCATCCACGTCCCATTCGAATAGGATAATGGATTCTATATGGCAATTTCTATCCTACCCAGTGGGTATTTACCCCTACCCATCCTATTGGGGCAAGTTTTTTTTTATGCTTAAAGGATGGATTTTGGGGCGGGGACAGATTTTTGGATTGTACACCGTGTTAGACAGTTTTGTATGCCCTTAGCTTCAATCAGAATGATGTACTTTATGAGTTTATTGTAAATGAATAAAGATACATATTTGATTCATGTTCCCTTGGTATGTTTCTGTGTAATACCCTTAAATTGGACACTTAATGAGACTCGTGTTAGTTTAGAATGTTCATAGCCAGTGGGTCGGTCTGGGGAGACCTATCCTGACAAGGCTGACACTGTGGTGCCACCAAGTCGGTTGGGGTGGCCTGTCTCAGCTGCCAGGGTGAGACCCTAGGCACATACAGTGTAGGATTAATTGAATCTTTGAACTGGACCAGATTTCCAGTATTGCCCTGGACCTTGGAGATTGATGGGCAAAACTAGAAAGTTACACCCGACCCCTAGACTTGATTATGATACTACACTAGGTGTCGGATTAGGCTATCTTTGATGTACCAATCAGTGAGATCCTTAGCGGGGGTCAAAACCTGGGTATGTTGGGACAGTCCGAGAATTCATCTAAGTGGGTGATCATAGTGACAGGATCAGCCCCTTTGTCGGACAAAGGTAATGATCGGGGATGCACTCTCACTGATGGAAACCAAGACTGCCGGTAGCCGATTTCAACCATTGAGATTTGTTTTGCAAAATATATTTTATATAAGATATAAAAGTATATATATTATAGTTTCTAAAATGTTTGCAAGAAGGTTTTAATTTCCGGGATCCATATGAGTGGAGAGTGCAACACTGTTCCTTGCAGCCGAGGGAGAGGTCCTCTCTTGTCGGGCAGTGTATGATCATTATGGGCTAAGAGGTTAAGTGTAAGACCATTGAGAATAACACCTGATGGGCTAATCTTGCATCTGCCCACAGTCCCTGGGTGTTACAAGGTGGCTTGGCCCATGGACCACTTAGTGTAAGTGTTGGGCCCATAGAGCCCATTTGATGGGTTTCAGGGGGTACACTGTCTTCAGTAGTGCATTCGGCCAGGCCTTGTAACAAAGGCTGGGCTGAACCCATGTGGCTGATGTGTAGATCAATGCTTGGGTCCCACGCCATACAAGGAAGCCCAATTGGGCAACAGTTTGGAAGGCTTTTTGAGTACATAACCTTAAATGGGCCTTAAGCCCATTTCGAACTAGGCTGATTTGATCAGTCATTTAAAGGGGGCGAATTCTGAAGTGGGTCAGCTAAAAGGATTGGGCTTAAACCCTATCCACTCAGAGAGTCCAAGATCTAAATGAGATTTAGATCTGGAAACCTCCTAATTATATTAGGAGATAGCTGATCTGATCTGCAGATAAGATAAGGATTATCCCTTATCATTAAGGGACTTCTAACCCAAATATGATTTGGATTAGCAACTCCTAATCTGATTAGGAGCTGATCCCTTTGAGATTATAAAAGGGGAAGGGGGCGGCAGCCTTTTACATGATCAACAACATTCTTCTCTTTGAAGAAAGAGAGATTGAGAGATTTCCTGCATACTGCGAATTCTCTCCTACCGCCACCTTCCTGCCATTGCCATTCCTTCAGTTCGATCTCCAGTTCTTGGGAGCAATCAAGATTTGATCTTGATCTCAATCTTTTGGGAAAAGATTGGTTGGAGCTGTACTCACAAGCCGTCCAGTTGATTCTTGCGAAGGGTCAAGTTCTTTTGAAGAACATTGTTGATTCTGCTCCATCCTTCACTGCACCATCTTCAGTGGGAGCAGATTTTGGATCCTTCCTTGGGTGTGAATACCTCCACTGGGAGATAGTATTTCTCCGTATCAGGTATAATCCTCTCCCACTCCTTTTGGTTCAGATCTGGTTCAGTTTATGGTTCAAGATTGATCCTTGAAAATATGATTTTCTAAATAGGGAATACGATTCCCAGTTGAAGGGAGAGATAAATTTTTTTTTGAAATTCGCCCCTTATTCCGCAATCTTTGGGCGTCCATAGGATGGATCTCTCATCCCTTCACATCGTACGGGTATGGTATTAGGTTAAGCATGACTCTCCCCGATCCGCATATTGTTAGAAAGCATATGAGCTTTATAAATTAAGTGTTGGATTTAATAATATTTTGAACTTTATGTGAAGGACAACTGATAATTTGTGTATTTTATATATTTTAATCAAATAATTGGAATTTTTGTTGTTTATTCATGTTATTTTACTTATTTATTGCTTATATATGTCAAAAATAATAGGAAATTAGATGTAGGTTCTAAATCCAACCCACCCCTACCCATGAATGTGGGGAGGGTAGCATTGGAGAGGGTTTTGCATTTTCATGTATGGGAAGGGTTTGGATTCTCAAAACGTGTCTATCAATTTTCTAATAAAAGCGAAAATTGTCATTTCTATTTGCAACATTTTAGATTAATTAATACAAATTTTATAAGATTAATATATTTTTTTCTATCACAAGTGTTTTGAGTTATTAATACAACATTTGGTACCATTGGTGTTTCTTAACGAAACATCGAATTTGATGTTTGTACTATAGATGTCAACACTCAATCCAATTTGTATATTTTTTTTAGTGAAAGTGGTCTTCTGGTGTGATGTAACAAAACAATTTCTTAAAAATTTGTATTGACCAACCTAAAACTTGCAAGTGACAATGGTACCAAGCACAACCTTAAGCATGAAACTAAAATTTGTATTGACCAACCTAAATTATTTAGAGCATGCATATGATCTATGGAGAACTAAACTTTTCAAGCTATACATATGGGAAAGGAATTCTTAAAGAGTTAAAAACTTTGGAGCTTTGTTGTCGACCAAATTGATATGAAAACCCTTCCTCATCTACTTTAGCATGAAAGATAGCAGTGATGAACATATGGAAACCAAGGATGAGGACTGACTCATACATTTTCTACGGGAGATGGAGAAAACCCCAAACCATTCGAATTTGAAGACACATGGACTAAGTACAAGAATGTTTTTAGGTGAGCTTTTCAACAAAGGGTATTTTGGTCTTAAAAGTTAATATTTTCTCTTGCTCACCGTTTCTCCTATTATTTTCAAAACATAACCGAATGTACTAATTGACCAAACTTGGTTAGAGCTGTAAAGTGAGACGTGACGTGGCCAGCCCAAACCCCAGTGTTGTACGAGTGTTGGGCTTTGAGGCCCGTAAGCCACCAGGCCAGAGGCCACAATGGCACAATACGAAAAAGTGGGCTGTGCGGCCCGTGCCAGAACAGCCAGCATCCCAATCATGACATGGTCTGTGGTCCAAGCATGGCCCAACACGACATAAGCTCCCAGTACGTTCCTGCCATATTTTAGGAACATCTCGGATGATAGTATCAGAATCGACGATGTCATCATTAGGAGATATTCCTAATACATGGCGGAGATGTACTATGGGGCGGAGACGTAATCTCTTTTGGGCCAGGCAGGTACAGCCCCATTGGCATGGAATGGCATGCCCAAGCTTATGTACCGGCATGGCACGGCCCGCAAAAGTGGGTATGACCCACATTACACCTCTGAAAGCCTATCATTTATTATTCATTTTTTATTTTTATACACGATATGATGCCATATATGTTGTACGTAAGTTTTGGGCTGGGCCTGAAAGAAAAATTACTACCCTGGCCCAGAAATTTGTAGAGAAGGTAGATTGGGTAAAAAATGATCATCCTAATGCAAGTGCTGGTATATTCGTTAGGAATGGCAGCGGGGTGGGTATGGCCAGGTTTTGTCTGCCCCATATCCGACTCCGAATTTAAATTCCCCACCCTATACTCATCCTGAATCCTGGCGGGGCTAAAGATCCTCACTCCATTCCCGTCGGGAAATAGGGATCCCCGCCTATCTAAAACTATTTTATATTATATAATATAATATAGTATAATATAATATATAATATTAATATAAGATAGATGTATTAATAAGTATCTTTTATACCAAAGGGGTGGTCTCCCCTTTCGCCAAATGGCAGTAATTTAATTACTGATGGGGTGGTTGGTAATAGCAGCCACCCCATTAGTATTGTTATTATAAATAATTAATAATTACTGTTATTATAAATATTGTTAATAAATAGATATTTACTTTAGTTTTACTTTAAATTAAAATTATAAATATTGTTAACAAATTTAGAAATTATTGTTATATTAAAAATAATTAAAAATGTTATTAAAAGTGTTGTTATTGATTATTTAATAAAATATTATAATTACTGACTATTACTAATAAATATTGTTAATTTAATTTAATTTTGGTAACTATTAATTTAATGAATATTGTTAATAAATCATATTCATAAATTTAATAGTTACTGTTATAATAAAAATAACTAAATAATATTATTAAAACTATCATTACTAATTATTTAATAAAATATTATAATTACTTACTATTATTGATAAATGCTGTTAATAATTAAATATTTAAATAATGTTAATAAAAATCAGAAAAAATAATGTTTGTCTTTTTGCTTATTGAATTTCTTTGGTTTAAGTTTTTGGGTTTTGTGCTTTAAAGATTGTTACATAGTGTTAGTTAAAAATGCTATTAGCATTTAGCTTAATGATTTGCTTTAAGTTTCTAAATATCAACATGGGTCGATACGCCCTATGTCGGTGCTTTTTTTTATGTTTTACTTTTTTTTTTCAAAATTGGTTCGGAGGGGCCGGTTTGAGGCTTGGCTACCCTTTGAACCAGTGGCTAACCCAATACAACCCCTATAGAGGCATATCGGGAAGCCACCAGCACGATACGTATCGACTGATACGGGCCGATATGTGTCGATACTTTGAACATTGAATTTCTTTGGTTTACATTTATAGATTTTGTGCTTTGAAGATTGTTACATATTGTAAGTTAAAAATATTGTTATTTGATTTTTTTTTTGAAATTTGATAACTGTTATACCTAAAATTGTCAAATAATGTAACAATAACAACTATCAAATAATTATAAAAATTATCGAATATAAATGAAAAGAAATTACCATTATTAGGCATAAATTACCAATATTTATAAAAATTACTAAAAATAAATCAAAAGAAATTATCACAAATTAGTAGACTTTAGGATGATAATTACTTGAAATTATCAAATGGTAATAGAATTTGGTGGGGCCAGGCACTGAGGTTGCACATGTGAACCATCAAACGGTTCAAAAACAAGGGTAGGATGTAGGCAATCATGGCTTCCAAGCACACGAACTGCACGTGAACTGGGAGCTGCCACAGAAGTCGGACCGAGAGCGTGCACATAAAAGCATTGGAATGGAACAACAGGCATTTAAGACGCCCCCATCGGCCTTCGCTTTGGTTACTTCTAGTACAATTTATTCTTACTGTGCACAACCACAGAAAAACATGGAACTCGATAGGAACAAGGTTGATGGAATTTGAATATAACGGCTATATATTTGTATATAAACCATGTGATGTAATAAACTCCGACCAAGATATCTCGTGAAAGCAAGATCAGCGCCCAGAGCTTCAGCTCCTCAACAAAGAAACTCTCCCCAACAAAGGATCCCCGTGATGAAGAGCCCTTAAACCTCACGAGTTTCATCTTCTTCTCCCAGAAATGCTTCCAAGAACTCGTTTTCAAATTCTCACCCATCACCTTCAAATACCCCTGCAACTCATTCCCAAGCACATGCAGTTTAACCAAGCCACACAAGTCTTTATCTTTCCATGGAAACCAAACAAATTTTCTTCTTCTTCACCTTCTTCCACTACTTAGTTTCCCTTCATGCCTCTGATCTCCAGACCTACATTGTTCAGTTACACCCACATGGGATGCTCAACTCAGCCTTCAGTACAAGGCTGGAGTGGCATCTCTCATTCCTCGACCGAATCGTTGCTTCAGAAGATACCCCGTCTTCCCGCCTTCTCTACTCGTACCATTCTATCATGGAAGGTTTCGCAGCTCGTCTCTCGCAGTCTGAATATGAAGCCCTGAGAAGCATGCACCATGTCATTGCAATTCGACCCGATCATGTTTTCCAGTTACAGACCACTTACTCCTACAAGTTCTTAGGACTAAGCCCCACAGAAGATGGTTCTTGGTTGCGGTCAGGCTTCGGTCGTGGTACAGTCATAGGGGTACTTGACACTGGAGTGTGGCCTGAGAGTCCGAGCTTCAATGATCATCTGATGCCTCCAGTGCCCAAGAAGTGGAAGGGGATCTGCCAAGAGGGAGAGAACTTCAACTCTTCCAACTGCAACCGCAAGCTCATAGGTGCCCGGTTCTATACTAAAGGGCACATGACATCTTCACCTCTCCCAAAACCAACTGAAGTAACAGAATACATATCCCCACGCGACTCACACGGCCACGGCACCCACACATCATCGACGGCAGCAGGAGCTTCTGTCCCAATGGCAAATGTGCTAGGAAATGCTGCAGGCGTGGCTCGAGGTATGGCGCCCGGGGCCCATGTTGCAATATATAAAGTCTGTTGGTTCAATGGCTGTTATAGCTCAGACATTCTAGCAGCAATGGACGATGCAATTAGAGATGGAGTTGATGTCCTCTCCCTCTCTCTAGGCGGCTTTCCAATACCACTTTTTGATGACAGCATTGCAATAGGCAGCTTTAGAGCTATGGCAAGGGGTATTCTGGTAGTTTGCGCAGCTGGTAACAACGGTCCAATCCCAAGTTCAGTTGCCAATGAGGCTCCTTGGATAACAACTGTCGGTGCCAGTACACTTGACCGGAGATTTCCGGCCATTGTGCGGCTTGGCAATGGTCAATTCCTCTATGGAGAGTCTCTGTATCCAGGAGACCAGTTGCCCAACAGTGAGCAAGAGCTTGAGCTGGTGTATGTGACTGGCGGGGATAAGGGGAGTGAACTTTGCTTCAAAGACTCCCTCCCAAGAGCTCAAGTCCGTGGGAAAATGGTAGTTTGTGACAGAGGTGCCAATGGAAGGGCCGAAAAGGGACAAGTTGTGAAGGAATCTGGCGGTGCTGCGATGATTGTAGCAAATACGGAGCTCAACCTGGAGGAGAATTCAGTTGATGTTCATGTCTTGCCAGCAACACTGATTGGCTATACAGAAGCTTTACAATTGAAGAGTTACATAAACTCTACAAGGAGACCCAGAGCTCGAATTTTATTCGGAGGAACAGTGATTGGGAAAAGCAGAGCACCAGCAGTTGCTCAGTTTTCATCGAGAGGGCCAAGTTTAACCAATCCTTCAATCATCAAGCCAGACATTATTGCTCCTGGAGTAAACATCATTGCTGCCTGGCCTCAAAACTTGGGTCCCTCAGGCCTACCAGAAGATTCAAGGAGAGTGAATTTCACTGTTTTGTCAGGGACATCCATGGCTTGTCCTCACGTGAGTGGGATTGCTGCTCTGGTACGTTCTCTTCACCCTGACTGGAGCCCTGCAGCAGTTAAATCTGCAATCATGACAACAGCTGAGGTGACAGACCATTGGGGAAAGCCAATCATGGACGGAGAAAAACCAGCACAAGTGTTAGCAATTGGAGCTGGACATGTAAACCCTGATAGAGCAATTGACCCAGGGTTGGTCTACGATATCAGGGCAAGTGAATATGTAACTCATCTCTGCACTCTTGGATACACAAGTTCACAGATTTTCACCATCACTCACATGAATGTGAGTTGCCATGAAATCATGGCGAAGAGCAGGGGTTTCAGCCTTAATTACCCCTCCATGTCTGTGACTTTCAAGGCTGGGAAAACAATGAAGATGATAAGAAGGCGACTAACAAATGTGGGTTCCCCTAATTCCACTTACTCAGTGGAGATTATGGCACCTCCAGGGGTCAAAGTAATAGTTAAACCACAACATTTGACATTCAATCATGTATACCACAGTTTGACATACAATGTCTGGTTTATATCCAAGAAGGGACCAGAGAAGCTCACATACGCAGAAGGATACTTGACATGGGTACATACTCAACTCAGCCATCACAGGGTAAGAAGCCCAATTTCAGTTACTTGGACAAACAAGCAGCAGTAGTAAGAGTAAGAAATCCTTTGGCAATAGTATTGTCTAAGGTGACATTGATGGTTTATCTGAATTCAGTTTGTATTATTGGCTCTAGTAGAATTACATATAGGAGACAAAAGTGAAGCTTCTTTATCGTTCGATAGAGGGAAAAGTCAAGTCACTGTCATATTAAGTTCTAGAAAATGTATTGTGTTCCTATTATTCAATATTGGATTTATTTGAATCTTCAAATAGTCAAATTGATTGTTTCAAACCACCAGTACTGAATGCCCGGCATATTCCACTCTTCATTTAATGGAATACTCTAACCAAATTCTCATTATATCAGACATAGAATAAGATGGGGAAGTACAGGTTTTGAGTGTCAGAATTCTTCAATGCATAAAATCTATTACCTAACTTGTCTGGTACTAAGTTGCAAAATATTTGGAAGATAAGAAAATAAATGTCCCTTAAAAGGCCACATATAATGCTCTCATATAAGTAGTCTCATTTCACTTAGATTTACAAATTAGCCAGGCTTGCATCTTATTCTTATATAGCACACGTAAGCATTACTGCACAATGCTAAACAAAGTGAAGCCATATTTTCAGGAACAATGAGATTTTGAGAATTTCCATGTCCAAAAGTTATGCAATACCACACCCTAGGAGTAACTGTTTTGAACTAGCATTTTCTTAACACGCAACGTTGGTGCACTACTTTATATATAGCAAGACCAAAGAAATTTCATCAATTTAATAGAACCAAGAAGAGCCTTGTTGTTAATATCTCTAACAGGAAGGAAAAAATAAAAAAGCAACATACAAGACTTGCTACACCGAAATCAAATACAAGCAGCAATTAATTTCATTGCTGCATCCCTGGTCCGGGTGTCCCTGTCCCCATAGCAGAATAGACCTGTTAACTCCACTTCTTGCTAAGTTGCCAGCTAAGGCATTGACAGATCTGGGTACCCACTTGAATGAGATATTCAAGTGCGAGCCAATGCTCTAGCTTCTCTAATGGCGCACTATTTTATATTGCTCTGATTAATATGAAAACCAGCTAGTGCTGAAATTGAGAGATGAGCATGATTTTTTCCACTCTGTAGTCTGTATATATATAAAAACTGCTTTTAGAAACGAATTGAACATTACCAAAACAGGCAACTGATTAAAACATAGTACTTGAATTGAAGTTACATTGCCAGTAGCCAAGATTATCAAATTTCAGGTAAGCCAATTACAAAAGCTACAAACCGGTAAATGAAAATAGAGGGCAGACAAGGGGGAAGGATGTACATTGCCTCATTTTTTGATGAACTGCAATCCGTTCTCATTTGAGTATCTCTCCATGAACCTCATGAACCTGTCCCATTCTCGAGGACTCCGCATTACATATTTTGCCTCTATTCTTGCTGGTTTTCCATTAACAAATTTGGCGCTAACATCAACTGACTGAAGAACACCTTCTTCATCAATCATGTAAAATCCAGTGATGTCACCAAGCTCACTAGAGGAATCAAATACAGATGGTTGTTCAAAAGTGAATATCGCCATACCATTTGTTCCATCTCTTGATTTGGTTAGCCTTACATCTGGTATTGTCTGCTCATCAGTTCCTTGGATGAACTGAATTGATGGCCTGACCATCATTTTTATTACTCCAGATGTTTGGGAACTTCCTCTTAATGAGGCCCACCGTAGATGGGGTAGCTGCAGTGATTGGCCACTGAAGGAGGAATGCACACTCCGACAAACCCCAGGTAAAGAAACCAAACCTGCACAGGTTAAAAGAGATTTGGAATTTATTTGGAACAGCAGGAACCAAACAATTTTCCCCAGATTATGTACTCCCGTCTGCTAAAAAATTCTTTTCCCTGGTTTAAGGTTAGTACTAATGTTATTCCTAAAGTAAATATCACAACATACAACTAGTCTCACTTCAAACGGATTGATTGCTGTTGGAAATTTCATAAAAACTATGTTGCAACATAAATCAAAAGGAGGCTATACTTAAACAAGCACATCTGGATTAATATCTGGGGACATTTTGGAACCAAAATGATGGGATTTGCCAGCAAAGTCTCTGGAAATGCATACATTTTTGTTTGGACTTATTAGCAGGTAGACCTGAGGGATGAAAGTTTTCAAAAGATCTTCGAAGAATAAAAACAAGACAAACAGAAATAGTGACTCAGGGTGGCAATTCAACAGAAATCTGCAAGACATACAATTTGAAACCAACCAATAGCATTAAGTCTGGTTAAAAACAGTTAAAATATACTTAATATGAATTTCAAGCTCTATTAACATTTTACATATTGATTATATAAAAATGGCAAATGTATACACCAGAAACTTTGTTAAGGAAACAACTCATAGTAACAAGATCAAGAACACACACACACACAAAAAGAAAAAAGAAAAGAAAAGAAAAGAAAAACAATGCAACAGGTGTACTGACAGACACCATGGCATGGTCAAAGTACAAACATTTTCCCTTCACAAAATCATCATCACATGATACTAACTTTTTGGTGAAAACATCCAGTGTAAACTCAATTTAAGAAAAAAAAGTGACACATCCAAGCAAAAGAATTCATTTGCAGAAAACAGTATTACAAAACATCTTTGAATCGATTAATCAGGTGCCTGCACCCAATACAATAAAACAGAAACTATTACAGGGCCTCTTATCCTCAGAGTACTCAAATGCAAGAAATAACTCAATTCATCAAAGAAGAAATATGAAAATCACTAGGGAAGGACAAAAGCAAGACGAACTGATGAAGTAATGAGCTGATGAACCCCCTTTCCAGCACCAGCTGATGAGATAGTGCAGCTTCCCCAAAACCTTAAGACTAGTTTCCACAGTTAAACTTCCAACTACATGGATTGTTCAGACATTTTAACCTATGGTTATTTATGAACATGACAAACCACCAAATAAGAGAAAATAAAGCTGCCTTAACAATTTCTCATGACAATAAATAACATTTTCCCAAGTTTCATTATTATTTACCCCCCACATTCTTTGTATCAAAGCCATTGCCTTCCACAGTGTCATTATTCAACTATATATATATATTATATAAGTACTAGAGTTTGATGGAATGAAGAAAACAATTGAAAAATATATATATAAATAGCTATACGTTTCTCATCTGGATCCATATCTTAGTTGGCCAGCTGGTGTTCTAACTTCAACTAGTGAATTGTTCCAGATATCATATCTAATAAAACAAATCCTCCCACCAGGAAAACCGTACTTTCTCAATTTAAAAACTCAGGAAGCATCATGGATTAACCAAAATCATGAACTCCACTTTTAGCCCAGCACTATTTCCTACATCCTCATCAACTTCCAACTATCCTGTCCTCATCAATCGCTAGAAATATCATACATATCTCCTACATTCTTATGAATTCATCTGCAATTATACCAAAACAAAAAAGATGGCTTCTTCGTGTAAGATGCCAAGAAAAGAAGAGGTAAATTCCCAAGTTTGCAGAATAGAAAAACACCCATCTCCAAATAAGCATTGCTCCATATATCTAGCCAAGTAATTACGGTCGAATTTTTACAAAATAGATAAACCCAGTAATCAGCACTGATCATTTGTTTGTCTGAATTTAAAGAAAGCAAGAAATTTACCTGAAGGAAAACGTTGCTGGTGTGAACAGTGGGAAATCGGAGAGGATAATGCAAGGAACTGAAGCGTAGCCATTGAGAGTATGTGTGCCTGTGTAGGAAGAGAGGGAGGGAGAGGGAATAAAAGGGGAGACGGAGGATTACATGTGGAGGGAAGAGAAGTACTGGGTTGGAGATTTTAATGTGATGTGGTGTAAGAAGGAGAACCATTCATCGCTTATTTCTCAAAAGCTTAATTGAGGCAGCGTTTGGCATGCATGCAGAAGAGCCATGCTTTTTGTGATTCTAAGAATCACTTCTAGTTTGGATGTACGAAAATCATTAGAACTAAATCACTTTCAGTGAAGCTCATTATAATATGATAACTAAGAAGTGATTTTATAGATCTGAAAACAATAACTCAAAGCTTGTTCCTCAAATAGTGAATCTTTGGAGCAGAGTTCTAATCAATAACAGCCTAAGATGATGGATTGATGGATAGATAAAGCTGGGGCTCCACCCTAGAATTCATTTGGTTCAGGCTTTGCGGTTGTGGGTTCAGATCCTCCTCAGCCATTAAAGAGGATAGCATCGTAGTCGTAGACTTTGAGACAGAGCGTATCGTTTGAATTTCAATGGCCTGGGTTGGGCTGGGCTTTGAGCTGATTTATCGCAAAGTTCTAACACGAGGCTAGAGACAGAATATAGCTGGGCTTTGTTTTCTGGGTCCATAATATAGCATCGTAGACATTGAGACAGAATCCATTAAATATAAATGGGCTGAGTTGGGCTGGGCTTGAGCTGATTCCTGTATCCCAAACCTCTAACTCGAGGCTAAGAGGACAATAGTTGGTTTCTGGCCCCATATCTCTCTCTCTCTCTCTCTCTCTCTCTCTCTCTCTCTATTTATGGCAAGACGGTCTAGTCAGCATGCCTCTCCTTATTCCATTACCATACTCTGCATTTTCCTTAACTCTCTCTTCTCTCCTTCTCACCACTCCCATTAAGCCATATCACCATTCCCAACCCAACTACCTAAAAATATTCCCAGAATTTCTCTCCTAAAGTATCTCCTCTAAGCCATTAGGTTACCTCACTCCCCAATCAATTCCTAAAATCTCTCTCCCCCAATCTATATCCACTCTCTCATTTAAAATATTCATATTAATTAATAAATAGTTAAATACGGTTAATATTTAATCTAACTCATATTCAATGTGTATTAAATAGTGTTATTACCAAAAGTTAATAAATACACTTAGTAAAATTACTAAAAATTAAATACTCTTATTAGTACGGGTAGTGAATTACCAAAAATTAATAAATATTGTTATTAATTAACTCATCATGACTTTTTAAAGTATTTTGGATAAATACTGTTATATTCGTGTTAATTAACAAAATTTTATAGAAATTGAAAACTCTTTAACTAATTTTTATAAAATTGAGAATTATATTTAACAATTATCAAAAAGTATAAAATTTTAGTTTTTTCTATTATTATATTTAATAACCGAATTCATATGGGGAATAAAATATTATAATGTTGGAAAATGGAATTATTAATTAATTTATATTGAAAAAAAGAAAATTAGTGTAATGTTTTAGTAAACTACCAAATAAAAATAAATAATAGTAACAATTTAAAATAATTTTCAATAAATCTCCATAATTACATAAATGTAATAAAATTTTCATAAAATAAAATTTTAGAAATTAAAAGATATAAACTTTTTGAAAGTTTATTTAAAATGTATTAAATAAATATTAAAAATTATTGGAATATTTTAGAAATTTTAGGAAAACTTATTACATTTGATAGATTTTAGAAAATTATTAAAAATTATATAATTTTCATTGTAAATTATTGAAAATCATTAAAGATGAGTATGGGAAAAGGAAAATGTAATTTGAACAAATAATTACAAAAATTATTAAGATAAATTAGTATAATATTGGAAAAAGGAAATTATTGATTAATTTATATTAGAAAATATAAGGTAAATTAGTGTAATTCTGTAAGTAAACCATTTAAAAAGAAAATAAATTATTTAATAACAATTTAAAAATAAATTTGAATAAATTTTCAAAATTACACAAATGTAATAAATTTTCCAAAATTTTCATAAAATTACATTTTTGAAAATTAAATACAATTTAGTGTAATTTTAGAAATTTACCATGTGGTCGATACTCAATATATCATTTTGATCATTTTTGTCATCAAATTGAATATTGCGTTAATGGGGAGTGGGTGCCTTGCCTTGAACTCTAGAGATTGCGTAGGGAAATTCAAGGATTCTCCATCCTTAATGAGGAATGGGTGCCTTGCCATGAGCTCGCCCGCCACTGAGAACGAGGCGGGGAATTCAAGGATTCCCAATTCCTAGCGAGGAGTGGGTGCCTGGCTTTGAACCCACCTAACACTAGAGATGGGGCGAGGATGGAGTAGAGTGTCTTGACTATAGGGTGGGGACAAGGATGGGGTGCCTCATATAGTTGTCATTCCTATAGAATTGTTAATTATTAGTGAAATTAATAAAAAAATTAGCTTTTGTAATTATTTTTATTTACTTAATGCCAATCAAAATTTCATTTAAAAATAATGAAAATAATAACAGTTATTAAAATTACTACAAATGATTAATAAAATTAAATTTATTAAAAAGATTTGTTCTTATTAGATTAACAATAATTATTTTTTGTAAATCAACATTAAATGGAAAATAGAATTATTAAAACTTTAAATATTAACAATAACTTTGAATACTTTTAGTTAATTAACAACAAATTTTGATTATTAATTTATCATTTATTTAATAGTAAATAAAATTATTCAATCTTTCAAAATTTCCCGTGCATCGCACGGGTCCCCGCTAGTCCTGTATATAAAGTAAGTTTGTCCATATCAGCATATTTCTCCTTTCTCCAAACCCCCCCCCCCCCCTTTTCAAACTTCATTCTTAATTTTCTATATCTTTCTCTATCATTCCTCCAGTCCCCCTTCCTAGCCCTCCCATGTAGCAAAGTGGCACCCCTTTCCAACTTCATCATAATAGATATGGTGAAATTGCCATATCTCTATTTCTCTAGCAAACCACCTCCTTTTTATGCATGCATAAACAGTTTTTCCTCATCCTTGCATAGCCCATAAAGATGTGTATACATTGTTTATTGCATTCTGCTTTTCTCTACATTCTGTTTATTTTCTACATTTAGAATGCCAGTTTCTAGAGATGTTATCAACGAGGAAGGCGTGTGGTGCCTTTTAAATCCAATTATAGCACCAAAGATCGTAATAGATATGACAATTTGACCCGTCCCTATGAGACTCCGCCATGATCGGGGCGGTTTTTTTTACCATTGATTGAGGTTTGGGGAAACCTAAATGGGGATTAGGGATGGGGTGGGGGTGATATTTGTCCACGCTGGCCCCGAATCCACCCCATTACCATTCCTACATCACAATTCATGATAGGATACTGGATGCAACAAAGCATCTATTTCCATGAAAATAAGATCAGCAAGAAACAATCTTTTGAACATCTCCTTCAGGCCAAATATAGTTCAGGTTCAGATCTGAAGCAAATTGTAGTCCTGTTCTAAACGTACTTCTGTGATCTCAGGATTTGAAAGCTCTGTTCTTACAACTCATGCAAAGACCAAACCGCCTCGATGATTTCTCAAAACAATACTCAAGCCAGAACTATTTGGGTCCTGGGCATCGTCCACATTTATTTTGATAAACGGCACCGAGGGAGCTGACCAAGACTCCAAGTAGCTGGGGGAGATCTCAGAGTGGAGTTGTATAGACTATAGAGTAGGGGTGTCAATTGGACTAGATTTGGTCCAATCCGATCCAGTCCAAGTGTGAATCCATTACAAATGGACCAGGTTCAATCTAATCCAATGAATATTTTAGACAATTTTAGACCAGTCCAATTCAATATTTGGACTGTCCAATCTGTTCAAATTCGTTTTAATTTATATTGGTTTCAACTCAAACTCGGTTCATTATCTTATATCAATGGACTAGATTTTAGCTTAATCCAATGCAATCCAATATAAATTTATTACGGACGGATTGAGTCCAGTCCAATCTAATGAATATCTTGGATCGAATTGATCCAATCTAATATATCTTGTTAATCTATCCAATTCGTCCAAATTGGTTTTGGATTGGACGGGTCCAATCCAAGTCCAATCCAAAACCAGTCCATTGACACCCTTAGCATGGAGCATGCATCCTTCTGCAAATTTTAAGTCCTACTAAGTTCTCCATTTAAGTCTTGGGATCAAATGGCACATTCTCGATGACTTTTTTACACCTAGCTTTCCAAATCTTCCAGAGAATAATTGCAAACTTACTCAAAAAGGATATATCATCCTCAAGAGTTTCACTGTTCTTATCCCACCAAGGAGAGAGTCACCTTTCAAGACTCCAGTCTAGGTAAAGGTCCATGTGAAGAGCAAGGCATGAACCAAACCAAACAGTCCTCATAGTTTCACAATGAATGAAGAGGTGGTTAAGATCTTCAATATCTTTCAGGCTTGAATACGAGGCTTGAGCTCCTTGAATTTCCAGAAATCCTTCATTTTCCTCATTGTATGAACTGCTTCTGAAGCTAAAATTCTATTGTCATGAATCTGCCTTCCAGGTGCAAAAGCATTCTAGAAAGGGGTGATGAGAGAGTGTAGACACTTCTTCAGACGGAGAGCTAAAATTTTTGCCACCACTTTATATGCTAAAATTTTAGCATTCCTCTGTGACGTTGTTGGCAATTAATTGATCAATTTTCATTTTTCTATTATTATTTTTTGTTATCAGAAAAAATATTTAATGATTATATTCTTATAATCCCTTCTGTCATCATATTAGACATCGAATTTTCATGTGCATCACATGGGGACCACTAATCTCTCTCTCTCTCTCTCTATATATATATATATATATATTAAAATAAAGCGGTCAAGAAATTTTCTCATTTTTCACCTTTTTGGTTTTTTTATTCCATATCATTTTTGATACAATCAATGAAATCCACTTTCCCAACAACCTAAATAATCTCTTTTCCTAAAATTCTCTTAAACTACCTCCCCCACTTTTTGGCAAATTATCTCTAATTCCTATTTATCTTCTAAATTATCTATAATTCTTATTTATCTAAAAAATTAATTCTAATTTAGTAGAGAGTTTCTCTCCTAAATTATCTCTAATTCATATTTTTCCTCTCCCCCACTTTTTATCTATTTCTTTCAAAATAAAGTTTGGATTAAAAAAATTAAGAATTATTTAAATACTCTAACAAAATTATATAATAACTTTAAATACATCACGAAATTGTGTACTAATAATTTGAATTTTTTTTTCCGGATTATCAATTTAAAAGTTATTCAAATAATAAAAACTTAACATTAAAAAATAAATATTATTTAAATATTTCAATAAATAAATATCTTAAATAACAAAATATTATAAATATATAAATAATTATATAACAAAATGTTTAGTAACATGCAATAGCTTTAAATAAATAAAATTCCAGTAACGAAAAATTATAAATATTTTACATATTATTTAAATATTTAAATAACTAAATATTTAACATAGCTGGATTTTAAATAGTTAAAATAACAAAATATGTAATAAGTTTAAAAAATTTCTTAAAAGTAGAAAAATAGTTATAACATAATATTGAAATTAGTAAGAATTTAATACCTTACAAAATTATTAACGAAATTATGTATTAATAGTATAAATTCTAATTTTATGAAATATTAAATTCAATAAGTAACAAAACATTCTAAATATTTTACATATTATTTAAATAAATAAATATTTAACATAACTTGATTTTAAATAGTTAAAATAACGAAACTATGAAATAAATTAAAAAAGAAAATTCTTAAAAGTAAAAAAATAATTATAACATAATAATGAAATTAATAATAATTTAATATCTTACAAAATCAACAATGAAATTATGTAATATTAGTATAAATTATAATTTTATGGACTATTAAATTCAATAAATAATTAATTTCTTAAAATTTAAATGTTTTACATATTATTTAAGTATTTAAATAACTAAATATTTTAAATAAAAAATATTTAATATAACTATATTTTAAATTAATTAAAATACAGAAGTTATGTAATAAATTAAAAAAACTGAAAAGTAGAAAAATAATTATAACAGAATATTGAAATTAATAATAATTTAATATTGTACAAAATTAGTAATGAACTAACTTTAATAATAATTTAATGTTTTTACATAATATTGTAAATAACTAATTTCACTTATAGCAATTAAAATTTTGAGAAAATAACTTTCATAAAATTTAATATTTATTAATAATAATTTTAAACTCTTAATATATATTTATTATTTAATTATGTATACTAAATTAATATTTATTGTATTTCAGTAATTATTTATTTTTTTTGTGGTAAATGTATTTTCAATAGTTATGTATAAATTTATTTTTGTTTTGTTGTTTAACAGAAAGCTTTCAATAATTATTAGGTTTAAACTACTATTATTGAAATTTTTAAATTTTGTTTGTTGTACTTATTGTATTTTTGTTATAACTTATTGATTAATATTTATTAGAAATTAAACTATTATTTGAGAGTATACTATTTATTGATTAACTTAATGTATTTTTAGTATTTATTGTATTTTTTCATTATCAATACATTTTCAATAATTGTGTATTTTTGCTATAAAAATTAATTTTTATTAATAAAAATTTTAAACTCTTAATATATATTTATTATATAATTATATATACTAATATAGTATTTATTGAATTTCAGTAATTATTTATTATTTTTTGATAAATGTTTTTTCAATAATTATGTGTAAATTTATTTTTGTTTTGTTATTTAACATAAAACTTTCAATAATTAGTGGGCTTAAACTACTATTATTGATTAATATTTATTAGAGATTAAATTATTATTTGAGATTATACTATTTATTAATTAATTTAATATATTTTTAGTACTTATTTATTTTTGTGATTATTGTACTTTTCATTATCAATACATTTTCAACAATTGTGTATTTTTGCTATAAATTTTCAATAATTATTGGAGATTAAACTATTGTTATTTATCAAAGATGATACTATTAATTTAGTTAAAACTATGAATGTTCATGAGTTGGTCCAGTTTGGTTGTAGGCTGTTTGGCCAACCGAATGGACTTGGTCAAGTTGGCGAGTTGGTCAGCTGAAACTAACTGACCATTTGTGAAAACTGACCAACTCAGGTTGTATAGGGTTGGGTCAAATTTTTTGTTTGGTTAATCAGTTCAAAAGATTTAAACTTAAAAGTTAAATTTAAATTTTAAAAATTCATGTGCAATTGTTAAAAATTAAATTTATGATACAAAACATTTTAGACTAAGAAATATGGGAAATTTCCCATTTTCTATATTAAAAATATAAAATATTAAAATATATCAATTGTAAGGTCATCCGATTTTGGTTGGTTTACAAATGGCCAAAGCGAAACTGATCCAACTTGGTCGACTTGGGAAATTTTTTAACCAAAGCCGACCTAAAATACTAGAAAACCAACCAATTGTGGTCAAGTTGATCAGGTTGGTCGGTTTCATCATTTTGATGAATAAATCTAACTAAAATTAATTATTGTTATTTTTGTATTATAAAAAAAATATTAAAAGTAGTATATAAAATATGAATAACTATTAATTATTTAAAAGTTGAAAATATAAAACAATTGTATGCTCTTATCTATTCTATTAGGGTCATTTACTAGAATACACCTTATAGTTTTACATATTTACTTAAACCAACCTTATAAGTTTTCATTTTACTAAAATATCGTATATATTTTACAAGTTATTTATTTAATCAACCTTTCATTAAGGAGTGTTTGTTTTTCCATTAAGCCCATGATTTTTTATTCTAAAAATACCCTTAATACTTTTTTGTATAGAAACAAAATTGACCAAATATAGCCAATAGAGTGGTTGTCCGTGTCTTATTAGGGGTCAGTTCGGGGTGGGGATCATATTCCCCGTCCCCTACCCCGATTATGAAATTAACCCCCGCCCCCGGTCCCCGTTGGGGATAAAATTTGTCCTCCATTCCCGATCCCTGACAAGAATGGATTCCCCGCAGGGACCCGAATCCCCGAATTATTTTAGATAACAATATTTATTTGAAAAATAAATTTACTTAAAATAAATAAAATTTTTAAATTATAAATAATTTTTAAATATGTTTTGATATATCTATATATAATATAAATCATATAATAATATATATTTAATATATATAATATAAATAATATAATATATATACATAATCGGGGTTGGGGCGGGACGGGGACCTCAATCCCCATCCCCGACCCCATCGGGTTAGGGAAGTCGTGTCCCCGTCGGGGATGGGGAAAATTGCCATCCTAGGGTCGACACTATCATCTAATGGAAGATTGATTAAATTCATTGCTGATTATAAGTGGTGTTTTAGTAAAATACAAACTATGGGGTAGATTTTAGTAAATCCATGATACAATAGGGGGTGCTTTAGTAAATGATCATTTCTATTATTTAGCTTTTGCTTAACAAATCCCATGCAACACATGGGTCCCCGCTAGTACTATATATATTAAACAAAAATATCCACATCAGCATGCCTCTCTTTTTTCCAAACCCCCTTTTTGCTTTCCCCTTAATTCCCTCTCTTTCCTTTATTCCCCCTTCCTAGCCCTTCCATGTATCCACGTGGCAACCTTATCCTTTTCACTAGAGTCCCACTCCAATTCCCCCTCTCATGTTTCCCATTACTTAGCCAATCCCCTCCTAAAATTTCTCTTAAACAACCCTATCTCTCATTCTCTCCCACCTAAAATTCCTCCTAGAAGAAGGATGTCTATCTTTTTTCACATTTTTTTTGAATTATTTATTTATTTTATTCCATGCCATTACTACAGATAATAAATATATAGATAAAGAGAGTTGATTTTCGGATGTATAGCCACATGACATCACTATTATTTTAAAAGATAAACAAAATAACTCAAGTAGCCAATCAACTTTAAGACTTTTCTCCCTTCTTCATTAAATCACTGTTAAATCTCTATTTTCATTCTCATTAACCCTTTTGGTTATTAATTTTCTCTTCTTCAATAATTCATTCCACTAATTCTTTTCCCTCTCAATTACTCGATTAAAGGGGTATTCTATAGTGTAGGTGATAAATTGTATAGTGTATTTCTTGTGGCGTAGATACATCAACACCACACCAAAATAAGATAGTTATGTGGTAATTTTAGTAGTTTACATAGGTGAATCAAAAGTTCTGGTAGTGATATTTTTAAATTTTCAATTTTTTTCTTTTGTATTCTCCACATTAATTGTACACACCCACATTTGTGTATTTATGCCCATACAAAATCTATTTTAAGTTTAGCTAAAATTTAAATTTCCCTTCACACCTTAAAGCAATTTTTGTCTCCTAGTATTTGTTTAAATTTGAATTTGAATTTTAAACCATGTATCTTCACCTATATAAACTCATGTAATCTCTACAATTTATTGAATGAGAATTCGCCACTTTCATTAACTCTCGTATGGTATTAGAGCCCTAGAAGACTAACGCCATGTCTGCTCAAAGTTCTTCAATCAACTCTCAAAGTGAGTCATCTTCTAGAAATAATGGATTGGTTACTCTATCCAGTTTCATGAATGTCATCACAGTTCACCTAGATAGATACAACTATCCCTTATGGTCTATGCAAATTCTCCCTGCACTCAATGTGTATCAACTCATTGAATATGTCGATGAATCACTACCATGTCCATCAAAATTTCTTTCTAGCACCAATGATTAATAGATCAACCCCGAATTCACCTCTTGGTATGAATAGGATCAATTCATATTGAGTTGGCTTCTTTCTTCTCTCACAGAGTATGTTCTTGTTCAAGTTTTAGGATGCAAAACTTCTAAGAAAGTATGGGACCGGTTCAGTCATTTATTTTCCTCCACTAACAAATCTAGGATCCATGATTTGAAGCTGGAGTTAGCACATATTAAAAAGGGTGGTCTATCAGTTGTAGATTATATTTAGAAAATCAAAGGGATTTCTGATGCTCTTGCTGCTTCTAATTACTTTATATCAGATTCAGATCTCATTCACTATCTTCTCGGTGGTTTGCCGCTAAAGTATGACACTTTTTATCACAGTTACTGCTCATTTGGATGATTTGACCATGCGATGTGCAGAGTTTACTTCTTACTTTTGAGAAGCACTTAGCTTGCCATGCTATTTCTGTTGGTTCTCCCTCTGCTAATGTTGCAAGCAAAAAAGGGGGGAATACCTCTGGACACTCACAATAGCATTATTCAAACAAACCTCGACAGTTTTCTTCTTCATACAACAAGAAACATCCCAATAATGGTTCTAAATGACCCAGTGGTAAGGATACTTCTAGGGGTGAGCACAATTCGATTAGAACCAAAAAACCGAACCGATATTTCAGTTTCGGTTGAATCAATCTGGTTTATTTGGTTGTTCGGTCGGGTTCGATTTTTTATTCAATTTTTAGATTTTTTGGTTTTTAGTTTCAGTTACCATGTTTTATACATCGGTTAACCAAATAATTTTATAATTATATATTATTAATATTATTTATATTATTTTATATTAATATTTAATAAATTAATAAAGAATAAATAATAAATAATAAATATATATCATCAAAGATAGATATGAGACGAATTTGGCTAGCCAAATTCCCTTATTAAGTAAGCAATAACGTAAACATTCATATTTCCTTATTACTCACGAAAACAGTTCTAAACAAAACAGGATAGAAAGACCGAAAGAGACTGACTCTTCAGCTACTCTTCGTCTTCTTCCTCACTCCATCATCTCCACTCTCAGTCTCCTACTCTGTACTCTCCACTCTCCAGTCTCTCGGTCTCTCCCTCTCCTGAGTCCTGATGTCCAGCCATCCACAGTTGGTCTTGCCATCTCAGTCCACACAGAGTCTGTCGTCCTGTCGTCCACAATCGGTTGTCCGCAGTTTGGAGTTGGACTTCGACACTTACAAAGTTACAGTTACAGAGTACAGCTGTACAGAGACTCTTCCTCTTCACCGGCACCGGATCACTAGCACGGCGGCACCAGGTAACTCCGAAACCTCCTCCTCCTCCTCCTCCTCCTCCTCCTCCTCCTTCTTCTTCTTCTCATTCAATGCCTCGGTGTGGATGGTTACGACAGTGTCAGCATCGCGAGTCGGTGCTTCCTTTGCGGCTTCGCCCCTTTCAAACCTCCTGAAGGGACTTGCATCCCTTAACTGAGCTACCCCCGCCGGCGGCACCATGGATGAGATGACAAGTTGTTGAATGGCTTTTTCCTAGAAGTCCTCCATCTTGGGTCATCTCCATTAGACCATTATTACTTACTTCTTAACAGTCTTTCTCTTGGAAGTCTGTGGACTGTGGTTG
The DNA here is from genome assembly GCF_055504915.1 of Nelumbo nucifera. Lineage (NCBI taxonomy): Eukaryota > Viridiplantae > Streptophyta > Magnoliopsida > Proteales > Nelumbonaceae > Nelumbo > Nelumbo nucifera. The sequence continues at coordinate 55,569,524 of NC_142651.1, read as the reverse complement.
TGCTAATTAAGGCTTTTACAGTTTTACTGATTTCAACTTTGGACGGTTGGACCTACTTCTTTAACTTATTGAATTATTGTTAATTATTTGAAGCTGCATATTCTCTTTGATTAATTGATTCTAATTACTGAACTTGCTTAGTCATACTCAAGCTCATGTGATGTTTTGTCAATTTTTACAATTTTCGGTTTAATAAAAAAAAACAAATTAACTGAAAAAAAGTTTCAGTTCGGTTTGTTCAGTTTAACCTAAATTCGGTTTCGGTTTGGTTTCCACCATTCACAGTTTGGTTCATGAAGTTCAGTTTGTTCCGTTCAGTTTTAAATCGAACAAACCGTTTGCTCACCCCTAGATACATCTGTTGTTTGTCAGATTTGTGGATATGTTGGACACACTGCTGCCACTTGCAGGAAATATCTAGAGTTCCTAGGGGTGAAGAAATTTTCCAACAAGAACGCCAATGTAGCTTCTCGCACTACCTCTTCTGTAGGGTCTTCTCGTGACTTAGTCTGGTATCCGAATTCTGGCACCATGAGTCACCTTACTGCAGATCTCAATAATTTTTCCTTACATAATCCATACAATGGTTATGAGGAAATCACTGTTGGTAATGGTATGCATTTACCTATCTCTCACATTGGTTCTTCCACTATTAACACCTCCTCTGGATCCTTTGGTTTACATAATATCTTGCATGTACCTCGGATTATCAAGAATCTGTTGTCAGTGTGCCAATTCTACAAGGATAATGATGCAGTGTTTATATTTGGTGCTTGCGGTTTTCTTGTAAAGGATCGGATGACGGGGAAGATTCTCTTCAAAGGACCAATTAAAGATGGCTTATACAAGGTGCAATCCATTTCTTCTAGCAGTCTGTAGCTTTGATTGGAGAACACACCTCCAAGGATGTTTGGCATTTGCATTTGGGGCATCCAGTCATAGGGTTACTTCTCACATTATTTCCAAATATGATTTACCTATTTCCAATAAAAATTTTCCTTCTGTACGGCCTGTCCAAGAGGGAAAGCTCATTCTCTTCCTTCTCTTTTAGTAATTCAGTTATTACGAAACTAGTAGAGTTAATTTTTTCTGATGTTTAGGGTCCTGCGTCCACCACTTCGGTTGAAGGATTTAAATACTATTTATCTTTTGTGAATGTTTTTAGTAAATTTATTTGGATATTTCCTATGACTGCTAAATCTCAAGCACCATCCTTATTTCTTTCATTCAAAAATAATGTTGAAAATTTATTGGACTGTAAAATCAAGGTTGTTCAAACTGATGAAGGAACAAAGTATAAGCCTCTTACTAACGCTTTTCATTCTATGGGAATCTTTCATCGGCGTTCCTGTCCTCATACACACCAACAGAATGGTGCTGTAGAATGCAGACATCGTATTATTGTGGAGACATGCCTAACTCTCATGACTACGGCTTCTGTTCCACAAAACAGGTGGTATGATGCTTTTACGGCTGCTATTTTTCTCATAAACATATTACCTACTACTCTTTTCATGGCTTCCCCATGGTTTAAACTATTTAGAACTGCTCTTGATTACACGTTACTTAGGGTTTTTGGTTGCTCATGTTATCCATACCTTAGACCCTACCGGCATTCTAAATTGGAATTTCGTTTTGATGAATATGTGTTTATTGGATACAGTCTTCATCATAAAGGCTATAAGTGCCTCCATTTGCCAACTGGTTGTTTGTATATTTCTCGTAATGTCATTTTTAATGAAGAGCACTTCCTGTTTTCTAGTATCTCTATAGATGAGTCTGCATCTCCTCTCCCTACATCGCCAATCCTTGGTCCTCCACCACTTCGGCATGCTTCTCACAGCACTACTTTAGCGACATGTACAACTCCACCCCCTTCTGAGAGTATTACACCCCTCACTGAACTGCCAGATCCTTCTGCCGCCACTACTCCCTCTCTTGCAAATGTGCTTCCTGCTATCTCCACTCATCCTATGGAGACCCGTTCTAAGCATGGTGTCTTCAAGCCCAACACTCGATATGCGTTACAAGCTAGCACCCTTATTGAGACTGAGCCAAGCTGCTATTCTCAGGCTCAAAAAGATCCTCGTTGGGTTCTTGCCATGGCAGATGCATATAAAGCATTAATATCCAACAATACTTGGTCGCTAGTTCCTCCTCCTCTCGACAAAAACATCATTAGAAATCGGTGGGTTTATAAGATCAAGCGGCAGCCAGATGGTACCATTGAGCGTTTCAAGGCTCAACTCATTGATAAGGGGTATACTCAAGAGGCTGGTGTCAACTATGATGAAACATTTAGTTCGGTTGTCAAGCCTACCACTATCCATACTGTTCTTTCACTTGCTCTCTCCTACAACTAGGGCATTCATCAACTGGATGTAAGTAATGCTTTTTTGCATGGTATTTTGACTGATAAGGTGTATATGAAGCAGCCTATTGGGTTCGTTGATCCCTAGAACCCTTCCTATGTTTGTCGACTTAATTGTAGTTTGTATGGCCTCAAACAAGCCCCATGGGCTTGGTTCACTAGGCTTCGAGATTATCTTCTCACCTTGGGTTTCATTGAATCATGGGCTGATTCCTCTCTTTTTCTTCGATGTACCAAAGGGGAGACTCTTATTCTCCTAGTTTATGTCGACGACATTTTAATTAAAAGCTCAAGTTCTGCTTCTATTTCATCTCTCATTGCTGATTTATCATCTCAGTTCACCTTGAGGGATCTTGGCCCAACACACTACTTCTTCTAGTATTCATTTGTTACAGCATAAGTATATATTGGATTTGTTAATACGTGCTTAGATGCATGAAGCCAAATCATCCCCTACCCCGACGTCTGCCAACACTAGGCTTGACTCCTCATAGAGTGAGACTCTCTTTGATCCTTCTTTCTACATGAGCATTGTTGGTGTGCTCCAATATGTAACATTAACTCGGCCAGACATTTGTTTTTTTGTAAACAAAGTCTGCAAGTTTCTTAAAGCTCCCACCACCGTTCACTGGGCGGCAGTCAAGCGCATACTTCGTTATCTGAAGGGTACTATCACACATGGACTATCTCTTCTTCTGTCCAAAACTCTCACTCTTACTACATTTGATGATGCTGATTGGGCAAGCTACCCTGTTGATAGGCGTTCTCAAAGTGGTTATTCTATATTTTTGGGCCCCAATCTTGTGTGTTGGATCTCGAAGAAACAATCTACTGTCTCTAGGTCCAATACTAAAGCAGAGTATTGGTGCCTTGCCTCAACTGCTGCAGAACTCTCTTGGATTACTACGCTCCTCTTTGAACTTGGCGTTCAACTCTCTCATGCTATTGTTTGGTGCGATAATATGAGTGCTAAATCCTTAACCTACAATCCTGCCCATCATGGTCGCACAAAACACATCGAACTTGATGTTCATTTTATCAGAGACTTGGTTGCAAAGAAATTGCTCTCCATACATTACATGCCCAGTAGTGATCAGCTCACTGACTTGCTCACTAAACTGCTTCCCTCTACACGGTTTCTTCATCTCAAGAGCAAGTTGACCATAGGTCCACCCCTGTCCAGCTTGAGGGGGATGCTAGAGATAAATCCACACTGGCCATGCCATCAGTTAGATAACAATAATAATTTGTTATTTGTGGACTTATCAATCTCAGATAACAATTATCTTGTTATCAACATATGATAACTAGACCTGTTCATGGGCCGGGTAGCCCGACAGCCCGGCTCGGCCCGGCCCGCACCCCGGCCAGGCTTGGTCATATAATTAGGCCCGTGGGCCTGGCCTCGGGCTTAACACAGTAAGCCCGACTGTGTTTCGAGCCGGGCTCGAGATTTGTCAAAAAAGCCCGGCCCGAGCCCGACCCGGCCCGACTCAGTATTATATATTTTATAAAATATATAATATGTATTTTATATATTATATAAAATATATAAATAATATAATATTTATTAAAATATATATTTATAATTTAATATATATATATATATATTTTATTCTTTTCTTTATAATTTCAATCTATCTCTCTCTTTATTCAGCTGCTTCAACATTAATAATAATAATAATATAGGCTAAATTTCGGGCCCGAGCCCAGGCTCGGGCTTCGGGCTTTTTATGAGGGCCGGGCTCGGGCCCAAATTGTAGGCTTGATGGTCGGGCCGGGCTCGGGCCTTAAAAAAATTTGTTAATACACAGTAAAAGCCCAGCCCGAGCCCGGCCCGGCCCGGCCCATGAACAGGTCTAATGATAACCATTATCCTATTGTACTTATCATTTTATCTGTACATTTAAATTTGAATTTTAAACTTTGTATCTTCACCTATATAAACTCATGTAATCTTTGCAATTTATTGAATGAGAATTCGCCACTTTCATTGACTCTCATAGCCACTCTCTCTCTCCTACCAACTCTTTCTCTTTTTCTTACAAATTACAAGAATGTCACCCTCTCTCTTTTGGTTTTTTTCTTTCAAATTACAAGAATGCCATTGTCTCCTACCAACTCTCTCTCTCTCTCACCTTACAAATTACAAGAATGCCACTCTCTCCTATCAACTCTCTCTCCTTATAAATTACAAGAATGCCACTCTCTTTCTAGCTGAGGGAGACCTTAGCTTGGCACCTCGACTGCTAGGGGACCTACAATCAAAGGTAGTCGAGCTCGAACTTCTGAGCTCGGGCTCAAGTCTCTAATTCGAATCCTGTTCGAGCTAGATGACACCTCGACCACTAAGGGAGACCTTGGCTCAGCACCTCGATAATTAAGAGAGACCTTGGCTCAACACCTCAACAACTGAGGGAGACCTCAGTTCGACACCATGTCAACTAAGGGAGACCTCAGCTCGACACCTTGCTTACTAGGGAAACCTCAACTCGACACTTCAGCAGTTGAGGGAGACCTCGACTATTAAGGAGGACCTTGGCTCAGCACCTCGGTTGCTAGGGAGACCTGCAATCAAAGGTTTTGCAAGCCTAATTGAGTGTGTACATAGGGTGTCACTTCGGTCACTAAGAGAGATCTCGGCTCAACACCTCGACAACTGAGGGAGACCTCAACTCGACACCTTGCCTGCTAGGGAAACCTCAGCTCGACACTTCAAACAACTGAGGGAGACCTCAGTTTGGCACCTCGGCAATTAAGGGAAACCTTGGCTCGAGACTTTGGCTGCTTGAGAAACCTATAATCAAAGGTAGCCGAGCTTGAACTTCCGAGCTTGAGCTCGAGCTTGATAGTTTATGAGCGAGCCTCTGCAACACAAGGCTCCCTCCACTAGTAAATATATTAAGTTGGAGTGCGTACGAAAGAATGCCTCAGGATGCAAGAAATGAAATCTTACAATAATTTTTTCTTTTTTTTCTTTCAAATTACAAGAATGCCACTCTCTCTCCTACCAACTCTCTCTTTCTTTTTTCTTACAAATTATAAGAATGTCATTCTCTCTCCTACCAACTCTCTCTCTCTTTCTTTTTCCTTGCAAATTACAAGAATGCTATTCTCTCTCCTACTAATTCTCTCTCTCTCTTTCCTTACAAATTACAAGAATGCCAGTCTCTCTCCTTCCAACTCCGTCTCTCTCCCTCGTTTCCTTAGAAATTACACGAATGTCACTCTTTCTCCAACTATGGGAGACCTCGGCTACTAGGGGACCTGCAATCAAAGGTAGCCAAGATCGAGCTCGATGACACCTCGGCCATTGAGGGAGACCTTGGCTTAGCACCTCGTCAACTGAGGGAGACCTCAGCTTGACACCTCATCAACTAAGGGAGACCTCAGCTCGATACCTCACCTGCTAGGGAAACTTGAGCTTGACACTTCAACAGCTAAGGGAGTCCTCGACAATTGAGGAAGACCTCAGCTCAAACTTCTAAGCTTTTGAATTGAGCCAAGCTCAAGCTCAAGTCTCTAATTAAAATCAAGCTCGAGCCTGATAGATAGTTTATGAGCGAGCCCCTGCAACACAAGGGCCCCTCCGCTAGTTATAATTTATATAGAATTTAGTTTTTTACATTATTTATTGCTGAAAGTAATATTATAATGACAAATATATTTATTTTATATTTATTAATAATTATGTATTGGTGTTTTATTTTATCTGTTATTGTTTTATATTATTATTTCAAATTATTTTTGGCTTAAACTATGGTTCTTTTTCATTCATGATCGTACGGGTGTAAATGGATTAGATCCAAAATCCGTTCCTATTTTTGTCATATTCGGATAACCATCCGTCATATTTTTGGATTGGATTGGAACCGATTGAAAATTAGATCTGATTCGGATCACCCCTACCCGATCTGACATGTTCAATTGTGTAAAATTATCTTACAAATTTGTGCATGAGATGCATGGAATCAATAGGTTTAGTGCAGACCAATCCACATTATACATGTAGAACGCCTTTATGGTTGTAGACAGTTTCTGTCTACATAATTTGGTCTGCAGTTCAAAACAATTATAAACAGTAGTGTGGTGTGGATTGATCCTTACCTCAAGAGTGTGGAGTGGACCAGTCCACACCCACCAATTTCTCATCCACGTTATAGAACACCCCCTCAATCTTCAAAAAAAAATCAATTTAAACAACTTTTAATTTAAAAAAAAATAAAGTGGATGTAATGTAGGACTATACCAACCTATCTAATTAGGTGTCCACATCCACTCAGAATATGATGACTACAACTCCACAAGGGGTTGGCGGTTAACTCCACTTTCTTGAAAAGTGGTAAATATTACATTAATGAAATCGTTAAATAATAAAAATGAATAAATATTACATAAATGGAGTTAAAAATTAATAAATTAATGAAAATGATTAATTAAATAATTAATAAATAGATAAAAACATTAGATATGAGACTGACTTAAATAAAGAGCCATTATAAAGACTTTATATAATGTGGATCCCATTTTTCAGATAAAATAGGTTATCAATTGTAAATTAAACCTGATTTAATAAAATTAAATAAAAAACCAAAATCAAATTTATCATATAAGCATAAGTTGTGAATCTCAAATAAAATAATAAATAGTGTGGGCCCACTCTTCTAGATAACATATGGTAAGTCTTTTAAATCAAATAAAAATCTATAAAAATAAAATAAAAACCTAACCTAAATTTCTAATATAGATGATTTTAAAAATTAAAATAGTTTAGATAATAAGTGTCTATGCACTTAGTACGGGGTGTAATTCCTAGTGGGATAATTACAAGAAGTTTTTTGAGCTTATTACTAGGAATTGACCTTTACCTTATAGGGACCCAAATGGGGAGTGTGTATGCATATATGTTCTTTGGCTTTGGGGTGCTTAGGAATTCTTTTATCACACGCACATGTCAAGCCGAGTCAGATCGGAGTGTAGGTGTGGGTTATCTATCTACATGTATATCCATTTTAAGACTTTTCCAGTGTAAATTTCAACCATTTGTAACTTTTCAATCGAGTTGAAAATTGTTGCAATTCGTGTGACTTCAATATTTCGAGTGCACAATTACTAAGTGTCTTTCAAGACTGTTGAATCCTAGAATAGAGCGCCAGTTTCCTTATATTGCACCAGACTTGATCCAAAGGAGGTGAAATTTTGCTTAACGACACACTTAAACTAACAAATCTTTTAACTCTTGCATTTACCATTCCATCCTCTTGCACTTCATAGTAGCATCCTCTTGCATGCACAACAAGTTGTTTTGCACCATGAATAAAAATGTGTGGACTGAGCCACACCACACCCTAATAAAAGTTCCACAAGGTTTGGTGTAATTCAATCCACACATTGTGTTTTGATTCCGTACATCTTACATACGACATGTGACATGAGCTACAATGTTCATTAGAAATAAACAATATTTTCTAAGTAATATGCATAATAAAAAAGCTATTAGTAAATTTCCAAGAATAATTTATAAAAATTATTACTAAATTTAAAGACAATATAAAAAATAATAAATATTATAAAAATTTATAAAAAAAGATAATTCATGTTAAGATCAGTAAATTGCCAATAGTAATAATTAGGGGTGGATTCGAGCCGAGCCAAGCCAAATAGTATGAGGCTCGAGCTCGATTTGAGAAAAAATGTTTTATAAAAATAAAAATTATATATATATATATTCGAGCTTGGCTCGAAGCTCAGTTGAAACCGAGCTGAGCTCGAGTAGCTCGTGGCCACCCCTAGTAATAATTCTATAAAAAAATAATAATTTCTATACAAACTATAAAAATTAATAAAATATACACATATTTAATAAAAATGTATATAACAAATATTATATAAAAATAATAATTGTATAAATAATATAAAAATAGTAAAATATACACATATTTTGATAAAAATGTGTATAATAATAAATATTATATAAACATAATAAATTCATAAAACTTGTTCAAAATTAAGAAAATTTAATGAAATATGCACATACTTAATAAAACTATGGTAGGAGATAGGTTACAATGATAAAACCAGTCGTATAAAGCAAGGGATCATCCATTATAAGATGGCCAAGGTGACGTGGATTGAACCACAATAAAATCCTATGGATGATAAATTAGCCATGGTGTGGACCAATCCATGAGATGATGCCTATCAGTCCACACCACGGTTCAACTGAATACCATATCAAGGCGTTGCACGTTTTTAAATTGAATATATCATGGATAAACCACACCATTGACATATTCACAATATATTCAATTTCAAAATGATAGAAATCCTATTGTTTCTATCATTTTGAACCTCCATACTTGCAGCGGTAGCAAGACGGCTATTGTACTTCCATACAAGTTTGATCCGAACCCTTATGCACTCTTTTTTATTTTCATTTTTTTCACATTTCATGCTTCACCCATGTCAGATTCTCCCAATTTTTGAGTCGATTTGAGCTTTAGGTTATGTTTGATTTGAAGGAAAATGTAAAGAAAGGAAAGGAAAAGTAAGAAAACATTTACAAACCTTGTATTGATTTTTTTGTTTTTCCCTTCTTTTTCCTACCTTTTCCTTCAAATCAAACATAGCCTTAGTGACCAGGGCGATTTCTCCCCATATTTTCTAATATTTTCAGCGCACAAGATCAAACAAACACTCCATTTTGATGAATTTTGAAGCCCCATTTTATATGATAGGTAGCTTAGTTTTGAAACCTCATAATTGCTATTTCTCCAAATAAATACTTAGGATAAGCAACTTAACAAATACGTCAACACAAATAAGTACTTATTATAAATGGTTTGAAAAAAGACCTCCCAAACACTAATAAATGTTTATTGAATAAGTACTTATTCGACCAACCACTTATTTCCCAAGCATAACCTTAATAGGATAGGATACTAAACATCCTTTATCATTACGTGCCCACCAATTAGTGGGTTGATTGCTAAGTTGTTCACTTGCATTTGATTACACGTTTTGTGCCATTGCATCATCCTTTCTTCTCTATCATCATTTTGTATAGATCAATTTCATCACATTAGATAGTACCATACAAGTAATGCAATATTTCTGTTTTCATTGAGTTTCTCTTATTTGTTTCTTTTTTTTTTCTTTCTCTCTTCTTTTCTCAAAAAAATTCTAGTACATGCATTGTTATTAGCAAGGCATCCATCTTAATTAGTAATTAACCAGTTCTGAGTTTAATTAGTTTCATTCTAGGTTATCTGATTTCATTTAGGAATTTAAGTCAATACTTTGTCTTCACCTTCGGTGCATTAGAAATAAGATGCATCAATTATTTTCATGCACATACAAATATAGAGAATTAATTCAAATTTGATTTATCTTTTCCACTACTAGAAAAATCACTTACAAAAACAATAAAAAATGCCTCTAAAAAGAATTAGAGATACTTAGGTGATTGCCTTTAAGGGTGTCAATTGGACTGGATTTGGTTCAATCCAATCCGGTCCAATGTGAGTCCATTATAAATGGACCATATCCAATCCAATTCAATGAATGTTTTTTACCAATTTGGACCCATCCAATTCAATGTCTGGACCATCCAATCTGTTCAAATTCATTTTGATTTTGATTGGTTTCAACCCAAACCTGGTCCATTGACACATTCTTATCTTATATCAATGGACCAGATATTGGCTTAATCCAACCCAATCCAATATAAATTTGTTATGGATAAACTAGGTCCAATCCAATCTAATAAATATTTTGGACTAGATTGGTTCAATCCAATGTGTCTTGTTGGTCCATCCAATCCGTTCAAATTGATTTTGGACTAGACGGGATCCAATCCAAAACCAGTCCATTGACACCCTTAATTGCCTTTAAATGTCTAGCCTCTAAATATTATAGAGGCATAGAGGCACATTTGATAAATGCCTCCAAAAATAAGATATTGAGGCACATAATCATGCCTCTAAAGCATTGTCGCTAAAAAGCATTATATAGAGGCATGTATGAATGCCACCAAATGTACATTTTTAGACATTTTAATTAAATTTGAAACAAATTTATTTGTCTCTAAAAGTAATTTTAAGAATTGTAGTTATGCTTTATAATAGCACTTGTAATTGACACAAAAAGTATTGGTTGTTCTTATTTAGAGGCACTTGCGACCGCCTCTGAAAATCATTTATTTATATTTTAAAAAACTATTTTATCATATGTAAAACTTAGGTAAACTTATATAAAAACAGTTAATTCGGTATTTAAAACAATTCATTCACGTATCTATTAAAAGATAGCTATTGTTTTTGAATATTGTTACATATTAATTGATACAAATTCAAAGAGAAAAAAACAATCTATTTACAAAAGACATATGGAATAAAAAATACAAAAAACAATTCACTTTCTACTCTAAGAAAAGAAAAGAAAAATAGTTCATCTTGACACAATTAAGGAGAAAGAATGAATGGGGTTTGAAGAAAGGAGAGAGCTAATGACATGGATTCCTTTGCTTTATAAGTTTATATAAATAGGATAAATAGTATAGATAATGTAAATGAAATAAAATAAAACCTAGGGTAAATTGCTGAAACATCTCTTGAAGTTTCTGACACATTTGCAAAAAGACCCCCCTCTAAAAGTATCCAAAATACCCATCCAGTAACTATTGAGGCTGATTTCTATAGAAAAAACAATACAAACTTTATAAACAATAAAAAATAGAAAATTTAAAGTTGTGGCTTTACATTTGAGCAATTGATTTCTAGGGAAATTTGGAAAATAAATCAATTAAAAAGAGAGAGAGAGAGATTGAAAAAGTTTGGGCTAATGATGCATATAAAGAGAATTTGAAAAACATTTTGGTCAAAATAACTGCATGGGTATTTAAGTTCTGAACTTCGGGATTCTCTCAAGGTTATACTTTCTTATACATGCATGCCTACATTTCAACTCCTAGATTGTTAATGATCATCAATGGCATTTTGGGTTTTTCTTTCCAATTTCCACCAGTAGAGGTGTATATGCTAGATAGGGATGCAACTCGGATTGGTCCAAATTAATATTATAAATTAATTGCTTCAGGCTCGGGTCTTCAGATTGGGCCCATCCAAAATTTGACAAAAGCCCAATCAAAATCCACCCAAGATACAATCTCTAAGCTAAGAGTTTTCTCCTTTCCAACTATTTTGTGGGTTTTTTATCTAGAAATTTGACCAAATGTTTAGATGTTGGTGATAACCAAAAGTTTCTCCTTGGGTCGGTCAGGTTTAAATTAAAACCATTTGTTCTCTACAAATGATTTAATCCTTTTTAGTAGGACCTCTCCATTTGAAACTGTTATAATTAATCAAATTAAATAATCTCCATCGAACTAAGTTACCTCCAAAAGAAAAAAAAAAAAAAAAAAAAAAACCTATATCGAACTATAGCTAGCTGTTGATCAAGCTAACAACATAAAAGAAATGAAGAAAAAAAAAACACATCAACAAATTGCCAATCTTTGTCATATTTGAAGTAATTTTATGACTGTTGTGGTTGATATATAAATGATAATCAGATGGTTATGAATGGATACTAATTCGTCATAGTCGAATTGTAGTAGGAGCGTGTTCAAGGTGGGACCCAGCATCAAAAGAAAATGTTCAAAAAAGTTTCAAGGTCATAGTAATCAAACGGGTTCCATAATCTTACCTTTTATGTGATGTCATGGGACCCACATCAAATAATCATTTGTAGGACTCAGATAAAACGCATGTATTTTGAGAATAAGCAGGAAGTATATATGGAACATGTGAATGCGTTGTACATCTGCTAAACAATGCAAATGGTTTAATCCAAACAAGGATAACTATTATCATTTGAGGCTTAATTCCTTCAGCTTTTAAGGCTCTGTTTGGTTCGTAGGAATAGGGGTTTGGAATTGGAATTGGTTATTTCAATTTTAATTGTTTGGTTGAGTGAAATTGAAATCTCATTTTCATTCTTAGTGAAATGGCTTCCCTCAATTGAGGGAAAGGCCATTTCTCCCTTTCCCTTCTTCGAAAATGAAATCCCATTTCTATTGATTCTAATTCTCATTTTCATTAGTCTCTGAACCAAATGAACTATGGGAATAAGCCATTCTGATTCTGACTATGAATCAAATGGACCCTAATTTTGATTCAAGGTTCTTAAAGTGAATGCTACTATATCCGAATAAACTTTTCAAGTGCATCAAATTTATGTTTAATAGTAATGAGGGTGGATTTAGCCCTATAGTGACATCGTGACACATGGCATCTTGGAATAGCTGGATGACACATAGATGCCACCTAAGCAATGACTTGAAGTCTCAGATCGCGGTTTCTCTTCGCCTTGACCTGGCGACCTGCCTTCACTGCCAACATGGCGACCTCGACCACAACTCAGGTCGGCTAGAAGCACCTCGTCCAGGGCCGACCTGTAGCACCTTGTCACTAACCGAAGTGACTTTGATGCAAAGAGCGACCTCCCTCGAGGGCTTGCTGGCCTGATTGAGGTCCAAGTGGCGACCTGCGAGGCGTGCTCGTCGACAAATTCAACATGCATATCCCGACACTCCCATGTTTCTCAAAAGATGACCCACATACCAAACATTCCGGAGGGTGGTCAACGTGTATGGTGGTTACCTCCAAGGATTTCAGACCGGTTAGGCACAACCTCCTGGAAATCTCGGATGCGGACAAAGCCTATATAAAGGTACCAACCCCAAAGACCCAGGCGGGGAGAAAAAAAAGATGGTACGTGCGATTATTTGCTCACTAGCTCCCTCTACATTCAAGCTCTCAGCTTGCAATCAAGATAACACAATACTAACTTAAGCATCGGAGCAACCTCGCTGGGTTTGCCACCTCGGGTCCTCTAACATTGATTCCTTGCAGGTTTCTCTGAAGAGCTATCCAGTTCGGCAACCAACCTAGCTCTGCCAAGTCAGCTTGGATGTTTGAGCCTTCATCTAGTAGAAATCATATAACTCGGCTCCAGAGTTATCAGCCATCATAAAGTAGCCGAACGTTCCAGAGAGTAGTCAGATTGCACACCACTAATCAGCATCCGAGCCACCAGCCAGCCAGGGGCTGCCAAAACCTGCATCATCAAATAGGTTTATAGATGATATAATTTGTCTATTTGGAGTTTTTATCACAAACTTTGGTACTCCATTTATCATATATTTGAGAAATTAAAATCTAACAAACAATGAATGGACCGAGTAGAAAAGAAAAAGGTTTTCAACGATGATGATGATGAAACAGCTTAAGGGCCTGTTTTGGAGGGCTAAATTGAATATAAGCTTTGATTTAGCTGCATAAAGAACATCAGTGATGTTTGTTGTCATCGCTTAACTACCTAGTAAGCCAGAGGAGTTAGATGATCTTGGCAAGGCACTCCGGATAAGTTACTGAAAGATGTTAAAGTGAACACCCCTTCAACAGACTAATCCACAACCAATTTCTCTCTTCAGATTTTTCACCAAACATACCCCACAGCCAGAAGACACTGTGCTACATCCTACCAAACAAACATTAAGCAAGAAGATTAAATGCTCAACCTAAACACATTACCTGAGGGCCAACTAGAGGTGCTAAGCCAAAAACCATTTCCTATAAAAACAAAGCCAAACTAGGGGTACTTTAATTCTGTTTCAATCAATATAATTGAAGGTTTGCTTGAATCGTGGCAAAGGGACTTTTAATAGATCATTAACTGAATTTGCTGGACTATTTTTCTTTCCTACTCTTCTTTTCATTTTTACCTTCTCTTTTGCATTAAACTATAATTATTTCAGCCATCGGAAGTGCGATCTCAATACAAACAAAACGTCTATTGGGTTGGTGACGTTCTTTGTCGGCTATATGTATTGATTTCCGTAACCCAAATCACTTGTTAAAGGAATTCATGATTTATGATCCATCATGCTTGTCTTGGCTTTTGGACATCAATTTGAAATTCCTCTTCCCCAAAACCAATCAAAGTCATATGACAGGTTCTTCCTTATCTTTGTATTCTCTCCCTCAAAATTGCTTAAATAAGAATAGCCTGAATGATGGCATCTTTTACCTATGGCTAAGGTTCAAAATATTGATATGTAAATTATATAAAAATTGTGTATTACGTGATTCAAAGGGGAAAAAACATAAAGGTTCGTTGTTATTATTATTATTATTATTATTATTATTATTATTATTATTATTATTATTATTGTGGATTTTGAGAGGGGAAAAGTTGATCAATTGAATTTTTACTAATAAAAAAACTTATGTTCTTTTTCTAGATTTATGTGAAGTTCATGAAAAAATTTATTTTCGTAGATAGATAAGTAACTTTTTCACTTGGGGGAAAGTTGTCAACATTTGAATAAGACAAAATTACCCTTTAATTAATAATGACTTTTTATGCCTAGAACAGTCATTATTTTATTTACTTGGGAAATAAAATAGCATGGTAATACTTACCCAAGTAAATACATTTACCAGATTATATAACTTACTGAAAAACAAACCTGATTTTAGAATGACCAACTTGTTTTCAGTAGATTCTGATTTTTTTTTCTTTTTTGAAATGTGTAGTTTTATCTTTAGCATTACAAATTAACGTATACATTACAAAGGAATCTTCCGTATGGGGATAGAGCAAGGTGTAGGTGAGGCCCACTGGCGATACCATGGAGTACTTGCTGTCATGCAGGTTTGATCTCGTGCCTCCTATTTTGAAAGCATGCCCACTGACCATCTCAACTATTGGATCATGAGATTTTTGAAGTGTGCAAGTTGGGAAGCAAAGATCATACTGATTTTTCTATTCAGATTATGGGGAGCAGGTTATTGGTCTACTTTTGAGGCTTGTATTGAACTTTAGATATCAATCTTTGTCTCTGGTCATTTTCAATATTGAAAAATGAAACAACTCATTTAAGGTTTTCCCCCACTTGCATTCAAGAATCCCCAATTTTCATCAGAAAATCATGTCCAGGGTAATCCAACTTTTCCAAACAAATAAAAGTTTTCTACAAAGGCCATCATATTCCTAGACGTGTGGATGGTCTTATTCTTGCTTTTTTGTGAATGTATGGTCTATTGATGCACTTAACTTATTGCAAAGTAGTCATGGCTGACTGGCTTGAGTTATCCACACGCCAAATAAGTCTTTTTAGGCATAATATAATATCAATTTAGGGGGCATTCTACTTCTACAACATATGAACTTTTAAAAAGCAAAAAACAATTTTTAGAACTGTATTTTTGTTTTGTACATATGTAAGGATGGCAATGGGGCAGGTTGAGGGAGGGCTTTGTAAATTCTTAATCTTATCCGTCTCTTTAGACCTTTCAACCGTACCTTTCCCAAATTTCATAACGAGTTAGATTTTCAAAATCCCTGGCCGCACATGAAAAATGCAAAACCCTCTACAATTCTATCATCTCTGCATTTGAGGGTGTGGCAAGTCGGTTTGGTGGGTTGGGCCTAGAACCCACAAGGCCACAACTAACTTTCAATCATTAATAATAACCAAGTAATATGAATATACATCAAACTTTCCAATTATTTGATTAAAATATAGAGAAAACATATAAAGTATAAATTATCCTTCATATAAAATTCAAAATATTATTAAATTCAACAACTAATACATAATTTTATGTGTCTTTCAATAATATGAGCCAGGGAAGGTTGGGTTTAGCCTAATACAGTATCCTACCTATACAGGTTGTAAAATCCCAAAACCTACCCCTGCCCCAAAACAAAGTCCCATCATCAAATAGGGTAGAAATTGCTATCCCTGTATACATATATTGTATGCATGATTTGCAAAAGATGATAAAATTAAATAAAAACATGTTTTCCATTTTAGTTTTGAAAACAAAAACATATGAAAAGCATGTTTTATGTTTTTGTTTTAAGAATCAATTTACTTTCAAAATTTGCTTTTTGAAACTCAACAGATATTTTGTGGAATACAAACAACTCATCTCACAATCAATCAAAGCTTTTGAATTGCAACATGTACAGCACCACTATCCACTTCATCATCTCCCATCCTTGTCTTGCTTTGGATAAATGTCCGCCACGCCACCGACCACCGCCGATAGATGTTGAAAATTTATAATTTCTTAAAATATAATTCTTAATAGGAAGATTGTCATTTTCAAATAGAATGAAAGCAAAACAATCTTTTAGCTTGCCAGCATAGCAAACCCATGCAACTCACCTTTATTGAGACAGAGACCGTCCAGGAAAAGAAATCCCACTTATACAGTCATTCCAACCAAGCCTAGGGTGAGTCAATAAAGGGTGTCAAATATTTCATTTATTTATAATATTTTATTTATTTTCCTTTTTGAAAATTTAATATTTTTTAAATAAATTTTCCAAACAGATAGTGATAGTGTGCAATTCGGTCACTCCTAACTGGCAATTACGTAACTCCTGAAAGGTACCTGAGATGGAGAAGAAGAAAAATCCCCACGGGCTTGCCCGGCGGGAACACTCTGATGCTTAAGTTAGTACTCTGTAGGAGAAGCAAGGAGAAGATAAAGGCTAAGAGTGCAGATAGCGCGAGAGTAGAAGATGATACCTCTGTTCCTTGATGCTAGCTTCTTATAATAGAAATCTGTTGTCTCAGGCCCACTGGCCTCTGACAGGGCGGGTATAATCGCCACTGTCAACCTGCTGCAATCGTTACTGGCGGGGCTGAGGTGGCACGCGCGGGGCCGTTGCCGCAGTGTACGTGCCTGTCAGGTGTAAGGCACCCTCTGAAGGTGGCAAACACGACACTGTCTGACGAGGGATATGACTGTTGTTCCCAGATTTGTCGAGTACGGTGGTTGGGCAGGAGATCCTCCTGCGATATGCCAGACTACCCTTTCTCGAGCTACCCTGTACTGGGATATCTCGTAAGTGGCAAGCTGCCTATGGCGAGCTAAGCCGAGTTGTCTGGCTCGAGGTGTCTTTACCTCGGGGTATCTATTGGCGGATCGGTGTGTTCCTGTCTGGGAGTGATCCGAGGTCCACTGGGAGGAGCTCGAGTATTAGGAAAGGTCAGGGGACCCAGAGCTCGGAGGCAGCTCGGGGTGCCTTAGCCCTGGGAGGAGGCGTAGACCAGGCGGCTTATTCGTGAGCTAAAGTTGCATCGGGATATTCCTTCAAAGGTAGCTCGGGGAGCCCGGAGCTCACGTTGTGGCGAGCTTCTCCTGTTGCGGGCTACAATGTAACGAGCTACTTTATGGGTCCGTCACTAGGTTATAATGTTGACCTGCTGCTCGCGCTGAATCAGTGTCCACGTGTCATCGTTTCATTGGTCGGGTCAAACCGTCCTCCATCAATTGCCCCCCACTCCTTGTGCTGAGAGCACTGCCTTAGCGCGAGGAGTTCATGAAGCGTGATGGACTGATTTGACCGAAGTTCAAACTTGATTGACTATTCACATTAAAAGCGTCCACGAGAATCAAGAGATTTCCTGACTTTTCTGACTTTTCGGATTCCCCCAAAACGTAAAGAAGTGGCTTTTAATTTTGAGCGTTGTGCAGCCACCATTGCCTTAATCGTGGAAGACGTGCCGCCAATCACCTTTGGGTTTTAGAAGGCATGTGGTCAGTGGGCCTGCGAGCTGTTGGATCTACTCAGATTTGGGTCATTGCTTCGGAGACGTGGGGGCTATAAATAGGAAGGCCCTCTGGGCCTTGTTTCCTTTCACGCCATCTTGCTGCCTTTGGCTTCTGAGGTCGCACACTTGTCAAGTCTACCCGAGCTCCTCAACTTATTTCATCCCGTCCCCTTTCGGTGAGTCTTACTTATTATCAGTCATGTCGGGATACTCGTACCATGTCCATCACCATGGTGGTGACCAAGATGATGATGCTCCCCAGAGCTCGGGGGGAGCTTGGGAGCAGGTTCCAGGGGCCAGGAAGGTCTCCGACGAAGCAGCTTCCACTTCGCGGGGAAGGGAGCCCGATACTTTCGGCCCCTCCTCCATGACAGAGGGGAGACTTAGGTCTCTGATTAGCTACTTCCATCTTCCTAGGGACCTTCTCTACTGCATCCCCACTATTAATTTTCCGTGGGAGCATGGCCCCAACGACATAGTCATTTACCAAGAACAGCTCGAGGCTGGCCTACGTCTCCCTCTACATACCCTGATAGTGGAGGTGCTAAACCACTTCAACGTCACTATTGACCAACTCCATCCCAATGCCATCCGGAACTTGGTTGGGACGATATCCTTGTGTTGGGATTACTGTCTTCCCTTGAGTCTGGACATCATTTCTGCCATCCTCTGTATAAAGAATGCCACTCTCGGGGCTCCACCGGAGAAGCGCATTTACTACTTCCCTCCCCGTTGTGGCTACAAGCTCTTACATGAGTTTCCGAAGAAAATCCCCGCCTGGAAGCGGGATTATTTTTTGGTCCGTAACCCCGAAGGGTGGCCCTTCTCTACTTCTTGGAGGGGCACCATCCAGGACTTTGGGGCTGAGCTGGACCCTGAAACTCAGAAAACGATGTTGTCCTGGGCATCAGTAGGCTTCCTCTGCTCGGACTACTTGGCCGAGGAGAAGCTCGTGCAGGCCGACCTAAGCCTGGGTAGGTTGTCCTTTTAGGTCGCGTGGTTTTTGTCACGACATTGTGTTCGTATGTATATATATATATATATCGCTCTTACCGAACTAATACTGTGATTTCTTCTTGGCAGCCATCATGTTTGGTATCGACTCGCGCCACCTTCTATCAAGCAACCAGAGGCGCCAAGTGAAGAGGTCGCGCCCCGACCGGACTCCCACCTCGGGGGGTACTGAGTTCGGATCTACCAAGCTGACTTTTTCCTCCCCTCCGCCTGAGATCCCGCCACCTCCTTCCGAGGGAACTAGTGGGGCCGGTCTCAGAGGGGGCGAGCTCCCACAGTAGGGGCTACTCCCTGTAACCCTTTCCAGCCATCCCCTTACCCTCTGTTCCCAGTGGGGAACTGGGAATGGGTGAACGACTACACTGTGGCTCGCCGGAGGAGCCAGAAGGTGATTAACAACAACGAGGTTGCCCATTGGGGGAATATGGAGCCTGAGGACCTCGCCGCATTTGCCTCCTCCCACTGCATGGTGGTAAGTGATTCTTTCTCTTCTTCTCTCATTCCGCTTCCTTTTGCTGTCCTCTGATCTTTTTTCTGTTGGTAGGTGAATACCGCCATCCATGCTATGGCTCTCCAGATGCGCATCCACCACGTCGATGCCCTCGACCAGCGGACTACTAATAAGAAGCTCCAGGGCGAGCTTGACCGGATTCAGGGCGAGCTCCATCACACTCGCAAGGGGAGTGAATCTCAAGAGCTGCTCGTCCACGACCAAGAGGCCCAAATTGCTCGTCTTTCTGAAGAGAGCATGCGTTACCGGGAGGAGTCGTCGAGGGTGACGGTGGAGAGAGAGCTCCTTCGACAACGGGTACGAGACTTGGAGTCCACTCTTCTAGATCGGACTCGAAATTTCGACCAGATGATGGAGGCTGAACGAGAGAAGGCGGTCTGGGATTTCAAAGACTCCTAGGAATACCACGACCTCCAGGTGGAATATGGCTCGAGTTCGTACCGCTCTGGGTTTAAGCTCTGCCGGTGGTTGGTTCGGAAGAAGTTCTCCGGGCTCCACCTCGACGGCATCACTATGAAGAGCCTGTCTCTCGAGACGGCGGATCAAGCGGAGGAAGAGGAGCCTGACTCCCCAGAGGACGAGGATGAGGAGGCAGATCCCTGAGGCGGTGTTTTTCCTAGACTTCTGGTGGCTCTTGGGTGCCATAAACCCGGTCTTTCAAAGATCTTTTGTCGGGCAGTTGTGCCCTATGACTGTTAAACTTTCCCGAGCTGCTTAGCTCGGTTATTGCCTTGTCATTTTTCTCTTTCCCCTTTTTCTCTCTTTTTTTTTGAAATGGTAATGAAAGTTCTTCTTTTTCTTCTAAGTATGGTGTGCACTCTTTATCTTCGCTAAGGCAATCTCAACACCCGAGCTATTAGAGCTACATACCCGAAGTAGGACTTAGTTGGGGTAGCCTTATGTACATCGAGGTGAGTGACATAGTAGGGTACTTGCCCGACTTGTCTGCACCCGGGTTAAGTTGACATGAGTTGTCCTTTACGGGTCCAACTTGTTGCATGCCAGGGTGGGCTTTCTATCACAAAGTTCTCGCCCGAACTGTCTGTGCCTTAGGCATTGCAAGTACTTGGCCTATGTCGATGAAACAACTAGGTCTTGTATAGTGTCGAGGTCTTTCGTTGGCTCGGCATTTTAGCCCTTAGGCTGGAGGAGCGGCTAATAGTCCATTCTCCTAGAGTTTGCCCATGCCGTAGAGGCGACTAGGTCTTATCGCGCCGAGGTCATATTAGCTCGGTATCTTGGCCCTTAGGCTCGGGGAGTGGCTCGTGGCCTACTCAGTTGTTACAGATAGTATTGTCTTACGTTGACAATGTTCCATGCCTGAGGTACTTGTTTCCCTTCGAGGGTCTCGAGCTTGTACGTTCCTTCCCCGAGCACTCGTTTCACACGGTAAGGTCCTTCCCAGTTGGACCCGACCTTGCCAACGCCAGGCTCAGGTGCCATAACTTTACGAAGGACCAGGTCGCCAACGCGGAGGTTCCGCTTCTTGACCTTGGCATTATAGTACCGAGCTACTATCTGCTGGTAGGTTGCGGTCCTGATGTACGCGAGGTCCCTTACTTCGTCGAGTAGATCGAGGTTGGTACGTAGCTCATCTTCGTTCGTTTGGTCGTTGTATGCTTCTAGTCGTAGCGTAGGTACTTCAATCTTTGCGGGGATAACTGCTTCGGTGTCGTAAATGAGGTTGAATGGGGTTTCTCCCATGGCGGTCTTATCTGTGGTCCGGTAGGCCCATAGGACATTGGGTAGCTCATCTGCCCACAACCCTTTAGCTCAGTCTAACCGTGCCTTCAGTCCACGGAGGATGGCTCTGTTTGTGACTTCTGTCTGACCGTTTGCTTGAGGGTGTGTGACTGAAGTAAAGTTCTGTCGGATCCCCATGTCTTGGCACCAATCTTGGAATTTAATGTCCTCGAACTGCTTGTCGTTGTCGAAGATCAGTACCCGAGGTAACCCAAAGTGGCACACAATGTTCTTCCAAAAGAAGTTTTGGACATTCCGGGCTGTGATCGTTACAAGGGGTTCATCCTCTGGCCACTTGGTGAAGTAATCCACTGCTACTACTAAGAACTTCCTCCCGCCCGTTGCTGGCGGGAATGGTCCGATTAGATCGATGCCCCATTGTGCAAAAGGCCGCGAGCTGGTGAGATATTTGAGGTCGGCAGCAGGTTGGTGGTGAATATTGGCGTTTTTTCTGGCATTTGTCACATTTTCTAACGAGCTCAATAGCATCTGCCTTCATTGTTGGCCAATAATACCCCTGTCGAAGTGCCTTTTGGGCGAGGACCCTGACCCCAAGTGTCCGTCGCACAGACCCTCATGAGTGTTGCGAAGTACGAGCTCGGCTTCGGTAGGTCGCAAGCAACGCAGGTAGGGGAGCGTGTAGGATCTCCGGTATAGCCGTTCGTCTATCATGACATATTTGGCTGTCTGGCACTACACCCTTCTGGCTACATTGCGATCTGCAGGGAGGGTCCCGTGTAGCAAGAAGCTCACAAGCGGGTCAATCCAGCTCGACTCTGCTTGAACAACGGGAGCAACCTCCTCTGCCCCCCCCCCCCGAGAATGCTAGGCCGAGGCAGGTCCTCTATGTACACGGTTCTCATGGTGATGTCGCTGGTGCTGGCTAACCTGGACAGGGCGTCGGCCTCAGCGTTCTCCGACCTCGGGATTTGTCTGATGAAGTGTGATTGAAAGTTGAGCAGGGCCTCTCTGACTTTGGCTAAGTAGGCAACCATGGTTGGCTCGTAAGCTTCGTACTCGCCGATGACCTGGTTGACCACGAGCTGGGAGTCACTGCAGATAATGATGTGCCTGGCTTTTACTTCTCTGGCTAAGGCTAATCCAGTTATCAACGCCTCATACTCCGCTTCATTGTTAGATGCTGCGAACTCGAAGCGCAGCGCGTACTCCAGTTTCGTGCCACTTGGCCGTGCAGGACTATTCCGGCTCTGCTGCCTTGTTGGTTCGAGGAGCCATCTACGTGAAGGATCCATGGCTCCTCATCCCAGCTCATGCTTGGCTGAACTAGGAGAGATGCCACACTGGCTGCTACCTCACGAGGCTCGGACTCAACTGACTTGGGAGCTTCGGGTCCATCCGAAATGGGGACCTCATGCTCAACCGGCCTGGGAATTTCAGAGCTGAATGTGCATTTGGCAATGAAATCTGCTAAGGTTTGAGCCTTAATGGCAGTCCGCGGCTTGTACTGGAGGTCGTACTCGCTGAGCTCAATGGCCCATTTCGTCAACCGACCAGAGACCTCGGGCTTAAGTAAGACTTGCCTTAGGGGTTTGTTGGTGAGGACGATAACAGTGTGAGCTTGGAAGTACGGGCGGAGCTTCCGAGCTGCAATTACCAGGGCATATGCTAGCTTTTCTATATCTGGATATCTCGTCTCTACTCCCTGCAATACTTTACTAACATAATAGATGGGTCGCTGGACCCGATCTACTTCCTTTATTAGTACCGAATTGACCACTTCATCGATCGCCGAGAGGTACAGTTCTAAAACATCGCCCTCCTCGGGCCGGGTTAAGATTGACACGCTAGCGAGGTATCTCTAGAGCTCGTCAAACACGAGCTAGAAGTCTCGGGTTCATTCGAACCCTTTGCTCTTTATAGCCTTAAAGAATGGCAGACAGCGGTCCGTCGACTTGGACATGAAGCGACTCAAGGCGGCTACGTGGCCATTCAACCTCTGAACCTCCTTCAACTTCCGGGGTGGTCTCATGTCTAAGATGGCCGTAATCTTATCTGGGTTGGCCTCAATGCCACGCTAGTTAACGATGTACCCTAGGAATTTACCCGAGGTCACACCGAATACACACTTGTTTGGGTTCAATTTCATATTAAACTTACGCAAAATTTCAAAAACAGAATGCAAGTCTTGTATTAATTCATGCAAAAATTGAGTTTTGACGACCATGTCATCTACATAGCATTCTACTTTTTGGCCAATTAATGGCGCAAACAACTTATTTACATGCCTTTGAAAGGTTGCCCCTGCGTTTTTCAACCCGAAGGGCATAACCTTGTAACAGTATAGGCCGAACTCCGTGATGAAGGCAGTCTTTTGTTCGTCTTCCGGGTCCATCTTTATTTGGTTATAGCTCGAATAGGCGTCTAAGAAACTCAGCAACTCGTGCCCTGAGGTCGCATCTACCAAACGGTCAATTCTGGGGAGCGGGAAGCAGTCTTTCGGGTAGGCTTGGTTTATGTCGGTGTAGTCGACGCACATGCGCCACTTGCCGTTAGCCTTCTTTACCAGAACGAGGTTGGCTACCCAGCCCGGGTAATGGACTTCTCTTATGAAGTCAGTTGCAAGGAGCTTCTCGACCTCCTCGTCGACCGCTTTCCACCGCTCCGGGGCTAGGTTGCGTTTCTTCTGTCTAACGGGCCTAACTACAGGATCAGTATTCAGCTTGTGAGTTATAAGGTCGGGGTCTATACCGGGCATCTCTGCCGTAGACCATGCAAAAATATCTAAATTTTGAAGTAAGAAACTTACCAATTCGGATTGTAGAGGTTTCTAGACGGAAGCACCGATCTGAAGCGTCCGAGCTGGGTCTACGGCTGAGGTCGGAACAACGATTGTTTCTTCCGTGGGTGTAGCTCATTCTTCACCTTTCTCTGTAGGCCGCTCTAATTTGAGGTCGTCGGCCACCTTGGTCTTTCCCTTTAGGGCGACATAGCACTTGTGGGACTCAAGCTGGTCGCCCCACGCTACCCCCACACCAAAGTCTATAGGGAACTTCATTGCCAAATGATAAGTGGAGACCACCGCCCGTAGGACATGGGTGATCGGCCGACCTATTATGGCATTGTATGGGGAGGGGGTCGCGACCACCAGGAAGTCGTGTTTGAGTCTGACTACGCAGGGTCATGTGCCGACTTTCATAGGTACTGTCACTTTCCCAACGGGCCTGACTTCTTCTCCGCTGAAGCCCACCAACGGAGTGTTCGCGGGCTTCAAGTCACTTTCCAACAACTGAAGCTGGTCGAACGCGGCTTTGAAGAGAATATCTGCCAAGCTGCCTGAGTCAACGAGTACGCATCTGACCTCAAAGTCGTTGATCCTCAGCTTTATCACAAGCGCGTCGTCGTGAGGGTAGTGGACCCCTCGCGCATCGTCTTCTGTGAAGAAAATCGGCTCTTCTGTCTTCGGCCGCTTCGAAGGATTCTATTCTTCCCGAGCAGTATCACGAACTGACATCCGGGTTGCCGCTGAAGTACAACCCATGAAGATCGAGCCTCCCACTATCATGTGGATGGTGCCCCGAACCGGCCTCTCTTCTGGAGGCTGCCTCTATGACTGTTCAGCTGGCTTGCTGCTGGACTCGGGAGCATCCTTGTCGTGCTCCCCTCACCGACCTGTTTTATTATTATCATTATTATTATTTTGTACAAAGTTCCTTAAATATTCGCGACGGATGAGCTCCTCAATCTCATTGCGGGGGTTTTTACAATTTTCGGTACTATGACCGTGATCTCTGTGAAAACTGCAGTACAGATTCTTATTTTTTTCATTGGGATTTCCCCTCAAATGGGGTGGCCACTTCACATACGAGGCATCCTTGATTGCTGATGAGAATAAAAATTATCATATTTTTATCCCAAAATATTCAGTCTTTTATACTTAATTAATACTTAATTGGACTCATTATTCTTGTATTTCGATTTAGGGCATGAAAGAAGGCGTCAGGAGAAAAACAAGGCTAATCGGGTAATTTTACCCAATTTCAGCACTGCAAGATGATTTGGGAATAACTCTCACATCCGGATTCCGATTGAGAAGATTCAAGATACATTGGAAAGATAAAGAAAAATTCTACAACTTTCATGTTTTGAGTTTTGATATATTTGGAATCCATCGAGGTCAAAATTGGTCCCAAAGTCTAACCAAATTTGTAGAGAAGCCCAGTTCGTACTTGAAGCCCAGTTCGCAGAGAAGCCTTGCAGCGGCCCAATTTGTTAAAGAAGCCCAATACGAATGCAAGAATAAAGAGTCCTATCAGATTTAATTTCTTGATGTAATTCTAGAAAGACAAAGGTGACTGAGATTACTAGATAAGAGATAAGGATAGGATTAGATTAGGACTTTCTATTTTTGAGGAAGAACTCCAAGAAGGAGTTGGAAACAACCCCTCCTCCTAAATCTATATAAGGGGGGCGGGGGGGGGGGGGGGGGGGACTGGCATCAATGAATCAACCCATCAATCAATTACTGAAGTTCCCTTTGAAGCTATCAAGGAAATCAGCATCAAGAAAGCTTCAAGAAGGAGGTGGCGGCAAGAAGAAGAGAGGATTTCAGCTCCAAGGGCGACATCATGAGTTCTTTCTTTCCTCTTGTTTGTTTTATTTCCTTCATCATGAACTGATTTATTTTTAGCTAGGGCTGTGGAAAGCCTAACCATGATAATGAATATATTTTTATCATTATGATTTATCCAAGATCGTAATTTCCATATAGTCTATGAGTTATTTGCTTAATGTGATTAGGAGTGGCCATCTCTTAATTGATTAGGTTTATATGAATGAATCGGGAGAGGAATTCATATATTAGACCACATAATTCATGGTGTGAATTGAATGGTATATAAGGATATATACATATGATTCATCTGAATATATAAGTTTTTCTTGCACTTAATGCATTTCTATCTTGAGAACTCTAATCGAGGGATCGAATGGTGACTTGATAGAAGTAGGTTTAATATATCTTGGAAAAGAATATTAAATAAAATTGGAAAAACTTCAGCTTATGGGAATGACAAATTATCTTGGTTAATTTCATCCATTAATATTCGTTGGAATGGTTAGGCAGACCAATGGTCCTAGCGATTTCAATTAATCAATTGCATATTCAGTTATTGATTGCCCTTTCTTTTATTTTCTTTTTCTATTTTTTTATTTTCAGTAGTTCTTATTGTTGGATCTGAATTTTGGTTGTCCAAATAATTAAGGAAGGTTGTAGTTCTAATACTTATTTTGTTAAATCCCTGTGGGAACAATATTTTTTATACTACTTGATAACTAGTGCATTTGCTAGGGTTATATATTCATAGCTATCAATTGCCATCAGGATTTTGGCATGCTTCGCGTTCAGTGGGGTGTAATCAGTTTGGTCTGCTACTGGAGCTCGGAACGACTGACCTAGCTTTGCCCCCCGAGTTGCATCTTTTTTCTTTCAGCTGTCCCCTTGGCTGGAAGGCTCTCCTTCCCTTTTTCTCTTCTCGGGCGTGCCTTCGCCCTTCTGGTTGATCTCTTCCTCCGTGGCTATAAACCTGTCCGCGAGCTTAAGAAATTCGGTTATGGTCGCCGGTTGGTTGACGACCATGTGCCATTTGAACTCTTTATGCATCACGCCTTATCTGCATGCACGCATCGTTGAATAGCCCTGGATGGACTCTCCCTCTCTCTGCACTATGTTGAGGAGACTTTCTTCAGTTCGCGGGCACCGCTTGCTGGTGACGAAGTGGGACGTGAAGGCTTGCGCGAACTGTGCCCAACTTCGTATCGATCCAGGTGCCAGGTTCCGATACCACATACGGGCTACTCCTCTGAAAGTGGTGGAGAAGGCCATGCACATGCACGACTCACTGGCTCTTGCCAGGTGCATCTGCGACTAGAAGGCATCTACGTAATCATTTTGGTCAAATGACCCGTCATACTTGTCAAGAGGGGGGAGCTTGAAGTCTTTAGGCATTGGGACTGCTAGAAGTTTGGAAGACAGGGGGGACGGAACTGAAAGGAGGGGAGCCTTGACTTCGCCCGAGCTTACCTCTTCTTTGCCTTCAAGCTTGGGCAGGCTGTGGGTGGCAGATCGGTGAGCTCGGTGGCGGTGTCTCTGCTTCTTGGCGGGCTCGACATTTGTGCTGCTCACCTTCATGTTGTCAGGAATGGTTTGGGCAGCAAGTAGCTCGGGCCGCTGATGATGGCTACAGACAGAAGGATCCTGCTTGGAGTCTGCAGCCAGGATCTCAAACCGGTTCTCAAGGATCGGGGCTTCAAACTTCGACTGCCAAGGTGATGTAGACTTGGCGAGCTGGGGTCCTCATGACCTGACCGCCCGCGGCGAGACCGGGGTGGCCGGTCTTTCTTGTCTGTCACGAGAGGAGGCCTGGCTCTTAAGAGGGTTTTAGGAGGCTTCTCCTAGGCGAGAGGGGCGTTCATCCTGGCGGCGAGACTTAGCTCGTCGTGAGGCTGGGTGCCGAGGAGGGAGCTACGACTGCTGAAGCTGGGGTTGAGGCAGTTGGGGGAATTGCTGCTGGTAGTGATACTGGGAGACGTGGTGCAGCACTTGCTACTGGTAAATCTGGTGTTGCTGGAGCTGTTACACTTGGGCTTGCATGGCCCGCATGCACTGCATCAGATCGTCGAGCTGGCTCTGGCTGGTCGCCAGAGGAATGACAGTTGGTTCAGCAAAGGTCGTTTCGACCAAGGAAGGCAGGGGAACACCCACAGACGCTGTTGCTCGCGACATGTTCAGGCTAGGGACTCCGTCCACCGAAAGAGGGATGGTGAACTATCCTATGCAGACCATGGGAACCTAGGGTTGTTCCCTGGAGTTATCCATCTCCATGCTTCGTCCAACGTTGCTTGAGGAAGCCATGACTGCTAAGTTTTTTTTTTCAAGGAAGAAAGAACTGCGAATGTTTAGAGAAAGGCCTTTTGAAGCGTTTCCCACAGACGACGCCAAATGATGGTGCGCAATCCGGTCACTTCTAGCTGGCACTTATGTGGCTCCTGGAAGGTAACTGAGATGGAGAAGAAGAAGAATCCCTAGGGGCTTGCCCGGCGGGAACACTCCGATGTTTAAGTTAGTACTTTGTAGGAGAAGCAAGGAGAAGATGAAGGTTAAGAGTACAGATAGCGCGAGAGTAGAAGATGATACCTCTGTTCCTTGATGCTATCTCCTTATAACGGAAATCTGTTGTCTCAAGCCCATTGGCCTCTGACAGGGTGGGTATAACCGCCATTGTCAACCTACCGCAGCTGTTACTAGCGGGGCTGAGGTGGCACGCGCGGGGCCGTCGCCGTAGTGTACGTGCTTGTCAGGTGTAAGGCACCCTCTGAAGGTGGTAGACACGACGTTGTTTGACGAGGGATATGGCTGCTGTTCCCAGATTTGTCGGGTACGGTGGTCGGGTAGGAGATCCTCCTGCGATATGCCGGACTACCCTTTTGCGAGCTACCCTATACTGGGATATCTCGTAAGCGGCAAGCTACCTGTGGCGAGCTAAGCCGAGCTGTCTGGCCCGAGGTGTCTTTACCTCGAGGTATCTATAGGTGGATCGGTGTGTTCCTGTCTAGGAGTGACCCGAGGTCCACAGGGAGGAGCTCGGGTATTAGGAAAGGTCAGGGGACCCCGAGCTCGGAGGCAGCTTGGGGTGCTTTAGCCCTGGGAGGAGGCGTAGACCAGGCGGCTCATTCGCGAGCTAAAGTTGCCTCGGGATATTCCTTCAAAGGTAGCTCGGGGAGCCCGGAGCTCGCATTGTGGCGAGCTTCTCCTGTTGCGGGCTACAATGTAATGAGCTACTATATGGGCCCGTCACTATGCTATAATGCTGAGTTGTTGCTCGCGCTGAGTGAATGTCCATGTGTCACCGTTTCATAGATCGGGTCAAACCGTCCTCTATCAGATAGATAGCCATTTTCATCATATGGGGCAATAAGATTGTCCAATGACCAGTTTTTCTATGTTTACAGCATGTGTAAATATAGCAAATGGAGCCCGGGATCTCATACCCACAAAACTTGTGTGTAGAGCATAACGAGAATATCTCTTGTACTATTTATTGTCATTTATGGGACACTGGACACAGATCTTGCCAGCGTTCTATGATCACAAGTCGCAAGATCAAAACTCGGTGTCCCCCTTGATATGGAGCCTAGGATCTATCAATCAAATATCCAAATCCACCCTACATGATTTGGGATTAGGAATCACAACTGGGCAGGGCGGAGACAAGGAGCTTCTCCCCATCCCCGTCCCCATTCGTAGTTATTTCCTTCCTTATTTTTATAGGATCTCCATCCCCATAGAGATTGTCACTACTTATGATTTTTTATGATGTCAATTATTTTGTTTTTGTTTTTATTTTATTTAAAATATTGAAAATTTGCAATCATATCTTTATTCCCGTGAAGGAAAAATCATCCCCATTCTCGCTTTATTTGGGGTAGATCTCCATCCTCGCTCTATGAGTATGTATGGCAATTGCTACCCTACCTAGTGGGTACCCACCCCTACGCTTCTCGATGGGGTGGGTTTTGTTTTGCTTGAAGGATGGGCTTTGGGAGTCTACAACCCATACGGGTACGGGTAGGATATGGTATTAGGTTAAATCCAACCCTTTCCATCCCGCATATTATTGAAAAGCATATAAATTTTATGTACTAGGTGTTGAATTTAATAATAATTTGAATTTTATGTAAAGGATAATTGATAACTTATTTGTTTTTTAATGTTTTAATCAAATAATTGAAAATTTATTATTTATTTGTGTTATTTTATTTAGTCATTGTTTATATATAACAAGAAATAATAAGAAATTAGATGCGGGTTCTAAATCCAGTCTACCCTTACCCTTGAATGTAGGGAGAGTAAAGTCGGAGAGGGTTTAAAATTTTCATTACCGAAAGGGTTTGGATTCTAAAAATCTAACCTGCTATTAATTTTATGATGGATACAGATTTGGAGGTTTAGGGAGGTAAATAGGTTCTAGAATTTACAAAACCCTTTTGAACCTGCCCCGTTTGCCATCCCTATCGCATCCATGAAAATTTAATTTGTAATATTGAATGGTGCAACGGATAAACAATAAAAATTAGTCTTAACATTATTGAGGCACGAGCTTTTAGAGCTGGACTTCAAATGGCAAAGAAACTCCACCTCTCTCCTGTTCACATTGAAGAAGATGCGCAAAAGATAACAGATATCCTCTTGGACACCTCTTGGGATGTCCCTTGGCGACTTCACATTGTTATTACTATTAATCCCTTACCTCCTGATTGTTTTATTGCTGTACTAAAAGAAGATTTGATGCAACGAAGTTAGCCTAAGGGCTGTTTGATATTATTGGGAGAGACTATAGAGGCCGTCCAGGAAAAGAAATTCAAATTGTTATAAAACTTCATGGCCGCATCCCTTGTTGGGCGAATCAATAAAGAGTGTCAAAGTTTTCATTTTTCATATTTTCTTTTTAATTTTTCTTTTTGTCTAAGCTTACTTCATACTTTTCACTTAGCCGGGTTTCTTTTTCTTTCTTTCTTTCTTTTTTTTTTTTTTTAAGTTCCACATAGCCGGTTAGCCCCCATCAATTTTCCAACCATTTTGATTAATTTACACCTTTTTCACTAACCCCAAGTACAACTCACAAGGAATCAGTCCCTAAAAGTCTAAAACCGTTGTTGCAGTGGAAATTTATTTGTTTTCAAAATTATGATAGTACAAATGATTTAGAGTGTAAAATTTGATTTAATTTTGTTTGAAATTTTATCTTATTTTGTTTGATTTAAATACAAATAAAGTAAAATTCAAAATAAAATTAAACAGAATTCAAAAGAATCATATGTGTTTGGTTGAAGGCAAATTTATTTGCATCAATACAAAACTATGCTAGTACAAATGATTTTGGTGCAAATTTTGATTTAATTTTCAAATTTTATTTTATTCTATTTGATTTTATTTGATTTCAGTACAAATGAAGTATAATAAGACATGAAGCATTAAAGTAAAACCCAAATCAAATTAAACTAGAAGTTGCATTATTTTCATTTGCACCGGCATGCATTTGTATTAATGCAAATACAATTGCACTACAACCAAATGCATGAAACTACATGAGGTTTTAGTACATTTCATCCAAGTATCGGAGGACTAATCATTTCATTTCCATTTCTACGGAATTGAGGGGAATCAAGATTCAAATCCATTGCCCTTGGAATTGGGATAAGGGTGATCGTTTTCATCCAAGTATGGCATGGGCACAAGCCTATAATTTAATTGATACAATCCAATGTTTTAAAAAATGACCCGGAAATCGATTTCTGGTCAATGGTTCAATCGTTCGGTTTGAATGGATGGCCTGTTATGAAAAAATGAATTAAAAAATAAAAAAATAATTAAAAATTAAAATTTAAAAATTTAAAAATGGCAAAAACTATTGAATGGGCAGGTCGAATGGGTTAATGGTTCGATTGCTTGGATCAACGGGTCATTGACCGATTCAATGGTTTTTAGCCAGAGACCGGGTTTGGGGTAAAACAAAACTGATTGCCTGAATAGTTCCCGGACTGAACGGTCCAACCATCCGGGTCAACAGTAGTTCGAAAACCATGATACAATCTATATTTATATATTAAAATTGAGCATGCCATGTTAGTAGGCATCTCTTTTCTAGCCTTTACTCATATATTTGTAAACTTAAACAAAGTAACTGAGTAGCTAGTTTACTTCAAGTCTTTAACACTTTCATCTCTCTTTATTAACTCACCATTAACTAATCAACTCTCTCTTCTCTTTGTTGTTAATTCCTTTAATTATCTCTCCTCAATAATTATTATATTAACTCTATCTCTCCTCTAATAACTTTCTCTACTAATCCTCTATCCTCTCAATTATTCCATTAAATTGCTTAAAATTCATTGATTCTTTTTTCCTTTTCATTTATATTTATTTGCCATTTTTTCTTTTATTCTTTCACCTCTCCTCATTAATCTAATAAATCAAAAGTAATTTGCTTAGGGGTAACCATTTTAGTCTTGCTTAGGCCTAGCCCACATCAAGCTCACAAATTTCATGGCCAAGCTTGGGCCTAATACTTCAAGGTTGGCATGGGCCCAACCTAGCTAGTAAACAAATAATAGTTTAAAAATTAGTTAACAAAAATATCACAAATAATTAAATCACCAAAAAAATGAGAGAGAGAAAAAAATCCATTTACTTTTATAGGCATCTTCAATTATTAGCATATTGTATTCCAAAGAAAAAGAATTTTACTCTAATCCAAATTCCATTTATTTGTTTCATAGTCAATTTCTATTTAATTGGTTAATTGTTAAAAAAATTATAACTTGAAACCCAATAACTAAAATTAATAAAAAAACAAAAGTTAACAAAAATATTAAATTTTAGCATGCTTTTATCTAGAAACTATTAGAAATTAAGAAATTAATAAGAATTAATAGTTCATAAATTAAAAATTGAAATATATTTTAATTCTATTGAAAAATAACTAATATTAATAGGATACTCAAAATTGATAATAAAAAATAAAAAATATTAAAAGTAATAAAAGAAACAATTTGAGTTCCATATAACAATTATAAAAAGTAATTCAAAATAATAAAACTAATAATGACACAATTATAAATGTCATAAGACTCCTCTTACTTAGGGATGATAGTTTATAACTTAACTCAACCATGCTAGACCTACAAATTTCTGAGCTCAACAAATGATTTTCTTCCAAGCTAGGTCTAGTTTGGATTTAAACCAAACCTACATATAATGCAAGGACTATGGCTGTAAATTGATCAAGTTTAGATTGGATGCAATTTCATCCATATCCACATCCAATTATTATGTCTGATTTTGATTTGGACTTGGAGTTTATTTGCAACCATCTTATCATTTTTAAAATGATCAAAAAATAATTGTTTAAAGTATATATGTATAATAAATGTATATAAATATAAAATATTAAATTTATCAATTATAAACTTTATATAATTATAGATAATATCTATATGTGTACATAATCATACTATGTATACGTATATACATAAAATAATAATCTTTTATTGGACTTGGATTTTAATGAGATCGGATGGGGTAAAACCATATCTGATCTAATTATTAATTGGATACAAGTTCTAACATCCAAATCGGGGATAATTGGATTTGGAGTCAAATCGGGTATTAGACTTTCAAAGTCTATTAATAGCCCTACTAGGTAAGGCCCAAGCTAAGCAACCCCTAAACTTGACTTGAAAATTACGTATATAGTAAATATTATTATATAATATTTAGATAACAAATTTTGTACAAATATATAGATATAAATTTTATATATTTTTTTCATAGTAGACTATCATTAAATAAAAAATTTAATTTGTAAAAAAAACTATAGTTTTATAATTAACATGGACAATCTGTGCTCTAGGCTTAAACAATTATTATTATTTATTATGCTTGGGGTATATGTTGGGCTAGGCCATGTAGCCTTAAAAATTGTTAATGCATTATCAAAAATTGGTCCAAGATTTTTTTTTTTGGTTTATTGAGCTACATAACAGGGGTGGCCCATCCCCCACAACTCCTTTGGTTTCAATATTATTAATATTTAAAAAAAAAGTCAAAAACCCAAAAATAATGCATGCATAGTTTGTACTTGGTTTGGATAAGTCCAATTACGATCGTCAAATTGCTCTTAGTCATAGGGGTGCAACTTTTGCGGGTTGGGTCAGGTTGGGGATCAACCCAAGCCCAATCCAAAGTCTTAAACCTCGATCTCAGGCTTAAATTAATTATGACTACAACCTATTTTTATATATTTACTAAAACTTAAGTATTTTAAATATTTAAATAATATTTACAAAAATTGTAATAATTTAATCATTAATAAAGTAAAATAAATAAAATAAAACACTAATAGATGACATAGAAAAATAATTATTTTATTAAGTAATTAGCAGTAATTTATTATTTTTATTAAAACCCAAATTACAAAATTACAAAATTATTTTTATAACAAATTCTAAAATAAAGATGAATTATTTTAAACAACATTTCATTCCTTCCTTGTGGTAATTATTCCATGCATCAAACAAGTTCCGCTGTTATATATTATATTTATATTTATATGTGTGTGTTATTTATGTATATAATTTTATAACATATTATAATAATATATATTTAATGCTTTATAGATAAAAACTATAGTCCCGGAATCAGGCCCTGCCCGGCCCGGGCCTGGGCTTATGTTTCAGATTTAGGCCCGGAACCTGGGCCACGCCCAGGCTATAGCCCTTATAACAGATTAACAAGTGCAAAGCCCGACCCTGCCAATGATGACCCCTCCTTGGGATCCAAACGAAGCCTAAAAATCGAGGATCAGGAATCAGAATGCATGATATTACGATAGGAGTGGAATAGGTAATCATCTAAAGCCCTCCTCGTGGGGGTTGTGACGTCTAACTGCCAGACTCGTTCTCTCTCACTCACGGCTCACGCGACCGGCCACCCTCCATTTAAGTAAACTCCGCCGTCCGCCGTCTCTCTCTCTCTCTCTCTCTCTCGTGAGAGGGAACAAATCTATAAATACAGAAATGAAGGCACTTAACACCTCTCTCGCTCTCTCATTCTCTATCGGCATTGTTGATGCGTCTCTTCTTAAATTCAAGCAAGAACCCTAGCTTTGTAATCATCTCTTTCTCTGTGTTCAGATTCGGTTGCTCGGGTTCTCTCAAATCCTTGCTCCGATCTTCTTCCGGTAGTATTAGATTCCCGCCTAAGCATTGTTTGAACTCTCTTGATTTGAACCGGACAAATCGACGGCAACAACGACGACGAAAACGACGGCAGCGATGGGTGTGGTGGCAACAACGAATGAAGAAGCATTGGCTAGGCGATTCTGGATCAAGTTCAGGAATGAATCAGTGTTCGCTATATATACTCCTTTCATTATCTGCTTGGCGTCTGGCAAGTTGCAATTAGAGACGTTCCGCCATTATATCGCCCAAGACGTGCATTTCCTTAGGGCTTTTGCGCAGGCGTGAGTCTCTAGATGATTTCTTTCTTGATCATTTTTGGTCTGGAGTTCTTGATTTAGTTTTTTATTTTTTTTATTTTTTTATTTTTTAATTTTCGGTTGCGGCGGTTCGTCTGGATTTTGATTGATCGTTGGTTGTATATTAGATACGCATTAGCGGATGAGTGTGCAGACGATGACGAAGAAAAATCTGCGATCTGCAAGCTGAGGAAGTGTGTAATGGAGGAGATTAAAATGCACGATTCTTTTGTTCGGGTAAGCTTACGTATTCCCTTTCTTTCATTTATTTCTTTAAAAATCTTTGAATCCGTGCTTGCCTTTCTTGTAAGATTTTACTACTACGATCTGATAAAACTGCGAATGTGATGATTGAAACGTTTTGAGTTTTATCAGAGTCCGAAGTCTATTATCTTAGTGAATTTGTCAGACCTGGGACTTCGAAAAAGATTAATAGATCACCAAGAACTGATGTAAATACACTATACACTATAAAATTTTGGAACTATCTATATTCTTAACTTCCAAGGTTTAATTATTTTCTTCATCAATCTATATTACAACTTTTGACTGAGGTACCTAATTGTAAAAGATGTCAACTCGTTTCCGTTCCTTTCACACTTCTATTTGGTTTTCCCCTTAAAAACTTAAATTAACCACACATTTAGATATTGGAAATTTCTCTACTGTGACCAACTCACACTTTCTGATCATTAGAATCAGCTGTATTTTAGGGAAGTTAAGTAGGCTTGTGTGACCAAAAGAATCTCGGAACGAAGAATTCTACTGGTTTTGCTGACCGAGACTCATGGAGCACTATTATCTCATTTAGATGGAAGATAATCAATCTATTAAGATGGAAGATAATCAATCTATTAAGATGGATATGCATGATCAATATTACTTTTTGATCATCGATATGCATGAGCAATACACAGAGAAACTGTTAAAATTGACTGAAAAAATATTGGCCCAACAATGGTGTATCATTTTCAATAAAATTCCCTCCAATGGTTGTTTTATTAGATTGCATGCCTTTTTCCCCTTTTTTAGGTTGAAAAATTATTGGAAGGAAAATGAGAGGTTGAGAGTTGTACAAGGGATCACACTGTGTCATGGGCATCCTAAATTGTAGTAGAAGATGACTTACTTTCCACTTAACATTTGATCCGATGAATTTGAAAAACCTTTGACGTATTCACATTATTTCATTGTCATCATGAACATTGTCTAAGCCTTGTCCCAACTATATGAGGTTGACAACATGAATCCTGTTTTACCTTTCAGTTATGTTCAGTGCCATATCTATTGTTAAATTATGAGCTCTTAAATCTTTCCTTACTACACCAACCCATTCCCTTTTTGATCTTCCCCTAGCTCTTCTAGCACATCAATTTGTAACAAATCACTTACATATTTACATTATTTAGACCTCTTTTTTATATCGTGAAGGCTTTGCGGAGATAACGACTGGAGTAAGGCTATGTGATGAAAATGAGGTTGATTGAAGTTATTGACTATGAATGGAATTATGGGCATAGTTTTCAAGGCACCAAGGCAAGGCTAGGAGGCAGGGCACCTTGTTGCCTAGGTGATGGTTTTTTACTTAATCATTTTTCTAGTAATTAAATCTTCATCAAATAAGTATAAATTTAATGTAAAAATATACAAAATCAACATTATCATGAGAAAAAAGAAGAAAGAAAAGAAAATTCAAAGAACATAAGGGCTGAGCCCTTGTTTTTGACCTAGAGAAAGTAGAATATAAAGGGAGAAGAAGATTGAATAAAATTTTAAGTTCTTCCTTGCTTATCTGTTTAGGTTTCAAAGTCTTCAATGGTATGAGACAGCCTGAACCAACATGTGTGTTCCCTAGCAAATAAGAAAGTAATAAAAAGAAACTAATATATGAACTTACAAAATGATTAATTTAGTGTAATAACATCTATTTTACTATTACAATCTCAGAAAAAATATTATAAAGCTCCTTGTACAAAAAGCGAGCACAATCCTCCATGGGTGTCTTGTTGTCTAGGCGTCACCTTGAGAACTATGGTTTTGGGGATGGGTTTCACCCCATTTAGTGAACTAGAAACTTTGCATTGGTTGCCATTTTGATTTTGTTCTGACTCTTAACTTCAATTCTCTCGCGTATCCTTGTTAAAGAATATTTCAGACATATTCCTTGTAATTGGCTTAATTTTCTAATAAAGTTTATTCGTTATTGATAAAAAATAATATTTCAGACACCATATATTATATTGTTTTTGACACCTCTTATCAGCCAAGCATTTATAACCATTGCCAAACTGTAGCTTCAACATTTCCTTTCTAGGTTCTTACTTATCATGGCACAACAGAATCATTCAGATTTCAGAAAAGCAAACAATGAATTTTTAGTGGCATGAATATGCCTAGAAAAGAATAGTATTTTTTAAAAAACTTTCAGCCTTTTACTAGTAGATCATCATTTTCTTGCCCAAAAAAGAGCCTAGAGAAAAGGCTTGCATTTTGATCAAATAAGATCTGCCAGAAAGATGATGACTTCATTTGAGGGAATTTATTCTAAACATATAAGAAGGGGATTATTTATAGAGATTTAGAAAGCACACAGGGGGATTAAGACTAGAGAAGACCTTTGCCAAACATAATCAATGATAGAAATGATAGAAATGATAGAAATACCTTGCCACCATAATCAATGGGTAAAACAGAAAATAGTAGTGAAACTAAAAGATGACTAAGAATGTCAACACTCCCCTCAATCTTGTACCAGCTAGCCTGTTTGAAAACAAATAATGTAATCATAGTTTTCAAGGCGTCTAGGCGATTTTAGGCGACATTAGGGCACCTAGTCACCTAGTTGCCTAGGCGATAAAAATTTTATAATATAAAAAACTGACTTTTGGCTTGTTTCCTAGTTTTATATACCATTCAGCATGTATGTTAATTGAAAAAATAGCAATTCTCTTTATTAAGAATGTTAAATTTTATTCATAAAAAAAAAGAACATAAAATTTCCTCTAAAAATGTGGCAAATCATCACATCTAAAAGGTAAAAATCTTTTACATATATTAATTTCATTATTTTCAAAAATAATACTACTATAATATGTATTTAATAGAGCAAATTCATATTAACTAGCAGCTAAAGAAGGTTATTAACTTTATATGATAAATATTCAAGATGGAAAGAACTTTATTATTCTATTCTTTCTTTCCTCTTTCTTTTCTTTCTTTCTTTCTTTCTTTCTTTCTTTCTGTCTTTTTTCTCTTCTCAAAACCCTTTGATCTTTTAAAATTCAATAGTAAAACATTAAAACAAAGTATAATTGATATATATATATATATAACATATAATAAAATGTATTAACACATAATTAATAAGATACAACAATATAAATGATATTATAAAAGGTTCCCGCCTTGTCATTTTTGTCGCCTAGGCGGGCACTTAGTCGCCTAGAAGGGCACCTAGTTGCTAAAAGTCAAGGCGTTTGGGCGAAGCGCCCAGCCAAGGGCACCTAGTCACCTAGGCGACGCCTAGGTGACACCTTGACAACTATGAATGTAATAATCTGACGATCCAATAATAAAACAAAAATATAACCAATACTTCCCCTTAATCAAAACATACAACTTTTCAAGAATTACATGATTTAAAATGTCCATAAATTTCCTAATATTTCCATGACATATTTCCATCCATGGGTAGCAACATGAAATTCCCCAGTGAACGCTACCAGTACTATGCGGAATACAAGAGATAGTATTATAACATAAGTTGGTGACAATATTGTAGGTATGTGGGGTAGCAATGTTATTGCTTGCAAAATGTTTGAGCTAGCTTGATATTCATTTCAAACATGAAGTTAAATATTAGTTTCTATTTATATAATAGAATATTGCTACTCCACATATCTACAATACTGTCACCAACTTATGTTATAATACTATCTCTTGTATTCCGCATAGTACTGGTAGCGTTCACTGGGGAATTTCATGTTGCTACCCAAGTTAAATATTAGTTTCTATTTGTATAATAGAATATTTGGTTGATCTTTTAGAATAATTTGCATTTTCTTTGAGTTTAAATTTTGATCTTTTAACACATTCTATTATGTAGTTTTGAATCTTAAGGTTTATAGGATAACTTCGCAACATATTATTTTGTCTGTAACCCTAGTTTCTTAGCTTTGTTTAATGATTTGAAGCAAGACAATAATTTAAAAAGGCGTGTCAATGCTTCTTTTATCATTTCATAAAACATCATTCTATATTTTATTATTTTTACATATTTTACAATGTTTCCACTATGTCTATAATTTTTACAATATATCCATATGATATTTCCGACATGTTTCCTATATCTGGACTACTGACATTTCTATTGGCATTGACATTTTAAACCTTGCATTGAACATGTGCAAGGTACAATGAATCTTGGTGCCAGAAACACTTGGACATGTCAGCAACACACATCAATAAGGATCTTTAGCCAAAACAAATGAGCTCATAATCAAAGAATCGCTTCCCCTGGCTTGTAATTGTCAGATTAGATGTTCCTCCAACCTTCAGATGGGCATTTGAACTTTTCCTCGTAGCTTGAAAATAAGGCTATCTTTATAATTGACTCAAAATCAACTTCGTGGACCAGTTTCCAAAAATAACTACAATCCCTGTACATGGGGTACAAATCACTGTAGAAACTGAAGAGGTGGGGGGAGCACTTTCTCTATATGCCTTGGAAACCTCAAGAACCCAAATCACCCTATAGGGACTCGTGCGCATCCACAACAGATTCCACCCAATATGTTGAACCTAAAAAGGAAACTTTCTTTTGGTTATTGATTTTTGATTTTTGGGCAAAGTTTTAAGGCTCTTCCCTTGAGACTAGCCAACCTTCAATTAGTTCTTCAAAAAAAAAAAAAGAACATAATATTTCCACCAATATCAGCCAACAAACTAGGAATTCAATCCCCAAAATATTGTAGGTATATAGCCCCAATATAAGTTGATGCTAAAATAGAGAGGGAGAAGTGATGGGTGCTTTCTCCCTCTTTCCGCCTACTTTACAGAAAATCTCTTTGTCACTTCCTACCTCTGCAGAAATATGTAAATGACCAAACAATACCAAATTGCCACCTGGAAAAGAAAACAAATCCTGTGTTGTAATTATCAAAATTGAAGCAAATCTCTATTTTTTCTTTGAAATTCTGGGGAAAAAATCTCTAGCATACTTTCCTAGGCATAAAAAAATTCTGGAAAAACTCAAAAAATCCTCTGAAAATCAGGAAATTTAAAAATGATGATAATTAATAAGTATGGAAAATACAAAATTAATATTCAGAGTAATTTACATACTATTTTTAGTAATTCTCAGAATTATAGTAATAACTCATGACTTACTATTTATAAAAAGAGGAAATTCCGAATCTCTGATAGCAAAAACTCAAGAGGAGGCAAAGATTCAGAACAGGGAAACCAAACTAACAAGGCTTGCAAGGGAGGTCTGGAGATATTGTACACACTAAGGAAGCTAAATAAGAACTGGATTCAAACTGACCAAGAACAACAGCAAAATGGAGATCAGAAGCAACTTCAGATCTGATCATTATCATTTATCAATATCACCATCATCACCATCATCATCATCAGAGCCTTCTTTTTGCTCTGATTCCATCTTGTTTTGAAAAACAATATTTCAATAATCAAAACAGAATACAAACTAGAAAATTTAGATCAAGGGAGAGAACATAGACAGAAAAATTGAGAAAAGGAAAACCAAACTCATCTGGGTGTGTATTATATATCCCATATATGAAGGTTCTAGACTGAATTATAGAAATACCCCAAGGGATCTTGTCAGTTATGTACATTTTTTTATTTAAACTATTGTAAATTGATTTATAAAAAATGATAGAAGTACTCTGCCAACATAACCAATGAATAAATCAGAAAATAATAATAAATCTAAAAATTAATAAGACCGTCTACAAACCTAAACCAACTCATGAATAAAGGTGTTGGATCCAGATCCTACAAGTTGGGTTGGGAACATTGATTAATGAGTTCCAGTTAACAACCCTAGTCCAACTTTATTTTGGATCATGTTTAGCTGGTTAATTCTGGTTGTGGTTAAGCCACACTGCCTGAATGGCACTGGATAGAATGGAATTATGAAACAAGATCCATGTAGCCAACCCCATATAGTTGGTACAAGGCTTAGAATTTAGATAATGATGATTTCATTATATAGGACAACATTTTGGAGTTATTTCCTTTTGGGAGGTTTGAGATGTCAGTTATGCTACGGATAATTTTTTATTAGCTTGTTAGTTGGATGCTTTTAGTTGAATTATGTAGTTTACACTTCTGGCTTGTATCTTAGTCTTGCTGATTTTGCTTGATTAGTATGTGATTGCATCTTTATCCTTTCAGAGATTACTTTGTGACTGTTAATGAGGGTTGTGCCCAAGTCATCATCCTTGTCTTATGCTGAGGTTAGCTTGAGATGGCAAATTCTGTTGTCATCTGAGGCCTCTCTACATTACTGTCAATGGGAGAAAACGAAATCCAAATATTATTGTTACATACCATATCTTTAAGGAGTTTTTCTTTGAACAATTTTCAGTTTATTTGGATTCCTTTAGAAATACGTGTTCTGAAAGGAATCGTCTACACAGGAATGGGGTGTTGACCCTGCAAATGAAAGCACTCCAAGTTCTGCAACACTAAAATACACAGATTTCTTGTTGGCAACAGCCTCTGGGAAGGTTGAAGGACTAAAAGCTCCTGGTAAAATTGCAACTCCTTTTGAGAAGACAAAAATTGCTGCTTACACACTAGGTGCAATGACACCTTTCATGAGGCTATATGCCTTTTTGGGTAAGGAGCTCTGGGCACTTCTTGATCCTAATGAAAGCAGTCACCTCTACAAGAAGTGGATTGAAAATTATTCTTCTGAAGCTTTTGAGGTTTGTCCTATTAGCAATCTTTAACCACTTATTATTATTTTTTTTTTATGATGTTTAAACTCATACCGTGGTTGATCATACCATATGTATTTTACTTGCATACAAAGGCTTTAT
The DNA here is from genome assembly GCF_055504915.1 of Nelumbo nucifera. Lineage (NCBI taxonomy): Eukaryota > Viridiplantae > Streptophyta > Magnoliopsida > Proteales > Nelumbonaceae > Nelumbo > Nelumbo nucifera. The sequence continues at coordinate 55,527,127 of NC_142651.1, read as the reverse complement.
TCTGATATATCATTTTCTTTCTGAATGGAATCAGGCATTGACACTGCAAACTGAGGAATTGCTTGACAAACTAAGTGTGTCTTTGACTGGTGAAGAGCTTGAAGTCATAGAAAATCTTTATCATCAAGCTATGAAACTTGAAATAGAATTTTTTTCTGCTCAACCAATTGTTCAGCAAACTATAGTCCCTTTTTCAAGAGTGCACAACCCTGCAGAGTATCAACTTATTATATTTTCTGATTTTGATTGGACTTGCACTGTTGTTGATTCCTCCGCCATTTTAGCGGAGATTGCAATACTTAGTGCACCGAAAGCTGATCAGATTGGAGCTGAAAATTTACCTGTTCGGAAGTCATCAACTGATCTGAGGAATACATGGGGTGTTCTTTCCAAACAGTATACAGAAGAATATGAACAATGCATAGAGAACATCATGCCCACTGAGAAAGGTAGATTTATGCTGTTCTTCAATGGTACTCACACCCCAAAGTTTCAGTCATTGTTTTCTATGTTCAACCTTCAATTTCCAGAATTGTTCAAGTGGGATTCAATCCAGAATCTGGAGCGGGTACATGAGGAGCCACCTTAAACTGGCTCCGAATATATATCCCACTTCCATGTCATCATCTCTCTCTCTAACAAAATCCACAAGAGACAAAACCTCTCTATCTCTTGCGTGTTTGTGTGTCTTTGTCTTTGTCTCTATCCCTGTCAATTTTGACATGATACGCCCTGTATCGGGTGTATCGTATCGTATCGGTGGCTTAATGATATGCCCCTACAGGGGTTGTATCGGGGTCTGACCTGGTTCAGGGGGTAGACCAGCCTTAAGCCGACCCCTCTGAACCAGTTTCAAAGAAAAGGGGGGGAGAGCAAGCTTCGATACAGGCCGATACGCCCCTACCAGTGTATGGCCTGTATCGATATTTTGAACCTTGGTTGGGATCACCTGCCAACAAAACACATTCTAACACCCTACCAGCTTGATCTGACACTGCACATCTCACTGTGAAAGTGGGGCCCACCATAAAAGTTGGATCTGTCATGTATGAGATGTGTGGTGTCAGATGATGTTGGTAGGGTGGTGGAACATGTTTTGTTGGTAGGTGTTCTGAACTCATCTCTCCCCCCATAGATTTTAGAGCAGATTGTGAAAAATGGAGGGGATGCATCTGGTGTCTTATGTGATTGGCGAATACCACTTGGGTTAAAAAGGAAAATTCCGTAAGTGTGGCAGAAAGGTGCATGCTGATATGGATGAGTGGAAAAACTAGAAAGGATATGGTCAGAAATGAAGTCATTAGTAGGAACCTAGGAGTATCACCAATAAGTAATAAAATGAGAGAAAGTAGATTAAGATGGTTTGTTTATGTGCATAGAAGACCACCTATAGCACCTGTAAGAAGAAGCAATCTGTAGCGGTAGCCAACCCGTATGGCAAAACAGGACATACACTTCTGCTCCATATTCCTGATCCACTCTATGATTCTTGTCATCAAGGTTTAAATTGGTCTAACTTATAAAAGTAAATGCTACTAAGATTGTAACTTTCAACTTCCTGTGGTTTTGCAGTGGTTTAATGCTACTAAGATTGTCATATTTACACTTTCAACTTCCTATGGCTTTGCAGTGGAAGAATTTGACTATGAAGGTTTATGCAAAGCACTTGAGCAACTCTTAGACTTTGAAAAACGTGCAAATGCACGAGTTGTTGAGTCAGGAGTGCTGAAGGGTTTGAATGTGGAAGACATAAAACGGGCTGGTGAGCGTCTTATACTTCAGGACGGTTGTACGAGGTTCTTCCAGAAGATTGTGAAGAACGAAGGGATAAATGGAAATGTCCATATACTTTCTTATTGTTGGTGTGGTGATCTCATTAGGTCAGCTTTTTCATCAGGTACTTTTTTTTTTCTGTTAGGAATTTAGAACTGTGTAACTTAATGAAACCTATTTGCACATCTTGCAATTGTATGCTTGTGTGCCTCTTCTGCATTATCTATCCTCTTGTGTCCATCTTTACTGGTGCAATATTTCTGGATTTCAATCCTTTCAGAAACTCAAACAGGAAAAAAGTGTTAAAAATATCTGGATAGTTTTACAGTTGATACTTGACTTCATGTTGACTCTTTTAAATATTGTGTTATTTTCTTTCTACAACTTGTTGATGAGAAATAAATTTCAGCATGTTTATGATCAGTTCAGTTAGACTGATGAACTGCATAGAAAGGAAGAGTGATGTTGTAACAAGTTATTTGATTCTTGGCTCTACTATGACATGCTGATTTTTGTTGATATTCTGCTTTTTTTAATGCAGTTAAGAAATATGATATATAGTTGATAGACCATAGAATCTTAAGATGTGATATTCAAGTTATTGTGATTACCTGATAACTGATTGTATAGGGCTGGCAGCCAGTGTAAGCATGCTGCCAATAGGGGTATTGAGCATAGTCACTTCATCATTATGTGCATAACTGCATAATATTCTTTCCAATATATTAATAAAGTTACAGTCACCAATGAAAAGGGTTACTGTGATTACCTATTGCATCCATAAGCTATAAACCTGGATGGACCTAGTATATTCCATATTGCTGCGGTTATTTGGTGGATGTGTTCATAATTATGGATAATATCTAGTTGCTGTCTGAGGCTTAGCAGAAATTTCTACACTGAGTCTGGCAAAATGAGTCACAGTGCTTTCTTATTTGTTTCTTATTGTGAAACCTGGCTAAGATTCTCCTTAAGGTTCCTTTTGTTCTGTGTGAATATCATTTGTACTGGTGTAACTGTAAATGCGTACGAGTGCCAATGGACTGAGTGTAGCAAGTACAATGATGTTATCTCCACTTGGATATCATTCATGCTTTACAAGGATTATAGGATTTGTTGAAACTTGGTTGTTCTCCTGTTATCCTTGTTACTGATATAAGCCACATCTTTCATATTGTCATCAAACAATTAAAATTAATTACAGTATGAAATTTGAAGATCAGGAAAACATGCCCCCTTCTTCCCAACAAAAGCAAAAAGAAAAAAGCTGGTTCCTTTAGCACCTTTATTTCCTTTACTGTTGCAGTATTGTTGAAGGCGATAAAGAATTCAATACTTGTTTTCTTGACCAGGTGATTTGGACGTTTTAAGTGTACATGCAAATGAATTCACTTATGAAGATTCCATCTCCACGGGTGAAATTGTTCAGAAGATGGAGTCACCCTTGGACAAACTTCAAGCTTTCAAAAATATTCTAAAGAATCACAATGGTGAAAAAAAGCATTTGTCTATCTACATTGGAGGCTCAGTTGGTGATTTACTCTGCCTGCTTGAAGCAGATGTTGGCCTTGTGGTTGGGTCGAGCTCAAGTTTAAGGAGAGTGGGGAGACAGTTTGGGGTTTCATTTGTTCCATTGTTCTCTGGTTTGGTCAAGAAGCAGAGAGAATTTGAAGGCAACTCTTCTAATTGGAAGGGGCTGTCTGGCATTCTTTACACAGTCTCTAGTTGGGCTGAAGTACATGCCTTCATTTTGGGATCGTAAGATCATTTTGTTGATAAGCCTTTTTGTTGATTTCACTTGCTGTTTGCCTAGAAGAAATTCATAAACTCATATATAGTTAGGAAATATGGATACACAAGTGGTGGCTAATTTTACCAAGGGCCACTGCCAGATACAAAATGCTGTTGGTGGATATGCTGTTCATAGCAGGTATTTATGATTGTCCTATTATTGTCCCCCCCATCTGTGGTTCTTTTTCTTTTAAAAGCTTATAATATCGGATTAGCTTACATTTCACTTTCTTCTTCAGGTACTGGGCTGTTTCAGGCAGCAAAAATATCAAAGTGGAGGAAATATGTCAATTTGTCTATCTAGGTAGATTTTCGATGCAAGTGATTTTTTTCCTTCTGCCCTTTTCTAGGTAATTGCTACCAAAATTTTTGGGAAATTGCAATTTTAGGATATACATGGGTCTCCATTTAAATAGATTGTTAGGGAATCAATCCTGGCTGTAGGCTGTTTTTTCTCATTCTTTGAGCTCTTTCTTTCCATTGTCTGTAATCTGTATGGCTCAGATCATCAATTCTTATAAAAAAATATGTACAATGGATGCCCATATTCTGCTATTGAAGTGCTAAGGTTGATTCGCCAAATTTGCTTTTGCTCTTGCGTCTGTTCTTGAGCTTGCTTGTTCCAATCTGAGGGTAGTCTGTTCCAATTTGAGGGTATCTGTTTTTGCTGGCTTTTGTGTAGTATAATTTGGATTTTGGACCGTTGGAATAACACTCCGCTCCCCCCCCCCAGCTCAAGGAATGAGAAAAAAACAACCAACAGCCAGGATTGATTCCCTAACAATCTTAAATGGAGATCCATGTATATCCTAAAATTGCAATTTCCCAAAAATCTTGGTAGTAATTACGTAGAAGAGTAGAAGAAAAGAATAAAATAAAAAATCTCTCTATACATACAAATTGACATATTTTCTCCACTTTGATATTTGCTGCTGAGACACCCTAATACCTAGAGAAGAAAGTACAATGTAAGCTAATGCCATATTATTTATAAGCTTTTAGAAGAAAAAGAACCACAGAATGGGAACAATAATTGGACTATCATAAATACCCTTGTACATTAATACATTAATATATGTATTAATGTAAATCTCTTATTATTTTTAATTATGTCTAATTCATATTATTTTACTATTTATCTTATTTATAAAAAATAACTCCAGCATGTGGTGGTGTGGATGAATCCAAACAAAAAATCTATTGTTTTGCATATTCGAATCATCTTTGGATGGTATTTCTGAAACACACCATACCGACATTTGATTCAGTTATATTTGGATTTTAATTGAATTTGGGTTTCCATCATTGTTCAAAGTATTATATTATTGATATTCCGGATATGCAAAAAATCAAGTATTGTTTTCAACAATTCATACACTTAAAGGCCACAACTCTTAATATTTAGCGTGATGCTGAAAACTCTTAATATTTAGCGTGATGTTGTAATTGGATATTAAATAGCATTAATAAATTAACTTAAAAATGATTAAAGTATTATGTTATTAATAAAATAAACTAAAAATGATTGTTTGAAGGACAGGTAAAAATGACTTTAATATTGAATTTCATATTGAAAATAATTTTTTAAAACTTTAACCAATGGCTCTTTAATAAAAGGGTTCAACTATGATAGTGGAAAAACTCTGAAAAACTTGTGTGATCAATCAGTTGGTAGCATGGACGTGTTAACCAATTAGGTGGTAATTTATCAAAATTCACAGGTGGGTTTTGAGTGGTCAAATATTTTTTGGTATCATGTCTTTTTGGCATCGTAGATTTTCTCTATCATATAAAAGTGGTAACCAACAAGGTGGTCAAAGCCCTTGTAGACGTCAGACCAGGAATATGAAGAAGGGAGAGGCATGTGTTTTTTTTTTCACTAATTTCAAAACATGCAATTAGAAGACACATCTGTATATGCAATACAATTGGACCTAGCTGATCTGGTAACGAATTTCTTTTGGGCTGATAGACAAATGATAGCAAACCTTAGATACTTTTAAATGGTTGTTTAAATGGGGTTTAGTATTTGGGTGACATGCATTTTTTAATGACACGAGCACAACATAGAGAAACGAGAGTATGGATAGTTGTCTTAAGAAATATCTCAATATTAGACATGATTTGTCAAGGTTCTTTATACATCTTGAAGTAGTGGTTAATGACAGGCGGTATGAAGTATTTAAAGTTTAATTTGCATCTACATAGAGTACCCTGAACTTGCCAATAAAAATAGAGATATTGGAATATGTTTGTTTGGAATCAGAATCGAAATCCTTTGGAATCGGAATTGAAATAGTCTATTCCCATAATTTGTTTGGTTCAGATAGGAATGAGAATGAAAATTGAAATCAATAGGAGTGAGATTTCATTCCCGAGGGAGGGGCAAAAATTCCCTCAAATGGGGGAATGTTGGAATGGGAATGAAATTCCGATTCCACCCAACCAAACAATTGGAATCAGAATAGCCCATTCCTATTTTGATTCTAGACCCATATTCTTGTGAACCAAATGGGGCCAAAATATACAATTGGTGTGTGTGGAAAAAATGGTCAATATGTTGTTTTTTAATTCATTAGATTATTCGATCAATTGCAACTGCAAGAAGTTTGAGCTTGTTGGAGTTTTATGTGCACATGCATTGAAAGAACTTGAATATAGAAATATCAAGATGGTGCCCCCACACTATATACTTAGAAGATGGACCATTGATGCAAAGGTGATAGTGGTTGAAGCACCTTGTGGCTTTACTACACATATTGGTCAGAGCACAAAAACAACAAAATGGAATTTTAGAAATTTAAATTTTTAAGCCAGATAAGTGGACTTGATTTACATGGTAGCCCTCCCAAGTTAATATGGGCCTCCATGGGCCTAAGGCCCAACTTTACATAAATATGACTCATGGGCTAAGAATCCAGGTGTACCAAGTCCGATTAGGCCCATGTCCTATTGTAATAGGGTGGTCTCATTAGTAAGACTACTAACTCCCACATAATGGAGCATGTATAGGAGTTAACCCTAATCCAACAACCCACTTACATGAGATTGGTTAGCAAAGTGGGCTGAGGTGGTAACCCCAATCCTATGTTATAAATTGCTTTGCTTAGGAAGAAAGAGGGTCTCTCTTTTATAGTCACATTTACAGAAGTTCTCATTTACTCACACCAATACTTGAGAGTTTCTAGCAACCACAAGCCCTTGCAAACTTCAACTTCAAATCCAACATCAAGAGAGAAGAAAGAAGGAAATACACTTCTTGATTCTTTACTTCACACTTGGATTCAAGCTTTTTGAAGAAGATCAAGCCATTGTAAAAAGGCCCTTCTTAAGGAAGCATTCTTTATAATTGATCAAACACAAAGCTTAGAGTGAAGACACTTACACCAACTTTGCAAAAGCACCAAAGTCAATGAAATTTGTATCAAGGCTTTAAGAAATATGAGAAACATGCCAACAATCCTCATCTTCATCATTTCAGACCATTAATCAGAGGTTGCTCATACCATCGAGTAGATTGAAAGAGAGGTCAAATCCATTGTATTTTTCTTCATTATAAATTTATTTTGTAATTTGTCTCTATATTTTATGTTAATTAAATACACAAAATTTTAGTCAACATACTGAAATAGTAAATAGAGCTACAGCATGATGCCTACGAGTTGGTCATGAATACAACAAAAAGGCTTTCAATAGAAAGTTACGGATTGTTTAAAGCATACTTCATTTGGTCGATCATTCGTTGCCTAAAATGGTCAGAAGTAGGATATCTTTGCACACATCTTTAATTCTTTATCATTGTAAACATTCTAAAAATTCTAATCACATCACCTTCATTTGTTGTATTAAAATCCTTAGAAAATGTTTGAAATGGAAATAAATAATATAGTTTTGAGGCTTTTAACTCTCCACTTTGGATAAGCTTGCTTTCTTGGGTGATATGCTCAAGGGTTGTAGATGGTTAATTTAAAGAACCTTGGATCTCTATGGGGGTGATAAAGAAACCATCTAACTGGTCTACTTTACCTTGTAGCAAAGTGGTAATGATCACTAGTCAAGATTTTCAGGGTGGAATATTCCTTTATTGAAGACTTTATTTGATGAGGAGCTCATCCAAAGAATCCAATAGATCTCAATCCCAGACATCGACCCTTCGATTGAAGATAAATTGGTTTGGACCCAAACACCTCATGGTCGCTACCCTACAACTCTAGGTACAAACTTCTTTGGCACAATACTTCGGAATCTTCTAATGCTGCCTGGGTTAGTCCATGACTCAGCTAGAAAGGTCTATGGAAAATGAAATGTTTAATTCCCCATGTTAAAATGCTCCTATGAAGATGTTACAAAGGAGTCCTCTCATTCAATGCTGAACCGGCATTGATGAATATCATGATGGGTTATCCTTGCTCCTAGTCTTTGCTAGAGGGGTGATAATCATGTGGTTTATTTTGGAAATCACGTAACAAAGTGGTATTTGAGAAGTGGCTGATTATACAAACACAAATAGCGGGGGAGACAAGTAGAAGAGAGATAAAGAAGATAAATTGTATAGCAAAAAGTTGATGCTTTCAATGATGTCATGTGGTCAATATATACACTAAGAGTCATGGTTATACATGATTATTGGGAGTTAGAATTATATCAGAACACTCTTACTAATCCTAGCTTATCTAGGATTATCTAGAACACAATCCTAATTTATCTAGGATTGTCTAATTTAAGTTTTATCTTTACAAAAAGAGTCCTCTTGGATAGGTGCACTCTAGAGAACCAACTCTAGAGAACCAACAATGCTACGATACTCGAAGGGGTCATCTAGAGGTTGTCCTTCGTACTTGGAAAGAGAGGAATGTGCAGGAAGATGTGTAGTAACTGGTCTTGAATTTGCAAGATTGTGAAGAAGGTTGAGTATGTATTTGCACTGCAAGAGTTGTAGACCTGTGGAGGTGGAGTGGACCTCTATACCAAGAAAATAGTATAGTAATCCTAGATCTTTGACAACAGAGGAGGCAAGATGATTAATGAATAATGAGAGGGAAGGTTCATTATTGCCAGTAAGTAATAAATTATCGACATAGACAAGCAAATACATGAGAATATCACGATGATCATAAATAAAAAGGGAGGAGTCTGAACTAGAGGCCACAATGGGGTAGGCATGTGATTGATGAGGAAGGCAACCATTTGGATGGCTTCATCCTAATATGATAAAGGCATAGAGGAATGGGAAAGTGACGCAGCGCGACGTACTCGACCGGGCTAACTATACAAGCACCCGGACAATCGAGTTGGCTTCGAACTTGAAGCCTCACGAAAAGAACTAGGCGTAGAGCCTTAGTAGAGAGAGAAGTGATAAAAGAAATTCTTGTGTGTTATTAAAGCTCAGAAATAGAAGTATTTATAATAAACACTGGTAAACTTGTAGAGTAAAATTACTAGGTAATTCGGACTTGTAAAACAACTAGGAAACGTGACTCGTAAAGCAACTTCGAACTCTTCTTCAGTATGCCTTCGACGCCCTTCGTCCGATGTCAATGCCTTCGGCGTCCATCGTTTGATGTCCACCATCCTCCGATGCAGGTTGGTTGGCATAAGGAGTCCTTTCTAAACTTGAGTTGGCGCCGATTGGTTCGGTGGGTCTCAAGCTGGCCCTCCATCATTCTCCCCCACTTGGAAAGAACTCTTTCTCGAGTCATGATCAGGATAGGCAAGCGTCACTTCTGGCAAATAATGATGAAGATCAGCAACATTAAACGTTTTGGAAATACCCATGTGGTTTGGCAAGTCCACTACGTAAGCGTTGTCATTGATCTTCTTAATAATCTTGTACGGACCGTACTTCCGAGGCTGTAGCTTGCTATGCTTCCCGACGGGTACACGCTCCTTCCTTAAGAACACCATGACTTCATCATCGACTTCAAACACCTGGTACCTATGATGCCTGTCAGCTGCAAGTTTATACTTTGCATTGGTCCTTTGAAGTTTCTACTTCCTCCTGTATTGACTGAATTTGTCCTGCCAACTGCTCTGCTGAGGTACTAAGGCCTAGTACCCTAGGTAGCTTCACCAAGTCCAACGCATGGTTAGGGACTTTCATATAAACAATAGAAAATGGGGATCTACCTGTAGAGCTATGAACTGCATTGTTGTAGGCAAACTCTGCTTGAGCAATGGCAAAGTCCCACTGCTTCGGCCTCTCTCTACAAATACTGCAGATCAAGTTACCCAGAGTTCGATTTACCACTTCTGTCTGCCCATCAGTCTGCGGATGAGTTGTACTGCTGAAATTTAATGACGAGTCAAATAGCCTCCACAAGGTCATCCAGAAGTGACTTAGGAACCTCGTATCTCGGTCCGACGTAATGGTCTTAGGCACCCCATGTAAACGGACAATCTCCCTGAAGAATAGTTTGGTTGTTGCTGTTGCATCCGCTGTCTTCTTGCATGGGAGGAAATGTGTCATCTTGGAAAAGCGGTCAACAACCACAAAGACGGAATCCATGTTTCGTGGAGTCTTCGACAAGCCCAGCACGAAATCCATAGACAAATCTTCCCAAATAGCAGTAGGAACTAGTAAAGGCATGTAAAGACCAGTATTTTGGGCCTGTCCCTTAGTTGTCTGACATATATAGCACCTACTCATGATAGTGGTCACATCTCTTCTCAGTTTAGACCAGTAGTAACGCCCCTTGATAGCCTCAATCGTCTTGTCCCTCTCAAGGTGTCCTGCTAAGCCACCACCATGCAAGTCCCTAATGACTTTCTTGCAAAGGGATATGCAAGGAATACACAATTGGTCTCCCTTTATAAGAAATCAATCATGTACGTAGAAATCACCCGTTGGCTGCCTGTTCATGCATTTCTCCCAAACCTACTTGAAGTCTTCATCCTGGGCGTACAGATCTTTCAAACATTCAAAGCTCATAATTTCGATAATGAGAGTCTTAATCAGGGCCACACGCCTGCTCAAAGCATCTGCCACTGTATTCTGTTGTCCAGCCTTATACATAATTTTGTATGGGAATTTATCAATAAAAGCAAACCACCTAGCATGCAGATCACTCCTCAACTGTTTTTGCTTACTTAAATACTTAAGAGCTTGATGGTCAGTGTAGAGGACAAATTCTTTAGCAATCAAATAGTGCTCCCAGGTTTTCAATGCTCTCACAACAGCATAAAACTCTTTATCATAAGTGGACCACTTCTTTCTAACTTCACATAGCTTCTCACTAAAGAAAGCAATTGGTTTCTTCTCTTGTGATAACACAACCCCTATGCCCACTCCACTAGCATCACACTCAACCTCAAATAATTTGTCAAAGCTTGGTAGAGCTAAGACAGGAGCGATACATAACTTCTCTTTTATTAGAGCAACACTTTGCTCCTGTTCCTCTCCCCATTGGAACTTACCTTTCTTCAAACACTCAATGATAGGAGCTACAATACTACTAAAGTGTTTGATAAACCGCCTATAGAAAGTTGCTAACCCATGAAAACGCCTTACTTCGGTGACGCTCGTTGGGGTTGGCCACTCCCTAATAGCTCGCACTTTCTCCTCATCCACTTTAATTCCATCCTTACTTACAACGAAACCCAAGAACAATAAACTATCGCTCATAAAAGTACAATTCTTTAAATTAGCATATAGTTTATTTTCCCTTAACGCACTCAATACCCCTCGGATATGTCCTATGTGCTCATCAACAGATTTGCTATAAATCAAAATATCATCAAAATATACCACAACAAATTTACCAATGAAAGGGCACAGTACCTGATTCATCAGTCTCATGAAAGTGCTTGGTGCGTTAGTTAGTCCAAAAGGCGTGACTAACCACTCAAACAATCCATCTCTTGTCTTGAAAGCGGTCTTCCATTTGTCTCCGGGACGGATTCTGATCTGATGATAACCACTCCTGAGATCGATCTTGGAAAAGACCACAGCCCCATCAAGTTGATCAAGCATGTCATCCAGCCTAGGAATGGGAAACTTGTAGCCAATAGTGATCTTGTTGATTGCTCTACTGTCAACACACATCCTCCAACTCCCATCTTTCTTCGGTGTTAATAATGCCAATACCGCACAAGGATCATGCTAACTTGGATGTGCCCCTTTTTCAACAGTTCCTCTACCTTCTCCCGTAAAATCTCATTCTCTTTAGGACTCACTCTGTAGTGTGGCAGATTAGGTAGGATAGCACCAGGAACAAAATCAATGTGGTGCTGAATGTCTCGCATAGGTGGAAGCTCATTGGGTAACTCGTCAGGAACTACATCATGAAATTCGTCGAACAGTCCCTACACTTCCACTGAAATTTTGTTCTCCCCTAGTGGTTCACTCATACTCTCCCCTTTTATAACCAGTTAGTGGACCTCGCGGGTATCTTTACACTCCCTTACAAACCCAGAGTGGCGATGTGTTATGGTAAGAAAATTCATCTCCTCTACCTTTGAAGCCTTGGTTTGGTTCTTTTCCACCATAGGTAACAGTGTGTAGCGCACACCCTCTTGCTCAAGCTGGTATGTGTTCTTCCTACCCAAGTGTTTGGCATCTGCATCAAACTGCCAAGGCCTACCAAGAAAAATATGGCAAGCATCCATATCCACAATATCACAATAAACCTCATCAATATACTTACCAATAAAGAATAGAACCTTGCAGCATTTCTCCACACGTACGCCCCCAACTTCCTTGATCCAACCAATCATGTAAGGATTCAGGTGTTTCTCAAGAATTAGTTGCAGTTTCTTCACCACATTTCTACCGATAATATTCTCCTGACTGCCGCTATCAATAATCAATTCAAACAACTGACCTTGTACCGTACACCTAGTGCGAAACAGCCGGTGTCGTTGTGTGTCATCTTTACTTCTCTGAGATAGCATGAGCTTCCTCACAACACACGTGTACTCTTCATGCTCATAAGTACCTTCTTCGTCCTCTCCATTGGGCCCATAATATACTTCGTCATCACCAACTTCTTCCCCATTCCTCTCCACCATGTTAACTGCCTTTCTCCTGGGACAGTCACTAGACCTATGCCCAACTTCATTGCACTTGAAGCACTTAAGTTGGCATAAGGAGTCCTTTCTAAACTTGAGCTGGCGCCGGTTGGTTCGGTGGGTCTCGAATTGGCCCTCCATCATTCTTCCCCACTTGGAAAGAACTCGGCCTCGAGTCATGATCAAGATAGGCAAGCGTTACTTCCGGCAAATAATGATGAAGATCAGCAACATTAAACATTTTGGAAATACCCATGTGGTTTAGCAAGTCCACTACGTAAGCGTTGTCATTGATCTTCTTAATAATCTTGTACGAACCGTACTTCCGAGGCCGTAGCTTGCTATGCTTCCCGACGGGTACACGTTCCTTCCTTAAGAACACCATGACTTCATCACCGACTTCAAACACCTGGTACCTACAATGCCTGTCAGCTGCAAGTTTATACTTTGCATTGGTCCTTTGAAGTTTCTGTTGTACTTCCTCCTGTACTGACTGAATCTGTCCTACCAACTGCTCTGCTGAGGTACTAAGGCCTGGTACCCTAGGTAGCTTCACCAAGTCCAACTCATGGTTAGGGACTTTCACATAAACAAAAGAAAATGGGGATCTCACTGCTTGAGCAATGGCAAAGTCCCACTGCTCTACGCCTAGTTCTTTTCGTGAGGCTTCAAGTCCGAAGCCGACTCGATCGTTTGGGTGCTTGTATAGTTAGCCCGGTCGAGTATGTTGCGCAGCGTCAGGTGGTATCAGAGCTGGCCCTTCATTAGAAAGCAAGGCCAAAGTAGTTTCAACACAATGCCTGTGTTTGCATTCTGGAGCACTATTTTGGGCATGAGCATGAGGGCAAGAGATACGATGATGAATCCCATTCTGTTAATAATGAAAGCCATTATGTCAAGCTAAAGGGGCAAACCCCCAAATATCAGAATAAAGTAACTCAAGCGGAGATGATGATCTATGATGAATGTTAGTGTATGATAGGCGATAACTCTTGGAAACAAGACAACGATGACAAAAAGTAGAAGAAGCTATAACTGAAGTAGAATCAACAAAAGAGAGAACTTGCTGAACAACTTTGAATGTCGGATGACATAGTCAATAGTGCTAAGATTCATAGGAGTCAACAGTGTGAGACATTGTAGAGGGAGATGGTGCTTCCGGTGGCAAAAGTTCATAGAGTACATTCTTATTGAGACCGCACATGAGGATGCTCCCTGAGGATCAATCCTTCACTAAGAAAAAGGAAGGGTGAAATTCGAAGTATCAATTATTGTCTTCAACAAACTTACTGATAGATAAGAGGTTTTTGGTGATATTAGGAACATGAAGAACATTGGTAAGATGAAAGAGCCTATTATTGATGGAGAAGAAGAATCAACAATACGAGAAATAGCCAAGCCTGTACCATTACCATACGGATCTTATCAGCCCCAGTGTATTCTGATATATTCTGCAAGTTGTTCAGATCGATTGTAACATGATGAGAGGCTCCAAAGTTTGGATACCATGCTGAATCAGTAGTGGACTGAGAGTTGCTTGCTTGAAAGGCTTGGGCTGAGGTAGATGGTTGTTCTCTAGTGAAAGAAACATCAAATCAATGATAGCATTGTAGAGCATTGTGATAGAGTTTATTGCAGAGTTGGCATCATACTGCATTGGGAGTGCTATTCTGAAAGTTGCCTCAACCACCACTGTCGCGTCCTCTGCCCCTTCCACGACCCCTATTATTTTGAGAAAAGAAATTACGTTGCTGATTGGGATCTGATGCGGCACGATCCGGGCACTCCTAACTGGCTGCTGACTGACTCCTAGCTGGCAACGGACGGCACCTGAGAAGAAGAAGGTGAAGGATTCCCAAGGGATTTGCCCGACGGGAATACTCTGAAGCTTAAGTAAGAACGCTGGGGGAGAAAGTAAAGAGTGTAAAGAGGCTTAGAGTGTAGGTCGCGCTAGATCACTGAGTTCTCAAGATTAGCTCGAGAGCAAGTAAGTTTCAGATAAGATCTCAGATGTTCGAGAGAGCCCTTCCCTTCAACTAGGGAGCTCTTAGATAGGCGTTCTTGTCAAATCGGGCGTAACCATCACTAGGCTTCTGTCGCAGCCGTTACCTGCCAGAGCTGTGTAGGCAACCGTTATAGGGTACTTCCCAATTGGGTGAGTGACACGTCTCGGGAGGACAGGCATGCCACCATCTGTCGAGAGACGTGGGTGCAATCTGTTGAATTGGCAGGGACTGCACCGTCGGTCAGGAGACGTGGCGCAGTCTGACGGGTACGGTCTTGTCAGATAGAAGATTTCTGAAAGAATCGCGTCGCTTATCCGCGAGCTACCTTGTACCGAGCTATCCTGTCGCGTAATGAGCTATCCTGTCGCGTAGCGAGCTATCCTGTCGCGTAATGAGCTATCCTGTCGCGTAGCGAGCTATCCTGTCGCAAGCTACTTTGTAGCGAGTTCCTAGGAGTACTTCGAGGTGACCCTTCTCAAGGTTGTCTTTGGGGTAGTTTTATTTGCTTAAGTGCTGGAGTGAGCTGGTTATCCAAGCTCGCGAGCTGGGATAGACTTGTCTTGGAGTATTCCCTTTTAGTAGCTCGGGGGACCTCAAGCTCGCATTGTAGCGATTACCCCCTATAGCGAGCTATGGTGTAGCGAGCTGCCCTACGGGCTGGTTACTTAGTTGCGGTTAGGCTGTGGTGCTGAGCTATTGCTCGTGCTGAGTCAGGTCCACGTGTCATTGTCTCAAGGGGTCGGGTCAAATCTTCCTCCATCAATTGCCCCCCACTCCTCGGGCTAAGAGTGCTACCTTAGCGTGAGGAGTTCATGAAGTGTGACAGGTGGATTTAAGCGAAATTCAAACTTGATTGACTATTCGCATTAAATCCATGCACAGAAGTCAGGGGATTTCTGACGTTTCGAATGTCGAGAAACGTGCCAAAGTGGCTCTTAACTCTGGATGTCGTGCAGCCGTCATTACCTCAATCATGGGGGACGTGCAGCCAGTCACATTTCGGTTTCAGAAGATGTGCGGTTAGCTTGACTGTGAACCGTCAGATCTATCTCAATCTGGGCCGTTGATCTAAGGGCACAATGACTATAAATAGGAGGGCCCCCAGGCCTCATTTTCTTTCACGCTAACTTGTTGTCTTCGGATTTTGAGGTCGCGCATCCATCTAGTTTGTCGGAGCTCTTCTGTTCACACCGTTTCATCTTTCCGGTGAGTCTTATTCATTCTGTCAATCATGTTTGGGTATCCGTGCCATGTTTATCCTCGGGACGGTGACCAGGACGACGACGCCCCCTCGAGCTTAGGGGGAGCTTGGGAGTAGGCGCCGGAGGCTCGGGAGGCCTCCGGCGATATGGCTTCTACTTCTTGGGGCAGAGAGCCCATCAACTTCGGTCCCTTCTCTATGACGATGAAGAGACTCAGATCTCTAGTCCACCATTTTTACCTTCCTGGGGACCTTATCTACGGTCTCTCCTCTGGTAACTTTCCCTAGGAGCATGGTCCCAATGACATAGTAATTTTCCAAGAACAACTCGAGGCTGGCATTTGTCTTCCCCTGCACCCCCTAATAGTGGAGGTGTTGAATCATTTTAACGTCACCATTGACCATCTCCATCCCAATGCCATTCGGAATGTAGTTGGGACCATTTCCCTGTGCTATGAGTATTGTCTCCCCCTTGATCTCGATATCTTTTCTTCCATTCTCTACATTAAGAATGCCACTCCCGGAGCGCCTCCGGAAAGGCGTTCTTATTACTTTTCTCTCCGCCGCGGCTTTAAGCTCCTGCATAGCCTACCGAATAGGGTTCCCACCTGGAAGCGGGACTATTTTGTGGTCCGTAACCCCGAGGGGTGGCCCTTCCTAACATCTTGGAGGGGCGCCATCCAGGACCCCGGGGTTGAGTTGGACTCTAAAACTCAAAAAACGCTGTTGTCCTGGGCAGCTGTAGGCCTTCTCTGTTCAGATTACTTGACCGAGGAGAAGCTTGCGCAGGCTGGCCTGAGTCTGGGTAGGTTGCCATTTAGGTCGCGTAGTGCCTCATAAAAATATATCATGTGTATATATATATTTTCTTTTTTACTAGACTAATACCCTGTGGTCTTTTGGCAGCCATCATGTCTAGTGTTGACGCGCGCCGCCTTCTTTCCAGCAATCAGAAGCGTAAGGCGAAGAGGTCGCGTCCTGACTGAACTCCTACTTCTGAGGGCACTGAGTTTAAGTCTACTGACCCAGACTTTGTTTCTCCACCGCCTGAGGCTCCACCGGTCCCATCTGAAGGAGCTGCCGGGGAAGGGGGCCCCGAGGATGGCGAACTCCCGAGGCCAGGGCTGTTTCCTCCCAGACCATCCCGTTTGTTCCCCTACCCACAGTTCTCGGTAGGGAGCTGGGAGGGTGTCAACGACTACATCATGGCTGGGCGGAAGAGCCGAAAGGCAATCTGCCAAGAGGAGGTTGCTAGGTGGGGGGAGATGGAGCCCAAGGCGCTCGCCATGTTTGCCGCCTCTCATTGTATGGTGGTAAGTGGTCTTTTCTTTTTCTTCTTGTTCTTTCCTCTCTTTTCCTATTTTCTGACCTTGGTCTCTTGTTGGTAGGTGAACACCGCCATCCACGCCATGGTTCTTCAGACCAACATCTACTCCGACGACGCTCGCAATCAGAGGGCCAACGTCTAGAAGCTTCAGGGCGAGCTCGACCGGGCCCGAGGTGAAATCTTTCTGGCTCGCAAGGGGAGCGAGGCCCAGGAGTTGCTTGCCCGTGACCAGGAGGCGCAGATCGCCAGGCTTTCTGAGGAGAGCGTGCGCTACAGGGACGAGTCGTCGAGGGTGGCAGCGGAGAGGGAGTTCCTTCGCCAGCAAGTTCGTGACTTGGAGTCTACACTTCTAGACCGAACTCGGAACTTCGACGCCATAGTGGAGGTTGAGCGGGCTAAGGCAGTCTGGGACTTCAAGGACTCCTAGGAGTATCACGACCTCCAAGTGAAGTACGGCTCGAGCTCGTACCGCTCCGGATTCAAGCTCTACCGCTGGTTGGTCCGAAAGAAGTTCTCTGGGCTCAACCTCGATGGCATCACAATGAAGGGCCTGGCTCCCGAGACGGCGGACCAGGTGGAGGAGGAGGAGCCTGACTCCCCGGAGGACGAGGATGAGGTGGAGGAGGTGGACCCTTGAGGCTGACGACTCTGTTTTTCCATTTTTCTGACTGACTTCTGGTGGTTCCCGGGTGCTAGAGCCCGGTTTTCATAAAATCTTCTTCTTGGACAGTTGTGCCCTTTTTACTTTTTGTTGAACTTTCCCGAGTTGTTTAGCTTGGTTTTTATTTATTAGTAATGAAATTTTTCTTTTTCTGCTAAGTATGGTGTGCTCTTTTATTTTTTGCCAAAGCGATCTTATCACTCGAGCTATTAGAGTTACATACCCAAAGTAGGATTTTTCAGTAATCGTTATCTCGAGCTATCCCTTAGTGTTTTTGGCATCGCAAAGTAATTACCATGTTTTCCTGAACTGTATGTTTGTAGGTTGTACATCTGGTCCAACCAGTGTATTAAGACGAGCTATGCTTCGTAGGGTTCAGACCCGAGCTGCTTACGCCTCTGATGCTTCATACTTTGCCTTTGCTGGCGAAGCGGCTAAGTCTTTCATTGTGCCGAGGTCTTGGTTAGCTCGGTGTTCTAGCCCCTAGGCTGAGGGGGTGACTTATAGTCTACCCTTGGAGTTTTCCCATGCCATGGAGGCGACTAGGCCTCATCGCGCCAAGGTCGTGTTAGCTCGGCATTTTGGCTCTTAGGCTCTAAGAGTGACGCATGGTCTACTCAGTAGTTCACCCATGCCCTAAAGGCAACTAGGTCTTATTGCGCTAAGATCGTGTTAGCTAAAATTTTGGCCCTTAGGCTTTGGGAGTGACTCGTGGTCTACTCAATAGTTACAGGTAATATTGCCTTAAGTTGACAATATTCCATGCCCGAGGTACTTGTTTCCCTTCAAGGGTTTCAAGCTCGTATGTTCCTTCCCCGAGCACCCGTTTCACTCGGTAGGGTCCTTCCCAATTCGGTCCGAGCTTGCCAACGCCGGGCTCAGGTACCATAACTTTATGAAGGACCAGGTTGCTGACACGGAGGTTCCGCTTCTTGACCCTGGCATTATAGTATCAAGCTACTCTTTGCTGGTAAGCTGCGGTCCTGATATATGCGAGGTCCCTTACCTCATCGAGTAGGTCGAGGTTGGTACGTAGCAAGTCTTCATTTGCCTTGTCGTCATATGCTTTCAGTCGTAGCGAGGGAACCTCGATTTCAGATGAGATGACTGCCTCGGTGTCGTAGGTGAGGTTGAAGGGAGTATCTCCTGTGGCGGTTTTCTCGGTGGTTCGGTAAGCCCACAGAACACTGGGTAGCTCGTCTGCCCATAGTCCTTTAGCTCGGTCTAACCGTGCCTTCAGTCCACGGAGGATAGATCTGTTCGTGACCTCTGCTTGACCATTTGCTTGAGGGTGTGTGACCGAAGTGAAGTTCTATCAGATCTCCATGTCTTGGCACCAGTTTTGGAATTTGATGTCCTCGAACTGCTTACCGTTATCAGAAATCAATACCCGAGGTAACCCGAAGCGGCACACTATGTTCTTCCAAAAGAAGTTCTGGACGTTTCGGGTTGTGATCGTTACAAGAGGTTTAGCTTCTACCCGCTTGGTGAAATAATCCACTGCTACCACTAGAAACTTCCTGTGGCCTGTCGCTGGTGGAAACGGTCCAAGTATATCGATGCCCCATTGCGTGAAAGGCCACGGGCTGGTGAGATACTTGAGATCGGCAACGGGCTGATGGTGGATATTGGCATGCTTCTGGAACTTGTCACACTTTCTAACGAGCTCAATGGCGTCTGCTTTCATTGTTGGCCAGTAGTATCCCTGTCGTAGTGCCTTTTTGACGAGGGCCCTACCCCCCAAGTGTCTGCCACACAGGCCCTCATGAGTGTCACGGAGTACGGGCTTGACTTCGGAAGGTCGCAAGCAACGCAGGTAGGGGAGCGCGTTGGATCTTTGGTACAACCGTTCATCTATCATGATGTATTTGACCGCCTGAAGCTCTACCCTTCTGGTGGCATTGCGATCTGCAAGGAGGGTCCCGTATAGTAGGAAGTTCGCGAGCGGGTCAATCTAGCTCGGCTCTGCTTGAATGACAGGAGCAACTTCCTCTGCCCCCCCGAGAATGTTAGGCCGAGGCAGGTTCTCTATGTACACGGTTCTCATGGTGTTATCAATAGTGCTGGCTGACCGAGACAAGGCGTCGGCCTCAGCGTTTTCCGACCTCGGGACTTGCCTGATGAAGTGTGACTGGAAGTTGAGTAGGGCCTCTCTTACTTTGGCTAAGTAGGCAATCATAGTCGGTTCGCGAGCTTCGTATTCGCCTGTGACCTGATTGACCATGAACTGGGAATCACTGCAGATGATGATATGCTTGGCTTTCACTTCTTTGGCTAGAGCTAGCCCGACTATCAATGCTTCGTACTCCGCTTCATTGTTGGATGTCGCGAACTCGAAACATAGTGTGTACTCCAGTTTTGTGCCACTTGGGCCGTGCAGAACTATTCCGGCTCTGCTGCCCTGCTGGTTCGAGGAGCCATCTACGTGAAGGATCCAGGGCTCCTCATCCCAGTTCACACTTGGCCTAACTAGGAGAGATGCCGCACTGGCTGCTACCTCACAGTGCTCGGACTCAACCGGCTTGGGAGCTCCGGGCTCGCCCAAATTGGGGGCCTCGTGCTCAACTAGCCTGGGGACTTCGGAGCTGAAAGTGCACTCCGCGACGAATTCTGCTAAAGCTTGGGCCTTAATAGCAGTTCGTGACTTGTATTGGAGGTCGTACTCGCTGAGCTCAACGGCCCACTTCGTCAGTCAACCAGAGACCTCGGGCTTGAGTAGGACTTGCCTCAGAGGTTTGTTGGTGAGGACGATAACAATATGAGCTTGAAAGTACGGACGGAGCTTTCGAGCTGTAATAACCAGTGCATAGGCCAGTTTTTCTATCTCCAGGTATCTTGTCTCTGCTCCCTGCAACACTTTACTAACATAGTAGATAGGTCATTGGACCCGATCTACTTCTTTTATTGGTACCGAGCTGACCACTTCGTCACTTGCCGAGAGGTACAATGAGGTATTTTTTGAGCTTGTCAAACGCGAGCTGACAATCTGGGTCCAATCAAACCCTTTGCTTTTAATTATTTTAAAGAAAGGTAGGCAGCGATCTGCCGACTTGGACATGAAGCAGCTCAGAGCGTCTATTCGGCCATTCAGCCTCTGAACCTCCTTCACTTTTCAGGGTGGTCTCATATCTAGGATGGCCTTTATTTTGTCCGACTTGGCTTCAATGCCACGCCGGTTTACGATGTGTCCTAGAAATTTATCCGAGGTGACACCAAAGACACACTTGTTCGGGTTTAGCTTCATATTGAATCTATGGAGGATTTCAAAAACTAAATTTAAGTCTTGTATTAAGTCACATGAGAACTGGGTTTTGACAACCATGTCGTCTACATAACATTCTACTTTTTGGCCAATCAATGCCTCAAACAGTTTATTTACAAGTCTTTAAAAGGTCGCCCCAGCATTTTTTAGCCCAAAGGGCATGACCTTGTAGTAGTACAGGCCAAGCTCGGTTATGAAGGCAATCTTTTCTTCATCTGTCGGGTCCATCGTGATCTGGTTGTAGCCCAAATAGGCGTCTAGAAAGCTCAGCAACTCGTGCCCCGAGGTCGCGTCCACCAGACGGTCGATCCTGGGGAGTGGGAAGCAGTTCTTTGGGCAAGCTCGGTTCAGGCCGGTATAGTCGACGCACATGCGCCATTTACCGTTAGCCTTTTTCATCAGAACGGGGTTGGCCACCCAGCTCGGGTAATGGACTTCCCTGATAAACTCGGCTGCAAGGAGCTTCCCGGCCTCCTCGTCGACTACCCTCCATCGCTCTGGGGCTAGGTTGCATTTCTTCTGTCTAACGGGCCTAACTACAGAATCAATATTAAGCTTATGAGTTATGATGCTAGGGTCTATGCCGGGCATTTCTACTGCAGACCATGCGAAAATATCTAAATTTTCAAGCAAAAAGCGTACTAGTTTAGATCTTAAAGGCTCCTCGATTGAAGCACCGATCTGAAGAGTTCGAGTTGGGTCCTCCGTCGAGGCTGGGATGGAGTCAGTCTCTTCTGTGGGCGCAGCTCACTCCTCGCTCTACTCCGTAGGTCGCTCCAGCTCGAGGTCATCGGCCACCTTGGCTTTCCCTTTAAGGGCGGCGACGTAGCACTTGTGAGACTCAAGCTGGTCACCTCACGGTATCCCGATTCCGAAGTCCGTGGGGAACTTCATGGCCAAGTAGTAAGTGGACACCACAACCCGTAAGGCATGGGTAATCGGCCAACCTACTATGGCGTTATACGGGGAGGGGGTTGCGACCACTAAGAAATCGCGATTGAGCCTCACTATGCTAGGCCAAGTGCCGACTTCCATAGGTACTGTGATCCTTCCCAGGGGCCTGACTTCCTCTCCGCTGAAGCCTACCAGGGGAGTGTTCGCGGGCTTTAGGTCGCTCTCCTGGAGCTGCAGTTGGTCGAAGGCTACTTTGAAGAGGATGTCCAATGAGCTGCCTGAGTCGACGAGGACGCGCCTGACTTCGAAGTCGTTGATCTTCACCTTTATGACGAGCGCGTCATCATGGGGTAGTGGACCCCGTGCGCGTCATCTTCTGTGAAGAAGATGGGAACTTCCATCCTTCGCCGCTTTGGGGGGTTTTGCTCTTCCCTAGCGGCTTCGCGAGCTGATGTGCGAGCTGCGGCTGTGGTGCAGCCCGCCACAATCGAGCCTCCAACTATGACATGGATGGTCCCCCGAACTGGTCTCTCTTCGGGGGGATGCTTCTGTGGCTATTCCACTTGCTTGCTGGACTCGGGAGCATCTCTGATCTGCTCCTCTTGCCGACCTGCTTTATTATTATTACTATTATTTTGTACAAAATTTCTCAGATATTCGCGATGGATAAGTTCTTCTATCTCATCGTGGAGAGTTTTACAAGTTTCGGTGCTATGACTGTGATCTTTATGAAAGCTATAGTATAGATTTTTATTTCTAACATTAGGGTCCGCCTTCAGCCGAGGTGGTCACTTCACGTACGGGGCATCCTTGATCGCCATGAGGATATCGGCCCGCTTTGTGTTGAGGAGCATGTAGTCCCTTTCTGCTGTTAGAGCCCGGAAAGGCTGATTTGGCTTTGCCCCTGAGCTTGGTCCTTCCTCTTCCTGCTGTCTCCCTGAGATGGGGGTTCTGGTTCCCTCTTCATTTTCTCAAGGGCCTGCTCGCCCTTTTGGTTGATTTCCTCCTCCGTCCCTATTAACCGATCCGCAAGCTTAAGGAACTCGATCACGATCTTGGGTTGATTGACAACTACGTGCCACTTGAACTCTTTGTGGGTGATACCTCGCTTGGTTGCAGTGAGGCAAACTGCGGGATCTAGGTTGGGTATCTGTAAACAAGCGTCATTGAACCGGTTGATGTAACTCCGAATGGACTCCCCTTCCTTTTGAACTATGTCGAGGAGGCTTTCCTGAGTTCTCGGACACCTTTTGCTGGTGACGAAGTGGGAGGTGAAAACCTGCATGAACTGCGCCCAGCTTCTTATCGAACCAGGTGCGAGGTTACGGTACCTTGTGCGGGCTGCCCCTTTGAAGGTGGTGGAAATGGCCATGCACATGCAAGATTCGCTGGCTCTTGCCATGTGCATCTGGGACTGGAAGGTGTTCACATGATCATTTGAATCAAAGGATCCATCATACTTGTCCAGTGGAGGGAGCTTGAAGTCCCTTGGCATGGGGACAACAAGGAGTTCTGGAGATAATGGGGAAGAAACTGAGAGGAGAGGAGTAGCTTTCACTTCACCTGAGCATACCTCCTCTTTTCCTTTAAGCTCAGGAGAGACTCGGGTAGCAGTTTGGCAAGCTCGTTGGCGTCTTCGCTGCTACTTTGCTAGCTCGGCGTTGGTGCTTGATACTTCAGTATCGCCGAGCTCAACGGGCTCAAACTGCTGGTGGTGGCTCTGAACCGAAGGGCCCTGCCTATAGTCTGCGACCAGGACCTCGAACGGATTCTCTGCGAGTGGGAGCTCGAACCGTGAAGGCCGGGGCGATACGGGCTTGGTTGGCTGGGAGGCCCCTGACCTGCCCACAGGCTATGAGGCGGGGGTGGCTGGCCTCTCCTTCTGGCTATGGGAAGAGGCTTGGCTCTTGGCAGAATCCTGGGCCTGGGAGGCCTCTCCCCGGCAAGGTCGTTCACTCTGTCGGGAGGGATTGGTCTGCTTCATGGTCGGATGCCGAGGGGGAAGCGATGGCTGGGCCTGAGGCAAAGAAGGAAACTGCTGCTAAAACTGGCATTGGGAAACCTGGTGCAACACTTGTTGTTGATAGAGTTGGAATTGTTGAAATTGTTGCATTTGAGCTTGCATGGCTGTTATGCACTGCATTAAGTCCTCCAACTGGTTCGGGTTGGCCGCTGGGGGCACAACCGAGGATTCAACAAAGGTTGCTCCAACTGTGGAAGGGAGTGGAGTGACCGCGGGTGCCACTGTGAGAGGCACATTCAAACTGGGAACTCCGTCCACGGAAAGGGGGACAGTGAACTACCCAATACAGACAGTATGAAGTTGGGGCTGCTCCCCATAAGTGTTCTGGTTGGCACCACGTCTGGCGTTGCTGGAGGAAGCCATGAATGCTGAGTTTTCAGAAAAGGAAACTATAAAAGCTTAGAGGAAGGCTTCTTGAAGCGTTTCCTACAGATGACGCCAAATGATGTGGCACGATCCAAGCACTCCTATCTGGCTGCTGACTGACTCCTACCTAGCAATGGACGGCACCTGAGAAGAAGAAGGTGAAGGATTCCCGGGGGATTTGCCCGACGGGAATACTCTGAAGCTTAAGTTAGAACGCTGGGGGAGAAAGTAAAGAGTGTAAAGAGGCTAAGAGTGTAGATCGCGTTAGATCACTGAGTTCTCAAGATTAGCTCGAGAGCAAGTAAGTTTCAGATAAGATCTCAGATGTTCGAGAGAGCCCTTCCCTTCAACTAGGGAGCTCTTATATAGGTGTTCTTATCAAATCGGGCGTAAACGCCACTGGGCTTCTGTCACAGTCGTTACCTGTCAGGGCTGCGCAGGTAACCGTTGCAAGGTACTTCGCAATCGGGTGAGTGACATGTCCCGGGAGGACAGGCACACCACCATCTGTCGAGAGACGTGGGTGCAGTTTGTTGAATTGGCAGGGACTGCACCGTCAGTCAGGAGACGTGGCGTAGTCTGACGGGTACAGTCTTGTCAGATAGAAGTTTCTTGAAAGCATCGTGTCGCTTAGCCACGAGCTACCTTGTAGCAAGCTATCCTGTCGCGTAGCGAGCTATCCTGTTGCGAGCTACTTTGTAGCGAGTTCCTAGGAGTACTTCGAGGTGACCCTTCTCAAGGTTGTCTTTGGGGCAGTTTTATCTGCCTAAGTGCTGGAGCGAGTTGGGATAGACTTGTCTTAGAGTATTCCCTTTCAATAGCTCGGGGGACCTTAAGCTCGCGTTATAGCGAGCACCCCCTATAGCGAGCTATGGTCTAGCAAGCTGCCCTGCGGACTGGTTACTTAGTCGCGGTCAGGCTGCGGTGCTGAGCTGTTGCTCGTGCTGAGTCAGGTCCACGTGTCATTGTCTCAAGGGGTCGGGTCAAATCATCCTCCATCAGGATCCATGAAGGGGAGTGGGACTAGACAAAGGTCGAGAGCCAGATCGTTTGCTTGCAACATTCATAGATGAGTCACCAATAAGAGAGGAATTGCGTTGAGATAACCAAGCTTCATGGTTTAACAATTGTCCAAATAGATCAAATAGAGTAAGAGGAGAAATGAAATTTAGTTGTTACCGAGGTAATGCATGGATCATAGTCAGGTCCGAGTCCACTAAGAGTGTTGAGGGGAAGATCACGGTTTTGAACTGGTTTAGACGCTGCAACCAACTGTTCGGCTATATACTTTATTTTCTGAATATATTCGGTGATGGAAGAGGAGCCTTTCTTAATGTTCATAAGCTGCATACGCAGTTGGAGAAGACGGGTTAGTGAAGGGGATGCAGAGGCTTCTTCAAGTGCCTTCCAAACATCTTTAGACGTTCTGAGGCCGACGACTTGATTGATGATGCTCTCAGTGAGGGAGGAGATAATCCAGGTTATGATGAGTTGATTAAGTTTGATCCAGATGGAGTATTCGGGGTTTGGAGTTTGCTGCCTTCCAGAGAAAGTGGTTTTTGGTGGACACGTACGGAAGGGTTCCATCCACAATCTCCTCTATTTCATGGGTTCTAAAGACTGGAACGAACTGAGCTATCACCGATAAGCTTTATGGGTAGAAAATGGGTAACGTTTGAAATGTTGAGCGGTAGTTAATGTATTGGTAGAGATGGCTGTCAAAGGAGTATTGGTTGATGAGCTTTCTGTTGCCATTATGGCTCTGAGATCATATAATACGAACAGAAATAGAGGGGTAGGCAAGTAGAAGAGAGCCAAAAAGATAAATTGTATAGCAAGAAGCCGATGCTTTCATTGATGCCATGTGGTCAATATATACACTAAGAGTCATGGTTATACATGATTACAAGGAGTTGGAATTATATCATAACGCTGTTACTAATCCTAGCTTATCTAGGATTGTCTAACTTAACTTTTATCTTTTACAACAAGAGTCCTCTTGGACTGGTGCACTAACACCCGATCATCTAAAACCAGATTCTCTCCTTTTTTTCATACTCATATTGCTGAAATTATAAGGCTATGAAAAGTGAATGAAGGCTCTTCTTTGAATTTAAACTTCTCCCCACCCCCTCCAGTGATGGCTTAGATCTCCAACTAATACTCTCAAAATCAACACATAGAGAATGGTGCTTATCTCACTCTGCAATCGGAGTCGCCATTAGAGATCAATGAGGATCTTTTATCTTAGGGAGGTCATGTTTCTTAAGATGCTCCTCTCGCTGTTCTAATTAATAGGTCTCCAGTGTGCTAAGTGATGAGAAGACCTAAATGGATCTTCTCTCCTCAAACACAGATCCACCTTGGAGGCTTCACGCAACTATATATTCTTGTGTGGAGGCATCTGATGACTTCCAATTTCTCTTCTTATATACAGTTTCCATTATACTATACAACTCGATCTTGTATCAAAAAGAAAAAAAGAAAAGGTCACTGTGATTCTCATTGTTCTTAGGGAGGTGGTTCCATTACTAATTTATAATATTCAGATTATTAAGAAAGTTGGGGGGGTAGTGCGATACTTAAGATTGTAATTATTATAATTCCCATGCAATTGTAGTCACCAAACATTGAATAGAAACGTTGTGATTGTTCGTCCATTGATGTCACCTATCTTTTTGTATGTTCTTTTTATTTCTCCTTGTATTACTTGTACCTCAACTTTAAATAGTTAACAAATCATTAATCAATTAAACCTTTAGGCTATGTTTGGTTTGAAGGCAAAAGTAGGGATACAAGATTTATAAAGATTTTCCCACTTTTCCTTTCCTTTCCCTACTTTTTACTTCAAACCAAACACATGCAGCCTTAAAGAAATGACTAATAATAGATGGTAATTGGTTGGCAATAAGTTAGTGGCCCTGATATTCGACCTGGTCTCTTGGACGAGTCCCAATAACACGCATGCCCCCACATTAGTATGGACCAGGAGGGTCTGAAACCGTGAATCACAAACGATGGTTGTTTCTTTTATTGGGATAGTGGTGTTGTACTTGTAGATCAACATAAGAAAATGGCGACCTCAACTTATATTTGGGTTGCCAAGTTTTCCCGCAAAACAACCTCTTCTAAGGCCGAGAGGTGGGGGTGGTGGTGGTGGTGGTGGGTGATTGTCTTTGGGAATGTCATAGAGGTGAATAATAAGATGGGAGAGGAGGCGTGGAAGGGGTCCGGGGCAGCAAAGAAGGTGATGGTGGTAGCTGATCCTAGCCGTGAGTCAACTGGCGCGCTCGAGTGGGCTCTTTCCCATGCGTTGCTCGAACATGACGAGCTGATCCTCCTCCATGTCGAACGGACCTCGTGGCGTCGCCGAGCAATCTCCACCCTCCTCAAAAGGCCCATACCTATCGACACCAGCACCTCCTTAGAATATCAAATTGGAGACCTTGAATTTCTTGAGGAAATGAAGAATATATGTAAATCAACACAGCCCAAAGTGCGAGTTCGTATAGAGAGGGTGGAAATGGAGGGCAAGGACAAGGACAAGGCCGCTGCCATTCTTTGGGAAAGCAAGATCCACTCAGTTGACATCCTTGTCATAGGCCAGCGCCGTAGCCTTTCCACAGCATTATTGGGGTGAGCTACATTCATTTTTAATATACACCCCAAAAATAATTAAACTATCATATATATATATATATATATATATATATATCAAATAATAGGCTATTAGGATTTATTAGGAGCCTAATCTAACTACATACTCTTGTAAATTTCAGGTTAAAATTCATTCTCTCCTCCAAACTATACTTAGAATTACATTAGTCATCTCTCCTTCCATGGCCTTGTTTCCATATATCCCTGAATAATGACTTGTTTCTAAAACTTCATCATCATCTAAACCTTGTCCAAACTGTATGGGGTTGGTTGCTTCAATGAAGAAAAAGAAAAATTATATGGAGTCTCATGCCTGAATAAATACCTAGGTCAGGCTGATCGTTTTTGGGCTTCGACTTAAATAATAATCACATTTTTCACTTTGACTAATATCATCATCATCATTGTCGGCTACATGAATCTTGTTTCGTCAATTCATTTTATTTAAAACCATATTCACTGTTAAACTATGACTTGACAAAACCAAATTAAATACACATCACCCTTTAACCATATGATATGTAAAGGTTGAAGCACATATATAGATCACTTTTCATTAACATTTTCCTTCCAATTCAATCTTTGAGTTGTGTCTTTTGAATACAGATGCAGGCTAAGTCGACCAAATTCAGGAAGGAACCGAGGAGAAAAGATCATCGATATAGCAGAGTATTTGATTGAGAATTGCAAGTGCACATGTGTTGGAGTTCAAAAGAAGGGTCAAAATGCAGGTTATGTTCTCAACACAAAGACCTACAAAAATTTCTGGCTTCTTGCATAGACTCAATTGGGCTATACCTCAAGTCGATTAATCTACGTGTGCCTTGTAATTTACCACTATTTTTTTTTGTGGGGTGTCAACAAAGAGAAAAAAGTTTGTTTGGTCACTTAGTTTGCTCAACCAGTTCTTGGTGATTTGCCTTGTATTCAAACCAGCAGGTTCATTGTTCTTGTCTCTTCATTGCTATCCCTCTTTATAATTTATGGATTCAAATGTTTTTCTTACTTAACTTTTAATTTCCTTCTTTTTATGGTGCATAAGTTCAAGAAAAAATGATCTTACATGAATCCTGGCCTCCCTCAAGACTTGGAATTGAATCCTGCCTTCACACTTCACCCTGGAGCTAGCTTTCTTGCTGGAATGGTTCTTCAGTGGTAAGGGTGTCAATTGACTGGGTTTGGGTTGGACTCCGTCAAAAGTATTTATTGGACTAGTTACGACTTAAATGGTCCAAAGTATTTATTGGATTGGATCAGACCTGGGGTCCATCTGTAATGAATTAAATCTGGTGATTCTGGTCCATTGACAGAAGATAAGGGGTAGGGGTGTCAATGGACCAGGTTGGGGTTAGACACAATCTGAATTAAAACCAATTTGAATAGGTCAGACAGTTCATAAGTCATTGGACCAGTCTAGTCTAAAATATTTATCGGATTGAATTGGACCTGGTGCATCTGTAATGGATTCATATTGGACCAATATCTGATCCATTGACAGATGGCAATGTTTACACTCAACCGTACCATTTTGAGCATGGGCATGAGGCCATGAGAGGTGATGTTGAATGCCAAAGTGATCCAAATAAACAGTAAAGGACTAGAATTCACCTCCCTATTCAGATCAAAAACATTAATTTTTGTAGAGAAATAATTTTTAACGAGTCTTGAATTTAAGAAAAATATCAAATGCATCAAACTTCTTAGCCATGAGAAAAACTTGAGATTGAAATCATCTATAAACAAAGCATAATAGCGATATCCAAGGGACAAAGACCCCAAACATCAGAAAAAATTAGACACTAAACTAGAAGACTTATATATGACTCTTTGCAACTTGACAAGACTCAAACAAAATTACCACTATGAACATTGTAATGGAGAAGATCAAACGCAATATCTGAGGATCGAACCAAAGTCCCCATCTTTACTATGCCCGTGAAGAACGGATATGAGTAATTGGCAAACCTGTCCCATTGCCTACTTTAACTGGATCGAATTGGAGACTTGAAATATCTGGTGTCATATGTGAGCTAGCACTGGAATCTGGATACCATGATGGATCGAGTTTGGTCCTTCATTATTAATTGTTCTTCTCCATGAAAAGAAGCATCAAACCTTTTGAAACATAGAACTGCAACATGTCCATTGCAACCACAGAGTTGACATTAATTGCACCAGTGGTCCATTATTGTTGGAATATCATAGTTATGGCATCCTCTACCTCGACCACCACATCCATGACCAACTTGGTTTAAAGAATAAAGAATTTGTGGGTGGATGCACGATTCTGACTGGGAAGAAAGATTGGTTAACTTTCAAGTGCAGGCAATTGTTGTTGTAACAACCAGATCTCATATTCTGGTCCAAGTCTAGATAAGATGTAGAACTAAATCTTCATTGGAAATGGGTTCGACATATCAGCCAATGATCTAGTTTCGAACAAATTCAGTAATAGATGAGGAACCTTTTTTAAATTTTGTAATTCAAGGCCAAGTTGTAATATTCTTACCCTAGAATGAGAAGCAAAGATTTTAGAGAGAACTTTTCCATACCTCCACTGAAGTAGAAAGACCGACCACCTGTGTGAGAATACTTTCATTCATTCAATGATGATAGCAGGTAGCTAAGGATCCATTCATCTATCTTGATCCAAGTATCATAAGCCGGATTCGTCTTCTTCTCATTAAGGTCATCACTACCACTGAATGAGATTTCTTTGGGAGGATATTCAGACATGCCCTCAACTATATGAAGAAGGCCATGAATAAGAAATATTGCAATGATTAATGATAAAATAGTTTTTGGATTTTTGGCTCTGGCAGCTTTGAATTTTGTGAAAAGGTCAATTTTGACCCTAAAGAATAAAAAAAAAAAAGGTTATTTTCGACCCCAAACTTTGATGAAAAGGCCTTTCATGGTTAAAACAGATGACACTTGAAATGACGTTGATGAATCCGTTAGGCAATGAATAAAATAATAAAAATATGCTTATGTAGCATTAGGCTTATTCATGGGCCAGGCTCGGGCTTAATTTTTGTCAAAATTTTAATGGGCCCGGATCAAAGCCTAAGCCCGAGACAGTGTAAAGTTAGGCCCAAAGCCAGACCCGTGAACAGGTCTATGGAAAGGCCACTTTAGACCCTAAAGTTTGAAAACGTGCCATTTTAGAGTCATTAAAATAACAATAGTTAATTTAATAGTAAACAATTAACAATAATTAAGAGTAAATTATTATTTAAGCACCAACTAAATTAGTGTAACTAATAGTAAATTAACAATCGCTTAATTTACTTAATTAACTTAGTTAATTTAGTAACTCAAATTTCTAATTAAACTAATTTACCTAATTACTATAATTACTTTATGTACTTATTTTATTTGACTTAATTAACAGTAATTTAATTTACTTCTTTACCTTAATTAGCTTCGATTGTTTAATTGCTATATTTACTTAGCTTAATTTGTTTAACTGACTTAATCAATTAATTAATTTATTTAGTTGACTTAATTACTTTTTTACCGTACGATCAAACTGTTGATCCAGAAAAATAGTGGACAAAGTGGTAATTTGGTAAAAAAGTATATTAAGTTACTATTAATTAAATAAATAAAGTAATTAAATAAATTAGGTAAGTAAGTTTAACTAAAAAAATTGAGTTGCTAAGTTAAGTTAATTAAGTAAATTAAGTGATTGTTAATTTACTATTCTAGTTACGCTAATTAAGTTAGTTTTTATGTAACTACTCTTAATTGTTGTTAATTATTAACTATTAAATTAACTATTGTTTTGTTAATGACTCTAATTTGATAAAGTTTATTTTTTAGTGTCTAAAGTGGCCTATTTTCAAACTTTAGGGCCTAAGTGGCCTTTTCAAACTTTCACAGTGTCACTTAAGAATATTTTTATTATTTTATTCATTGTCTAATGAATTTGTTGACGTCATTTCAAGCGTCGTCTATTTTTGTCTATGAATGGCCTTTTCACCAAAGTCTAGGGTTGAAAATGGCCTTCTTTATTCTTTAGGGTCAAAATTGGCTTTTTCATTATGTTCGAGGATTGTTAGAGGGAGGCACCCTATTTGAATAGGATAAAGAGAAGACAATGTCTTAGTTTTAGTAAAATAACTAATAGGGACTTATGCGATACACGGGCTTTGTTAAGTAAAAGTGAAACAATAGAAACACATAAGAGTAGATGCTTTTTTTATATTTTAACTTTTAAATAATTAATAATTATTTATGTATGATATATCACTTTTAATAACTTTTTATAATATAATAATAACAATAATTAATTTTATCTAAATTAATAGTCTAATCTCTAATAAATAACATTTTTTTTAATTTCTAATAATTATCAAAAATTTATAGTGAAAATAAATTTCTAAGAAAATACAATAAATAGTGTAATATCGAATAATAGTTTAATATTTAATAAATATTAATCAATAAATTATAACAAAAATACATAATTTCTGAATATAAATCTATAACAAAAATACAATAAATCCAATAAGTACCATGAATTAAATTTCAAAAAGTTAAAATAACAATAGTTTAATCTCCAATAATTGTTGACAATTTACTGTTAAATAACAAAATGAAAATAGATTTCTACATGATTATTCAAAATACATTTATCAAAAAATACAATAAATAATTACCAAAAATACAATAAATAGTGTAATACATGTAAATATATAATATATATAGATAAAGATTTTAAAACTATTATTAGTAAATATTAATTTTTCTAAAAATTATTTTCTTGAATTATTAATTGATATAAGTGAAATAATGTTTTATTATTAGTACAATAATAATTATAATTATTATTATATTATTTAATATCCATAAAACATAAATTATCTAATCTATTTTTCTTTATTTCAACAATATTTAAAATTCTTAAACTATTTATATTATATATTCTTATTATCAAATATTCTTAAATCTATAATAATTATTTTTCGGAATATTATGTTATTTATATTTTTCTCTCCACTATAAAGTGGAAAGGTTTCTCGAACCTTATATGCCATGTCAGCCAAGATGGCCATCGATCAATCACTACATATATTGCTCTTATGATCCGTTTGGTTCATAGTCAGAATCGGAATCGGAATGATCCATTCTCATAGTCAGTTTGGTTTAGACATGAATGGGAATGGGAATTGAAATCAGCAGCAATGGCATTTCATTCCCGAGGGAAGGGCAAGGAATGACCATTGCCTCAAATGGGGAAATGCCATTCCAGTAGAAAGGGAAATGCCATTCCGATTCCACCCAACCAAACAATTAGAATTGAAATAGCCCATTCTAATTCTGATTCTGATTCCAGATCCTTAGTCCCGCAAACTAAACACAGCCTTATAATTTGTCCTGAATTATTGCATGGTAACCGGGATGGTCATTGGACTGGGCTGCTGACTTAGTTTTGATTCAAGATAGATTATGGCCTGCCCATGTGCGGACTTAGCACATGTTTAGGGATGTTGCGTGACTAACCGATCACTATTGGGTAGGGCTACATGTCAAGCTGCCTATCTTGAAAATTTTCAATTAGGTTTGGGCCCATTGAAAAATTAATAAATTTTCAACCCAACCCAACCTAAATTGAACCCCTATTATTGGGTCATCCACAATTAAAAAATCATGTTCATATATATAATTGAGTCGACCAACTTGCAAAACAGGGCTCTTTTCGATTCAACCCCGTATATGATTTTGACAAATTAGCTAGGACTCTCCCAATAGTTGAGATGGTCACTTGGTGTCTTTTCAAAATAGAAGGCATGGAATCAAACTCGTGGAATCGTCATTAGGGGTGAGCATTATTCGATTAAAATCAAAAAATTGAACTGAAAAATTTTGGTTTAATTTGATTTTTTTGGCTTGGGTTTTTCAGTTTTTGGTTATTTTGGTTTTGTAAAATTTCGGTTTTCAAGTTTAGAAATTTGGTTAATCGAAAAAACTAAATTAATTGAACTTTATTATCTATAATATATATATATATATTATATTGTGTATTAAAATATATCATTTATTATATATATTTTTTAATATATAATATATATTCAAATATATATAGTGTTGAAATTCGGTTTTAACCAAAAATGAAACTGAAAATTTTGGTTTTTCAATGTTTTGGTTTTGGTTCGAATTTTAACTGAATAAACCGTTTGCTCACCCCTAATCGTCACTGCAAGAAAAGAGGCCTATAACTAGTGCAATTTAATTAAATACATAGAAAACATTAGCTAAAGGTTATGTCTCTTTCAATTTATATTTGAAAAACACTTTGGTTTGCCATTATTTAGTAGGGAGCAAGTTGGTCAATCGGATGATTGGCCACAATCCCCACATTCATTCACCACTATATTGAGTTCCACAGTAAACAACGATTTTGAAGAGTATCGGTTACCCTTCCTGAATAACTAATACGCTGTTAAAGGGTGGATAAGTAATTTACCTACGCTAAAATAACGCTTCCTCCCTCTGCCTTTCTCTTTACCTCTTTACCTGAATAACCTATATATCACACAAGAATGCTGGAGCCTATTAGGACAAGTTGTACCTGAAAAACCTTTAAGGCATATATAATCTAGTCTCAAAGATTGAAGATAGCTTGGAGAAAATGAAAATAAAGAATTAAAAAGATAGCTATTGTGAGATGTTGTACTTAAGTCCCATGAACTATGAACTGAAACTCAACCAGACAATGGGTAGAGAGATGGTGGAACGCAGAAAATTATGGTATTAAAAAAAGTAAATATAATATATATCTTCAAAATAAGGGATGTGATCATTTATTTTTTTTATAATTTCTAGGAGAGACATTCTGTCCCCTTGGCTACTTACTTTGTTTATTAGGTGAAAAATCATGAAAAATCTATGATCCACCCATGAATATTTTAATAAATAATATCTGATTGATTATCACATTTATGATTTTAGTTGATTGGTCAAATATTTTTTTTATTGTTTATTTTTATTTGGTGTTAAAAATAATTGAGATGGATCTTACTACATTTAAAAATTTTTGTAGCTTATTAACGTAAAATGTTATAAGGACTAGATATATACTTTTTCTTTTGGTAAGCGGGACTAGCTAGGTATATCTTACTTCAACTTGTATAGACAGAACTACAACCTATACATAGTGCAGGTACCATGAAAAAAATACACCTCGGGCTAAATTAGTTGCACTTGCAGCTTTATTATGTTTCGCCATTTTGAAAATTCAAGGTGCAACCGATTCAAGCCTACTATATAATTAATATTTTTACAACTCAATAAGTGTATCACATTGTCATGTTGTAAATTAGGGGTGTTCACGGTTAACCGAACTATGGGCTTATTTTTGAAATCGAACTGGTATTATCAGTTTTGAAAAACCGGTAATCGAAACTGAATCAGTTAACCAGTTGACCGCTTCGGTCATTAATCATCGATTTGGTTCCTTGGTTTTTCAGCTTTTTATCTATAATATATATTATAAATAAATATATAATAAAAAATTAGAAATGCATATAAAATCTTATATTTTAAATAATAAATAATATATGCTATATTATAAATATATAATGCATATTTAGTAATTTATAATATATGGATAATATAAAATACATGAAATATATATATATATATATAATATATAGAAATATATGTATACCGGTCAGTTCGGTTAATCACTGGATTTTTATATTGGTTTAAACAAAACCAAACCGACTAATTCGGTTAACCGGAATTTTCAATTCAGTCTCATTGGTTTGGTTCAATTTTTTCAGTTTTTCTTGCTCACCCCTACTGTAAACCTTGTCTCTATACCGTGAAAATTGCATTGCATAGAATGTATATAATGAAAATGTGTTAAATATGATTTCTTTTGAGTCCAATTTTTTCATTTGCACTCTCATGCATAATATGTATATAATGAAAATGTGTTAATAAAATGAACTAAAAATGGTTTTGATATTGTATTTCATAAATAAAAGATTTAATAATTACTTGTATGAAACTTGAACCTATGACAATTTAATAAAAACACAACATTCAAATTTCAAACCAACTTTATTGATAGGGGTGGAACTATGTTTAGTCCAATTATAAATTGATCAAATTCGGGATCACTTAATAGGACTGAATTCGATCTAGGACAATTATAACCCTACCAGGATGCATGTTTAGGATTAGTCTTAAATTTAAACTTAGGTAACGCTGAAATTGAGTTACAGATCTGAAATGTTTAGATCGCGGGCCATTACCGAACGTGCTCATCTGATGCATTTTAGATGTGTTTGAAAGTCTTAAATGCCCCTCATAATATTCAAATAGACATCCCTATCGTTGTTCTTAGTCGAAGGGAGATGGCGACGGAGAACAGCCGCCACTGTCGTTGTTTTTAGTCGGCCGATGGCGGTCCTACTCGATTTCTTAGCAGCTGCGTTTTCAGTTGATGGTCCTGTTCGATTCCCCCCCCCCCCTTCTCTCTTTCTCTCCCTTGTCTTCCCGTCGGCCGCCACTGTCGCTGTTCTCAGTTGGCCGACGACGGTCCTATTCGAGATAGGCAGACGGAGAACTAGAAGAAACACTATATCCGCCGACCGCCACTGCCGCTGTTCTCAATTGGCAGTCCTGTTTGATTTTCCTCTCCCTCCCACCCTCCTCTCTCTCTCTCCCCCTTGTCTTCCCGCCGGCCGTCACTGTCGTCGTTCTCAATCGACCGGCGGTGGTCCTGTTCGAGGTAGGCAATAATGAAGATCTATAACCCTCGATCCAGGATAGATCCATCGACAATGTCGGTTCTAACGTGGTCGTCGACTCCACCCAAAGCTTTTAGGAGGACGAATAGGATATTATCCGAGTGGAGCCGAGTGGCAGCAACTAACCCGGCGAGCCCAACTCCAACAACGGCAACTCCTATGCTCTTTTCCAACGAAGAATCAAATAACCCCTGCGAGTTGACGGAGATTTGAACGGCTTGGGTTCTGAGTATAGATCGGTGGTTGTGTCTGTGGAATTCATAAGAGGGAGAAGAAAGCAACAGGGAAGGTTTTGAGAGTGGTAGAGAGAAGCTGAAACTAAAAGTCATGGATGGATGGATTATTTTGAATTTAATAAATTATTTTTATGAATTAATGAAAGATGAATTCAAAATTACCATTTAGGGGTAAAATAGTAAATTTAGGGAATTTTAGATGTTAAAAGGTTGATCCAAAACAAACAACTTTATATATTTAGAGCCTCTAAAAGGTATAAAAGTGTTCATGCCTCTTTTCAAATTTTAGACACTTTTAATATCTTTTTAACTTTTCAAATTTATCAAACTGTCACCTTAACCAATGAACTTAATGACAGATTTCATCAAATAAAATTAAGGTCCATTTGGTTTCTAGGAACAGGTGTTTGGAATCGACCATTTTGATTCCTAGTGTTTGTTTGTTAGGAATAGGATTCCAATTCCCATTCTTAGAGGAATGGGATTCCCATTCTAGAGTTCGTCAAGAAGTAAAAAACTCATGACAAAAGTTCCCCCAAATAAAATAATAAGATGATAATAAAAAACAATATATTAATAATAAAATAATAAAATATTAATAAATTAATAATAACAAACAAAGAGATTAGTTATTAAACATAATAATTGATGAGAGCAGATTTGGCCCTTCATTGGCATTATGACATATGGCATCTCAGAATAGCTGGATGACACCTTTGCATCACCTAGGCGATGACTTGCCTTAACCAAAATGATGGAGTCCCAGCTGGTGACCTTCTTGCCTCCGCCGACCTGCCCCTACTGA
Source organism: Nelumbo nucifera (assembly GCF_055504915.1). NCBI lineage: Eukaryota > Viridiplantae > Streptophyta > Magnoliopsida > Proteales > Nelumbonaceae > Nelumbo > Nelumbo nucifera. The sequence continues at coordinate 55,489,354 of NC_142651.1, read as the reverse complement.
CCTGGTGACTTACCTCCTCCGCTAACCTGGTGACCTATCTTTGTTGTCGAATTGGCAACATGCCTCTACTACCAGCCTGGTGACCTGCCTTTGCCACTGACCTGATGACCTACCTCCCCTGTCCTGACGACCTACCTCCCCTGTCCTAGCGACCTGCCTTTGTTGTCGACCTAGCGACCCGCCTCTACTGCCAACCTAGCGACCTACCTCCACCGTCGACCTGGCAACTTGCCTCTACTGACTGCAACCTCGCCTACAACTCAAGCACCTTGTTGTACACGGCTAGCAACGCCTCGTCTAGGGCCGACCTGTGGTAACTCGTCAATACCGATTGATGTGACCTCAACATAAGGAGTGACCTCCCTCAAGGGCTTGCCAAACTAATTGAGGTCCAGGTGGCGACCTGCGAGATGTGCTCGCCGACCAACTCTGCATGCATCCCATCACTCCCGAGTCTCTCGGAAGTCAGCTCTCACCGAATGTTTCAGAGGAAACCAAGTAAGGCACAAAGATTGGTCTACGTGCACAACTACCTCCGAGGACTTCGAACCAGTTAGGCACGTCTTCCGGATATCCCGGATGTTGTGCATGATGCCCACGCCTGAAAGGAGGGAGAGATCCATCGTATGGACACCAAGAATGTAGCAGAATAGGGTGGGCGAATTTCAAAAATTTCTCTCCTCCCTTCCAACTGGGAATCATATTCCCTAATTTTTGAATACAATATTCAAGGATCTAATCGAACCAAATCGAACCATATCTGAACCAAAGAGAAAAGGTAAGGGTTATACCTGATACGGAGAGTCAATATCTCCCAACGTTGGTGTTCACACCCAAAGAATGCTCCCAATATCTGCTCCCACGGAAAATGACGCAGTGATGCTGGAACAGAACCAACAGTTTTCGTCCTACGAACCAAATTCTTCACAAGAATTCGATGGAAGTGAAGAGCACCGTACACAATCAGCCTTTCAACAAAGACTAATATCAAGAACACCTTCTTGATCTTTCCCTCTCAGAGAGATCGAAATAGGCAGTGAATGGCGGCAGCTGGAGGAGAACTCTAGAGCTGAAGTTGGCGTATTTGCTTTTCTTCTCTCTAGGGTTTCTGAGATCCTATCTCAAATTGCAGGAGGAGGTACTGCTAAAACCCTTGGTTCGAATTCTTGTAATTCAAGGTTAGGGTTTTTCCTCTTTCTTAGTGATTAAGAAACCTCATAATCCTATTAGGAGTTATTCCAATCCAAATCTGTATTTGGATAGGGAATTATCTTAATCCTATCTGTAGATTAGGTCAGCACACTCCTGATCTTATCAGGAGGTTACCAGATTCAAATCTTTATTTGAATCTCAGATCTGCCCCTTTAAGTGGATAATTAAATCAACCAGTTCAAAATGGGCTTTAGGCTCAATATGTATTAAGTGCTCAATAGGCTTCCAAACTGTTGCCCAATTGGGCTTCTTTGTATGGCATGGGACCCAAGCATTGATCTATACATCAGCCACATGGGTTCGGCCCAGCCTTTGTTACAAGGCCTAGCCAAATTCATTGGAGAGCCCAATGAACCCCTTGAACCCATCACATGGACTCTATGGGCCCAACACTTACACTAAGTGATCCCTAGGCCAAGCCATCTTATATAAACCTAGGGACTGTGGGCAGATGCAAGATTAGCCCATTAGGTGTAACCCTAAATGGCCTTACACTTAACCTCTCAGCCCATAATGATCAAACACTGCCCGACAAGAGATGACCTCTCCCTCGGCTGCAAAGAACAGTGTTGCACTCTCTGCTCATATGGATCCCGGGATTTAAAACCATTTGCAAACATTTTGAAACCATACATATCTATATATCTTATATATAAATTTTGCAAAACAAAATTCCAACGATTGAAATCAACTACCGGCAGTTTGGTTTCCATCAGAAAGAGTGCATCCCCGATCATTATCTTTGCCCGACAAAGGGGCTGATCCTGTCACTATGATCACCCACTCAGATGAATTCTCAAACTGTCCCAACATACCCAGGTTTTGACCCCCGCTAAGGATCTCACTGATTGGCATATCAAAGACAGCCCAATCCGACACTTAGTGCAGTATCATAATCGAGTCTAGGGGTTAGGTGTAACTTTCCAGTTTTACCCATCAATCACCAAGGTCCAGGGTAATACTAGAAATCTGGTCTAGTTCAAAGATTCAATTAATCCTACACTACATGTGCTTTGGGTCTCACCCTGGCAACTGAGACAGGCCACCCCATCACTTGGCAGCACACCAGTGTCAGCCTTGGCAGGATAAATCCCCCCAGACTTATCCAACGGCTGTGAACATTCTAAACTAACACGAGTCCCATTAAGTGTCCAGTTTAAAGGTCTTACACAGAAACATACCACACAACATGAATCAAACATGCACTTTATTCATTTACACTAAATGTCAAAAGTACATCAAAACTGATTGGAGCTAAGGGCATACAAAACTGTCTAACAATGCCTATATAAAGGCTTTACCTCCAACCTCAAAAGGTAGATGCATAATTTATCTCTCGCAACTCTCTATCTCGCTTTTAGCTCTCTCAAAAAATCTCCAAATCGCTGACTTAAGCATCAGAGCGCCTACCCCAGGTAAAGCAACCCAGGCACTTTGACATTGTTTCCTTGCAGGTCACCCCATTTGAGCTATACAGGTCGTCACCATTCAGCTAGGCGTCCAAGCCACCTTCTAGCTAGGAACCATTCAACTAGGCATCCAAGCTACATTCCAAGTAGGGATAGTTCAGCTAGGCATCCAAGCCACATTCCAGTTAAGGACTGTTCAACTAGACATCTGAGCCACATTCCAGGTAATGATTGTTCAGCTAGACATCCGAGCCACATTCTAGGTAGAGATTGTTCAACTAGGCATCCGAGTCACCTGCCAGCCGGGAGCTGCCGAAACGCGCATCATCAATAATAATAAAATATTCTGGGGGATTTTGGTTCTGATTCTGATTCTGATTCCGGTCCTATCCATGAACCAAACCAGACCCTAAGAAAGGAGAGGGTTTTCAATAAAAAACATTTTATTGAGACTTCTTATATTAAAAATAAATAACCCGATTAGTGAAAAATGAGAGGAGGTTCACATGGGCATTAAGTGAGAGGACTCCTGGCTTCACTCTTTCCTTAGGATCTGTGCTACAATTTGATCGGGGTGTAACACCAAATCAATTGAAAGATAAGTCTTTTATTTGTAAGCAAGTAGGAGTTTTGGACAAGTTGAAGGGTAGGTACTCCATAACCTGGCGCAGAATTTAAATAATTTTTAGACAAGAAAACCTGAAAACTTTGTTGGTTGAAGGGTATTGTCTAAAGAAGCCACCCTAAAGGGTCACTGGGAAATTTAAATTACGACCTTTGGGAGGGTTGAAGGGACCCAATTCCCCAGTAACATGGATCAAGCGCCTTCTCAAGGGCCCCAAAGGGTCACTGGGAATTGAAAAGTTTGAAACCCAGGCGCATTGAAGTTCCAACAGTTTCTTTCTTTTCCTGCTTAGCTCCTTTTTTTTTTTTTTGAGACAAAGATCTACTGCTCAAACAAGATGAACTACTCTTAACTTCTGTATAATATTAATTCTACAAGGAATAACCTTTCTGTTATCTCCGAGCGGGACGGCCGATGTGATGATGAACTGAAACTAGCCAATACCCACCCAGTCGTCGGCATTGAAGGAAGGAGGCACAAAGCACCAGGGATACCAGCAACTTTGAATTTTCTTTTGTCAGATGTGGAAGAAACTTAACCCAAGTTAAAATAAAATATTAACCCCTTTCAAATTTTCAATTTACTCATCAAAATTGGAATGGATTACATATTTTATTTACAACTGCAATGACTAAGGTGATCAGAAATCAATCCCATTAATAATTGGATCGAATATGGACGGAGAGTGGCTATGCATGAATTGTCTGGATCATCAATTATTTAATTCAACTGATGAAAGACACCAAACAAGTCATAAACCACTAATTTTTATGTTCCTGACAGTACTATAAATCAAATAAAGTGCTGATGAGGTAGATGACCATCTGATAATTCAAAGCCAATGAGTGAGTACAAAAATTAGGAAACAGCTAGCCTAACTCGATCGATCATGGTCAACCCAATTGTACAAATTACTCAATAATCAAGATTTCTTGGTTTTCTTGATTGATTAATCTAAATCTCTAAATGTTTCGAACATTTGGGTATTTTATTGATCTCTAAGTGTTCTTTCAGTCATCCAACGACAAGAGTTTAATTAATCAATGAAGTAAATTGTATATGCAAATACTTTTTATAGTATACAGTTACAAACGTTCTATCAATGGTACCTGCAGCGACGTCCACTCCACCATGAGACCCAGACTTCTGAATCAACTGCATCTTCTCGGAATGACCAGACTGATCTCCAGAAGGCAGTAACCAAATTAAGAATTTTAATTACATATTCGATTGCTGAATATTAATCTAATTCCCAGTGCATAAGAGGTCTTATTTAAAAGGTTCCACCAGACACCAAACTTGTTTTAATTTCTTGTCAAGTGTAGAAAAGAACTATAATTATTAGTACTACAACTACAAGGACCCATGTTTCTCATATCATAAAATAATAGCCCCTTAGCCTTTCTGTAGTGTCAATTATTTCATTATTCATTAACTGTCAGTTTTCCTCCTGTTTTTAAATAATTCAGCATCTGTCCAACAATTAATTGTCATTGACATGAGTTGCTTATGTACTGTTAATTGACAATAATTAAAGCTTAATCACATGAACCCTTGTAGTACACATGGCCGATGATTCTGCTACATAAATAGCCAATCTTGGTGTAATTAATTAAATTATTCGATGATATACTTCCTTCTATAGGGTATAGGGTATAGCTAATACATTACATAAATAAAAGCTCACTCATTTATTAAAACATTATATCCTTAGTGCTCATGGCATGAAAGTTATTTTATCTTCTTTAATTAATTAGGAAGAACCAAATTATAAACCTTCTCTTCACTTGATTAAGGGATACTTGTTTAACTACACTGGTTCACATAATACAATGAATATTATGTTTCCCCTTTTAAGGAAACAATACAAAAAGTAGATACCCTTTTCTTTCCTCTCTTTCTTGAGTGAATCAACCCAATAGTTAAAATATATTTAGTTATACTGTAAGACATGATGATCTCCTGAATCAAATTACATCTACTCAAACTCTGACTGTTGGCTATTGATTACTTGACAAACAAGGGAATGCTAATTACATACAAGGCAGTTACAGCTGTGTTTAGAATCAGTGTAAAACGTTATTAGTGTAAAAATACACCGATAACATTTTATACTGAACCGTGAAAATGATCGTTGTTTTTTGAAAAACGTGATGGGTGGAAGAATGTAAAGTTTTATATCAATTATCAATGTAAAACTTTATGATTGATGAGGTTTTACATCGATTGTCGATGTAAAACTCCACTCCATTCAAACGCATGCAAAATTAAACCAAAATGAAATTTTATGCCGATCATAATTACACCTCCTTCCAAATACATACAAAATCAAACCGATGTAAATTTTACATCAATTCTTGATTTGCATCACTTCCAAATGCAGCCTAAGCTAATTGACAAGATTATTTTTCCTTTTTCACTTAATATATTTTTGTTGGCAAATTAAATCCATCCAATCAAGCTCAAATGCAAAATTGTATTTTATGGGTTCTACATCTCTCTTTACAATTGACAACGTCAGTATTCCTAAATCCAACAGTTATTGGAACTTAAGGTGGAATTATATTAACTTAATTTCTTTCAAATGAAAAGGAAATATGATTTCTTCCTACAACTTTGTGATTATATCAAAATGAACAACAACACGAACATATGGTTTGAGGTGTGGGGTGTGGACTTCTGCCAACAATTAATTAAGAGGTGTTTGGTGATAACAACAACACATATCGTGGGCTTGACGATCGATCAAGATCAACCGTCAGAAGCATGATTTCTGAGTGCATCTACAGAAAAGCTGTGCTGTGATTGGTCAGAACAAGGTGGGCTTATTGGCACTTGGGTTGCGTTTGTTTTGCTGTAAAATCAGTGTAAAACTTGAGTAGTTTGGAAGTAAATAGTACAAATACAATGTTTTTGCTGTAAAAGGAGGGAAAATAAGATGCATGAAATACTTCGGTTTGAAAATTTTCCGAAAGGGAAAAATAACTCAAACATTTTAGATTAATTGAAATACTTGAGTCTGCTCATCGTATTCCTATCCACATATATGCTTGGTTTTACATGTATTAGTTTCTATTTTCACTCTTAACACTAGGCTTGGTATTCCTCTTCAGCAGCAAAATTCTTCCTGGGAATTTAAACAAGAGGATCATTAACATTGATGAAACCCCTTTCTTAGATTTGAATCTCCTGGTCTAATTAAACTTTATTATCATTATTCCCTAAAATGAGTTTAAGCTAAATATTTTCTTGATGAGCTGACCCACAGTGAACCATCTAAATTATTTAAAGGCAAATCAGCAATGACTCCAATGTCTGAACTAGGGGTACTGACACATCAAACAATCAATAAATGTAGGTTATTTTAAGAGGGTCAGAAAAAGCCTTCATTCCAGTTAGATTTTCTTTTTAAACTCTCCCATTTGTGTTTACTCAAGTATTAATTACTTGTCACTTACCCAATTGAGAATTTAGTCGTATATGAGTTTGTCATTAGTAGTACTTGATGACTCACAAACCAACAGAAAAAGTGTAAATTTATCAGTAATACATACTTTTTTCTTATGCACTCATACACGATTATTTATTTGTTTTAATTAATCAAGCCCTTGTTAAATTTATTTGAACTTGGGTCATCAGAACAAAAGAAGTTGATGGAAGGCAGCAGAATTTACTGCATTAATGCCATTCTAATTATCCTAATGTGGGGCTAATGACAGCGAATTATTTACTTAAGTATATGGAACCGTACAAGAATTCTTTGTTGGTTAATATGGATTATTGAGAAAAGAGACACTTGATCATTCATTAGAACTACGAGAGAAAGTTGGAAAAGTTTATCCAACTTGCCATGGGGAACTGATCATCTCTCTCTCTCTCTCTAACACCATTGTGTGGTCCCTCTTATATATGAATAATAAGTGCTCTCTATCCAAGTGCAAACTTTGAAATGTTCGATCAATTCAAGTGATATATTTTGTAGATCTTGCTTTTGATCACTGCTTTAGTTGCACTGCTCAGTCGTACTGTTAGAGTAGTTTATATATTTCTATTGCAAAATGTTGGATTTTGATCAGTACTGTTCTGTGTTAGATGGTCTTTGGAACTCATCTGATTTGAATCTTGAGGACTGTAATTCAATGGCGAAGTAATAAAACCTTGAACCCAGCTGGAGTAGATCACTGTTCAGTTCATTTACGATGCCTCGATGCGCCATATTTTTCTCTTTTACTACTTTATTTTTAATTATCTTTGCTTTTGTCATGACTTGGAAATGTTAATCTCAAATCTTTATTAATATATAAGGATTAGGATTTAGGACAGACTAACTACAAGCACAAACAAACTCACCGACAGAGAAAACAAGACTTGATATCAGCAGAGATGCTTTAATTGTGGACCCTTGCTAGCTAGACTTCAATTGATCATGCATGAGCTTGCAAGTTACAGCCCAGAGGGTCTCAGAAATGGAGAATACGCTTCAATTGAGCTTGAAGCTTTATCCTTAATGCATGAATGACTTGATTTTATGAAGAAGTTCTAGTTTAACAGAGAGCAAGTGCTAATTTCAAATTAAAGTGAAGCAATCTTGAGATACAGACTCACTACATAAAGGAAATACACATACATATATATATAAGAGTTGAACAGGGAAAAGAAAGAACAACAGAAGTAAAAAAGCCAAGCATCAGACTTGCCTAGAGGTTATATATATCCTTCAGCGCATCCTCATATCTATTCTCTTTGAGCCATCTGCGACGTTAATTGCTAATCACCAACAAGTGAGGCTCTCCTCTGAAAGCAGATATTCTGGTCATCATCAACACCATCAACACTTGGGCTTCTTTTTGATTTTGATACCCACATGATCATATTAATTCTTTGGTTTCTAAGAAGAAGAAGAAGAAGAAGAAGAAGAAAGAGGAGGAGAAGGAGAGAAGAATTAAAGAAGATATCGGATATTAAAGAAGATCACTATTAGGGAAAGTCATGGGTTATTTATAGGAGTCTGAGACTGGTTTCTTAGTTAATAGACAAGTGGAAAGATTAAAAATAGAGCACCTATACGATGCCCTACTTTCCTTGTTTAATATTTTACTTCAAATCTCATCATGAGGAATTAGGAGGAGGAGAAACACAAGAGCTTTCTGAATTAGAGTGGAATCTAATTAAGGTGAACCGTTTGGATGTGGGCCCCATTGATGAAAGAAGGATCTCTTCTAAACTCTCCATTAGTGGAGAGTGAAGACCATAATTAACTATGGCCATTGAACCAGCCTATGCACAACCAATATAGGACACATCATGGATTGGGAAAAACTCATTAGTGGCACCAATCAGTATTTCTTAACCACAATGATGGAAAACGACACATTTATAAAAAAAATTATGGTTTCCAGTTAAGCACCACAAGTTCAATAAATCTAATATTTGTGTTACTATCTTCTCCTTAAAGTCAAATATACATTTATATGAAACCAGTTTGAAGCCTAGTGGAGTTGATTCTCAGGAATTATGTTGTTTGGCAACCTCCAAAAGTTGTACTATTAAAATTTAAATTTCAATGAATCCCGGTTAAACAATTAATAGGATGTACAACGTTGCAGTCATAACTAGAAATTTTATGGGTGAGGTGGTAGATTATAAAGCTTACCATTTAGATTCTTCGACCATTAACTTGGCAGAAACATGGGCCACATGGGAGGCTCACAACCTAGCAATAAATTTCTCAAACCATTCCATCATCATTGAAGGCAATTCTTTTCCTTGTGATATCCTGTCTAAAGTGGCTCATCGACTCCCTAAAATTTTCGGAACATCATTGAGGAGTGTTTGGAATTGAAGAATCGAGCAAATGAAGAATTTTATCTACAATCACGTGTGTCGGGAAGCTAATCAAGCGGCAGAGAGGAATGGCAATGGGCGGGGCAGCCATCCCTGTGAAAATCCTTGTTATCCCCATCCCCGCGGGGTCCCCATTCCCCGTAATTTTTTATAATTTTAATAATTTTGTTTTTGTTTATTTATTTTATTTAAAAAATAAAAAATAAAATAATTAAAATTTACAATCTATTAAAAAAGATTCAGACATATTCAACCATATTTTTAAGACATTAATATATAGACATATATAACGTATATATACATATATATTAGTGGGGATCCCACGGACGGGGATCGGGGTCCCCGCAGGGCGGGGAATGCTCTCCCTATCCCCGCCCCGTCCCCACTGACGGGATGAAAATTTCCCCATCCCCATCCCCACGGGAATCAGGAAAATGGGGAAAATTGCCATCCCTAGCAGCAGATTAGCTCACCAATCAAGCATTTTCTTCCCAATAGGGTACTGTAAGTCTCAATCTCATTGACCTTCAATGGAATTTAGCTTTTATTTGTATATATGATTTGTGGGGACGTGCTACCCCTGTCTTGTGGAGCCCCTTCGATTTTTATCAAAACAAATATATATTTATTAAGTATTTTAGAGATAAGATCATAATTACGTGGCCTTGTTTGGCAAGTCTTTCAGTCTTTTAAAAGATTGGAATTGAAGATCGAGTTTTTAGGTAAGATCATAATTAAACTTGACAAACAGCATCTTAATTTCCTAAAATACCCACAAAGGTAAACCTAAAAAAATTGTGAAAAAAAAGGGAGTCCAGATCTCCTACACTCAACGTCCTACACTTGTTATACATCTGTTTCTCTTATCTTCAACATGTTGAAGATTACATTAAAATTAAATAAAAGGAGGGTGGATTGACTCAGTCGACACTTGAGAGACAGGGTTCTTATCTTCTCCTTTCTTTTGCGCAAGATTTTCCACCACCATTGAGCACAATAGAGACAAACAAAATAAGTTGGTGATTGTTGTGGAAAACAAGAAAGAAAGAAAGAAAAGATTGAGAGAGAGAGAAGATTCGGTGATCTGCGATTATGGTGATTGCCCATTGCACTGGTGGTGGTTGGAATGGAAGCCTCACCCCTCCCTTTCTCCCTCTTTAGTTTGATTTGCGAGAGGGGGAAGAAAAAGAGGAGACCCAACGCTCTCTCTTTCTCTCATCATCCGTTAATTTCTTCATCGCCCCTTGTCTTTTTGTCTTTTTCTCTCTTTCATCCATTTAGGTTGCATTTGGCATTCCTTATTTTAAAGACTTGTTTCTTTTTTGCTGTTAAAAACCTAATGTTCAAAAAGGTACTTTAACAGTAAAAAAAGATAAATGCCAAATGCAGCCTTACTCATACCTCTTCTCCTATTATTCCTAACATACTAACTGCAAAACTGGCAATGGAAGGAAACCTTTAAGAACGTAAGTGATAGAAGAGGTAAGTTTGGAGAGAAATGGGACGGGAAGTTTTGGGTCTATTATAGATTTTTTTAGTGAATATAATATGATATTTTACAAATTTTTAATGCCCAAATTATCCTTTTTGGACTCTTTCATTTTGTGCCGCTCGTCATCAAACCTAATTCAATGAGATTTCATGTCCTGTTCATGGAAAAGATGCCCCTTTCTCATCCTCAAATATGAAATGAAATGAAAAGATAGGCAAAATCATCCAAAACAGTAATTTAATGGGCATTAGAATAGAAAAAGGTAACATTTTTCATCCATTCTTTTATGGGATTACTTGTGATACTTCATGGAAATCTGACATATTAGGTAATTAAGTAAAACAGCTAGTACTCCTTGATATAAGGGGTATATGGAGTTTACCCAAAAATAAACTAAATGCCTGACCTATGACGATGGGCATTACCAATTCCGACGTAAGCTCTCTATTACTTTCATATTTCCTTTTTTTTTATTCTTTTTATTTGGGGAAATTCTGACCAGATCGGACGTCCGATTGAAAATATTGGGAATCGGTTCCATTTTACCTCAAAACTGCTATTTGACCAAAAACCGTTGATTTGGTCAGCGAATCGATGATCTGGGTGGTTAAACCATCAAACCAGTCAATTCAAAAACAGTTTATGGCCGTTTTTTTTTTTTATCAGAACATGGCATTCGTTTGGACCAAACGGTCAGACCGTTCAACCTGAGAACCAGACTCAGAATGGTTCTCTGTCCGATCCAGTTTTAAAAACCTTGTTCAAGACGTCCTCTTAAGCCAATGTTGAGTTTTAGTTGCAAGAAACCAGTTTTCCATTTTGATTTATAAGGTTGTTACATCAGCTGATTCTCCAAATCATTGAAAGCTTTCATTTGGTAAGACTGATTTCTCAAAAAATCAGTAGAGGAATTGGTTAGTCAATTTTTCATGAATCATGATTTAGGATAATGTTAGAAGCTTCAGTGAACTAGGAGAGAGATGATTTTCCAATTGATTTGCCCCCTCCTAGACTACTAGAAGCCCCCTATCCTATAAACGGCATCCTGCCCGTGAATTTGGCATCAATCCACGGGCAGGATTCACCTGACCTGTATGGTGGGGGTCAGATTTCTGAGATAGACTGAACTATAAAAACCCCTATTGCATGATTTTTAAGGAAATTGCCTTTTCACCATTTCTAACAAATACATTGCTTGAAAAAATCAGTGATTCCCACCTACCCCTCAAAATCACTGAGATTAAAACAAATCTACTCTGGTTTCCCCCTACTATGTGAAAACCACTGTTTTTGATAAAAACAAGTGAGAAAACTTGGCCTTTCCCGGTGGTGGGACCGGTGTTATAACAAGAAACGCATGTAAGGATTGAATGGTCAAGTTAATATCTCTTGCCAATAAATTAAAACACATTCCAACACTCTACCAACTTGATTTGACATCGCATATCTTATAATAAAATTAGGACACACCATAAAAGTGGGACCTGTTATATATGAGATGTGCATTTACTTAGTAGCTTTTTCCTTTACTCTTACAAAAAAATAAGTGCTATCAAATGGTTCCATTTAAAGACAGGATGTGCATCAAAATTGAATTCAAACCTCCATGCAACAAAAAGCAAAGAATAAGTCGTCCTTGAAAGAATTTTCTCTCCAAATTTGTATCAGATCAAACTCCGAAACCAAAAAACTAATTCAAGAACAAAAGAGAAAACGACCAGAGCTGCCATACAATTGGAGGGAGATAAGATTTGCCTTGTCTCAAAAAGGGTCATGCAAGGGGGCAATACACTTGGCAATTGGGTTGGGTGGATCGGGTTTGGGTTCGGTCAAGACACTTCTGGTTGAATTTCAGGTTAGATCAGCAAATGCTAGACCCTAACCCTCGATATTCGGGTTAGGATTGATCTACAGGTCAATTTAGATCATTCCTAAAAATGAAATAACTTGAATTTTAAAAAACAAAGGAAAAATACATAAAAATGCCAAAATTAAAGGAATTAACCTTGAAATTTTAAACATAAAATAATAAAAATTGAACATTATTTAACAATTCAAAGAGTAAATAATAAAGAGTAAAGACTAAATAATAAATATTAAAGAGTGAAAACTTCTAACAATACATTAATAATCCCAATTAGACCTGACAAATTGGTCAGTGGGTTGGATCAATAGGTTGACCCATGACCCAACCCAATTTTTTCAGATGGAGTCAAGTCGGCTCATCCTCAAATTCATATAAATAAATATTTGACCCTAACCCTGTTTTTTCAGGTTGGATTGGATTGTGTCAACTTTTTGCCAGGTCTGAGGGGTCATTTATCACGCATTAGTGTCACTCCAATAAAAGTTAGTCCTCATCATGGATTGCCTATCTCTCCCCACTCCCCACGTCTTATAAAAGTAAATGGAATTGTACGTGACCCTAAGTTGAATAATGGGTTCCTTGACGCCTTGTTTATTGATGTCCCTACTCCTTATATAAACCAACATAATGACTCCAAAACTATAAATGTATATATATATATATATATATATATTGAAAACCTAGAAAGAACAAATATGAAACTAAGTAACGTGTAGGGATTAACCTAACCATGAACTATTTTTGTGAAGCAAATTGGTACCACTAGTTTTTGAAAAATTGTGAACCAAAATCAATTGATTAATTGCTTGATCGATTCAGTTTTTGACCAGTTCAGTTCTTTGATTTCTCAATTTTTATATTTTCAATATATATTAGACATATATATAAATATATAACATATATATTATGTTATAAATAATATATTATATCTATGTATATTATATATATATATGCCAGATAGTTTGATTAATTGTTGATTTTTCTTTTAGGTTAATAAAAAACTGAACCGATACCATCGGTTTTTACAAAATGTTGAACTGATCGGTTTGATTAATCAGATTTTTCAGTTCTATTTTCTTAGTACAGTTCAAGTCTTTGGTTTTTGTTGAGCACCTCTAATTACATGAGAGTCATATCTCTAGATTAGAAGCCGTCCAATTAAAGTATTCATGAAAAATTTTAAAATATAAAAAAAAAAAAAAGAAAGAAAGTCTTTATCAACTTTTTGAACCATGTTTTCAACGGGCCCAAATTTTACCCTGAGCCTACTTGAAACACTTCAAATCAAGCAACCCAATTTACAGCCCTATCATAGTAATTGAGTGGTGGTTCAGTTGGTACGTTAGCTGAGTAATCTATCAGAGATGTGGATCTGAGTCCTGCTACCTGTTACCACCTACCATGAGAGTTATTAGTGTGTTGCGTTAAAATACGAAAAAAAAAAATCAACCCTATCCTATAGACTCTGGGTTAGCAGTGGGTCTCTATATTCTATTTACTGGTTGAGAACAGGTCTACCCTCATTCAACCAATACTCAACCTATTGACAGTGAATTTGGATTAGCTGAACATGGTGGCGCTGTTCAACAAACTGTGAAACTGTAAAATCAATAATGAGATTCTACACCAATAATAAAATACATGAGACCCCACCATATCCAACCCTAAGGCCAACATTATTACCTAACTAGCTAATCATCTGTCATCCATTTTTATAAAACAAATTACTAATGTTCCTTGGCATAAGCTGGAAATTAGGTCTGGCATAAAATGATATTGATCAAGCACTAACTTGGACTGTTGTCTTAGTGGTTGAAATATCTCCATTTAGACAACCTACTCAAAAGAAGAGAATCATAATACAGAGTATAATATTGGAGAAATATGATTCCAAAGTGATCTATCTATGCTTTTTTGAAAGGACAAGGAACAGAACGGATGGACTGGTATAGGTTTGGTAGGTCGAATATTATATGCATGCATAACTGTGTGAAGCATATATAACACATGCTTCTTCACTTGATTTATTTGTTATTTTAATTAAAGATAGATTAGTTATGATTTCTATGAAAAGGGATTTGAGTGGCAAGAAATCTTACACGTAGTGGGAGTGAATAATTTTTGAATTCTCTAGTAAGGATTCAGATGACTACAACTCTTACACGTAGCAGTTGAGGTGAGAACTGAAAAGGCTCTAATCTGTTGAGTGGGGACCGAAGGGCCATGGCCTAGCTACCATTCTCCCTCTGTTGGTTTGTGTGTAAGCCTTATTATTTATCTCCTTCTTCCACCTCCTCCCCATTAAAAAGAAAACAAATTAAACAAATAAAAAGATTTTAATATGTTTGTGATTGTGCGTATCTATAGGGTATCTTTGGAATTGGTGTAATTTCTTAGAAAATGGTCATTTCTCTAAAACAACTTTCTTTTCTTGCTTGGGACCATTGCTGTTACATCAGCATACTATTGCTAGTAATAATTAAAATATAAAAAAAAAAAGGAAAACATCAAAAAGAAAAAAGAACAATTTTCTCATTTCATGCCTTTCTCAATTTTCAAGACATGGATTGAGAAAACACTTTTTGGAAAAATTCTAATGCCTAATCAAATAGTGAGCATTTCTTCAGAAAATAGATTTCAAATATGACACTGATGTGGCACCGTTTTTCAAGAAAATGGCATTGGTTCCAAACACCTATATAGTAAATCCATACAAACTAATGTAGAGAAGGTGTCAAGCATGGTTGGGAGTATCACACTCTGAATATGAAAAGCATGGTTCAAAGAATTGATATTCTTGTTTTCTTTATGTTTTCACTTTGATAATTCATATATAGATAATATCATTCAGATGAATATGTTAATGTTCAAATCTATTAACGAACTTGAATCTTAGTATTTTTCTTTAGGAATCGTTCAACCTAAAAGTTTAAATTGTTAGGTGAGGTCTCTTAATAAGTCTTTATTCTCTAACACATCCCTTCACATGAAAGCCTATTGGGCTTGAAGCATGGGCAATTATTTATAGGCCCACCCATACCTTGTGCTGAAATTTAATTAATTATATAATAGGGGCAGTGAGAATCTAACACTAGACAACTTGAGCAAATAGGCTATGCTTCCGTCTCAAGGAACCATTCAACCTAAAAGCTTAACCTGCTAGGTGAGGTCGATCCCTGAATAAGTTTTTATTCTTTAACAATTTGGCATTTTAGTAATCCTCAAAATAGATATACATCATATTGCTAAAATATATGTATTGATACTTTAAACCTTAGGCTATGTTTGGTTTGAAAGAAAAAGTAGGGAGAGGAAAGGAAAGGCAAGAAAACCTATACAAACCTTATATAGGTTTTGATATCTTTCCCTTCCTTTCCCTACCTTTTCCTTCAAACCAAACATAGCCTTAGTGTCAAATGACACACTTGGTTAGACCTCTGGTTGGTTGGGAGACTTGAGATATATATACATTGTTGTCTAAAAATTTCAGAAATTCAAATTTTTGACACACATATATATAAGCAAAGGCTGATAAATGGGATACTTTTTTTTTAATTACAAAAGATTGTTAAACTAAAACTACTTTAAGATAATTATCTAAACATCCACATATTCATATACGAAAGAACTATTATCGAGTTAAAGCGCAAAACTTTTACATATACATGTCTTTATGGAAATTTCTACGGTATAGAGCTCTAGTAACATAATATTTTATAAAACTGTAAATGCTTTACACATGGTTTTAAAAATCAGACCGGATTAGACCGGATGGTCAGACCAGTTGCCCCGAGAACGTCTAAACAGTCGGTTCTAAAATCATTCTTGAGCCAAAAGTCATTTGGTCAGCGATCTGCTGACCTGAGCAGTTAAAGTGTTGACCCATTAATCCAAACAATGATTTTTGGCCATTTTTATTTTTATAAATAAGAAAAGGCCGTCCATTCTTTCTGACCAAATGGTCAGACCATTTAAACTGAAAACCGGTAGCTAAAACGGTTGTGTCCGATCTGGTTAGTTTAACACTACATTTAATATGGTTGGATTACGCATCAAGTATTCACAAACAAGGAGTTGATCTCTTTTGCAACCTCAGCTATGTTTGACAGGCCTAGGGAGCTATGTATTAATTATTGTTCGGTCATCAAGTTTTCCCTGAACACTTACCAACGACGGTTATATACAAAAAAAAAAAAAAAAAAGAAAATGATTTATAATTAGGCTGCACCCTTTGGATAAGTTTCGGAATTTTTGCTTTCAAAGCCCAAGAGCACATAATCCGATTTTTTAGGTTTTGTGCTTTGGAGCTTAAAAGTGTTCTGATTTCATGTTATAATAATGTTTTTAACAGTAAGTCTCCATAAAAGTCAAAACATTATCTTGGCTTACTATTGTTTCCTACAACCCAAAGCCTTTAGTTTGTCATGCTCATTTATCAGCAATTGCGGTTTATTTTAATTTGGGATGGATTATTTTTGCCTAATATATATGGTACAATAACATTTGTATTTTGACACATTTTAGTTTTAGACTCTCTGTAGTAGAAAATTTTAATCTCAATTTTTCAAAAATACAAATTGTATTTTGACACATCACTGATATGATTCTGCAATAGAACTGTAAATTTTGTAACTAGACTTGAAATGGTTGCACCCCAAATTTGGAAAATGGTGATTATCTGCACCCATATTAGCAAACCATGTTTTGTAAAGCGCTTCATGTCTTTTGGTGCATCAAACTCTCAACCCATTTTAACTTTTGCACGTACCTAATAGCTAGCAACTCATGTTCACAGGCTCTGTTCTAGAACAACATTAATTCATATAGACCAAGCATAGTTCAAACACTAGTAAGTGTGCACGTGGCAACTTTTTATCATAATGATCATAACGAATAATATGTTTTCAAAAATCTTTTGCAATTTTTTTATACTTTTATATATGTGTATAAAAATTAATTTTTTTGTCACACTTATTTTTGTTTAATATGACAAATGTACAATATTGGAGATGTGCCCAAATGTTTTCAAATAAATTTTTGCATTTTTATACTTTTGTGCATTTTTCATCTTTTTTTTTATTTTGGGTAAATTACAATTACCCCCTTGTACTATAGGTTAGTGATAAAGAAGACCCCCTAAACTTTTACTTTGCGACAAATAGCCCCTGACCGTAAGTCAGATGATAGAATGTGTTAAATTACTAGAATACCTGCTTAAACTTTCCTTATTCTCTTTTTTCTTGCCCTTTTCTCTTAAACCCTAATTGACCAAAAACACCTCCATTTTCTCCATACGAAACCATCTAAAATAATAAGAATCATTTCACTGGCATAGAAAATAAAGCTTTTTAAAACTACCAACAAGTATCTATCCCCTTCTTTCATCTCCTCTCCATAAAAAAAAAAAGAAAACAAACTAAACAAACAAAAAGGTTTTAATGTGTTTGTTATTGTGTATGTATAGGGCATGTTTGGAGCTGGTGTCGTTTCTCAAAAAATTGTGCTACATGGGTATGTCATCATTTTCTCAAAAACAATTTTTATTGTTTGGGACCGTTGATGCCACATAGTTGTTTTTTAATGCCACATCAACATACACATTATAAGATTTTAGAGTGGCCATGGAAAAATTGAAGGCTCTTAGGCTAAGTTTGGGTGTGCTTAAAAATAAGTGATTATTCAAATAAGCACTTATTCTGGGCTAGGACCACACCAATAAGTACTTATTTGCGTTTGGGAAATAAGCCCAAAATAAGGGCTTAATCTGAGAATAAGTACTTATTTGAGAAACCCAAATTTTGGGATTATTTTTAAGTGCTTATTTTCTTTCTTGCCTATCTTGGCCTGCCACATCATCCTAAAAATACCTTATACTATCCCTGTTTAAAATAAGTTCTTTTTTAAGAACTTATTTTTTAAAATAAACATTCCTAAACTTGGCCTTAGTGTCCCTGCATGGGAATTGAATGGGTGAATCAAGGGCATCCCAAATATTGGAGTAGGCATGCATTTAACCCAATGGTGAAGAACAATGATTTGGCCAAGAATATGTTTGAGTCTTTCAATCAATGGATTATGGACAGAAGGAGGAAGGCAATAATACCCCCTTTTTAGAGTGCATAAGAAGGAAATGCATAATGGTGATGTTTGGCATGCATCAATGATGATTTCCCATAAATAGGCACCACATAGAATCCACATCAGAATGTGAAGAATCATTTGTTTTTCTCTTGTTTGGTTGGTTGATTATACCTGATGAGGAGTAAGGGGAGCCTAGTCACCGGTATGCGGAGATCGGTGTAAAGTCACTTCAGCATAAAGTCATTTCGACAACAAGTCACCACGGCGTATTACCACCTCAGTCGCCAATTGAGTTTGGGGCCCAGCAACCGAAGTGACACATAATAAAACCTAGTAGCTCCCCAGCATACTTCGGATATTGCGGGATCATACCGCATAACGACAAGCCTTTTCTTCTCCCCGTCCGAATCGAGTGGCGAAAATGAAGCTCATTGATTGATACGTTACTCCTTGACTAAAGCGGAAATGGATCTCGTCCATTCAGGCCGCAGATCTCAGAACTGTTCTTGGAAACCCGCAATAACTCAACTATATAAAGGCATCAATCCCTCCATGGTCCAGGTATGCGCGATTACTTGCATCCAAGCTTTCTAGCACTCAGATTCTAGCTCGCAATCTCAATATAGTACTGACTTAAGCATCAAAGCGACCTCGCCGGGTTAACCGCCCCGGGTGCTCTAATCCTTTGTCTTGCAGCTTGGTCCAGCTTGCTACACGACTAAGATCTAGATCATCCTCCAGGTAGGAGCTTCTAGATCGCGCACCATCAATTGGCGTTGTTTGAGGGATAACGATCGAAAAGTCATCCCAATTTCTTTACAGTTTCAAACTCAGTCTCAACCTCAATTGTGTCTTCCAGCCACAACGGTGCCCAACAAGTGAACATCACTGGGGGGCAAGAGCAAAAGATAGTCGCTCCCCAAGGACCCTCGGTGACAATCGGCCAATTCACCATCCCTCTGACCATATCTGGAGTCCCATCACTGTCCGCACCCCACGCTGCCCAACAGGTGTGTGTCCCGCTCCCCCAGGCGAGCACCACATTCTCGGAGCCTTCCGTGATTCCCCCTGGGATTGGACACTCCCAGGTCAACGACCTCGTCCAGAGAGTCCGAACGAGGCAAATTCAGATGCAGCAGATTCATTAGTTCCAGCAATATTACTTTTATCAACAGTATCAGCAGCAGTTCCCACCATTGCAACCAAACCAGTCGGCGAACAACCAACACCAATCCCCGCCTCGCAGGGAGAGAACTTCGCAAGTACTGGCCCCCAATTCAGGGTCCACCTTGCCCCGGGGTGTTGTAGGTGACCGGCGTACTCCCCTGCCTCACGAAGAGAAAGCCCGAGAAATAGACCTAAACCAAGCCAGCCCGAGAGGCGCAGCTGGCAAATTTCCCATGTGTAGCACCGATCCAAGGCCCAAGGTGCGAGCTCCAGGAGAGACCCCTCGGTTCCTCACAGCAGCCAGCATCAATCACATGATGAGGAAGAGGCGGTGAGAAGAATCTCTGAACCAGTTCGCCCTACTATTCGGAGTAAGATCAAAGTGCCTGACAACACAGAGGCCGACAGTACTAATGTCGCTCTACCAAAAAAGCAACAGAGGCGACGTCGCAAGACTCGCCGCTCATCAACAAGAAATGATCCAGGAGCAAAGCCCAACCATCCAGCTGACCAAGGTCGGGGAAGAGAGGAGGTGAGCTCAGCGGCCACAAGAACAACGCCTACTCTTTTGAGCCAACCTTCTCCCCTGACACCCGAGCTTCTAGCATCCCCCATGCCAAAAGATTTCAAGGCCCCACCACTAGACAAGTATGATGGGACCTTTGACTCCAATGATCATGTGGACACATTCTAGTCCCAAATGCACCTCGTCAGGGCTGATGAGGCTTGTATGTGTGTGGCTTTCTCCACCACGTTCAAAGGAGTAGATCGGACTTGGTACAGAAACCTGGCGTCAGGTTCCATCGGAAGTTGGGCGTAGTTCGCAGACATGTTCACGGCCCACTTCATCACTAGTAAGAAGTGCCTAAAGTCACAAGAGAGCCTTTTGAACGTGGTGCAGAGGGAGGGAGAGTCAATCCGCAGCTATATCAAACGCTTCAATGAGACATGCCTGCAAATACTAGACCTTGACCCAGTAGTACGTCTCACTGTAGCACGCAAAGGAATCACCCATAAGGAGTTCAAGTGGCTTGTTGTAGCCAACAAACCAAAAAATGTCACCGAGTTCCTCTAGTTGGCTGACCAGTTTATCAGCACTGAAGAGGAAATAAAGCAGAAAACTGACAACCTACCAAGAGAAAAAATGAAGAGGGAGGAAGAGGGAACGAGCAACAAGAAAAGAAAGAAAAGTAAGTTCCCCAAGCAAAGAAGCAAATCCCCCTCGTGAAGCTACAGGTCGGGTCGGCATTCTAGGACCCCTCTAGTGGAGAGGACGAACTACGCCCCTTTGAACACGAAGCGAGGAGAGATCCTAATGGCAATAAAGGATTCCCCTATCGTCAGATGGCCACCTAGACTCCACGGAGACTCAACGACCAGGAACCCGAACGTCTATTGTCACTTTCATCGAGACCAGGGTCACAACACAGAAAACTATAGAAACCTCCGCGACAAAATTGAAGAGTTGACCCGTCGTGGATACTTGAAAAAGTACAGCCTACACAAAGAAAAGGAATAGGGGAACCGATAAGGAGACCGAAAAAAAGACGCCCCAGAGAGTAGCGAACAGAACAAATAGCCACCTCGCCTGCTACCAGAAGAGAGACCGATCTGAGATGTGATTAATATGATCACTAGGGGATCTATTGTAGTGGGGTGCACAGTGGTGTCTGGGAAAACATCATTCCGAGAGCTAAAGAACAAATCAGAAAACCCACCAAACGACCTCAGATTGAAGAACCGATCTACTTTACCAAGGACAACGCCCGCGGGATCCAGTATCCTCATGACGATGCCCTGGCCATGCAGATGGTTATTAATGATTTTGAAGAAAGGTGGATCTTGGTGGACTCAGGTAGATTGGCAAATATCCTCTTCAAGGAAACCTTTGACAAGCTACAATTACAACAAAGCGACCTAACGCTGACAGACGCCCCACCAGTAGGCTTCAGTAGAGAAGAAGTTAGGCCTATAAGCCGTGTCACAAAACCGGTGGAAGCGGGCACGTGGCCAAATATTGTTGGGTTTGAGCACACATTCTTGGTGGTCACTACCCCATTCCCTTACAATGCAATCATAGGTCGGCCTATTACGCATGTTTTATGCGCAGTAGAGTCGACCTACTACCTCACGATGAAGTTCCCAACGGATTGCGGAGTGGGAGTAGTACGAGGCAACCAACTCGAGTCCCGGAGCTGTTATGTGGCTGCTCTTAAAAGAAAAGCAGAGATAGCAGAGGACATCGAACTGGAATGATCGGTAGACTACAATGAAGAACGAGCTGCCCCGATGGAAGAAACGGTCCACATACCGGTGTCCAAGACCGAACCGACCAAGACTCTCAAGATCAGAGCACTCGTAAGCAAACCACTACAAAATAAACTAGTAAGTTTTCTACTTAACAATTTAGATGTTTTTGCCTAGTCTATGGCAGAAATGCCCAGAATTGACCCTCGTGTCATAACTCACAAACTGAATGTGGACCCTTTATCAGGGAGGTCCATTACCCAAGCTGACAAAGAAAACGCAACCTCGCCCTAGAATGATTGAGGGTAGTCGATGAGGTCGGGAAGCTCCTCGCGCTACAGACTTCATCAGGGAGGTCCATTACCCAAGCTGGGTCGCGAACCCGGTGCTCGTGAAAGCCAATGGCAAGTGGCGCATGTGCGTCAACTACACTGACCTGAACAAAGTTTGCCCAAAGGATTGCTTCCCCCTACCTAGAATTGACCGCCTGGTAGATGCAACCTCAGGGCACGAGTTGTTGAGTTTCATGGACGTCTACTCTAGCTACAATCATATTAGAATGGACATGGCTGACCAAGACAAAATTGCCTTTGTAACCAAACTAGGGTTATGCTGCTATAAAATTATGCCCTTTGGTTTGAAAAACGCTGAAAAGTGAAGTGTTATGTTGATGACATGGTTGTAAAGACTCAGTTATCTGAATCTTTAATTAATGATTTAGAAGTTGTTTTCCAAATTTTAAGAAAATATAATATGAAATTAAATCCGAATAAGTGTGTCTTCGGAATCACTCGCGTTTGACGAGCTCAAAAGGTATCTAAGTACCGCCCCAGTTTTAACTCGACCTGAGGAAGGTGATGTCTTGAACCTGTACCTCTCAGCGAGTGACGAGGAAGTCAGCTTGGTACTAATTAGGGAGGTAGACTGGGTTCAACGACCCGTCTACTATGTAAGTAAGGTACTGCAAGACGCAGAGACCAGATACCCAGACATCGAAAAGATGGCATACGCGCTAGTGGTGGCAGCTCGGAAATTACGCTCATACCATTGTTGTCCTTACAGATAGACCTCTGAGGCACATCCTACTTAAACCCGAGGTGTCTGGGAGGTTGATGAAGTGTCCATCAAGCTCAGAAAATACGACCTCCGGTTCAAGCCACGACTAGTGATAAAATCCCA
Source organism: Nelumbo nucifera (assembly GCF_055504915.1). NCBI lineage: Eukaryota > Viridiplantae > Streptophyta > Magnoliopsida > Proteales > Nelumbonaceae > Nelumbo > Nelumbo nucifera. Next base: position 55,466,231 of record NC_142651.1, on the reverse strand, counting down.
AGTCTTGGCAGACTTCGTAGCAGAATGCACATTCCGCGCACCGGCCCCTGAACTGACTGAACCCATTCGCACGTCGAAGGCAACAACCAATGCGGCACCGGTCCCAATCATAGTAGTACCGACCTAGGATGAGGAGCCCTGGGTCCTCCATGTTAACGGCTCGTCTAACCAGTGAGGAAGCGGAGCGAGACTGATAATGTACGGCCCGAGCGAGGTGAAGCTGGAGTATGCTCTCTGGTTCGGATTCGAGGCATCGAACAACGAGGCAGAGTATGAGGCACTAATTGTCGGGCTAAACTTGGAAAAGGAGATGGGAACGAATCACCTCATCGTTTGCAGCGACTCTCAACTGGTAGTTAACCAAATCAATGGTAACTACGAAACTCGTGACCCAACCATGGCAGCCTATTTAACCAGAGTCAGAGAGATCCTGTCGAGCTTCTGCTCCTGCTTCATCAGGCAAATCCCGAGGTCCAAGAATGTTGAGGCCAATGCCCTATCACGACTAGCAAGTATGAATGACAACACAATGCGGACTATGTACATAGAGGACCTACCTCTCCCCAGCATTCTCAGGGGTGTAGGAGATGCCGCTCTCGTGTTGCAAGCGGAATCGAGCTAGATTGACCCGCTTGTTGATTATCCGCTCCACAAGACCCTACCTGCAGAATGCAATGCAGCTCATAGGGTAGAGCGACAATCGGCCAGGTACGTCCTCATAGACGAATGACTATATAGGAGATCGTTCATGCTCTCCTACCTATGTTGCCTGCGACCCACAGAAGCTAAGCTTGTACTACGCAATATCCATGAAAGTCTATGCGGAGGACACCTAGGGGGTAGGGCCCTTGCCCAAAAGGCATTAAGGCAGGGCTACTATTGGCCCACAATGAAAGTAGACGCACTCGAACTCGTCAAGAAATGTGACAAATGTCAAAGGCATGCCAACATCCTCCAATCTGCTACCGATTTAAAGTATCTTACTAGCCCATGGCCCTTCGTGCAGTGGGGATTTGACATCCTCGGTCCATTTCCTTCGGCAATCGGACAGAGAAAGTTCTTAGTCGTGGTGGTAGACTATTTCACGAAGTGAGTGGAAGTCGAACCGCTAGTAAGCATTACAACATGGAACGTGCAAAATTTCTTTTGGAAAACCATCATATGCCATTTCGAACTCCCCAAGATCTTGATTTCAAATAACGGGAAACAATTTGAAGATATTAAATTCCAGAACTAGTACGCTAAGATGAAGATTCAGCAGAACTTCACTTTGGTAGCACATCCACAAGCAAATGGGCAGGCCGAAGTAACGAACAGAGCCATCCTTCGTGGGCTGAAAGCTCATCTTGCATGAGCTAAAGGGTTGTGGGTAGACGAGCTACCCAGCGTCCTTTGGGCCTACCGGACTGCCATCAAAATAGCGACGGGTGAGATCCCCTTTAACCTCACATATGGTACAGAAGCGGTGATCTGGGCAAAAATTGAAGTGCCCACGTTACGACTTGAGGCTTGTGATGAGGAAGCAAATAATGACAAGCTACATACCAACCTAGATCTTGTAGAGGAGGTACGAGACCTGGCCTACATGCAGACTGCGGCATACCAGCAGAAAGTAGCTCGGTACTATAACGCCCGAGTCAAGAAGCGCCCGTTTTGTGTCGGCGACCTAGTCCGACGAAAAGCTATGGTACTTGAGCCCGGCGTGGCTAAGCTCAATCCGAACTGGGAAGGTCCATACTGTATAAGATGGGTGTACGGGGAAGGCACTTATGAGCTCGAGACTTTGGAAGGGAAGCTACTACCTCGACCATGGAACATCGTCAACTTAAGAAAATACTATGTATGAATCCACAACTCCAAGTATAAGTCACTCGTGAAATCACCAAACTGGTCAAATAGACAACGAGTTGGAGAGAGGACAAAAAGTCACTCCCATAAGCCTAGGGCTATGGTGCCGAGCTGAGAACAGACATCGGCACAACAAAAGTTCTAGTCACCTCTTCGGCATAGGCAAAGCAAAGTGACTTAGGCACAGACAGGTCGGGTATGTACCCTATAGTGTTTGTTCATCCTGGCATACAATGGCGATTAGATTAGTCCTACTAGTGTCAAGCTCGCCAACTCGAGAGTACTCTATACTTAGAAAAAAAGTCCACTCCTATTCGGTTTAGCTCCCCAGCTCGGGAGAAAGCTACACTTAGAAAAAACCTGCACACAAAAATTGCAAAACACTTGTATTTCATTAATAAAGAGCTTCAAGTACAGAAAAAAAAAAGAAGAAATATTACAATTACAATTAACCGAGCTCGGAGGCTCGAAACGTTGAGCATTACAAAAGAAGGGGGGTCCAAGAAAAGAGGCTTCAATCTGTTTGGGGCTCTTCATCCTTATTGGAGACTTTGGTAGGAGGATTTGTCTCCATACGGTCATCGGCAGCACCGGTCTCCTCCTCATCATCATCAAGCAGGTCATCATCGCTCTCCACTTCGGAGTCCGAGTCCTTGGCAGCTTCGATGACTATCTCCTTGGTGATCTTCGACATGGTTATGGCACTGAGGTCGAGGTGGGGAAATTCGCGTCGGGTTAACCATCGGCTGAGCTTGAACCCCTTGTGATAACCCACTGTCCTTGCCTCGACCAACCTTTCTCAAAGCTCCACTAAGGACTTGTACTCCTCAATTACCTTAACCTTGGCCTCCTCCATCGCCTGAGGCAGTAGTTCAGTTTGTTCCTTCACATGGGCCTCGAGGTTCCCGACCTCCCTCTTCAATGTTGTTTCACGCTTTTCGAGCTCCTTCTTCTCTGACATCAATAGAGTTAGTATCTCCTTCTTAGCCCGTGCGTCGTTCTTCGGTTGGTTGATTTCGTTGCGAGCTAAGTTAAGTTCGGCATGGGCATTTCAAGAAGACTCCTTAGCTTCGAGAGCCCGCTTTAGGTTCACCTCGGACTAATAAGCCATGGCGTGGATGAAGAGTTCACCTGCCAAGAAAAGAAAACAAGTATCAGTATACGAAAAATCTAAGTAGTAGACAATTTGAAAGTCAAGTTCAAGAACATACCACCATACAGTGTGTGGCCGCCTAGGCCCCGAGCTAAACAACTAGCAAGTCGGCCCAACGAGTGACCTCCTTAGTGAACACCACATCTTTGCTCTTGAGAAGGTTGAACTTCGATGTTAAAATGCTCCAAATTAGAGCATCACTGCCTGAAGATGTTGTGGTTGTTGGAACGGGCTTTGAAGATGTAGCCTCCTCGGGCATGCGAGGTGGAGTGGCCTTCCCCGAGTCCTCCTCGACCAGATTAATTATGAAAGGCTGCTTGGCAACTGGTGGGTGCTTGGGCTCAGGAAAGGCAGCCTTAGTTGTGGCAGCTTTGGCCTCGACGCGAGCCTTTTTGGAGGCTCTCTTCTTCTTCTTCCCCTTCATACTCCCGAAGAGTTCGTCAGTAGGGATGTCGTCCATGGAAGCTGCGATAAAAAACAAGCTAAGTCAGATATAGTACCAAAGTGAAACAAATACAAAAAGTACGGCAAATAGCGACCTACTAGGAGGATTTATGCCAGCCTACACGAGCTTCTCCTCGGTCACGAAGTTTTCGAACTTCAGGTTGAGCTTTGCCCAAGATCGGACCTCCTCCCTTGTCTTCAGATCGAGTCTAACGTCAGGGTCTTGGATGGCTTCCCTCCAGTGAGTCAGAAAGGGCAGCTCCTCAGTGTTGCGGACCACGAAGTAATGCCTCTTCCAGGCTGAGACCTTATTAGGGAGCTCATGCAACAGTTTGTACCCGGGACGTGGAGACAAGTAGTAAGTTCGTATGTGCTCTCGCAGAACGCAAGATGAGTTTTTCTTAATTGAAAGGATCAAATAGAAGACGTCAAGATCGAGGGGGCGGTTGTAATCGTAGAAAAGAGAAATGATCCCTACGATGTTACAGATAGAGTTCGGGTGAAGCTGGTCTATGGTGAAGTTAAAGAATTTAACGATCTCGATCCATTTCCCGACTTGACATCCTTCGTGGGCTAAAAGCTCGTCTTGCACGAGCTAAAGGGTTGTGGGTGGACGAGCTACTCAACGTCCTTTGGGCCTACTACCATCAAGACAGCGATGGGTGAGATCCCCTTTAACCTCACATATGGTACAGAAGCGGTAATCCGGGCAAAAATTGCAGTGCCCACGTTACGACTTGAGGCTGATGAGGAAGCAAATAATGACGAGCTACGTACCAACCTAGATCTTGTAGAGGAGGTACGAGACCTGGCCTACATTCAGACTGTGGCATACCAGTAGAAAGTAGCTCGGTACTATAACGCTCGAGTTAAGAAGCGCCAGTTTTGTGTCGGTGATCTAGTTCGACGAAAAGCTATGGTACCTGAGCCCGGCGTGGCTAAGCTCGGACCAAACTGAGAAGTTCCATACTGTATAAGATGGGTGTACGGGGAAGGCACTTATGAGCTTGAGACTTTGGAAGGGAAGCTAGTACCTCGACCATGGAACATCGTCAACTTAAGAAGATACTATGGATGAATCCACAACTCCAAGTATAAGTCACTCATGAAATCACCAAACTGGTCAAATAGACAACGAGCTGAAGAGATGACCAAAAGTCACTCCCATAAGCCTAAGGGCTACGGTGCCGAGCTGAGAACAGACCTCGGCATGACAAAAGTCCTAGTCGCCTCTTCGGCATAGGCAAAGCAAAGTGACTTAGGCACAGACAGGTCGGGTATGTACCCTATAGTGTTTGTTCATCCTGGCATACAATGGCGATTAGATTAGTCCTACTAGTGTCAAGCTCGCCAACTCGAGAGTACTCTATACTTAGAAAAAAAGTCCACTCCTATTCGGTTTATCTCCCCAGCTCGGGAGAAAGCTACACTTAGAAAAAACCTGCACACAAAAATTGCAAAACACTTGTATTTCATTAATAAAGAGCTTCAAGTACAGAAAAAAAAAAGAAGAAATATTACAATTACAATTAACCGAGCTCGGAGGCTCGAAACGTTGAGCATTACAAAAGAAGGGGGGTCCAAGAAAAGAGGCTTCAATCTGTTCGGGGCTCTTCATCCTTATAGGAGACTTTGGTAGGAGGATCTGTCTCCATACGGTCCTCGGCAGCACCGGTCTCCTCCTCCTCATCATCATGCAGGTCGTCATCACTCTCCGCTTCGGAGTTCGAGTCCTTGGCAGCTTCGACGGCCATCTCCTTGGTGATCTTCGACGTGGTTATGGCACTGAGGTCGAGGTGGGGCAATTCACGTCGGGTCATCCACCGGCTGAGCTTGAACCCCTTGCGATAACCCACTGTCCTTGCCTCGACCAACCTTTCCCAAAGCTCCACTGAGGACTTGTACTCCTCAACTACCTTAATCTTCACCTCCTCCATCGCCTGAATCAGTAGTTCGGTTTGTTCCTTCACATGGGCCTCGAGGTTCTCGAGCTCCCTCTTCGATGCCGTTTCACGCTCTTCGAGCTCCTTCTTCTCTGACATCAACAGAGTTAGTAGCTCCTTCTTAGCTCGTGCGTCGTTCTTCAGTTGGTTGATTTCATTGCGAGCTAAGTTCAGTTCGGCGTGGGCATTTCGGGAAGACTCCTCAGCTTCGAGAGCCCGCTTTTGGTTCACTTCAGACTAATAAGCCAAGGTGTGGATGGAGGAGTTCACCTGCCAAGAGAAGAAAACGAGTATCAGTATACAAAAAATCTAAGTAGTAGACAATTTGAAAGACAAGTTCAAGAACATACCACCATACAGTGTGTGGCCGCCTAGGCCCCGAGCTAAGCAACTAGCAAGTCGGCCCAACGAGTGACCTCCTTAGTGAACACCGCATCCTTGCTCTTGAGAAGGTTGAACTTCGGTGTCAAAATGCTCCGAATTGGAGCATCACTGCCTGAAGAAGTGGTGGTTGTTGGGACGGGCTCTGAAGATGTAGCCTCCTCGGGCATGGGGGTGGAGTGGCCTTCCTCGAGTCCTCCTCGACCAGATTGATTACGAAAGGCTGCTCGGCAACTAGTGGGTGTTTGGGCTTAGGAAAGGCAACCTTAGCTGTGGCTGCTTTGGCCTCGACGCGAGCCTTTTTGGAGGTTCTCTTATTCTTCTTCCCCTTCATACTCCTGAAGAGTTCGCCAGCAGGGATGTCGTCCATGGAAGCTGCGATAAAAAATGAGCTAAGTCAGATATAGTACCGAAGTGAAATAAATAGAAAAAGTACAACAAATAGCGACCTACTAGGAGGATTTAAGCCGGCCTGCACAAGCTTCTCCTCGGTCACGAAGTTTTCGAACTTCAGGCCGAGCTCTGCCCAAGATCGAACCTCCTCCCTTGTCTTCAGATCCAGTCTAACGTCGGGGTCTTGGATGGCTGCCCTCCAGTGAGTCGGAAAGGGCCACTCCTCGGTGTTGCGGACCATGAAGTAACGCCTCTTCTAGATCAGGACCTTATTAGGGAGCTCGTGCAGCAATTTGTACCCGGGACGTGAAGACAAGTAGTCAGTTCGCCTGTGCCCTGGCAGAACGCAGGACGAGTTTTTCTTAATTGAAAGGAACAATGAGAAGACGTCAAGATCGAGGGGGCAGTTGTAATCGTAGAAAAGAGAAATGGTCCGTACGATGTTACGGATAGAGTTCGGGTGAAGCTGGTCTATGGTGAAGTTAAAGAATTTAACGATCTCGATTATAAGAGGGTGAAGTGGAAGATGCAGACCGGCCACGAGCTGTTCCTCGAAGATCACGATCTCGTTGTGATCATGATCCCAAGGAAAGCTGCCTAAGGGGATGCTATATACAAGGTCGTTAGAGAGTTTGTACCGGGATACTAAGGCTAAGAGTCTGTCCGTTGTCATTATCGATGGGCCGAAATTATCTAGTAGTTGATCTTGGTGTGAGGTGGAAGCTGATTTACTAGAAGCCTTTCACTCTCGCCGAGGTGAGTCCACCTCGGTAGGACGAGGATCCACGGTCTAAGCCGAGATACCCACCTCGGCCCCAGCAGACTCGCCACTCCTGTCTAGAAAACTATCTAAGCTAAGGGTAGACATATTAAAGGAAATGACAAACAGAATCAAAAGGAAAAAGAATAAGAAGGCAAACTCACCAAAAAGAAAACCGAAGAAAAAAAGGCGACTTCAAACCCAGAAAAGGCTGATAGCAAACTTAGAGGAATCAGTTCAGTGGAACTTCATCACCGGCTCTATCAGCATTCCCTCTCCCCAGATCCATACAATAGAAAGATACAAGACGATGAAACCCAAAAAAGAGAAAAGAAAGTCACACAGTGAGGTTGCAATGACAGAATTGCCTGACTAGATTTTGGCCTGAAACCGACGGACTACTGGAGGCTACGAACGGGGGAAACTCTTTGAGTTCGATACGCTCTACGAATGAAACCAGAGAGTATGATTGGCCGGGCGATAACATACCTTTATGGTCACTTTTGTCCAGTGAAGATCGGTTGTTTATGGCGCACTATCCAGAGATGAAACCCTAAAATGTTAGGAGTTAACAAATGTAGGCTTACAGGATTAAATAACACAAAGACAAAAACAAAATAAAACATTCCTCTGAGTCTCCCACATTCGATGAAGTTATGACAGTTATTTCCGATGAACTAACCAAAGAAGATGACTAGAAAATTAAATGGGGAGGAAATGCAATTTGACTACGAGGGGCGGTGAGAGTTGACCTTGAATACGACTCCAATGGTTGTCGAAGCACACGTGTTAGGAAGTATATTGAATGTTAGAGGCACAAAAAGCACAACGTATCGAAATCTGATTTCTTGCTTTTCGTGTCCTCCCTCTCTCTCCCCAGATCTCTCTTCTTCTCCTTTCCCTTTCTCTCCTCCCCATTCTTCTTTTCGATTTCCTCTGTTTTCCGTTCCTTGATGACAGAGAAAGAAACTGTCTTTCTGCTCTCTCTTCCCCCAGATGCATTGGACTGGTACGCATTGAGGTCCTCGTTTGACGATTCATAATGGATGGGCAGGGTTCTGTATCAATCCCCTTTGTTCACGCTAACCAAAGCAATTATAATGCGTTTGTCGTACAGCCTCCCTTGATGTCTCTTGGTCCACGCTGGGAGACAAACAAATTTGCCGGTGAGCCAGAACTTGAAATGTGGAGCCCGGAGAAGAGTCCAGTGAGGTCCCCAGAGTACCTGTTCGGACAGAATTTTTCTGAGCCCAGAAGGGGATTATGGTCGCAATTCTAGTAGACCACCTGACTGGTCAAGACACCGGTACACTGGGCACCGGGACCGTAGTAGGCATGGAAGGTGGCGTGATCGGAGGCACTGAGTCACTGACTATATTACACCATGACATGCCGACAATCTTGCTAATAGGAAGGATCATTTAATTGTAGTGTGGAGCTGTGAATAGATTAGGTCGTTAGGCAATGATGTTGCAAAAAGCTGACGAGAAATAACAAAGCATCTAACAAAACTGGGGACAGTTTCTCTTTAGATTCTCCTTTCGTGATTTTTTAATGGAAAGTCGTGAATCGCACCCAAGAGATCATCGGCGGCCTGAGTCTCCTTTCATAATTTTTTAATGGAAAGAATTTGCAGAGCTTTCCGGTGGTACCATTTCGTCTCAAAAGTTGAAAGCCTGAAATCTCTCTCTCTCATTTTATCCTGTAAGATGACTTACTTGATTTCTTCGGCTAGTTGCCTTTCCATTTAGTAAATGAGAGTGGCGATGGTTGCCAAAGTCGCTGATTGAACTGTAAAGATACCGAGTTATTGGACATGGGTCTGATTGGAAGGCGCATTTTATAGATGCTACTTTGTTTTGAGCCGGCCCAAGTATGCAGAAAACTGGGTTTTGAGCTAATTTTCACATAATCTGAGGTAGATTTTTATCATCGCATATTTGCTGGGCATAGGCCGGATTCGGAGAAGTAATTTGTCATATCTAATTCACAAAACTACATCTTTATAGGGTTATACCAAAAAAAAAACATACAAGTATGCCCAGCTATAGTTCAACTGGGGTTACCTACTAGTCCGTCACCGGGGTCAATTCCTCCCATGATGATGGCCTTCGGAGGGGGTGGTGGAATTGGTGGCGAAGCAACTGAGTTGTCAAGCGAGGACCTCAATGTCTACCGGTCCAATGCACCTGGAGGATCTATACAGTCTTCACAACCATTCTATCAAAGAAGAGGTTTTGGACGAAATTCACCCAAGAGCAGAGAGACAAGATGTTGGAGAGGAACGGAAAACAGTTTCTCTCTCTCTCCATCTGCAAGAAATGGAAAATAGAGGAAATCAGGAAGAAGAAAGGGGAAGGGGAAGAAGAGAGAGAGGGAGGATTAAGGAAGTCCGCTGCCGCCGCTATTTGTGTATGGGGAAGATGAATAATGTTTTTCTCTACAAGGGTAGTATGGGGATTAAAAAATATTGCAATGGCGGATTTCAACATAAGACTAACAGAAGGGGGTCTTTGTCTCACAGTCAGTCATAATATAGGGGGGTTTTTGTCATAGACCCCATAGTACAGGGGGGTCTTTGTCATAGACCCCATAGTACAGGGGGTCTTTGTAGTTTACCCTTTATTATTTTGGTAATCCGCCTTTTCCCAACTTTGTTGCTTCTAAAGTTGTTGCTAAATCTAGTCATTTCCAAATTGAGTGTCTACTTCAATTAACTTCTTGTTGATCTTTCATAAAAAAAAAAACTTTTCGTTGCTGCCATTGGATGCCACTACTACTAGAAGAGAAATTGTTGTAGGATGTCACCACAAAACTACCACTCTTATTTTTCCTTTTTTTTTTTTTTGGCATGGTGATAGATCAACTAGCTCTCTCACCTATTTAAGTTCAGGACTCTTTTGCATCTATAGACCCAAACAACACAAGCATTTTATATCCCATATATAGGGGTGAGCAAAAAAAACAAAAAACTGAACCGACTGAAATCAAACAAAAAATTCAGTTAACCAAACCAGTCGATTTGGTTTTGGTTAACCAAATTAGAAAACCGGCGGTTAACCGAACCAACCGGTATAATATATTTATATATATATTATGTATATTTATATATATTATATATTTTTTATTTTTTATACATTATAAATTAATAAATATGCATTACATATATATATATATAATATTATATAGTATTTATTATTTAAAATATAATATTATATATATTTCTAGTATTTTATTATATATTTATATATTTTTCTATAATAAATATTGTAAATAATAAAAAATTGAAAAACCGACAAACCGAACCGACACTTAACTGAACCAGTCAATCGATTAACCGGCCGGCTTCAATTCGGTTTTGGTTACCATTTTTCGAAAAACCGATAACCTCAGTTCAGTTTAAAAAATTAGCCCCAGCAGCCCTAGGTTTATGGGCTAGGAAGGGAAAAAATAAATATTTTTGAATATTCTTACCTTCCTATACGTTTGGTTTGTGGGATGAGATGATATGGGAGAAAGGTGAGATTACCATTCTCAATTCTTGGGATGTGAAATCACACCATTTTGGTGTAAAAAAAGTGGCAAAGGAAGGGAATACTAGTTTAACATAAAAAACACCTTCCTTATAGTATTTTTAAGAGTTAATATTCAACTAGTGACTCGTTAATAAATTATTAATTATTTAATAAAATGTAATTAATTAATTAAGGTTAAATAAAAATACTAATTGATTACATAATGATTTAATAATTAATTATTACTTATTAATAAATATTAATAATAAAAGGAAAACTAAAAAACATAATATTAAATAATGTCAAGAATTAATACTTAATAAAATATTCAATAGTAAAACAATATTAATAATTATTAATTAACTTTAAAATATAAAAATTATCAAGTAAATAACAACAACAACAATACTAATACTAATACTAATAATAATAATAATAATAATAATAATAATAATAATAATAATAAATAATAATAATGAAATAAAATATAAAATATTAAAATTAAAATATTAATTAACTAAATAATTGATTAAAAAAGTAATAGGGTCATTTACTAGAACACCCCTATAGTTTTATGGAATTACTAAAACCTACCCTATAATTTTCATTTTACTAAAACACCCCTATAGTTTTCAACCTATTTACTTAATTGACCTTTCACTAAGAAGTTTTGTTTTGCCATTTGAAAATAGCATACCATGATCACCTAGATCGAGTGGAAAACATTCCAGAGCATGGGCCCATGATTTATTATTTATTCCAATGGTACTCCAAGCACTTCTTCATAGCACTTCATTTGCTTAGGCCTCCGGTCTTTCTATATCATGTAGAATCTGAGAATTGGTTCCTTGCTTTTGTAGAGCAAGACTTGCCTCTTTCTCCTAATGTATAGTTAATGAAATTTGTGCTTTTGAACAAAAAAAAACACTTCTTCATACAGAAACAAAATTGACCAAATATAGTGGTTGCTCATGTATTATTAGGTGCAAAAATGGTATTTTTATTTTTAGTTTATTTTGATTAAATTTATTCAAATAGGCATTAGGGTCAAAACAATAATTTCCCTTTATCATCTAATGAAATGTTGATTAAGTAAATCGGTTGCGAACGATAGGGCTGTTTTAGTAAAACACAAACTATAGGGTAGATTTTATTAAATCCATGAAACTATAGAGGGTGTTTTAATAAATGACCCTTAACAATAAAATATAAAATAATAAAAAATATTAAGTAGTAATTAATTAATTAGTAATAATTATTGGTGTTGATTTTCCCACAATTTTTGCTTTTTGCAACCAAACAATATAATGTGAAAGTTTTTCACCTATTTTCCCTTTCTCATCCCTTCCCATTCCACCAAAATTTTCCCTGAAACCAAACATAGCCTTATGGAAAGATTTTAGAAAATTTGGACATATGTCTTAGGTTGTGTTTGGTACCATTGCCAATTCTACTTAAAATTTTTTTATTTTTGGATTAAGCAATACAAATTGCTGAAAAATATGTGTTGTCATATCACATATGAGACTCACTTCAACTAGAAAAATGCATGTTTGAGATTGATCATTGACATTTAGGCTTAATTTTGGAAGTGTATATATACAAATATGTATAGTGCAAATACAATATAAGGTTTTGTATTGTACATATCTTTATTTACACTCTTCCCAAACTAAGCCTCAATTATAGTCAAAATATTAAATTTAACTTTCAAGTAGAAACACCAGTTTGTATTAATCAACCCAAAATGTTCTAAGTATAAACAACTACTAAAGGTATCAAATACAACTTTAATCAATGATCTTTTTATTTATTACCAAAAAATCACATATTCTTATATATGAATTTTGGAATTTCTCTAGGGGTTTTATTTGTACTTGTTAAAAAACTTTGCCATCATTTTCCATTTTGTTTGTATATCCTTGATAAAACAGTGTTTAAAAATTGATTTGAAGGCTAACTCATTCCCTCTAGGTGGTAGGTATATATATTCAGAATATATAATTATATTGTGTATATAATATATGTTTTTTATTCTAGTTTAATTTTTTTGGCAATTTTATTAGCCCAAGACACCTTGCATTACATGGATTGCAAAAAGTTACCCAAATTAAAAAAAAAAAGTTAAAAACCACTCCAATCCCATTTAATGAGCGCAAAGTTATGCCTCTAAAGGTTTTCTCACCTTGGATTGGGTTTTACGACAACGTGGCTTCTCTCCCCAGTTTTGTAAGTTGATTCATGGTTTTTAAAACCGATTCGGAGATTGAACTGGTCAGGGGTCCGGTTATCGGGTCGAATGATCTGACTATTCGACCCGAACGGTCGGCCCGTTCTAACAAAAAAATAAAAAAAATAAAAAAAATAAAAACTAGACAAAACCGTTCAAATGGTACAAACGGTTAATGGCCTAGGTCAGCTGTTTGCTGACCAAAATCAATGATTTTTATGGAAAATCCGATTTTGGGGATGACCAGAACCAGTCACCTAACCAATTCCGGGTTTCCCGGTTTGACCATCCGGTCCGGTCCAATTTTGAAAACCATGAGTTAATCCATTGCTGTATTTCCACTAGTTCTTTTCATATTCTTCTATGGCCACCTAGGGGAGAGTTTCATGCCTGAGAGAGGCCTCTGTCAAGGTTGCCCCCTATCATCATACCATTCTCCACAAGAGATCAACACACTCATGCAATACAGGAAGCTGCTTGCCTCTCTCATGCAAGACAGTAAGTACTCATATCAAATCATCTATCTCTGCTATTTCATGGCAAATTGGCAATACAAGAAATCCCCAAAGGAATTTCTCAGAAAATTGATACTATTGCACGAGACTTCTGGTGGGGCTTCTCTTCGGAAAGCAAACATATCTATCTAAAAGCTTCGTCTTCGATGAAAAAGCCGAAGCGTGTAGGGGGACTTGGTTTAATTTAAGGCTATGGAATTCAATAATAAAGCTTTGGTAATGAAACTAGTCTGGCCCTCCATTTCGAACCCTTCAAATCTATGGTGTTCTCATTTCTATAAATTATTGCAATTCACAAGCCCGGAGTTCTCATTTTTGGAATTTGGCGCAACATGGTCGATTGGAAAGATTTGCTTTGCCTAGGAGCCTGTTATTTAATTGGGGATGGGGGAGTGAGGTGAGAATCCTCCATGAACCTTGGCTGCCTCATCTCGTAGAGGTAGGGGTGGATTCGAGCCGAGCCGAGCCAAATAGTACCAGGTTCGAGCTCAGCTCGAGTAAAAAATTTATAAGCTTGAGATCGATTTTAAGAAAAATATTTTATAAAAATAAAAAATTATATATAAAAATAATATTTTTATTTGATATTTAAAAATTTAAGAATTATAATAATTAATAATTATAATATTTTTATTATATATATATTATTTTCTTTAATTTTATTATATATATATATATATATATTCGAGCTTCACGAGCTGAGCTCTACTAGGCTCGAGCTTGGCTCGTTTCATAATCGAACCATTGAATTGGGCTCGAGATCGAGCTTGGCTTCAACCAAGCTGAGCTGAGCTTTTCATGAGCCGAGCTCGAGCAGCTCGTGAAAAGCTCAGCTTGTTGCCACCCCTACGTAGAGAAGGGTTAGAAGTTTCACCCCAATGGGCGAGTTTATGTTTGCTTGAGCAGTACATTTCCCTGTTAAATCCACCTGAAGTAGTGGTTGAAACTTTAGCTCTTAAGGAGGTCTCCTGTTAGTAGTTAATCTAGGCCTCTCTTCTTTCTGCATCGAAGGAGATGCTTAGTTAGTGATCTCAACCAAGTAGCTGTAGTACCCTAGCGTTTAAGCTCTATCATCGCCGATTGTTGGAGACTACTGAGCGAGTTTGATAATCCAATTATATCCTTCACCCCCCCCCCCCCCCATACAGGAATTAGGGTTGCTCACTCCATTGCTAAATATGCTTGTAATATTTCGAGAATGCATACCTGGCCTATTGCCCCATCTTTTATTATGCATGTACTTCTAGAGGATAAGCAACAATGATTTTGCCTTCGGGCTTCTCAAAAAAAGCAGAAAAAAGTGAAAAATACCCCTCAAAACTAGTGGTCATAATGCTTGAATAGCCAATAAGATGTGAAGTTATGCTTGAATGGCCTAATCTCATATAATACATTTATGAATGCATAATTTTATGAGTGCCACCACATATCTATATCTATACTATATATAAAAGTGTGAATGTAGTGCAAAACTTTTTTTGAACTAAAATTACCCTCTATTTTCCTATTTGAGAAAGGGTATAAAAGATATTTTATTATAGCTTTAATGCCAACTTTAATGGCTAATAAAATTATCATATTTGTGTATTTAATCCATCTCTAATTGTAAGGGTTGAAAATGTAATTTCAATTATTACCTTCCACTTCATTTAATCCTCTCCCATTAAGTCTTATATTTAAGGTATTAGACCCATTTTCTCTTATTAAATCATATATTTTAAAGTTATTTTTCACTAATAAATGATAATAATAAGATCTATGTCAATATTTTTAACAATATAAACTCATATTTTAAAACTTACTCAGAAACAAAACCATTCTTTATACAAGTGGTGGCTAAGCAATTCAACCATTTGAATCAAATTGATCAACGTTTGAAGTCATAGTTAGGTAATAAAATTTTTAAAATAGAAATAAATATAGAAAATTACAAAAATATAGAAAAAATTAGACACATTTATGATATTTTTTTAATCAAATTAAAAAAAAAGTAATAAACAATACTTATTTTCATGATAATCAAAATGAAAACATAATTAAATATAAAAATTAATAATAAATAATTCAACTTTTGGGTTAAATGTGTTAACCTTTAATATCATAAATAAATAATAAAAATTAATAAAATATAAAAATACAAAATGAAAAATAGATAAATTTTGCAAAAAAAAGCATTCAGGCACATGTATAATATAATATATTTATCATACTAAACAAAAAAATAAGTGTAACATATCAGAATTATTTTTACATAAAAATATAGAAAAAAATTGAACGCATCTATAATTCTATATTTACACTACTACTAAAAATATGAATAAGATTGTGGAATGCTTTGGCTTCTGGTTTCGGGTCAACGGTTCAAATGCCTAATTTGAGTGGGTCAAACCGGTAAGATGTAAAAATATAATGTAACTTTTTATTTTGATAGTTAAATTAGACTTAGGTTAAAGTTCATCACATGGTTTTGAAAACTAGACTAGATCGGAAAAACTGGAAATAGGTAAGGTAACTCGTTTCGTTTCACCCTAAAACCACTTTTTGGCCAAAAACACTTGATTTGGTCGGTGACCTGTTGACCCAAGTGGTCGAAACATTAACTTGGAAGACAAATATTTTGGCTGTATTTTTCATTTTTTTTTTTGTTTTATAAGTCAAAACATGCCATCTGTTCAAACTGGACATTTCGACCTAGGAACTGGTTCCCAAAATAGTTCTTGTCTGGTTCAGCTTTAAAAACCTTGGTCCACCGTATATATACATTATTATGAGAGAGGAGTGTGAAATTTTAAGAATGAGGTGGCTGGTTAAAGCTAATAAGTGAGAAAAAAGAAGAAGAAGAAGAAGGAACTATTTGCCCTCTTCTTACATCTCTCCTCTCTTTAAATCTCTCACAAATCCCATATAGTTTGCTTCATTTATATATTAAATTTTTAATATAATATCGGTGTTTAATCTCTAATTTCTTGCATTGATTGTTTGAGAGTTGTAATTTTTTTGGTGTTACAACTTAAAAAGAAGGGCCCTAAAAATAATCACATAAATGAAAAAACTCAAAATCAAAATGGAAAAACTAAAAACCCTAACTAATTTTGGCCATTCGGAATAACTGAACAAGATTATGAGATATCAAGGTTTCTTTCTTCAATATTTTTATTTTTTTAATTTCCATTTTAAAATAAATAAAAATTTTGGAATTAGTTTGAAAGCAATCCGAGAACCATTAACAAGGTTAAACATTTTAACGGTTAAACTGCATGGGTCAACGGTTCTTTGACCATTTCAATGGCTTTTTTAAATAACAGTTCAAGGCCAAAACAGAACTGGTGACCTGACCGGTTCCTAGGCCAAACAATCTGACCATTTGATCTAGTCCAGTTTTTAAAATATATAGTTACTAAAATACCCAATTTTGAATTTATTCCCTATTTAATTATGTAAGAGTTAAATTGTAAATTGAACTACTACTTTTCACCTCATTCAATTCCCTATATTTAAATCTTACATGTTTTTTTATAAATAAACAAAAAAAGAAAGATACACCAAAAAGATAAAACACTACAAAAAGGCGAGTCTAGCCAAGTAGGTAGGCCTGTCAATGATACTTAAAAGTTTACAATTCGATCTGACTATCACGTATTTGGATGAGGTGTTTATGTAGTAAGATTTGGATTTTGCAATCAGATTTGTTTATGTATATAAACAAAAAATAAAATATAAAGTTTGTAGAAAATTTTGGATACATTATTATTATAATTATCATCATATAGAATTGCCACGTACAAAGCACGTGCACACTTACTAATATAGATATAAGTATTATTACAAATATTTAAACCTTTGCTCGTGCAAATACAAACAAAATAATAGAAAATACGAGGTTTTGCAATCTACATATTTTTATTTGTACTCCTTCCAAACTTAGGGCCTATTCGTTTGCTCTGAAGTGACATTTAAAAGTGCAATAATTACATTAAGAGGTATATTGGTGTTGGTGAACTTTTCTTTCCTTTGAATTCTGAATGTAGAAAATGTTGTGTTCTGAATTCTGAATTTTGAATTTTGAAAATTATCAAATATCCATTTTAACCCCATATATGAGAGTTTTTGTTTGTCTTTTTGGGGTATTATTGGAAAACAAAAAATTATAAGAGGAAATGAACAGCAATTTTTCTCTTAAAGTTAAAATATTCCTCTTAAGACATAAGAGTTAAGAGGAAACGAACATGCCCTTAGCCCTAGAAAAACATATGGTAATTTGTAAGTTGTAACCCATGACCCATTCATTGGGTCAAGTGAATTGATGGTACAACTGCTTTGGTTGGCAGGTTATTGACCAAGTCAACAATTTTTAAGTACAGGTTAGTTTGAGGCTAGCTTGAAATGAAATCATGATTGGATGACAAGTTAAATGGTCCAATTGGCTAGGTCAATCATCTGTTGAAAACAATGTGATAAAGTTTAAATCGTAGTATGCTTTATATGTTATGATCTTGGTACTCGTAAGTATGGAAATCTTGTACTAGTAAATGATATAGGAGCTGCTTGTGTGAAATTTGCTAGTGACAAACAAATAGACTAGCGTAGGGCTGTTCATCAAACCAATGAAAACAACCAAACTAACCAATCCAAGTTGGTTAGTTTTCTAGAATTTTCAGTTAGCTTTGGTTCACAATTTTCCCAACTTGATCAGGTTGGGTTGGTTTTGGTTTGATTGTTTGTAAATTGATCAAAACAACTTGATATATATATATATATTATTAGTATTTTATATTTTAAATTTAACTTTTTAATATGGAAAAGTGGGAAAATTACTATATTTTGTAGTCTATAATATTTTATATTGTAAATTTAAAAATTTTAACCTAATTTTTAATAATACCGTTATAGTTTTTTAAATTTAAATTTAATTTTTTTTAATTCAAATCTTTTGAACCAACCAACCAAACCAAAAGTCCACCAAAATCAATACAACCCGAATTGGTTGATTTTCATTAATGATTTATCGGTTTTGGATGATCAACTCTCTAATCCAACTAGGTTGGTTTGATTGGCCACACAACTTGCAATCGAACTGAAACGACCAATGAACACCCATAGAATAGGGGTTTATTTGGATTTTGTCAATTTTACAAATGGAGACTGGATCTGTTCCTCACGTAGGGCGCCTCACACCGATCTCACACGCACATCTTACCATGTATTGGGAACATCTCCCATACTTATAAGTTATTATTCATGGGAACATCTCCCATACTTATAAATTATTATTTACGGGAGATGTTCCCAATGCACGGTGAATGTGCCTGTGTGAGGAGCAGATGCCGTTCCCTACAAATGACAAATTACAACGTGGGTGTTTATTTTTCCTAGTTGGTCAAATTTTGGATAGGATTGTATATAATTCCACAATTTGGCTTCGTGACCCATCAACCACACGTTTGTTTGATTTCAATCAGGAAGAAATCGGATGGTCCCTTTAGTCCGTCTCCACCATCTGGTGCTAATGCTGCATGCCTGTATCTCTCTGTGCGTCCAGCAAGCAACATGTGGTTGAGAGTGAGTTCTGGGATCGCAAATGGGTCGGTTCGAGTTACTGAGTGCACTTGGAACCGATGAAACTTCATCCGGCTTAACCGCTTAAACCTGGTTAATAGTAGGTTCTATGAAAGACTGAAAAGTCTAATACAGAAAAATCCAGACATGGTATCAGAGAATCAAACGGTCAGAATTCAGACATCATACTTTGATTTTCTCTCTAATTCCAGGCTTTCCAGCTTCATTCTTTGACCGCCGTGTTCTCTCTTCTTCAGTTCTGCCCACGAGAAGAGCCATTCAGATACCTCCCATCTATGGCTTCCTCTGCAATTGCTTCAAGCTCAACTTATTTATTCAAAAAGGTTCTTCCTCTCTCTCTCTCTCTCTTACCATATGTTCTTTAAATTTATTTCTCCTTTCCTATTTTTACATGGGATTTTGGAAGTCTATGCCTGATAGTTATTTGATTTCAGAAAGAAGTGGGTCTATCTTCTTTTACTTCACTTCCGCTCTACATTCAGAAATGCAAGAGAAAGGGTTCTACGAAAGTTGTCGCAGTCATGGCGCCTCCCCAATCACAGAGGCCACCTTCGACCACTGGCTCGGTTGGGTTTCTTATACCCTTCTGCTCCTTTATCTTCAACTCCATAATTTTATTGTCTGTTCATTATTAAATTCTTCTTTTTTTTTTCGGTTTTTAAATTGATTGCAGGTGAAAAACGCCATGACAATGACAGAGAAGATCTTAGCTAGGGCATCCGAGAAGACCCAATTGAGCTCAGGAGAGAATATCTGGGTTAATGTGGATGTCTTGATGACACATGATGTCTGTGGGCCGGGGACGATCGGAATCTTCAAAAGAGAGTTTGGCGAGGATGCGAAGGTATGCAGTCATTACAGATCAATCTCTTTAGGCAAAATGTAAATTGTAGCAGTTTTCTTACTCAAGTTGTTGATGAATTGAGATTTTATCTTTCCATTAATTATTTGTTTAAATTGATGAATATTCTCATTGTTTCCATGGTAATCAGTAATCTGATTAATGTTAATAACTTCATAATGTTTTTTTTTTTGTTTTTGGTTTTCTCAGTTTTTATATATGCTGTGACTTGAGTTCGTCGGATTATACACTATCTTTGAGCTAATAAGTTGTGTTCTTGATTCAAAATGAAAGGTTTGGGATCGTGAAAAGATTGTCATTATACCTGACCATTATATATTCACTAGTGATGAACGTGCAAATCGTAATGTGGATATCTTGAGGGATTTCTGCTTGGAGCAAAATATCAAGTACTTCTATGACATCAAGGATCTCAGTAACTTCAAGGCATGGCTCTCTATCATTCCCTGTTTTTCTTTTAGGCTACATTTGAATCTAAAATGGAAGGAAAAAATTTCAGGCTGAAATATTTGAGCTATATTTTTGGTCCTTTTACAATGAAACAAATTATAAAGGAAGGATGGAAACAAAGCTGAAATAATGACTTAAATATTTCAGCTTAAAAATAATCTGCATCCATTTTATGAAGAGACAATGCAGCCCTAGGCAAACTCTTTCCTAGTGAACAGCTTCCCCTTTACATTGAGCTTCATGTTCTTTAATGATTTTGTAGGTGAATCCAGATTATAAAGGTGTATGCCATGTAGCTCTTGCACAAGAAGGTCATTGCAGGCCAGGGGAGGTGAACCTTTTTTTACCAGTCACCAAAAATTAATTATTTATGGATGTATTGCTGTCCTTCGCCATTGTTTTACACTTTTAAAACATCTATCAGGTCCTTCTGGGTACAGACTCCCATACTTGCAATGCTGGAGCATTTGGACAGTTTGCTACTGGAATTGGCAACACTGATGCAGGTTTTGTGATGGGAACTGGGAAACTCCTTCTTAAGGTCTGCAAATACTTACTTTTCTGTCCTCTAGCATCTCATTTCCTTGAAGTTACTAATAGGCCATTACCCAATGTTGGTCCGGTCCCTGTAGACCAAGGAAAATGGACAATAATTGTTCCTTAATAGTTTTTTTTTAACCCATATTTTAAATCTTTTATTCATTTATTTTGTGTCAATTATTTCCTTTCAATTGCACCATTACATTTCCTTCTCCTTTCTTCTTTTTGAGAGAAAGTATTGTATTCGTAAAGAACTTAAAAGCACCATTTACAACTCACGTATGAGACACTATACAGAGACCATTCTGGCCCAACATGGCAACAATTGCCAAAGACATAACCATCAAGGGAACAATGTCCTGGTCTCAAAAAGGGCATGGTGTGGAGTACCTTTGAATCAATCCTGTACAGACAGGCATAAGTGCTTGGATCCCATCGTTCTTCTAATCAGTTCCTCAACCGGCCTCCTTTTGTCTTCAATATATCTGAGATTTCTTTTTTGCTTTCCCTCTTCTTTGATAAATGAATAAATTTTATTAAAGATCAAAGAATATGATACTGTTAAAGAAGACCAGAGTTTTGAGGTAGGGCTCTAAGACAGAAGTACAAAAAAAGGTTCAGTCAACAGAGCAATGCTGTTTCAGAAGGGAGGATTCCTTGAACAACTCACATCTCCAATCCCTTCCCTAGCCAACTTATCAGTATAGAATTGCCTTTAGGCCAAGGCTCCAGAGTCCTTAAGAATGTACCTCAATGGGCAGAGCCCATCTAGCTGTCTGGGCCATCAACTAGTCACAATTAGGACCCCTCCCCCCAACATATGTTGCTCATGGCATAAGCAGGAGTGTGTTCAGGCCCTTCAGGGTGGTCCATTCCCCCAAAGCTTCACCAACAACTAGTCACAGAATCCATAGCAATGCCTTTGAACCAGTTTTGCAAGGACATTTCTAAGTGTATGAAATGTCTGTCTTAAATGTGTCAAATTCATTCACTGTACATAAGGTAGTCTATGTTCTTGTAAAACATTACTGAGTAACAAAGACAACATTTTAGATGTTTTTATATGTATAATCTATATAATATTAGGATTCAAAAAAAATATTAACTATTTTAATAGTATATACTTTTCTGTAGATGTGTAGCAAACACTGGCTGAGGGTTGACATTTTTCATCTTGCCATGTCAGACTCTTCAGCACATTTTAGATAGTTAGATTCCAAATCTTGTGTCCATGACTATGCAAAGTTTCTTTGAATTCATCTCTTGTCAATATCTATTGGGCCTTTATAATAGTAACAAGGTCAATGATAATTCCTAGAGGTTTGGTATGGTATAAACAATAATAGCTCTGGTGATCCTTCACATAATTCATTTCTCTTGGTCTGTGGTGTGGAAAGGACCATCTTCAAACAGGCTTAGGATGTTTGCGGGGAGAAGTCACCTGGTTCCAAACAGAGATCTATAATGCTTCCATATCCTGGCAGTAAACTCAAATACATGAGAAGATGATTAACTGACTCTTGACTTGCCTCAAACCTACCCTCTTTTCTTAATTTGCTGTGTGGTGGTGGAGAAGAAGCCAATACATATAAAACTGGTAAAGAGGGCTACTTTTTAGGGTCGCAGAACTAATAGCCACCATGAAGGAAATTATCAATTTTCCCTTCAAAAGGAGAATCACATCTTTTCAAATTCTATTGGTTTCAAACTTTTACTCCTTCCACGCATCATCACTGATAGACAAACTAATTTGGTCCCAATAATAATTAATTCTATTAAACCACTGACTTCTCTCATACCTAAAAAGGATCCAACCCCAATTTCACTAGGCTTTAAATCTCTTGATCATTAATCCTTACACTTTGCTAATGTTTTTCCTTCGTCATCCATTGATTATGCTATTGAAAGAATTTTACATACCATCTTCTTCTTTAATCCAACTAAAACTTGACTTTTGTCTAAAAAATTATCTCATCCCTCCTTAAAATTTTCTCATAGTTGGTCTCTAGCCTACTACTGAGCAATATTCTTCTTCAGCCATGTTCCTGCCTTTGGCCTTCCTCTACTTTATATAGAGAGTCATGATTCCTACTTTTAAGTTTCAATTGTATACGATCAAGATTATTTCCTTTTACTTTTCTGATCTATAATCAATATATTTAAGACTTTCCATGAATTGAAAAACTGGCCACCCTTCTATTGGTATTTCCTCCCATTATGATCTAATATTTTGACCAAAAGAATGGTGAGGCAGTTGCATAATCCGATATTCTCGTATCTGAAGAGAGTTGAGCCATGCCTGAGGTCATTTGGAAGTAATGAGGAGTGGTGGTCTTTGAGCCTAGTCAACACTGATTAAGTCATTCCTCCAAAGCTTATATTATAAAGTGGGCATAGGGATGGAAGGGTTTTGTAAATTCTAGACCCTACTTGCCTCCCTAAACCTCCTAATCCGTATCCTCCCCAAAACCCGTAGTGGGTTGGGTTTTCATAGTCCAAACCATCCCCACACATGAAAATGCAAAACCCTCACCTATCCTACCCTCCCCGCATTTGAGTGTGGGGTGGGTTGGGTCCAAAACCCGCATCTAATTTCCTATCATTTTATGTTATATATAAGCAATAAACAAATAAAATAACATGAACAAACATCAAAATTTCTAATTATTTGATTAAAACATGTAGAAAAGACATAACGATCAATTATCCTTAACATAAAAGTCGAAATATTATTAAATTCAACACCTAATACCTAAGTTCATTGCTTTTCAACAATTTGCAGGTTGGGGAGAGTTGGGTTTAGCCTAAAACTGTACCCTACCCATATCTGGGTTGTAAAATCCCAAAACCCGTCCCCACCCCAAAATCCCTTTTTCAAGCAAAAAAATCCGCCCCGTCGGGGTGGGTACCCACCGGGTAGGGTAGAAATTGCCATCCCTAAGTGGGTAGATTTGCAAATACATGATTAATTTGCATACTGAGCCATGTCAAATTAGCATTATGAAGTAATCTCATGATTTCATTTAGAAAATGGTTAGACTAAGGTGGCGCTTGATAAATCTGAAACTTCAGATCTGAAAAGTTAAAAAGGTATTTTTTGTGTCTGAAATCTGAAAAGAAGTATATGTGCTTTTTTACTTTTTAGAGGCTCTGAATCCACAAGTTTGTTTGTGTTGGATTAATCCTTTACCATCTGAAATTTACTGATTTTACTATTTTACTCCTAGAACATACTATTTGGAAATGTTGAGTTCCCTTTGCATTATCTCATAAAAAATAATTTTCAACTTCAAAATAACATTGAAACAATACAGATAATAAATAATAAATTAATAATTACTAATTATTAATTAATAAATGAAACGATTAAAATTTAAAAATAATTAATGACTATAAAAATATTAAAATAATTAATAATTAATAATTTACACAAATAAAAATTAAAATAATTTTTAAAAATTAATGAAATAATTAAAAATAACTAGTTAATAAAAATAATTAATAATTTGTAATGTTTAATAAAAAAATTAGTGTTTAACAAAAAATATTAAAATAATTAATAATTAATAAAAATAATTTATAATTAATAATAATATTATTATTACTACTCAACGAATTGCCGCTGCAAGTTGTAGCGGCGGTGGCGAGAAGATAGGAGGGAGGGAGAGAGAGAGAGAGAGAAGGAACCGCCACCGTTGCAACTTGCAGCGGCAGTGGCGGGAAGACAGGAGAGAGAGAGAGAGAGAGAGCCGCTGCAATGCAGCGGTGGTGGCGGGAATACAGGAGAGAGAGAGACAGAGAGACAGAGATAGTGCAACGGCGGTGGAGCTTCGTTAGGTTGCAGTGAGGGTTCGATTCGAGTTACATGAAGGACAAAAACATGTAATATTAAAATTTCTTTGAGGGCATTTATATCTTTTACGCACCTCTGAATTACGTCTGAGCGCATTAAGCAGCCTTTCCACCTCTTAGAAATTAAGATATGAAATCCAATTTCAGATCTGTAATAAGAGGGCATACCAAACGAAGATGGCGTCTGAAAAGTAATGTTTTTAGATTCAGACATCTGAAAAGTGCAATCAAACACCACCTAATTCATGTTTTTTCTTTTTGCTCCTATTACCTTTCATAAGTAAAACAAACAATGTTAAAGCTGCTCCTTGCTAATCAACATGGAAGCCTCTATTATTGTATAGTTCTGTACAAGTTGGGTCTGATCTATTAATTAGAAAATCGTTAAAACTATCCAATTTATTCTTTAGAGTCAAGTAATAAATCTTCCAAGTACTTCCAACAGGTATTCTGGTCATTCTTTTTCCAAACAGCGATGAGTAGTCATTCTGGAACACTGAAAGATAGATTACAAGATGCCCAGATGTCCCTAGACCAACTAATATCCATTCCAGGAAAAGAAACATATTGGGTTCTTCAATTAAGAGTCCCTTGTTCCTAGCCTTTGGAGATTATATTACCAAAATTGAGGCAAGATCATTGGCATCTAGAGTGAGCCGCTACTTCCATTGGGTTCCATGATCAGCCAATTCATTTGTGGGTAATATTACAATGGAAAGAGCATTGAGGAGTAATACATTTTGGGGCTTTTCATTACCGAGTTTAGGCTTTCTTTATGCATGATTTTGTACGGGGGCCTATTTAGTTCTTTTTAGGATTTGTGATTACTCATAGTTCCATCTACCATCTTGCATATCATTGTCATCATCTAAGCCTTGTCCTAATGATATAGGGTTGGCTACATGAATCTTGTTTTGCCATTCCTTTCTGTTTAGTGCCATATGTTAGTATATAACTATATATACTCCATTCTTACCATAAAAAAAGTAATTACTATCTACATCTTAAAGGTGTTGCAGAAATTTTATTCTCAATAGAAGAGGCTATTTGTGTGGTGGAAGCGGACTCTGAAGCCGTAATGGCCTAGTGTGATGGCATAGAAATTCTAGTCAGCCTACATGACAATATAGAAATGTAATGAGAGAGATAAGATATCTGGGCAGGGAACTAGTAACCTTGTCTGACACTGCCTAAAAGGGGTGTACAAGGATCAACTTTTTGGTGACGATTTTAAAATGATTACTTGTAAAAGGGGGAAGGGTGAGGTAGCAGCTGCTGACCTATATCTTGGGTTGCTTGGCACATGCTGTACTTGTATTAGTATTTTACAATTAATAAAATTTCAACTGTATCATTTAAAAAATAGAAGAGCGTATTTGTTAGTAGACTTGGATATGGATGTTTTCTCTACTGTTTAATCAGCTACTTGTAATTTTTTACATGTTCAAATTGCAGGTTCCCCCAACAATGAGATTTGTAATGGATGGTGAAATGCCCAATTATTTGCTTGCCAAGGACTTAATTTTGCAAGTAAGTCAGCAGTTCTAAGATATGAGTTCTTTGAGTTCTGGTAATCTTTCATTAATCTTTTTTTAATTAATGAAAGTCACTGTCTCCAATAAAAAAAAAGAAACAAAAATTTCTGGTAATCTTTTCCCCATAGTTCTCAAGGTGTTGCCTAGGCAACTGGGTGCCCTTGGTTGAGTGCCTTGCCATAATGCCTCGACTTATAGCAACAAGGTGCCGGTTTAGGTGACTATGAACCCACCTAGGTGACAAAAATTACAAGGCAGATGCCTTGTTATAATATCATTGCTTTGGTTGCATCTTACCGATATGTGTGTCAATACATTCTATTATATACTCTATATATTTTATACTTCATTTTAAAGTTTTACCATTGACATTTAAAAGATCCAAGGGTTTTGAGAAGACAAAAAGAAAGAAAGAAGAGAGAAGGATAAAGAGTTGTTTTCCTTTTCTTTCTATTTTCGCTCTTTCTTTCTCTCCCTTACATTAAATAAAACATCAGCTTCACCCTTATTCTTTTTCTCTTTCACTGGCTCTCTAAAATTTTCATCATAAATTATTGCCTTCTTTGGTTACTAATTTGATATGAAATTTCTCTATTAGATACTTATTATATTACTACTATTATTTATTTATCAAAAAAATCATATTACTATTATTTTTGAAAATATTGAATTAATATATTTAAAACACTATTATCTTTTAGATTTGATGATTTGCATTGTTTCAAGAGTAAATTAAATGTTCTTAATCAAGAGAAACGGTTCTTTTTTTCCAATTAGTATGCATGTTGATTGGTATATAAAATTAGGGAGCTAACCAAAGTTTAGTTTTTTATTTTATAAAATTCTTATTACTTAGGCAAGTAGGCATCCCACTCTCACTAAGAATTGTCTAGACACCTTTATGTAATGGAGTTTATTTTGCAGATTATTGGTGAAATAACTGTCTCTGGTGCAACATATAAGTCCATGGAGTTTGTTGGCTCTACAGTTGAAAGCTTAACTGTAGGTACCCTATGATTTTGTGGCACATATCTTTTTCATTATACTTATTAAGCATGGATTTTTAATTGGTTTTTCTTTCTCTCCACCCAAAAGATGGAAGAAAGGATGACATTGTGTAACATGGTTGTGGAAGCTGGGGGAAAGAATGGTGTTGTTCCTGTTGATAGTACCACATATAAGTACCTTGAGGTTAGTGCAATTGGTTCATCGAGTATTTATGGATTGACAATATTATTTTTTGAACTAATATATGTATTTGATCCTGTGATGCAATAGTTGGTTTTCCTTTCTTTTTATGCATGATGAAATACATTTAGTGGTTTAATCTTGCACTGATGTTGTTCTGCACAGGGTAAGACATCAGTGGCCTTTGAACCAGTTTACAGTGATGAGAATGCAAGGTAAACCAAAAAATGTTCTTTAGTTTGTCATTTATTTTATTCTTCATGGGTACTAGTTTCTCTTCTTTCCATAGTACCAGAAACCCAAAGAGTAGCAAGGAATGAGCATTTCATGGTGCTTCACCTCTTTCTAGGAGTGGCCTTCACTTTGCTAGAGCAACTTTTGGATGCCCTTAAGATTGACCCAAGGAATGCCAACCATAAAGAAAGTAATTCCAAATTGTCAAAGTTACTTGCTGTGAATGTTTCAAACTTATTTTGACAAGAAATTTTGAAATATAGAATCCCTTGCCCCCCGCCCCCCTCCCAGTGAAGCATTCAGGAATCAAGAGGGGCAGGGGAGTCTAGGACTTTAGAGTTCAGATTAGTGACAATGCTCTAGAAAGGAATCAAGATGGGTAATAATGAACATAAATGTCTATCTAGTTAATCATCAAACCATGGTGATGATTGATTGTGGAGGAATTACACACAAACTACCAACTTCCAGATTCAAGCATATGTATTTCAGAGAAGAGGGCTACATTGATCTACTGGAGCATTGGTGAGGTGCAATGCAATCTCAAAGTTCTGCTAGCTATAATATTTTCAAAAATCTCATAGGGTTGAAAGAAAGAATCAAAAGGTGAAGAATAAATGTTCAGAACAGTTGAAATTAAAAAGCAAAATGCTTCATCTCCATGGTTGAAGTGGACAGGGATGAAGAAAGGGAATAGATCAATGATGAATCAGATAAATAATGGTAAAAGTAAAGCAGGGATTTGATAAATTATCCTACCAAGAGGAGGTGAAATGGAGGCGGCATTTCAGAAACCTATTGCTTAGAGAAGGCAGCAACAATACTAGATTCTTCCACAAAATGGCCAATGCAATACATAGAGAGAACAACATCAAAAGATTAGTTGTCAATGGATTACTGCTTGAAGAAGGTAACAGAATCAAGGATGCAATTGTTGACTTTTACTCCAATCTATACAAAGACCATTGGAACAGAATGCCCCTACTAGGTGTGTATTTTGATAAAATTTCAGATGAAGCTTCTGACACTGTAGAGCTTGAGAAAATTTTCTCAGTACTTGGTGCATAAAAGGAAAGGAATAGTGGTAAGGCTCCTGGCCCTGATGAATTCATGATGATCTTCTATAAGAAGTGTTTGCACTTCTATAACTGTTTGAAGAATTTCATCACAATGCATCCCTGGAAAGAAAGTTTAAATTTGACTTTGTTAACTCTTGCGCTGAAAAAAGGATCTAGGGAGCTGAAAGACTACTGGCTGCTCTGCTTAATTAGGAGTGTATAAAAAATTGTTTCGAAAGTGCTAGCAAACAGAATGAAAAGACATTAAACTCAATCATCTCTATTAAGGGGAATTTGTTGAAGGCAGATGGATAACTGATGTTTTGGTTGCAAATGTATTTATAGACTCCAGGAAAAGCAGTGGGCAGGAAGTTGCAATATGTAAGATTGATATGGAGAAAGCATTTGATCACATGAACTAGAATTTTCTGGATTACATGATCATGAGAATGAATTTTGGGCACAGGTAGAGAGCTTGAATGAAGGTGTATTACAACTCTGACCTTCTCAATTCTTTTATAACAGTTCTCCACATGTCAAGTTTTTCAGCATTAGGCGATTGAGACAAAGTGATCCTCTATCCCCCCTACTATTAATTTTGCCATAGAAGTCTTAAGTAAGCTAACTAGAAGAGCTGTTGATTGTTGTTCTCTAGAAGGCTTTCAAGGGAGCTCTTCCTAAGAACCTATAGCTTTGCATTGGTTTTGTCAATGAATGGGATCCTCTATCCCCCTACTATTCATTTATGTCATAGAAGCCTTAAGTAGACTATTCAGTTCACCTGTTGGATTATCTCCTTGAATTGATGGTGCTATCTGACCAAGCTGGGGTGGTTGTGGCTGTTAATTGTGTTCATTTGCATTGACACATTGTTAAGTGTTTGGGTATTGACAGGGTGTGGTTCCTTTTTATTGTTACTCTTTGCTCAACTAATATTCAATCTTCATTGATTTGTTTTTTTCCTTTTCTCCTCTTTTGTCCACTAATCTTTGTAGATGTAAATCAGTCCTCTAATATCAAGATTAAATTTAGTGATTAACAGAATAGAACAGATCTGAATAACTGTATAAGAGAGGAAGATGGCGAAGAGAAGAAGAAGTCGAATTAATTACCCTTCTCCTCTAACCCTATTTTTTATTAATCTCTAAAAAATTGATGATGACAAGTATACCCTTAAGTGGCGGCCAGCTTGGCAGTTACATAAAGAAAGTAAAATAAGAACAAATAACAGGCCCATTAAGTGAGGCCCATCAACATAAAATAAAAGATAAAATAAAGGATATCACATGAGAGGCTGTTAGGGCCCATTCAGCCCAGCCTCTTTACACTCCCCCTCAAGCTAAGCATAGATGTCAACCATGCCCAGCTTGCTTATATAGTGTGTAAATTCCCCCCTGGGAACTCCCTTGGTCAAGATATCAGCCAGTTGCTCTTCTGATGTGATAAATGGTAAACAAACTTCTCCTGAAGAGACTCTTTCCCTTATGAAATGCCTATCAACCTCAATGTGCTTAGTTCTGTCATGCTGAACAGGATTATGTGCAGTGTTTATAGCAGCTTGGTTGTCACAATAGAGCATCATTGGTTTTTCGTAGTCCACCCCCAACTCCTCTAGAAGGGATCGTAGCCATAGTAATTCTGACACACCATGAGCCATTGCCCTGTATTCTGCTTCAGCTGAAGATCTAGCAACTACTGATTGTTTCTTATTCCTCCAAGACACAATATTCCCAACAACCAGAGCACAATAACTAGAGGTGGACCTTCTGTCATCAATACATCCTGCCTAATTTGCATCAGTAAAGGCTTCCAGCTTCATGTGACCATGCTTAGCAAATAGAATACCTTTCCCTGGAGTACCTTTCAAGTAGCACAGAACCCTTTCTGCAGCAGCTAGATGAGTATCTTTGGGAGAATGCATAAACTGACTGAGAACACTTACTGCATAGGAAATATCTGGCCGAGTCATGCAAAGGAATAACAACTTCCCAAGCAGTCTCTGAAACACTCCTTTATCAGACAAAGGTGCACCATCTGTGGCAGAAAGCTTATGATTAGGATCAATGGGAGTGGAGATGGGTTTAGCTCAAAGTTTTTCAGTTTCAGCAAGAAGATCAAGGACATATTTGCGCTGAGATATGAATATTCCATCCTTAGATCGAGCAACTTCAATGCCCAAGAAATACCGAAGATCTCCAAAATCTTTGATGTCAAATTCAGAGTTGAGAAATGCTTTTAGTTTACTGGCCTCTTCAATGTCATTACCCGTGATCACAATATCATCAACATAAACAATCAAGAAGGTCACCAGAGAGTCATTTCTCTTCAAGAACAGTGTATGATCAGATTGTGTTTGAATGTAGCCAAAGGAGACAAGAGCAGCCCAAAATCTCTCAAACCAAGCCCGAGGAGATTGTTTGAGACCATAAAGGGATTTGTGTAGTTTACACACCTTGCCTTTCATTTCTTTCCCATACACTTCTGGAGGTAGAGACATATAGACCTCTTCATGTTGTTCTCCATTCAAGAAGGCATTCTTAACATCAAACTGGTGTAGGGGCTAGTCAAAAGTAGCTGCTAGAGAAAGTAAAACCCTGACTGAAGTTATCTTAGCTACAGGAGCAAATGTCTCCAGATAGTCAATGCCATACATTTGGGTGTAACCCTTAGCAACCAACCGAGCCTTAAACCTCTCAACAGAGCCATCGGAGTGATATTTAATAGTAAACACCCATTTACAACCCACTGGTTCCTTTCCTTCCGGCAAGTCCACAATGTCCTAGGTATGATTCTTATGCAATGCATCAAGTTCGGTCATCATAGCATCCCTCCATTCAGCTTGAGATAAAGCTTCCGCAGACCTGGGTATCACATGGGAAGAAACAGAGGCAAGAAAAGAGTAGTAGGAAGGGGAGAGAAGGCTGTAAGATAAGTGTTTGGATATACAATGGGCTGTACACTTCCACTTGTCCTTGCAAAGAGCAATAGGAAGGTCAAGGTCTGGAACAGTTAGAGATGGGTCAGTAGAGGGCTGACCTGTTTCCTCAGGAATGATGGGAGTGGCAAGATGCTCTTCTGAAGGAGTGGAAACAACCTGCACATGTCTGAATCTCCGCCTTTGGTACCACCTCTGGAGAGCAAGAGCAGAAGCAGGAGGGGGAGTAGGGACATCAGGGGTAAGTCCAGTGGAAGAGGTGGACACCCCATGATCGGACTCAAAAGGAATGGGAAGGGGAACAGCTGGAGACATAGCAAAGTACTCATCAGATTTCTCCCCCTCAGGAGGAATACTAAAGAAGGGAGTTAACTCTGCAAAGGTGACATCTCGAGATACAAAGCGGGTGCCATGAACCGGATCAAAGTAGCAATAACCCTTCTGTGTGGAAGCATATCCCAGAAACACGCACTTATGAGCCTTGGGTTTAAACTTGTGCCTTTGGTGATTATGAATATGCACATAGCAAGTACACCCAAACACACGGAGAGGAAGAGAAGACTAAAAGGGGTTTTAAAGCCAAGGACCCGGGAGGGCATACAGTTGATCAGAAAGGTAGTAGTAAGAACATCTCCCCAAAACTTTATAGGAACATGGGATGCAAATAAAAGGGATCTAGTAGCCTCAACCACATGCCTGTTCTTTCTTTCCGCCACCCCGTTTTGTTGTGGAGTGTAGGAACAAGAACTTTGATGAATAACCCCAAAAGTTTCAAGATAGGTGGAGAGGGTTCTCTCAAAATACTCCTTAGCATTGTTAGAGCGGAATATTTTGATACGGGTATTAAACTGGGTGAGGATGAGTTCATGAAAATTTTTCACAATAGCTGGTACTTCATCCCTGGATTTCATGAGATAAATCCAAGTGTAACGTGAGTAATCATCAATGAAAAGGATAAAGTACCTGTAACCCCCCATGGTTAGCATGTGATATGGCCCCCACACATCAGAGTGAACAATATGGAAAGGAGAAAATGATCTTTTATTGCTAATTGAATAGGAATGTCTACAATGCTTTGCCAGCTCACATGATTCACAATGAAGACTCGATAAAGACACTCCTTTAAACATATGTAGGAACAAATGACTCAAAGTAGAAAAGGACAAGTGACCAAACCGAAAATGACATAATAAAATTTTGTTAACAGACTCTGACACGACTGACTCTAAGGCAACTCCATGAGGTGGTCCCAAAGCTTGATCTGGTGTGTCCAGCAAGTATATTCCGTTCTCATGGCCACTCCCAATCATCCTCTGAGACTATAGGTCCTAGAAAACACAATGAGTGGGAAAGAAGGTTATGTTGCAATTCATTGACTTTGTTAAGCTACTAACAGATAAGAGGTTTGTGTTAAGCTTAGGGACATGAAGAACAAAAGATAAGAACAGGGTGTTAGAGGTCTTTATATCACCTTTACCAGAGATGGGGGCAAGGGACCCATCGGCAAGGGATATTTTCTCTTTCCCAGAGAGGAGGTGATATGAGCAAAACAGGTTAGATAGGCTGGTCATATGGTCTGATGCTCCAGAATCAATAATCCAAGGGATTTTACGATTACCTAAAGCTAAAGCATGATTCGCAGAAGCACGAGTACCTGAGTGAGCAAAAGCCGATGAAGATGATGTACTATTGGAATGGTGAGTTGAAGAAACTGTAGCTTCCAGGTGATTTAGGAGCCTCCCATACTTCTCAAAATCCAGCTTCATTGCAGCCAACTGCTCAATAGTTGAATTTTCTTCGCTTTCCTTACTTCCCCCTTCAGGCACTGTAGCAGCATTAGCAGTCTTGGATTTTCCCACTTGACTGCCCTTCTTAGGGTTATTATTGTTCTTAAATCTATCAGGAAGAAGTTCAGGATGAAGCTTCCAGCAGGTGTCCTTTGTATGCCGTGGTTTCTTGCAATATTCACATAACTGCTCTCTTTTTTCAGTAGGGCCCTTCGGTTTTATTCCCGCATGTGCAAAATGTTCTGTAGATGGACTCTGCAACTGCACCTGCCGCCTAGTCTCCTCACTACTTATCATAGCATATGCCTGTGAAAGAGTAACCTCATCCCTGGCCAAAATGTTATGTCTGATAATATCAAACTCAGGGTTGAGTCCAGTGAGAAACTCAAACACCCTATTTCTCTCCACTAGCTTTCTATACATTTCAGCATCCTTTTTACTCTCCCATACCACTGTTTCCATAACATCAATTTCCTGCCATAGGGACTTTAGTATAGAGTAGTAGATTGCCACACTCTTCTCCCTCTGTCTCAGGTTCTTCACATCACTTTTCAATTTGTATGCTCTGGCTACATTTAGTTTCTGTGAATAGGTCTCAGTTACACTGTCCCATATCTCCTTAGCCGAAGACATCCAGAGATAGTGTTGGCTTATATGAGGTTGCATAGAGTTGACTAACCATCCTATAACAGTATAGTTCTCTTGCATCCATCTTTCAAATTCAGGGTCTGTCTCTTCGGGTTTCACCTTGCTGCCTGTGAGATACCCGAGTTTTCCTCTACTACAAACATAGATTTTTATAGACTGGGCCCAGGCAAGATAGTTCGTCCCATCTAGCTTAATTGTGGTAACACCCGTCAAAACGAAATCTACTGGAGTAGGTCCAGAAGCTGGCACCTGCTTGAACTCACTTCTGTATGTCTCCATTAATCAAACGAAAATCAAAGAACAGAAAATTTTGACTATGTAAACTTACTTGAAGTCAAACTAGAACTTGGGTGCTTGAAAAACTAGGGTTTTGCTCCGTCTAGCAGATGGGCGGGAGAGAGAAGACACTGCCGCACCTACCAGAGTAACCCAAACTCTTCCAAACCTGAACCGCCCTCCTTTAGCAGTCACAAGACACCTTCCAAGCACAGAGCGCCACACCCAAGCTTCACCTTTCCTGGTAACTCGAAAATCTCCAGTCAGCTAGGGTTTTGGGCAGCAGCAAAACAGCATCACTTCTTGGCAAAATCTGGCCAGAACTAAACTCTCCAAACCCTTCTACCAACTGGGCAAGTGATTCTCTATACTATAGAGAACCTATCTCTCCATACACTCTCTTGATTTTAGAGTGTACATGAACAAAGAAAAAAAGAAGAAAGAGGAACTGAACCCGCTCTGATACCAAGATGTAAATCAGTCCTCCAATATCAAGATTAAATTTAGTGATTAGCAGAATAGAACAGATCTGAATAACTGTATAAGAGAGGAAGATGGCGGAGAGAAGAGGTAAGAGAAGAAGAAGTCAAATTAGTTACCCTTCTCCTCTAACCCTATTTTTTTATTAAACTCTAAAAAATTGATGATGACAAGTATACCCTTAAGTGGGCGGCCAGCTTGGCAGTTACATAAAGAAAGTAAAATAAGAACAAATAACAGGCCCATTAAGTGAGGCCCATCAACATAAAATAAAAGATAAAATAAAGGATATCACATGAGAGGCTGTTAGGGCCCATTCGGTCCAGTCTCTTTACATTTGTTTGCTATAAAAAACTTGACTTCTTTACAAAATGACAAATAGTAGTTATCTCCTTTTTCAAAATCTCTTTGTTCTATTCAATTTATTTTTCCTACAAAATTTTACCTTGTACTGATGAGGTTATTACCTTGTTTTTTAGATTTTTAAGTGAGTACAGGTTTGATGTCTCCAAACTGGAACCTTTGGTGGCAAAGGTGAGGTTCTAAGTTTTACTTTTCATGTCAGGCTCCTGAAATGAGACATTCTTTCTGTTATAATCTGGCAAATTGTCTCATGAACTTTGTTTTCTCCGTTCTTCATCAAAATGCCTATCCATTTAGCTATCTCCGTTCTTCATATTCTGCAGCCTCACTCTCCAGATAATCGTGCTTTAGCAAGAGAATGCAAAGATGTAAAAATAGACAGAGTGTATATAGGCTCATGTACTGGTGGAAAGACTGAAGATTTTATGTCTGCAGCCAAAGTTTTTCTAGCTTCAGTAAGGAACTCAAGTTGTCTTATTCTTGTTATTGTTCTTAGTAACTATTTTCTTTTTGGCATATGCCTTTGAGTTTAGAATGTTGTGCATTACGTGCATTTGTTTTTGGCTTTTATTGATACATCAATTTTATTTAATCAGCATGTTTTTTTTTATTATTCTTATAAAATTTTCTTTTCCTTTTTCATTGTTGCCATTTCTTGTGATTTTTTTGCTGTTTATGTTTAATGCAATAAACTCAGTCAAAAATAAAAGTGGCATATATGGAAAAAAAGCCTATAAAGTTGTGCTTGATGTTTGTAAAATTGAATGTGCTTTGCCAATGACTTCTCTGTTATGTGACAAGGAACCTAGTTTCTATGGTAATGTTTTGGCTGAAATTGATCATGCACAAAGAATGCATGCTGCCTATGCTAGAACTGCTTGTGGTTAATAAACATGCATGCATATGAAATATAATCATATGAGATGAAGTTGTTCTGATCTGTTCCTTCATATAGTATAAACTGGTGTTTTGCAGTCCAACAGTTAAATGAGTTTCTTTTTTTGATGAGCAACTGAATATATATTAAATAAAAAGACTCCAACTACTCAAAACAGAGAAGCGGAGCACAAAACAGAATATAATATAGAAGATCACCACTCAAAAAAGACCCTACAACAAAGATATTACAAATTACAGCCCGGACCTGGGCAGCCCCATACTAAAATCTCTTTCCCTATCCCCGCTCTTGCTAAGGAATCTGCCAACACATTTGCAGACCTAGGAACCCAATTGAATGAGGCATTCAACAATATTCCAGTTGCTACTGCTCCCCTCACCAGCTACCTAAATTCCCAGGGAAGGTAATCTTGTGCTTTCATCCAATGTATTATAGTCTGACAGTCCCCTTCAACAATCACATCTCTCCATCCTTGTTGCCGTATTAGTTTCAAGTTTTGAGTTAATGCAAGCAATTCTACTCTTAAGGAATTACCTTGTCCTGCTGGGCCTGTGAAACTGAAGATAATATTACCATGCTGATTCCCAAAACAACACCTGTCAAAATTAAACTTGATTTAACCTGCTGCAGGAGGGGACCAGGCTAGCACAGTTTTCTGTTTACTCAATTTGAAACCAGCTACTGTTTGCCATCCCCTTAATAAGTCATTTAAAGAGACTCCTTTATACTTCTGTCACTAGCACCCTAGGAGGGGACCAGGCTAGCACAGTTTTCTGTTTGCTCAATTTGAAACCAGCCACTGTTTTCCATCCCGTTAATAAATCATTTAAAGAGACTCCTTTAAACTTCTGTCGCTGGCACCCAATGTGCTACCCTGATTAGATTGATTTCTATATGCTCTTCAACTAATTTATGACTTTCCAGCAGTTAAATGAGTTAACCTAGATCCAGGCCTCCAGCAAGCTTTTCCACCTATTAATTTAGTTCGGGTACCTATATATCTATGTTGGGGTAACCTAAAGTCATACGAAGCATCAGAGTTAGGCATGGGAGAGGAGAGGAAGTTCAAGCTGGTGGGGAAATGGAGACTGGATTTGTCCATTGAAGCAAAATCTTTCCTCTTTGAGCAGGGAAGGACAAAGGGGAAGACTATTGAAAATCAGAGAAGGGAGCAGGGCGTCGATTCTTCTAACAGAGGAGGCCTGTGTGTGGCTGAAAGGCTTTGTAGATGGAGCTGTAAATTCCTTTCGAGAAGAAGGTTGGAGAAACTCGTTGACCTGTGAGAACAAGAGGTTCGAAGCTGTGCTAAAAAGGAATGGAAAAGGGTGGTTCATTATGGTCACCGAACTCTTTGGTTTTAACAAAAAGCAAGTGATGTGTATTCCAGAAGGTCTGAAGCGAAGAGGGTGGGCTTCTTTCGCTTCTAATCTTCAGGCTTTTCTCTTGGAGGTCGTAGGTAGAGTAGAAGAGGCCCCTGGCTCGAAGGTTTGTTCTGTGCTCCGCCCAAAGCTTCACCCTGAAGTTTTGGTGTCCAGCTCGTCTGTCATCCGACGAGTAGCAGTGGAAGAAGGGAGAGGGAGCTGGGAGAAGAGGGTGGTTTTAGTGGCAGAAAGGGTGTTAGAAGATTGGACGAAATTTTTAGAAGTTTTAACAGAGAGGTTGGGATCAGAGGAAGATGTTTTGTTGCTACCTTTTGCTGAAAAGAAAGCCCTACTAGATATTGGAAGTAAGACTTTGTTCTTCAATTCTTTCCTTGTAGAAGGAAGCCTGATTAAGGTCCAGAATTGGGCTCTAGATTGCAACGAAGTTGAACCCAGAGCCGGTAGCTTTTGGATTAAACTTCTTGGTCTTCCCTTCAACCTTTGGAATGACCTTATTCTGGGGAAAATTGCTAGAGCAATGGGTGGAGTTCTGTTGGAGGCTAACTTAAGCAACTTGAGAGCGGTGGAACTTAAGGTTGCTGGGATCAATCCGGAGAACTTGCCGCGGATCTTCGAAGTCCTCTCAGAAGAAGCTTGGCACAAGGTCTGGCTAGTTTCAGAAGTTTTAGCTTTGCTTTGGGGAAGACGACCGGAGGTTGAAGAATCTGACAAGCTCGCAGGGGGGTGTACACGTGGCCTTCAGGGGCTGGCGGGTAAGTCTGTTGAGTGTGGGCGTTTTACAGAGGAAGGGGAACAGTGGCAGGGGTGTTCCAAGACTCAAAGCCTTCCTATTTTGGCTTCTTTTTCAATTTTTTTTGAAGAAGGGTTGTGTAAAGAGGGTGGCCCATCCTATGCTGACGTGGTTAAGTTGGGAAAGAGCGGTTCGCGCGCTAAGTCTCTCTCCGAACCGGCTCTAAGAATGGTCGAGCCGGTCGGGCCAGTGGGTGAACTTACTTGCGGATTTAAAAGCCCACGTGACAACTTAAGTCATCACGTGGGGCGGGGCAGGCATGGGACGATGATAGATGACCTCTTTCATCTATCATTGTCTAAGTCTTGCCCTCTCGACTGTGGAGGGGCGAAATCTGCGAACAAGGCTAGAGAGCGCCAGCCTCTGTGCTGGGTCCGACGAGCAGCCGACGACAAGCAAAATCACAACCTTTCTGATCGCCCGAACCCGCACTATTCGAGAGGTAGACCAGAAGAGAAAGAAGATGCTGATCAAGGATGGTTGAGCTGCGGTTCAGATTCTGATCATGTTGATAGTTCAGACGACTGTGGGAGTTCAGGCAGTGCGGCAGTTGAAGCTCTACCTAAAGATCAAAACAGCGATTCTTTTAGCTTGGACTGTTTGTTCTTAGGGGATTCGGTGGGGGAAGGAAAGGTGGAGGGGGAGGAGCGGGTGTTTGATTTTAACCCATTACTGGCTGAGCCCCCCTCAGTTCTAGTGCTTTGCAAGAGGCCGAAAAGGAGGTTGCTCGGGTCTTCTCAGAGCAGAACAAGGGTACTTCACAGAGAGGTACATACTTGGGTACAGAAAGGGGTCTTTGTGTTGATACAGTGACAGGGATTTCCCTCCCCCATCTCTGGGAGACAGAGTGCTCTGTTTTCCCAAAAAAGAAAGTGACTATCTCTCCTTCGCCTGTGCTCTCTCCTCTCTTCTCTACCTCAGGTAAATCCCTCAACTCTGTCAATTCAGTTTTGGATACTGATGAGCGCTCTGTATCTCTTGTACCAGATTCTCTTCCCAACCAAGAGTCAGAAGCCCCTAGTCTGAAAGCCACATTGAGTCTACAAGGGGGGGAAGTGGGTGAGGAATCATGCAGAGAGACATTAATTAGGGAAATCTTAGAAAGCCTCTTGGGCGAAGTGGAAAGGAAGAATTTGCAGAGAGGGAGCCTGGAGGGGACAAACAGGGTTGTGGTCGGAGGTAAAGTGAGAAGGAACAAGAAGCTTCCTAGGAGTGAGGAGAGTGCTTCTTTAGGGAAAGAGGAAACTTTTGGGGAAGAGTCAGTTGCAGAGTTTGTGAAAAAGTTGGGGTGCAACCTGAAGAACCCGAATGACCTAAAAGCCTACATGCCAAATAAAGAGGACAGCAAGATGAAGTTCAGAAGGCTGAGTGAAGTGGAGAGATTAAAAAAAGATATTGAGGGGGACAAGAAGTTCGAAGTGAAAGGGATTAGAAGAAAAGGGTCTAAATAGTTCTTGGAGGAATTAGGGTTAAAGCCTTTAGTTTTCAATGAGAATTCTAAGTTGGAATGTGAGGGGGTTGGGCAGCTTTAAGAAGAGAGCAACAATCAAAAGGTAATTAAGAAGTTCAATCCGGACGTGGTTATGCTTCAAGAGTCCAAAAGAATGGATTTTGATTGCAGCTGGGCAAGGAGTGTGGAGTTCTAGAGGTATTAAATGGGTGGCTGCTCCTTCGTGGGGTTCCTCGGGAGGAATTGTGACCCTGTGGAAAGAAGAGATTCTCTTAGGTGTGGAGGAGCTAATTGGAGATCACTTCGTCTCCCTGAAGTTCAAACAGGTGGCCAATGGGTATGAATGGGTTCTAACAAATGTGTATGGCCCCAATGATTATAGGCAAAGGGAGAAATTATGGGAAGAATTGAGTGGCATTAGAGGCCTTTGGGATGGACCCTGGTGTGTGGGAGGGGACTTTAATGTAGTGAGATTTATGGAGGAAACCAACAACCCCAGACAGAGAGTGACAACAAGTATGAGGAAGTTCAACTAATTTGTGGACTCTTTTAATCTCAAAGAACTTCCCTTCCTATATAATAACTTCACTTGGTCCAACCTTCAATCTCAGCCAATTTGCTCTAAGTTGGACAGATTTTTGTTTTCAATTGATTGGGAGGATCATTGGGGCAACATTTCTTCTAGGGCTCTCCCTAGACTCACTTCAGACCACTGGCCAATAGTTTTGGTCAAGGAGGAATTAAGAGGAGTAGGGCCTACCCCTTTCAAGTTTGAAAATATGTGGTTGTCTCATCCGGGTTTCACTGAGAAAATCAGAGAGTGGTGAGAGCAAGCGAATCCGGTAGTTGATTGGGAGGGAATGAGGTTCCACAAGAAACTCCAATACCTAAAATCTCAATTAAAGGAGTGGAATATGTTGGAATTTGGAAGATTAGAAGAGACAAAGCAAGTTCTGGTGGAGCAAATTGAGGATTTGGAACTGAAGGAAGAGAGAGGCCCCTTTGGAGAGGAAGAAAGGAAGTTGAGATGGGTTTTAAGGAGGAAGTTGGAGGACATCCTGATCAAGGAGGAAATCAGTTGGAGGCAAAAATCTAGGTGTAAGTGGCTAAGGGAGGGAGACAGAAACACAAGGTTTTTCCATTCAGTGGCAAATGGAAGGAGAAAGAAGAATTACATCTCTAACTTGGAAGTCGATGGAGCAGTCTTGTCTCACCCGGTTGAAATTGTAGAGGCCCTAGTAAATCACTTCAAGTTTATTTTTAGAAGGCCTACGAATGAGAGAGTGTGGTTGGAGGGTTTGGACTGGCCGACTCTTAGTGCAGAGAAGCGAGAGTGGCTAGAAAAAAGATTCGATATGGAGGAGGTAAAGGAAGCAATTTTCTCTATGGATAGGACAAAAGCTCCGGGTCCAGATGGGTTCACAATGGCCTTTTACCAAGATTGCTGGGATATCTTGGAGAATGATCTTGCTTCGGTCTTTTAGGAGTTCCACAGGAGGGGTGTGATAAACCTGGGATTGAACTCAACTTTCATTGCCTTAGTCCCAAAGAAGAAAGATGCCTCCCAACCAAAAGATTTTAGACCTATTAGTCTGGTGACTAGCTTGTACAAAATCATTGCTAAGGTGCTGTCTCTTAGGATAAAGAAGGTGCTCCCCTTTATTATTGCACCCAACCAAAGTGCTTTTGTGGAGGGAAGACAGATCACCGATCAGATCCTCATTGCAAATGAGAGCTTGGAGAGCTTTAGAAAGTCAAAGAAGAAGGGAGTGGTCTGCAAATTGGATCTGGAGAAGGCTTTCGACTTGGTTGATTGGTCATTCTTGATGGAGGTGTTGAGGAGTTTTGGTTTTGGTGACAGGTGGTGCAAGTGGATCTGGGGCTGTGTTAGGACTTGCCATTATTCTATCTTGGTGAACGGGACTGTGGTGGACTTCTTTCCGGCGTTGAGAGGTCTAAGACAAGGAGATCCTCTTTCCCCTTTTCTTTTCACCCTTATTGTTGATGTGTTTGGGCGATTGATCCATAGAGCAGACTCGAGGAATCTGATAAGAGGGTGGAGAGTAGGAAGGGAGGAGGTTCCCTTAACTCTTTTTCAGTTTGCAGATGATACTATCCTTTTTTGTGAAGGAGGGAACCTCAGTTGGATCCGGAATCTAAAGTTGACAATACAACTTTTCGAGCAGATTTCTAACCTCAAGGTAAACTTCGACAAGAGTTGTGTGGTGGGAGTGAATGTGAATGAAAGAGACCTAAGGGAATCTGCAGATGAGCTAGGTTGTGCTATTACGGATTGGCCCCTGACTTACTTGGGCCTTCCTTTAGGAGATAATCCTAAGAGTGTCAGCTTTTGGGCTCCGGTAGTGGAGAGGTTTGAGAAGAGGCTAGCGGCCTGGAAGAGGAGTTATCTTTCTTTAGGTGGAAGAGTCTCTCTCATTAAATCTACCCTAGCTAACCTTCCTGTTTACTTTTTGTCAGTGTTTAAGATCCCCTCAAAGGTTTCAAACCTTTTGGAAAAATTAATAAGGAACTTTCTCTGGGAGCCTGGAGAGGAGAGGAGAGATCATAGGGTGAGTTGGGAGGTGGTCTCTAGGTGTAAATAGGAGGTCTAGGGATTGGTAATTTCAAGAAAAGGAACATGGCTCTTCTAGGGAAGTGGTTGTGGAGGTTCTCTTTGGAAAGGGATAAATTGTGGACTAAGATTGTGGCTAGCATTTATGGGTTGGAAGACAATGGCTGGCATCCTGGAATCTTGGCAAGGGCTTCAACAGCTTCTCCTTGGAAATCCATCCACAATCTGCTTCCAGTTTTCTCCCCTTGGATCAGGTATGGTCTAAACTCTGGTAACCGAATAAATTTCTGGGAACATCTTTGGGTCGGGGATTCTCCTCTGAAAGACAAGTTTCCTTCCTTGTATGCTCTTTCAGACTTGAAAAATGAATCCATTTCTTCTTTCTTAGTCCCTTTAGCTTCCACTTCGGGCTTTGGTTGGAACCTTGGCCTGCGTAGGGCAAGTAGGGATACGGACTTGGATAGCCTGGTAGCTCTGCTACCCTCCCTTGAGGGTGTCTTCCTAAACCCTGCTAAGGAAGACACCAGATTTTGGACCCTTTCTAGCTCTGGTACCTTTTCTTGTGCTTCTTTCTTTGAAACTTTAACTCAGCCTCCTACCCCCCTGGGGTTGTCCTTTCCAGTTAAGGAAATTTGGAGCAGACCTATTCCTCCTTGGGTGGGGTTTTTTTGTTGGGAAATTTTCCTGGAAAGAATCAACACTTTAGACTTACTCCAAAGAAAGAGACCTAACTATTGTTTACTTCCTAATAGATGTGCTCTTTGTAAAGCTAATGGGGAATCTGGCTACCACCTCATGGTCTCTTGTAAGGTTGCTAAATCTGTTTGGGAGTGGGTTTTCTCCCGTTTTGGGTGTTCTTGGTATCCTCCGGAGACTGTCCAAGGTTTGTTTTCCCCGTCTTTTTTCAGTTGGCCTAAGAAGCGAGGGAAGACTATGTGGAGGTGTATTAGGGCAGCGGTTTGCTGGTCTTTGTGGGAAGAAAGAAACTCACACATATTTTCTGACAAGGAAAAAACTTTGGAAGACTTGTTAGACCGAATCCTTATAAGAGCGGTCCACTGGCTAAAATCTTTGAGTCATTTTCAGATTGTCCTATGGATGACTTGCTAAGAAACTGGAAAGAGATTGCTTCCACTGCAAGATGCAAGAGGACTCTTTGTCCGTTCTGGTCCTTTCCCCCCTCGGGCTTTATAAAGCTGAATTTTGATGGCAGCAGTGTAAGGAATCCAGGGCCCTCTGGGATTGGAGGAGTCTTCAGGAATGAGGAAGGGATTGTTACTGCTTTATTCTCTGGCCCTATTGGAGAAGGTGACTCTCTTAGGGCTGAGATCCTTGCAGCGCTTGAAGGAATTCGAAGAGCAAAAGATCAAAATATTAGCCGTTTGATTCTGGAAGGTGACTCGAAGGTGGTGGTTAATTGGTTGAAGACAGAGGACAGTGGTTTG
This sequence comes from Nelumbo nucifera, assembly GCF_055504915.1. NCBI lineage: Eukaryota > Viridiplantae > Streptophyta > Magnoliopsida > Proteales > Nelumbonaceae > Nelumbo > Nelumbo nucifera. The sequence goes on along the minus strand of NC_142651.1, from coordinate 55,422,727 downwards.
TGGAACTTTAACAATGAGAAAAAACAGTTCTTATGGCTGGGTAGGGACATAGAGATTCAGTACAGCTGGGTGAAGAGGAGTGCCAACTCATTTGCGGATGGGTTGGCCAAGCAAGGAGTGACTAGGGAGGCTGTTTTCTGGGTTAGTTTTTAATTTTCTTTGCTTTCCCTGAGTTTTCTGTTTCTTGGGGAGCTAAGTTATTTTATCTCCCTCTGTATTCCTTTCCCTCTATTCTCTTAATTTAATGAAATTGATGTTATTGATAAAAAAAAAAAGTCATACGAAGCACTATTTAAGAAGTCTAACATCCAGCAATGACAGTCATACATAAATGTCTGTGTCTAGCCCATCCTTTTCTCTGCTCTATCCCTGAGATGAGTTATTTTCTATTTTTCTGTTGTCTTTAGGAATAAAGTTAATTGTCTTAAAGGGTTATAGTAGTTTGAGTCATATTAGAGCAGTTTTAGAATTTTGAAAAGTTGAAAATGCAATCATGTCACCTTTCTTTCAGATCTTTTTTTTTTTAATCTTTTCTGATTGGAAACTGTAACTTTCATTCAAAAATTCATTAACATATTACATATCACACACTCCAAAAAGTGGAGTGTTGATCCCATATATCCACTATTACTATATAGCCCAAAAAAGTTCACCCTTGGTTATTCCTTGCTTAGCTAATGCATCAGCCAAGCCATTGGCTATTCTTCTGACCCATTTGAATTCTGCTTCAATTTCCCTTGTGAGACTTCGTATTTCTCTCATGGGTTGCCTATGGTTCCAGATTCTGAAATTTCCAGCATTTATCCAATCTTTCAGCCTGTTTTTCAAGGGTTAAAACTTGTTTAGGGGATTGGAGGGGTGTTAAGGGATAAGGATGGGAGTATTATAGCTTTGTTCTGGGGTCTGGTTGGCCTTGGGGACTCCACTAGATCTGAATTTCTTGCTTACTTTATGGTATTCAAAAGGAAAAAGATTTGAATCCGGAGTGGTTGGCTCTATAGAAGGGGACTCTCAAGTGGTGGTTGATTGGCTAAAGGATGAGAAGGTAGCCTGGACTTACATAGATGCTGTTAAGATGATTAAATTAAATGGTCAACAAAGGAAATGGCAATCACAATTCAGTGAGTGCCAAGGACGGGGAATGGGTTGGCTGATTCTTTAGCTAAACAGGGGGTAAATAAGGTGCATTTGTACTGGGTTCAATTTCAATCTCTTTCAAAGGGTAATCCTACCCCATTTTCTGGATAATCTTTGTACTTATCTGTTTATATTTATGAAATGAAATCTTATTATCTATCAATAAAGAAAAGGATTAAAACTTGTTTGTTTTTTGTGATATTGATGTAACAAGTAAGTTATTGAGTTATCTAACAGGCCAAGATCTTGTCTACCCAGCTTCTTTGAGTCAGTCAGGACCATTTCACTGATTGACTGTCAGTTTGTGATGACTGATGAGATTTGGGTCTTCTATTTATTTAGGCCACTTTTGGAATTGTTTTGTTGTTTGGTATATAGTAGGATCAGACGATCAGTAGAGCAGTATTTGATTTTCTCTATGGGTTACTTATAGGTCCACCTTTAGTCACGTAACAGTTGAAGTTTGTTCCGTACCAGTTTCCTGGTTGAATTTGAAGTCTCTGAAGGGAGGTCTACGTCCTTGTATTTAATCTATCAATAGAATATTTGTAATTGAACTGTTAGAGTTGAGTTAATGGAATAAATTTTTGTTTTTCCTGAAGTTACCTGTAAGAGTGTATCTTTTTCTTAATCTCTTTCTTCCCTCTTCACCTCTAAAATTCAATGTTTTTTTTTTCTTTGTTCTCTTTCTCTTTTCTATTTAGATCTGAATCCCTTTCTTTTGTAATCCAGATCTTCAATTCTTTTTCTTTACCAACCATGTAAATCCCCAATTGGACTTTCTCCATTTATCCTACATCATATTCCTCATTTAGCTTTTATATATTATAAATCTTGTGGTTGTTTTCGATTTCATTCATTGGTTATTTTTTATTCTGTATGTTTTACATTAATTTGTTATATATTCATTTCATAGTTTCAGACAAAATTGAGAACTTCCGTTACCTTATTAATATTTTATTGTTTTCCAAATTATCTAATTTATTTTTATCAATTTTGATGGTAAATCCGAAGTTTCAGGAAAATTGAGTGGATGAAACTACATAATATTAGAGAAGATTCTCAGATTTGTCAGCAATAAACATAAGTAGAATAGTTTTTTTTTTTGGAAAATTTACTCAAAATTGAAGTTTTGCTAAATAAAATAGTACTGGTTGAAACTTTGACTCTTTTTCTCATTCTAGGTGGTAGATTTTAACTAAAACAGAATATATATTATATGTGTATTAATTTAGGATTGTTCCACTATTCTTCTATGGTTTTCTTGGCAGATCTAATTAGATTATTAGATGTTGGTGGGTAAATTGAGGTCAAAGAAAAAAAACATATGTTGAATCAGATTGAGCCAGCATGGCCCTGTTTTTGTGTTTGTTTTAGGCAATGTTTTAAAATGCGGAGGCGTTACGCAAGGCGTTCCACTACCTAGAGGCGTGAGTCGTAGTTCAGAACGCAAGAGGCGTAAGCCTCCCGAACATAAGCCTCCTTGAGAGGAGGGGGTTAGGAGGAGGATGAAGAGGATGGGGGGATCTCTTTTTTTTTTATTTTTAATAAAAATCTTTTATATTAAGAAGAATAAAGATGCATAACATTAGTTCAAAGGGGGGGGTCTTGTCGAAGCGGAGGCGAGCTCGCGAGGCAAACCACTTTCTTTCCCCTTATCTTTCCTTTTCTCTTTTTTTCTTCTCTTTCTTTTTCTTTCCCTTCCCTTTTTTTTCCTTTCCTTTCCTTTCCTTTTTTTTTCTTTTTTCTTTTTTTTTGTCTTTTTATATCAGATGTGCATGAAGCGCATGAGGCGTATGCCTCTAGCACGCCTCATGCATACGCCTCATGAAAAAAGCACAAGAGGTGTACGCCTCAGCGGTGCCAGCGCCTCTGGCATACGCCTTAGGGCGTTTTGGGAGCGCCTCACCTGGAGGTGCGCCTCACCTGGAGGTGCGCCTCACCTGGAGGTGCGCCTCCAGGCGTATGCCTCTAGCATGCCTCATGAAAAAAGCACAAGAGGCGAGGCACCTGAGGCGTACGCCTCAGAGGTGTCAACGCCTCTGGCATACACCTCAGGGCGTTTTGGCAGTGCACGGCTCCAGGCGTACACCTCCCACACCGTTTAAAACACTGGTTTTAGGAAGACTTATTCATGCAATATTATATTGAATTCATTTAACACTCCAGGCGTACACCTCCCACACCGTTTAAAACACTGGTTTTAGGAAGACTTATTCATGCAATATTATATTGAATTTATTTAACATTATGCTTTATATTTTTTTATTAAGAATGCCAAAATATGATTTTATGGTCTCTTACATGTTTTTTCAATTTTGTTTTTGTTTACATATACCCATTCATGGTAATATGTGGCTCCAGTATATATTTAACAAAAGACATTAAAAAGACATATACCATATGCTGCTACAGCTAGGGGCGTTCACGGTCCAGTTCGGTGCGGTTTGGAGATCTCAAGCCAAACTAGTAAAATATGGTCTGAGAAATTCTCAGACCAAACCAAACTGTTTTATTACAGTTTGGTGCAGTTTCTAATATGGTTTGGGCCATTCTATTGGGCTTTACCCAATTAGAAACCCCAAACATATATGTTTGCATAAATGACAAATGTAGTCATTTAGTCACCGTAAAATCATTGAATCATCGTAATTGGTATGCTATGTAGAGTTTGGATTTCCTCCTCACACCCACCTCCATAGCACGTTGCAGCTGCACATTGGGAACATCTCCCATACTTGTATGTTTTCATTTGTGGGAGATGCTCCCAATGCTTGGCTACAAGTGCTGTGAGGACCATTTTTTGAGGAGGAAATCTGGATTCTGCTATGCAAGCATCAAATTTGGTTAGAACATTATATTTTTAAGGCCTTAAGATCAATTCCATTAATCACGCAAATGACTTAGTTTCAACGTGGACTATTTGAGAGTTTAGAGAGTTTTGGTTGGTTTGGTTTAGTTTCTAAAGTTCAGGAAACTGAACTGAAACTGTAAACCAAAACTTAAAAAGAATCTCAAACTGAACCAAACATTTCAAAGTCCAAGACAAATCAAACCACCAATTTCAGTTTGGTTCTGTTCGGTTTGGCAGTCTGGACCGTATAATGAACACCTACCTAGAGATCTTTCATGGCAGCTTCTATCATCCTAATTGTAGGCTATTTCACTATTGATCCATAAAAACTGTACGCTATTTCACTGGACTCCCAAACAAGCATGCATGCTTTTACAAGCATAAATAATTGATTGCTTCTTGACACATCTTTCGTTTGTTTTCTCAACTAACTCCCCTTCCATGCAGGGGAAGAAGGTGAAGGTGCCAACTTTTCTTGTACCAGCTACCCAAAAGGTTAGTGACTCATCTTTCATGTTATGAAGTTGTTAATGGGGTCAGTTTTATATATCAAAGAAGAAGTTTATATTATAATTAAAAGATGAATCTAATTGATGGACTTTTTGTATCTATCTATTATAAATTTGCCAGGTCTGGATGGATGTATATAGTCTTCCAGTTCCAGGATCTGGTGGGAAGACTTGCTCCCAGATATTTGAAGAAGCTGGTTGTGATACACCTGCAAGTCCTAGCTGTGGTGCTTGCTTAGGTGGTCCCAGAGACACTTATGCACGTATGAATGAACCCCAGGCAAGTTATCATTTTTCTTAAAGATTCAAAGGGACTACTGCTGATTAAATGGATACAAATCGAACCCTCTCCATCCTAAAGGACCTAAACTACTATTGCATATAAAAAATGGAGATGAAGTTAGATTCATGACATCACACAAGGAAATGATGAGCTTTGGTTTCATTGTCTCATGAGTGAAATATCATCTTCATGTGGCTCAACGTCCCATCTTAATAACCTTCAACCAGTGACTGGTTTTTGGGAGAAGCCAAATATTTTTCTTTTCTTTTTTTTTTGTTTGATATATATTGTAGAGTTCTTTATTTTGTTGTGATGCACTTGAGAACCATGGATGGACTTACATGACTCGTTGACATAATATTCGGTTTTTAAACTCTTACATGCGACTGTACATTGCAGGTTTGTGTTTCAACAACAAATAGGAATTTTCCTGGCAGAATGGGGCATAAAGAAGGCCAAATATATCTTGCTTCTCCATATACAGCTGCAGCATCTGCCTTGACTGGCTTTGTTACAGATCCGAGAGAGTTCTTGCAGTAATTGACTTAATGATAATATATGTTATAATCACTGTGCACTACTAAAATTATGTCGGACTTCAAAAAAAATAATTTTTTTTTGGGGGGTCGGGGGCGGGGGGGGGGGGGGGGGAGAGGGGGTTAATATCGAGTTTTCAGTTTAGTTCTACATGTTAGTTTCTTTGTTGAAATTTTACAGGGGTAATATATTTGGTCAATGGAGGAATGTATTAGTCTGAACATATTTGTAGAATGACATTAAATAATATTAGTGTGAGAATAATGAGATAATGTGATGGCTTTTGATTAACGAAGGCCTTGTGTGATTAGGCTGTGTATGGGCTCTTAAAAGCCTTATGAAGCGCAGGAAAGCTCTCCATAGTTTGGCAAGATGCTTAAAAGCCAGAGCCCAAAAGAAGCTTGAGTTCAGAAAAAGACCAAAAGAAGTTGATTTCAATTGAAACTCTTTCCAATTTCTTGTGTTGGCTTGTGGGTTTCCATGATAAATTTAGAAATCTTTCCAACCCAGTTGACTATTATTTATAAGGCAGTCAGGAGACACACCCGTTGGTCATTTTGCACTGTCATGAGACCAAAAACGAGTGTTTGGAGGACAAAATTACGAAACAGGTTTTACAAATTTTATCATATTTATGCCAATACCATTTCCAGTAACATATTTATGTCATGCATGCTACGTGCTCATAGTAATTTAAACATTCCAATGAAGATCCAAGGGTTTTGATGCTTCTACAATCTGATCTTTAGTCTTGACTAGACTAAAAGCGCTTAGGGGGTAGATCGGCCTTAAACCGGCCCTTGTGATATTTTGAACCTGGCGTAAAAGCGCTTGAGATTATGTTGAGTGGATTCAACTAGCTCTAGCCTTTAGTCTTGACTAGACTAATATTATAATATATATTATATATAATTAATAATTTTATACAATTAAATAAGATTATGAATTATTATTGTTTGTTTTCCCCAATAATATTTTCTTTTGGGACTCAGATTTTTAGTTGAGCTTGAATGGATGGGCCAACCTAGCTGAGCAAAACCCGTGATTGACAAATTCTTTCCAAGCTATCTCTGAGCTTGCCACCATGATTTGCACAATTCAGAGCAGAAATATGATTAATTCATGCATGAGAAAAGCCCAAGCCAGGCTGCGCAAAGCCCGGCTAATGTACAGCCTTTCGTGGCTCATCAAAAGTGGCTTTTACTTCTGTAAGCACCCCCAAGATGTGAGCAAGAGATTCATTGTCTAACAAATCAGAAACCGGCTTTATACATTCAAAGATAACCCTAAATTTGTTGCGAGGAAGTTTTGGTTTGGAGAACACTTAAATAATTTGATATTCGGTGTTGAAAGGCTTGGACCAGACTAGACAGTTGAACCGGTGGCTGAATGAATTTTCTGGATTCTGGTTAAATGATGGTTTTCACGATTTGATGGACTAATTGCCCAGTTAACCAGTAAAACCGTGATTCATTGAACATTCTGGTTTTATGTCCGGTCCAAGTGATCAAAACTTTTATTTAGTGGAAAACCCTTTTGTTTAATCAATTTCATTTATTCCTTTAAAGTTCCTTTCATCCTCAACCTGACTCTTGATCCAACTTTAATTTCTTTTTTTCTTTTTCTTTTCTTTGCTGGAACTGCCTTTTGTTCTGACCAAATCTATTAGGTTGTGTTTGGTTTTGAAAGAAAAGGTAAGGAACAGAAGGGAAAGGTAGGAAAAGCTATATAAGGTTTATATATGTTTTGAAAATGATAATTATTCTCTTGTTTTTTGACAGTATTGTATGTTTTTCTTTTTCTTTTTTATTTATTTACCAACATTTCCATGCAGATACAGAGCCAATGCATTTTTCTTCAAATGAAAGAATCTATACTTATCCTTGCAAAATACAGTTCTCATCAAACACCACAGAACAAGGGCTGGCTCGTTGGTGTGTTAGTTGGTTTGTTCCAGTGTTGATGCAGAATCAAATCCCATAATCAGCACATTGGTCTCAGTTTGGAAAGAGTACAAATACGAATATGTACAGTGCAAATACCAAAAAAAAAAAAAAATCAAACACCACAGATATCTTCGATCTGAAAAAAAAAAAAAGTCAAACACCCCAACCCAACTTAATGTTAAAGTGGGCATCTGTTATAAAGTTGCAATTCTTGTCTCTCAATTGATTTTCTCTCTCTCTCTCTCTCTCTCTCTCTCTCTTCTTTTCATTTCTTTTTATCTCTGGGCGCCCAAAAACTATTCCCTTGGCAAATTGGTTAGTTGGGGCTCACTCTTTTGGTAGACAAGAATATTTGCTCCTTTATAAGGATACAACCTGTGTTTCATCTTTTCTTTGTGCCTTTTTCTTTTCATAAGGTCAATTAATATGCTCAAAGACTATCTTTATCCTTGCCAAAAGAAAGAATATGCAGTGAAACTTTCCTTTTTTTAGTGGTTTGATACTCTGGGACAATTCCTTGGAGAGAAGAATTTCCAATGAAAAATGAAAAAGAGGGAAATTACCAAAAGAGAACAATTATATTAAATATTGCCTCAAGGTTTATTGCTTTTAAAGGTTCAGGTTCTTAAAATAATTGTTTTCTTTTCTTTTTTTTTTTTTTTTTTTGGGGGGGGGGGTACAAAACATTACGCAATGCAAATTATCATTTCAATTACTATTGAAAATAGATAACTTTACCCTTCTCACAAATGTGACTGGTTTAGATAGGAAGGGTTCGTTCCATATGTCCAAATTCAGCCATTTTTTTTGGATAATTTTCAAATAAAATCAATTGAACTGAATTTATAGAAGGATAAAGTTGTTAATTTCTACTTTCCTGCAGTCATGAAATGGTGGTTTATATGTCACCATATTCATCCCTCAAAGCTATTATATTAAGATCTTTAATCCTTGTTTTTCAGTTGAACCCCCTACCCCTAAGTTTACTCTAGGTGGAGGGGTGTTCACCTTAATTTTAATAAAATACCATCTTGAGTTCAGCCAAGTTCCACTCCTAATGTCAAATTACGGGGGTGTTCGACAATGTGAATGGTCTTCTTTTCTAAAACAAAAACAACTGCCATGTCAGAAAAATGAATATATTTTTGCTAATTTGGTAGTTTTTTTTTGTTTTAAAAAAATAAAACTATTTACATTGTCAAACACCCACTAAGACTTTTTGACCAACAGTTAAAAATCATATTTGGTAGGTTCTACCCAGAACCGAATGGAACTGACCCCAAACTGGCCTTGAAACCCAATCTGTTATAGGGTAGAGTATAGTTCCAAATTCATGGAACCGACCCCCATCTTGGTAGGTTCCAAGGTTTAGGGGTTTACCCTACCCAAACTGACCTTGATTGGCCTTGGTGGAACTTGCCTTGAAATAAACCCCAAAATATATAGTTTTGGGGATGTGAAGATTTGAACCCAAGCGCTCATGGTTACAAAGGCCATTGTCTCATTTGACCATTGAGTTACGCAAGTTATTTGATCATTTGTTTTAATTTTAATATTTGAATGTGTATGATAAGTAATGTAAAAGGTAATGTTTACAAAATTTAAGTTTAAATTATAATTTTTGAACATATAATGATAATCTACATATTAAGTTACTCAGTTTAATCAATAACAATAATATAAATTTTAAACTATATAATATATTTATTGAAAATCAAGTTTTTAAAGAACATGCTTCCTTTTTTTTTACTAGTATTTGTGTACGTACATGACACATTTTGTGATGTTGATAGTATATAATATAATTCCAGAATTGTTTTGCAATTTTTTTACTATTTCTACACCTATAAAAATTATTCTTATTTATCACATTTATTATGGTTCATTAATATAAAGATATGTCCAAATAAAAATCTTGCAAAGGTAACGAGAATTAATAAAGTTCTTATTATTCTTATTTATTATGGTTCATTAATAAAATCAACAAAATTAAAAAAAATTAATAATTTTGATCAATTACCTTCATCAGAATTTTATTTGAATTCTCGTTACCTTTGAAAGAATTAACTTCTATATGATAAATCCAAATTCAGCTTCTTCAATCGCTAAAAACCTTATAATGAATTGCTATGAAAAATATCACTTGCTCTTGCAGATATCTTGCCATCCAATGATGTGGGATTTAAGGTAATGAAAATGAAAAATTAATCCACCATATGTTGGAACTAAAGAAGAGAAAACCATTTGATACCTTAATGATCAAGAACTGAACCAATGAAAATATGTTTTTAAAAAAACAAGAAATAGTTTAAAGAATAAATTTCTCATCCATTTGCAAGTTGGAAATCTCTTCATGGTGGTTAATGTAGTTCAACATTGGCTATTTAGAGCATAAGATGTACTTTCAGTTTTTTTTTTTATTTAAATAAATGAAAGGATAAATTGCTAAAACCTCCTGTAAAATTTTTGATCATTGCTGAACACCCCCTAAAGTTTGGTAAATGCAATCACCTCCCATGAACTTTTTGACACAGTTACAAGTAGACCCTTTTGTTAGAATCTTCTAATAAAAAGCAAAAAAATGTCCAAAATACCCATGTAGTTACTTTTGACCAAAATATTTATTTTCCAATTTTTTTCTTCGTATCAATCACTACCCCAATTAAGGGTGTCAATGGACCGGTTTTGGACTGGACCCCATTCAGTCCAAAATCAATTTGAATGGATTGGATGGACCAAAAAGACATAGTGGATTGGACTAATCCGGTCCAAAATATTTATTAGATTGGATTGGACCTGGTCCATCCATAATAAATTTATATTGGATTTGGTTAAATTAAGCCATTATCTGGTCCATTGATATAAGATAAGAATATAGGTGTCAATGGACTGGGTTTGGGTTGAAACCAATCTAAATTAAAATGAATTTGAACAAATTGGATGGTCCGAACCTTGAATTGGACCGGTCCAAAATGGTCCAAATTATTTATTGGATTGGATTGGACCTGGTCCATTTGTAATGGACTCACATTGGACTGGATTGGATTGTACCAAATCTAGTACAATTGACATCCCTAACCCCAACCCTTCTAATCTCTTTTTCGGAATTGATGTATTTTCTAAATTTTCCCTTCATATCAATTGCTCAAAGGTAAAATTGCAACTTTAAACTCTCTTTTTTTGTTGTTAATAACATTTATATTGTTTTATTTATAAATCAACCTTAATAAAAATTACATGGGCATTTTGGACATTTTCATGCCTCTTGTTAGAGGATTTTACAAAGGGGGTCTATTTGCAATTGTGCCAAGGAGTTTAGGGGAGGTGATTGTAATTACCAAACTTGGGGGAAGTTTGTGCAATGGTCAAAAACTTCAAGGGAGGTTTGAGCAATTGCCATTGTTTGTTTTCCAATTATTGAACAAAAAGAGGGATTTTTGTGTGTTTTTCCTAACAAGCATTAAATGAGAATGTTAAGTAACATTTTTGCCATTGGCTTGTTTTACAATTATGAACGAAAATAATGGAGTTTTGTGCCTTCTTTGTAAGAAGCATTAAATGAGAAAGAAGAGTCATTTCATGATAAACATTAAATAAGAAAACAAAATTACATATTTATCATTGCTCATTAGAAAGAACAGGTTCCACAGGTAGACCCTGGAATCGACCTATGAACCACCACAGCCAGAATTGACCCTGAAGGTAGGTTTCAGTTCCGAAAACTTGAAACTGATCTCTACAGTACAGGGTATGTTCTAGGTTCTGCCATGGAACCGAACCAAAGTGACCCATGCTCACCCTTAATATTTGGTGAAAGTTGTTTCAATTTGAAATAGGGACAGTAGCTCTACATCAAGTTTCATGTACAAGGACAATTGAAGAAACAAGATTCAGGGGTGGAGATCAAACTATTATGCTGTGTTTGGTTTAAAGGAAAAAGTAGAGAAAGGAAGGGAAAGGCAGGGAAACCTTTACAAACCTTGTATGGGTTTCCCTACCTTTCCTTTCCTTTCCCTACTTTTTCTTTTAAACCAAACACAGCCTTAAGGTTTGGTTTTTGAAATTTCAAGAAGTCTTGACTTGAAAACATATGTTAGTAAATGGAAAATAAATGAAAATGACAAATTAATACAGATACAACAAGGATTGGAGTGATGTGACCATATACTTGCACGAGAGTTATGGGCCTTGATCCCTATTTATATTGTTTTCTTTGTTGGAAAGTTGGGGTTCACAACTAACCTGAACGTCTCTTGGCTTAGTTCACTCCCTCTTACAAGTGTTTCTAAGGACTAGGCTTCCTCTAAGAACTTGTCATTAGTCCTTGACTCTATCCAAGCCAAGCCGATTCATGTTGGCTTCACAAGAGTCTTTAAACAGTCTTGTTTCTTTATGTGATTAAATCAAAACACATGTATTTATAATTAAAAACAATTTTATTTGAAATAAGAAAAAATAGTTTGAAACATTTTGTGTTGTGTGTGTACATTGGCCAAATTACTTCCACTCCCAACCATGGATCTCGAGGGGCTATAGTCACTTGTTCCTTCATCTCCCACTTGGTCATCAAGGCTCGAGATGATCAAGGTGCTTTCAGCCCCATTGAGGATGGGTGTGAAGTCTTTCACATCGATGGGCTTTAATTTGTAAGTGAATTGGCAACCATATACTTTGTGGGCACATATTCTATTGCTATCTCTTTCCGTTGGTAGACATCCAAAAAAATCTATACTGCAACTCTATGTGATTCCCTTTGGGTCCTATTTGTTACGATTAGAGTCTTGGACCCATGTGTGGTTTAATTAGCCATGTGGCCCATTTGTAGTTTGGTCGGTTAGCATAGTTGTTACACTGCAACCAACCACCTCTCTTGAAATTGTAAATACCACCATATCACAATAAGCAAATATAAAACTTTTTCATTCCCGATATCGCATTACATGGTATCAAAGCCAAACCTAATCGTAGTTTTTCTCATTAATTTTTTCTTTCCCTTTCCTTCATCGCTCGCCCATGGCATTTTGTTACCCTTTTTTTATCATAGTACCCTTACTTCATCGTACACTCGTAGGGTGTGGTTAACCTTTTTCATAACTCAATTTTTTCCCCAAGGTTTTCTTTCAAGAAACCCTATTATTGGATTTCTTGAAACTCAACCGGTCTCAGTCTTGTCATGGCGTCAGAAACTAGCATCAACTCCATGGTGTCCCTGTTCTTGGATCCTAGCTCCCCGTAGTTTCTGCATGCCTCCGACAATCCTAGAATGGTCTTGGTGTCCTATCTGCTCATCGGAGAAAATTACCCAGTGTGGCAGTAGGCGATGAGAACAACACTTCGAGCAAAGAATAAACTGTGTTTTGTTGATGGGTCACTGCCTCAACTAGAAGATTATCGCCGGGAGAAAGCACTTGGTCCAAATGCAACATGATGGTTGCTTCTTGGATCTCCAACTCTGTCTCAAAGGAACTGTACGGGAGTGTTGCCTTCATTGAATCTGCATTGGAAATTTTGTTGGAATTTCAGGAGCGATTCTCTCAGAAAAATATTCCTAGAACACAACAACTCAAGCATGATTTGGCGATGCTCAAACAAGCGGACCTTACCGTAACATTGTTCTTCACCAAATTAAAGATAATTTGGGATGAATTGGCCACACTCACTAGCTTACCTGAGTGTTCTTGTGGAGGCACAACCAAGATTTTCATTGTTGAACAAGAAAAAGAATGACTCCATCAATTCTTGATGTGATTCATCGAGTCGTACAACACCATCCACTCAAACACTCTTGGATCGGAACCCTTACCATTTTTTAATAAGGCCTATGCTCTGGTGTTTCAAGAAGAACGCCACTTAGCAATGTATTCTCTACAAGGACCTACACTAGAAGCATCAGCCATGTCTGTTTCCTCCCGACAAGGGCCTCGTTCAAGTACCATGGGACCTAATCAGCAATCAAGATCGAAGTATTACTATGAGCACTACAAACACAATGGCCACACCAAGGACCATTGCTACGAACTAGTAGGATATCCACCCGGCTAGGATAAATCTCATTCAAATCGACAGAACGAGTAAGGGAACCAACGATCAAGTTCTCGTGCAGTTTCATAAACCACATATCAGATTCTTAGCAAGACTCCTTCAAGCAACCTTTCATTATTTGGCCTTTCTCCTCAACAATATACTCAGCTTCTCTCTTTACTGAGCAAAGAATCAACCAATATTGTATCTGCCAATGTTGTTGGTAAGACCATCTCTAATGTCGAGTGGATACTTAACAATGGTGCTTCAGATCATATGATCTCGTCACCATGTCATTTCATTGATTACACCTCCATAGATATTGCTAAACCAGTTCGGCTACCAAATGGACTATTGGTTCCAGCCACTATGCAAGGATCAATATCCTTAGGATCATTGATTATTCCTGATGTGCTCTACATACCAGAATTTTCTTGCAATCTTTTGTCCATTAGTCAGCTAACACAACAATTCAATTGTGATGTGATTTTCTCTTCTTCATCTTGCATCATCTAGGACTTCGCCTCCAAGACAGTGATTGGGGACTTTACCGATTCTCATTCACAACAACTCAACACGCATCTATCCACGCTACTTCCACCACAAATTCAGCAACATGGCACCACCGCTTGGGACATGCATCTCGCAAATACCTGTCACTCATTTCCAGAATGCCTCTTGTCTCTTCAAAGCACTGTTGTGACGCCTGTCATAGAGCCAAACAAACACGGCTACCATTCCCTACGTCCAAGTCTTCTCAGCCTTTTCAATTAGTCCATTGCGATATTTGGGGAGGTTATAAGACACCATCTCATAGTGGAGCCCGACACTTTCTTACATTGGTCAATGACTTTAGCAAAAATGTACTTGGGTTTATCTACTTCGAAATAATCAGATGTTGTAACTTTTCTTTTTTTATTTTGTGCAATGGTGCTTTGGCAGTTTGGATACACACTCCAAGTTCTCCGTTTAGATAATGGGTCTGAATTCCGTTCATGCCCCTTGCAAGAATTCCTTGTCGCACAAGGGATTGAACTCCAACGCATCTGTGTTGACACACCGCAATAGAATGGCGTTGCTGAATGGAAATATTTCCATTTACTAGAAGTTGCCAGAACCCTCCGCTTCCATGTCCACGTGCCTATATCATTTTGGGGTGAGTGCTTACAAACTACAGTCTACATTATCAACCACTTACCAACCCCTTTGCTCTCAAACAAGTCACCATATGAAGTCCTGTTCCAAAAACCACCCTGTTATGATCACATGAAATCTTTTGGGTGTCTATGCTATGTGTAGGTTCGCTCCAAACCTCATGATAAATTTGCTAGTAGAGCCATTCGATGTGCCTTTGTTGGATATCCTTATAGCTAAAAGGGATACAAATTATATAACCTTGAGTCACACCAACTGTTTACTGCATGGGACGTCATATTTTATGAGTCTTAATTCTTTTTTAAAAACCAACAATCTCCCACCACCATTCTTGAACCACACCTCTTTCCATCCCCTAACCTCACATTTGATGACACACCTATTCCACCACCTCCATCACCTCCACAAATTGAAGTCCAGCCCATAGTTGACCAAACACAACCCATCATATTACCCAGTCCAACATTCGTTGATCCCCAACCCATAGCCAACAACCAACCGTTTACTGCTGATAATATTCAGCACAATACCCGACCTAAGTGCTTAATTAGAAACCCCACTTACCTCCAAGACTATGTCATCAACCTACCACCATCTTTGGCACATCAGACCTAGGCTATCTCTCCATAGATAGAATCTGAACCAACCATTTTCACTCAAGTCAACAGGGATCCCCGATGGCGCAAAGCCATGGCAAATGAAATTTCAGCCTTAGAACACAACAATACTTGGATTCTTGTGGACTTACCCCCAAGAAAGCACCCAATTGGTTCAAAATGGGTGTATAAATCTAAATATAAAGCGGATGGCTTTATCGACAGGTTCAAAGCTTGTCTTGTGGCTAAGGGTTATACCCAGGTTGAAGGATTGGATTACCATAATACCTTTGCACCAATAGCAAAATTAGTCACAATGCAGTGTCTATTGGCAATGGGTGCAATAAGAAATTGGGAAATCCATCAATTCGATGTTAATAATGCTTTTCTACATGGTGATCTTCATGAGGGAAGTATACATGACCATTCCTCAAGGTTTTGCTCGTGAAGGAGAACACAAATTATGCAAATTGTAAAAATTCCTCTATGGCCTCAAATAAGCATCATGCATGTGGTTTTGAAAGTTTACTCAAGCCCTTCTTTCTCTGGGCTTCAAGCAATCACATGCCGACTATTCTCTCTTTACATTGACATCGGGTGACTCTTTCATAGCCACACTAGTATATGTTGATGACGTTCTCCTTGCTGGAAATGATTCTACATGAACTACATTTCTCAAGAAGATCATGGACGACAGGTTCAAAATCAAAGGTCTTGGCCCCTCAAAATATTTTTTGGGACTTGAAGTCCACCGTTTTGTTGATGGCATATTTCTCAGTCAACATAAATACAACAGTGACATTTTCCTTGATACTGGGATGCAAGACTACAAACCATCACCAACACCCATGGAGGCCCAACGCCATTTTGATGACACTTCCAGCTCCATCCTGTCTGATCCAACGTCATATCGAATACTGGTGGGACATTTAGTTTATCTCATAGTAACTAGGCCTAACCTCTCATTTGCTGTAAACCATCTCAATCAACATATGCATGAACCTCGTTAAGAGCACTTTAATGTTGCCTTATGTATTGTTCGGTATCTCAAAGGCACTCCATCACATGGCATATCTCTTCCGAGCAATAGCAGTCTAGTTCTCAATGGATACTTTGATTCCGACTGAGCTAGTTGCCTCGTCACCAGACGATCAACCACTGGCTACATCACCTTACTCAGCGCGTCTCCTCTATCTTGGAAAACCAAGCAATCAATTGTTTCTCGCTCCTCGGTAGAAGCAGAATATTGGGCTATGGCCTCCGTCATAGTTGAATTAGTTTGGCTTCAACGCCTCTTAGCTGATCTCACCATTCAACTTTCATCACCTATGCAACTGCATTGTGACAACAAGGCAGCACTTCACATAGTAGTCAATCCAGTTTCTCAAGAAAGAACAAAACACATTGAAATCGACTGTTATTTCGTCCGTGAACAAGTGCAAAATGGCTCCTTATAGACTCATCACTTGTTGAGATCTTATCAACTAGCTGATCTCCTCACAAAGGCTCTTCCTGCAAAAAAAAATTCGTCATCTCTGCTCCAAGTTGGGCATCTTGATGCCTTTTGATGCTCCAACTTAAGGGGGGGGGGGGTGTTAGGATTAGAGTCTTGAGCCCACATGCGGTTTAGCCACATGGCCCACTTGTAGTTTGGTTGGTTAGTAGGGTTGTTACACCGCAACCAACCACCTCTTTTGTAATTATAAATACCGCCATATCACAATAAGCAAATACAAAAATTTCTCATTCCCGATACCGCCTTACACTATTTCACCATTTTTGATGGTGTGAATTGTTGTTTGATTGTCATTGAATAGTGTGATCGGTCTTTGTGGTGCACCATCTATTTTTAGGCTTTCTATGAAGCTCTTGATCCAAACACTTCAGTTGTTGTAGTGCTGCAAGCAATATATTTAGCTCACTTTGTGTATTTTTCCACACATCCTTATTTCTTACTACCCTATGAGATTGCTCCTCCTAACAAGAATATAGATATAGTAGTGGATTTTCTATCATCTAGATCTCTTTCAAAATTAGTATCACAATAACATATTAATTCTAATCCATTACAACAATAGGTTATCTTAAAATTCTTCATTAATTGTAGGTATCTCAATATTCTTTTAATTAGTGTCCAATAAGAAATTCCCTAGATTACTCTGAAAACAACTAATGAGGTTTGTTGCAAAAGATAAGTCAAGCCTTATACAAATCATTAAATACATTAGACTACTAATAGCTTGGGCACATGGGATTTTATTCATTTCAGCTTAGACTTCTTTTGTTTTAGGAAACATATTTTTATTTAGCTTTGTTCCTTTGCAAATGGTAGTTTCAATGCCTTTAAATTTTCCCATGTTAAACCTTCTTAGGATGGTTTCTATACAATCTCCTTGTGAAAGACATAATCTCTTGGATTTTCTATCTCTTTTAATTTTTATAGCTAGAACATAATCTGCATTACCCATGTCTCTTATTTCAAAATTCCTTTTTAACCATTCTTTAGTTTCATTTTCCATCTTTGAATCATTACAAGCAACTAGTATATCGTCCACATACATTGACAAAATAACAAAAGGAGCTCCTAGTATTCATGTAATATACACGGTGCTAAAAAGGATTAGGAACAAAACCTAGTTTAATAATAGCATAGATACTATAATACCACATTCTAGCAAGTTGCTTTAAACCATATAAGGATTTCTTCAGTTTATATACCTTTTTTTATTTCCTTTTAAGATATATCCTTCTGGTTGTATCATATAAAGTTCTTTACTTAATTTTTCATTTAAGAATATTCTTTTTACATCCATTTTGTATAGTTCTAAGTCAAAATATTCAACTAATGCCATTATTATGCTTATGGAGATGAACCTAGCTATAGAGGAGTAAGTCTCTTCATACTCAATTCCCTCTATTTGAATGAACCCTTTTTCTATAAGCCTACTTGTATTTGTCTATATTTCCATATAATTATAGCCTTTTCTTTAAGACCCACTAGCAGCCTATGAGTTTTCTGCCTTTTAGCAAGTCTACCAATTCCCAAACCTCATTCTTGTTCATTTAGTTTATCTCTTCTTTAATTGGTTCTACCCATTTATTCTTGTTTGGAGTTTGCATAGCCTGTTCATAGTCGTTTGGGTCTTTTGACATTTCTATTTCTTCAATTAACATAGTATAGTAGTCTCTTAATCTAGATGATGGCATTCTTTCCCTTTGTAATCTGGTTAGTGTCTCTTTTTGGAGGTGTAAAGGCTTTAGCAACTTGGGGATCATTAGTTTTCTCCTATTCTATTTCAAACAATTCCTTCAATTGGTTCTTGTTCTTAGGATCTATTTGATCCTCTTGAAAAATAGCATCTCTACTTTCTATTAATTCTACACCTCCAACAGATTTGTGGTTAGTAAACCTGTATCCTTGTTACTTTTAGGGTATCCTATAAAAACACATGTTATACTTTTGTTGCCTAATTTGTTTCTTAACCGTGTAGGGACCCTAACATAAGCTATTGCCACCTAAATTTTTACATTTGATATATTTGGTTTTCTTCCACTATAGAGCTCATAAGGGGCTTTCTTTTAAAATTTTTGCAATAATTCTATTTAGTATCTATATTGTTGTACTTAAATCTTCTCACCAAAAGTTAGTTCCTAAGTTGGAGTGAGTTAACATGGATCTAACCATGCCCAGTAGAGTTTTGTTTCTACATTCTGCTACCCCATTTTGTTGGGGAGTGTAAACCATAGTAAATCGGTGGATTATTCCATTTTCTTTGTAGAGGTTCTCAAATAATTCAGATATGTTCTCAGCTCCTCTATGACTTCTTAGTATTTTGATTTTGCTACCTAGTTGATTTTCAACTTCTAATTTATATTCTTTTAACTTTTTCTAACACTTTCCGTTTTCTTCTAATTAGGTAATATGCCCAAAACGGGTAATATGACTTCATTGCCTTTAACCAAAAGGAATTCTAGACATTTGCACATTCAATATAAGTAGAAAGATTCATAAATTTATTAATATTAAGGCAATGCAACGCATCATCCCTTATCCCATAAAACAATACACGCCCATGCTTTCCAAGAGATACTCTCCCACCTCAAAAGTGTACATCAAAACCCTTGTCATCTAGGAGAAGCTACAAATAATAGATTTTTCCTAATATTGAAAGCATACAGTACATTTGTTAAAGTTAAATGGTATCATTGTTGATAGGAATTTTAACTGTTCCCACGCTAAGTACATCACAGTAAGTTTTACTTCCCATAAATACCCTATGTTCTTCAACTTTTATCTCTTTCAACTCTCTGAAATTTCTTTATTATTGCAACCATGACAAGAAGAGATAGATCTATGTACCAATTCATACAATTAGTATCAACATGAAAAGATTCAGAAACAACACATGCAATTTCTTTCTTTCCATAATTCCTGTCATTTTCTTTCTTCTTTAGTTCCAAGAAGTTATATTTTGTATGGCCTGATTTCCCACATTCATAGCAATTTTTCCTTTGGTTTTCTTAAAATTCTGAGAACTTAAATTTATTATTTTTCTAAAACTTCTTTCCCTTTGAAGGTTAACAAGCATGATATAGTTTTCCTATTGTCCTTTTTCCATTTCTAATATAAATGTATAACATTCACTGGATCATCATCAGATGAAACAATAGGAACAGGTTTTCTTAAAACAAAATCAACCTTTTCTTCTTCTAAAATGCGAATCATCCTACATATCCAAGTTGGAAAATTTGTACTACGTAATTTCTCAATCTTACTTAGTCATTGAGACAAAGCAAATACAACCCTCATTTCGAATGTGAAAATAAAGAAAAGGTAAGGGAACATATCTCTTGCATATATCCGAAACTGAGGCTTGTTTTTCATTCCTCTGCTAATTCCAAAAGCTTAGTTGATTCAATCCAATAGGGTTACAATGCTAAACCAAGTTCCAAAATTATTCTATCAAGAAGGTAATCACTTTAATTAGTTCTAGATAATTAGAAATTAACATTCAATAAGCCCAAATTTTCATAAATGAAAACAAGCAGACGCTTGTTTGGATTAAATGAAACCCTGAAACATGCAGATTTACTCTCTAGAATACTCAAAACACTTTACTATTTCAATCTAGAGAGAGAAAATCACAAAGCCCTAAAACGATTTGAGGTTTAGCTACTAATCTCCCTCATATCAATCTATTGATTTGATTAATGAAAAAATGTAAGAGAGAATAATCAAATATAATCAGAGACAAAGTCTAGTACCAATATATCAAAGTAATGAGAGATTGAAACCTAAAATAATTAGGGTTTTATGAGGTAAATGCCTATTAGTTCATCCAATGCAAGAACAATATCTCGAGGATCTATAGTGTCTCATTCCTTCAACAGCAAATTGACTACAATCCTTGCATTCATAGTATCAGTTATCCAAGTAATTGATACCCTCTTGCAAGGTGGGTAAGCAACTTAACTGCGCATCGATAACGCTCTCCCTATATCCTATCTCTTAACAAGTTTTACATGGGAAACACTTTGAGAGATTACGTTTCCTACAACCACCACCGCAAGACAAACATGAGACCCTAGTGATTTTTGAACATGTTAGTGTTTAGTGAAAAATACAAAACATCACATCAAATTGGTATTTGATTGAAACAATGGTGTGTCAATTGGTTAGGTTAAATGGTAAATCCAGTTTGACCCAACTCTATAGGGTTGGGTTATGGTCAGACATATTCTGCTTTAGGGCCGGTTAAGGTTTTGATTCTTCAATACGAGTCGGGTTTGGGTTTTGGCTGACCCACCCTGTTAGGTCATGATGCCCTGCATATAGATACAAAGTATTCTTGTAATTTTTGGCTTTTTAATTCTATAGCGTTAAATATTTATGTACATATTGATTTTGGTTTTCTTCCTTTTTTTTTTTTAATGAAAAAAGAGCATCTTAAAATCTATAAAATAATTTTCTAACTTAAATTACTAGATTTTAATTCTTGAAAATGTGTTAAGAAAAAATAAGTCGGGTTTGGATTGATTACCCGATCCGTTGACATCCCTAGGCGTGTTAAAAAACCACTGAGAGGGTGGAAATGTGATATCGGCTAATGGAATCGGATTCATTCTACTTTTGCGGAGAGACCCAATTAAAGGTCGGTCCCATGATCACTTTCACGTGTAGCATCTGTCCCTTCCTGCTTTATATAAGGAGACTGGACCTATCAGATACAAACAGTCGTACAATGGGATCCACTATTGAGCAAATAAGATGACTCAAATGGGACCCACCCTAACGGATTCCTCCTTTCTCTCGTGTGGGACGGGGACACCCATCAAATCAAATCGTGTTGTTTCTCAAACTCAACGTGCCTTAGACGCATAGTAAACCTATCAATAAGCATTACCTCAGGTACTTGACAGTCGTCTGATTGGCATTTGTGGTGCCTCCTATCAACTGGATGCATGCCACGTGTACTTAATATGCACTTGGATATGATGAATCAGATCCATCCGAGATGCTTTCTAAATTCTAATCCCCATGTGGGACCCAGCCAGATATCCAGTCCTACCCTACCACATGTGCAATTTTGTCCTTCAGAAGAAATGAAGCATTTCTCTCTCTAGTCAATTCATCAAACATCTTTTGGACAATCATGAGACACTAGAAAGGGTGGCTTTAGATGAGCGTAAGCCCATGTGGGGGGAAGCCTCTCCTTCTGTCCTACACTCGCCAATGGATCCGGAAATGGGCCCAAATCAGTAGTAAAATATTGAGCCACTCAGACACAGCTTCGCCATGGCAGAGTACACCTCCAGAAATGGGCATGAGGGCCTTCCCTAGGAAGCTGCCGTTTCACATGGCTCCCTTCTTCTTTTAATGGAGTTCTACACCTTTCTTCCCTTTAAACCCAACCCCCTAGATTTTAAAATGCAGCAAGCTCACATGTGAACATGTGACAACAGGCAGCTGTTTTCGTGGATGAATGGAGGTTGTTGCATGGCTCCACAGACTGATCCTCATCCTATTCCATTTCTGATTAATTAGGGTACTGTATTAAACAAACATTAGACCAGAAAATTCAGGGTTTTCTTGTTTTGTTTCTGTCTTGGGTGTACCATTTAACATGGAAAGATTCTCTCCTGTTCACTCATGTTCATTTTCATCTCTAGTACCCAATTATTTAACTAGACTACTTACTAGATGGAAGACTGGTTTCATTAACTAAATATACCTAGATGGGTCATTAGTCAGATGACCCAGATGTATTTAATTCTCAGAAACAATTCACTTGATTGAGACAGAGGAGATTGGAATTTGAATTTCATGTAGTCTTTAGACAAGCCCAGCTGACCATCCTTTTTAGGGTCAATTCGTTACTTGATTTGCAAAACTCACTTGAGACTTATTCTGGGTCCCTGGTTTATGACTCACAATCAGTCCAAATCCAATCACAGTTGAAAGATCATTTGATGGTGGGGTTACCCTTGAAATTGTGATGTAAAATGGGATTGAACTGCAACCATTGATGAGCTTTTACTCAGAAGAGATTATTGCATTTATTAGAGACAAAGATTAAGCCAATACCCAAATCATTTGACTACTGAAGCTTTGGATTCTGCACCCATGTACAGTGCTTAACTAAGCATTAACAATAATCTAATTAATAAACTCCTAGGCAAAGAGAAACCATATGGTACACATTAGATGCATTGAATCTGATGCACCCCGTTCCATCTAATTAATTCTACAAACTCTTTTCATTAATCCCTTGATTGGAGAGGTGGCAAACCCATTGACAGGGGGCCCATATTGGAGTGAGATACCATCTTCACAGTATGGATCGAAGTCAGACATGCATGATCCTCAATGCATCTTGGGTGCACTGAATCAACATAATATCCTCTTCTATATTAGTTTAGTTTCTGAGAGAGAGAGAGAGAGCGAGAGATAATCTTATTACCGCGTCACCTTCCTTAGGTTGACTATGTGATCATAGAAGAAGAAGAAATTGCATCAGGAGCTCACTCGCTCAGCACATTCTCCCTACGTTTAATGTCGGGGAGGTTTTCAATAAGTCCAAACTTTTCCGGTCATTAGATGCAGACTCACAGCTGTTGCAGAGCTCGAGAAGTCACGAGCTTAACAAAAAGCTAATCCCTTTTATAAAGACAAATCAAACTCATAACCAATCTTTTCCGATCTCTCTCATTTATCACTGTTTTCTTCTGCAGAAAAGGTTAATCCCTTAGCAGTTAGCACCTCTTTATTTTCCAGAGCAAATATGGTCTGGAACTAAGGCCAAGAACAAGAGAATGAAGGAAAACATCAGCGAAATGCAGACTCAGTTGATGTTCTTCTTCCTTTTCTTCTGTTACATTGGCCTTTCTCTGGTTTTGGCAAAGGAGCAGGCAGCGACCAGTGCATCGAACGAGGAGGCGTTGGCTCTGTTATCGATAAAAGCAGGTCTTCTCGACCCGTCGGATCGACTTCGAGATTGGAAATTGCCGGCCAATGGGAACGTAAATAATCCAATTCATTGCAACTGGACTGGAGTCTGGTGCAACTCCAATGGTGCCGTTGAGAGGCTCGACCTCTCCTCCATGAACCTCAGTGGCCGAGTCTCGGATGACATCCAAAGGCTACACAGCCTGGCAGTCCTCAACATATGCTGCAATGGGTTCTCGTCATCGTTGCCGGAAGCGATCTCCAACCTCACCCATCTGAGACTCCTTGATGTCAGCCAGAATTCTTTTATGGGTGGTTTTCCGGCGGGTCTTGGGAGGGCAGCAGGGCTAAATAGCATCAATGCTTCGAGCAACAATTTCTCTGGTTTATTTCCTGAAGACCTTGGAGATGCAGTGTCGCTTGAGAGCCTAGATTTCAGAGGGAGCTTCTTCCAAGGTCCAATTCCTACATCTTTGAAGAAGTTACAGAAGTTGAAGTTCCTCGGTCTTTCGGGCAATAATTTCACGGGTCGAATACCGCCGGAGCTTGGCCAGCTTTCATCTCTGAAAACTCTCATTCTCGGATACAATGAATTGGAAGGTGGAATTCCGGCGGAGCTCGGCAACCTGACCAATCTGCGGTATCTTGACTTGGCGGTTGGTAGCCTCGGTGGCGAGATTCCGGCTGAGCTGGGGAAATTAAACCAACTGAGTACACTGCTGTTATATAAGAACGATTTCGAAGGCAGGATTCCACCCGAAATTGGCAACATTAAATCGTTGGTGCTCTTGGATCTCTCTGACAATCTGTTGTTCGGCACAATTCCGGCCGAATTAGCAGAGCTAAAGAATCTTCAGCTACTGAATCTGATGTGCAACCAATTGACGGGTTCGGTTCCCAGCAGACTTGGTGAGCTGACCAAGTTAGAGGTCCTTGAGCTGTGGAACAATTCTTTAACAGGTGCTTTGCCGGTGAATCTCGGCCTGAATTCACCATTACAATGGTTGGACGTGTCATCGAACTCGTTCTCCGGCCGGATTCCACCCAGTTTGTGCGGTGGCGGTAATCTCACTAAACTCATTCTCTTCAACAATGCCTTTTCAGGTCCAATCCCTCTGGGGTTAACGACATGTCACTCATTGGTCCGTGTTCGAATGCAAAACAACCTCATTTCTGGGACGATTCCCCCTGGACTCGGCAAACTTAACAAGCTGCAGCGTCTGGAGCTGGCAAACAATAGTCTCACCGATGAGATACCGGACGACATTGCCTCATCAACATCTCTTTTATTCATCGATCTCTCTCGAAACCACCTCCAATCGTCTCTTCCTTCCAGCATACTCACCATTCCAAATCTCCAGAGTTTCATGGCGTCGAACAACAACTTGGAAGGTAAGATCCCCGATCAGTTCCAGGACTGCCCATCTCTATCTGTGCTTGATTTATCAACAAATCGGTTCTCCGGAAGCATTCCTTCAAGCATTGCTTCATACCAGAAGCTGGTGAGTTTGAACCTTCAGAACAACCGGCTCACAGGAGAAATTCCAAGAGCAATTGCGACAATGTCCGCATTAGCCATTCTTGATCTATCCAACAATTCTCTGACTGGAGTTATACCAGAGAATTTGGGAAGCTCACCAGCCTTGGAAATGCTCAATGTGTCCTACAACAAGCTTGAAGGTCCTGTTCCCACCAATGGCGTGCTGAGGACTATAAACCCAGATAACCTCATGGGCAACGCTGGTCTCTGTGGCGGAGTTCTACCTCCATGTTCTCGTTCTGTCACGGCATCTTCCGGGCAAATGGCGCAAATCAAACACATTGTTACTGGATGGATTATTGGGATTTCAGCTCTCACAGCTATTGTTTTGGCAGTGTTTGGTGGATGCTGGCTATATAAGAGATGGTACTTGAATGGTGGCTGCTTTCATCAGGACCAATTCAACAAGGACGTCAATGGAGAGTGGCCATGGAGACTGATAGCCTTCCAGAGACTGAGCTTCACCAGTACTGACATACTGGGCTGCATCAAGGAATCAAATGTGATTGGCATGGGTGCAACTGGGATCGTTTACAGAGCAGAGATTCAGCACCCACATACAGTTGTTGCAGTTAAGAAACTTTGGAGGTCGGTGACAGATTTATTGGAGACTGGAAGCAACGATGATCTGGTAGGAGAAGTTAATCTCCTAGGGAAGCTACGACACCGGAACATCGTTCGACTGTTGGGTTATCTCCACAACAACTCCAATGTGATGATTCTGTACGAGTTCATGCACAATGGAAACCTTGGGGAGGCTTTACATGGGAAACAGGCGGGGCGGTTGCTGGTGGACTGGGTGTCACGATACAACATAGCAGTCGGCGTCGCCCAAGGGCTGGCCTATCTCCACCACGACTGCCACCCGCCGGTCATCCATCGAGATGTCAAGTCTAACAACATACTGCTTGATGCAAACCTTGAGGCACGGATTGCAGACTTCGGCTTGGCCAGGATGATGCTCAGGAAGAACGAGACTGTGTCGATGGTTGCTGGGTCCTATGGATACATCGCACCTGGTGAGTTGCTGATCAATACTTATTGGTTGTTCTAACTTCTAACTGCAGAACTATTAGTTAAACTGTTTCACCAAACTATTGAACTGATCTAGGTTGGTTCTTTGCACAGTAAGGTAACTGTTAACCTGTTATCAATTCACTGAACAACTTGTCTATCCTGGGATTTAATAAGTGGAGTGTTGAAAACAAGAATGGAATTTTATGACAGGCTGTAAACATGTAATGGGGTTGGAACCAACAATTCAGTGAATCCAGATTTGAGATTTTTTAATGTTTGAGCTCAATTTAAGTGCATTAATTCAAAATTAGATGGTTGAGGCTGACCATCATGATATCTGAGCCCATTTCTAGTTCAGATGAAGATAGATTTAAAGAAACTATATACTAAATTCTAAACTTGGCATTGTTCTGTGGCAGAATATGGGTACACATTGAAGGTGGATGAGAAAAGCGACATCTACAGCTTTGGTGTTGTACTTATGGAGCTCATCACCGGAAGAAAGCCACTGGATCCTGAGTTTGGTGAGTCTGTAGACATTGTTGAATGGGTTCGAAGGAAGATCAGAAACAATAGCCCCTTGGAAGAAACGCTAGACCCCAACATAGGGGGCCAGTGCAAGCATGTTCAAGAGGAGATGCTCCTAGTGCTTCGAATCTCACTTCTCTGCACTGCTAAACTCCCAAAGGAAAGACCTTCCATGAGAGATGTCATAACGATGCTTGGAGAGGCAAAGCCCCGCAGGAAAAGTAGCAGCAGCAGTAATGGTGGCAATAGTGCCGCCATGAAAGAGAAGCCAGTCTTCAGCCCTCCGCCTATGGGAGGAGGCCCTCTGTAGGAACAAAAGAAATGGGTTCCTCGGGCCACCCTTCTTCTAAATTCTTCTTTCTGTATGTAAATTTTTCTTGCTAGTTTCTGTATCATGGCTCAAGTTGATTGTGTCTAGAGAAGGATGCGAGTATGGAAATGGGTTTTTTTCCTCCATTATCATCAGAGCTCCTTTTCTGAGTCCCAGTAATGTTGATATCGATAGACCCTGCCATAGACGATTTTCCTATGTTTCTCTCTGGGATTTTGTTACCATGATTTCTGCAAACAAGCAAGGGTTTATTTATTTGACAAACAAGAGCGTTGTTGCTTTATTTTCCTATTGGACGCCACTCATGGCGACTTTCTGTGCTTTTCTCAACCAGTCAGGCTCACTCTCCCCTGAAAAGGTCGTTAATTACTGCAATTATTTCAGTGCCCACAGTGGTGAAATGGGGATCAGAGTAAATTAATTTATATATGACTGATGAGGTGATGCTCTAATCTTTAACTTGTCTGCAAATGAATCCACCAGTTACTTTAAGGCTATGTTTGGATGGCAAAAAAGGTTAGGAATCGGAATTGGAATGGGCCATTCTGATTCGAACTGTATGGCAATGAAATCCCATTCCAGTTTATTCCAATTCCCATTTCAATTCCTGTCTGAACCAGACTACAGCATTTCGATTCTGATCATCAGGAGGATTTTGATTCCGATTCCGTCATCCTCCAGTTCAAAAAAAAAAAAAAAAACATAACCTATAGAGCTCTGTTTTTGGAATTTATATAGCCATTTAGACGGAAAATTTTGAACACAAAGAAGTGGTGTCATTATATCATATTCTAGTCCCTGTGATCTTCCCAACTTAGCGATATGGTGGCGTTCATGCAGTGATCAATTCCACCTCATTAGAGCAAGTAGAAGACAATTTCTCGTTTAACTTAGATATAGAGTAATAGAGGTGATGCAGCTATATTATGATGTTGCTCTGAATCTTTGGTGTCATGGGGGAAACAGGGATAGAGCCTAAAATTCCATGTTATCAAGTGTTGGACTGTGAGAAGAGAATGTAAGAATCACCAAGCCCAACTCTCCCCTTTTCCATTATTTTCTCAGATACCAAATGAATGCAGCCTAATAGCAAACACTAACATTGTATAGAGGTAAGCACAAGAAAAGCAACAAAAAGCAATAAACATAAAATATTAGGTTGATCGAATACCAGCAGTACAAATCTATACTATATTCTATTTTCCTTATTCGGGTTCAAGTTCAACTATGATACCAGAAAACTTACAGCCAATCCACCGATATTCATCAAATTCACAGGGCGCTTTGATTGGTCAAATCTATTCCAGTAAAATGCAGTTATCCACACGTCAGATTCTTTGAATTGGTTATCAATCCTTTTAGAATTTTATGATTTTTTAAAATTTTTAAAATAAAAAAGTTGAACCAATTCAGTCAAAAATGGGCATCTTTTCAACGGGAACACAGATGAATAGGTCACTTCTAGTATCCACTAGATCATATACCAGTACACCACCATTACTATGAGCTTGATTTAGTTAGATCTGAATCGATCAAGTGCTTGTCCTCTTGGTTCCCACGTCCAACAACGTAGCGAAGAGAATGATGTGAATCCTTTTCTTGGTGTTTCTCTCTATTTTCTCTCTAGTACAAGACTAGTTCGCTAGAGTTGATCTCCTTGCCTAAATCTCTTTGCCACAAAGTCAAAAAGAGGTTTGTTAGTAGCATGAGTGGGGTTGTCAACCCACCCATTTCGATCAAGAGGGACGAACCCTATTCACTTGGGCCCCGTTTGATTTTTGAAAAGTTATTTATCCGAGTAATTGCATTTACTAAAATCTGATTCGTTGTTCCATGTTGGACGACAATTCGGATGCGGGGCTGGTGATATCGCCTAGTCGAGCTGCAAGGGAAGAGTTATCAGAGTACCCGGGTGGGTACTCCAATGCTTAAGTCAACAAAGAGTTTCAGAATTCTAGAAAGTGAGAATGCAGGAGAGTTGTGATTGTTATATCGCGTATACCTTTTATGAGGAATGAGATACTTTTATATAGGCATAACTTGCTGTGAGATTTATGTAAGCGCATCTGTGATCACCGGCCTGTCTGGTTCAGAGGTGGTTCACGCTCAGAGGAAGACTCCGCATAAAGCGGTAACGCTTATCCGATTGCCTTTGAAGCGGGTGGGATGGGAGTCAGTTTCGTCAACGTGGCAACATGATCCTGGAAAAGTCAGAGACAATAATTCACTCGTGAAGTAGGTTGCCCATCACGTCGTGTAGGTCGCCAACTAGGCCTCAGTCAGGTTGGCGGAGGCAGGTTGCCTCTTATGCTGACCAACCACCCAGTTAATCAATAAAACCAGAACTATGGAGCATTCCAAGTTATAGTCTAGTTCAAGTCTTACAACTAGGGATGTCAATGGGTTGGGTTAAATGGTAAACTCGGCTTGACCCGACCCTATAGGATTGGGTTAGGGTCAATACATTTGGCTTTAGGGTCGGGTTAGGGTTTTGATTGTTCAACTTGAGTCGGGTTTGGGTTTTGGCTGACCCGTCTTATAACTTTTTGACTTCTAACTGTAGCTTTAAAGTTTGGGTTGGGTTCAGTTTTTGGCTGACCCATAGCATTTCCACCCGGCTTGTGACTTTTTGACTTCTAACTCTATAACTTTAAAGTTTAACATTTATTTGCATGTTGCTTTTTATTTTATTTTTATTTTTTTTAAATGGGAAAAGTAATATCTTAGATTCTATAAAACAATTTCCTAAGTTAAATTAATAGATTTTAGGTCTTCAAAACGTGTTAAAAAAAATATAATTGAAATACTACGGGCAGGCCAGGTCGGTATTGAGTTAGACCCTATAGGGGTCGGGTCGGGTTTGAAAATCATGTATTTTAAGTCGGGTCGGGTTGGGACGTTGTAAGGTCGGGTTAGGCTTGAGGCAAACCCATGTCAAACCCGACCCATTGACATCCCTACTTACAACATTGGTTGAGAACAGGACTGGTAAAACCGAATAACTTTAGTTGCGGGTTTGCCGGTTTAACCATCCATTCAGTCGTTCGACATCAGCTCATAAAAAAAAAAAACGTTAAAAAACCCGACCCGGACGGCTCACTGGAACTGGATCACCAATTCGACCATCCGACCCAAATCCAATATTTAACCAAAATAGAGAACAAGTCAAATCCAACCCAAGTACCAACCAACCAGGATTCGTCCTCTACTGACATTGGGATGTCTCCCTCTGAGTTGGAACCTTATACAGTTCTACTCGTGATAGATACTGTACCAATGAGATGCACTACATCACCTCCGTACAATGTAAAGATATATATGAAAGAGAGAATTACTGCACTGAGACACAGGTCCGGCTCCTCTCTTCTTTCTGAAATCTGATGGACGACGTGGAGCTGAGTTGCAGAGGCCAGTAGTTTGATAGATGGGTCCTCTCTTAAATGGGTCATAGCTAATTTAAGGCCCATTAGCCCATGAAATCATAGAGAATTTGCTCATTCATGCACAGACCTGTTCATGGGCTTGAACATGTTTATAGGCCCGCAGGTTTAAACTCGGGCCAAAAAGCTTGGCCCGTAATAAATTCGAGTCAGGTTTGGGTTTTGTCAAAATAGCCTGGCCCGAGCCCGGCCCGGTCCAACCTAAAATTAGACTTAAAATGGGTTATGTGATTAATGTCCATTTGAATAAATTTTTTTTATTTAAGAATGTAAAACTGTGTTTTAAAACGTAAAAGAAAGGGAAAAAAACCATCTTGTAGGCCCATTGTTCATTTAAATAAGAAAAAAAACCTCTGAATTTTTAATTCTAATTTAAATAGGAAAATTGTAATTTTTTTATTAGGTCGGGCTTCGGGCTCGGGCTCCGGCCTAACATATTTTCATTAATGATGAATAAAAGCCCGGCCTGAGCCCGGCCCGACCCGGCCCATGAAAGCTGGTATTGCTATTATTTTGGGCCATTAAGCCCATCTAACCCACATAATATTGGAATATGGATGCATGGCATATCCTTGTACAAAATAAAGTATCCATTTTAGGAACAATGGATTAACAAAAAACAACTTTAACACTTAAATCTGACATATTTATCAGCTTTCCTTTTTTCTTTTTATTGTTGCAGGAAAATCTATGATACGGGAAAGATATGGTATCGGAAGAGTTTTGACCCGTTAAAAATCATCCATAAATTTTGATGAATTCTACATGATTGATTAATACGTTTATGATACCAATTGATTGATCACAAATTTTTCGGATATCATGTCTTTCTAGTATCATGGTTGAACCTGTTTGTTACTGACGCACATTAACAGGAAAACCATTTTTTTCCAGCTAACTAGAAACAATGTTGCAAGATTTGAACCGGATTAGGACTAAAAACCACCATTCAGCCTGTAGAAACTCATAAAACCATCATTTAATCCATTGGTTTCCGATTTTCACGGTCCGACTGTTTGGTCCGGGTCAAGTCTAACAACATTGATTAGAAAGGTAACATAATGTGTACTAGCTCTAGGCTCTTGGCTAGATGATTCATGTGTCAAAGCACAATTGCAAACTTGGCTGTGCTCCCAAGTCCCAAGGGTAGTAGTAGGCTACACAGGCTCCAACCTTACTGTTCTAACCCTGCACCTCTAAGGGCTCATTTATTTCATCGGAATAGGGGGTCTGGATTTGGAATCGGAATGATCCACATTGATTCTAAACTGTTTGGTTGTGCAGAATCGGAATTCATTTTCCATTTTTTGTGGTATGGCATTTCCCCATTTTGAGGAAATGGATACTCCCTCCTTTCCTTTGGGAACGAAATCCCATTCTAACTGATTTTAATTCACATTCCGATTCATGTTTGAACCAAATTGCCTATGGGTATTGACCATTCCAATTCTGACTGAACCAAAAGAACCCTAATTTTTTTTCATAGGCTACACAATGGGGTGGGTAATCCATTCCTTGTATCCATAATCCACAACTCTGGTGAAAAGAGGATTTTTTTTTTTTGAAAGATAAATACTATATTAACGAACATATAAGGATAATAAAGTCCTCAACCCTAGGTATCCCTTCTAGATAGTCTGAAATTACAAAAGAAGATGAGTGAGATTTAGCTAATTGGGATACCTCATGGGCTGGTTTGTTAAACATTCTATTTACATAACAAAAGTTAACTTTACTAAGGGAGGAAAGAGGATTTGATCCAAAGTCTCGGCCACAATCGGCCACCGGCCAGAGAACTTTCCAACTGAACCACATCAATTGGTCGCCTCTGACACCCAATATTTTGGCATCATGAGTACCGATGTTTTGATCCTAATGTTTGAGAGGTGAGGTGTAAGTTTTAAATCTATACTGTATTATAAAGCAATTAGGTCCCACCAGCACCCCTCTCCTTCTCCCATTCCCTCTTTCTCTTTTCTCCTTAAACCTCTCTCCTTTCTCCTTTCTCCCTTACTTCCTCCTTAACCCACATCATTATCCTCTCCTTGCTCCTTGCAACTATCTAACATCAATCTTTAAAGGCAATCTTCTTATCATAAATATTTCATTTTTCTAAGAATGAAAGCATATGAGAATTCAGTTATCTTCTTTAAAAGGCATGCTAAATCTAGAATATTTGGTTTTCAATAAATGGGTAGGTGTTCCATCAATAACTCAATTAATTATATTATAATTTTAACTGAACATAATACAATCTAATGAAATTATAAAATCAGTTTATTTAATTAAAATTTCCACTACCAAACTAACATTAAAAATTAACTTGCTTCTTTGATAAAATTAATAAAAAAGGATAAAATAATACAAGTTAGTATTTTTTTTAGTTTTAATGTTTCTTTTCAATAAATTGTAACCACAGAATAATTATAATAAAAGTAATAAAATGTGTTTCTCTTAACAAGCATTAAAGCTAATAATTTTAAATTAAGTAGAATTTCAAAATATAATTAATAAAATGTAAAAATAAAATAAAATTAATAGAATAACCCTAAGAATCAATAAACCTTAACTGAATTAAATTAATTAACTAAGGTTAATTAATTAGTTATTAGTTTCTTAATTGCATGAATTAACTTAACAAATTTAGTTCACTTAGAAAATGATTATATAATTAAAAAGATCAACTAAATAATAAGATAATTATATAATTAGTTAACCAATTATAACTTAATTACTAAAACTTATTTAATAAGTTAATCAATTAATTAATAACATAATAAATTAGTTAACTAATTAAGTTAATAATATAATAAAATATAGAGAAGAATAATATAAATTAGTAAAAATTATTTTAATATAATTTTATTAATAAAGTTTTATTTAAAAATAAAGTTAATACAAATTAATACATGTTTATTAATAAAATAACAAAAAGTAAGAAAAATTTAGTTTCAAAATTAAATTTTATATTTTGATATCTATTTCGATTTCATTTAAAAAATAAAATGACCCTAAAAGTTTGTTAATAGAATTAAAAAATTAACAAAATTATTTGTCTTAAACTTAATTATTATTAATTTAAAATCCCCTAATCCACTAAATAAAAATTTAGTAAAAGTCAAAACAATTTAATAAAAAAATAAAAACTAATACAATTAGGAAAATTACAATGCTACTTCTTGGGGTGCAACTTGGGTGAGTTGTGTTGGGTTGAGGGTCAACCCAAGCCCAACCCTAAGTATCAAACCTCGAGTTTAGGCTTGGCCCAACTCAAGGTTAAGCTTGAGTGTACCAACCCAAATCTTGGGTTGGGCTTGGACTTGGGCCTAATTTTTAGGTAGAATAGATTGATGACATGCAGATATGTATATCATAAAATGTTGGGTGGGCTCAAATTGGGGTTGGGTTGGGCAACCCAAGGCCTCAATTCAAGCCCAACTTGAATTTAGGTTAGGAATTAAGTGTTTTTACCAAGACCAGCTTGAAGTTCGGAAACTCAAGACCAACCTATGCAAAAGCTTTGGTTGAGTTGGGTAGGGCTCAGGTTGGGCTCACCCAAGTTGCATCACTATCTCCTTTTGTTTTAAATTCTTTTAACAAAGCACATGCATCGCATGGGTCCCTGCTAGTAATTTATACTATATTACACACGCTTTGTGTATAAAGCACAATTTTTATAGTCAACTATATTTCCATTTCATTACAGTAGTAGTGTGCACATGTTTTGCACGTGGTAATTATAAATGATGATTATGATAGTCCAAAAATTGTTTCACATTACATTCACAATTTTATATAAAGTATAGATATAAATTCTTTTTAATATTAATCCTATATTATTTTTCATATATACAGAATACAATTTAGTATATTATTGCGTAAGAGAAAAACAGAGAAGTATTGTTTAAGTATAAATTGTTTTGTTATGTTTATAACCAACCAAACAACCAGCTTTTATTGAATACTGCAAAGTATTATATTAACATATTTTTAGCATTTTACTTTTCTCAACTTTATTATTATATAAATGAGTCATACGCATCACCAATTTTAGGCATGAAGCAGTGATGATACAAAAAAATAATTGTTTTGCTATGTTACAAGGCTGTCTTGCTGGAATTCCCTCTTTCATTCAAATAAATAATTGAAGTGTAGGAGAAAAATGATACAATCATACAATGTGGAAATCGGATTTGGTTATCACAAAGTTGTGTTCAAAGATGTTCCCAATGCATGGCGAGAAAGGGTTGTGAGAATGGTGTGAGCATAATTTTATGAGGGCTGAATCTGCCCTTTACAATGTGACTAAATCTATACTATTATAAAAAGTATGAATGAGGGTGTAGAATTTTTCTTGACTAAAATGTCTATATCTGTATATTTAGTTCATCTCTAATTATGAGAGTTGAAAAAGTAATTCCAATTAATTCTTTTCACCTCATTTAATCTACTCTCATTAAGTTTTATTTTTAAGGCATTAACTCTCATTCTCTCTTATTAAATCTTACATTTAAGTTATTTTTTCACTAATAAATGCTACTAATTAGATCTATGTTTAGTAGTTTTAACAATATAAACCCTATATATTTTAAAACTTACTTGAAAACAAAACCATTCTTTATCCAAGTGATGATTAAGCAATAAAACCATCTGAATCAAATTAGTCAAATCATGAAGTCATAGTCAAATAATAAATTTTTTAAATATAAATAAATATCATAAACTATAAAAATGTAGGAAAATTAGACACATTTATGATATTTTTATTAATTAAATTAAAACAATGTGTAATAAACAAGAATTAGTTTATTGATGATGAAAATGAATTTCATAATTCAAAACTAACCAAGAATGAAATTATTTTCCTATTTGGTGGAGATTAATCAATAGTTCAACTTTTGAGTCAAATGTGTCAACCTTTAATGTCATAATTAAATAATAAAAATTAATAAAATATAAAAAGAAAAAATACATAAATTTTACAAAAAAAAATATTTGGGCACATATATAAAATCATATTAAACAAAAAGTGATTGTACATAATAGAATTATTTTTACACACAGAAATAAAAAATTATAGAAAAAATTGAACACATCTATAATTCTATATTCACACTACTATTAAATATATGAATAATATTGTGGAACTTTATTTTGACTAAAATACCCATTTTTAAATAAGATTGAGATTTAAAACGTAATTTGGACTACTACTTTTCACTTCATTTAATTCCCTCTCTTTAAGTCTTACATTTTTTTTTATTAATGAACAAAAAAAATACACTCAAAAGATAAAACATTACAAAAAGAAGAGACCAACCAAGCATGTAGGCTTGCCAAAGATACCCAAAAACTTTGCAACCCAATATGAGGTGTCTACATAATCAAATTTGGATTTTGCAACCTACATCCAATTATTAATGAAAAACCAAAAAATATATATGAAAAATACATAAATTTTATAAAAAAAAATTGATACATTATTACTACCATATCATCATTTTAGAATTGCCACATGGAAAACACGTACACACTTACTAGTCAGAATAAAATATATGAACCATTATTATCAGGGTCTTAGATTTTTTCGAGCCCTACAACAAGTCAATAACACCCAAACTAAGGGTGAACAGGAGTTGAGCTTTTTACAAGTCATTTCAATTAAGCTCGTGAAAAAGTTTGATTGAACTCAGTCTAAACCGAGCTTTGAGACAAGCTCGACCTCAATAAGGCTAGGCTCATGAGACTCACCTAAACTGAGCTAAAGCTCACAGTTGAGCTCGAACTTACGAGTTGAGTCAAGCTGAATTTGAGCCAAGTCTCGCTCAAATCGTGTTCAAGTTTTAGCTCGAAGTCGAGCCTATCTCAAATCGAGTTCAAGTTTGAGCTCGAACTCAAGCCTCACAGTTTTCCTGGCTCCGCTCAGCTCAAATCCACCCCTAACCCAGACCCACCCCATGGAATGTCAATTGGGCCCACCAAAAACCAAAGTCTAAGATCAAGTAGATCAAACGGATGCAATTGGTGCTTATGGGAGGTGGTCCTTAATGTATAAGTAGATGAAAAAGGTGATTGACTTCATTCTCTTCGATTTACAGGTCGTCTCACACTGAATCAAGAATCGATTCAGGTGCTGATTCAGGGGAATCAATTCATCGGCCACTCACTGATGAATGATGATGAAAAGTGCTAATAGTCAAGTCAAAATACCTTCATCTCTCTCTCTCTCTCTCTCAAATGGACATGTTTCTATCAGACTGTATTTTCCTCCTAAGCGAAGCTTCTCAGAATTGCAGATGATGTCCCAAAAGCAATGATACCAGCCATGTTTCTCACTGTTCTGGTCTCATTATAAATGTATAATGATGGTTCTTCTGCCCTGGGGGACACAAATAGATTAAAAAGAATGAATGAAACCATTACAAGGGTACCATACCAAAAGCAGTGGCTGAAAGTTGAAGCCTGAAGGAGGTTCTTTATTTTCTGCTGTCAGTTAGTGAAAGTCATGCCAGTACCCAGAACACAAAAAAAAGAATAAAAGAAAAAACTGTTGTCAGGACCAAGGACTATAAATCCAGAATCAATCCTTTGTGCAGGCTTTAGGAGCTTCTTCATGAATACTGACAAAGCAGAGCAGAGGTTTCTTAATACATAAAATAACCAAGCTTTGAAGGACTAAAGCCCAGCATCTGGTGGTGGTACAGAAGGATATTTTTCTTCTGAATTGTAGAGATAAATGCCTCTACAATCAATCCAGTCCCTGATACAACCAGGTTGTTTGTTGGTCTACTTCCACGTTCAGGCTAGTATTATGGATCATAAAAGAAGAGATATTCAGTTTTCTCCTCTCGGCACAACCTTCAATATCTACTAATTTTAATTTCATTCTTGATTACAAGAAACTCAACCACTGTAAAAAATAATTCACCCAACTACAATGACAGATTAGGTGTCATCAAAGCACCTAAGCTCCCTGCTGCATTTACCATTTTAGTGATATTCTATTTCTTCATTATCAACATGTTACACATCAAAATTTTCCATTGCCATATTCTCCTTACATGTGCACTGTCAAGTCAAACTCTCGATGGAAAAATTGCAGCATTACATTGTTTTGCAGGACCCCTGGGTTTATCATTGAACCAACAAAGGAAAATACTGGATGAACATCAGATAGTATTGCTAATATTTAAACAATCCAGTTTAATCAACTCTATTTATTTCATCACCTATTAGTGCACTTCACATGGTGATGCGCATGTTAAGATAGCCTTATTTCTAGGATGATTTGGAGGCACCAAGGATGTTTATTACTGCCATCCTGAGATGGAATAAATATACAGAGTCCATTAATGTATTTGCCATAATGAGATCTAGGGGATCACCACTTCACCAGACTGTTTTATCAAATTATTGCTATCATATGGTCCCAGGTCCCTTCCAATTGTTAGGCATGCCTATTTCAAAGAAATAAATTATTAGAAAGACCTTCCCAGGTTAGCTCCAAGCCCAACAGTAATGGATAAGTTACATCTTCTCCAGACAAAACAATGAAATGTAACAGAAGAAATCACAACATAATGGAAACCTTTAGCATCAGAAACCATGACAAAGGAAACATGAGTCCACTCAGGTTGCATAAAACTCAAAAAAACCCTAGAAATCAAGCAGTCCCATATTTACAGTATGAGAAAGCAGAATTCAGCTAAGTGTGCATTATGGCACTACATAAGAGATTCTGAAAACTAAAACACATATGCCTTACAACAAAAAAAAGGCTATGATACCCAGGAAACGGGTCAAAAAAAGGATAACAGAAAAGGCAAACAAATAAGTGGTGGAAGACTGATCTTTACTGAACAAAATACTTTGAATCTTCGGTTTTCTGTTTTCTCCTTTGCATTTTCACTGTAACTGTAGATTTTCTTCTTCTTACTGGGTTTTACCAAGAAAAGGAAAATTATGGACCTAGATGGGCTTGATTCTTTGTCTCTGATCCTTTTCTGGATATCTTGGAGCTGCAAAAGCAACAGATTAACTATTATTTTCGGAAAGAAATGTCATCTTTATCAATAAAATAGGTAATTACTAATTAAACAGAGGAAATAAAAATAAAAGGCTGGAGAAAATTGGAAAATAGAATGTTGATATGACATCTACATACCAAGCCCATTGGCCTCAGAGGTTCTCATGATTCTAAGTCTCTTCACAGTGTTAAGGAACATCCTGGATACATAAAAGAGAATGTAGTCAAATATATGAGAATTAATTGAATTCTAACCAAGCATGGAATTAGATAAGCAAATTTTCCAAATGGTTATCTATTTAATCTTTTTTTCTGTTCTTTCAGGAAGCTATGATTCATTTTTCTTTTAGGAAGCTACAATTCCATAAGTCTACAGATCAGCTAAATGGCATTCTTTGAACCAAATGGCAGAACCTGGGAACTTGAAAGAATTGTGCCACTGATTCCTTTTCAACTCTACTCCAAAGGCAGATATCCCTATTGTCCAATTTGCACATACCCTACCAAAGCAGAGCACATAAATGTCCCAAACCCTAAACTGTGCAAAAGCATAGTCTCACACAGCATAAATCAACTTTACCAACGCCCCCCCCCCCCAAAAAAAAAAACAGAAGTAAAACAAACACACACACACACACACAAGCAGCCACATTCATGTCATAGTGCCTGGTTTGTAGGAGCATCTCTCTTGCAATAAATAGAAAGGATGCATACCCCCAAGGAACATCTCCAACAAGCATCCAATCTCCCTCTTTGTCTTCATAGGTAAGCACAAACTCAGACGATCCATCCAACAGTTTGGAGGGCTTCACTGCATGTTCGTTCTCTCCACTTGAACCTAATTACACAAAACAAGTTTCAATCATCATACAAGAAAGCAATATACCAATTTATAACTAGTAAGCAGATCAGACCAGTGTTGCCAGACTGGACAGGATGGTCAGACCATTCAAACTGGGAACCAGGAGCCAAAATGATTCCTGCTCGTTTGGTTTCTTTTAAGTTTTGACTCCGTCAAACTTACTCCAAATACTTGTTTTAATAGGTTTTTTAACATCTAATATTTATTGCTTTAAGCTTAGTTTAATATAAAATAGCTTTAAAAGACACATCTAAAACCACTTTATAATTTTTCAAACTGAACGATCAAACAGGGTAGTTCAACTGTTCAACCCGTAAACCAGGGACCAAAACGGTTTTGTGTCAAGTCT
This sequence comes from Nelumbo nucifera, assembly GCF_055504915.1. Taxonomy (NCBI): domain Eukaryota; kingdom Viridiplantae; phylum Streptophyta; class Magnoliopsida; order Proteales; family Nelumbonaceae; genus Nelumbo; species Nelumbo nucifera. The sequence goes on along the minus strand of NC_142651.1, from coordinate 55,383,150 downwards.
GTCAACATTGGATCACACCATCCATATCCAAATGCATACAATTAAAAAAACAAATGACATCATGCGGTGCAAGGATTAAACACTTGGTGATACTGCAAGATTATCCAGGCAGTATTGATCAACTTAATGTCAAAGAAACACACTTAATAGACAGGTTAGCTTTATGCAAAAATTCATCATCCATAATAGACTTAGCTTTCCTAATTAACTGTCTAGGAATCTGGTTAATTCATGTCAAACTCAAGAATCAAATCCTTTATTGGACTCTGATTTCTAAAATCAAAAAACAAACCAGGAATGTATGGGAACTCACGAATAGCATTGACGGTTGTGGTGGGTCTGTGGAACATTTCCTCCAATGTTTGTGCAAGGGTCTCATAGCAAACATGAGCATTGAGATCCACCTTCCTCCCAATCTGCAGTCCGTCCATATTCACCTTCACAAACAGGGAGCTTCTCAGGCGCCCATTCTCTTGAACATTGCCATTGTTCTTGTTGCTAGTGCCATTAATATTCTTTCTTGCAGAGTCCTTACTTCTACCATTCCCAATAGCTGTGCTATCTTCTTCTTCAACAGTTGACGCCTTCGCCTGGCTAGCCAAGCTGTTGATCCTGTAAGCCCTTATGGGTGGCCACCCCACAACCTGACTGCTCAATGAAACACAAATTGCACTGATGATTAACACTTGGTAGAACTAGCAGTGATAATATAAATCAACAAGTAAAGTAGTACAAAATTAATGAGAAAAACAATCAAACCTGGATATTTCTTTATTTGAGGGAAGGGGTGGATTCAGAATAAAGATACAGAAGTTTATCTTGATTCTTCGACCACGATCATGAAACTCCATAAAAGTTTATAAAACTTCAAGCGGAAAACAGAAAAAAGAAAAAGAAAACATCCAAGCCTCACCCATTGAGAAGAAAGGTAAAAAAGATAACTCAAATGAGGAAATAAATCCCATCAGTGATCAGCATCATCAAATCAAATCACTGATTTCGATTTATAACGAGTAATGAGAACTAAGGAAACATCATCCAAAAAAAGGGTTAGGTCATGGAAGATCACAGCTACAAAATCGGATCATAACCTATGAAGCTCAATAAAGGACAATAAAATTTCAGAAGGAAACGTGAGGAAAACAAATTTCAAAGAAAGAACAAATGAAATATATAAAATAAACAACATATCTTCCCAAAAGGGGTAAAAGTAAAAGAAATAACAAAGGAGAAAGTAACGATAAAATCAGCAAACAATTACATCAACGAAACAGTGTCAAATCATCAAAGGTTGCATCTAAAACCCCAAAGCAAAGAGACCAAGGACCCATTAATCTTACCTGGCACCATTAGCCGGACCAACCTCCTGAGCAACAGAATCAGCAGCTCTCTTCGTTCCAGTGATAGCAGTCACAGACGTATTAGCTCTACCGGAAGACGAAGAAGAAGAGGCAGAAGAACCACGAGAAACCACAGACGGGAAATCTTTAGCAGTCAGGATTCTGCCATACTCCCTCCAGGGGCAATGATTGGACTTCACCGCACCCCCGAGGCTCAACCCAAGACCCAACTCAAGCTCAGCCTCAGCTGGGTAGGAAGACACTTCAGACATCAACCCCACATAGTCCTGCTCCACCACTTCTGCCTTGGACACCGTCGACATCGACCCATCTGTCGAGCCTCCCGATGAACCCCCGCCACCACCACCACCACCACCACCACCCAACAACCCCAAAGCACCTTCCATTTGAACTTTTCTCAGAGATCAAACAGCAGCTTAGACGCCAAAGCAGAAGAAGACCTCAAGAGCTGAGATGTTGCATTCCGAGAGAGATTTGAAGGGCTTGAGAGAGGGTTAATTTAAGGCTTAAAGAGAAAGAAGGGAAAGAGTAGGAAGGACAGAGTCACAGACTCGAATAGGAGACAGAGGCAGGGAGAGAAGAAACGTATTTGTTTTGTTTGAAGGGAGGATGTGTGTATGTAAGGTGTCTGTATTGGACAAAAGAGAGGCTGTTTGGTGGAGGTAGTGATGGTGGTGGGTCCCATGTGTCTGGTGTTGGGGTACAATACCCTCAACTTCTCGACCGTTTGGTTCGTCTTTTCTCGGTCTCTCCCTCCATTTCTTCCTTCTTTTTCTTTCTCTGTATTTGTATTTGTTTTATTTATTTTCTCGATGAAATAATAATAAGCTGTTACACCAATCAACAGCCTTTTCGGCATAAATCAGATGTGATTACTAGTAATAGTGGTCAATTTCATTTAAACAAACGGAAAAGGGCATTTTTGCGGTTTCATCCATTGACCCGGACCGACCCGACCCATCAACCCACACTTCCTCGTACAAATAACCAAGGATTTTAAACCGGACTGGATAGGGAATCGTTTTGGGTCCAATTCCCAGGTCGAATGGACTACCCACTCTAATAAAAAATAAAAAATTAAAAAAATGGTTAAAAATTGTTGTTTGGTCAACGGTTCAACTGCTTAAATCAGTAATTTATCAACTAAATCAACAATTTTTTTACCAAAAAACGATTTTGAGATAAAATGGAACCGATAAAATGACAATTTCCCATTTTTCCGATCCAACCATCTAATCTGATCTGATTAAGAAAACACTGTAAATAACCATTAGCATTAGGACTTTAAGAGTTCCCCAAATTGACTCCAGTCCTCCACTTCAGGATAGGGTGGATATAAAAAAGATCTAATTTGGTCTGACCAGATTATAATTATCTATGGTAATAACAACTTGAACGGTCACCAATTCAACCATTTAGGTGAATAGATCAGACTATGACATATCAGCATATGTATTTAATATAATATATATAAAACCTATCCAACAATCCACGTTAATTGGGTCCATGGTTCAACTATCTAATTTTGATGGTTTAAGGGACTCCAGGGTTTTATGAGAACCAGATCTAGAATTGTAATTTGGTGACAGTTTGAACAGTATAAGTCAATGGTGGATTGAAAGCATTGTAACAATCGACGTGGAAGTCAAACCATTTTTGCCTCCGGGCCATGGATCATTAGTTGAATTGTTTGGGTTGGATGAATCAAAAGTCAAAATAATTTTTTTTTTCAAAAATAGCAGAGGCACCTTAAGACACATAGATCTGGAAAAGTTATCTAATATGGCAATATCCTAAAAAAAATACCCCATTTTAAACATCAGAGTGTAAAGTTATGGCCTCTAGAAATGAGACCGGATCACCTTCCAACAAAACATGTTCCAACCCTATACCAACATCATCTCACGCTGCACATCTCATACATGGCAGGTTCCATTTTTATAGTGGGTCCCAATCTCAAGTTAAGATGTGTGGTGTGAAATGATATTGGTAGAGGGTTGAAATGTGCTTTGTTGGTATAAGATAGAGGTGATGGGATTTAATCACTGCAAGGCCCGTTTGAACAACCATCATAGCCTTGTATTGGAAATATCTCCCCATGAAATAAAGCATAAAAGTATAGAAATGTTCTCAATGCAAGGCTGAAAAGGCTGTTCAGACAGTGTTCGAACGGACTTTGTAGTGACTGAAGTCGATCTCATTCTCTAGAGATTTGCATACACATTTAGTGTAAAACCTGTGACCCAATCACGATTTGAACGATTCAACTGGTTCAAGCAGACATCATGCTTGTACTATGGTTGTACAAGGCAACAACCCAAATTTATTCGCATAAAAAGGAATTCTGTTCTCTTAATTTCCCTTCATTTTGTAGCGAAACGGAATGAATACCTTTAAGAAAGCATGTAAATACAGAATCCAGTAAAGAGAAGTCTATTGCTCTTTTACGCCTTTCAATGGCTGGCGACGAGGAAGCTCGTGCGAGAGAGTAGCAAGAGCAAGCAAAGCCTACTCTAAGCAAGCCCTAGAGCCATTCCTGTGGTTCTCATTCCTTTAGTCCCTAACAAGATCTAGACCAAATATTACCCTACTTTACATATTATTCATACATCAAATCAATCCAAATTTTTTGCACTGCCAAAGTTAATTTTGAGTGAGTTTCAGTGATTTGAAATAACATGAATTTGGATGCTTTAACAGTTTAAATTCCATAACTTTATTTTTAATGGTAAAATTAATGATGGTACCGGTTGGCTCTGTTTGGCTTGAAAATCATCTAAGCAATTGGCTCTGTTTCACCTTTATCCTACTCTTTGGTAAAAAATAGTTGACTTGATCAGTATCCTATTGATCCGGGTGGTCGAACTGTTGGCTTGTTCGATTCAGACAATAATTGTTAACTATTTTTTATTTTCTAAATTAGAATAGATCATCCATTCAAACCAAATTATCAGACCACTGACCTGAAAATAGCGGCCAAAGTGATTCTAATTCTGGATCAATTTTTAAAACCTTGGTCTATAATTGGGACAAGACTGATAGCATTTTGTTGGTAGCAGATTCATACCCGTGGAGAATGGATGATAGAGCCATGGGGGCAACCATGGAGGAAGAGAAATAAATAAACATGGACAGAGGCCAACCATGAATGGAGATTTTGGGTCTTGTGGGGGGCCGGGGGACCATGGCTCTTCTAGGTCCCCCTAGCTCTGTCCTTGGATTCGGGTTGGAATTTGAGAAGGGAGAATAGATCTGTTGGTGTAAATTAAAGAAAAGATAAAGGAGCTATTAAGCACCCGTTTGGGAGTGCTGAGCCGAGGATTCAGCTAAGTCAGCTCAGTTGCTTTTAAGTGCTCCGATTCCGAATAAGCTATCGAAAGAGGCTGAAACAGACAGTCCAAAAAAATGACTTACTGACAACTGATTTGGGGTCTTTGGATTTTTCACCAATTATAAATTAAATGCTGTGATTCAACCCTCCCAAACGCGCACCAAGAAAGATGCAATGTTGTCAGACTTTGGACGGGATTGGAAAGCCAGACCAGCAGAACTGGGGTTCTTACAAATGTCCACTTGGTCAAACCTACCTGGAACACGTCTGAATAACCCATGTTTTGAGCTAGTCAACCGATCAAACCGGATGGTTTGACCATTTGACACATGACCCAGTAACCAAAACAGTTCTGCGTCTGGTCTGAACTTGACAACATCGGAAAGATACAGACACAACAATCTTATTTCCAAGAAAAAAAATACACAAAATGTAATGTTGTTTGAGCAAATTTCTAAAGAGGAGATTATCCAAAACCCAAACTGTTGCTTTGATAATGACAAGTTAATTCATCCATAAGTTGACCCTCAGCATCATTAGCTTTTTGCAATATATATATATATATATATATATATATATATATATATATTGTTATTGGGAGACAAAAGGTTTCACTTGTTCAAACACCCAAATGAGCCATTGAACATAATTGCATGGTTTGTTGGAATAATTCATGGGTCAATTGACCCTTTCTCTTTTGGTGATTCACATATATCAAGACATAAAAAGACTATAGTTCCCTCACTACTCCAACTTGAAGCTTACTAGTAGACCATCAACTTTGTTTTCTCTCAATATTTTATTACATATAATATTGTTAGTTTGCTTGGTAAAGATTATCAAATTTTGATTTGATGACCAACCTCAGGAGGGGTTGAATGAACAGTTGAGAATCACCCACAAAGCAATATTTTATTTGTAGGTCAATAATATTTCTAAAGCTTCATGTAATAGTTTATTTGATCATGGGCATTACCTCTGTATGTTACATGAACTAGGAGCAGATCCCTATAGCAAGGGATTTTCTTCAGCCTCAAGTACTCCCCAAATTCAATGAGAATTTATTGCAGAGAGCTTCACTTGTGCATCTCACCATGTTTTTTTTTTCATCTTTCTATATATGTTCCAAGATCAGGAGGCATCATTTAATAACACTTGTTTTCCTTAAATCAAGTGTACTGCTTCAAAAAGCAGTACAAATGCAATTAGGGTTGGAACAAATGAGAAGATGGAAGTGAAAATATGGTCTCCCCCGGGGTAAAGGAATGCTGCTAGGTTCTAAACCTTATGTTCCCGATGTGCGTCTGGATGCCATGCTGTCAGTACTGTGTTTTACATGCTTTTTATATATGCTTTCAGGAGATCCAAACTCGTTAGATAGTGTTTATTGCAGACATGGTAGCTTCTTTGTTAAGACAAACCAATTCAAAATGTCCTGCAAAAGAAGAATGCACTCGTTATAGTTTTGTTAAACCAAAGTGGTCCAGCCAGTGCATTTTTGTATTGCTTGCAAAAAGGGGAGACAGAACCATATAAATTAGCAAAAGAAATTGACCTACTTCACTAGAATCAGTGAAAGCAAAGCCTTCAAAAGTGCTTGTTTAATTGTTTTAACTTTATATATATATATATATTAGTAGGCCTGCGAAGCAATAAATAATTCCAAACAAAGGCTTAGAGCATTTTTTTCATGCTTTTCTTTTCTTTTCTTTTTGAGGAGAGTTGGGGGAGGGGAGGATAAAAATCTACCCATGAACAAACTTTGTATCATAGATCTGGGGCCATTTGACAAATCTTTTTCTTCTGGAAGCTCTAATAGTCAAAAGACGATGTGAGCTTTTGCATCAAGATCTTAACAGCTTGAATACCATTTGGTTAAGGTGTGTCTGCCCGTGCATCTTTTTACGCGAAGATGAATTGAAGAAAGGCGAAAAACTCCATTTGAAGCTTCCCAAAAAATAACTAGAAATAGGCTTCTCGTGTCTTTTCTGGACTGTGGCTAGATCTTTTCCCAACCAAACAAGAAAAGACCAAAATATGAGCTGCCGGGCTTTTAAAAACCCAACAGCCCGCACAAAAAAAAAAACACACCAAATGGGGCCCAAATTTGTGAAATTCCTTGGGCTATTTGTTTGTAGTACAAATCTAAATCAGATACAAATTTTGCACCTGGATCAGTTTTGCATGTGCTTTTTCTTTTTCTGATGCAAATTGTATGTTTTTTGTCTCATTTGTACTCATTAACTATGCAAATTTTGCATCCCAAAAGTTAAGGCGAAATTTACACCACCTTGCTGCTACCTCATTCCGAGATGAATGATCCTCTTCCCATATCCATTCATTTTTCGATATAGAGTGGAGACCTACCACTTTATTTTACTTCTCAGTTCTCACAGGCAAGTGAGACAGCCAAATCTGAGTCAAAAATAAATCGGAATTTACAGTCAGCCTATTTGCACTCCCATCCCTCTACACCACTGCAAATTAAATTCACACTGTGAGCAAGATACAAAATTTGCACCCTTAAAAGTGCAGTCATAAGATGTCAAATATCTATCCTTTCAATGTCTGAAGACACTGGATAATCAAATCTCTTCTACTATTCAATCGAATCCTACATGTTAAAAAAATGAGTAAAATAAAATTTAATGAAGGGTGAGGCCGTTTGGGAAGTATCAAATCTTTAAGGGATTCAAGTGTCTCCAACTTTAATCCAAGGCATAACATTAGGTCTAAAGGCTGTATTTTTCTACATATTAAAAACCATATTCTAATCTTTGCTTTGCTTTTGCTTTTCTACTTTTATGACTTGTCTGCTTTTAATGGGTAAGAAAAGCACAAAACATTGTCTCAGAAAGTTGACAACCAAAAACATATTAAATTTTGATTCCACGCACCATTTAGACCATTAACTGTTTCGGTTCTGGTGGGCCCCGCTTCTTGTTGTGCCAGGTGCACCAAAAGAGCCTGAAACCAGAGCTTGGAGTCAAATCGTGCTGAAGAAGCCCGGGAATAAAAAGGAAGAGATGGGAGACGTAGTCCAGGTATAGTGACTGTTTGCCATCTGTATGGTTTTGTTTTTAAAAACAATTGATTTTTTGCTTGGAAAAGCAATTTTTTTGCTGATCTGGAAACTGTTTTTTGTTTTAAAATATTGGCCAGCAGGCCCAGAATCTCTTTATTTAGCCAAACAATAGTCAGATCCAAACAAATCAAGAAGCAGTGCTTTAAGTATACACCACGAGGATGGATAATTTATATTAAATTAGAAAGCTGTAATATCTGCTAATAATGAGTTTGCTAGACAAGTGGCCAAACACAGAGATCTGGATGAATCAACAACTTCTCACATAGTAGCTTAACGAGCAGCCAGCCATATGGGGGTTGAGATATTGAGCAAATAGTTCTCCACTCAAATGGCAAGAAAGCAAATAAATTAAAATGTTTTTTTTTTTTTTTTTCTGAAAGAGTTTGTTATAAAAATAAAAAAAAATTGCGATTACTCAATGATAGTCCCAGCCATGGTTTTAAAAATCAGACGGGAAAAATTAGAAATCGGTCAAATATTCAGTTCCGTTTCATCCTAAAACCGGCCAAAACCATTGATTTAATCAGCGATTCATTCATTAGGACAGTCGAATCATCAAATCATCAAATATTGACACAGACAATGATTTTTGACTGTTTTTTTTAAGTCAGAATGATCATCCATTCAAATTGGATGGTCAGACCATTTGATTCGAAAATCGGTCTCCAAAACGATTTCCTGTCTAATCCGGTTTTAAAACCCTTGTTCCCAGCTATATAGGGTCTTGAGAGGATGTACTGAGAGATTTGCATTTTCTTGCACAGCAAGTAATAATGGACCCATTTCTGAATGGTTTTGTTTTAACAAAAAAAAAAAAAAAATCAATTTAGAAGAAAAAAAAGCAACCCGTTTTTCTCTCTAAAAGATGGTCAATACTTTAACCAGTCAGGTCGGTCAAAGGAATCAACGGTTCAATCACCTGAATCAATAATTTATTGACTAAGTCAGCGCCTTTTAAAAAAGAGCAGATTTAATATTAGCATAAACCAGAGTCATGACTGAGTCTGGTTTAACATTTCTAGACCAAGAAGAAGGCATCAATGAAAGAAATTTCAAATTTGAGTGATCCATTTGTCAACCCAACCCCTTTTCATCCTCTCAATCACCCTAAATTTCCTTAACCCACCTCCTATTGGAATTTAGAAGACAAAGTCATTACTTACGTAGCCTCCCAGCTTTTCCATGTGATCCAAATCTTGAACCCGAAGCCTGCTGTAATGGACTAATTTCTTGACTTCTGGATCACAGGAGCAGCCAAGCAGGCCCCCTGAATTCCGCAATGCTATTGCCTATTGATTCGGGCACATCCATTTTCTGATAAAAGCAAAATTTTTATTACTTAAAAGACAAAACTACCCTTCTTTTACTTACTCTATAAAAGTATGACTAGTTGCAAATTATGGGCCCAGATGTCTTGCGGCCGGTCAAGCTTTGGCGAGCCTGTTCCACTTCCACATTGGTGCTTGCCTACTTGGCATGAATACCGCGGGAATTTCATATTCCCAGGAGACGAGAATTGACTTTCACGAGGGACCCACTTAGGCGACAAGCCGACAAGGTGGAACCCAAAGTCACGCGGCTCGACGCCATGCCATGGGCCGAGAGCCATGTAGGCCGACCGGGACCGGGCGCGCCGCGGTTGGCGGTGGCGGGAAAACGGAACGGGCCGTGGGGACCACTCACTCACGGTAGATTTAGTACGAATCTCCGAGACAGCTCGTCTAGAGGCGCCCTACATGCACATCTCAGCGTGCATTAGAAGCATCTTCCGTACTTATCATGGGAGATGTTACTAATGCACGGCTAGATAAAATGTAGGGCGCGGGTGGGGCGCGACGAGTGGAGCGCTGATGTAAATTCGGGTACAGGGCACTCTAACTCTTTTTAACCCTTTCTTTGGGGAAGCTTGGGGTCCGCAGTTAAGGAAGGGCGTTGGAGTCCGTGCGTCTCCTCCGCCTCTGCTCTCTCCTGCCTGTCTCCCATCCTTCTCTCTCTCTTCTCTTACCTGTTTCAATGGCGTACGGCGCTGTCTTGAGCAATGGAGACAGGTCCACCGTCCAATTCATGGGACCCACCCGAAAAGGATATATTCTCATAATTAGATACGCTCGAATAATTGCATGTTCCCACGCCCCCCTCATTAGTGTCCCTGATTCTTGATATCACTCCCCGCAGCCGGGCGTGATGCTACAGTCACCACTTATGCTGGGGCCCCCTTATCTTACCGTCGGATCGACATCTTTTACACCTTGATGTCGTAAAAGGATTTGTTTGCCAACGTAATCCTTACGTCATACAATCGTCATCCATCTCCATCAAAGACATAACGATTCCAATCCATTGGCTACTAATGCGAAGCTACAGTCCCTTCCTCTCCGCACGACCAGAGGGTCCCATGCTTCTGTAGAAGCCATTAAAGTTTGAATCTTACCATTTGATTAAAGTCATCTAGTTCTTTCTCTCCTTGTCATATGCCAATCCAAAGGGTTTTACTATATCTTCGAGGTCAAAGATAAAAGCCCTGGTGTATTGAATCATGTCTCTTTCGACTTGATGAATACACGAAAAGTATAACGGTATCGCTGCCGTACACGTGTAAAGTGTCACGATATGAACTGGTCTTTGCGCAGTGTGCAATCGACGAAAAATCTGGCTGTGAACGTACGACTGTACTCTCTCCTAGAGTTGGGGCTTTTAGTAATACTTTCTGTCTGGTAGTATGTGTTGGACAGTTGGAGAGTTTCAATCAATCAGTGACCGGATTGATGGTGCATTATCGGGTGGGCCCCCGGTGGTCATTTCTCTACTTCATAGAAATCCCACGTGTAGGCTGCTGATTGGTTGGCATGAGTTCTCGATCAAGAGAGAGTGGGACACACCTTGACCATTGATTCCAGTATCTACTTTTTATAGGGTTCAGGATGGCCCACCTTCCTTCACGTGCAAGTGTTTTGGGCCCCTCGTTCTCGTTGATGATAAACGTAAGTGGCTGAACTGAACTGACTTACTACTTTTGTCTTATAAGAAGAAGAATAAAAAAGTGTTTTTCATTTTATGTATTACCAGCTAATGCTGATATTTGCCTTGGCTTCACGTTATGTTATAAAAATTTAAATCAAAATATTTAACGACATCATATAATGTCAATGTTGACGAACCATAGTCGAACCAACATGCAAATCTGACCCGACCCGACCCGAAAAAGTGGATCGCCTAATGCTGCAAGTAGGGCTGGGTTAGGTCAGTCCTAATTTCTAAACACCCAACCCGATCCACCCAAGCCTAACCCTAATCTTAATTAAATTCTTTCAACCTTAATCCAATTCAACTTCGGGTTGGGTTGGGCTCAGATTAGGCCAAACCCAACCTTCTTCCCATTCTTTAAAATTTCATAGAACTTCTCAATTTCAGATCTTAATTCAACTTTTATTAGATATCTCATGTTTTATTAATTCTTTTAGTACAAAATTCAGAAAAATAAGTGTTTGAAATGACTAGTTTATTATGATTTATGATAGATCTTTTACTGGTTATAAGCTTTGGGTGGCAAACAGTAGAGAGAAAATGAAAAATAAAATATTCAAAAAACATAAAAAAAAATATATTATTAAGGTTTTAGTCTTTTCGATTAGGATTAAGTGAAGTGATTATCTTGAAAGAAAGACATGATAGTATGTAGTGGGGGTTATACAACTATCATGCATCTAAACAAATCATGTACTATAGAGTTGGGCTGCTGCCTAAGGGGTCAACCCTAACCCTAACCTGAGCATCAACCTGAACCAAATTGCAGCCTTATTAGCGCCCCTATGCAATGGCCCAAATTAGAAAAAAAAAAATGGATGCTTTTCATTTGATGTTTTGCTTCACGTTTTGGTCATAAAAATTAAATCAAAATATTAGGTTTTCATAAAGTGACTTAAACATATCCTGAGTTTTTATAATGGAGTTAAACATATTTTGTAACTCTTTTATCCTTTATGTTCTTCCAAAATTTCAGAAGGCTGCATTTGGTTGCAGTGCAAATACAATTTTGCACGCTGTAAATGATGTCTTGTTTGGTTTAAGTGAATACAAAATGGAACCGGATTTCAATTTTCTTTTGTGCTCTTTTTGTTTGGCATTTAACGATAGAGTATGATGCAGTTTTATGAGCATTTGGTTTGTAACATGAAAACAATTGGAAACTTGACTGCATTGCCGGGAATATACAGTTCCAATTTTAGTTCAGGTCAGTGTGCCTTGCTCTGTTTTGATTTAGATAAATGGATTTATCGGAAAGATCCAAAAAGAGAGTTTTAGTTCTCAAATCGATCAATATTTGATTTTTACCAAGAAGTAGAGTTCACAAGTGATGGTTCTCCAAATTGCCTCATGACACGTGGCCATCAAGTAACACCTCAGCGTTGAGTAAGAAAACTAGCTTGGCAAGTTATCCTGAAACACCTCACCTAGGCCGACCTCCACCTCGACCAGGCTGACATGTTCCCTAACTCGTGACAACCAGTCTTAGAAATCGGTTGAGCTATAGGGACCCACAACGACCTGCAAGGAGAGCCCGCTGACTTGGATTGATAATGCTTTACCAGCCCGAGATCTCCAGAATGTTAATACCTCGACCGTTAGACTGGCCTACCACATTGCACGCTTCATAGTTATTCGGGTAAACCGTAACCCCTGCACAAATCCTATAGCCGACATTTTAATGTGCCCAACTAAGCGGAAACGGCTCCACAAGAAGGTGAGACCCATTGCAAGAGGGCTCTGACCATCGATTATATACTCTCAACTCTCTCATCCTCTCAGAAATCTAAAAACACTCGCTGACTTAAGTATCGAAGTACCCTCCCCAGGTAAAGACAATCCAGGCAATCTAATCTCCTTTTTGCAGAAAATATCAGCTCGGTCACTTCTAACTCAACCTGACACAGCTTAGCCTAGACAAAGAATCATCTGAATCAGCATCCGAGTTATCTAACACGAGGGAGCAACCAGGTCGTGTGACATCAACAAGTAAATAGCGTTCATCAAATTTGGCGATTTCAACACAAACACCCAAACCAAAATCTAACCAATTCACAAGTTACAACTTCAACAACAGAAGAACCTTCGTGAGTTTTAGTAGTCTTCTGTGGTAGATTGAAATTGATCAGCGACTCCAGTTGCAATCTAAATGAATCATTACTTGGTGTTGACTGTAGAATGAAATTCTTAGAAACCCACTTAGTCTTGCTAGCTGCAACCATTGGATTTCGTTCTCCTTTCTCTTGCATTTTCTCTCTCCAAAAGCAGAGTTCAGTTGTTGAAGAAGAGAGTTCAATCGTTCACTTGTTGGAGATTCTAATACTTATGATCTTGATTTCTTCCAAAAAATCAGAGGAATCGAATATGAAATCCCTTACCATCTAGGAAATCAGTGGAAATTGATGTAGAAACCACCTGTGTATCAAGGATCCATTGTAGTTGCTTTTCTGGTGGAGCTCTTCAAGGTGGTCTTCAAAGTGTACAAACGACAAGGCTTGTTTACATTGATAAGAACGAGTATAAAAGTTTAGTTCGATATTATATTGATGGAAATTCTGACATATCCACAAATTTAAATTGATTTTGGCAGCATATTTACACCATAAACAAACAGTGGGAAAACTAGACCAGAGTAAATATTTACATCGATGTTTGCATCATAAACAAACGCAGCCTAAAGAATCAAAATAGAGGACAAATTTATGTTTATCTGCCTCCATTTTTTATTAGCTCCATGTGGTACCCTAAGGGAAATTTTGCAAAACTTTCTCAAGCTCTTCAAATTTAAATTCCTCCAATATGGTATCTATTCCATATTTTCTTCTCCAACAAAGATTTTTTTCACATTTATATTATTTTCTCAATGTTAAACATGCATCCCTGCCCATATTTTAGCCTCAATTGGGCAATGTCAAAAAGCTTTGTTCTGGTCTGCTGGATTGCGTTTAAGATGTTTTAAGAAGTGATCTGATTAATGCTATCAATAATTCTATTTAGGTTTCTCTCTCTCTCTCTCATCTCGTCAATTTTTTTCTTCTTTTCTTCCTTTTGCATCCCAATATCCTCTTTTGAAACATAAGAACTCTGTAGTTAGATTTCAATTTTTCCTCGTTTTTTAAGAGAAAGTGTGAACTTGCTGAAATCATTTATGATTTTCTTCTTGAGAGACCCTATTTTTGTGCACTGCTTCTCATTTTCGGACTTCTCCACATTGCATCTCCTTTTATTCGGGTAGGGACAATGGGAGGAGATCTTCTCTCAATGCTGAGTATGAGAATAACAAAGAGAGAGAGAGAGATGAATAATGGTCGAATTGATTGTATTCGACTCTTCTTTGTTTATTTATATAGAGTACAAGAATGAAATGTACAATGATAAGTTTTATCTGATTTAGGATAGGTTAAATGTAAGGATAAATATTATCCTTTACAAAGATAATCTACAGGGATAACTGTTACTAGGATAAGGGTTATCTACAAATCGGATATATATATAGTAGGAGAAGAACTTAAAGTACAAGAGGAAGTAGGAGTCCTGATTGGATACATGCATGCGCCATGCACCTGAATACGATGACTATCAAAGTTCTCTTTTATTAAAGGACATAAGGGCAAATAGGATATAAAAATAAATAAATGAGCTCACATGTGATGGTTGGGTATGTTTAAGTCTAGTGGGTCAGTTCACAAGTATATTTAAGTCTAATTGAAAAACCTAGGGTATGCTTAAGTCAATTTATAAAAACGTAGGGTATGTTTAAGTCCTTTACCCTATTTTTAATGATATCATATAATGTCAATTCTAGCAAATTTCCTATGTGGTGAAATCAAGATTTTGTGAATATGCTATAAGGTAGCAAGGTTATGACAATTATTGGCATTTTGCAAGGTACTAATTGGTTAAGTCCTACTTAACCTAAGCAAGTTTTTCCTAAAATTTCTTTTCTTAGGGGGTGTTTGATTGCACTTTTTTGACGTGTGAATCTGAAAACGTTACTTTTCAGGCCTCATATTCGTTTGGTTTCTCCTCTTAAACTTGATATGGATTTTATTTTCAGATCTAAAAACTTTAGAGCACGGGCTGGCTCTTAACGTGCTCAGACACGTTTAAGAGACGATGAATAGTTGAAGCTACCATTCCAATCTTTTGGAAATGACGCACGCTACCCCTGATTAACCCCAAACCCAAAAAACTAGTCATTTTCGTGTTTTCTCAAGGAGGAAGCGCCGCTTGTGAATCCAAGCTCCAGGAAGGACGCCTCTCTCTCTCTCTCTCTCTCTCTCTTTCTCCCTTGTCTTCCCGCCACCGCCACCGCCACTGCCGCAATAACTTGTAGTAGCGGTGATTCAGTGAGTACTACTACTACTACTAATAATAATAATAATTATTGTTATTATTATTACAAATTATTTTACTAATTATTAGTTATTTTAATATTTTTTATTAAACATTAATTATTTTTTATTAATTTTACTTGTGTTATTTATTAATTATTAATTATTTTATTAACTAGTAATTTTCAATTATTTCATTAATTTTTATTTGTGTAAATTATTTTAATATTTTTATAGTCATTAGCTATTTTTTTTTAAATTTTAATTGTTTCATGTATTAATTATTAATTATTAATTTATTAATTTATTAATTTATTTGTATTGTTTCAATATTATTTTGAGGTTGAAATATGTTTTTTATGAGATAATGCAAATTTAACTCAACATTTCCAAATAGTATGTTCTAGGGGTAAAATAGTAAAATCAATAAATTTCAGATGATAAAGGGTTGATCCAACACAAACAAACTTATGGATTCAGAGCCTCTAAAAAGTAGAAAAGCACCTATGCTTCTTTTCAAATTTCAGACAAAAAATGTCTTTTTAACTTTTTTAGATCTAAATTTTCAGATTTATCAAACACCACCTTAGAGTCCTCTTTAGCAATAAAAGTGGTCTGACCTACTCCTCTCCAAAGTCTAATATTTACTTTTGTTATTGGAACCCAGATCTCTTGCAAGTACAAACTCTGTTCACATAACATCCATCCCCACATTGAAAATATTACCTGTGCATGTGTGTTAAATCCATGGGGTGATGATGTTCCCAATGTACGGCTAGATTTGCATGCTTTCAGAGCATGTACATAATTTTTGCTTGTAGGGAATCCATCACTTGTTATTGTTTGGTTAGTTATTAAAAATGGAATAAAATTTTGAATTTGACTTTGTGTCATTGTAGGTGTTTCTCTCTTTTTCTCCTACTAGTAAGTGTGCACATTATTTGCATGTGGAAATTTTAATGATAATGATAGTAATAATACATCCACAATTTTCTATAAAATTCATGTATTTTTTATTTTTTATTTTTGTTTTCCATTATTAATTGAATGCAAATCGCAAAATCCAAATCTAATTATGTAAACACCTCATATTGGGCTGCAAAGTTTTAGGCATCATTGACAAAGTCTACCTGATTGGCTGGACTCTTCTTTTTATAATGTTTTATCTTCTTAGTATATCTTTTTTTGTTCATTTATAAAAAAAAATGTAAGGTTTAAAGATAGGAAATTGAATGAGGTAAAAAGTAATAGTTCCAATTACATTATAGATGTGTTCGATTTTTCTATAATTTTTTTTTTTAATTTCTATGTGCATAAAAATAATTTTGTTATGTAAACTTATTTTTTGTTTAATATGATAAGTATATGATATTATACATGTGCCCAAATGTTTTTTTATAAAAAATAATGTTTTTATATTTTTGTGTTTTTACATTTTATTAACTTTTATTATTTAATTATGACATTAAAGGTTGACATGCTTGACCCAAAAGTTGAACTATTGATCTTCACCAAACAGGAAAATAATTTCTTTTTTGGATAGTTTTTTATTATGTATTTCATTTTCAAATAATTCTTTTTTATTGAACTTATTATTTTAATTTGATTAATACAAATATCATAAATATTTCTATCTTTTTTTATATTTTTGTAATTTTCTATATTTATTTCTATTTATAAATTTTATTATTTGATTATGACTTCATGGGTTGACCAATTTGATTTGGATGGTTAAATTGCTTAGTCATCACTTGGGTAAAGAATGGTTTTATTTTTGAGTAAGTATTAAAATATACGGGTTTATATTGTTAAAACTTAAAAGTATTGAACATATATCTAATTAGTGTCATTTATTAGTGAAAAATAACTTAGATATAGGATTTAATAAGACAGATGTGAGTTAATACCTTAAATATAACACTTAATGAGAAGGGAGTAAATGAGGTGAAAAGCATTAATTAAAATTACATTTTCAGCCCTCATAATTAGAGATGAACTAAATGCACAAATATGAGTATTTTAGTCAAAAAAAGTTCCACACCCTCACTTGTACTTTTAATAATAGTATAGATATAGATAATCAAGCTTGACTTGATCTATCTAAGGGTTAGGCTTGGGCCCAATCCAAAAAACAAAAAAGCCCAGACTTTTGGGCTTAGGCATAGGCCCAATTCGAGGACCAAAAATTCAAACCAACTTATCCAAAATTGCGAGCTCTCTCAGTTTGGGCTTGAGTTAAGCTTTCCCAAGTTGGGCCCTATAGATCATTGACCATAAATTAGATGCAAAAAGAATTTTCCTTTCAAGTGAGTATAATTTTTTTTTTATTCATCACACTTATTTTTGTTTAATATGATGAATAAATTCAAATGTATTCTACAAAATTTTTATAATCTTTATCTTTTTTTTTAATTTTTATTATTTAATTATGACATCATGGGTTTACCCTTTTAGCCTAAAAGGTTGAACCATTGACCCACCACTTGAATAGGAAAATAGTTTCATTTTAGGTTAGTTATAAATTTTGTATTTCATTTCCATCATTAATACAAATACTTTTTATTTATCAAACTTATTTTTGTTTAATATGATAAATATATATGTGCCTAGTATTTTAGAAAATTATTGTAACTTTCATATTTTTATGTATTTTTAAACTTTTATTATTTAACTATGAGACCATTGGTTGGCCCATTGGAGGCGGCGGATTTTTTGAACAATTTACCATTTATCCAAGGGAAATTTAGGTGGCATTCGGTAGTATGTAAATATCGTGGACGGGACGGTTTTGATCCTATCCATGGTAAAATATGGTATTCTGCTATGTGTGGATGGTCCCCATCCACAAAATAGTATGGACAGGGACAGACCACACCCTAATTTATCGTTCACAGTATTTTCTCGTAGATGGTCCACACTATGGAGTGGACAGTTTGTGGGAAAGTTTTAGTGTAATGCACTTGTGTTATATTGGTCCAATTACTCTCATTTTATTTAATATTTTAATAATTTTAAATTTTAAAATTTTAACATTTTATCAATAAAATAATAAATTTTAATGTTAATTCTAGCACAAGTCTGACGGTTTTCCTTCTCAACTCTTTTTTTATTATTTAAATATTATTTTTTTAATATTTTGTATCAATAAAATAATATTTTTTATTTTTTAATGTTTAAAATAATTTTTTTAATTATTTAAAAATGCAATTATTGTCTACATATTGATGCCTTCTTTTCAATTTATTTACCATATAAAATGCAAAAATTAAACATTTATGATCGACTGTGTAGATCTCCCATAAAATGTATATGAGATACATAAAATAAAAAAATATGGTATGGATCAATGCACACCACACCTACAGAATGCCATCATGAGTATGGATCGATCCGATCCATATAATCTATTCATAGTTCAAAACAGTTGTGGACTATGATGTGGTGTAAATTGGTTTCTGCATAAGATGTAGTATGGACCAATCCACACCCACCCATTAATTTTTCAATCACACTATAGAACACTCCCTTAATAGACTTCTCTACACGGAAAGGGATTGTGCCCAATGGAATCTTGGTTGGAACACGAAGTTCCTAGCGGAGTCACAATAGAGTGATGTGTTAATGTATTACAATTTACAAACGGCATTTAAATTTTCATCACTTTTAATTTTTTTTATACAATAAAACACAATGTAGCAAATAATGGATGAGAAATTGAAGATCGGTTTCTATTTACGGTCATAGTGGGCCCTGTTTCAATGGGAACCGTTAGATATGACTCATATAGCCATGAAGGGACGTTTTTCTAATTTTTCTTTGATTCTGTCTTACTTAATTTTTGATTCTCTTATAATTATAATTTTGCTTTATATTTTAACTTATGGTGGAGTTAAATGGCGTGTGTGACTTTTAACCATCTCAATCAATCAAAATACAAATTTGTCCCTAAGAGAGTTGATCAAAGGGTGAATTCTGTTCAATGAATTATGGTGCTATTTGATCATATGTGACATGTCTTCTCATAAATACATAAAAAAACAAATTTTTAAATTTTGATATCTATCAAATTATATCGGCCGATACGTATCATATTATAGATTTACCGATATGCCCCTATAAGAGATGTTTCAAGATCTAATCCAGTTCAGGGGATAAACCGACCTTAAACTAATCCCTCTAATGAACCAGGTTGAAAAGAAAAGACAGTCAAAAAGTTCAATTATATTTTGTGTATTTCTGGTAGACAATTAATTATATCCCATCATAATTACTTACATTCAAAAAAATGCAAATGCATTATCATATCATTTATATATATTGAGAGTTTTTATGCAAGAAATTTGGGGATTTCGATGTATCATCAAGCAAGCAACAGGCAAATCAGTTCATCATTTCAGCCAGAGGATCAGCAAGCAAAGTTCAAGGGAGTTATGATTCAGAAATCAGAGCCAACATAGAGGGATTGAAAGCCTTTACAAATAAGGGATGATTTACCAACTAGAAAGTCCATCCTGATAGAGTGATGTATTTTGTTTATGTAAATAGAACAGAAATATCAAATTAATTTAAGCTCACAATCTAGTTCATTTTGTTTGTAATCTAATGATATTTCATAAAGGCTTAGTTTGGAAAGAGTACAAATATAAATATGTACAGTGCAAATACATACAAAATAGTACAAAATATAAGGTTTTGCATTCTACAAATTTGTATTTGTACTCCTTTCAAATTGACCCTTAGCAAAAAAAAAAAAACAAAGAAAAAGAAAAAATGAAATATTGGTCTCAAGTCCTAGAAGAAAAGTGACCAATTGGCCATTAACAGTTATCTTTTGTTTTTCTCATTTCATTCCTTTTTTTTAATGTTTATCATGCTTACTCCCATGGGCATTTATGGGTAGGCCGTCTATTTGTATATTTTCACTTTAAACATTTCTTGGTTTTGTTGTTTGGTTGGTTTCACTTTAAACGTTTTTTACTCTCCACCTCAGATTAATACCAATTAAAGTATAACACATCATCATTTGATTTCAGGAAACGCTGGGGCAATGGGGGAAACAAGAATTTGACGTTTCTCCAAATGCTCCATGCACAAAAATAAAAACATTACAGTTTTCTACAATTTATTTGATAAACAGTGAAACCAAACAGTTGTTTTATTTTGCTTCATCTGCAATAAATATCAATAATGTGGCATTTGTTGATATGATATCGTTTTTTCAATAAACGCCCACGAAACCAAACACAGCCTATAGTAATTTAACTGTACAGCTTATATTAGAAGAAAAAAGCAAAACCGTTAAGAACTTAAAATGTGATTTTTTTCATTAAGACAGGTAAGGTTTCAGATATTTAAAAGAAGGGTTAGAGTTGGCTTAAAAAAAAAGGGGTTAGAATTACACATTCAACATTTTTCTCTGAAGCCAACATTTTTAAGAGAAACTTGAGGTACTTTCATACACTGCTAATATGTTATTTTCTATTTAATAATGGGAACATTTTATTGTTTTATATTATTTCTGATATCTCATTTTTCTCTTATTTGCACTGTGCCTCTTCTATATTTTGATAAGCAAAGATTACAATATCAAGCATATAGTATCCGTACAGATAAGAATTTTAAAAGTTTTAAAACTTTGGGATGATAGACGACTTCCTCTAATGTTAATAAAATAACAAAAATAGAATACCGGCCGTATCAATACACCAGTCTTTATTAACAATTAACAAGGTTTTAAAAATCGGACCGGATAGGAAATTGTTTTGGGAACTGGTTCTCGAGTTAAACGGTCTGACTGTTTGATTCAAATAGATGGCCTGTTATGACCAAAAACTAATAAAAAAAATAAAAAAATGATAAAAAATCATTGTTCGAGTCAATGATTTAACCACTCGAGTTAATGGATCACTGACCAAATCAATGACCAATAAGCAGTTTTGGGGCGAAACGAAACCGATCAGATAATTAATTCTCAATTTTTCCAGTCCAATCATCTGGTCTGATCCGATATTAAAAATACTGTTTATTAATAAGGAATTTTCGAATACACAAGCTTTACCATCGTATATACTTGCCCACACTCAGCATGGGCCTCCTTTCTAGTATGCATGTATTAGAGGTTGCATTCAATCAACAGATAACAAAGATTAGTTGTCATTGGACTATGGTAACTCATTATTATGCTCTTAATTAGTGCATTTTTAAAAGGTTGAATGAATATTAATAAATATTATGACAATATCAAAAGTGGTTTATAATCTTTTTCAGGGGTAGGTTGGGGTATTTGAAGCGACAGGTGTTAAAAAAAATTTCTGAATGCTCATTGAATGTGCTAACAACATTGTGCCTACCATTCCGGCTGGATTGTTTAATAATAGGCTATCAGGGATGATTTCATGAAAGCCAATTTATTCCTTTAGGCTTTGTTTGGTTTGAATGAAAAGGTAGAAAGAGGAAGGGAGAGACAGGGAAACCTATACAAGGTTTGTAAAGGTTTCCTTACCTTTCCGTGCATTTTTCTTTAAACCAAACATAGCCTATGAAACATGATGAATGAAGATATCAAAATGATAACCTAAAGTTGCCATGCTTTCACTTTGTCATTTCAAACACATTTTTACATCTCAACTGCTTCAGAGTTCAGAGATAGGAATGGAAACTGATGCAAAGTTATGGTAGTGCAAATGATCTCAATGCAAATTATGATTTATTTTTATCTTAAAATTTACCTTATTTTGTTTAATTACAGTACAACTGAAGTAAAATAAGACCTGAAATAGAATAAAATAAAACCTAAAACAAAATTAAACCAAAATTTACATTATTTTCATTTGCACTCCCAAGCATTTGTACTACTAGTGCAAATAAAATTGCACTGCAATCAAACACATTTAGGACAAACTCTCTTGAATATTCCCATAAAGCATGCTCCAAGAAAACGAATTTGATGGGTCCTGCGGAATTTTCCAGCTTTTTATTTTTTTCTTATTTTTTATTTGGCCAGATTACACTAATAATCCCCTCCTCAAAGTCAAAGTTGGTGGGTGCAGGAATTGAATCCGTGTCCATATTGGAGCGAACTTATTATTGATTAGTATAAGATAAAAAACTGAACTTATTATTAATTAGGAGTGGGACTATAAGAAAGACCCAGAACCGAACCTATTAATCGAGTCCGATCCGATTAAACCTAATTATGCTTGGCATCTATAATTAATAATTATCAATGACGATAACTTCATTTTTGACAATATAAAACCTTAATTAAAACTGAAAGTAAGATTTTAAATTGTTTATAAGTTGATAAAACAAATGTTTTTAACCAAAATTATCATATGAAATTTACCCTTTCAGAAATAAAATAAATAAAAATTACAAGAGAAAACACAGACATTTATTTATTAATCAACTATATAATTTATTTGATTCTTAATCAGTTCGGAAGAAAGAACTGATCCCGACCCAATTATTTATTAATAGGATTGGGACAAAACCACGCAAATGGAATTGAGAGAATCAATTCAGTCGGTTCGCTTGTCAGGTAGACCCGGCCCATTGACAGTTCTAAGCCCTTAAATGAGGTGTGATTGTGTTTAGGAGTGATCCATGGGCCAGTTCTGAGCTAGGCTTAACATTTATAACATGGGCTATATCCTGGGCTTCAGGATCTATATATATATATGACTCTAAATACAACATAAAATAAAATGTTATATATAATATGTATTATATATTATACAAATTGGACACAGAAACTAGACCCAATCTTGGAAATTTTTGGGCCGGGCTGGGCTACAAATGATTTCTCCCAATAGTGTTTGTTCAAGCAAACAATAATTAATTCTAAATTGAGTTTTTAGAGGCTAACGAATTCTTTTTTTAGTATTTTGGTTTAATTGTTTAGAATTACGAAGGTTGGCTTGATGTAATGCAACGTCAAATGACTATAGCAATCGAGCAGGGGATTATTGTTGGATGTCTCATGCAAACGTGAGGGAAGCTTTTCTGATTACTGAATCGTCCACTGCCGCAATGTCAATGGGGCGGGTTCGGAGCCGGGCACCCCTCCCCGTTCCCACCCTGTGGCCAAAATAGACTACCCGTCTCCGGTGATGGGGTGGGTTCGGGCGCGGCATCTACTCCTCATTGAGGATGGGTATGAATTTTTTCTGCCCAATCTAATTTAGAGGTATTTTAAAAATTTAAAAATAAGATTATTGGAATTTGGGTATTTTAAGAATTGGGTTATTATAATTTGGGAGTATTATAAAAATGAAATTATGGGACCCTAGGGTTTTACGGATTTAGGGAAAATTTAAAAATTATATTAAACCTAAAATAATTTACTAATTTTCCATAGGGAAAATTTAAAAATTATATGCAAACAGCAAACCCCATCCCCGTTTAAGATCAGGAAAACGTACCCCATTTGGGATGGGGTGAGGCAGAGGTGGGGCCCCGATTTTACAGGGAAAATTGACATAGCATCAAAGACCGCCAGCTTTGATGGCTTGTACACAGCCCATCCCCATCCTGATTGCTCTTCTTTGGGCATCTCCTACGGAGCAGCATAGCTATGTCTTGCCTCTATGATCCCTAATTGTGCATACGAGCTGGTTGAGTTTGAGCCATCCTTCAAGTGGGGCAATTTTACAAATTCCATTCGTCTAATTCAAACAGTGATGTTTTTGTTAGATTTTTTAAGGGTAAATGATGTGAGTGAAAACTTTTCAAATTTTGACAAATATTAATTTATCTCAAACCTGTCGAAATGCAGCCTAAAATAGTTCTTAAAGCACTCAGATTTATTTTCTTCTTTAATTTTTTGGGTAAATTTCTGAAACTTTCCCTGAAGTTGAAGTTTGGTAATTGCAATCACTTTTCCTAAACTTCGGAAACAGTTACAGTTAAGTAGATCCCTTATGATAGAATCCTCTCATAAGAGACATAAAAATGTCCAAAATACCCATGCCATTACCAAAGGGGATCTACTTCCAACTGTATCAAAAAGATCAAGGGAGGTGATTGCCATTACAAAACATCAAGGGAGGTTTCAACAATTTACCCTTAATTTGTGGTTAATGTAAGGCTGGTTTTTCACATTTCTTAATGCATATTAAAAGATCTCTAAGACATGGTTGGGATTGTTTTCTTTTATCAAAATTTTGACTGATCATACAGTTAAACCATATTCATTTCTATAGTATTTTGGGACTTGCTTGCAATCATTATGGGATCAATTCAAGGTAATTCAAAGTTTTTTTTTTCCTGGCCTATCTCTATAATGATCTGGTTTAGATTCTTTTGAATAATTTTTTTTTACTTAATTTTTCAATTTGGTTTAGTATAAACTAAATAAATTTTAGTTCTATTTTTAGTTAGTTTTATGGCTTATTTCACAACCTTTGAGAGGAACAAATTGGCTCCTTACACTTCATGAAGATATAAATTATCATTGCAAGAAGTAAGAACATTTCAAGATAGAATGCTTGAAATTAAAGAACAAAGCGAAAGTGCAAGAGCAGGGTGCAAACCTTGGGCTATGCTCTATATTCTATTTTTATTTTAGTTAGTTTTACACTGCAAATATTCTGTTGTAGTCTTTTTTATTTTAAATATTTTGCTTCTAATGTTCTTATCCCATAAACCTGATTTTACTTTTAGTGCTCGATTATTTTCATCAATTAATACTATTTCATCAGCAAATATCAGGCACATAAAATATAAAAAATGCTATATGTTTATTTTATATGTATAATAACTTCTTGGCCTAATGCAAGCCCGAGCCCAAGTTGGGCATGGACACAAAACTTAGACCCAATCCTAACAATTTTGGGCCAAGCAGGGGTACAAATTATCACCCTAATTGTGTTTCTTGTAGCAAAAGATTCTTAATTCTAGACTGATTTTTGGAGGCTAACCAATTGATGGTTTTTCATTATTTTGGTTTTGTTGGTAATAAAGATGAAAGTTGATTCAAATTATGGTTGGGGGTGTGGGGGGAGGTCTAGATGGGTTTAAGTCAATTCAACCGAACCTTAAGACCTGGGTCTAAGACCGGACCCTAAATTGAGCCAGAGGTCAAACCCGATCTGTTCAACCTGAGCTCGGTCTGAACAAAATTTGACACACTTGAGTTGGGTTCAAGGGCCAGGTTTGAATTTGTCAATTGGATTAATGTAGGCCTATTAAGGCCAATGTATTAAAAAAATGCCCTAAACCTATTTATCAAATGAGTTAAAAGTCTAACCAGCCCAATGTACGCATATTTTGTATATTCAGACACGCATGTGTATATATACATGTAAATATTGAGAGGGGGTTCAAATAGATTTAAAGCCCTATGATTTTCATACCAGAGGGGGAGGGGGCACTTTCCCACAGAAAAATGTGGGATTCCCATGTTTATTCTAATGGCAATATTTTCTCCCTTCTTTTTTGAGAGTCTGGTTTCAATCAGTGCAAAGTCCATTTGAACAGTCTTTACAGTCTTGCATTAGAAATTAATATCTCCATACTTCTATGCTTTATTTCATGAGAAGATATTCCCAATATAAGGTTGCAAGAAACTTTTTGAATGATGTGAGCATGGGCTTGCACTAACTGAAGCTGATCTCCTTTTTAACATATGATTGAGGAATGCTTGAGGGACCCTCACAACATAGCTGAAGATGAAGGGCTGGAAATTCAATTGATCAATTTGAATCAATAAGTCAGCAAGATGGATTGGTTTCAAATTCCGTTTAGTTTTTGAACGCGAAATCACAAATCAGAGGAAAACGGAATCCAAGTATACCCAACATCCAGAGGATCGCAATTGCAACCAATGTAAAAATTGAAGTTTCCCACAGATCAGA
Source organism: Nelumbo nucifera (assembly GCF_055504915.1). NCBI lineage: Eukaryota > Viridiplantae > Streptophyta > Magnoliopsida > Proteales > Nelumbonaceae > Nelumbo > Nelumbo nucifera. The sequence goes on along the minus strand of NC_142651.1, from coordinate 55,357,156 downwards.
GTTGAGAGGTTGAGCTTGAAAATATGGAAAAATTCAAGGATGGATGGAATGATAAACACAGTCCTCGACGAGGACTATGTGTGTCATAGCGGTGTCTGCAGCAAATCTGTGGGGTTATGGCTGCCAAATGGCGTGGAGGGTTGGTTGCATTTGGCGCTAGAGTTTGGTTTCTTGGATGCCCACGTCGTTCATTCATGTTGGTGGTTGTGATTCAGAGCATCGACTGAGATCTGTTGCCGTGCGGACACCATGCAAAAGACAACTCAACTGAGTAGTCAATGCCAGCCACCCCCACATACGAGACAGTGATATCGATGTAGTAGGTACGTTAGGTAAGTACAATGAGTGAGCACCTAATAATAGCTGTTTGACATTTGTGTCTCAATTAATGTGTTTTTCATCTAAACGTTTTTATTCGGTTAGAGATGAATTATCTATTATATTATTTTTTTTCTACTGTTTATTGTCTTCTCCCTCCAAAGGCGAACCAGCAGCGGCCGCCTCGAGCTTCTCCCCGGTAATCCCTCTTCTCTCATCCTCTCCATCTCTTTTCCTCATTCTTTTCTTCCCTTATCTTTTCTATTTTTTGTTCTTTTCTTTCACTCCTCCTCCCATGAGCCACAGTCGCAATTCTCCATGTTCCTGTTCCCAATCGACAAGAACATATGACTTATGACGATGCAATCCTTCTCAGATTCCCCATTTGATTTTAACAGAAACCCAACCTATTCCGGTCCCGTTTACTTTCCTAGTTTTCCTTCTTATCACCCTACTGCCGTTGCTTTGTCATTCTAATCATCAATCGAGCTCCTACTCTATGAACTCTGTTGTTCGAACCAATGGCTATCCCGACCAAAATCCAAGAAAATCATCACCAGTCGAGTGCTAACAATCCCATATTGGATCGGATTAAAAGTCTCTTGCAGCACCGTTGCTCAGGCCAAAATTTTGATTTAGGTACGTCTCTTATCTCTACGGTTTCCCCTTTTTCATTTTTTACTTATTAGTTCTAACGAACAAAAACATTTAGATGAAAAGCACATTAGCTGGGACAGGTGTCACACAGCTATTAGGTTCTCACTCATTAATTGTGCTTACCTAACGTGCCTACTACATTTGGACCCGATCGACACCCAGATAAACCCAATGGATGATAGTCATTTATTACTACAGAGCTTAATTTAATGGAATTTTGCATCAAAATATTAACGATAGAAAATTTGAGAATCCGGTCGATGGCCTGTTAGTTTTTTATTATTTTTTTATGTAAAAAATGATAGAAATTTTGAAAAAAAGTAATAAAATATTAATGATAAAACACTTAACAAAATAGACAACAAATTGAAAATAAAAACATAAAAAAATATTTCATTTGAATTCAATGTGTACAATTGAAATAATGAAATTAAACTTGAAAAACAATTACAATGGAATTGGAATAAAATAGTATATATAATAAATAAAATTGAAAAAAAAAATTACTATGGGATTGGAAAAAATCACAAATAACTTTTAAATAACATTGAAAATCAAAACTTACAATAATATAGAAAATATTGTAAATTATTGAATTTCACAAAAAATATTAGCATCAATATTTTCTTCAAATTCCATCTCCATCTGCATGGTCTAGTAAATCATTAATGGATGTGTCATATCCACCTTAATTTTGTAATTTGTCCTCTACATCTAACCAATGCTTCAGGCATATGCACATTTCTAGACTTTCATCATCCTTATAACTTCTCTTCTTATCTAATACCTTGGTACATGCATTAAAATAAGACTTCGAGGGAATTGTGAACACCAAAAAGGGTTAGTAGATCATATACCATTGCAACAACCTTAGGATAATTTTTCTCATGTTCTTTACACCATGCTATAATATTAAAATTATCTAATTACTCATTTGTTAAAAAACTTATAAGATTAGCTTATAAATAAAAATGAAGTTCAATAAATGAACTCGATGAAAGGCAACTCATTGTTGCCTACATTTGTTTATTAATGACCAAACATTTTGTATTGCACTAACACTAGTTTCAAATGGCATGTTCATACAAGTTTTTTATTCTCTAATGTTTGTGATTCATATAAATTATAAATTTTAAATAATAAATTATTAATTTCATTTTTAGTCCAATATCACTTTGCATGTTTTCATGATAATTCAAATAAAATATCTACATTATTATTATTTTTTTAATCATAGGGTCTAACATTACAACTAAGCAATATAAAGGAGAAATATTTTCCCAATATTTTTTCACTTTAATTTCCATTACATCAACAATGTTTTTAGATCTTGGATCATTTCTATATATATTTTACAAAACATCCACTAATTATAAATAATTAATTAACTAATATGCTTGATGTTGGATAATAAATACCAAAAAATAAATTGGTATCTTATACTTTAGATTGAGTGCCAATTTAGTAATCGAACTTTCAAAATGCAACAATTTAGTACCTACTGTTAATGGACCGTTAGTTATGTATATCACGTGACTTCATGTGCGATTTAAAACTTTTAAAAATGTCAAAATTACCCTTAAAAACTTTAAAAAATGTCAAAAATATCATGTGACCTCACATTTCATATTTTCTTGAAACAGAGCCCAAGCTCTCCACAGTCCAAACCATGACGCTCAGCCGTTTAGCATCTATAACTGCATACATGAAACTCTGGTTCTGACAAAAGCCTTCTTAAATCTAATATGAGGATGCATCAAGTTGTTTCATCCTTCGAGCAGAATTATTGACAGAAACTTAAAATTTCTATGGTTGACGTTTAGCGGAAATGTTTTTTTTTTCTTTTTGCAATTATTTTTAAATTAAATGCATGGATGGGAGACACTACAAGAAAAATCAGTTTTAGCAACAGAAAAACCGTTGCTAAAGGTTATAGCAATGGTTTTTGTCCATACAAGATATTGTCGTGACTAAAAGTTATAGCAACGGATATTGTAAACCGTGGTTAAAAGTATACATATAACCACGGTTTTAACTGTTGCCAATCACAACATTTTTTGCAATGGTTTTATAATGTACCCTTGCTACAAATCAAGTTAGCAACGGGTTTGTCCGTGGCTAAATGTGTATAAATAGTTGGCAATAGCAACGGTTGTATTATGTACCGTTCCTAAAAATTAAGATAAAAACGGGTCTGTCCGTGGCTAAATGTGTATGAACAGTTAGAAAAGAAACAGTTTTAGATAAAAACCGTTGCTACTAATGACACGTTTAACAACGGTTTTATTAGACCGTCGCTAAAAGTGTTTTAATTTTTAATTCAATAATTGGATGGTTACCTTTGCAACTTTAGAAAAAAAATTGCTCACCTGAATCTGTATTTGTATGATGGATATATTTACAAATAAAATCTTTACACATTTACTCAAAATATCCATAGTAATCTTTATTTAATATTCACATTTACACAAGGGCTTACCTCCCTGGTCACATTTACACAAAATAGAAAGAGCAACACTATCTTAGAATACAAAACAAATCTATATATGAATCCTTGGTCTAGGAGCCCTCCAGTCAAGGGCTTACCTCCCTGCTCCATCTCTAGCAAGTGGCAAGTGCATCAGTCAAAGAATCATGTTTAATTACCAAAACACCCTTGCCATATGCTAGTATAAATACCCACTTATGCAGTTAATCACCTAGCCCTGATCGAATGCCTAGGCACCATAGTGACTATTTGAAAACACTAAGCCATAGAGTCACTGATAAGGCATCTAGACATGTTTCACCCCAAATGGTAAAGAAGTAACATGGTGGCATTATCTAGAAGACAGAAAGGTTTTGAATGATGTTAAACCACCTTTGCGATCAACTTATTTCTTGATCATTAGTAATAAGTTGGTTCTACTCATGCAAATAAGTCTGATAATTAGGACTTCTAGTTATGTTGGTTCTACTCTCAGATGAAAGATATCCAAAGGTGAACCCAAAAGGAAGTTGTGGTTATTGAAAATTATGGTGTAACATTGAACCACATGCCATTGGTATAATGCCCATCCACTAAATTGGTGTAACAGACTTTCTGTGCAAAATAATGGCAATATAAAAACATAAAAATCAAACACAAATCTGATTATTTAAAAACAAAGAATCAGACACCTTTAGCTTTTTTTTGGACAAGTCAGACACCTTTAGTTTAGTATGTTAGAAGAATACCTTTGCTTCTGGTGAAATGTGCTCTATCATTGAGCGCATTATCCATCCAGGGTTTTTGGATACAACAAAACATTGGCTAATGCCAAAGCACCTGCCAAACTTATTACAACTTTGCACATTATTAGTATAGGCCAATATTATCCTTGGTTATGTGTCTATGGGAGTTTTCTCTCACCAACAAAAAACCCATGTAAACACAGGTTTTTTTGTTCAAAGTGTATTTTTTCCTTGGTAAACAATTATTGTAGTTTTTCTGACCCATAGGTTCTTTAATTTTCTTGCTTCATCATAAAGAAAATAAGATGATTCATTGGTATACCATATGTATGTGCTTATCAGAATTCCTTCAGTCCTAATGACCTAGCATCTTGTTATCATTTCAAATTAGATGATCCATTAATTTGGTTGGAAAAAGTATTATAAATGGACAAGCATTTTATTTTCATAGGAGATTAGGAATCAATGTGGGAGAGAAGAGTGACAGAGAGGTGGAGTTCATACCTCCTTGACTAAATCCACAGAGGAAAACATTCTTAGGGTTTGTGCCAAAACCTATTTCCTTGTCTATCATTGCATGCACATTTTGCACTGCTTTAAGTACACCACTTTCATCTTTGGGAGATTCCTGGTTAGAAGCAAATCCAATTACACTACTGCATAAGTGGCATGTAAACTGAAAATCAGATGACAGATCCATAGTTCCATATATAGATCATATCATATCATCTTATCAACAATTAACAAAGCCATATACTACTACATATGTATGGGATGGGACTATAGTTTGAAATTCTGCTTAAAGAAGATTTTTGAAGATCAGTAAGAACATTTTCATACATTTCTCATTTACTAACATGATGAGGATGTCAGAAAGTCAGGGGCTAAGTTTGTTTTCTATTATGCTTCTTGTATCTTTAACTTAAAAACTGTTAAAAGGATAAATTTATAAAAAAAAAAACTAAACATGTATCACCATATGTGATATAATACTCACTTGAGTGGAGCTCAGGGTCCATTTCCAGCAAGTGGAGAAGGACAAAAAGGTCAAGGTTTCAATCTCCTCTATATAATTTCTGCAATGAAAGAATATTGATTCTACAACAAACTCAATGATCCTCATCCAACATAATGCTCAAAAATTAAACTAAGTTTTGAATTCATCCAAAATTTCAGTTCATTCAGACAATTTAACATTGATGGCTAAGAAATATGCAAACTATCAACAATATAAGAAAGCATGATCCTCATCAGCACCTAAGCCAATTAAATACCAAAGTACAAGGAGAATTTCCCTCAAATGGTCAATTATCATTTAAATAAGCCAATAACTTTACCTATGAATAATTCTTGACTTTTCCCCATAGGGTTTCACCAAAACACAAGCTCCACAGACAATGGTGATTGTCCTTTGCCAAAATCATCTTCACAGTCTCTAGCTAGACGAAAGTTACAAACCCAAACATCTTTTTTTTTGTTGGCAAGGAATCATAATATCTTGAAGAGGGTTAAAGCTCCTATGAAGCAAAAGTTACCAACATGAGACGATAGATCAAAACATTAGACAGTAAAATCCAAAGACTGCAACTTCAAATAATAATGGTTTTGACTTTTGAGATAAATAGATTACTTAAAGTAATTGGAGGTATATTCCTTGGTAAATGTGCTCTTTGAAGAAAAAGTCAAATAAACCTGTCGAGACCTAACAACAATGACACCTAGTCACTCCTCTCACTCCTGTATCCAAGGAATTTAGGAGCTTCTTCCGCTAAAACTAGAGAGTGTTGGCCTCATGTGGTTTGTAATCAACCATAAAAGTCTGATTAAAAGCTTATATCAACTATAGATAGAGAGTGCACCCCATTAAAGACAATAAGTTTTGTTAGACTAAAACCGGCCTTCCCATGCCTTCAGCTCTCTGTGAGGTAACCAATTTCAGTGACCAAGAGAGGTAATTTATTAGAAAAAGACTAAAAATGGAAGTCATAAATTCTAATGGTCACTTTAAATTCAGAATGGAGTTAAGCCCACCTCTCTGGGTTTGCAGTGTGAATTTTTAAAGAATTGTATTTTATTTTCTAACCAAATGTAGATGAATCTTCTACCATCTAGGAAAAATATTATTAGTTTATCCAATATAGTGAATTTTTAACATTTTATAATCAACTAAGAAGTAAATGCATGACCGACAAATTCAACGAAAATCAAAACCCTAATTCCCTCTCTTTCTTTCTTTGTATATATCTATTAATTAAATACCCACATAAAAAATCCAAATGATTAAAGCTCACATAATTCTAAAAAGTTAAATCCCACATCTTTAATTTCAAGCAGTAAAATAGTTTTTACAATGCACAATAAGCAACACCAATAAGCTTATCGGTAAAGCATAAGAAACTTACATTTTGATTGTTAATGCTTTCTTTTTGTGCTTTGACAGATCCAAAACCAAAGCCCTAACCCCATAGCGGCAAAGAACGATTCCTATAAGAAACTAATTGGTAATGCTTTCTCTGATCACTGTTTGTTTGCAAACCCCTAGTAATCAAAATAAAGATATGAGATTCTACAAAAAATAAATAAAAATATGAGAAAGGGTGAAAAGTGAGAAAAAGAGAAGGGAAAACTGTTTATGTGCAAACCCCTGTGAAAATCAACCAGCGCAAGAGAGAGAGAGAGAGAACGCGGGCAAAAATTTGGGGAAGCGCGCGAACTCCTCCTAGAGAAAACATTCTTGAATATTTTGAGGGAGGAAAACATGGGCCTACTAGTTAGCCACGGTTCCGATTGATATTCTTTGGTTAAAATAATATCAAATAGGTATTAACCACGGCCAAATTTACAAATCGTTTCAATAGATAAATTTTAAGCCACGGGCATTACACGGTAGCTAGGCCGTAGCCAGCAAAAGAGCATATAGCACCGGACAATTAAATCTGTTGTTATAGAATAACATTTAGCCTCGGTTTTTATGTCTGTTGCTAAGAAAACCGTGGCTAAAAGCCATTTTTCTTGTAGTGAGAGAAGCCATGGCGTTGTCTGGCTCTGCATTTTATTACATGCAGCAGTGAGGGGTTGCTGGATCAGGGCCGGGAGCACAGACTGGGTTACATGGACCACCGGGCATTCGCCCGCTAACTGGTCCTACTATGCCAATGCAATCAAGTATTGGTGGCAGTTCAGTTGGATCGGCATTCCAAGTAGAGTCTTCGTCTACGATGTATCAAGTCGTTTCCTCCTTCGCAGGCTACTGCGAACGGTGGAGGGGTAATTCCTGAAGATATCGTTGGGGAGACTGATGAGGCAGCGATGGTTTCAGGAAACCCATTTTCTTTCGCTTCTTCTGCAACTTCACAACTTGTGATGGAGAGGATTTTATCACAGTCGGTAAGATACGATAACAGAACACAGAGAGGTGGATGGGGAAGCTGGTGTTCCTGTATTTTTGAATCTAGGTTTTCTTGCATCATGATCCCCATCTACATTTTGTTAAGAAATTATTCTCGCTCTTTTTGATTCTGTTACTTTAGGTGTTTTGTTTTATTGTAACTAGGGTTGTCAATTGGACTGGATTTTGTCCAATCCGATCCAGTCCAGTGTGAGTCCATAACAAATGGACCAGGTCCAATCCAATCCAATGAATATTTTGGACAATTTTAAATTGGTCCAATTCAATGTTTGGATTGTCTAATCTGGACAAATTCGTTTTAATTTATATTGGTTTCAACCCAAACCTGGTCATTGACACCTGTATTCTTATCTTATATCAATGGACTAGATTTTAGCTTAATCCAATGCAATCCAATATAAATTTATTACTGACGGATTGGATCCAGTCCAATCTAATGAATATCTTGGACCGGATTGGTCCAATCTAATATATCTTGTTAATCCATCCAATCCGTCCAAATTGATTTTGGATTGACCGGGGTCCAATCCAAAACTGGTCCATTGACACCCTTAATTGTAACTTTGTTTTTTACTTCTTGGGTCAATGCGTGCTTTGGCTCGTTTGGAGTGATTGCTTGTATGATGATGGGGCTCCATTTTGTCTGTGGCCTTTGATTTTCTTGTATAAACTTGAGAAACTGAGATTTCCCCCTCGAAACAATTATCTGTTGTTGGTTTCTAAGATTTTTTTTTGTTATGCTTTTTATTTATTTTATTTTTTTCGATTCTGGCTACTAGGGCTACTATTAATTTTCACTTAGGCTGCGTTTATTTCCAATGCAAATGCAAATATGTACCATGCATTTTTGGACTCGTCCCGATTCATGAGTGCAAAGTCGGTTCAAGAATTAGTATGGTTTTTGCACTCTTCTCGTTTGTTTGGAATTTATATAAATCAGGGCACAAATTTGTTGTCGTTTGTTTGAAATCGATGCAAACTATGAGAGCACTAACTACCTAGTGTGCTTTTTCCAATAATAACCACCAGTCTAGGTGCAAGAAATTTGGACCGTCCATTGTTACAACCATAGTGATAGCAAATGTGCATGTGAGCTCGGCCTAATATTGTTTCAGGCTAATCGGTCGAGCTTGCCAAAATGGTTACAGTCCTGAGTCCACAATTCAGCTAGTGGTAGCTAATCCATACCAGTCTTTCATATACGAGAGGTTTCTTCTGGTAGAAATTGGCTTAAATTAGTGTAAAGGAATCCTTACAATTTTCATGTAGGAGAGAGACATTTTCTTGATTCTATTGCAATCCTACACAAGAGCTTGCTTAGACAGTTAGAAGTTCTACACCATCATCAATTTTCTTTGAATCCATGCTCGTACATAGACTTGTTTTCCGATCCATTATCCAATTCTGCATCGACTACATCTGTGGGTAGATTAAGATGATGGGTTGGATCTCCCTCAGATTAAGATGATGTAGACTATATGGGCATACCCATATTTTGTTGAATATCAATCCATCTATTTGCTCATCTGATAACTAATATGAGAATGATAACTATATCACTCTATATTTGCTCATTTGTTGGATCTCCTTCCCATTCCTATTCAATCCATTCACATTTCATTCAAACATGAGATATTCTAACACACCCTAAACAATCCATCCACAATTCCTACTCAATCCATTCATATTTCATTGAAGGTACTGTCAGCCTTCAAACAATGATACCTGATAACAGTTTGCATTCACAATTACTAATTAATCCATTCACAAATCATTGAATGTCATGTTAGCCTTCAAACAATGAGGCCTGATAAATATAAGTGACTTGCTAACAACAGATAAATATACAATGATGAGATCAGTTTATCTGATTTGATAATGAACACAAAGGATAGCTACATGAAAACAGATGATGATATGTGGTTCCTGCTATAAGTGATCCATAATAGATGATAAAATTAGATCTGACAATGATAATTAAGTGATCCAACATGTGGTTCCTGCTCAATATAAGTGACCTGCTAATGATAATATGATAAAAAGGAATATATGAAAACAAACCCATGACCATAACAGAAGACAACAAACACACACACACACACACACACACACACCCCTAGTGTTTAGTTCAGTTGCATTTGAACCATCCCTATCTCTCTCTTTCCCTCACACATCTCCCTCCCCCCCCTCTCTCTCTTTCTCTCTCTCTCTCTCTCTCTCTCTCCCTCTCCCTCTCCCTATCTCTCTCTCTCTCATATATATATATATATATAACCTTCCAAATGATTTGGCTAATTAAACAACCACCATGCCACAATCCTAGTGAAGAATCCAATGATGCCTCCTATCAGATATGGCCTAATTGTTGATGTGGATGGTTCTGTAACCAACTTCTCAGAGGAATATGTTGTATCTAGCAGTACTTCACAATACTTAGAGTATACATCTTCAGCTTCTTCTCGACTGTTATATGAACAATAAAAATTCCCTTTGCACCCAACAACTTGCTTTTGACACTTGGGTCATGAGTCATACACACCTGGCTTTCTCCCCTTAAACACAAAATATGACTTTTTCATCCTACACACCTCATCATTTTGATAAGCTTATGTGAGTACATTGCAAAGCAACAGACAGATTATGACATACTACAAACAAAGAGATATAACAAGAAAGTTCCATTATATCAATAAGTCAAAAGTATCAGTGTATAAGTAAGTACCAAAAAGAGTGTTAAAAGCTACTATAGTTGCCACCAGCTAGTTAATATGTTTTATCAGCAAGTGCATCAACCTAAGTTATAACAAAAAAGGGTAGAAGTGTTAAAGTTCCATTGTCTAAACTTCATAATAAGAGAAGAGGTACTACTGCATTCCACCAAAACTAGTCATCTTAGATATGATGGTAGGACCATCTGAGCCCTAAATGGCTTGTCCCTCACAAGGAAAATCTTTGCTTCCTTCTCATGTTCACCTAGGTACCCAAAGACAGTGTTTCGGACTTGGATGACATACCCTTACAAGTCCATAACTTCCTTCCGTAAATGGTTTAAGAAATCCATCTTAGTCTCCACTGTAAGTGCAGGTGCAATTTTTGACATTGTAATATTCATTCTGTAAATTGCATCAATAAAGTCCTGGTTGGGCTTCGGTTTTGATCCATGCACTCTTTTTTTTTGAGTTTGAGGAACCTGCCCTCCAATTGTTGTTGGAGATTGATTGAGTGTCATCTTCACAAATGAATTCATCAACAGTCAGTGGGGTTGTTGCATCATCATTGAACTCAGGGCCATCCTCTTCTGCACCATTAACATCAGTATTACACTCAGTCACGGACTCAAACCCTACCATAGCCTTGTCACCCGTAGGCTGATCATTTTCCAAAACTGTTTGCATTTTCTCAAACATCTCCATCACCCTACCTTTAACACACAGTGCAAGTGGATTGGCTTGCATTGTAGATGGCATCATTACCAATTGCTAATTTTTAAACATTAATTAAAAAAAAACAAATATGCCACATTTACCTTGATGTAATCATCCCAAACAACTGAGTCATCTATGATTTGATTCTTGGATTCATTCCAGCCAAAGTCACTAATCTCAAGCAGCTTCTTGGCTTCCATGTATATGGGTTTTAATGTTCTCATTCTACTCTTAATATGGGGTGTTCTCATATCAATATTGAAACGGGCAATCATCTCCTTGCATACTGATGTGTATGCAAATGTTCGAAACCCCTTATCAATCTTATTACCCAATCAGCAAGTAGCTCAATCAATGCCTTGTCCATGGCATCATTCCATCTTGTCAACTTCGATCACCCTTGCTGGACATAGTTTGAGAGACAAACAACACATCCTTTCCCTTATTGCCATCCTTCCCATTACTGATAGATGTTCCTGTTGTATCTCTACTAGAGACCATCCCTGGCCAAAAGTATTCCATTTCATGCAGTAAATAAATAACACATAGACATGTACATACATTATCATAAATAAATATTGAAAATACCTCTACTAATCAACAACATAAAAGTAAGCATGTTCAATACAGAAATATGGTGTTTAAACAATATTGTTGATATATTAAACTATCTAACAAGTAAGTCATGGATATCTAATAAAACAAATAAATTGGATGTTTTAAACATTATAAGAACTGCAATCGACACAAATTGGTTCTAACAACGATGATGTGCAATTAATCCAAATACTACAACTCCTAATCATCTTCGTAGTCTCCTCTAGTCCTGAAACATGTCTGACCCAATCTGGTCCCTAAATGTGGATCACCTTGCTAGTTCATTTCTTTGTAGCCTTGGTGCAAGAGAATCTGCATTGACGCTTTCTTCAACAAATTCATCCCCATCGGATGTATTTTGTCTGTTTGCCTCACGGATCCCTTCTCAGGTGTATCGGTCATGTAGATCAACTTCCATGATATGGTTGTGAAACATACAACAAGCTATCACAATCTTGACCTATGTGTCAAAGTCAAAATGTTGTGTTGCATCAAGAATTGCCCAACGCTTCTTCAAAACACCGAAAGCACGTTTCACTGCATTTCTCAACGATGAATGTCTGTGGTTGAAAATCTCCTAAGGGGACTTCGACAATCGCCCTCATATCTCATTGAGGTGGTATCTGGTGCCTCGATAAGGTGCTAGGAAGCCTGGCATGTTTCTGTATCTGGCATCTACTAAGTAGTATTTCCCTATATTTCATTGAGTGATCATTGGCAACAAGCAATTAGTTAAGACAATGGAGTCCACTGTTCGAGTATTAGAAATGATGAAATATTAATTTAAGTTACCTTCTGGGACATGGAGTTTGCATTCCCTTCACAAGGAATCATATAGGATTGTGGCATTAGTGGCCGAACCCTCCCACCCAACCAATACATAAGTGAATTTTAAATTGAATGTCACTGCATCCATTACATTTTGTGTTGTTTTCCCCTTCCTACTACAAAACTTGCCTTGCTCCTCAACAGGCATTTTGCATTGGATATGGGTCCCATCAATTGCACCTATATAGTCCTACATTTAACTAAATTATGTTAATTTCATGATCTACGGAGGTGTTAAGGTAAAAAGTATAGTAATCCGTTACATACCTTAAAATATGGCATAAACCGGGAGTCATTCCTAATATCCGATGGTACTTGTTCTCCACTAGGTTGTATAACCAACAAAAGGTACAACCTAAGTACAACATGCAGGACTTTGTGGAAATACTAACTTACGATCTCTTGTGAGCACCCGAAGGTAACATGCATGACACTATTCCTTTCATTATGCCCTATAGAGTGCAAAAACATTGCAACTTGTTCTTCGACAAACATGTTAGTGGTTGGCCAAAGTCCACTATGGGTGACAAGTAAATGATAGAGGGAATCAAAACATGACTTTCTCATCCTAATCTGAGATAAACAAGATGACTCACTACTAAATACAGTGATAAGAAACACTCCCTTCCCTAGGCTTCTGACCTCCCGCACCCTTTGACTCACAGATTCAGTATACTATTTGACGATGACAACCACTGCAAGATATGTCATAATGGAACTAATGGCCATATTGATCTGCCTACGCTTGGCCATAGTGTCATGTGTTACCTCCATGCTTGATTGACAAGTCAAAAGAGCCCATGAGAATTATCCAATATATTTATGAAATGAATGGGTCATTATAAAAGGAAAAAGCAATGTTTAGAGTGCTATTACAATGAAAGCACTATTTAGAGTTGTAAACTTTGCACATTCAAGTTGTAAATCCTGCATCATGAGGTATCCCCCTTGCTGGATTCATTAGACCCTACCAAATTTGTGATCTATATTAAGAATTGTCAGATAAAGTTCAAAACAATTATGAACTGCAACTTCAGGTTGAAGCTTATTAGCCACTCCAAGAGTAGCCAACTGAGTTGGCTAAAGCCGATCAGATATAAACCTTAAAATTGGTGTGGGCCTGTGCAAATTGGCTTTATATAGTTTAGGGTTGGTTTCACCCTAGTTCTATCTAATCTTTACTGTGAGGGGAAAATTGAGTCATGCAACAATTATCCACTACATCTGATAAGTCAATGCTTATGTAGAAGTCTAACCATATATGATCAACCTCTATCATCTAGAAGTAGAGTTATTTTTCAATTTGTTGTTGATTCTTTACTTGTAAATTGTATGATGTATGTAATATGGATAGACCCATATCAGTATGATCTCAACCTGTACCCTAAGAATAACCCTATTAAAAAAGACACAGTCACAGATAGCAGAGTAGGTCCCCTAAGAATAACCCTATTAAAAAATTTGATCTACCACAACTAGCTTCAGTAGTAAAGAATTTTTACAAAGATAAAACCAGAGGAAAATGGGGAGTTCAGTTTAATCTTTTTCTTGCTTCCAGCTTGGCTCGAGAAGCAAGACAACTGCAGATTGTGTCTTAGGCCTAGTTTGGTTCATTACCAAGCTATCAAATTCAAGTATCATAGAATTTGAGTTTTTTCGGTTATTGCTATCATGGCTACTATTATATTTTCAGTATTCAAGTGAAGGTGCAAACAGTTGCCTGGGTACCAGTGGACCCTTAATTCAGGTCCTTCAATCCTAAAATCTTCAAAGATATAGATATCTTGGGACATATCCATGTTGGAACATATCTGTGTAATGATCCAACAAACAACAAGAATTGGCTCTATCCATGCCTCCCCTAGCCAAATTGGCAGCAAGTGGAACAAGATGTTTACATCAGCAGCCAACCCACTCTAAACCTCCCCCTCCTTAATACTTCACCTTCATACACTAGATCCAAACATCAAAATCATATGAAGATGGAAAGGGACTTTTCTAATGCAATGGACTGGTATTAAAAAATGCATCTTATTTGGTAGGGGCTAGACTGTCTAGCTTTATAAAAATGCATCAGTTTCTCTTTCAAGGAGGTAAAGGAAGAAGAAAAGAGTAAATTGGTTGGTAATGTTTTCAGTAATGTTGCTCCAAACTATGATATGATGAATGATTTAATGAGTGTTGGATTACATAGATTGTGGAAAGATAGGTTAGATCCTTTATGAAGACCTAGATATGCATCATTAGTCCTTAATTTATAGTGGTATATCCATTAGTTTGTTTGCATATTTTTATATTTCTTTCTTAATTTTTTTCCAGATTGGTTTTCAAACTCAGTCCATTTCTTGGAATGGAATGGACTAGATGTTGCTGGTGGGACAAGTTAGCTTTGTGCAGCCATTTTGGTAGACAAATTAAAAGATTTATACAAAGGCTACAAAGATCACGCAGAGGAAAAAAAAACTATTCTTTGGGTTGTAGTGAAACAAAACATTGAACAAATTCTCAATTACCTTTCTAAAGTAACTCATGGGTTGTAGTATTGTCAATGTGCTTAGATAAAACTTGAACAAATTCTCAATAACCCAGTGTTGCTAATATGCTTAGATAAAACTTGAACAAATTCTCAATAACCCAGTGTTGCTAATATGCTTAGATAAAACTTGAACAAATTCTCAATAACCCACTGTTGCTAATGTGCTTAGATAAAACATGATGCATTGTCATCCCAAATATCTAATTTATCATTGGCCCAAACTTTTTAATTTAATTTGGAAATAATTGGGTACAAGGAACCATGAGTAAAGCTGCATGAACCAATTAAATATTGCATTATTTTTAGTATAAGTCAATTTAATATTGCATTATTTTGAACACTCAATCTCTCCCTTCAATCCCTTAAAGAATGCATGGCATTAGAGCCCAATACCCTGGCTTGTCCACCAAATGAAGCCATCAGTTTGGAGATGCAGATCCTAATTGCCAGGTTCATTGTTAGTACTTAGTTTCATAATCTTTTATGTCACAAAAATTAGAATAAGGAAAAAGAAAGGCCCTACAGGGGTCTTTGACTAATTGTAGCAGAGACCGGATCACATATTCAAAGGAAAATATCATACATATACCTTCAAATGAAAATATCACATATTCAAGAATATATCTTCATCAAACAAGAATAATAACATAAAAAATGATTAATTAGGAAGCAGAGTAACAAAGAAGAAGAATTTCACTGTGCACGTACTAGATTGTTGAAGATGTGTAAACTTGGCTAGGTCTGAGAAAGAATCAACAAGAAAATGATGAAAACCTTTATTAGTCGAAGCAAAATACCAGATCTGTAAAGCTCAAGACAAATCTAACTTTACCTTGTGTAGATCGAAGTGAAGATCTTCAACCTCCTATCAGATCGGCAGGAACCCCGCAACCAAACGACATGAAAACATAAAAATAGCAAAACACAAGTAAAAAAAAAACACAAGATACTGATTGCCGATCACCGACGACCATGCCTTGGTCAGAGATGGAGGTGAGAAAGTACCGTTAGAAGGCGGTTGGGGGGCGGTGGCGCAAGAAATCTCCTCTCACCCAAAATTGCTATTTTTCTCACACAATCGAAAGCAAATGCATACCCTAATTACATCGTCAAGTGAAGAGAGCAAGATTGCATCGAAAAAATCGATGCAATAATGCACTCTTCGATCGATACAATCATGTCAGAAAATACAGTTTTGCACTCATTTTCGATACATATATGTATCGCAAACAAACGCTTGCAAACGCGAACTAGAGTACATAAATACCCCGGTTCGACGTTTGTATCATAAACAAATGCAATCTTAGTAATTTGAGCAGTGTTTTCCCTATTCGTGCGTGGGAGGAACCTCTCCAATGGCAGAGCTGTCTCGCACGCTGAAGCTATCATTGAAAACCAAAAAATGGGAAAAGGCAGTATACAGAAATAGAAAACATATTCTCTCTATCAAAACCTAAGAGATTGTCTTATGGCGTAGCGAGTTAAAAAAATTTTGATGGTTGATGTTTGATAAAGAAAATTTGATGATACTTGAAGGGCATTTGTGTATTTTCTCATGACACTTAACGGTTGGTTAACGGTAGGTACTAAATTGTCGCATTTTTAAAATTTGGGTACTAGATTATCGCGTTTTAAAGTTTGGATATTAAATTGGCACTCAACCTAAAGTACAGGGTACCTATCGGGAATTTTCCCTTTTTTATATTTTTTCCTTTGTTGAATTGATGTCATAAATGTTTAAATTCGTGTTTTCTTGTTCTAGAGGTTCTAATATACATAAGGCAATTTCTAATTTTTAAAATGTGGTGAAATAATATTTAAAGCTTCATGTACATATAAATTTGAAATATAACATACACATCTAATAAGAAATAATTTTCCATTTAAAATACTTACAATAATTGTTAGGCCAGTATGTGTCCATTTACATCTTGTAAAACTTAAAATTCTTTTGTGCAAAAGACATGTTTCATCAATAAAATGCCTTATGACAAATATAACTAATATTATATTTGAAAGTCTAAATATAAAAAATAAGTGCAACTCTAGAATTAAGATTTGATATACAAATTAAATCTTGTTCATATAAATAAAAGATTTTTAAAGCATACACTCTTATAATATTTCTAGAGACTTTTTTAAATTGAGGATTTATAGATTGTTGTAAAAATTTTTTAAGCTTAGGATCTTTAACTAATAAAAAGGGTTGTTTAGCAGGTGCAACATGTTTTGCTAATTCCTACCTCATTTTTTCTTGTGAATAATGAAAGTTGACAAAAAAAAACCTACATGCGATTTGTGTTTGGTTTTCATCATCATTTTTCTCAAATGTGTCACAATGCATCTAGTCAAATGGTTTGAAGTGCCTTTCCCCTTGCATTCAAAGCAAGCAAATGTTTCTATAGGCTTTCTTGTAGTGTACTTTTTGTCCTTGTTTTTAAGATTCTTAGAATCTTCTTGAAAGTAGAGCAACTTCCTCGTCATTGTCACTGCAATCTTCAATTTCTGTCTTCAATTGCAGAACTTTTGAGGGTAATGTTCTTATTATTGTTGCCCTCTTCTTCTTTCACTTTTAGTCTCATCTTATAGGTGAGAAGAAATCCAATTAGCTCATCCATTTGCATGGAACTCAAATTCCTAGATTCTTGAATGGTTGAGACTTTGATTTCCCATTCTTTAGGAAGAGATGCTAAAATCTTTCTCATTTTATCTTCCTCGAGAGGATTTCCTGGGGGATTTGAGTCCATGCACAATATTTGTGGATCTTGTAAACATGCCGGTGATGGTTTCATGAGGTTTCATCTTGAATAACTCATAAGCATGCACTAACATGCTAATTGTGAACTCCTTTACTAAATCGGTTCCCTCGTGGATTACTTCTAAGGTTCTCCAAATTTCTTGGACTATTTCACATGCTAAGATCTTATTGAACTCATTTCCATCTAAAGCACAATATGGACACTTCATATCCCTAGCATTTGGAGATACCTATTTTTATCATCCATAATTCATTCTAATGAATTTTTCTCTATAGATGTGTTTGCTACTTTCTTTATGGGTTTATGTCGTTCAATCACAATTATCTTCCAAAGATCACATTCTAGGGAAATGAGATAAACTCTCATCTTGGCATCCCAATAGCTGTAACCAACTCTATTGAAGAATGAAGGTTTAGAAATGGACTGCTCTTTTGTATAGGAGACAGTGGTTTGGGTGGCCATTATTTCACCGAGTTGTTTTTCTTTTAATTTGGTGAACTTGCTTTGATACCACTTATAGTAGGGACCAATAGACTTACCTGAAAAGGGGGTGAATTGGGTATAGCTTAAAACTTTAAATGGATTAAGCTCAAATACCTTCCTCCAAAACCGAAACTAAACCTTCTTGAAGATTCAATTCAAGTAGTAATAGGGATATAGGCTTAGTGCATTCAACAATTAATCAAAAGATTGCTCAATATAATTAGCTTTACTATTGAACAAAGAACTGTAACATCAAACAAATAAGTCATATAAACTAAACAAAGGTTACAAGTGTTACCAGTTGAATAGATATAAAAAAATAATCTCAAGTAATTGTTTGGATTTAAATACTAGTTGTAAATAAATGTAACAATGAAAGTAAATAGCTACTATGAGTATGTTAGCAATTAAATAGATATATAACAACAAATGCTAGTAACTACTTGAACGTAAATAGCAACTAAAAGTAAATGTACCAATGAAGAAAATGAGCTGCTATGAAGTATTAGTGTAGTTATAGTTAATATAATGAATAAACAATAAACTTAAGTAACTACAAAATGTAATGGTAGTTGGAGATGTAGGATTAGCCACAAAATAATAACTGTGAGGACCAGTTATTGGAATAATCAATTTGAGATTCAAGCAATTAAAAGACTGTTACTAGAATCTCAAGAACAAGGTAACTATTGAACATAAATGATACAGTTGAATAATTGAAACAATGAATGTAAATAATTGTAATAAAGTAAATGTAAAGCAACTAAAGATAGGTTAGTAGTTGGGTGAAAATTAGTAACTAATGAAGCATTCAAACTACTAGACCACGATGTTAGGGCAACTAGTATGGTTAGTGAAATTAGTAGCATAGTAACTACACTGAAATATCTATATCTTGCTGTTAAAATGAAAATAAACAAGATATTATGCAATAATTACAAGATCTTTAGATATGCAAGTTTAAGAAATTAGATAAAAGATAAAATAATGTTAGAAACAAGATAACTGCAGAAACTTGAAAAGTAAAGAAAAAAAAACAAGTAATAGAAACATAGAGACAAGGCACACAATATTTTGTAGAGGTTTGGTAGAAATACCTACTAACGTCCTCTACATTAAACCATCTTTGAGGATTTTCACTAACTAGCTAGATTTTCGGGCATCAGCAAAATCCTTACAACCAGTAGGACTTTTGGGTGCATGCAATACCTTTCTAATTGGACTTATGGGAGACAACAAGACCTCTAACTGGTAGAACTTACAAGAGCCTACCAAACCTTTAGTTAAGCTTCCAAGTGCCAATTGAACCTTGATGGTGTTCAACCAAGAACACCTCCTGCACTTAAGATGCTACAAATAAAGAACAAAGTAGAAAGATAGAATAAGACTCTACATTAGGCAGATATGAACAACATACAATACAACAACTATTTAGTTGCAAGAATTTGTTTGAAGATGCTCAGATTTAAGAAGAAACTCTCAATAGATGAGTGAGACTATATGAGCACAAAGGCTTCTCATCTTTACCCACCTCTAAAACTATTGAAGCTCATCCTTCTTCCTTGTTTTGATTCAATCTAGTGACTTCTATTGAGATCTGGAAAACAAGTGATCATTTTCTAGCCATTGGAGGCTTCTTGCCAATCTTATTAGTAATGATTCAAATTTTCTTTAACATGGTAGAAGGGTTACCAAAGATAGTAATAGTCATTTAAGCTTTTAAACGATAAAAAATTCTTTAAAGTAATTGATTCCCAAATTTTGGTTATCACTTACTAGATGAAGGGAGGAATCTTTTTTCTCTATTAATTGAATGGTACTTGTTTAAACTTGGTTTGTCTGGGTTAGTCGACTATGCATTTTTGGGTAGTTGACTATTCTTTTCAAATAGAGCATTTTTTATATCATAGGTAATTGACTATGCCTTTTTGGGTAGTCGACTATGTCTCATAGTCAAGCACTTCATGCCTCGGCTGTCATAGTTAGGTGATTATACTTTTTAGGGTAGTTGACTATATTACAAAGCTCAATAAAATTTACCTTACTGACAGTTCCATACTCAAAAACCTTCAAAGTATTTATCCAAAGGTTTGGTAACCCTTTCTTTGGCTTTCAAAATAGATTTTTAACATTGTAAATGCATGTTTAAGTTTAGGAAAGTCTAGGAACCAAATCTATTCTAACTATTGGTCTCTAAGGTTGGTTAAACCAAGTTTGGTCTTGTTGAACATCATAGAAAGTGCATCTCATGCAACTGATTACATAAAGATCCTAAAGATAAGACACTTTTAAACATGGTTTGATATAGACTTTTTCCTTGATGAATTGTTATAGCATTCTACCTCTTAAGAAACTCAAAAACCTTTGAGTTCTTGTAGCCTTATCATACTTGAATTTGATTAGAACATCCTCAATGGAGAAACTTGGAGATAGTGTTTAGAAAATAAAACTCAAACAACTAAATCAAGCTAAGCTTCAACTTCATCATCTTTGGTAGCAATTTTACTTTAATACAATTGAGACTTGGAGAATCTTTTTTAAGTTAGCCACATACTTAATACAGCATAGGGTCGCTAACTAAAATGTTTTGGGTGGATGAATACATATTGGTGAAAGATAAACAGCTATATTTTTGTCATGATCCACACATGCATTTTTTAATCTATGTTTGTTTCAACTATAAACAGATTCAAATAATAGTTGTATGCCAATTTTTATTGATCAACCTTAAATGTTTCAAGTAGAAACAACAATTGTATCAAGAACAATAAATTTTGAATTTATTAATTTATTATTATAAAGGTTGGTTAGAGATTGTCATGATCCATACTGAGGGCCCATTAGACATAGTGGGGAGTGTGAAGGAAGAAGAGCACTGTTTCTTTGAGTTTTTTCAAGTTTGTACAATGGTCTATTTATTAGCATTATATGATACCTATTGGTGTGTATCATACAATATGTATCGATTTTCAAGGTCACCAATATATTGTATTCTCAAAGTTAGGCCATTTCTATGTTTTTAAACAGAAAATGTTATGTGATATTTATCAAAACTCTCAATATGCAACTTTTAAAGGCCAAAACAATGGAATTTGTACCCCTTTTGATTTATTATATGTTGAAAACAAACACCCAAATCAAAAGTTATGGCTATTTGAAAATTCAATGTCTTTTTGGCCTCTGTTCCTTTTCTATCAATCATGTGCTTCTAAAAACTTTAAAACAAACTGTTCTACATCACTGTTTGGAAGGGCTATAGCTTTGGTTAAGCAACTTTCATTGAGGACAGTGTATTTGGACCCAGGCAAAGCTTGTACCTCCCTAATTTCATAACAAAAGAAACCCTGCACTAATTTCACCAAAATAGAAACCAAATGATCCATCAAATACGACTTCAACTTCAAATTAACAAAACCAAGAGAAGGGACCCAATAATTACTGCAATTCCAAAACATCTCACCAAGCCTAGTAAAAGAACTCCAAACCCACCATTTAAAACAATAGCACTAGTTCAATGGTTCTTCTTCCTTATGGTACTGTTTGCTTTAGCCTGATGAATTCTTCTTCCTTGATGTCATTGGGCTTAACAACTTGATGACTATTTGGTATAGTCATTGCCAGTGTTTGGTATTCCATTAGGTGAGACATGAATATCTGACTAGTCCAAGTTGTACAAGTCTAGCAGAGACAATGTATAAGATTTACAATGGGCTACAACCCATCTATGGGACTGTCTCACAAGCACTAGCCCAACCCAAGCTGTGGAGAAAGAAATTTGAGCCAAGAAACCCATATAGTTGAATGCCTTAAAAATGCCATGCATATTTCCTCCTTTCTCCATTTCTTGTGCGTGTCGGGATGGAAGGGACAAGGTTACACCTGACAATGAGTTTGTCCTTAGTAAGGGCCCAAGGTTACCTAGGGTTCAACCCCTTCCATCATCACTTGAGTAGATCGGATCTATGAATTTGTATCTCGGGTCTTCCTCTTGAATTCTAAACTAAGGATGATCTTGGCCGATATAGGACCATTGATTAATCTTGATGAGAATACTTTTATCTCAGGACCAACCAATATTTGATAGAGTTTGTGTGAATGTGATCCTATGGGCTCCTTTTCATTTTCGAGATTCCAATCTCTATAGAAGGACAAACTACAATGTATAAGGCTCTCTACCAAAACATATTTAATCTTTGCATGACCTATGGAAGACTTGGCCACAAAGCAATGCAATGTGGCTCAAAAAGCAAGCTAGAGAAACCCAAGAGTGGGAAAGGTTGGACCAAAGTGATCCCTCGCAAGTTGAAAAATTTAGACTCAAATACCAACACTTCAAGGAAAGCTAAGGCACGAATGTTCAATGGTGGGAGTGATGGGGCCAATAATGAGGAAGACGAAGATCCGATGACCAAAGGGGATGATGAAGAGCAATACTTACTGAGAAGAAGATGAGGACCAGGAGGTCAACCAGACTGAAGGAGATGAAATGGAAGCCAAAGGGAGAAAATTTTTGTGAAAGAGAGGAAATCTTTTTGAAAAACTCGACAGGGTGCTTTCAAATGAAGAGTAAGTAAAGGGTGTGATTTACAGAAGCAACACTCGATCATCTACCTTTTCTCAGCTTGGATCATGCCCTACTATTACTTACAATGTCAAACAAAGTTAATTGGGGCCTAAAGCTGTTTAGATTATTTAAATCCATGTGGAAACTTGACCCCTCAATAAAAAAAATAAAATGAAATAAAGGGTTATAAAGAGTACATGGGAAGTACATTGCTAAGACTAGAGAACTTGCAAAAAAAGAATCTTGAATCAGCTGAAATTTGGAAATATATTGATGAAAAAAAAAGAATAATTATGGGTCTATTAAGTCAAATCCAAAAAGGACAACATGGGAAAAATAATATCATATGGAAAAGTGAGAGAGCACTACAAAAAAGACTTATAATTTCTAAAAAGAAAAGAGGTATGTTGAGCTCAAACTAAACTGGCTCCAAAGTGGAGATGAAAATACCAGATTCTTTCACCTGACATCGTTCATTAGGAAGTAGACGAATAGAATTTGTAAGCTACAAAATAGAGACAACAATTATATATAACCCAACTCTAATAAACAAAGTGGAACAACCGGAAATGGTGATGAATTCCTAGAGGTTCTCTAACCCATTGTGTGAGAGGCAGACAATGAAAGACTTGGGCAGGAGATTCAGAGGGGAGAAATTAAAGAAGCATTATTAAATTCCATTAGTGATTTTAAGCGCCAAGACCTAATGGCCAATGCCAACTTCTTTAAGGGATGTTGGGAAATTACTAGAGAATCAGTAATTCAAGTGATTGAGGCATTTGTTCACTTTGGCAGAATGACCAAGAAACTAAATAATACTTATATAATGCTAATCCCAGAAAGGGAGAACCCAGAAAAAACCAAAGCATTTTAGACCCATTAGCTTATGTAATGTAGTATATAAAATATACAAAATCATTGTTAATCCTTGTAAATAGGGTTAAACCAAATTTGGAAAAAGTAGTACCCCTCATTAGTCTTTCTTTGTGCTGGAAAGAGAAATCATGTATTACGTATTAAATTATTCACTACTCATGAAATTATTCATACCATAAACCACAAAAAAATGTAAAACAGGCTTGGTCGCCTATAAAATAGATTAAAAAAAAGCATATGATAAAATTGAATGGATTTATATTAAAAAGTCCTTAGAAAAATTGGGGCTCAACCAAAGATGGGTAAATTTGATCATGGGCATCACTACTGTAAATTATCAAGTGCTAGTAAATGTCTCCCCATGGGAAAAATTTTGCCCAACAAGAGGGATAAGATAAGGTGGCCTCTTATCCCGTTATATATTTGTCATGTGCGAGGAAGCTCTCACTTGGCAGATTCATAGGAACAATGGTAATAGAAAAAGAGGAATTAGGCAACCAACCAGAAAGAGGGCTTCCAATTATTCCAATATTACATTTTGTAGAAGGTTTTTTTTAAAAGCTACCATAAGTGCCAATATTACAGTAATGAATATATTGAAAGCTTATGCAAAGGCATCTGACCAACAATCCAATTATCAAAAGTCAGGCTTGTATTTTTTTTTTCTTTTTGATAATCTCTTAAGGAAACTCTAAAAAATAGTTGAAAATTTTATAAAAATCCATTAAGAAAAAGAAGGGAAGTATCTTGGGGCACCCATGATAATTGATAAATGAAAGAGTAAATAATTATTTTAATCAAATAATTGAAAATTGTATTGCTTGTTTGTGTTGTTGTGTTTATTTATTACTTATATATAATAATAAATAATAGGAAATTAGATGTGGGTTCTAGAACCCAAGCTGTCCTATCCTCGAATGCGAGAAGGGTAGGGTCAAGGAGGGTTTTACATTTTCATATGTGGGGAGGGTTTGGATTTTCAAAGTCCTACCCACTATGGGTTTTGGGGCAGTTATGGGTTGGAAGGTTTAGGGAGGTGGGTAGGGTTTTGAATTTACAAAACCTTCCACAAATCTGCTCTGTTGCCATCCCTAATTGGCAATGACAAGAAATGTACTTGGTCAAACGAGTACCCCTTAAAGAAATGAGTCCAGGTTGATGACAATAGTAAAGTGGACACCATAATAAACACTTGCAACAAAAATTGGAATGTGTATAGGAAAGGTAACAAGGCGAGTATGGGACAGGGATTACATTCCCTGTTGTCGACCCGGTTTTGAAATAAATCCCCATCCCTAACATCGATCTCTGGAGGTTAAAGTAATCATCCATCATTGATCACTAATGGAGATGGGTTCCCCGTAAGGACCCAAATCCTAGAATTTTTTTAATGAAAAGTATTTTTTGACGAATAAATTTATTTAAAATAAAGAGAAATTTTAAAATATAAATAATATTTTAAATATATTTTGATATATATATATAATATAAATAATATCATATATATTTATAAAATAATATATTTAATATGAATAATATTTGAGGTATCAATTGTAATTTAGATTGCATGATTTGTGGACTTCCGGAAAATGTGGACCACATCCTTTGGACCAAATACCACCTCCCCAATCCACGCAACAAACCCCATCGATGTTAGATTGGTTGACAGATCTGTCCACTGAAGCAAAATAAAGCTAGACCAGCTATTGTTTGGAAAAAGCCTGTTTTATTTATGTGGTATCCATGGAAAAATAGAAATGAAAAGGTGTTCAACAACAAAACTATATAGCACACCAGAAATTGTTTCTAAGGCTCAGTTTGAGTAGAGTACAAATATAAATAAATACAAATACAAATATGTACAGTTCAAATACATACAAAATAATACAAAATACAAAATTTCGCATTCTACAAATACAAATGTGTAGAGTGCCAAACCTTGTATTTTGTATGTATTTATATTGTACATATTTGCATTTGTACTCCTTCCAAACTGAGCCTAAAGTATTACAAAACGTTTGAGACTATGTAGAGCTCAGTTTGGAAGGAGTACAAATACAAATGCGTAGAGTGCCACACCTTGTATTTTGTATGTATTTGTATTGTACATATTTGCATCCAAACTGAGTCTAAAGTGTTACAAAACTTTTGAGACTATGTAGAGGCATAGGAGAGGCAGGCCCACGTAAAAAATAAAGAAAAATGAGTTATTTGGGTGAAGTAAACCCCTCCTAGTCCTAACAAAATTAAAATGAACTTCGATGCATCAAAACTCAAGAGGATAGGTGGTGCCTATGGTTACATTGCTTGAAATCATAAGGGAGAGATATTAAAAATAAAAGTAGTTGTGATAGCTTCATCTACCATAACTGAAGCAGAGATGAGAGTGGGGCTGAAAGCCCACAAGTTGGCCAAAGAAATAGGAGCGGAGCAAGTAATTATCTAAGGTGACTCGAAGACAACTATGGAAGTGCTCAAGGGTTCGTTCGAAGCTACTTGGAGATTTAAAATTAATAGAAGAGTGCCATGAGATTGCCTGTGAAGGTCATCTAAGAGTGAAGTACAACCACACCCATAAGAAAGGCAATCAAGCAGCAGATTGCTAGCTAATGAAGGTCACCACAAAGAAATCTCAGCAGCTGCTTCTATTGCTTGGGACTTGGATTATATAATTTATATTGTTCTATCAGATGCGCCAGACTCTTCATTTGCCCGAATTTTGTAATTCCTTTCCTCAGCTATCCAATAAAAAAAGTTACACCTAACAATGAGAGATCTTTTCCCAAAAAAAAAAAAAAGATTTTTAGACTCAGGCAATATCTTGTTTAAACAATTCTATAATCTAGTGGAGTTGGGCCTTCACCAGATACAGTCCAACAATAAAACATAACATGCAAAAGAGAACAGGTGGAGCTCTCTGGAAATACCACCCAAGTTCCACCTGTAAGACTGCCTGTTAATCTGGCTTGCTCCCTTAATTCGTCCATGTGAACTCTTCACTTCTTTTTGTCAAGGAAAGGAGTTTAAACAGGTTCTTGGTAAATAAATTTTGGTTTCAAATGGACAGATTCACACATTTCACATTCGTTGTGTCTACAAAAAGATACCAAACTACAAGAACTGATAACCACAAAATCCTACTGAGAACCATAAAGGAAGCATTTACAACACTCAAAACATGGACTTCCAGTGTAGTATATGCAATCTGATGAGAAGTGAGTACCTGAATTTTCAGTTACTGGCATCACTATCACTGGAAAAGTTCAAACCATACGCACAATTCAATCTTTTTATCAAACTCGCAACTTTTCCCAAAACTCAACTTCTACATTACACCAAAGAGAGATGGCGGGAGGAAGAGACAGAGAGAATGAGAGAGAAAAGTGAAGCTAGCACAGCCACGACTCCTCTGAGTATATGGGTTCAAGGGGTAGAGGAGCTTCCGCAGCCTGGTATAGACTATAGGAGCATTAGTGCAGCTGGTATGAATCCCCCTTCCAGGGACACTGCTCTTCTAGTCTGATTCACAGAGAATTGCTTTCTCCTTTGCTGTGATGTCGCCATCTGGTTCCAAACAAGAGATGTGAACTTAGACAAGGAAACCATTGATATCCAAATGTTTCATAGCTAGACCATCAAAAGCATCTTCTTACAAGACCAGTACAGACAGTATTCTCGTGCAGCTTCTCTGTAGATCTGTTTAAAAGGTACTCCTGCAATCTTCAATTCATCTGGTTCTTGATTGTTTGACTTCTTCTAACATGCAAGAACCTGAAATTTCACCTTTGTTTCAACAAACTTACTTTAAAACAGAAGAATCTCCCTCTCTCTCTACCTCCATGCTCTACAATATGTTTACAAGAATGATAGTATACACTGGTACAAGATTGACTATTTCCGAATGCACACTCTTTAACATGTATGGAACAACACCAATGGGACTGTTCAAGTGAGTGGACCATGGGGTTATGTTAATCTCTCTCATCCCCCACCCAATTGTTCTTCTCCTTGGGCCCAGTTGGTCCCTCCTCTCCATATAGCTCAACTGGGAACTTATCAAAAATGCTTTCCACTGAAAACCTGATCAAAAATGGAAGAAGACTGATAATCTTTTCCAGTTCAGATCTTGAATTGTACACAATGGTTGGACCCCACTCTCTCATAAACTGCAACCAACAAGGCTCAGTAACAATTCCATCTCCAAGATATTCTGCTGCAACAATTTGATACTTGATGCTTGAATCCACAAAAAAGTTGCTTTGAGCAGCATCATTCCTAACTCCTATCCCCAGCTTTGTAGATCCTTGAATATAGTTTCCAGGATGTGCAAAGCTTGCATGACCACTCTTTGATGAGTAAACAATTGCCTTGTTTCCCTTAATGAACTCCAAGTTACAAGCATCCACCCATTCTCCCCCACTGTGCTGTGAGAAGTACATACTCCAGAGCTCACCAGTGAAGTTACTCACACGGAGTGTGAAATGTTCCCAATCACCCACATGCTGCCCTACCCTATTAAGTGCAAAATTAACTGCCCCAACCTTGATTGTGGCTGGCCCATTGAATGGGCAAAAAATCCACATTACAATATCAGTGAAGGTTCCTCCTAGAGCTGGCTTCACATGAACATACAATTCTGCACTTTCTATGTTGCCATATTTGATGTTATTCTGGTCATCATTCGGCAAGTCAATCCAAAACTCTCCATCATTAGACCCACCACTTGGCAAATTTGAACCTCTAGAATCAATCGCCTCTCCAGCTGATTTACCTTTTTGGTACAACAAAGCACCATTTTTAAAAAACCATGGCACAGAGGAGGGCAAATAAATCTCATCAGGATGGAAGAAAACAGTGGGTCCGTAGTTCTTGATGAGTGCATGGACCTGGTCTAGATTTGGCATTGCATGTAGAGTTGGATCACCATTCTTCAAGCATGCAATGCTCAGCTCATCCTCAGAACTCAAATAGCTACTGCAGAAAAATGTCCCAACAGAAACACCTTTCCCCAGCATCCCCCGATGGCATGGTCTTGTGTTCCAGACCCGAAATGGGAACTTGTGAATACTTGAATCAGTATCAAATATTAAAGAATAAGCCTCACAGGTCTCTGTGAGATCAGCCCGAACACATCTCACTTCTTCAAGTGAAGGCTTGTTTGGCGTGTTGGTAACCACATGGCCCATAGCTTTATAACCTTCAGGTGGTTGTGGTAACCAAAAGTAACCACATCCATCATGATTGTCCTCACTCCATTCATCTGTGCTCCAAACTAATATATAGTCAAGGGGCTTTCTAAGAGCTGGGAACTCTTCAAACATGTTGCATAAATGGCCAACTTCTGTTTCATGAGTAGCCACATCTCTAGCCACAAGAACAAACCCTCGTAAAGGCTGGTCATTTGGTTGACAGTAGTGACCAAGGCTGTAGAAATCATCTGGTATTCCTGTCGGCTTATAGAATATAATACCATTCCTCTTGTCATTCAAAAAATTGCAGCTCCAAATACTTTCAAACTTGGTGATCTTAATAACTTCTATTTCTCCTAGACATATTCTTCCGGTACCAAAGCCTTGGCCTGAAAAGATGACCAACGAAATATTCAGAATTGACAATTGTCTCCTACAATCATTAAGAATAACTGTAACAGAAAGTTTTGGAGCCGGTAGCCCATGGCATAAGAACAACTAGTCTAATTATGCTATTTTCTGTAAAATTCATCGGAGACAAATCTCCCTGAAATTTCTCAAGAGTGGCCCCATAAATAAAATCCCAATATTGGTTTTTCTTAGGCAAAGAAATAATTAAAAATTATGAATTGTTAGGTAGGACAAAGTGTGACTCAGAAGTGCAGGTTCTAAAATGAACAAGAATATTTAATACCACAATACAGCTTTCCAATATATTCACATTGATGTAACTCAAGATGGAGCATAAGACAACAGACCAGTAAACATAATTGTTATGATTTATCCAACTAACCAGGATTTCCAAATGAAACAGAGGCATATCCTACTGGTCATTAGCTTATTACAATTCCTCTGCTAATCATGAATGTGGTATGGGACATATCAGATGAGGAAACTCCATCCAAAAGACTAAAACCAAATGAAACATCAAGAAAGCAGGAGAGTTGCATAAACTGCTCAAAGGATCATCATCATCATCATCATCATACATGCCTTATCCCAACATAAACTACAAAGTGCAAAATAGATCTGTCTCATATTCATCAAAAGCTCGAATGAATCAAAATCATCAAGAATATTAAAGGTTTAGTCATAAAACAATATTATCAAGTGAGAAAGCACCAAAGAAACAATGCAAATTCCACCCAACAAAACCTTCTCAACTACACAAATCTTGTTTCATCATTCCACCGTTATCAAGGACCATAAGAGAACCAAAGGGGAGAGATAGTATCCGAAATATTAATTTGCATGTTCTGAAAATTCATAGATCACTGAAAGAAAAAATACATATATGCTCACGTACTCCACCCACCCATCAAATATTGAGCGCTCTATTAGTGAATCATCTCAGTAATGGACCATAAACTAAAAACCATGCTACCCAAACACCCTATCCAAACAAGATCTAGAAACTGGTCAGCAATTGACAATATCTCTTTATAAATTAGCAATGAGAATATGAAGTAAGTAATGTATTATAAGCCATACATATAACCACCCATAGACCAATTGTACAATATGTGGGCCATAACTCATTCCCCACTAGACTTCTCTCTGGATGGTTTGGACTGACATTTCAGGTGGTTCAGTGTATTTTATGGTGCCTACATTGACAATATTTCTTTCATTAGCAATGAGAATATAAGACAAGTTACGTGCTATAATTCATTATTCATAGATATGACCATCCATAGACCAATTGCTACAATATTTGGGTCGTAATTCATCCCCCACTAGATAGCTCTTTGGATGGTTCAGATTGATACTTCAGGTGGTTCAGTGTATTTTAGGGTGTCTAACAACCACATAAACACATTACCAGAAATAAAGCAAGAAAAGAAGCAAACTTTTTACATAAATGATAAGCATATCTCCCTTCTCAATCCCTATCGAAAGGAAGCTGAAAGAGGCATGATGAACAACATATTAACAAATAATTAGTCAAGATATAAGGTTGGGAGGAGGGGTATGGGGCTTTCAAAGACAACCAAAAAGAGAACAACATCTAGGATATAAATAACTGATGAAATTCGAAATACCATACCTGCAAAACATAAACTAATTCGAACCCCTTGTCAAGGTCGACCAAAAGTATCGTTGATTTAATTCTATGATTATTTTTCTTTCTTTTTGAGGGGTGAAGGGATTGTCGGCAAGAGAAGCAAAATTTTTCTTCATAGGACAAGCATAAACTAATATGTTAAATCCCAGTGTGGGTGTAAAATACACAATAATCCCATAACTTCCACCCATCATTCTATACAGAAAGTCAGAAACCCAAAATCCATCTCTGCATGCATGCCATCAGGAGAGATAACACAGAAACAACAACAAAATTGGAAACCCATATTAGAAAGAAAACGACCCAGAGCCTCAGTTGATGCAGAATGAGCAGGCAAGGCATGTTCAAGAAGAGCCAATACCCATCAAGTCATCAACAACGGAAAATATTAAAATCACAAATCAACCCAGAAAAGAAGCAAACCCCATAACATTATTCACAAAACAAAAACAGTAAAATCTACAACTTTTTCTTGGCATTCCTACCTTCAGGCCATTCCCGGATGGGCGCTGGAAGCGAAAAAAGCTCTGGTTCTGGCAAAAAGTAATCGGAGACTCTATTCCAATAGAAACACTTGCACCCAAACATCTTATATAAAATTCTGAACTCTCCAAAACCCACTAATTTTCAAGGCTCCAGTCATCCGCTTGTTGTCCGCGATTTGTATCCTATTCTAAGCGTATTCCCAAATTCCATGAGATTGTAAGAGTCATCATGCAGCCCCAGAAAAAAGAAAAGAGGAAACTAAACTCTCTCCCCCACCCCCCACACCCACAAGCAGCCTTCTTTGTAGAGTTGAAGTGGATTAATGAGAGAGAGGAAAGCAAGACTCAGGTTTCTGTGAGAAGCTCTTTAAAGGGACTGAAGAGCTTGGAGAGGAAGGGGAAGGGGAGAGGAAGTACCTTTCTACTTAGCTTTCAATTTTCAATTGGGTGATTTGGGTCGAGTGTGGAGAGAAAGATGAGAAGAAGGTTGGTTAGAGATTAGTTAGCTTTGGCTTGGAGGTTAGCCTTTTTTTTTTTATCTTTCCTAATTTATTGTTTTCCTCCAGGTTTTATTCATTTGTCATTTCTGATTTCTGATTTGTTGGTGGATTTGTGATTTTGAGCCAAACAGAGAAGGCTGCATTTTGGTTTACGCAAGGTCCTATTGGCAATGGGACATCCTTTCCTTGGGTCCTCACTCCTCAACTCAGGCAGAACTGATATTGTGCTCCATTAACATGATATTTTCTGTCAGTCTTGGACTTAGGATGGCACTGATCTAGATCATACGATTGTATTAGAAAGCATCTTAGAATTACAATATCTGAAAATATTATTCAGCCAACGGTTCTGATCTTTGCATCGAATCGACGCATTGGAAGCTAAATGGTACATCTCATTTGTGTATACACGACTGCTGAGGAAATTCTCTCTTTATGCTTTGCTTGTTCCTGGCATCCTTACTCTTGGATAGCCAGTTGTTGTGATTAGACAGATGGTTGTCTGATAAGCGAGGGAATAATAGCTTGGGGAAACAAGTTCCTTCGAAGAGAGGAAATGAATAAGGGAGCAGCTTGCGGACCGGCATTGAATCCGATCGGGTCGGATTCAGGTACGCACAAAACAGACCCCTGGTGATCCGTTTCATGGTGAGTCAGGTTCAGAACTATTATCCGTTTTGGGGGTCATTGGGTGCATAAATCAAATTAGAGAACAAAGTATTTGATGTCATCGGATTTTAGGTATTAGTCGAATTAGGGAAAGTCCATATTTCCAAAGATTAATATCCTTTCTTCTTCTTAACAATGCATTGAGAATCTTTTGACAAGATAATTTTAAGGGCCTGTTTGATTCACGGGAATACGAGTTTAGGATTCAAATCAGAATGACCCATTTTAATTCAAATTGTTTGGTTGGATGGAATCAGAATCTCATTCCCGTTCTTAATGAAATGACATTCCCTCATTTGAAGTAATGACATTCAATTCTTTCCCCCCTCTCCAGGGAATGACATTCTATTTCAGCTGTTTTCAATTCTCATTTAAACCAAATAACGCTTAAATTAATTGAAATTAATATATATAAATAAAATAAAAAAAGAAAAAGAAAAAGAAAAAGAGAGATTGAAAGTCAAAAGTGGCCGGCTCCATTGATATTGTGAAGTGGAAAGAAATCAAAGAATGGGGAGCATTGAAAGGGACCATGCCCAACTACCTTTCACCTTCTATAATATATATATATATATATATATATATATATATATTTAGAGGCCTCCGAGCTCAGACCTGTGCCTTACCCTGAAGGGTGAAGGCTGGCTGACCTTGAAGCCTGAGGAGGCTTTGACGCTTTGTTATTTAAGTGAGACCAAAGCCAAAGCATCCATAAATAATCAAATTTGGCGTCCTTCGCAATGGACAAGACAGCCCGTGAATTCCACGTCTCAAGAAGGTACCACAAGCAACTGGGTTGGAACTAAAAGACATGAGGCCCTTGACCCACAAGGGCCCACAAGCAACCCATTGCTACCTTCCCGGCAAGGCAGCAACCTGGACGGTGGATATGAATAATTGATGATCATCGTATACAACTACTAGCCTCTCTCAGTCCAGGAGTTCCAACAATTTTGAAAGATGCGTCAGATGGGCGTAGGGACATGAGAGAAACGTGGATGTTTCAGTTACTCTCTATACAATAATTTCGAATTCCAATAGGATCTAAATAAAAATAAATAAATATTTAATTTGTAATTCCCTTTTATTTTTATAGAATAAATAAATATCATTTGGAATTCATTGTATTTCAGGAGTACGATTTGCTCCTTGCAGAGCAAGCCTCACACTTACCTCACAGCACGTTTCAGCTGTGCATAGAGAATATCTCCCCATTAATAAAAATTTACAATTAAGGAGATATTCTAAATGCATGGCTGAATTATGTTGTGAGGTGCACTTTATGACGAACTGATCTGAATTGGTATTTGGGAGGACAAATGAGAAATCTCAACCTCTAACATGGGGAATCCCATTATACTAATACAAGCGGGGTTGTGTGATCATGGTTTATTCTCAGATTATAAAGTTTCACATAATGGCATTTTCGACTAAATAATTGAAGGGCTGTCCAGCAAATCGAATCTTTAGATTTGGTGGGGGTAGTAGGGAAATCCAATTTGCTCCACAAGGAATGCTCCTCACACCAATCTCATAGAACTTTTTGCCGTGCATTGAGAGCATTTTCTGTACTTGGCTGTTGTCATCCATGAGGAGATATTCCCAATGTACAACTATGATGTATTGTGAGGTTTGTGTGAGAAGTAAATCTCAAGTCGGGTAGTAAGTAGGGATTTAAGGGAGAGTGGACTAGCTGAACTGTAGACAAATAATAACACTTCGCAATCTATACTAGTTCTATATAAAAAGTGAGAGATTGAGTGGTTGTAGCCTTGTAGGGTATATGCACTTTATGACTAGTGTGGAGCATTATTATTGGTCTAACAGCCTATGATACAGCCATCAAGTTCAGTTAATCCGCACTCCATTGAGGAAATCTTGTACAACGGGATACAGGACAAGAGTGAACACTACAGTGCTCCTCATGGGACCTACCGGTATGTTCACTCTTAACAGATCCCAGAGCCTCTTGTTTGTACCCCATTTGGATTCTGCATTGAGACATGAATTCTTTCAATGTCATCACTACCCACAAACTCTTCCTACATCCATACCCACAAGACAAGACACTACTATCATGTATTGGGAACTCACCCCATAAATAAAAAGGGAGATGTTCTTAATGTATGGCTGATGTGTGCTATGAGTACAAGACACTACTGTCATGTATTGGGAACTCACCCCATAAATAAAAAGGGAGATGTTCTTAATGTATGGCTGATGTGTGCTATGAGTAGAGATGAGGGAAGAGTTTGGGGGAAAGAGATCAGAGTTCTTTTTTTTAACTCCTAATTGGCCCCATTTTTGGGGCATGCATGCCAAGGAAGTCTTGAATCCTGAACAAGGAGGCCAGGCCAGAGTGGGGACCGGCTTTTTGTGGGCTGGTTTCTTTGTTAGTTGGAAGTTGGAACTTGGAAGCAAGCTCTCCAATGTAAAAGGGATGCCACCTGCTGTTTCACCTCTCTCAATATATGGGAAATTGAAGGGGCCTTTCACTTTCACTTTCCCTAATAAAGTGTTTCACTTGTGCATTTGTTTATTGATTTTGAGAATAGAAGAAGCTCAGTCTCTTCTTTTCTTCCAACAGAAGATGCCTTTCTTGTTCTTCTTTTCTTTAATTGTTGGGAATAGAAGATGCCCCTTGATAAAGCATATTCCTTTACAAAGAATCATGATTTCTCTTTGAAACTAAGATTTCCAGCTAGCCTAATTGATAAAGGCATTCCCTCAAAAAAAAGAAAAAGGTAAATTAAACAAGAAGAACAAACAATAAAGAACAGGAGAAAAAGGGCAAAATAAGAAAATGTCTTGCAGAAGAACCAAACAAGCAGCCCCAACGGTCAAACAAAAATTCAATGATCATAAGAGAATCTTCAAAGCACAGTATGCAGACATGAAGCTAACATACAATACTATTGGAAAGTGGAAACTATCATTCATTCACCTTGGGAGATTTAATAATGGAAAACAAACAATCCCTTATTTATGAACCATTGATGCAAGGGAGGAGCTAAGGTGGGGTCCCTTAAAACATTTTGAAATCTCTTATTAATGGAACAGTTGCAGAGATCTATATATCAGAAGTATATCCACCAACTTACCACAAACCAGTAATATTGGATGCTAACCGACGCATCACTATATACTGTATTCAGTGCCTATCCATGTCAATGTCATCACCCACGTCCTCTCACAGTCTAAAGAGCTTGTCGCCAAGCAAGGTTTAGGGTTTCCCAGCCACATACCATAAAGATTTTCTTGCTAATGGACAAAATAACGTTTATTCAATGCCGTGTTTGGGCCCTACTGCCTGCTTCCACAATAAATCCCGTGAAAAATGAAAATTTATTGGAGAGAGCATAATGGTATATCCAACAAGGGTTAGGTGTTTGATTCCATTTGGATAGACTACGTACCCTTGTTGGATATATCATTATGCTCAATAAAATGCATTCACTTGCATATTAAATTAAGAGTTCAATTAATGACATTAAAGATGTTATATCTATTTATTTTTTACTAGCAAATGCATAAGTGCTTTTGCATATGAGAACTGTAGGATGCAGGGAAAGGGAAAGCTAAGACTTTAATTTTTATTTATCACACTTTTTTATTTAATGTGATGAATATATGATATTAGAGATGTATATACAAATATTTTTTTTATAAAATTTTTGTATTTTTTTGTAATATTTTTGTGTTCTTATCAATTTTAATTATGACATCAAAGGTTACATATTAACACCCGATTTTTGCTCGGTCCCTTTTTAAACTGACTTCTCACACTCCAGATGTCTGATCAGACCTCACCAATCTCTTTAGAATGTGCCAAAACCTCAAGAAACCAAATTTCGGCTTAAATACCCTTAAATCTACAAGGTTCCCTTCTAACAATCATGATTGCACCACATCACCACACCTGTTGCCTGATTAACCTCCACTACATGGAACAAAACCTTTAAACAACCAATCATACCGAATTTCATCCTTAAATTCTTTGAATTCATCATCCATTCGTCAAAGATTCCATTTTAATGAATCGAAGACTATAAATTTACAACACTTCCCAAGCCTACCCACAACCCAAATTCCCATGATTCCAACACTAAAACCATTGAACACTCTCACTAGACTACAAAACCCTTAAACAACCAATTACACCAAAATTTCTAATATGATAATCCTTATCACCTATTATTCTTAAAATCTTAGCTCTCCATTGTAACATTTCTTTCAAGACATCCAAACCTTGTAGAAACCCTCATTAACCTTCTAACTGACCTCCAACCAAATTTTATACCCAAAATTACTAATTTTACCCCTCATCCAAAAAGATTCTAATCCGACCATCATCATTACTTGCTACTCTCAAAATCCTAGTTTCCATCATGACACTTCTTTCAAGGCACCCAAACTTTACCAAACCCCTCATTAACCTTCTAATTGGCTGTCCATCAAATTTTAGACCCAAAAATGCCCATTTTGCTCATCATCTAAAAATATTCCAAATCAACCACTCTCGTCGCTTACTAGTCTTAAAATCATAGATCTTCATCACAATGCATCACCTAAGACTTTCAAACCTTACCAAACCCTTCATCAACCTCTCGATCGACCATCTACCAAATTTCAAACCTCAAAATACCCATTTTTCCCTTCATTTAAAAATATTCCAAATTGACTATCCTTATTAGTCGCCACTTTCCTATTTCAAGATCTCTATCGCAACATGTCAGCCAAGACTCCAAAACCTTATAAACACCCTTTTAAACCTTTTAATTGACCACCCATCGAATTTTAATCCTAAATTCCTATTTTACCCCTCATTTGGAAAGATTCCAAATTAATCCCTCTCATTGACCGCAATTATCCAAATTCAAGATCTGCATTGTAGCATTGCCCCCAAGACATCTAGACCTTATCGTCTATTATATAATCTATTCTTTTTATTAAGTTTAGGTGAAGAATGAGTTATACACGAGTAAGCCAAAGTCAAGATCCGAAGCATCTTCCACCTAATGATCTTCCTCAATCATCCACTCCAATTGATAGTGTTAGACTTAGGACTCCTATGAACAAGTCACCAACACCAGTCGATTCAAATCTAATTGGACCAACTTCTTGTTCAAGTGAAACCAAGTATGAACTAGGGAATACATAAGCATTGATTTCATCGGTGTAGCAACATTTCAAGAGACAAAAGGTTGAAGATAAATGAAAAGCAATGTCCAACTATTGTAGTAAAATTGGAGGAGAAAACCAAAAATGGGGCCAAGCACTTGCATGGCCACTTAAGAGTTGTGAACTCGATTATCATGGTTTATAGCTTCCTTTTTGCACCTTAGAAGTTGAGAACTCTCTCAATTCAACAAAAAGAGCTAAAAGGGTTGGTTTCTCCTTA
Source organism: Nelumbo nucifera (assembly GCF_055504915.1). NCBI lineage: Eukaryota > Viridiplantae > Streptophyta > Magnoliopsida > Proteales > Nelumbonaceae > Nelumbo > Nelumbo nucifera. The sequence goes on along the minus strand of NC_142651.1, from coordinate 55,319,182 downwards.
GAAAAAGAGGCTTTAATGCCTTAGGTTGGTTAGTTTAAGGCATTGCTGATGGTGTACTAAACCCTTCTTTGTTACAAGACTAGACAAGAGTACAGGTATGTGTACTAAGTGTAGTATTTTTTCTAACAACTTATGGTGTGTAGTTTGTATACCTATTCATGGGTCGGGCTTTGGGCTTGACTTATGCTGTGTCAAGCTTAGGCTTTGGGTTGGGCCTCATTCAAATTTTGGCAAAAGCCAAGCCCGAGCCCGGTCCATGAACAGGTCTAGTAGTTTGATGTGTTGGTGTGTATAGTTATTTTTCCAGGTTGCTTGGTGTCTTGTTCTACTTATGGTTGCTTCCAGTAGTAACTCCAAGTCTTGTGTAATAGTGCAATCAGACTTTATGAACACCATGCTAACTACTATCAAGCTTAATGATACTAATTATGTACCATGGGCTAAATCTGTGGAAGGGTACAATGACTGGGCACAATGACTGGGTACAATGACTGGGCACAAGAGTAAGTTTGAAGATCAACCTAAGAGTAAGTCTGAAGGGTACAATGACTGGGCACAAGAAAATGCTTAGGTTATGACCGCCTTATGGAACAATAAGGAAAACAATATTAGTTTTATTCTTATGTTTTTGGACACTGCTAAGAAAATTTGGGAGAATGCTCAACAGTTGTATTCAGGGCAAAACAATATAATAAGGATTTACCAACTTTACCAGGGTTATTTCTCTCTTCAACAATGTGATAAAAGTGTCAAAGAATATTATGCTACCTTAAAAGTTCTACGAAGCGAGTTGAATGTTTACCGACCTCTTTCCCCTGATTTGAAGGAACAACAAGCTCAATGGGAGCATTTAGATGTTGGCAGATTCTTGTCAGGATTAAGGTCTAAGTTTAAACCTGTGAGGGCTCAAATCTTGGGAAGTAGTGATCTCCCCTCCCTATCAAAGGTGTTTTCTCATATCTAGAGGATATGTCAACCCCATAATGATTATTCCACTACTTTAGAGAGGTCGGCTTTAGTAGCGACTAGAAATGGTAGTGGCAAAGGTATTAAGGTAAGAAGTGTAATTAGAGGTGCCAACCACAATTTTAGGGGTGGTCGTGGTGGAAGTAGGGAAGGAAAAATGGTGGAAAAAATAGTGGAGGCCGTAGTACAGTTAGAGAGTGCACACATTGTGGTCGTGAGGGACACACTATAGCCTTCTGTTATGACTTTCATGGGCCAATCATGCTATAATTGCGGATGATTCTGGAATTAATGACTTATGTGTGAATTGCCTACCACGGGAGTTGGTAAGACTAATGATTTGGTCTCTATCACTCGTAAGGAATATGAATGGCTTCGTCTAGCTTCTTTTGTGCCTTCCAAGTCCACTACTACTCTTACTAAGTCAAGTACAACTTGTTTAGTTTCCAATTCTAACCATTCACCATAGATATTTGATTTTGGAGCTCCAAATCATATGATGGTTGGATCTTTAGATCTTTTTAAGTCCTCTTCTCCTCTTTCCACTACCCAAAATATTTAACTTAGCAGATGGCACTTCTTCTCCTATTAATGGTTTTGGCAATATTTCCCTTGGACCTACTATTAGTCCTAACTTTTTCTTTTACGTTCTAAAGTTTTCTTTTAATCTCTTGTTTGTAAGTAAGCTCATGAAGTCATTAAATTCTTCGGTCACTTTCTTTCCTTCATATTGTGTTTTTTAGGATCTTACGACAGGGAAGATTATTAGTGGAGATCATGAAGTTAGAGGATTGTACTACCAAGATGTTGATGGTCCGCTAAGAGTTCTTCACTCATTCTTTACTCCTCACTAATGGCATTTCCATTTGGGCCATCCTTCACTTCATATTTTAAAGAAGTTAGTTCCCAATTTGGCGGAAGTGTCTCAATTGGATTGTAAATCATGTCAACTCAACAAGCATTACAAAGTTACTTTTGTTCCCCAAGAAGATAATAGAGTCATGAGTCCTTTTGATCTTATACACTAAAATATTTGGGTCCTAGTTGTGTGTGATTGTACAATAGATTTTGATATTTTGTAACTTTCATTGATGACCATTCACAAATAACATGGATATAATTAATGAAAGAATGTTCATAATTATTCTCTACTTTCCTTTCCTTCCATGCTCAAATTCGCAATCAGATTGGTGATTGTATCAAAGTGTTTCATTCTAATAATGCAAATGAGTACTTTCATAGTTCATTGACATTCATAGTATTATACATTGGTCATATTGTTCCCCCACTCCACAACAAAATGGTGTAGCAAACGAAATAATCGTCACATTATTGAGACAACTCGTGCATTATTACTCTAAATGTTTGTTCCTAAAACCTACTAGAGTAATGCTATTCTTACCTCATGCTTCTTGATTAATCGAATGCCTACATCTATCTTTGTTGGTGATTCTTTGTTTTCTTTCATGTTTCCTTTAGGATCTCCCTTTAATTTTCTCTCCCTCCTAATGTTTTTAGATATGTTTGTTTTGTCCATAGGTTGGGCCCTGGACATGATAAACTTTAGTCCCAAGTAATCCGATGTGTGTTCCTTGGCTATTGTCGCACCCAAAAGGAGTACAAATGTTATTATCCCATACTCCATAAGTTATTTGTTGCTCCCGATGTCACCTTCTTTGAGAGCCTTCCTTTTTTTTCTGGATGGGAACCCTCTCCCTCTATTCCTCTCTCATCTGCCTTTGGTGATGTGTTTATTCCCCTTTCCACTCTCAAATAGCCTATTCAACCATGAATTCTTAGAGTATACATTAGACGTGGTCAGGAGCTTGCATTAGATTCTATGCCAACTCAAAATCTAAGTCCAACCTTCCATCATCATTTGAATTGGCAACAAACCATCCTCCATTAGAACTTAATCTTCCCATTGCATTACGTAAGGGTAAGCGTGCTTGTACTGATCACCCCATTTCTCATTATTGCTCTTTATTTACTTATATGTTGCCCACTAGAAATTTGTGCTTCTTTTGTCTTTTGTCTCTGTCCCTAGGTCTGTTCTAGAAGCCCTTGCCTCACCTAATTGGAAGAAAGCAATGGATGATGAATTTCATTCTCTCCAATCTAACCACACATGGGACCTTACCCTCTTACCTCCTAGAAAACAAGCAATTGGATGTCAGTGAATGTATACAATCAAAGACAAACAAGATGGTAGTATTGAGAGGCATAAAGCCTACTTAGTAGCTAAAGGCTATACCCAGACTTACGGTGTTGATTATTCCAACTTGATGTTAAGAACGATTTTCTTAATGGCGAACTTCATGTGTTTCATTTCTTTTCATATGTATTGGTTGATATGGGCCCGTTTTGAGTTGTTTCGCATCTATATCGATCGATACAAGCCCGAAACAGGCCGATACAAACCAAATAGTTTCAATTCCCCTTGTTCCATTAATTTCATTAATTTATATTTAAAACCAAATCTCTCTCATTAATGTCATTTATTACTCCTATGTTTAAGTCTAACTTCTTCATTAATTAGTTAATTATTCCTATTTTTAAGGCAAATTTAAATTTAAATTTAAATTTTAGCACCTAATTACAATTCTCTCATTAATTCTATTAAGTAATGATTCTCTCTCAATAATTTTGTTTTGTTATTGTAAAAACTACAAATATTAACAATAGCAAGACTTGAACAATGATTAATAGATTCTAATGCCCATAATTTCGCCACTAAACCACCCTGATTTGTTTGTTGTAATTATATGTAGTTTTAGTTTTAAGTCAATTTTCTCTTTTCTTAGTGGTGCTTATTGATAAATGATGAAATTAATTATTAAAATTTATATACTAATAAATATTAAGATAATTATATTGGTTATTTGAAAATTGATGTATATGCATTCACATTTTAGATTTTTGTTTTTTCATGTTTTAATTATTCCATCGTTTTTCAATGGTTACTAATTATATCTCGATATGTCACATTTTATATAAACATTAAATTATGATTTTTTACATTTAAATGACTTATTTACAATGATATAAAACTTGTAAGTATTGTTAATAATGTATTTTTTTATGATTTATTTTAACTTCCTAACATATTTATGCGTATCTTGATTTTCTATCTATATTTGTGCATATCCAAAACATATCTCAATACATTTCTTAAAATTGTCTTTCTGATACACCTTGCATTTCTGATACTATGAACCTTGGTTGAGACTCTATGGGTCCTAATGTGAAAATAATTAATAGTTAGAGTGAGACATTCAACGATCCTAGAAGGTACAAAAGATTAGTTGGAATATTGATCTATCTTACAACCACTCATCCTAATATTTCCTTTGGTGTTGGAGTTTTGAGCCAATTCATGCAAAATCCCACAATCACCCACTGGGAAGGTGTTGTAAGAGTGTTGAGATATGAGCTAACCTTATAAGGATATTCTGATGTAGACTATGCAAGTTCCATAATGGATAGGAGGTCCACTATAGGGTACTGTACCTTTTCGTGTGGCAATCTCATTACTTGGAAAAGAAAAGCAGAATGTAGTTACCAAAAGTAGTGTTGAGGTTGAGTACAGAGCAATGGCTCATACCACTTGTGAGTTGATGTAACTAAAGCATCTACTCCAAGAAATATGCATTCCTATAGGAAAACATGTTAAGTTGTTTTGTAATAATCAAGTTGCTATTCGTATTGCTTCCAATATAGTCTTTCATGAAAGGACCAAGCATATAGAAGTTGATTGTCACTTCATGAAAAAAAAGGTAACAAATGGTGAGACTATTACTCCTTATGTTAAGTCAGAAGATCAATTAGCAGATTTATTTACCAAGAGCTTGCATCATACTAGAATGGATTATATTTGTAACAAGTTGGAACTTTATAATATATGCTCCAGCTTGAGAGGGAGTGTTGGAATGTATGCCCATGAGAGATATTTTTCTCTTTTGATATAACCTTGTATTTCCCCTATTAAGAATTACTTAATAAGAACATTGTAATTTTATAATTTCTAAAACAATAAATATCAGTTCAGGTCAATGGGGGTGAAGAAGTTGGTTTGTATCTTCTTCCTTAAGACCCTTTTTCTCCTTCCTTTTGCTTTCTTCTGTACAAGACCTCTCTCTACTTTTCTCCCTCCTCTTTCTTCCTTTTTTCTTTCTTCTTCTAAGCAATCATTTTTGAAATCTAAGAATACCGATGATGGAAAAGTTGCAAAAGGAACCGATGATGGAACATTATGGGCTTTAAAAATTTACTAGTTTTCTATAACCATTGTTTAAGGTGGTTTCTCAAAATACAATTAAGAAGGATATCTTGGGCATTTATGATTATTAAAAATTCGAAACCATGAAATTGTTGGAAAAGAATAAGGGTAGAATTACCATTACAATTGACATGTGGACTTCCGACAATCAAAAAAGGGAATTCATGGCTATCATGAAACATTTTATTGATAGGTCTTGGGTGTTGCAAAGCTGGATCATGAGATAACATCTATTATGAATTAAAGATTTTTTATGAGGTTATATTTACATTGTTAGTTTATTTTTTTAATTTCCCTTTAGAAATTTACCACTAACAATTTGTTTTGTTTTAAGCTAGTTTCTTTGTAAATTATTGTGATTATTTAAAATGTTTTGTTTAGGTTTCTATATGTGTCTTGTCCACATACTTCTGAGATACTTTGTAAGAATTTATTTGTTACTTTGATGGACTAGAACATTGATAGAAAGTCGTCCACTAGATAATTATTCTATTAATATTGTAATGGTGTATATCTTATTAGAAAAACTTTCTAGTGATTCATTATGGTTGGATGAAAATTATTTCATATGTGGTGTTGTGTTCACATTTTAAATTTGATTGTAAAGGATGGTTTGGAGGTGATTGATGAGGGTATAGAAAGGATATGTGATAATGTCACTTTTTGGTTAGCATCAACTAAAAGAGAAGATCAAGAGTTTAATGAGATGGCTCATCAATTGAAAATCATACTCATTACTCACGAAGAAGTTGATTCTTAATTGTAAGACAATATGGAATTCCACCTATTTAATGCTTCATGTTGCTATAGGTTATAAGGATGTTTTTTCTCATTTAAAGAAATAGGGGCCATTATACAAATGTATGTCACTTGAGAAGGATTGGGAAAAGGCAAAAGAAATTTGTAAAAGGTTAAAGTTGTTTTTTAATGTGACTGATCTCTGGGACCAAATATCCTACAACTAATCTTTATTTACCTAAGATTTGTTATATTAAGTTAGCTTTGAGGTGGTGGCTTAGTTGTGGGCATTAATGTCATAAAAAATGATAACCAAATTTGAAAAGTATTGGTATGGGATTTAGGCCATGTTTAGGAGTGCTTATCTGAAGTGCTTATTCGAGTTGGGACCACACCATTAAGCACATATTGGTGTTTGGGAAATAAGCCCAATATAAGTGCTTATTTTAAAAATAAGGGCTTATTTTTTAAGCCTAAATTTCTAGGGTTTTTTTAAATGTTTATACAATAAGCACTTATTCAATATTTTTCTTCCAAAATTGTCCCTAGTTGAATTTTAAAATACCACTTATAAAATTATCCCTAGTTGAATAAAGTTAGAAAAGGTCCAACAAATTTGTGTTAACTCAGTTAGTATCAATCAAAGTCTAGCCATGGTAGCTATGAGTTTGAATCTTCAATGGCTACAACTTCTTCTCTGTTAAGGATTATTGGTCTTGAAGAGTTAGATCACGTGTAATTATGATCTACATGTGGCTTTAAAGAATACTATTGCATATGTCAAGTCCGAGTTCAATTATTATTTAGAGGAGCATGCTATACCTAGAAACGGTTGATTTTAATACATTGGAGTGGTGCAAGATAGAAAGGATTCATTATCCTACTTTGCAATTGATTACTAGAGATGTCTTGACTATCCTGCATCCACTATGGATTCAGGACCAACTTACTACTAGGAGATTTGTTAGCCCATGTCATGGTAGGCTTCATCTAGATACATTGGAGGCATTAATGTGTGCACAAAATTGATAATGGGCTAAAATACAAGGTATTTAAGTATTGTAGTATGACTACTTAGGAAATTTATATAATTATGGAATGCATAGTTAATTAACTTGAATTGTTTTTTTTATTGAATTCTTGTTTCACCACTCATTCAAGATGTTGTACTTTTATTAAAGATATAATTGTAGATGAGGTTGTTCAAGTTTTACGTGTTTTCTATGCTATCTTAATTATTTTTTTGTCTCCTCTCTTTAAGTATGCTAAATTTAATTAATGATAACTAAATAAAATTTACACTATGGTTTTATAGTATTGAGATCACAAAATCATAATGTGACAATGGTTCTTGAATTTAGAAGAAAGGAAGATTAATGCATGGGAGGTGTTATTGAGAATTAGAGCTCACTTTGATTTTGCTAGTTTTCTTTTTATGGAATATAAATTAGATTGTTATGCTCTTATGTTTCTTTAAGACTTGAGACTAAATGTGTTTATTTTTTAATTAGCTATTCAGGGATTAATTAGTGATTGTGTTTGTTACTTGGAATTTATGTTGAATATTTGTATTTTTCTTATGAATTAGTTAATGAATTTGTATTAATGTCTTTAAAAGTATGGTTCAAAAAGTATGAAAAATATTTAGATTTATTATAATAGGATTGTAAATTGTAACTATTTTTTCTTTAATTTTTTATAGGAATGAAATAAATATCATAAATAAAAATAATTTGACATTATAAAGAACTGACAGGAAGTGGGGATCCCCACGGGGATAGAGATAGCCTTGTCCCCGTCGATGGGGATGGGGATGCGGAGTGGCTCCCCGTCTCTGCCCCACCCCATTTCTAGTCCTACTACTCAGTCCGTTAATAAGTCCTTAGACCTTTTATAGTACCTTGTCATAGCCAGCTCTCAAGCCTCGTACTCTTCGTTGACTTGATTCACAACTAGTTAGAGAGTTACTAAAAACCTCCAACCTATATACACTAAGCCCCTTTGCCAATCCAACCCTTGTGATTAGTGTTGAGGGCTTTGAATCCAAATCGTAGGGCATACTCTAAAGTGATGTTATCATGATCAAGTAGGAAGAGGTCAGCACTACTCCCGTTCTAATTCGATAACCCATCAACATGCAACATTCAGGCAGGTGAGGTTGTCAGTTTCATGTGGTCAGCTTGGTCTAACTAGAGAATGTGCACTATGCTATGAAATCTACTAGCACCTGAGGTTTGATTACTAACCAAGGCTTGTACTAAATGTCAAACTCCACAAGTTCTATGGTCCACTTGACCAGGTGACCTGACATCCCTAGCTTTTGCAGGATCTACCAAAGAGGTTGGTCGGTTAATGTTGCCATGTTGTGGGATTGAAAGTAGGATATGAGCAGCCTTGCCAAGCAGACCAGGGCTAATGCAATCTTGTTAAATGTTTGGATACCTCATCTCTTTGTTTTTTATCTTCTTCTTTGATGAGGACCACTCTTACCACTCCATGCCCAACTGATAGATAAAGGATGAGCTCATCCAAAGGGTGCCACTTAGTGAGTAAGGGCAACAAGCATAAATACTTCTTAAGTTGATAGAAAGCCTATTTGCATTCATCAGTCCATTGGAACCCTTGATCTATCTTCAATGTTTTGAAAAATGGCAAGCACTTCTCAGCCAACCTAGACATGAATTTCTTGAGGGTTTGCAACTCGACCTATCAAGAATTGTACTTCTGCAAGGGCATGTCAAGGATGACATTTAACTTCATAGAATTTGCTTCAATACCTCTCTCTACCATGAACCTGAGGAATTTGCCCAAGCAGACACCAAAAACACATTTACTTGGACGAAGCTTTGTCTTGTAATTCCTAAGGATGCTGAAGATTTCTTCTAGGTCAACAAGGGGTTGATCAACATTGACACTTTTCACCAACGTGCCATCAACGTACACCTCTAGGTTCCAACCAATCTGGTCTTTGAGGATCCTATTGATAAGCCACTAATGCGTGATGTTGCCATTCTTTATTCCAAAGGGCATTACCCAATAAAAATATAGACCTCATGAGGTGATGAACATCGTCTTCTCCAGATTAAGTAGATGCATCCTAATTTTGTTATACCGAGAAATCATCAATGAAGTTGAGATACTCATGACCCAAGGTGACGTTTACAAGCTAGTCAATCTTTGATAGCAAAAAGATGTCTTTTAGGTAGGTTTTATTGAGATTGGTGAAGTTAATGTAGATACGTCACTTCTCATTCACCACATTGGTGAGCCACTTAAGGTAGTCCACTTCTCTTATAAATCTAGCTTTCAGGAGCTTGTCAATCTCCTTATCAATGACCTATTACTTTTTTGATGCAAAGTTACTTTTCTTCTGTTGGACAAGGTGGTAAATCAGATCCACATTGAGTTAATGGATGATAAAATGTATGTTGTCGGGATAGAGGTGCTTATTTCCGATTCCCATATGCTTAAATGTCTCAGAGAAGTTTCATTATATAATTTTTTATTAAATATTACAAACAATGCTCGTTTATGAATGGAATGTTCCCAAATCACTCTCCTTGAAAATTAATTTCAAGGAAGATGAAGGAGAAAAGCAATGGGGATATAGCCTGCGATGGTTATCACAAATAAAAGTTGTCTTATGAGCTAAGAACTTAGGAAGTTTTGGCTTCAGATCTACCTACCCTTCTGAAAGTACTCCTACAAAGGAGAAAACAAAAAAAAAAAAAGAAGTTGAAATGGAAAACAGAGATGTCTATGGTATAATACCTTTTCTTCTAGTTCTGCAATAGTTGAGTATTCTATTTGAATCAATTTCATCAAAACTGAGAACAATTAATGAATTATATACTTCTCTACAACTATTTTGCAATTCTTTAGTTTGTTCAACAATTCTGATAACTCAAAGTGAACCAACTAGCCCAATGTGTTCGATTTTCATTTACTCAAGAAACTCTTCAATAGTTTTTCTATTTTGATACCTTCTTTCCTTCTTTTCTTTTCATCTATTTCTACTGAGAGAGATAACAAAATCCCATGATGAATCTCATTGTCTTGTCCAATTATTTGCAAAAGTGGATTTAATGACTCATAGATCACCTAATTAGAGACTCAGGTAGACCCACTTATCATGAAATTAGCTATTTCTTGAATTTTAGCAACCTAATTAGAGACTTAGGAGGGGTGAACCGGATACAACCCTAACCGCTGGAACTTTTTACACAAAGTGGCTTCTCATAGGCTCAAACCTGCATTCTCATGCTTCTTTTTAATTCTATTTATTTTAAATTTCATAAACCCTAGTTTCTTCAAGATAACTACTAAAATGAAGAGTTTACTATGAATTATATTGAGAACTCAATATTGTGTATAGTTTAACTTAGTGGTATTGGTGGTGGAGGATTATTATTTGCTCTTTTGTACAACTGTCTCATTAACAAACTTCTCTTGTGGTTTATAACAATTGTTGAATCTTAAATTTCTCCCAACTTTTTTTCCAAGTAATTTCTTTTCTCTTTGGCATTCCAAATGGTAATTCAGCTTTTACATGCATAAGATAAATGCAAAGATGTGATGGCACATAAAGCCAACTTCCTTATTTGTTTTAGGTAGCTTGCTGGTAATAATTATGCTTTTTCGTGCATAATATATATTGCTTTTATGTTTGTCTTTTGAAGATTTTAGAGATCCTCAAGAGCATTGCCATCTTCAATAAGATTGGATGACTTTGGTTCTGAAGATTATATTAATGGTAATTAATGGAACCCCGACCCAAAAAAAAAAAAAAAGGAAATTTTTTTGTCATCTTCAATAATTGCATTTGCATGATATTCTCACAGATAAATGAGCATAAAACCCATTTTAAATATTATATTGGAAATTGGTTAAAAATTTTTAATAAGATTTTAGCCTAATATCATTAGAGAAACATAACACCCATTTTTATAAATTGGGAAAACTTTTTAATCAATAGGCCTTAACTGATCAATTAATTGACATTGTAATGCTTCTTTTGATGGCATTATTAACTTGGCTAAAGTGGTGGTGTTTTCTTATTAGAATGTATGATTCATGTGATTTATTATTTTTGTTTAGTTATTCTAATGCCTTAAATGAAAAAAAAAAATTGATTAATTTTGGGCATTCTTACTTTTTTGCATTGAGGATGGGTTGAGGATCACCTCTAGATCAAGTAATACATTGAGAAAAGAAGGCTCAAAGGCTTTATTTATGGGTCATCCAAACCTTTTAGTTTGAAAACTCAAGTAGTAACCATGGTTTGTTGAGAATCACTTTTGAATCAATGGAGAAATTGAGAAAGAGAAGTCTCGGGAGCTTTGATTATGGGTCATCCAAAGTGGTTGGAACACAAACACCTTTTAATTTGGCTTGCTTTGGATATCTAATGGAAAATAATGAAGTTGTTAAACCCAAACAGCAACCACGGTTGCACTTAAAGGATTTTACTCTTATGGAAAGCTACTATGAATCAATTAATATGTGTTGTCACAAATAGGATTGAAAGTTGAAACCCCTTTCTCCATATACTATAATATCTGTTTTTACTTTTTGTTTTGTAAATGTTACTTGGTGTTCATGTTTCATGAAACGATTGTCAATTGGATCCTTTTTATATTAAAAATAGTGTATTTTATCATTTCATGTGATATACCAGTGTAGAATCTCAATTTTTAAAGTATAATTTTTAGCGACAGTTAAAAGGGGTTTTTGACGATATTTCTTAAACGTCGCAAAAGGTGTTTTCTTGTGACACAACCAAAAGTGGTTCTTTTGTGACCTTAGGAAACTATTGCCAAAAAAATTATTTAGTGGCGTTTAATAAATGTCACCAAAAGCCTTAGAAATTCATGAATTCCTCCTTTTATGACTTCTTTCACAATATTGGTGACATTTGCAAAAAAATTTTTGCAACATTTTCCCCACTTTTAGTGATGTTTACATTTTTTTTGGTAGTGTGAACTTGGATAAAATTCCCATCTATTTTAGCAAGAATCTCCAAGACTTTGTCGGATGCTCTCACCATAAATGGGTGTGGAATTGATGAAACAGGATGAGCATTATCTGGGTGCCCCTCATATTTGTAAAAAGGTCGAAGGTGGAAAACATTTTCCATCGTCACAAAAAGGATCTGTTGACGGTTGGGAAGTTGGAAGTTAGAAGTCAATATTACTTTCACAGACCAGTTGCCTCACTTCAATATCTGATGTCGCATTTTATTTTACCTAACAATGTTTTGTAGTCTATTGACAATACCATGTATACATTATTTTTATATGGTAAGAGACAGGATGTTGCATCCTTAATTACTACCATGGACTCAACTACGAGATTTGGGTGGTTTGGGGATTAAGAGACTTAATAGTAAATTTGAAATTGATTACAAAGCTATGTTGGAAATGATGAGGGTGGATTTGGCCTATGGCGTATGGCACTTAAGAACAAATAGGTGATACCCGGAACTGTTTTGGAAATAACTTGTTTTATTCAAGTTGATGGTGTCCCACCTGGCAGCCCGGGCGCAGTCTGGTACAGGCGTGACCTGGCACAGCCGCGTCCTATTACAGGCGTGGCCTGGCACAGGCGCGGCCTGGCCCTGGCGCAGCCTGGCACAGGCACGAGCTGGCAGCCTGGCACAGGCGTAACCTGGCGGCTTGGCCCTGGCACGAGCTGGTAGCCAGGAACAGGCACGAGCTGGCAGCCTGGCACAGGCGCGACCTGGCGGCCTGGCCCTGGCGCGAGCTAGCAGCCTGGCACAAGCACGAGCTGGCAGCTTGGCATAGGCGCAACCGGGCGGCTTGGCCCTGGCGCGAGCTGGTAGCCTGGCACAGGCACGAGCTGGCAACCTGGCACAAGCGCGACCTGGCCCTGCCGTGAGCTGGCGGCCTGGCCCTGGCACGAACTGGCAGCCTGGCACATGCATGAGCTAGTAGCCTGGCCCAGGCACGAGCTAGCAGCCTGGCCCTGGCATGAGCTGGCAGCCTGGCACAAGCACGAGCTGGCAGCCTGGCACATGCACGAGCTAGTAGCCTGGCACAGGCACGAGCTAGCAGCCTGGCACAGGCACGACCTGGCGGCCTGGCCCAGGCGTGACCTGGCGACCGGGCACAGGCACCGACCTGGTGACCTACGAGACATGCTCACTGACAAATTCAGCATGCATATCCTAACTCTCCCACGATCCTTGGAAGTTGGCCCACATGCCGAACGATCCAGAGGATGGTCAACGTGCATGGCGGTTATCTCTAGGAATCTCGAACCACTTAGACGACCTAGCAGAAATCTCGGATATGGTGCGTGAAGCCCACGCCAAACAATGCCTATATAAGGGCACCAACCCCAATGACATGGAGGGCAAGTAAGCATATTCTAGCTCTCATACTTTGTGATTTTTAGTTCGCAATCTACTATGAGAGTATTGACTTAAGCATCAGAGCGACCTCGTTGGATTAGCCACCCCAGGTCCTCTGACATTTGGTTCCTTGCATGTCTCTAAAGAGCAAGAAAGCTCGTCAATCTAGCTCGCCACCAGGCAGCTCGACACTAGGCAGCTCGCCACCAGGCAGCTCGGCACTAGGCAGCTCGCCCCTAGGCAGTTCGCCACCAGATAGCTCACCACCAAGCAGCTCATCAAGGCAGTTCACCACTAGGGAGCTCACCACCAGGCAGTTCGCCACTAGGTAGCTCGCTACCAGACAACTCGCCACTAGGGAGCTCCACTTCAGCCTCTGAGTCACAGGCCACTTGGGAGCATGCATCACTGACGAGGTACTTAGCCAAAAAATTTGATACATCACGAAAAAATTGATACGTGACCAGAAACAGTTACATCATTTGGCATCGTCTGTGGGAAACGCTACAAAAAGCTAAGTTCTCCTCCTCTAAAATACTAAGTCCTCTTCTTCCAGAAAGCTAAGTCCTCATTTCTTAGAAACTAAAAGCTCTCACTTTATACTTTCCATTTTTTATGAACTCAAAGACTATGCAGGGAGCTAACGGACTAAGCAGCTCTACCAACTTTACTTTCAATCGAGATAAAACCTCATCAGTCCTCTTTGTGAGGTCCCCTCTACAAAGATGAGCTCTTCGTAGCTTCCACAGGAGTTGGCAGCCAACAGACTACATGGGCGCCCTTGCTGGTCGACCTTGCAAGGCTCCTGTGTGAGTTGGCGACCTAAAGTTAGTAGTTCTACCCCCGAAGGTCGAGCTCCTAGTAGCTTCTTGTAGGGGTGGGTGACCGGCATTACGAGGCTGATGCAGCACAATCATATCTCTAAGGTACCCACCTGGTGGTCTGGCACGGCCTAGTAGCCTGACACATGCTCCGACCTGGCACGGGCGCCGACCTGGCGGCTTGACCCAGGCGTGAGCTGACGAACTAATAAAAGACTTCCTCATCAGATAAGACCCAGACGCCTCTTCAGCATGGGCAAAATCAAGGAGAGTAGACTACGAGTCGCTCCCAAAGCCTAAGGGCTACAATGCTACATAAGACCCAGTCGCCTCTTCCGCATGGGCAAGATCAAGGAGAGTGGACTACGAGTCACTCCCAGAGACCTAAGGGACAAAATACCAAACTAGTGGAGACCTCCTCACCGCATAAAACCTAGTTGCCTCTTCGGCATGGGCAAAATCAAGGAGTGGATTGCGAGTCACTCTTAGAGCCTAAGGAGTTGAATCGACGCTTACGAGTTCATCGAATTATTCATTCCGGGACAAAAGGAGAAATCTACTCCCTTCGCCGAGTTACTTTCGGCTCGGGAGTGGGGGGCAAATGATGAGGACAGATTTGGCCCTCCAATGATATTGTGACGCATGGCACCTAAGAACAAATAGGTGACACCCGGAACTGCTTTGGAAACAACTTTCCTTAGCCAAGTTGATGGTGTCCCACCTAGAGGCCCGGGTACGGCCTAGTACAAGCGTGGCCTGGCATAGGTGCGGCCTAGTGGCCTGGCCCTGGCACAAGCACGAGCTGGCAGCCTGGCATAGGCGCGAGCTGGTAGCATGGCACAAGCGTGACCTGGAAGCCTGGTCCTGGCGTGACCTGGCCCATGCGCGAGCTAGCGGTCTGGCCCTGGCGCAAGCTGGCAGCCTGGCACAGGCACGAGCTGGCAGCTTGGCACAGGCGCGACCTAGCGGCCTGGCCCTGGTGCGACCTGGCAGCCTGGCACAAGCACGAGCTGGCAGCCTGGCATAGGCGCGACCTGACGGCCTGGCCCTGGCGCGACCTTGCCTTGGCGCGAGCTGGCGGCCTGGCCCTGGTGCGAGCTGGCAGCCTGGCACATGCACGAGCTGGCAGCCTGGCATAGGCACGAGCTGCCAACCTGGCACAGGCACGACCTGGCGACCTACAAGACGTGATCACCGACAAATTCGACATGCATATCCTAACTCTTCCACGATCCTTGGAAGTTGGCCCACGTGCCGAACGATCCGGAGGGTGGTCAACGTGCATGGCGGTTAACTCCAGTTTTCTCAAACCACTTAGACGACCTCGCAGAAATCTCGGATATGGTGCGTGAAGCCCACGCCAAACAATGCCTATATAAGGGCACCAACCCCAACGACATGGAGGGCAAGTAAGCATATTCTAGCTCTCATACTTTGTGATTTTTAGCTCGCAGTCTACTATGAGAGTATTGACTTAAGCATCGGAGCGACCTCGCCGGGTTAGCCACCCCGGGTCCTTTGACATTTGGTTCCTTGTAGGTCTCTAAAGAGCATGGAAGCTCGTCAATCTAGCTCGCCACTAGGTAGCTCGGCACTAGGCAGCTCGCCCCTAGGCAGTTCGCCACCAGATAGCTCACCATCAAGCAGCTCATCAAGGCAGTTCACCACCAGGCAGTTTGCCACTAGGTAGCTCGCCCCCAGACAACTCGCCACTAGGGAGCTCCACTTCAACCTCTGAGTCACAGACCACTTGAGAGCATGCGTCACTGACGAGGTACTTAGCCAAAAAATTTGATACATCACGAAAAAATTGATACGTGACCATAAACGGTTACACATCGGGAAGTATTGTCAGTCAGACTTTTTTTCCTATTTTCCTTAAGGTCCTGTTCACTTTTTGATAAGTTATTTATTCAGGTAAGTTATCTGGGTAAGTGCATTTACCCATGTTCTTTTATTTTTCATGTAAATAAGACAATGACAATTTTAGTCATAAAAATTCATTTTTAAAAAGGGCATTTTTGTTCCATGCAAGTGTTGGCAACTTTCTCCCTAGGTGGGAAAGTTATTTACCCACCTTGGAGATGGGTATACCCAGGAAAATAAACTTTCCCTAGTCCCCACATAAATATGAGAAAAGAAAATGAGATTCTTGGTCAATGGGAACCAAAATTCTATTGACCAACTTTTCCCCCTCTCAAAATCTGAAAAAAGAACACCCCCTAAATGTCATTGTAACTTGTTAAGTCAGATTGTTAGATGTACAAAGGAATTTGCATAGGTAAGGAGGTTTTGAAGGTTGGTTTCTATTGGAGATTTGTAGGTGAACAAGAGAGAAGAACCCAAGAGGAGCCATTGGGTCCAGGATTAAAACCTCATCCATGGTTAGAAATTGAGCGACCAAACGTGTTATCTTGTTCAGTACTTGATTCATGATTCCAATGGTTGTAATGTTGATTTGTTACAACAATCATTGACCAGTGGAGATAGGGATAAAAGGGTAAATTTACTATCAAAAGTACATATAGGATGTTAGCATCGTAGGAGTATAGGTTTGGCTCCCTAATAGACTGGTGTGAACTAAGATATGACTGAGGGATGGGACTATTGGGTGCATTAGGAGGAGGCTGAAGACATTGACCATATATTTTGGCGTTGTCATTTCACTAGAGCAATATGGCTTGGTTCAACAATGACTGGGTTTACAATCTTCATGGCTGTAGTGATGAAGTTGCATGGTTGTGGAAATTCTTTCAACAGTTGCACACAGAGGATGAGGATGACAGAAGAAGATTGATAATGGTTACTATGACTCTTTAGTCCATTTGGCGTGCATGCAATAAGGTCATATTTGAAGGACGGGAGGCGGATCTTAGATGGGTGGTGAGTAGACCTGTTCATGGGCCGGGTAGCCCGACGGCCCGGCCCGCACCCCGGCCGGGCTTGGTCATATAATTAGGCCTGCGGGCTTGACCTCGGGCTTAACACAGTAAGCCCGACTGTGTTTTGGGCCGGGCTCGGGATTTGTCAAAAAAGCCCGGCCCGAGCCCGGCCCGGCCCAACTCAGTATTATATATTTTATAAAATATATAATATGTATTTTATATATTATATAAAATATATAAATAATATAGTATTTATTAAAATATATATTTATAATTTAATATATATATATATATATATATTTTTTATTCTTTTCTTTATAATTTCAATCTATCTCTCTCTTTATTCAGTTGCTTTAACATTAATAATAATAATAATATAGGCTAAATTTCAGGCCCGGGCCCAGGCTCGGGCTTCGGGCTTTTTATGAGGGCCGGGCTCGGGCCCAAATTGTAGGGCCGGGCTCGGGCTCAGGCCTTAAAAAAATTTGTTAATACACAGTAAAAGCCTGGCTCGAGCCCGGCCCGGCCCGGCCCATGAACAGGTCTAGTGGTGAGTTGTGGTTGGTTTATGGAGTGGCTGAAATAGAGGTGGAGGCACGAGATAGTAATTGTTAAGGAACCGTTCAACCTAAAAGTTTAAGCTGTTAGGTGAATTCATTAAAAGCTTAAGTTGTTAGGTGAATTCATTGAATAGATTTTTATTCTCTCACATACCCTCTCACACAAAAGCCTATTGGGATTAAAGTGTACACAAGCATAGGTCCACTCATATACCTTATGCTAAAAATTAATTAATTATAATAAGGGTGGCAATAATCAAGCACTTGATATCATGCCCATTTAGTCAAACAGGCTTTGATACCATGCCAAGTAACTGTTCAACATAAATGCGTAAGCTATTAGGTGAGATTGCTAAATAGATTTTTATTTTCTAACAATAACTCTTCTTCTTTATCAATTTGGATAAGCACAAGTGGTCCTGCATTGAGATATTGGGGGTCTGATTATCTTCTTTGATGGTGTGATTAGAAAGTATACCTGTTCATGGGTCGAGTAGCCCAATGGGCTAGCTCAGCCCAATCCATCTTAAATCGGGCTTAGACAAAATTTTAAGCCTGCAGGCTCGGGATCGGGCTTTCTTAAATAAGCCCAGTCGGATAATATTAAATATATAACAGAAATATAATATATATGTTACTATTAATAATACAATTATATATTATATAGTAATAAAATTAATAGCAAAAAAAGTATTACATATATTAAATGTATAAAACATTATATAATATATAATTAATATG
The DNA here is from genome assembly GCF_055504915.1 of Nelumbo nucifera. Taxonomy (NCBI): domain Eukaryota; kingdom Viridiplantae; phylum Streptophyta; class Magnoliopsida; order Proteales; family Nelumbonaceae; genus Nelumbo; species Nelumbo nucifera. Next base: position 55,300,820 of record NC_142651.1, on the reverse strand, counting down.
TTATAAAATACCTATCAAAGTCGGGCTTCAGGCTTGGGCCAAGGCTTCAGGCTTTATATAGAGCCGGGCTTGGGCCTAATAATTTTCTGTTTATAAAGAGGCAAAGTCCGGCCTGAACCCGGCCTGGCCCAGCCCATGAACAGGTCTATTAGAAAGGAGGGAGGTGTGTCCACTTGTGTGGAAATTAAGAATACATAAGAGTTTGTGGAGGAACAAGGTTTGAAGGTGCATGTGGTGTACCCTTTGGTTGTTGAGGCTTGGAACCTGTATTTAGTGCTAGATGTGGATTTGAGATGCCATGGAGGGAGTATAGTCTCAATGTTGGGTGACTCCGAGGTAGTGATTGATTTAGTGAAGGATTCATGGTGAAATGTCCCTCTCTTTTTAACTTTGAAGACCATTATTCACAATTGTTCCATGAGGTTGTCAAGTGTAACTCAATAACACTTCAATTTGTCCCTAGGCATGTTAGGGAGAGTTCTATAACATGAATGTTTTTGTGTTTGTTCTTTTTGAAATTTCAACATAGAAGAAAAGAAAAAACATGATCTTCAACTCTATTTTCTTAAAGGAAAAATAAGCTGACTTTGTTTCAAAAAACAATACATGTTTTTAAAACCATAAAAATAATAGTTTTCAAATAAAGACAAATTTTGTAGTGTATAAATTATTTGATTTATGGAATATGATATAAATAGCCAGATGAAAACAACCAAAAATTCTGGAACGTTTTTTTGTTTCAGTTTTGAAAACAAAAATATACATACACAACCAAGAACACATTTTTTATGTTTTTGTTTTAAGAAACAATCTATTTTCAAACTAGATTATAGGGATGATTGAACTTCAATAAATTAGCTTGGGCTCAAGTTTGATTAGGCTTTATTCAAGTTCGATTCTAATCAAGTTCAAATCTTAGGCTAAGCACAATTGGTTATTTGAACTTAAGGTTGTGTTTGAATGGGTGTAAATGTACTTTTACACTGTTGGAGTTATACACCAATTGGTTTAAAAATTACTCGGGATGTAAATAGAAGCCGGGATTATCAATATAAATGTTTACATCGATTATCAATGTAAAACTCGATGTGAGTGGAGTTTTACATCATTCTTCGTTGTTTAATTACACTCCATCCAAATGGCTACAAAATTGGATCGGAGTGTAATATAACACATGTCTGGTATTTACACCGCATACGAACAAACAGAGCCTAACTTTGATTAATAAAAAGTTTGACTCAAAAGCTCATGAGCCTATCTCGATTTATATATATTACTTTTATAGAATATAAAATTATATTCATTTTCAATCTTTCAAGATGAACTTGACCTTATTAAATATTTAGACAAACCAAGTTCAAACCAAAAATAGAATTCAAATTGAGCTCAAACTAAAACTCGAACCTCAGAATAAAGTCAAAGCATGCCAAAGTTCGGCTCTACTCAGCTCAATTACATCCTTACCAAATGATTTTGATTCATTTTCTAAACCATAGAAAAAACAATTCACATTGTAGAACGCACCTAACATATCTTACACCACACAATGTGGCAAAGTTTGTCTCTTTGAATGATTTTCTAAATGTTTAAAAGGAGCAAGGTATTAAAAATGGACCCAGAAATAAAACCGTTTTGACCACTGGTTTTTGGTTAGCGATTTGACCGTACGAATCGAACTGTTGACGCAATGTGTGTGTGTTTCATATAAGAAAAGAGAGAAGTAGGTGGGGAGGAGGAGGAGGCGGTGGTTCACTGGCGATGATGATGACGGGGACTATACATCTGATGTCAAATCTCACAGATCTCTCTCTCTCAATAATGATTTCAAATCTGCGATCTCATTTCAATCCCTCCCCTATCTCTCGATCTCCTATCTATAAATGGTCTTTTGAAAAGTTAAATAACAAACATTTTATTAAACGTGTGTTGCTACTCGGCGGTTTTTACGATTTGACCGTCCGGTCTGATCCGGTTTTCAAAATAATAATCCTCCTCGTTGTATTATCAATTTAAACTACGTTTGATTTAAACCAATAGAAGGTTTGTATAGATTAACCCTTCGTTTCCCTACCTTTTTTTTCTTTAAACCAAGCATAAACTTATTGAATGCAAATTTTCTATTTCTTAAGCGGGAAAAAAAAAAAACACCACCTGAAACACATCTTTCCCCCAATTCTTTCGCTTTCCTTCTATGAAATTGAAAAGAAAAAGAAAGAAGGAGAGAAAGAAAGAGGTTCTAACCGCCATTAGATTTGTATCTTCCAACCCCACGTCCTAATGTTGCATCGATCTGACGGGCATAAGGGTATGATCCATCATCCAATAACTCACCCACTCCAGATCGACCGCAAGCGCAACAGGAGCAACCGCCGGCGTCATTCTCAGACCACCCAAGAAATAAGAATCATCCATAAGACTGGCCATTGGCGGACGGTAGCAAGAGTATCAACAATCGACAGGTATCAGTCGGTTGCATTGTCTACCACCGACTTACTTAAGAATCAGAAGGGTTAAGGTGGGCCCTCCGACTGACTCTCTTCTCCTCGTTAGGTCTGGCCCCACAATAGACGTTGCACTGACACCCAAATGATCCACCGAAGCACGAAAAAACTCCTCTTCCGTCGGTGTGCCTTCGCGCATGTTTGGTACCTTCGTCGTTTTCTTCGTCTACGCTCCAACGTTCTAGCACAGAACTTCCAATCTCCTCCTCCGCAAAATAATCCTCCGTGATAGCTGCCTCTGTGGAAGTAAAAGTCGAATATGTCCGACCCGTATCCGATTTCAAATGGCTCGAGTTCGTTATTGTCGTAGACCCACTCCAGCCAGAGGATAAATCGTCCTTGTCGGATTCGACCGATCGTTTGCTTTTGGAGCTGCGGGGTTGGACCTTTTTGGGAGTGTAGCTACGGTGATGTGGGGTATGCATCTTTTTACCCATGAGATCAGAATATCCAACGGTGGTGGTACTGGGTTGGTTGCAAAGCGGCATGATTCTCACGGAGTTGTCGAGGAGTGCTACACTGATATTGAGCAAACCCTGTGGGCGATCTGACGGACGACGGACCTGGAGACAGACCAATTGGCCGTAGTCGCGATCATGAGGTTGCAGGGATGATGGATGGATGAAATTGCTGACCAAGACGTGGACAGTTCCGACGAGAACGTTGCGGAATAAATAGCGAAGAGCATATATCTCTATGATGACAGAAGAGGTGTAGGATTTGAGAAAGTCTTCGTCAACGGGGAAGATAAACTTGGCATTCCATGTGGGATTGGTGTGGCCAATGAGAGCGATGCGAGTGGATTGTTTGCATTTGCGTTCACGATCCAGGCAAGCAACGGCGTAGGTGCGCATTGCAGAGGTTACAGGAGCCAGGTCCAGGGCGGAGATGACATTGATCTCAAGGTGAAGGGAGGGGACAAGAGGATGGACGGGGTTAGCGAGAGACATGGCTAGGTGTGGTTTCTGGTGGGGGTGGTGGTGACTGGTGACCGCTCGCCGTCCAAGGGGAGGACAGCGAGGGAGGGATAAGGGAAGGAGCTGGCGCATGCACGTACAAGCACTAATTAAGCATAAGGAAATGGTAAATAGACCAGCAGAGCCGAGAGGTGAGGCGGGAGTTTGTTAATCGTTACGAATCCGGACTTACTGCAGTTTTTTCCTTGCACTTTCATTAAGAATGTGACAAGTGTTTCATTACAGGTATGATGTAATATGCATGGATAATCAGACAGGTGTAATGTAATTAGGGCTGTAATTGGATTCGAATCAAATTTAGCAAAATTCGAGTCTGATCCTAAAATTTTACATTTGCATCTGAGTTCGATCGGATTTTTTGGATCTGAATCCATATTTTAAAAGACATTTTTAAAATACTAAAAGAAATTTGATTATTTTTTAACTTTTATATATATTAAATTAATATAAATATAACATACTAAATTTATTATATATATAAATTATATTTTTATACTTTTAAATATAATTATATAAAATTTATATATTAAAATCAATAAATATTATAATATAATTTGATTCGAATTTTAATCGAAACAGATTTCCTTAAATCCGAATCTGATCCAATTATTAATTAGATGTATATTGTAACATCTGAATTCAATCTAATACATAAATGCATCATCCTAATCCAAGATGATCAGTTTGGGCCTCGAATTTTCAAATATAATTGATGCTTAAACGCCCATGGCATTACATATTAACCAAAGTGTAGGATAATTGCGGAGCAAGTAATGTAGCAAATTCCCAACTCGAGGCTATTGCACTTTTCATTATCTCATCTATGATGACAGAAAGGCATGGTACCATTAAGGCCCCATTGGATTTTGATAAATTATTTATCCCAGTAAATGTAATTACCTTGGTAACTTATCGAGTAAGTGCATTTACCAATATTCTTTTATTTCCTAAATAAATAAGATAATGTCATTTTAGTCATAAAAATCTATTATTAAAAGAAACATTTTTGTCCCATTCAAATGTTAACAATTTTTTCCCTGGGTGGAAAGGTCATTTACCCATATCCAGAAAAATAATTTTTTCCTAGTCACCACATAAATCTAAAAGGCATTGGGTGGGTGTTAAGAGCAGATCCCAATTCCTATTTAATTAACACGACCAGTGAGAAAGGCATTGGGTCGAAAAGGACAAGCAGCAGTGATAGAAATACCACCCAAGTAACACCGCAGCCCACGTAACCAACCAAAACTAATAGTGGGGTCCAACATTAAACCATGTACATTAGGTATATGTTTGATTCGGCATTTATAGATGAATCATTTATTGCTTTCTTAACACTCGTAAAATTGTGTAATATAAGCATTTTATTTATTAGAAGAAACGGAAATTTGACATTTTTCCAAATGCTCCATACATAAAAAATCAAAGTGTTTTAATTTTTTAATAAATGGTGGAAACCAAAGTAGTTTCATATATAATAAACGTCCACGCCAATGTGACATTATTTCTCAATACATTGAAAAAACAAGTGTCTTAAGATCTTGGGCATGTGTCATGAGCCAATCAGTCTCAAAGACGATTAATCGCATGTATATTAAGGTATACATTTACTCATTTGCCCAGAATATATCCCCTTGCACATCTATAGTTTCCTCCACGCTTATCTGATTTGACCGTTAACGACCTGATTGTATCTGTACGACCTTTCCACGTTTCAGAAGTCTTGGGAAACCGTACAAGTGGGATGTATCCTGACCCTGGATTGATGTTAAATCCACGGGTTATTTGGTGTAATTTCAGATTTTTTGGGCATCATCAATAATTTTTGATACCGGTTACTTGGTCATAAGTTTTTCCGGGCATCATCAATCGTTTTTCTGGACATCATGTCCTTCTAGTATCATACTAAAACCTTACTGAAAAATTCCTAAGGGGGATACTTTTCACAACGAAAGTTCAGAGATCCGGATTGGTTTTAGGTTTGGGCCTTATTTTGGGTTTATGGTTTCAATGCATTATAGTTAACAATAAAAATATGAAAAGATAAATGGGTTTTACTTTTTCTATTATAGTTTTTTTTTTCTTAAATTTCAAAATTCAAGGTCAAACATTATATTTAAAAATTTAAGTATATGTTTTGACCAATCACCATTTTCTAAAATAGAAAAAAAAATATTCTTTAATGCATTTTTATATTTATTTGAAATGATTAGATTTAAAGATTAAAATATTTGAACAACCATGTTGAGAAAAATACAAGTGATATTTAATTTTAAAATATCTTAATTATATTTCTCTAAATATATTAATTTACTTTTTTTCAACTATGATATCCAAAAGATATGATACCGGAAAATTTATAATCAATCAATTGGTATTATAAAAACTAGTGGGATCCCATGTGATGCATGGGATGGAGCACCCCTCCTTGTTCCTCAACCCCATAAGTAAAGACACCCTACTCCATCCCCGCCCAAACTAGTGGTGGTGCAAGTTTGGGGCGAGGCACCCATTTCCCATCGGGGATGGAGAATCCTCAAATTTTCCCCACCCTAAGGCAGCCATCGAAAAAGAATCTAATTTATGTATATTTTGCAAATAGGATTATAGGAATTTTGGTGTATTTTAGGAATTGGATTATGACAATTTTGAGATATTTTATAAATGAAGCTATGGGATCCTAAGATTATAAGAATATGAGGAAACTTTGGAGATACTTTAAAAATCAACATTAAATCTATTGATATTTTACTAATTTACTATCATGTTCGAGGAATTATATGCAAACACCATCCCTAATTTGGAGTAAAAATATTTTCCCTATCCCCACCCCATCTGTGCCTGTCCCTATTCAAGATTTGACAAAGCTTGCCCCTATCAGGGCGGGGCATGGTAGGGCCCCAGTTTTATATGAAAATTGTCATCCTTACAATTCTAATAATTTTCTATAACTAATTAACTATTAGTAAATTAAATAACAATAAATTATAATTTTATAATAATTTTCAAAAAATTATTGAAATTGCTATTGATTAGTAGTAATTTAGAGTAAATTAATTATTTACAACAACAATAAATTAATGCAAATTATTTACTATTAAACAAAGTAAATGTAATTATAGTAAATTAATGTAATTATGGTAAATTACATCATTTTTAATTAAAAGTAAACCATTTGGTGTTAATTAATGTAAAACCAATTATGATCAAAGTCAACCAAGTGGTCTAGATTGGTGTGGATAGACTTAATAATTTTCCTAAATTATTTAATAATTATTTATTGAAATAATAATAATAATGGATTGTTATTTAAATAAATATGAAACAATTTCTAATAGATTAATTTCTTAATTTAATTTTCCTAAAGTTTTTAATAATTGTTTCATTGAATAATCATAATGGATTATTATTTAAATAGTTTTGAGAATTTTTTCCATACATTAATTTCTTAATTTTTTTAATTACTTATTTAAAAAATAATTAGGGATTATTAGTTAAAGTGTTTACCTAAATTATTTGATAATTTTTAACTATATTTATTGATTTTATAGAAATTAATAAATTACGCTAATTAGTAATATCTTTTATCAATAAATTATTATTGTAAAAATTTAATGAAAATTTATTAAATTACTATGGTTAATGTAAATTACGATAAACATTGAAATTTTGAACATTTATTAATAACCAAAAATTATTAAATAATGGATTCTTTATTAATTTTTGGTAGATTATTAAATTATTTAATATTTACTAAATAATGGATTATTTCTGAAATAATTATTTCATAATTTTTGGTAAAATATTTTTCAGAAACTTTTATAACTAATGTATTATTTAACAATAGATTATTATTTAAGAATAGATTATTTAACAATAATGGAAAATGCCATGAATATATAGGAAACATCGAATTCCCCTTATTCCCCTCTTTAATTTGATTGAAATCAGGTCTATAGATATAAACATTATTTGATTTGGAAAACCAAATCTTAATAAATTATGGCCCTATTTTTGTGGGAAAGTGGAGAGAATAAAGGGGAATTAGAAATAGAAGTGAAGGAGTGGATAAAACATATATTAAGCTAATTAAAGAGAGAAGTTAGGTTGTTATAGAAAGTGACAAACGTGAGTTGTAAGGGGAGAAAGAGAACCCAATGGGAAGGGGAATGAATGCAAAGAGAGAGTGCTGATAGGGGTGAGCATTATTTGATTAAAACCGAAATACCGAACCAAAAATTTTGGTTTCATTTTTTCGGTTTTTGAGTAATTCGGTTCAGTTAGTTTGGTTTTTAGGAATTTCAGTTTTTAGTTTCGGTTTTCAGAGTTAGAAGTTCGGTTAACCAAAAAAGCTGAATTAACCAAAATTCATTATATAATATGTAATATGTTATATACAATAAATAACATATAATATATAATATGCTATATATTTATATATTAATATATTATATATAATGTATTATAATGAAATTCAATTTCATAATATATATATATATATATATATATATATTATAGGTTATAATATATAATATATATATACATACTACATATTGAAAGATCCTCTTGGCTGGAGTGTGGCTAATGACATTTTTTGTAATCAATAACCAAATCAAAAGCTTCATGAAAATTTCATGATAGCTAAGAAGTATCCATTCATCAATGGAAAATCCATAAAGAACCATACTCTATACTCTAGTATATCACACTTTCCAACTGGATAACCTTACCAAGGTAGGCACACGCACACGCACACACACACAATGAACAAGGATCAACTACAGTATAATCAAGGAACTGAGCTAAAAATATTTCTAACAAAGAGGTTTAAGTTCAAAGTCTCGATTTTGATATTGATTTAAGATCTTGAAAGAAACCATAAAGGAAGACTTATTGGGGTTGGCACCAAAGGACACAAAGAGTGAACAGTAAAGGAAACAGAATTAGAAGCAACAGACATTAACCAAGAACTTCAAAGTTTTTTATTTTTATTTATTTCCACTTATTCTCATCAGATATACAGTGATATAGATAGAGAAAAGTAATAGACACACCCTTCGTGAACTTCCCAAAATCATTTGCTATGTGGCATTCTAAAACTTGCTGCCTAAGAAATACCAAATTAATAAACAAAGGTTTTCTAAAATTCCAAAGCAATTCAAACGCTTGGGTGGGGATGCTGAACTATACAGATAACCATCTATATCTCCAAGACTTTCTCTAAGAGATATTCAAGAAATAGCATCTGCAGCCTGTGAGTTGATATGTTAAGGTTGCTGGCTTGATCTTCATAAGTTTGACCTTGGGTTTCCACAAGTTGCATCTAAGCTTTTAGAATATACTATATAGTACTAACCAGTGATAGATAAAACAAACTGTTGCTAAATGGAGCAGTTTTATCATATGCAGTAATATCAAAGCCCATGAATTCTGCAGTAGATTATCATCCTCTTCATCAGAATGAGCATTTTCTTTGTCAAGAAAGATAATTAACCCCAGAAAGCTTATTCTTTTGAGCTTCCTTTGATCTGATCCTGAACAAGTTAACAGTGCTGAAATAAACAGAAAAAGTAGGAGACTTAGAGACTGGACAGAAAATGAACTGGATGCTTTTTTCTGTTCTTTTGAGTATTTAGAACGAAGGTTTTTAATTTATTTTGGAGGGGCCAAAGAGTCCATGGTGTCTGACAGCTTTTCAATGTGAAAATTTTGTCCAGGGCAAGAGAAAGAGACAAGGTCCATAAGGAAAAAGTAGAGAGAAGTTCCCTCCACCGCCTCCTCCTCCGCCTTGGACGTGGACGGAAGTCCTTGCCCTGAATCCCTGATTAACACTTCACAGTTTGTCACCTTCTCCTCCCTTCCTAATTCTAATTACTATTACCGTTATTGTTATTACTGTTAGACCATGCTCAGCAGTAGTAAGTCTCTGGAGACAACAACATAAAAAACAAGACAAAGCTAGCTAATAAGGTTCCTTACATATTGGTTTTACAGAGTCATCAGTGATTCAGTACAGTATAAATACCACAAAAACATCAGTGATTCAGTACAGTATAAGACACCTCTTAAAGCCAAAGTTTACAGTTCTCCTTCCGGTGCTGATTTAGACACTTCCCATTTGGTTCTTATTTTTATTATGGAAAATCCTAAAACATATGTATCAGCCAATCTCCCAGAGCTATAATCAAACCAAACAAATCTAAGGAAAATCCTAAAACATATGTATCAGCCGATCTCCCAGAGCTATAATCAAACCAAACAAAACATATGTCTCACCAGAGTAGGAAGCAGATTTTCGAGAAATCGTTTAAGTGGTCTGAGATTCCCTGAGGCAACCGCCATTAACGTTGACCATCCTCCGGATCGTTCGGCACGTGGGCCAACTTCCAAGGATCGTGGGAGTGTTAGGATATGCATGCCAAATTTGTCGGCGAGCACATCTCGCAAGTCACCAGGTCGGTGCCTATGCCAGGCCACCAGTTTGTGCCTGGGTCAGGTCGCCAGGTCGGCGCCTATGTCAGGCCACCAGTTCGCGCCAGGGCCAGGCCGCCAGGTCGGTGCCTGTGCCAGGTCGCGCCTGGGCCAGGCCAACAGGTCGGCGCCTGTGCCAGGCCGCCAGGTCACGCTTAGGCCAGGCCGCCAGGTGGGACACCATCAACTTGGCTAAGGCAAGTTGTTGCCTAAGTGGCTCCGGGTGTCACCTAGTTGTTTTGAGGTTGCATGTGTCACAATATCATTGGAGGGCCAAATCCGCGCTCATCAGTCGTTATCATGGATTATTGAACATTTGTAGGTATGAATAGCCAACGGAGTGTCAGGAATCAATCTCCAAGTAGTTTGTAGCATGATACTAAGTATTTCTATTGCAAATGAAAATGTATCATTTGAATTAAAACAACTCGGAATAACCCACAAAAGTTGTTTTATATCTATCGATTAAAATCCGAGGTAATATATTTAGTGGGATGACATTATTTGTTAGCATTGATATAAGGCAAGTATATTGCTAATGACATGTGTTGCACTTGCTGGAGTAGGTGCTAGATAGCCCAACAACTGAAAGTGATTCTATTAGCGTTTGCAAATTTTTTGAGTGGGTGATTCCTCGAGGTTGATCAGATGAGGTTACATCGGGAAATAGTCATGGTGATGTTCTGGAACGCCTTGAAAATGTGGAGAAAGCAGTCAATGTTTTCATAAGGCAGATTGAGTCTATGAAATCAGTCTATGAGTTAGCTACTGAAGGGATGGCTACAGTTAGGCAACTTGTTTTTCTTCTTTTTGTTATTATTCTCCTTACATTGGTCTTTTGGAAATAGTTCATCATTATTGGTGAATACGCAGGTTCAGTGTTTTTAATAAAGTGTTAAAAGACTCCCCCCTTTCGTTTTCATGTTGGTGAACTATTTTGTTGTGTTATTGTAGTTTTTCGACTTTTTAAATATAAGTATATAAACATAAATTGCTTAGAAGATATTTTTTTTCTTGACAAAGAAATATTTGTAAGTTCCTTGAAGATACCTTCCAGCAGGAGGCAGAGAAGCACAGGCTCACGAAGAAGGCCAATAGAGAGGCCTCCAGATGATTCTACCATTTCCGATAAGTGGTCAAAGAGGGGGGCATGGGGTAGACGGGCGGTGGAACCACCTCCACAAGGTGGGGAGAGGTCTCCTGGATGTCCCCAGAGGAGGCGAAGATGCCCCAGGGCAATGGGGAAGGCCGACGGCGAGAAAGGTTTTTAGATCCTTGATGGGTGAGTGGTAGTAGGAGGGAATGGGTTTGGTGGCCATCGAACCCCTCCACACCCACCAAAGCAGCCTCTCGGTGATTCTGCCATTTTGGAGAAGCGGTCCCGAAGGGGGGCGTAGGGGTAGACGAGTGGTGGGACCACCTCCACGAGGTGGGGAGAGGTTTCCTTGATGTCTCTAGAGGAGGCGGAGATGCCCCAGGCCAATGGGGAAGGCTGACGGTGGAAAATGGTGCTTTTGTAGAACCACAGTTTCACATCGTCAGCCTAGGCCATCGAGCCGATGGGCGATCAGAAGGTGTCCGGATACTCGGTGAGTGAGTGGCAGTAGGAGGGAGTGGGTTTGGTGTCCATTGAACAAGAAGCAACTCCGACAAAGATAAAGTGGAAGGTGGAGAGGCCCTCGATGACGAGGGCCTTGAGGTGGTCAATGTTTGTAGCCTCTCGAACATTAAGGAATATGGTCGCCAATCAGTATCGGTAGCCTTTCAATTAGGAAACAACTTCGACAAAGACAAAGAGGAAGGTGGAGAGGCCCTCGACGACGAGGGCCTTGAGGTAGTTAATGTTTGTAGCCTCTCGAACATGAAGGAATATGGTCGCCAATCGGTGTCGGTAGCCTTTCAATTAGGAAACAACTTCAACAAAGACAAAGAGGAAGGTGGAGAGGCCCTCGACGACGAGGACCTAGAGGCAATCGATGTCCTTAGCCTCTCGAACATGAAGGAATATGGTTTTAAATAAAAAGGAGCATTTTCGTACAAAACTATGTAACGTACACACGGGGTGGAGTTGAACATAAATACTGATTTATTAATTGGATTTGATATGGATTTCAGTTTTCGTACAAGGCTAATGGCAATTTTGATTTCTGCGATTGAGAGATCGATAAAAACCCCTATATTATAATATTTATTAATTATATATATAAATTTATATAATTATATTTAAAATTATAAAAATATATTTTATATATTATACTATATATGAATTTATATATATATAATAAATTCAATATGTTATGTTTACGCTAATTTATTATATATAAAAGTCAAAAAGTATTTAAAATTTTTTGACATTAAAAAAATTAAAGTGGAATCGGATTTGATAAAGGGGAATTTGGCCCAACCTCGTAACAGGGAAACACGTGGACGTGACGGCGTAAGCGACAACCCAACATGATCAAATCAGCACGTGGGCGTAAACGACAACTCAGCATGATCAGTTCGCTACAAAGCGACCTCGGGTACCCTAATACCCCGAACTAAGGATATCCCAAACTAAGATTGTCTCAATACCAGATCACAACAAGGATAACGAAACCAAGTTCACTACAGATCGAACCCAAACAGATGAACCACCTCGGTCAAGACTACCTCGGGAAAGAGTATACCTCGATACAAGATCACACCAGGACCACCTCGGTTCAAAGGCACTTCGGCATTCATATCAGGTCGGACCTAAAGAAAACGAGCTCAGGAAGCTTGCCACCAGTCAGCTCGCCACCAGGCAGCCCAGTACCTTACAAGCAACTCGCCTCCCGTTCAGGCCAACCACCGCATGGCAACCCCGAGGATCTCACCACCGTGTTCCACGTCTTACGGGACCGTACCTCGCAACGGCTATATTAGCTCACCCACTCCCCGGTTCAGACGGGAGAGGGTGATCTTGTCAGTTGGTGGTATTTTACCCACCTAACATGCAAGTGGATCCCATCACAGCGAGGATCTAGGAATCGCTCCACCAACCCACGAGGACTCCAGTATATAAAGACTTCACCCCCCAGGGGAGAAGGTATGTTTTTTTTTTTATGTGTAATCTTTGCTCTCTCGCTCTCAAACTCACTGTTATCATCTTCAAGCTCTCTACTACTACTACTGAGTGCTAACTTAGCCGTCGGAGTGTCCCCGTTGGGTAAGCCACCCCGAGATCTCTGACTCCTCTCTTGCAGGTTACCCCAGTTCTCCTCGTTGCTAGTAGCTAGATCATCTCCAGTAGGGAGCAACCAGATTACGCCACATCATTTGGCGCCATCTGTGGGATAACATTACTAAAAGCCTTTTATCTCCATTTCAAAAACCTCGAGCTCAAGATCAAACCCAAGGCTTCCTCCAGCAACGCTAGACAGCACAACGAAGCAAACATCTCCAGGGGGCAACATCAGTTCCCGTCTGTTTGCATAGGTCAGTTCACCATACCGCTCCTCGCAGGTGGGAGTCCAGCACTGACTGTGCCTCAACCAACTGAGCCTGTGAACGCCCCACTTCCCCCCGTAGTGGGTGCGACCTCCGTTGAAACCTCTATAGTTTCCCCTGGAGTCGGACAGAACCAACTAAGCGACCTAGTATACTGTGTGTGGGCTATTCAAGCCCAAATGCAGCAGGTCTAGCAGGTCCAATAGTTCTAGCAGTACCAACAGCAAGTTCTGCACCACATGTACCAGCAGCAATTCCCACTGCTACAGCAGAACCAACAACCAACCCCACCTCAGTGTTCGATCACCCCGAGCAAACCTCGCCGCCAAAACAGCCGTCCTTGCTGGGGAGAGACCTCCCAGGTCTCGTCTTACGGTAGGAGTATGAGGGAAAGACAAGTTGTTCCTCCCATCTCCTAACAAGTAAGCAGGTCGAGAGATACTCGACCCACCAGACTTAGTCCACCTCGGCCCTCACAACCTGAAGGCACTCTTGTAGGAAACCGGTTTGAGGTCCTAGACGAGGACTCCAGACAAGGCATTTCGGTCCATAGTAGCCGGTAGTCCGAATCACTTCCAACCAAGGCACCATCTGACAATGCGGAGATTAGCAGCACTGCTACGGAGCTAGTTAAGAAGCAGCGGAGACGTGCTAAGCCACCTCGAGCAGTAGACCCAAGTCAACTCGTGGGACCTAGCCGACCTGAGCAGCCTAAAGGTAAGGTGGAGACAAGCTTGGGAATCACAAAAACCGGTCCCCTCCTCTCTGTACCCTCTCCACTATCCCCCGAGCTCCTGTACTCCCTGATGCCGATGAACTTCAGGGTCCCTCCCTTGGATAAGTATGACGGGTCTTTTGACCCCAATGATCACATAGATTCTTTCCAGTCCTAGATGCACCTCATTGGGGCTGACGAAGCTTGCATGTGCATTGCTTTCTCCACGACCTTCAAAGGGGTAGCTCGCACTTGGTACAAAAACCTCGCGCCGAGGACAGTTAAAAGTTGGGCACAACTCATAAAGTTGTTCACTTCGCACTTCATCACCAGTAAGAAGTGCACGAGGTCACAAGAAAGCCTTCTCAGTATAGTCCAGAGGGAAGGAGAGTCGATTCGAAGCTACATCAAATGCTTCAACGACACTTGTTTACTAATCCCAAACTTAGACCCCACCGTAAGACTCGCGACAGCAAAGAAGGGGATCACCCACAGGGAATTCAAATGGCATGTGGTGGTGAGCAAACCCAAAGACATCACAGAATTTCTTAAGATCAGTTCATCGGGACCAAGGAGGAGATGAACCAAAGGACTGAAACCCTAGAAGAGAAAAGAAAGAGAAAAGACCACAGCTCGAACAACGGTGGCGGCAAAAGGAAGAAAAGCAAGTCCCCAACCAGGGGAGGGAACAAATCATATTTTCATCCCCGAGCTCCCCCGGTTAAAAGAACGAGTTACACTTCTCTCAACGCGAAGCGAGGGGAAATTCTCATGGCGATCAAGGACACCTCTTTTGTGAAGTGCCCGCCCCGGTTGAGGGGAGATCCGACTACTAGAAATAAAAATGTATTTTGTCATTTTCATAGAGATCACGGTCATAGTATCAAAGATTGAAAAGCTCTCCGCGACGAGATAGAAGGGCTCATCCATCACAGATGCTTAAAGAATTTTGTACAAAAAAGTAAAAAAAACCAAGCAAATCGACAGGGGGAGCAAAGGAGAGATTCTCCCGAACCCAACAGCCGGCGCAGTGAGCAACCGTAAAGGCTGTTGCCCAAGGAGAGACCAATCCGCGGGATGATCGGCACGATCACTGGCGGATCCATAGTCGCAGGCTGCACCTTGGCCGCAGGAAAGTCCTCAATTCGAGAACTAGAACACGAAGAGCAGAATCCGTCAAAGCAACGTAGGCTCGAAGACCCGATATTCTTCACTGAAGACGATGCATGAGGGGTCCAGTACCCCTATGACGATGCACTAGTGATAAAGATGAGGGTCAATGACTTTGAGGTGAAGAGTATCCTGGTCGACTCTGGCAGTTCAACAAACATCCTGTTCAAAGATGCGTTCGACAAGCTCCAGCTCCAAGAAGGCAACCTCAAGCCAACGAGCACTCCATTGGTAGGCTTTAGCAGAGAGGAAGTCAGGCCCTTAGGATGAATCTCAGTACCTGTGGAGATCGGTACCTGGCCTAGCATCACGAAGTTCCATCACACCTTCTTGGTGGTCGCGACTCCCTCCCCGTACAACGCCATTATAGGTCGGCCTATCACCCACGCGCTTCGCGCGGTGGTGTCCACCAACTACTTGGCTATGTAGTTCCCTATGGACTTCAGAGTTGGGACAGTGTGAGGCGACTAGCTTGAATCCCGCAAGTGCTATGTTGCCGCTCTCAAAGGGAAAGCCAAGCTGGCAGACGACCTCGAGCTACAACAACCTATGGAGTTTTTTGAGGAGTGAGCTACACCAACCGAAGGGACGATCCACATCCCGACCTCAACGGAAGATCCAGCCAAGACCCTCCAAATTGGAGCAACGATCGAGGAGCCTCTTCACTCTCGGCTGGTAAGTTTTCTACTTAAAAATTTAGATGTTTTTGCATGGTCCGTGGCAAAGATGCCCGGTATAGATGCTAAGATAATAACCCACAAGTTGAATACTAATCCTTTAGTCAGGGCAGTTAGACAGAAAAAACGCAACCTCACCCCATAGTGATGAAGGATAGTCGATGAGGAGGTTGGGAAACTCCTCGCAGCTGATTTCATCAGGGAAGTCCATTACCCAAGCTGGGTGGCAAACCCCGTTCTGGTAAAAAAGGCCAACGGTAAATGGCGCATGTGTGTCGATTACGCCGACCTGAATCGGGCTTGCCCGAAGGTGCGTCGATTACTCGACCGTCTAATGGACGCGACCTCAGGGCACGAGTTGCTGAGTTTTCTGGACGCATACTCGGGCTATAACCAGATCAAGATGGACCCCACTGATGAGGAAAAAATAACATTCCTAACCGAGCTAGGACTGTATTATTACAAGGTCATGCTTTGTCAACAAACTGTTTGAGCCGTTGATCGGCAATAAGGTTGAATGCTATGTAGATGACATGGTCGTCAAAACCCAGTTTTTGAACTGTTTAATAAGTGACTTGCAATGTATTTTTGAAATCCTGCGCAAGTATAGTATGAAGTTGAACCCTAACAAGTGCGTCTTTGGTGTCACCTCGGGCAAATTCCTAGGTTACATAGTTAACCGGTGTGGCATCGAAGCAAACCCCGAAAAGATCAAGGCTATCCTATATATGAAGCCACCTCGCAAGTTGAAAGAGGTCCAAAGGCTAAATGGCCGCATGGCTGCCCTAAGCCACTTCATGTCCAAGTCAGCAGATCGTTGTCTGCCTTTTTTCAAGGCAATTAAGAAAAGTAAAGACTTTGAATGGACTAAAGAGTGCCAGCTCGCCTTCGACGAGCTAAAGAAATACCTAGTTAGTATCCCAGTTCTGACCCGACCCGAGGAGGGTGATGTTTTAAAGTTGTACCTCTCTGCAAGCGATGAGGTGGTCAGCTCGGTACTAATAAAAGAAGTAGATCGGGTCCAACGACCTATCTACTATGTGAGTAAAGTTTTGCAGGACGCCGAACCAGGTACCCAAAGATCGAGAAGTTGGTATATGCACTGGTCACAACAACTCGAAAGCTCCGCCCGTATTTCCAAGCTCACACAGTCGTAGTCCTCACGAACAAACCTCTGACGCAAGTCTTACTCAAACCTGAGGTATCTGGCAGACTAACGAAGTGGGCTATCAAACTCAGCGAGTACGACCTCTAGTACAAGCCTTGGACGGCGATTATAGCCCAAGCCTTGGCCGACTTCGTGGCAGAATGCACCTTCAGCACTGCAGTTCCCGAACTGATTGAGCCTGAACACAGAGAAGAGGCTTTGACCAGTGCAGCACCGGCCCTGGTTAGAGCAAGGCCAACTTGGGACGAGGAGCCCTGGATCCTCTATGTAGACAGCTCATCCAGTCAACAAGGAAGTGGAACCGGCGCTATTCTACACGGGCCAAGTGGGGTAAAACTAGAGTACGCACTTCGGTTCGAGTTTGCAGCATCCAATAACAAAGTAGAGTATGAAGCACTACTAGCAGAGCTCACACTGGCGAAAGAGGTACAAGCGAAACACATCATCGTCTGCAGTGATTCCCAGCTCGTGGTCAACTAGGTCACCGACGATTACGAAGCTCGCGACCCCACCATGGCTGCTTATTTAGCCAAGGTCAGGGAAGTTCTATGCAGCTTCCAATCATACTTCATCAGGCAAATTCCAAGGTCCGAGAACGCTGAGGCCGATGCCTTGTCCCGGTTAGCCTGCACGAGCAACAACACCATGAGGACCATGTACATAGAGAACCTACCTCGGCCCAACATTCTCGGGGGGGCAGAAGAGGTCGCTCCTGTTGCACAAACAGAGCTGAGCTGGATTGACCCACTCGCGAGCTACCTACTTCACGAAACCCAACCTGTAGATCG
This sequence comes from Nelumbo nucifera, assembly GCF_055504915.1. Lineage (NCBI taxonomy): Eukaryota > Viridiplantae > Streptophyta > Magnoliopsida > Proteales > Nelumbonaceae > Nelumbo > Nelumbo nucifera. Next base: position 55,282,882 of record NC_142651.1, on the reverse strand, counting down.
CAACATGGCCAGAAGGGTAGAGTGACAGGCAGTCAAGTACATCATGATAAACGGATGGCTATACCAAAGATCCTACACACTCCCCTACTTGCGTTGCTTGCAACCTTCAGAGGCTAAGCTCGTTCTCCACGAGACTCATGAAGGCTTGTGTGGTGGACACCTGGGGGGCAAGGTTCTCGCTCAGAAAGCATTGCGACAAGGATATTACTAGCCCACGATGAAAGCAAACGCACTTGAGCTCATCAAGAAATGCGATAAATGCCAGAGGCATGCCAACATTCATCACCAACGTGCTGCCGACCTGAAGTACCTCACCAGCTCGTGGCCCTTCGCACAGTGGGGAATCGACATTCTTGGACCATTCCCGCCAGCGACAGGACAGAGGAAATTCTTAGTGGTAGCAGTGGATTACTTTAGGAAGTGGGTAGAGGCGGAACCCCTAGAAACAATCACAACTCGAATTGTACAGAACTTCTTTTGGAAAAGCATAGTATGCCGCTTCGAACTGCCTCGAGTGCTCATTTCTAACAACGATAAGTAGTTCGAAGATATTAAGTTCCAGAACTAGTGTGCCGAGATGGGGATACAACAGAACTTCACTTTGGTAGCACACCCTCAAGCGAATGGACAGGCGAAAGTCACAGACAGAGACATACTCTGCGAACTGAAAGCTCGCTTAGCCCGACCTAAGGGGCTATGGGTAAATGGGTTGTCCAGCGTACTATGGGCTTACCGAACCACCGTCAAGACCGCCATAGGTGAAACCCCCTTCAACCTCACCTATGGCACGGAAGCGATAATCCCAATCGAGATCGAGGTACCTACATTACGCCCAGAAGCATACAACGAAGAAGAAAACAGTGACAACCTCCGTACCAACCTCGACCTAGTGGAAGAAGTACGGGACCTCGCATATATCCAGACCGTAGCCTACTAGCAAAGATTAGCTCGATATTATAACGCCCGAGTCAGGAAGCAGCACTTCCGTGTCGGGGACCTGGTCCTTCGAAAAGTTATGGTACCTGAGCCTGGTGTAGGTAAGGTCGGACCGAACTGGGAAGGTCCCTACTGAGTAAAGCAGGTACTCGGGGAAGGTACATATGAGCTCAAAACCCTAGAAGAAAAGCAAGTACCTCGAGCGTGGAACATCAACAATCTAAGGCGATACTACTTGTGATTTCCAAACTGAGGAGCGAACTGCAAAGACACCCCCAGAAGACCAAAGGCCAAGCTAACAATTGACCTCGGCACCAGCACAAGACCCAGTTGCCTCTTTGGCATGGGCAAAGTTCAGGAGTGGACTATGAGTCGCTCCCAAAGCCCAAGGGCTACAATACTGCACAAGACCTAGTTGCCTCTTCGGCATGGGCAAAGTTCAGGAGTGGACTATGAGTCGCTCCCAAAGCCTAAGAGCCACGATACTACACAAGACCCAGTTGCCTCTTCGGCGTGGGCAAAGTTCAGGAGTGGACTATGAGTCGCTCCCAAAGCCTAAGGGCCACGATACTGCACAAGACCCAATTGCCTCTTCAGCGTGGGCAAAGTTCAAGAGTGGACTATGAGTCACTACCAAAGCCTAAGGGCCACAACAAGACCCAGTCACCTCTTCGGCATGGGCAAAGTCTAGGAGAGTGGACTACAAGTCGCTCCTAGAGCCTAAGGGCCAAAGTACCAAATTCGCGGGGACCTCGGCACCACATGAGACTTGGTTACCTCACTGGCATAAGCAAGTTTCTTCGAATACCTGAGGCATAGACAGCTTGGGCATAAGCCCTACAATATCTAGCCCACTGCGGCACATAAGAGCAAGTCGAACCCATAAGGGACAGCCGACATCCAAATAAGTAGCCTGTGCGCGGACAGGACGGGTATATGCCCCGCGATGTCGCTCACCTCAGCATACGTTACATGGAGTTACCCCTACTAAGCCTTCGCAAACAGTTCAGGGTAACAAACACTTAGAAAATTTTCTATTACGATTATCCTTACTTATTGTCCAGCTCAGTAGCTCAACAATTCGGGTAATCTACACATTTATTTTCTAGATCGGAAGCTATCTATACTTAGAATATCTTTTGCACGAAGGATTACTCAAAAATTGGTATTTCATTCACAAAAGATGCAGGTACATAGATTTAGTTCTAACCTGAGCTCGGCGGCTTCGGGGTGTACATTCGATACAAGAAAAGAAAGCTCAGAGATCATGGTTGTCAACAGGATCAGTCTCCATATGATCTTCTGCGACCTCCTAGTTCGAAGGGCACTCCTCGACCTCGTCGTCACTCCCTTCCTCTGACGAGTTGGGCTCTGCGTTTGCTGCCTCGGCATCCTCGGGAGTAAGTTTTGATGCGGAAATAGCTTTGAGATCGAGGTCGGGGAACTTCCTCCTCATCACGTTACACAATTTGAAGCTAGAGCGGTAGGAGCTCAAACCATACTCAACCTGGAGATCGTGGAACTCCGAAGATTGCTTGAAGTGCTCCACGGCCTGGCTTCGTGCCTCTTCCACAGCAGTCTCGAAGATCCGAGTTCGCTCTTGAATAATCGCCTTGAGATCTTCAACTTCTCGTTGAAGCCTCGTCCCTTCCTCGATCAGCGCCGAGTTCTCCTCGGTCAACGTAGAGATATGCTCTTGCTATTTTCCCCTCTCCTTGGTCAACGCGGAGACCCGCTCCTACTGCTTCTCCTTCTCCTCGGTTAAAGACAGAATCAACTCTTTCTGACTTTGAGCCACCTTCTTGGCTTGGAGCACCTTGCCCTGAGCTTTATCAAGCTCGCGATACAGTTTTTGTACCTCCTCCTTGGCTCCCTAAAACTACCTCAAACGGATTTGCGACTGACACATCAACGCGTGAATGGAGGAGTTCACCTGGCAAGTAGAAAACCGAGGTAAGAACATTTTTTGAAAAGTTCACAAAGAAACAAAAGTATAAGGTAAAAGCACCTACCACCATGCAGAGGCCGGCAGCCCGACCCCCAAGCCGAGCCATAGACATCTCGGCCCACTCCGCAACCTCCTCGGAGAAGATGGCCTCCTCGCTCTTGCGAATCTCGAACTTGTGAGTCAGGATACTCCTCTTCGGAGGCTCGCTCCGGGGTCTGGAAGTACTCGCCGGCTCGGGAGAATGAGCAGCTTCCGGCTCAGGCGCTGGGGTTTTCTCTGGTTCCTCTTGCCGAGCACTTCCCTCTTCTTCCAAATCCACCATGGGAGGGTGAGGGCAGACCTCCTCCTGGGGGAGCTTGGCGGAGATCGGCTCCGCGATGTGGACCTCGGGCGGGGCGGGGGTTGAAGGGCTGACCTTCCGGTGAGGCCTTCCTCTTCTTCCCCTTATGCATGCTGTTGAAAAGGTTCCTGGCATCGACCTCCAGCATAATGACTGCAAAGAATAGAAGGTTAGCCACGAACTAATCAGAACCTCAATAAGTAAAAAAACAAGGCGACCTACCAAGACTCAAGCCAGCCTGCACGAGCTTATCTTCGGCAAGGTAGTCCTTGCAATGGAAACTGAGCTCCGCCCAAGACTGGCGCGTCTCCCTTGTCTTCAGGTCTAGCCTAACACCAGAGTCTTGAATGTCAGCTCTCTAATGAGTAGGGAACGGCCACCCCGCGGGATTGCGGACCACGAAATAAGTCCGTTTCCATGCTAGGATCCTATTAGGCAGTTCGTGCAAAAGCTTATAGCCCGGGCGAGGAGATAGATAGAAGGTCCGCCTATGCTCAGGGAGAACACAAGAAGAGTTTTTCTTGATAGACAAGATGGAAGAAAAAATGTCGAGGTCAAGGGGTAGACAGTACTCGTAAAAAAGGGAAATGGGTCCTACTACATTTCGGATAGAAATTGGGTGTAACTAATCGATGGTGATGTTAAAAAACTCCAGGACCTCTATAATCAAGGGATGCAAGGGCAAACGAAGACCAGCCACGATCTGTTCTTCAAAAATTACGATCTCGTTATGATCGTGTTCCCAAGGAAAATTACCTATGGGGAGACTATAGGAGAACTCGCCCGGGAGGTTGTACCGGTGAACTAAGGCCCAAAGCCTATCCACAGTCATGATGGAAGGGCCAAAGTGATCCGGCACCCGAACTTGATAAGAAGTGGATACCGGGTTGCCTAAAGCCTCTCGCGCATCCCGGGGTGACTGTGCCTCGGGAAGGTCCCGGACTGCCCCGGGACTCAAAATAGCCTCTTCTCAGCTATCGACCTGGGCCGAGGTACCTTCCTCGGCCTCATCTAAAAGGCTATCAAAGCTAAAGGAAGACATTGACAACCGAACTAAAAGGAAAAGCTAGGAAACCAAACTGAACTGAAAAGAAGCTAAAGAAGACTCACCAAAGAAGGGCGATCCAATTGGAAGGAAGTGGCGAACTAGAAAACCCGAGCTAAAGAAGCTAAGCGCGACCTCAGATCGAAGGCTAGTAAGATTGTGGTGAAGAAAATGAGCCTCAGGTCCCCCTATTTATAGCCACTGTACTGGAGAAACAACAGTCGAGATCAAATCAATCTAACGGCTCCTAAGAAAACCGACTGCACGACCCTCGAGGTCGAAAACAACTTATCACATTTTTTGTCATCCATAGAGTTGATGGATCGCATGATGTCCGTGCGTGAACCGCACACGACCTATCTGACAGAGCAGCCTTGATTTCGAGCCAAATCCACTTGTCACATCATGAACTCCTCAAACTAGGTCAAGACCCCTAGCTCGAGGAGTAGGGGGCAATTGATGAAGGGGAATTTGGCTCGACCTCGTAACAGGGAGACACGTGGACGTGACTCGGCATAAGCGACAACTCAACATGATCAGATCGGCACGTGGATGTGACTTGACACAAATGACAGCTCAGCATGATCAGTTCGCTACAAAGCGACCTCGGTTACCTTGATACACCGAATTAAGGATACCCCGAACTAAGATCGTCTCAGTACCAGATCACGACCAGGATAACGAAACCAAGTTCACTACAGATCGAACCCGGATAGATGAACCACCTCGGTCAAGACTACCTCGGGACGAATATACCTTGGCGCAAGATCACACAAGGACCACCTCGGTCCAAGGGCACTTCGACATTCATATCAGGTCGGACCTAAAGAGCACGAGCTCAGGAAGCTCGCCACCAGGCAGCCCGGTACCTTACAAGCAGCTCGCCTCCCGTTTAGGCCGACCACCGCATTGCAACCCCGAGGATCTCACCACCGTGTTCCGCATCTTACAGGAACGTACCTCGCAACGGCTATATTAGCTCACCCACTCCCCGGTTCAGACGGGAGAGGGCAATCTTGCCAGTTGGTGATATTTTACCCACCTAACACGCGGATCCCATCACAGCGAGGATCTAGGAACCCCTCCACCAACCCACGGGGACTCCAGTATATAAAGACTTCACCCCCCCGGGGAAAATGTATGTTTTTTTTTTTTTTTTTATGTGTAATCTTTGCTCTCTAGCTCTCAAACTTACTGTTATCATTTTCAAGTTCTCTACTACTGCTACTGAGTGCTAACTTAGCCGTCGGAGTGTCCCCGCCGGGTAAGCCACCCCGGGATCTCTGACTCCTCTCTTGTAGGTTACCCCAATTCTCATCGTTGCTGGCAGCTAGATCGTCTCTAGCAGGGAGCAGTCGGGTTATGCCACATCAGGATTAAATCCTAATCCATTAGGATTTGAATTTGAATCCAAAGTCTTAAATTCTGATTGGATTTTAGATCGAATTCTGATGCACATTTTTACTAATCAAATCGAATTCAAATTTTGATGAACCCAATCTTAATCCAATCCAATTACATCCCTAATTTTGAATTAATATCTATAAATATGCACATAGCAATTTAAACTTCGCTGCCCATGAACAAATGTTCTTTTTAGATGGGTCGAGGAGTTGTAACTGATGTTCAAAAACACCAATTATTGGGTTACTTCATCTAAGCATTGAATAAATGTTGGATTTTCTTTTAGCAACAAGAAAGCTTAAACAGGAATATGCAGGTTATCTTTAATTTACAAGTTGTTCTAAAGAAATAATGGGCCCCTGAATTATGTATCGAGAGTTTTCCATAACCGGTGTTCAAATCACTAGGCTTTGTATGGACATTATGGTCAAAGAATTAGAGATGGATGGGGGGATACAATGGTATTTTAATTTTAGTTCTGTGTTTAAGCGGTTGGATATTCTACGTTCAAGTGTAAGGGGGTTTTCCTTTTATGAAAGGGGTTCAAAGTCATTTTCCCTTTTTTTAGCAAGAGTACTAGTTACCTGGTGGGTAACCAATATTTTCCTAAAAGGTGAATAAGTTACTTATCCACAGGTCAAAAATGCTAATCACCTTATTTCTCATATCTTATTTGGGTATAATCATACTCAAGCCAAATGTTATATTTGTAATTATACTTATATAACCTTTCCCAAGAATCACTTGTGTGAGAAAACGCATTACCCAAATAACGCAAAATGAGCGAGGCCTAAAAAATGTTGATTCGGTTCATGACCAATGAACCGGGTGATTAAACCAATGACACGTTTGGCCCATTTAATAGATTATTGATTTTTTATATTATTTTATTTTGGATAAATTTCTTAAATTACTCTTACTGTTTAACTAATTGATTAATTATACTTTTAGTGTTTAATTATAATCTTACACCATCCCTATTGTTTCTAACAATTGTGATCGCCGTTAAATTCTAACGGAAATGATGAAAAATCAGTTTTACCCTCAACTATTCTTCAAATTTCAAAATAGAATCGAATAGACGAAAAATTTTAGGAACCGGAGCTCAGAATAGCAAAGCAGAGCAGTTGGTCGCCACCAGGACTAGAGCTCATAACTATCTATTGCCTTCACCAAGTTTCTGATTAGATCGGAGAATGAGTCGGGGACCGGCTTTTCCCCTTGCCGGAACCAATGGAGACGGAGAAACAACTCCCTGCACAAACAAATGGTGAGCAGTTTACTTGTGGGTTCATAAAGACTGCTCATGACCGAGATCTTTTCGAGCCCCGTCACAAGATCTGGGATGAGGAACCGGCGATGATTCTGTAGAGAAGGAACCACCAAATGTTGTTACTCGTAAAGGGAGGGCAAAGTCAAACCCTAAGCAGAAAGTCCGAAAGCTCCTTCTTTTGCAGATCGACAGCCTGTTTCTTCTCCAGGGTTTTCTCGAAGTGAATGCGGGTAGGCTCCGACGGCCACGATCCTCTTTCGAGTTCCGACATCTTTGTGCCGACGAAATAGAGGAGGTTTTTAACTATATAGATGAAGAAGAAAAAGAAGAGCTTCCAATGCTCCTTCTCTTGCAGATCGACAACCCGTTTCTTCTCTAGGGTTTTCTCAAAGTGGAATTGCACTTTATCATTTGTTGACGCTTCTACAAATGCGGGTGGCTTGGGGGATTTGGAGATGTAGAAATGGGTTTTGTTTCATAAATAAATAGAGGTGGATCAGATGGAACAGAAATGGAGGTAGAGAGGTGGAGACGGAGATGAAGACAGAAACTGAGGCAGAGGTAGAACTCGATTTACTAAAAGGAAGAAGACAGAAAAGAAGAAGAAGGAAGAGGGAATAAGAGAGGGATAGGTTTTAAAGAAAATTATATCACTTACACGAATTTTGACGAAATGTTAACGGATGTTATCAACAGTGGTATAATTAGTCGATTGTCATAAATAATAGTGCAAGACAATAATTAACAAGTAGAATTTATCCATTAATTAAAAAGTAAGAATAGTTTAAAACAGTTGCCCTGTATTTTTTAAATATTTTTATAGTAACATTATGGATTAACCTATTGACCGAGACGGTCAAACCGCTGACACATTGACGCACAACAAAAGCTGTGTTGGCTTGAACCTTGAGCGTCCTTAGAGAATGATGTGCGTTTCAATCACGCCCACACCAAGCCAAGCAGCTGTCCATGACAAGGCCCAAAAATAGACGTTTTGGTGCCCTTCTGTGGAGAGTAGAGACCCTCCAATGGGTCGGAGTGGCTGGAACCAGACCACGCAGGCTGCAACCTTGGTGAGCCGGGAGCGACTAGTTAGATCTCTTCTCTGCTCAATCCAACCGACACAAGAATGGTCCAAATCGATGTCCAACGTTGAAAAGCCGATAATAATGCTCACCTTGTTTCTTGTAACTTCACAACCTCCAGTCTTGAGATGACTACTTTTCCAACTTGAACACAAAGAGACAGCTTAAAGATGGGTTGTTGTTGTTTTTTCTACACAGCTGGAAGCCCTCTCCACCGTTGAATTACTTCTCACAAACGTAATCAAATTCAATTACAAGAGCTCTAATTAGTTTCTTTCACCACCACTCACAGTGCCCACCCTATACACATATATACAATGGGCGTCTCTTTCTCACCTCCTTGCCTTTAATTTGTTGCTTGATTTTGCTCTCTTCAGTTCTGAATCTTTATTCTGTGAACAGGTTAGTTCTTCTTCCCCTGATACTTGTTCTTGGTCTTGATTCCTGAATATTAATTCAAAAGATTTTTTTTAACCCAATTCAGAATTAACTTCTCTGAGAAAGACCAAGAGTTCTTCCCTCCCTCTCTATCTCTGTCAAGGGGATTAAATATTTCTTCTGTTTTTTTTTTTTTTTCTTTTCTTTTCTCTGTCATGCCTTCTTAATTCATTGATGGTTCAGTATTCTGAAGCCCCTTGGCTAGAAAATAGCTCAATATGCATGGAGTAGGATGATAGAAAGTTCCCTTGCGCTCAACAGCTCTCAAACTTTTCAATATGAGAAGATGAAAAATAATGAAAACACCTTACTTGATTCATTCAATTGAAACATTCCAGTTGGGTGATTGATAGGATGCATTACTCATTCACACTTAAAGGTTCTACATGAAAACCCATTATAGAGCATTCATTATTCCAGTTCCCAAGTCAATTAAGATTTGGTGGCAACCCTAGCACCAATTGATTTCTCACACCAAAACTCCCAAATTGATTACAATATCAGCTTGAATATAGAAGTTTCATGGGCCTGGGCCAAACTGTATTGATGGGCCATAACCCACCTTCACAGCAGTATTCATAATGGGCCATGAATATAAAGCCCTTGTCAAAACTTCTTCTTTGTTGTCGAATTTAATTCCTCCACCGACAACGAAATGGTGAGGTGGGCACATCCCGTTTGTCATTTATAAGAGGGCAACTCCATTGAAAAGTTAAGGTACTTTATTGTCATTTCAAACAAATACTTCGGCTTGGTCTAACTTATTAGAGTGTCCCCATTAGTGTGCCTAATTTTTTTTTGAACGTGAGATACGTGGCAATTGATGAAAGATTTAAATCAACCTGCCTGTTGTTTGCCACGTGCAAAGTAGAGACCCACTTTCCAACTTGGGCCCGAGATGGAGGCATACCGCATACCTGCCTTTTTGTTCTTTGTGGTCCAGCTTCAGCTTTACCTGAACCTTGGTTTCGTTTTCTATCTCCTACAGTTCTACGTTAAAAGTGGTTTTCTAACCGTCGTCGATCCGGATAGTTGGACCATTGGACCTAAAACCGTTCAGACAATCGATTTCGTTTCATCCTTAGACCTTTCTTTTCCAACCACTGACTTGATCAGCATTTCGCTGATCCAGATGGTTGAATCATCAATCTGTTCGACTTGAACCAATAATTTGTTCGACCGATGGCTAAATGGTCGAACCGTTGACTCAGAAACAGGTGGCCAAACCGGTTTCGGTTCCGAGTGGGTTTTTAAAACGTCAGAATCATGAGGGAGATTTTTCAGGGAGGAATCACATGCATATTCTGATATACTACACAGTCGTTACACGTGAGTTTGCACCTATCAACCACCCCACACTTTTGGGATCTCCGAAAGGGCTGGTTGATTGATTACAATTTTCAAATAGATTTTCGGCAACTTATTTATTCCTGTTTCTTTGATTCTTTCTCCAGCATCTCTCTTGAAGCTGCGAGAGACAAATCCATCAAAGCTTGGAGAAATGCTGCTCAGGAGCTCTTCAACCCCAATTCTTGGGTCCTTGCTTTCGTCCTTCCCCGACAGTCCCAACAGAGACTTCGACAACAACAAACACCCATCGAGCTTTGATCACCATCCCAAGAAGATCTCGTTTCCTCACTCTGGCCTACATCACCCCGGCTTCGGCTCATTCTCCTGCAACTCGCCCCCCAACTCTCACTCTGTTGTGGGTTTCACTGACATCGATCGGGAGTCCAGTGGTAGTGGCTCGAGAGGCTTCAGAAGGGCCCAGTCGGACGGCAACCTGGAAGGACTAGCTGCGGCTTCCTGCGATGTCGACGAATTCCAGTGCTCCAACCCGCCGACAGTATCTTCCCGAAGACCCAGTATGCCGATGTTGGAGACCATTCAAAGCTTCTCTTTCTATAACTCGAGAGCTAAGAAAGAAGAAGACGAAGAACAAGACCAAGAAGGTGGGTTGTTGCAGAGGTCAGTTACAATTGGAGAAAGCATTGATGCTTTAGGAAATGCCGACATCAGTTCTAAGAAGAACAAAAACATGGGTTTGATCATGGAGGAGGAGCTTAATTCGGGACTTGAAGGAGAAACAGAGCCGGCTAGTCCACCACTCTATCTTGCAAGAGGTCTTGGAACTGATGCGGGCGGACTTGGTGGCGGTGGCGGTTGTGGTAGTAGTGGTGTTCCGGTGGACTTTGGTGAAAGCGGCCCAGATGGATCAAACGTCGAGGAGCATTATAAGAAGATGGTGGAGGAAAATCCAACCAATTCTTTGTTCCTGAGGAATTATGCACAGTTTCTCTATCAGGTGAGTTCCGTCCATTCATCTAACAATTATTTTTCTCTTTAGCTTCCCTTTTTGTTTCTCTGCTTTCTAAATCACATTTAGACAGATATCAAAGATGGGACTGATTGATCTGTGGACTGCCTCTTGGGTTTTATGTTCGATATTAGACTGTTAATATATATTGGAGAACCTGATTCTTGGGTCATTCTCTGTCCAAGAAGTTAACTCCTGATGGAATGGTCCAGATAGATGAGTTTGGTGGGCCAAGATCCTTGGGGAGATCTGTAGTCCAGGTCCCTGATAAGTGATAACACCATTTCTTTCATAGTAATAGTGATTGATCTCTGCCTTGTTAGATTCCTTTCAGAGAGTTTATTCTGATTTCTCTGCTTTAGTAGTCCATTTTGGTGGCTATGATGGCCATTGCTCAAATAATTTGAGAATTATCTGCTTGTTATTGTATAACCCAAAAGGAGCTGCTGAAAATGCTCAAAATGGCCATTGCTCAAACAAGGTTGTGTGAGATGCATTTGACTCAAGAATTAGGACACTGTAACAAATCTGTAACTCGGCTTTGATGCGTCGGAAAGAGCAAAATGTTAAGCAATCAGTCCACATATGTTATCATGGTGGATCTCTATGACTGCAGGCTGCGACCTTAGGTTTCTTCTCACAATACTCAAAACGATTCTACCATAGAGTCGCGGCTTGAAGAACAGATTCCCTAATTCACCAGACTCAACCTCCCCTAGTTATTCATTCCCTAATTCACAGGAATCTCCTTCCCCAGTTATTTCTCTACAGTCGGAAAATTCCAAAAAGTTTTCCTATTGGTTAGCTATTTCAATTATCAGTCTCATGGGTTTGCTCACATGACACAGAACCCGTGAGTACAGCAATAATAGATACTGGGGAAATTGCAGACAAATGGGCTCAAAATTACAGAAGGATAACTGGTCTCGATGTTTGGGAGGGAAAATAAAAGGATTCCTTTTTCTGTCTGGACTGTAAAAGTGGGAAACATGCATGTGGAGAGTGGGGGCCCACCTTTCCTAAGTTATATACTGAATGTGACCAACAGATGGTGAATCTCAACCCCTTTTGCCATGGTAGAGTTAGCAAGGACAAGATTCAGCCATGTGAACTCTTGTTGTTATTCTAGCTTTACAACAAACAAGAAGGGGGTCAAAGAGCAACAAGACTAAAACAATTCCAGAGATGATATGGATTATATTCAAGTCTAGTTGCTTGATCTCTGAATTGCAGAATTTCTGTTAGTTCCTGGTCACAATCATTTGTTTGAATGGAGTATTTGTTTTCTTTTTCCTTATCTAAGGGATTTGATTTGCTGATTCTTTTACAGTCTAAGAGAGACCTACAAGGAGCTGAGGAATACTATTCAAGGGCTATACTAGTAGACCCCATCGATGGGGAAATACTGTCTCAGTATGCAAAACTGGTGTGGGGGCTCTATCGTGACCATGAAAGAACTTCAAGTTACTTTGAACGGGCAGTTCAAGCTGCACCCCATGATAGGTATGCTTATGTTCTCTACAAGAAGAATCTGTCTCAGATTGTTTACTGTTGAGTTGATTCAGACCTTGCATTAATTCTTGAGCTTCTGTTTCTTGTTGCAGCCACGTCCATGCAGCCTATGCTAGTTTCCTCTGGGAAATAGAGGAAGATGAGGAAGAACATAGCCTGCCGCAACATCCTACTGGGGTTCCACTTTTCCATGGCGGAGCCATGGCATCTGCAAGTGCTTGACTGCCATGGAATCTGCAAGACTGCAAGTGCTCGACCGTTAGAAGACATGAATTTCCAGAGGGATGAGAACTAGAGTTTAGAATGTAAATCAAAGCCATGCATGCATCAGCTGCTATTGTATTTGTACTTGCTAATTAGGTAGAGAAGAATGATTATTTATAACAACTATAGTAGTGTCCCAAGTTTGCAGTTTAATTGGGTGCATTTGCCATTCCATATTTTGGGTTAGCGAGGAGAAATGAGGCCTGAGGCAAGGCACACATAAGCTGTTCCTAGTATCAACAATCCAGATATGATGTTCGAAACCGGCCTGAAACATTTGGTCTCTGGGCCGGGGCATTTAGATTCCTGGTATCAACACATAAGCTTGTAAATGGAGGATATGTATCAAAATATGATTTGGATAGGCATTGATATGGTGGAATTTGGAAAGACAACAATAGACTTCAACATCTTAATTAATGAAACCCCCCCCCCCCCCCATAAATATTGAAACAACTATGAATTAAGATGATACATAAAAAACTGGAGACATAATGGATAAAACATGGTTTAAATAATAATAAATCCGAAATAAAGTTAATGCAACACATCCAAGAAAGCACTATATCAACTGATGGGGCTGTATCTCACCCCGGTTGACACCGACGTGGATAAGGACCTCGCTGCAACCTTGATCAGACCAATGATGTGGATTGCCACCATTCGGTAGGGCTGGATAACGGTTACTGTATGTATATGCAGAGGGACATGTAGCGCACGTCGGGCTTGACTTACCCTTCCCTCCCACGACAAAGAATGTAAAAGTTTTGGATTGGAATATCAGATTTTTTAATGGGATTTAAATTTAATTCGAATTCGAATTCGAATTCGAATTCGATCCTTGTACAAAAACTGCCTTAAACCCTAGGTGGAAGTCCATCCTGACGCATACCATATCTTGTCCCGAGAAATGAGGAGCACAATGAATGACACATCCCCGTAGCCGTAGGTATTTATCGAATTCATTCTCTACATCAGAGAACGTAGGTATTAAACCCTAGTTTTGTCTTTGCCTTTACTTTCCAGTAGGTGTGCAAATCAGTTGAAAATTCATTCTCTACATCAGAGAGTCAGTCCATTGGAGGTGTAATAACACCGGTGTGTCATTTAAACCTTCTTATCGAATTGTTGGGAAACGTAGAAAGCTCAGGTGTGAACACCGTAGTGATCAACTATGCTTGTGGTTGTCTTCTACGTTACGTATGGTTTTTTTCCATCTTTTGTCTAATATGATGTTGAAAAACACCCCAAATTGATCCATAAAGAAACGGTTTTCCATGGTGGGAAAAACTGGTCTTCATACTTTTGTTAGGAAAAATTTTAATATTCCCTTGCTACGATTTCCACTGGTTTTGCAGAAAACTTTTAGAACCAATATCATATTGAAAAATGAAATTTGACGATTTAACCATTAATTAAGTCTCTAATTCTGAAATCCCTGGTCTCAAAAGAAGCCAACCCAGCAAGATTAATCAAAGACCATTAGCATTAACCCAAGCAAACTCCCAAATTCTCATATTTGACTGAGGATGAATCTGAACTCTAACTGAAGGGAGTACATACAGAATTTCATGACCCAAATTAGTCCAAAAATTGGATGCAGATTTGAGGAGTTTTTCTACAAATCTTCTCCTTATTTGTAAATAAAATACGTACTCCAACCCAACTTACAAATCAAAGCTTCATTCACCAAATTCATCTACTAATATATTCAAGTCCGCCAAATCTTTTCCCAAGCAATGTGGAATAACAGGTCTTCACATGTTTTTTAGAGAAACTAGAAGAGGACAAAAAAACAAAAAACAAAAGAAAGGCAAAGACAAAACTAAGGGAGAGTTCAATTCTTGTAATTTGAATCTTTCCTTCAAAAATCCCCCACAAGATTCAAAACACAAGAATGATTTGAGCACCGAGGTGAGAGAAATATTTATGTTGATATTTTTTGGACTTCAATCAAAATTTAGGTACGACAAATTATGTTACAGAGTATAGGTAGAGTTAGACTCTTTCAACCTTTCCTCTTTAACATAACTAACTAATAGGGCTGGCAATCTTAATCCAAACCCATTTGACCCACCCAATCTATTAGTGGGTCAATATGGGTCGAGTAATCCATTAGGGTTAGTGAAAAAGGGTTAGGGTGGGTTGGGTCAAGGGTACTCATTAAGGTCAGGATGGGTTGGGTCGTGCAGGTCAAGATGGGTTTGGTCAAAGTCAACTCTATCTATACTAGCCAAATCTCAAAAATTAGAAGTTGTAATGATTCAAACCCGTGCCCCCCACCATGCCACATTTCATTTTGAGATTAAAAGTGATATAAAATAGATTTTATTTTTTGTGTTCACATGCAATTTTATACAAAAACACTTTTACAAAAGCAATTTTATGAAAATGACTTTTACGAGAGCACTTTTATAAAAGTATATTTATGAAAGTACTTTTACAAAAACACTTTATGAAAGTACTTTTCTAAAAACACTTATGAAAGTATAAAAGCACTTTGATAAAAGTACTTTTATGAAAGCACTTTTACAAGAGTATTTTTACATGAAAGCACTTTCATTAAAGTACTTTTACGAAAACACTTTTATGAAAGCATAGTCACTTTTATAAAAGTACTTTTACAAAAACACTTTTACACAAAAGCACTTTTATAAAAGAACTTTATGAAAGCACCTTTATGAAAGCATAAAAGCATTTTTATAAAAGTGCTTTTAAGAAAGTACTTTTATGAAAGCACTTCTATAGAAGTACTTTTGTAGAAGTACTTTTGCGAAAGCACTTTTATAAAAGTTTTGCATTTTTTACATTTTCTGCATTTTCTGTATTTATTGGTTTTTTTTGCATTTTTTGCAATTTTTTGGTATTTTTGCATATTTTCTTATTTTTTCTGCAAAAGTTCTGAATTTTCTATAAATTTTTAGTTTTTTTGTATTTTTCTACAATTTTTTGGTTTTTTTTTTGCATTTTCTGCATTTATCTATATTTTTTTCATTTTCGGGTATATGGGTTAACTTGACTCATTTTTGTCATGTAGCAATCTTGAAAGAGATTATTTTCTCAAAATTTATTATTTTGGGGATAGGGTCGTCCCCACCCATTTTTGTATTTATAAGTGAGAGTAGGTGGGTTAGTATGGGTGAGGGTGGTTAAGGGTCAATATGAGTGGGTCAAGTGGGTCAATATGGGTGAGTCAGGGTGGGTTATGACCCTTTAACAAGGATTGATGATGGGTCATGATGGGTTAGTGGGTCAATATGGGTGGGTTAGTATTCAAACCTTACCCAATCCACCCATTTACCACCCCTACTAACTAATCTACCAACCAACCTAACTCACTAATTCTTTGATGATTCTTTTGTTTTGGAACATTTTGGCCTTGCCCTCTTCTTGGAATCATGAGTATTTTAGAGAGTCAACCCTTAGAGCTTTCATAGAAGCGGTCACACTTTACACTCACTTAGGTCGGTTATTTAGTGTTCACTACAACACAAATTCTGTAAGAACCAATTAAGGGCCTATTCGTTTGCTCTGGCATTTGACATCTGAAAGTGTAATAATTAAATTAAGAAGTATATTGTATTGGTAAACTTTTCTTTCCTTTGAATTCTGAATACAAAAAATGTTGTTCTGAGTTCTTAATTTTGAAAATTGTCAAATATCCATCTTAACCCCATATATGAGAATTTTTGTTTGTGTTTTAAGGGTATCATTAGAAAACAAAAACTTCTAAGATTCCTCTTTAAGAAATAAGAGATAAAAGGAAATGAACACCCATTTTTCTCTTAAAGTTGTAAGATTCCTCTTAAGAGATAAGAGTTAAGAGGAAATGAACAGGCCCTAAGAGACTTACACTAAACCTCTACATCTTCTAGCGAGCACTATCTCACTTCAACATCTATAATAGGGCACAAAATGACAGTAGTTTCCTAAATCATCCAATCACTTGTTCTTACCCATTCAACCTAATTCTAGGGATCTCCTTTCAAATATATTGGGTGTCCATCTCCAATTACTTGTGTAACGGTTCTTACCAATGTCTCATAAACCACTTTAAAAATTTTAGGTTTGATTAACAAATCTTCAATGTTCTTGCAATTGTTATTCATTGTCTTACCGAATTGTATCTTTAAGTATGTGCCTCCATTTATAGCCATTTACCATTATAGGTGTAGATAACGTGGACTCCCGTTGGCGGATGGTCGAGTCTCCGAAGGTCGGAGAAGGTCATGGGAAAGAGAGAAGACATGGGGAAGAGAAAAGAAGAGAGGGAAGAAGGGAGAATCCCCTTTCAGAAAAACCCAAGGTCCAGATTCTCTCCTTTCTTCTTCTCTTTTCCCCACGTGTTCTCTCTTTCCGTCGCCTTCTCCGGAACTTCGGAGACTCGACCATCCGCTAACGGAGTCCACATTATCTACATTAGATCTCTGGTTAGAGTTCCGGTCTTTGGAGGAGGCAGCGGTATAAAGAATTGTCTTTAATGATTAGAATTTCATCATAAACAACGCAGTCAGCACTAGCAACTAGCATCAATGGAGTTCTCCATCCGCTCCGTTTGTTCGCTCTAGAATTCTTCAATCGCAGTTTTGGGAGAGATTTTTCATTGCCAACTCACTATTTAGTCCGGTCTTAGATCATCCTTTCCTCTCCATTGAGAAGGGTGGGCGTCTTATGCATAGAAAAGCAGTCTATGTCAAGTGTCGCAACTCGTTTTTAGATTGGATCAAGGTAATCAGTTAAGCTCAGATCGGACCCGTCAACATAGAACAAAAATCACACCCCAGACGAAATAATCACCGGCATTGAACGAGAATCGCAGGCAAAGAACAAATCCTCTTCTCATTATCGGAGGCTCAACGGAACATGCCGACGAAGTCCATAGATCATGGGATCTAACAGCACAAAGGATGCGTACCCATCGCCATGCGGTTTCCATTCTCTTTCAAGGTGTGTGGGTCCAGGTTCGACATCGCCGATCTCCAGGTTTGTCATCTCCGATCACCGCTACAATTTTTAGCGGCGCGGATCTCTCCCGTCGGTCTCCCTTGTTTCCTTCTTGCCCTCTTACCGCATGCTCTCAGCCTAACTAGAAACCTCCCCTGTTTACCGTCTAGTGACGTTAGATTTTTCGTTTCCTTCTACTATTATTAGTTGTTTCCCTACCATCCCGTCACTGTCTCCGCCCGTAGCTGTGTCGACGTTCGTCTCGCCTCTTCTCAGTCATACAAATCTCATATTCACTTTAGTTTTGGGTCGTTATCCTCACTGTCATCCTCCATCTCTTTCTGTTGTTTTGCTCATTACCATGACCTGGGTCCCGCCCATCGTCTCCCCTGATCGGTTGTTATGAAGCCTATTGGGCGTCTAAGAATACCATCACCAAACTCCTCATAGTGGGAGTTGTTATCCAGACCGTGGGACGGATTCTCTTCATGAGTAAAGAATTACTGGTTGGGTTTGGCTTCACCCCAGGTTCCCCTGCACTGCTTCAACAAATCGCTTAACCATTGACATACTAGCGGTCTGCTGTTCTCCGCCATTGGTATATCGGTAGTTCCCGAATTCCTTTCTTGAACGTGATTCATCCAACATAGTTTGTCTGAAGTCTGAACCCAGTTGATGTGAGTTCACTTCGATACGTATAGTTTCCACCGTAGCAAATGCAAAAGCAAAGGTTATCATCTGGCATAACAGCCTCGCCACATGTCGTCGTCTTTATACACCTATCTATATTTCTTTTTTACCCCGATTTGTCTTGGTGGTGTGTTGTAGTAGATCGGTGTTGGACTTCCTTTTGATAGCTCTCTCGTAATTAGCGTATGGTGGTTTCTGGTTTTATAATTTCGTTCGTTTTGGTGGTATCTAATTAGCTATGTGTTTAGGCTTGTTTTAATTTCGTTCTTTTTGGGTGCCCTTCCCATCTTATTTTGTTTATTTTCCATTATTAATGAATTGGAGAGTTAACTAATGGAGCTACTTCCTAAATAATAAGTCAAAATGACCAAAAAAATTGTATATCAGTATTTAATTAATGATTCTTTTTTTGTTATAAAACAATACTTGGGTTCCCTTTCGTACTGATTAATGCCTTTTATTATTATCATATTCAATTAATTCACTTCTATTTGATTTGGTGCTTTCATGTTGTTTAAACCCTCTTAGTCTTTCGTTAGTTAGGGATTATGATCTTAGATTAGAGTTTTAGGTAATCCTTTATTTATGTCAATGATTAACTCTCGTGACAGCCCTCAGATAAACGATTATTAGTTTGTTCTTTTATTTTCTTGTATTATCATAACATTTCCTTAGGATATCGAATAACTCTTTTTTTTTTTCTCTCTCTCTCTTCACGAGCCTCTCATGAGTAACCCACCATGATTCTAGAGTTTAATAAAAAATTGTTCTTCCAAAATTATTCTCAAAACACACTATTTCACATGGTTATTTTCAAAAATATACTTGCAATATTCTCTTAAAATATATTATCAGTTGGTTTTGAATGTTTCACCTTACTTATCAAGAACATGTTTTCAAATAAAGCCTTTTTAGCTTTGATTATAACTGCTTAACTATCACAATGGAGAGATATAAATGGAACCCGGTCATGGCCAAAGTAATATATTTGCTAGTAAGTTCATTAGCCACACTACCTTGGCTCCTACCAATTTCAATGCAATAAACTCAGCTCCATTGTCGAACTTGTATTATAGGATTACTTTACTGATTTTCAAGAGACTGTTCCACTTCCCAAGGTAAAAACATATTCACTAGTAGATGTACTATCCTTTGATTATGAAATCCAATTTGCATTAGTAAAGCCTTCTAAAATAGGAGAAAAACCTGAATAGTCCAAATTATAGTTCATGGTTCCGCTTAAATATTTTAACAGTCTTACCAAAACTTCTTACTATTCAAGCCTGAGGGTTATAAGTATATTGACTTAGTTTTCTAACAATTATAGCTATATTAGGTCTTGTGCATTTCATTAGGTAAGATACAGATCCAGTTATACTTGCATATTCCTTTTGTGGAACAAGTTCTACATTCTTTCTTAAATGAATATTACAATCAAGTGATGTCTTGACTAGTTTACAATCATAATGTCCAATTTTTCTAAATATATTTTCTACATAATGGGATTATGAGAGAATGATGTTTCCTTGTTGTTTATGGATTTTAATCCATAAGATTACATCAGCTTCACCCATGTCTTTAATATCAAATTTGGACATTAAAAATTATTTTATTTCTCTTACTATATCTAGATTTGTCCCCATTATTAACATATCATCAACATACAAGCAAAGGATGATGATTCATTTATCATCTACAAACTTTTGTAAACTAGAATCATTTCTAACATATCCACTTGTCACTAATACATTATAAAACTTTCCAAGCCATTATTCGAGAACTTGTTTTAAGCCATATAAAGACTAAATTAGTCATACACCTTGTTCTCTTGCCCTAGTACTTTAAAGCCTTCAAGTTGCTTAATATTGTAAATTTCTTATTCTAACTCTACATTTAAGAAAGTTGTTTTTACATCCGTTTAGTGAATTACAAGTTTGTATATAGGTGTTATAGTAAGCAAGACTCTAATTGTAATTAATCTTATAATAGGGGAATATGTATCAAAGAAAACTATATCTTTCTTTTATTTATAACCTTTAACAACTAATCTTGCCTTAAATTTATCTATTATACCATTTGGCTTTAATTTCTTCTTAAATATCTATTTACAATCTAGTGTCTTAGTCCCAAGTTAAAGATCCACAAGTTTCTAAGTGTGATTAGTGATCAAAGAATCTATTTCACTTTTTATTGCATCTTTCCAAAATACTGCACCAGCGGTATGTTAGTGGGTCTTTGCCCACCAAAAAAATGAACATTTCATCACCAAAGTTTGCCTTTTACTTTTCTTTAAATATATCTCTTGATTATTGGATTCAAGATTTGTTGGACTATGTGAAGTACTAGTTTCTTGAGCATTTAATTCTTGTTCTTGGTTTTTATTACAGACTCGGCATGGTTTTTTATTTATTGCTCCCATTTTTTAATAGGAAAATATGCTCAAAGAATACTACATCTCAAGACTCAATTATTGTATTGTATTCTACAATATTTTAGGTCCTAGTTCTATTACAGACTATTATTTTAATTACAAGAAATTTATAGGTTGCACTATTTTGTGCATGTCCAATAAACACATAGTCACATGTTTTAGGTCCTAGTTTCCTTCTTTTAAATTCAGATATTCTAACTGTTGCTAAACAACCCCCAACTTTCAAGTAGTTTAGGTTGAGTTTTCTATTATTCCAAAGTTCATCATTTCTTTTAAAATTCTACTAAGTGTTCCTATGACTCTATTTGATTCATGTTGGCAAGGGGTTGTAGTTTCATGTATAATTCCAATTTTTCAAATAATCTTCAAATTATTTGTCAATCATATTCAATCTCTCTATCAATTTTAAGTCTTTTTATTTTCTTTACTAACTAATTTTCTACTTTAATATTATATTTTATAAAAGCTTGTTTAGCTTCATCTTTTGATCTAGGTAAGACGACTTTTTTCATATCTAGAATAGTCATCTATGAATGTTATACAATATCTTTTTCCTCCCCTAGTTTCATAAAATTTAAGATTCCCTAAATCATTATGTATAAATTATAGTAATTCAGATTCTCTTTCTACACTTTTATATGGTTTTTAGTAAATTTTTCTTCTACACATACTTAACATTTTTCACTTATAAATTCTATAGGAACATTCAAAACTCTCAACTTACATAGTTGTTTTATATAAAGAGCACTACAATGTCCTAATCTAGCATGCCATATATCAAACAATTCAACTATAAAAGCAAAAGAATAAGCATTATTATTTATAATAATATCAAAAATATTCAGTACAAACAGTCCACCAATATTATATCTTTTTCCAATGAATACATTGTTTTTATTCAACACAGCATTGCTTACTCCAAATGTGAGCTTTAGTCCTACTTTGTTTAGGAGTGCACCCGACACCAAGTTTCGTCTTATTTCTAGCACATGCAACACATCATTCAGCATTAGGATCTTTTTAAGCCAGTTTCAGAAATACCTTTCCCTTGTTGATGACCTTCGAAGTCTATTAGTTTTCGATGAATACTTGCTCTCCTTCAGTCTGAATTGTGTACTCATAAAAGGAGTCATGGTCCCCACCAGTGTCCAACACATACTCCTTCAGTTTCTCAACTAAGTTTGCCTTGATTACCATTGTTGCAATAAAATTTACCCCAAT
This sequence comes from Nelumbo nucifera, assembly GCF_055504915.1. NCBI lineage: Eukaryota > Viridiplantae > Streptophyta > Magnoliopsida > Proteales > Nelumbonaceae > Nelumbo > Nelumbo nucifera. The sequence goes on along the minus strand of NC_142651.1, from coordinate 55,261,034 downwards.
CAAGTTGACATTTGGTTTTCTAAAGTCCTTTAGGTGATGGTATTCATTCTTGTAGTGCTCGGATTTGCCACATACATAACACTTCCTTTTCTTTTGTTTCTTCTTAAACTTCTTGTAATTTTTCACATTTAAGCTCTTTTGAATTTTGTAGTCATTTCCTCCACCAAGTAGGTTTTGGAAATTTGATTTTTCTCAACTTGATCCTTCTATTATTTTCTTCTATTTTGATTCAGACTACCACTTGATCCAAAGTAGTGTCATTTCTTTTTATGTTTTATACTTGTTTTGAAATCATTTCATGTATGTGGAAACTTCTCTATGAAAGAAATGGCAACAAATTCATTAGGTAATACTTTACCTTCCTTTGCTAGTCCCCCCACAAGCTCCTAAAACTCATCTTTTTAACCAGACACATATATGTTTTCTTTCATGGTAAAATGCAAGAAATTGGCAATAACATATTTTTCATTTCCAACATATTCTAAATCATATTTTTTGTCCAGGACATTCCAAATTTCATAGGCAAAGTTGTATGAGCAGTAAACGTTATATAATTCATTGGATAGTCAATTCAAAATATGGTTCTTGCATAGGTGATCAGTCGTGACCCAGTAAGTTGGGTTCTTCCATGTTTATTGAGTTCAGTTCAACCAAAACAAAGGCTACCCCTAACTATTCTAAGCCTAAAAGGTATTGTCTCCAACACATGTAGTTGGTTCCATTAAAGGGTTCAATCTTGGAGAAATCAAGAACTGTTAACAGCATCCAATTTCCCATTACATGGATAGAAGAGATAGGTTCCATAAATATTGTTTTAATATTATTGTAAAAATAGTAATTAGAAGGGATAATGGAACTTATCGTTCAACGCTTTCTGAACCCAAGCAATGTTGCAAAACCGGTAATGAGAAATTGAAAAATGTCGTCTGAAAATGGGTTGACTCATGACACTTGGTCACTCTCCTTAAAACCACATTTGCCCCCTATGGTGCAACTAGGTGATTGCAAATCGGTTTCCAAGATGAAAGAACCCACAAACTTCTAGTAGTCATGCACTCGCTTACTAGACCTCCACGAATCACCAATGGAAGATGCTCAGATATTTTACAAATGGTGGATAAAGAAGAGAGTGATGTGTGTGTTCTATTCCATTCCACCCTATTTATAGAGTGCTCTCAATCAATTGAAAGGACATAGAAATGTCCTTTAAGAGAGATGTCTCTCCATAACAGTGTTCAAGAAACCTCTTTAAAGAGATACATAGAGCCAAAAATGAAGTCACAAAAGAAAAATAAAAAAAAAATTAAATAGTTAAAATGGTTTGAATGCAAATAGTCAGAGGAGAAAAAGATAAGGCATGGCATGTGTGTACATGCCCATGCCCACATCCCGGCCCGGTCCGATGTGCATGTGTGAAAAGCACCCCCAACCCCCCTCATAAGCATGTGAATATTGTATAGTGCACTATTTTTGTCTATAAAAAGCCATTATTAAAAGCACTATTTTTGTCTATAAAAAGTCATTATTAAAAGGGGCAATTGTGTCCCATTCAAGTGTTGACAACTTTCCCTCCAGGTGGAAAAGTTACTTACCCACCTATGAGATGGGAGCAAGGTTCAAAATATCGATATGCTCGATACGCCAGTATGGGCGTATCGGGCGAATTGATACAGCTTTTGATGCTTTTTTTATTTTTTTTTTCGCAACCAGTTCAAGGGGCGGTTTAGGGCTCCTCCACCCCCTGTGTCGGTCAGACCCCCGATACATCCATTGTAGGGGCATATCGGAGGGGTCTCGGAACAATATATATCAACCGATACGTGTCGATACTTTGAACCCCAATACACCCAAGGAAAATAAATTTTCAATGGACCCTACATAAATCTCAAAAAAAAACATGGGCATATTAGTTAATGGGAACCAAAATCCCATTGACCAACTTTCTCCCCTCTCAAAATCCAAAGAAAAAGAATGGACCCCTTAATTTATATACCAATTATTATTTTTAAATTTACATATTATTTTGTTTCAATCATACTTTTTTTTAAATTTACATATTAACTTTGCATTTAATCCGTTAGTTATATCAATTAAAACAATATCATTAGAAACCAACATGTAAAATGCTACCTCTTGTTAAATATATTTAGTCAATTCATTTATTATTAGTGCAAATAAATAAGTGTCAAGTATTGAACCTTGCTGAAGACCTATCATAATCTTAAAATCAGATGTCTCTCCCATAGGTGTTCTAACATCGGTTGTTCCACCCTCATACCTATTCTTAATAAGGTTGAACCACTTTCTTGTCCAGGGACTCCGGCTCACTTTAATTCACTTTCAGATACCAGCTTATATCTAATCATCTACTGCCCGTGTTGTCAGATTCAAGGTTCAGAAAACCGACAAGCATCAACCTGCATTGACCGATACATATCATATCAGGAGAACCCCGATATGCCCCTAATGAGATGTCTTTGTTTTCTGTTGAAGAGTATGAATATCTTCAACTTGGAGCCTTTTGACTGCCAAGAAACCGTGATCCCTCGTAGAATTGTAGGCAGAGGCGCCTAACTTACCTATTGCGTTTTCAGGTCGCAGAAAACAAGCCAGAACATCATCAGATGTTCAAAAGTATAGAGGCAGAGCTCGGGAGTTAATAGCACGAGTCTGAGATGTTTGATCAAGCTGTACAGGTAAAGAAAATCCGATTTTGTCCTCACAAAATTGGTTCTGGGGAGATGTTCCCAATGCATGGCCTCAAGTGTTGTGAGGGCGGTGTGAGGACCAAGTTTGTGAGGACAAAATCTGGATTTGCAGGAAAAAGATGTCACATGAACCCAACCCCTATCGCAATAATAAATAAGAAAAACACGTGAAGTTTTAAACATGGAAAAGGCGAAAAGCAAAGCTCAAAGATGAAAAGCAGCCTCAACACAAACCTGACCAAACGTACCATTTATCTGAGAATCAGCCGAATTAAACTGGAATTACTTCTTAAAAAGTGCTAACAGCCCAAAAAAATACAGAAAACCTCATTGACCAGATATGAGAGAAAAGGATCCAAACTAAGGAACATATGCAAGGACAAAACTCAATGTTGCCAAAACCTTCCCTCTTGAATTAGAAGTGAGCAATAATATGATGAAAAGAACTTCATAAAGAAAAAATTTAAAGATGCCCACACCCAAAAAAACAGTGGTGCTTCCTCCAACACCCCATGAAGAAGAAAATGTTCTTGTAGACAACTAACCCAAAAGCCTTTCTATCTTTTCCTTTGTTGGAAACCTAAAATGTAGCCTCTGATGGGTTCTGCCCATTCCTTGATACTTGATTTCCCAAGATGCCTCTGTCTTGTCGTGGACCTCGCTGATGGAATCCATTACCCCTTGGTCTGCTGTTGTAGTCCCTTTCACTACTGTCCAAGCCACTTCCCCGGCCAAATCCCCGACTGCCACCACCAAAACGCCCCCTAGGTGCATCTGTCTGGTAGCCACCTCTTCCTCGACCCCTTCCTATACAAAATTCACAAGGCAGTGGGAATGTTAATGGATGACTGACCAACAATATAGAAAGCACATTAGAAAATTTTTTGGCAGAAAGCTCAATTGTTCAAAGGGAAATGACAGAAACTGTTTCATGAAAAAGCATATTATATCAGCATCTCCCCGTGTTGAAAATTAATGACATTTTTGTCTTATGCACCACCAATCTCTGGTAACTTTGCTGGTAAGGTTGCGGGTATAAAGATCAAACCAGCAGGGAGAAACAACCATTTGTAGGTAGTTGATTTTTGAGGCTCAAAGAGATGGACAAAAATGGGTTGCCTGGAAAACATTGACTCCAGGAAATATGCACAACAGCACAAGACATGGGCATGGCATGATTAGTAAGGTGACAGAGAACAAGGCCCACATATGATGCAATAAAAGGTTCCAATGGAATACAATATCACTTAGCCCCAACATGAATATCCACCAGGACTAAAACACGTTAAGACAGATGCTGTTGGACAACTTTAAGGCAATACAGAAAGACCACAATATATGAACCATAGGATTCCAGAGATTCATCCCTGGGTTAGAGAAAGGCAAGTAGGCATAACCAAATGCCTATACAACCCATGAGATCCCCCTACATCCGCTAACATTACTTAAAAAACAGAGGTGTGAGAAATCCCCATTGATCATCACTCTCTTCTGCACCATCATAGTCGCTATGGCCACAAAAGTGGGGGAGATATACATAGGCCAAGCTCAATACACTTTGCTTGGACTGCCCAGATTCTTTGATGCAATTCTGGCAACTATAACTATTGTACAATTATATTTTCATCATTCCATAGCTCAATATAGCAATTATTTACCATACATCTTAACAATAGATCAGCACAGGATAAAGATACATACTTCCTCCTCGAGATAGACCAGAGCTGCTAGCTCTCCGTTCCTCAATGTGTACTTGCCGCCCACACAATTGTATTGGAGATGCCTACAGATAAATCAAAGGTACATGAAAATGATACTAAATTAAAATATCCACCTTGACACATGAGGATGATACTATAAAATCAACTATCTTGATAAGAGCAGGAAAAAAAGAAGTCAGTTTCAGAAGAAATAGGAAATTGGCAGTTGGCATATTTCATAGCATTTAAAAGTATGATGGAATAATAGCTGGAAAACCTTATAAATAAAAAAGCAACCACATATTTTAATAATATGGCATACAGTGTAAACAAAGAGAATTTTCTGACCTGAATTGCATTTTGAACACCAGCAATATCTTCAAATTCAACAAAAGCATAGCAAATGCCAACATCCTGTACATCAAACAGAAGCATTTGGAGACAGTAAATATTAATTTCATTCCCTCAAGGTGAGTTTTGAGAAGGGCAGAAAATAGTACAGACCTTCCGGTGCCTGATGGCCACACCATCGGGTTTGATTCTGCCAAAGTTCTTAAACTCCTGCTCAATATCAGAAACAGAAACAGTAGGGGGCAAGTTTCTCACATAGACTGATCTTAATTCACCTGAAACATTTCATGATAGATGACCAAGGATCAATATGATGTTACTATTCAATATGGAAAAAGGAAGAACTTTTACATACTTAATTGCAACAAACCAAAACATTTCCACAAAAGAACAAGTATAGAAATCAAGTTTCCAAGAAAAGGTGTACATGTGACAGAAAAGAAAATTAAAAAGAGATGAAAAGGATACCAACTTCCAGAAAAGTTTTGAAATTAACAAAAAACAAATTTTGGTCATAAAACCAAGTTACTAGAAAGAGAGGATGAAAACAATGACTTTCACAATGTATAGTTCCAGTACTAATTACTAAATATCACATACAAAAATATTATATCATTCCAAAACAAATAAAAAAAGAAGATTCTTGCTAACGTATACAAGTTAAAAAACAAACTTTGACCTAAGACCTGTCAACCGTCATCACCATGAAATAATGACAAAGAAACATTAAATATGATGGGAGAATGGGTGGGGCATTAAACCTTCTTCTTCTGGTGTTGTAACTTCCTCTGCTGCTTCTGCACCAGATCTTTCGGGCACAATAGATGAAGCAGTATTTGACTGCTGAAAAGTAGGTTGCGGTGTTTGAAGCCACTCTGAAGTAGTTGGTGTGCTCTTGTTCAAAGATGGTTGAGGAGCTACAGATGATGCAGATTGACCTCTAGCAATTCGTAGCTTCCAGGTAGAACATTTAAGAACCAAAGCAGAAAAAATAGTGAGCCAGAAAATATATATCTCAAAGAAACAAAGAGAACATAGAAAGCACTTTGAATAGCACTGGTAAGAATTGTGCATACAATAGAAGCATAAGTTTGCTTAGGGGGTTCTCCAACAGGTTCCTCAATTGGGGCAGTAGGAGGGTCTCGCACAGAGTTTATTGCACTTTGAAAAGAAGCAGTAGGCTCTTCCACCTGAGTTTCATCCACTCGATTTTCCACCTCTAAGACTTGCTGCTGCTGTTCCTCTTGGAGATTGTAATTATCTACGGGTTCATTTTCTTCCACATGCACTGGAGTCACAAATTCTGTGGCCTGAATATCTCCGCCCAGAATGTAATCTGAAGCAACTAAAGATATTTTCACAATAGTCAGAAAACCACAAACAGTAACTGTTGAAGGATAGAAATAAGCAAAAACTCATGCTGAAATTCAGAAACAAGTAGCTTCAGATTACTTAGATATTTTCACCATAAGCACAAAATAACAAAGTAATCACCAAAGCACAGAAACCAAATAAACATAAATTGACAAATATGATACACAAGCAGTTTAGGATTCCCCAGTGAGAAACCAACTCATAGGTCCCAATAAGAATCTCGTACACTGGTAAAATTACCAGTTACGGTACTTGGGTTAGTTAACTCTCCGAAAGGATTTCATGATCATACTAGGGCGTCCCCTCATTAATTTAACAATGGATATGACATTGAACAGAATGGAATGGCAACACAGGATTCATGGTTGATCCATATGGTTGGGACAAGGGTTAGATAATGGTGTACTTGGATTATTTATTCCCTGTTTGATAACGCTTAAGGCTCCATTTGGGAAGAGTGCAAGCACCAGCTCAATGCATATATGCACTTAGGTTCAGTTGTGCAGGCATTTGATAAGAATGCATTTGTGTATTGAAAATGACAACAATCACGAATTCCAAGACATGTTTGCATTCAAAATGGGAGAAAAGTTGGCACCCAAAAAAAATGGATGCAAACTTTTGTAGTCAAAGTTGGTCAATGTAAAAAAGGTGGATTCCAGTCGTAGAATTCATTTTCTTACCCATCACAACTAAATCATTTGGCAAAGATACAAAATTATCATTGCAAAACTAAACCAACTTTGCATTTTTATGAACCAAACTTTTCTGCACCCTTCCCAGTGTTTTAAAAGCGCAAGGCGCAAAAAAGGCGCAGGGGTCAATTTGCGCCTGAGGCGCAAGGCGAGGCACGCGCCTTTTTTATGCAAGGCGCAAAAATAAAAAAATGCTAAAAATTAAAAAAAAATCAAAAAATGCCAAAAGTTTCAAAAAAATTAAAAATATTAAACATAATGTTAATAAAAAATATAAACTAAAATTTTAAAATAATGTTTTAAAAAACCTATTATCTAAAATTAAAATACATAAAACATAAGATGTAAAGCATATTCAAATGAGAATTTAAAAATAAAATCAAACATATAAAACATTTTCAACCATATAAAACCTCTAATTTCTTTTTTCACTCAATTGCAGTACTTCACATAGCTAATGTAATGTGAAACATATTGCATTCCTGATTCTACGAGCTGGCTTTGTGCCACGCCCCTCGAGGCAAGCCCAAACAAGCCCACGTTAGATCTTAAATTCTTAGTTTTCACACAAAAAATAATGATTTTATAGTTTTATTTGTTTTTTAAGAAGACATTTTATTAGGATGAATGAATGAACAACATTACCAAATTGGGCTTGCCTTGAGGGGCATGGCACAGGGGTCCGAAGGTGGAGCCCCTGGCCCAGCCGTTATGTTCAAAAAAAAGCAAAAAAGAGCCAAATTTTCAAAAGGTGCACGCCTAGGCTGAGGCACAAGGCGTATCAGGCACACCAGGCGTGCGCCTTTTGAAAGGGATGCGCCTAGGACCTAGACGAGGTGCATACCCTGAAATGTGCCTCACCTGTACGCCTAGGCGCGCCTTTTAAATCACTGACCCTTCCCAAACAGAGCCTAATGGTTAATGCTGAAAGTGCTACATACAAGCATTTCAAAGCATTCAGTTGAAAATTTTGCTAGCCTTATTTCACCAACTCCAATGTACTAGTAGTAGAGATTCTTGTTTTGTTTTCCAAAAATACCCCAAAATGCTTCGTCCATCCTCTACATTTCAAAAACTCAAGGGCCTGACATGGAATAATATTAATAATAATAATAATTAGAAATATAAATAAAATATTAATAAAAACAATAATATAATAATTAATAAAACATTAAAAATAATAAGAAAATAATTAAAATTTTTAATTATTATTTAACTAGTTATCAAATGCTCAATTATTCAATTATTTTTAATAATCAATTAATTGTTTATTAATGAATTATTTAATTATAAATTCTAGATATGTATTTATTAGAATAATTATTTAATCAATTACTTAATTAATTAATTGATTATTAAATGCTCATTTCTTTAAAAATCACTTATTTATAATTTTTATCAATTTCTTTATTTATTAATAATTTTATAGCATTTAATTAATTTCTTAAATAGTTAAACAAACTCCCATATCCAGGGCTAAAACTGCCAATTGTCATTTTTTAAAACCAAACATTCAGATTTCAAAATGGCATTACCTGCATTCAGGTATGAACACCAAGAAAAATTCACTAACTCCGATGCACCTCTTAAAGTAATCATTACGGTTTCAATGTCAGACTTAAGTACAAAAGAACAGGCCCTTAGTTACAATAACAAGAAGAGCTGTCCTCTATACTATCTTTTTATATGAAAACGTAAATAGAGAAAATACAATAGAAAGGTCTGCTAGACAAGCCCTATAGCAAAGATACCAACAATCCAGTGAGAGATTATGTAGCTGCCCAAAAGCACGTCATATGTTCACAACATCACAACTTCAACTACCAAGTTACATCCTCGATATAGAGATAACATAGACTGGCACTAGGAAAAGAGTGCAACATATGCAAGGATATAGAGCCAGCATGGACTGGCACGAAAACACATGCCAAATCCAAAGGGTGCCAATCTGATGGAAAGTTGCACCTCATCTCTTAGCATGGTGTTTGAGAAGTACAACACATGACAAGATTTTGAGCCAACATGGCCTGCCACTAAACATATGACAAATCCCAAGGGTGCCTATCTAGTGGACAGTTAAGAATTGCACGTACATCCCTCAAAATGGCTTTCAAGAGCGAAAGAAATAAAATCATCTAGACAAACAATCTAACAGAAATGTCTGATGAGCATGTATTAATTGACAACTACAGGTAGGCTATTAAATAGTTCCCTGATAGGCATAATTATCAACTCACAGCCTACTCCCAACCATTTGGCATCAGCTATCCAGCTCCTGCTTAAAATTCCATAACTGAATCCATTCATAATTGTTAGAAATTACATTGGTACCTGGCTCAGGATGAGAACTAGGCACGTTCACTGTGGAGTCAAAAGCATTTTGTGCTAATATAGGTGCCGGTTGCTGGTGAATGGGTTCCTCATCAAGGAAGTGAAAGATATCATTGAGAACAAAGTATCCTTTCTCCTGAGGAGCAAGGAAAAATGTCTGCATAAATTTCCTCTTGCCATTGAAATCCTTAGTTTGCACAGAACCTGAGACCATCACAATAACACCTCCATTCCAAGAATCCAGAGAATGTGCTGTCTTAATCTCAATTCCGGTAAAATTCAGCGACATGATAAGCGAATGGATTTGCTGCAAAGAAGATACAGAAACAAATAAGAATTCCAAAATTCCATTGGTAGTTCATGATGTGCAAGTAATCATATAAAAAAAACTGAAAAATGAAACAAAAATGAACTCTCCTCTCGTGCTTACTTGAATGTCTTATGTTGTTCAAACTCTCAAGGCACTTATAAATTTATTTATAAAATGTAATAGCCTCACTCAAGGATATTTTTTAATGCACCACCAGATAAGTTCCTCCAAACTAGTGGGCATAAATGCCAGTTTAATGTTGAATTTGATCTCAAGACGATGATGATATATTATATATAGTCAGATGTTTATAGCATCCTTACAAGGAGAAATAAGCTCTTATGAATTGAGAAAGTAAATCGAACTGAGTGATCAAGCACAATTTCAAAATATCCATATAAAATAACAAATTGATTAAAATCATCTTATAGATATTGTTCCTTGCATACCCATTAGCTTCATCAAGAAGTCAATAAGTGAAAAATAGTTTCTCATCATATAATAAAAGTTCTTATCTCTTGAAATGAGTGAAAGGATCTTTTCAAAGAAAAATTACGAAAGAAAGCATGAAACAAAGATTTCACATGGAAACATTACGGCAAGAAGTTCAATATCACAGAAGTTCAAGAGTTGAAATGAAATGAATCTTTATCATAGTAAACATTTTAACCTTCATCTATTACCTACTTTTTAGATCCATACAGTAATATTTTGGAAGTCAAGCATTCTTTTTTTCCTTTAGTTGGGTTGTATAGAGGGGATGATACAATGTCTAGTTGGTTAGACCTACGTTTCAAAGGCACTTGCTTCTTCAACCAATGTACAATGTATCAAGAATGAAATATCAATTCAGAAGAAAAGCAAAGAAAGTCTATCCTCAAACCTAGTTTTTAGAAATATCTTGTATGTTTTGAACATATTATAATCACATACATCGTCCACCCTCTATCGTGAAGCAGCATCACTTAAGAGTACTATTATGATTCAGCCTGCCCTTGAGTTCTGTTAGTCTGATAACAGCCAAGAAGAGAGAAGAAGAAAGAAGAAAGAAAGAGAGAGAAAAGAGGAGAAAATGAGAGAAGAAAAGTCTGGTTCGAATGAGAGAAAAAATAACCTCTCCCATTCGGCTAGACATGTTTTATATTACTAACATAATGGAAAAGACACATGTGCCCTTACTTAAGTGATGGACACTAGTTCTAATATAATATTACAGATCAACAACCTCAACATAAGTATAAAGACGGAAATACCCCTACACTAACACTTCCCCTCAAGCTAGTGAATATATATCATATAATCCCAGCTTGTTACATATGTAGTCCACTCTTCCCCGACTCAACACCCTTTTGTAAATAAGTCTGCCCATTGGTTCCTTGTATTAACATATGCAGTGCTTATCACTCCATTCAACACCTTTTCTCTCACAAAGTGACAGTCAACCTCTACGTGCTTGGTTCTTTCATGAAACACCGGATTAGAAGAAATATGAACTGCAGCCTGATTGTCACAATAGAGCTTCATTGGAGTGTTAACATTGTATCCCATCTCCTGTAGAAGGTTCCTTAGCCACACTAATTCACAAGTAGTATGTGTCATAGCTCTATATTCTGCCTCTGCATTGCTTCTCGCCACGACTGTCTGCTTCTTACTTTTCCATGTCACCAGATTACCCCCAAGAAAAGTGCAATAGCCTGTGGTAAATCTCCTATCAGATATAAAACCGACCCAGTCAACATCAGTATATCCTTCTATTTCAAGTTTTCCACCACTTTTGTATATCAAACCACAACCAGGAGCCCCTTTTAAATACCTCACAATTCTTAGAACCGCATCCCAATGAGGAACCAGAGGTTTCTGCATGAACTGACTTACCACACTAACCGCAAATGAAATATCTAGTCGAGTAATGGTTAGGTAGTTCAGTTTACCTACAAGTCGCTGGTATCTGCCAGGGTCTTCAAACACTTCACCCATATCACTGCTCAGCTTAGTACTTATTTCCATAGGTGTTTCAATTGGTTTAGCACCTAACAAACTTGTTTCCTCCAGCAAATCAAGCGCATATTTCCTCTGACACAAATTAATACCATGCTTAGACCTTGCTACTTCTATCCCCAAGAAATATTTCAATTTACCAAGGTTCTTTTTTGTTTGAAAATGTTCCTGTAGAAAAGTCTTCAACCTATCAATGCCCGGTAATAACAATATCATCTACATACACCACCAATAGGATTTTTCCTACCTGAGAGTCATGACTGAAAACGAAATGATTAACTTGGCACTTGGTATCATACCAAACTTCTTTACCACCTCACTGAACCTACCAAACCATGCTTGAGGAAACTGTTTAAGCCCATAAATAGCCTTCTTTAGTCTGCATACCTTACCATCCTCCCCCTGAGCAACAAACCCCGATGGTTGCTCCATATAGACCTCCTCGAGCAAATCACCATGCAAGAAAGCATTCTTGATATCAAGTTGATAGAGAGGGGTCAATCATACATAGCAACAAGAGAGATCACAACACGAACCGAATCTACCAATAGCAACTGGGGAAGTCTCTATGTAATCAATACCATAGGTTTGGGAGTACCCTTTTGCAACCAATCGAGCTTTCAGGCGCTCTACACTACCACCAGGTAAATACTTAACAGTATAAACCCACTTACAACTAACAGCATGCTTCCTAAGAGGAAGAGTGGTGAGGTCCCAAGTATGATTATGAGTTAGAGATGAGAGTTCTTCTTCCATTGCACGACACCACCCTGGAGAGGCAAGGGCTTCCTGGACATCCTTAGGGACAACAACTGAAAATAACAAAGAGATAAACTGGCAATGGGAAGCGGAAAAGTGAGTGAGTGAAACATAATTAGAAATAAGATGAAGGGTACAAGTGTGTTTACCTTTCCACAAGGCAATGGGAAGATCAAGATCAGATACTGGGTTTGGGGCTGGTGTGGAGACAACTGTCGGATCTGTTGACGTTGATGGAACTGGAGTAGCACCCGGTACATGTGGGCGATGTGTATACACTTGACGGATAGGTGGTCGTTCAACAGGTGATGGCACTGGAGGCAAGGACTTGGTAATGGCTAGAACAAGGGGAACAAAATCCGCAACTAGAAGTGGAAGAGAAGGTGATGAGGAGGAAGAAACATCACCGGACCCCAAGAAAAATGGAGTAGACTCAAAGAATGTAACAGAAGGCAAATACAAAGGAACGTCGAGAACTAGGACGATAACACTTATACCCTTTCTGGGTCCGGGAATAGCCAAGGAAGATGCATTCAATGGATCGTGCATCTAACTTGTCCTTCTCGGGGCCTAGATTGTGGACGAAGCAGACACACCCAAAAACCCAAGGAGAAAGAGGAAACTGAGACAAGGTGGGAAACAAGGTAGTGAATGGAGAATGACCATCAAGGATAGACATGGGCATCCGATTAATCAAGAAGCAAGAAGCACCGCATCACTCTAAAAGGGTTTGGGAACATTCATGTGAAGCATGAGGGATCAAGTTGTTTCCAAAAGATGACGATTCTTTCTCTCAGCCACCCCATTTTGTTGTGGGGTGTAGATACATGAGGTATGATGTATAATGCCATGTTGGTTCAAGTATTCTTGAAATGATAAAGAGAAATATTCACGGCCATTATCGGAACGAAAAATTTTAATGTGAACACCAAATTGGTTGCGAATCTCAACATAAAATTTTTGGAAGATGGTAAACAATTCACTCCTTTCTTTCATTAAATTGAGCCACGTCATCCTCGAATAATCATCAACAAAAATGACAAAATATCTATATCCATTGTATAACATCTATTTATAAGGACCCCAAACATCTGAATGAACCAAAGAAAAAGGACTCGACACACGGTTATCAACCCTAGGACTAAAGAGAACACGACGATGTTTCCCCAACTGACACGACTCACAATCTAAAACAAAAAGTTGACTCAACGAAGGAACCAAAGATTTCAGAACTTTCAACGAAGGATGACCAAATCGACAGTGCCACTGGAGAGGAGAGAGATGACTGGAGAGCTGTTGATGTTTTTCCACCACTGTCAAGATAATACAATCCACCAGCTTCATGCCCTCCACCAATCTTCATCCCCGTCTTGAGATCCTGAAAAAAAAACACAAAGGGTAAAAGGTAATAGAGCAATTGAGTGACTTGGTCAGCTTACTAACTGACATAAGGTTAAACGGAAATTTAGGGACATACAAAACTGAGGATAAAGATAAGGCGGTCATGTTAACATTGCCAACACCACAAATCGATGATGTGGAACCATTAGCAAGGGTAACAGATTGTGATGTTGAGCAATGAGAGGGAAGAAAACACACCTGGAGTTCCAGTCATGTGATCGAAGGCTCCAGAGTCAATAATCTAGAGATTGGGTGTGGATGCCGAACAAGCCATACTTGAGTGTGCGAAAGTAGTCGTGTTCTGCTGAGATGTGGATTGGACAAACCTCATACTCATCACGGGGAACACTCACCATCTCCTTCCCGGGAACATCTGTGGATGTACGAGTCATCTGATCAGCTGAACGACTCTCCTGTCTGAAACTGGTGTCACTAGTCAGGGCATGATCAGCCCAAGTCATAGCAATAATTAATGGTATGCCCATCCATACCACAACGAGTACATCTCAGACCCAAGCCACGTCCTCTGCCACGGGCTCCCCCTGAATCTCTACCTCCAATACGACCAGCACCACGGTTATATGCAGGTCCACCACCACCACTCTGGCCATATATCGGACCACTGCTACCACCACGACCAGACTGAGCTCCTCGAGCTCCACCCCTAACACCACGGCCCCTTGATACTACAAAGGCCGATCTATCAGAAACATTAGAGTTCTCAGTAGATCCAATGGAAGTCCTCCGAAGTCGAGCAAACACCTCTTCTAAGGAAGGGAGAATTGACCCTCCTAGTATCTGAGCCCGCACTGGTTCATACTCAGATTTTAGCCCCACCAAAAATCGAGTCACATCAAGTTGTTCTCTTTGTTGTTGCTGAACTTTGGCATCAAACGTAAGGGGGTGATAAATATTTAACTCATTACGAATGTTTCTCATATTAGCATAATACTCCTCAAGACTCTGATTGCCCTGTTGCAGATTAAAGTATTACTAATACAGCTGATATACTCCAGTTGTATTGTCTTGACCAGAATATAACTTCTTAGCATGGTCTCACACATCTTTGGCAATGCCAAGAAACATGAAATTTACACTAATCTTGGGTCATATTGTTCCATAACCACGTGATAATCTGTGCATCCTCTTGTTCCCAGTCATCATACTCATGAGAATCAGTAGAGGGTTTCTCCTCCCTTACATGTTTCACCTTCTTCTTTGCCTTTAGAAAAACTTCTACAGATTTAGCCCAACGTACATAATTCTCTTCATTCAGTTTAATGGAGGTCATTTGAACATTCAGGTAGTCAGTAGGTATCATCACATTAGATTTGCTATCATTGTTATCTCCCATTGTTGAATTCTTTTATCATTGAATTTGGCACACTGCTTGATCACACTAGCTTTAGCACTTGTTATTGCTGAAGATTGCACTCTTTACACCACAAACCCTACCCCACAATCACCTGAAATCTCACCACACTATACTCCCCCTTCGAATCACACAAAAAAATAGCACAAACCCTAACACACTACAGTCTGAAATCCCACCATATGATCTGAAACATACTTCCTATTTGATTCATAATAAAAATATGCATAGAAATCTCTTACCTCATCACCCGAAAAACAGACTACACAAGACACCCACAGCACCACACGAATCAGCCCTCTTCTCTTCATCGATTAGGGGAGGGCTTCTTAGAAACCACAGCAACCGACCATGAACAACACAACTGGAGGCATAGAGACCTCCAAGGGAAGAGGGCGACCACTCCTTTTCAGCCGTTTCCCTTATCTCCAATCGATGGCAGAGAAATCAAGAGAAAACCCTAAATTGAGTGCGCAGAAAACAAAAATCTGGGTAGATCCGAGTTGCTTAGTTGTGCTCTGATACCATATTATGATTCGGCCTACCCTTGAGTTCTGTTAATCTGATAATAGCCAAGAAGAGAGAAGAAGAAAGAAGAGAGAGAGAGAGAGAGAGAGAGAAGAGAAAAGGAGAGAAGAAAAGTCTAGTTCGAATGAGAGAAAAAATTACCCCTCCCATTCGGCCAGACATGTTTTATATTACTAACATAATGGAAAAGACACATGTGCCCTTACTTAAGTGAGGGACACTAGTTCTAATATAATATAACAGATCAACAACCTCAACATAAGTATAAAGACAAAAATACCCCTACACTAACAAGTACCATATATTTGAATGAATGAACCATGTACGTGTTTCCTTTCTTTTTCTTCAATTTTTGGTTACAAGATTTATGTATTGACTATTGAGAACTAATATAACTTATGATATCCTATTCTTTTATCAATTCTTATCTCTTATTTTTCTTGGATAGATTTACACGTGATATAATACAACACATTGTAACACCTTGGAAAGGGAGAGGTTGTGGCATGAAGTGATAACTAGTATACATGGCAGATTGGAAAATGGATGGGATGTTGGTGTATTGCGTCGAGCCACTTCGGCAACTCCGTGGAAAGCAATCCAGAGTATCCTCCCTCAATTTCTCAATTTTGTCAGGTATAATGTCAACTATGGTAACTCTATTTTATTTTGGGAAGACATATGAGTGGGAAGCATTGCCCTTAAGAATCGATTTCCATTTCTCTATTCCCTTTCCCTCTACAAGGAAAAAGCTATCTCCCATTTTCTTCCTTCACCTGTCTCACCCTCATCCTTAAGCTGGGACTTTGGTTTTCATAGGGGCTTGAGGAATGATGAACTTATTAGTGTCTCAGACCTGTTATCTCTTCTTGGCAGTGTTTTTTTGGACCCTCTTAGATGAGATATGAGATTATGGTCCCCTCATCCAAAAGGTTACTTCACATGTGCTCACTTTTTAAGGCCCTTTACTCTTCCCCAAGACAGTTGGGTTTTCCGACTAAGGAGATATGGTCTAAACCTGTTCCACCTAAAATTATTATCTCCCATTTTCTTCCTTCACCTGTCTCACCCTCATCCTTAAGCAAGGACTTTGGTTTTCATAGGGGCTTGAGGAATGATGAACTTATTAGTGCCTCAGACCTGTTATCTCTTCTTGGCAGTGTTTTTCTGGACCCTCTTAGATGAGATATGAGATTATGGTCCCCTCATCCAAAAGGTTACTTCACATGTGCTCACTTTTTAAGGCCCTTTACTCTTCCCCAAGACAGTTGGGTTTTCCGACTAAGGAAATATGGTCTAAACCTGTTCCACCTAAAATTATTATTTTTTGCTGGGAGGTGTTTTATAGAAAGATCAATACCTTGGACTGCTTGTAGAAGAAAAGGCCTTTCATGTGTTTGTCCCCTAACTGGTGTGTACTTTGCAGGGCTAGTGGTGAGAATTGTTTCCACTTACTATTATCTTGTTCTTTTTTCTGTTGCTATTTGGAGTTGGATTTTTTGCTTTGTTTGGGTGCAAGTGGAATCTAACCACAGATGTTAATCATCTATTTGATCCTTCCTTTTTTGTGTGGCCTGTAAAAAAAGATAGAACTATGTGGAGATGTATTAGAGCAGCTGCCTTATGGACAATTTGGGAAGAAAGATATGCAAGGTTATTCAAAGAAAAGGAAAGAATCATTCAAGATGTAGAGGAATGTATTTTGACCAGGGCCACTCATTGGTTGAGAACTCTGGATTCCTTTCATACATTTTCTTTTGATGATATTTGGAGAAACTAGACAGTTGTGGTGCTAATAGTCAAACGAGGAAGGACAGGATATCTGCAGTGTGGGTGCCTCTGTCTAAAGGTTGGGTAAAGCTGAATTTTGATGGTAGCAGCCAAGGATATCCAGGCCCATCGGGGATAGGAGGGGTGTTGAGAGATAAGGACAGTAACATCTTAGCCTTGTTTTCAAGCCCCGTGGGAAGAGGAAACTCTAATAGAGCTAAGATATCAGCGGCTGGACAAGGTATTCAGATTGCAAACCAATTAGGAGTTCAGAATTTGGTAATTGAAGGAGACTCCAAAGTTATTGTAGGATGGTTGACAGATCCAGGCTAGGTTATGTGGCAATATAGAGACTTATTGAGGAAAGCTAATTGGTTTACAAGGAGCATGACTATTACCTCTCTTTGGGTGGGAAGAACAGCAACCACCTTAGCATATGGGTTAGCTAAGCAAGGGGCTTCAAGGAAGCATTTATTTTGGGCTGCACTGTAATTTTATTTTGGTTTTAGCTTGATGTAATTCTTTGATAGGAGAAGTAACAGCTTGTGCCTTTCCATGGGTATCCTGTAATGCTTTAATTTTCTGGTTTTAATAAAATTATCTTCATTCATCAAAAAATAATACAACACACTGTAACCCATTTTTATATTATATATAATATATTTTTTTAAATAGCTCAGTACCCACTTACCCAATTTCATGGAAACAACCGTGAAATTGGGACAGAAACCTGTAAGCGGGTTCAGTTACTCATACAATTTGATTGTTACCAAACAGAGCCTAAAGCTATTGTTATTTTCTATTTGTTTCTAATGAATACTATTAGGGAATTGGTGTTTAGCTCTAGTTCAGTTTATGCAGGTTTTTGTATTAGAATAATTAGCATTTTATTGATATTTCTTGTTTATTTCAAATGTGAAATATCAGGGTTTGTACGTCAAATTTAGGCTCGAATTCGAGCTTGCAAGCTCAATTAGGTTTTTGAAATTTCGAGCCAAACTAGAACTTATCAAATATTTAATCAAACTGAACTGAAACAGGAAAATAGAGGCCATATTGAACTCAAGCTCAAATTTGAATATAGGAGTATTTAAGTCGAACCAAGCCAAGACATGCTGAAGTTTGACTCAGCTCAATTTGATTACACCCCTACATATTGTGTTAAGAAATGACTTGCAAATCTTTTTTGACCAGTCCTGTTCATTATTCACCAAAACACTTTAAGGTATCCAATAAATTCCTCAACCACCAGCTCAAATACAATATTCTTCCAATATGAGTAGAACATGAAAGCCCATTAACCACCTTTATAGCATCAAACAATTGATCATCCATAAAAATAGCTTGTTTAAAATACAATAAGACAATAGAACATCCCATTGCTGTATAGCCTCATGGAGAGACACCCCCCATGCCAAGCAATCTTCGCTCATTGTACATACAGCACATTCCAACAAAAATGATTCACAGCCCATACAGCTGTGAGTCACTACTAACAAAAATGATTCACAGCCCATACAGCTGTGAGTCACTACTAACTATTATTAATTCGTAGTTTCCATATTTCTTTACCCTGTTAATTGAGCATGTGTTGATTTTAAATAAATTTTGTTCACTTCTTGCTCAGACATCAGGATTGTTTTCCTCAGTTCATCAATTTGCTACTAAAACTTTATAGATTCTAGACATGAAACATGCATTCCATATGGGTAAGATTCGCCAAACAGTCGGGGCTACACCAAATTGAAATAGAAGGGGATTCCAAATTGGTAATTGGATGGATGCAATAAGATGTTTGGGAGCCTGGATACATAGACAGCTCAAAAGGGAAATATAAAGTTTAACAAGGGAGGTGGATGCTTGCTTTAAGTGGATGAGAAGATCAGCAAATGGGCTAGCAGATACTTTAGCAAAACAGGGGGCAGTTAGAGAGAACATGTTTTGGGTAGCTTTGTAATTCATCTGGTATTGGTTCAACACCCTATACTAGGGGTTGGTGTCTCTATTTTAAAAATCTCATTAATGAAGTTGCCATTTCCAATAAAAAAACATGTTTATCATTTTATCTCAGAAAGAATAGAAAAATGAAAAGTAAAAGGGGGAAAAAAGAGAAGCACATTAAAACATAGAAAATTCCATTTTTAATCTCCAAAATAACCAACACATTGTGCACACAAGATATGCAGAAAATTAAAATACTAATGGTTGTTGTCAGGATAAGAAAAATGGAATCCCTATGAGTATATGAACAATTCCATAGTGCATTATTGAATTCCATACAGAAATATGACAAGATTAATAATGAATCAAAAGGTACAGAGCTGCAAGCATATTCACCTATTGTCTGGTTAGGTTCAATGACTAGAAGCAATCCCAACCCCCAATGAAGGGCTAGAAAACTTAAATACAAAAAAAAAAGAAAAATAAATTTGACCAAAAGAGAAGTAGGATAGGATGTAGAATATGTAAAGGCAACATTTAGATATGCAACCATCTTTAAATAACCAGATCAAAGAGTTGTTATTGATACAAAAGATGGAAAGGATATAATCCTCTAAATTCTCCATCAAAGAGGAGCCAGAAACTAGGGGTGGGCACAAACCAAGCTTTTCACAAGCTATGTAAGCACGGCTCGCGAGCCTTCAAGCTTATATTATATATAATATTTTTAATTTATATATATAATAACAAATAATTTTTATATGTATATTTTTTTTATATGAAGCTTGACTCATTATCAAGCTCAAGCCAAGCCAAGCTCAAACATACAAGCTTTTGAGTCGAGTAAAATTCAAGCTCATGTCTCTAGCTTGAATCAAGCTCAAGCCCAAACTCAAGCCTGAAGTCTTTCTGGCAAGCCAACCTCAAATAGCCAAATATTCGGCTTGGCTCAGCTCAAATCCACCCCTATCAGAAACCAATATTTTGTAGTAAGGGTATTCAAGTGGTAATCTAAGATTAATCCAGCTTGATTAAGAATCCAATGATATAGGCCATTCAAGCAAGGTTCAAAATATCGTTACATGTCGGCCCATAACGGCCAATACATATTGTATCGTGGCCTTCCCGATATGCCCCTACAGGGGGTGTTTTGGGTCAGACCATGGTTCAGAGGGTAGCCCAGTGTATCGGCATGTATCGATACTTTGAACCTTGCATTCAAGTATGGGTCAACATGTGGCATGACAAGGAGAAGCCACTGATTTAGCCTGTCCAAGTGATGTGCCACTATTATTACATTGATCTATGGCATACAAGTACCCAAATTCAAACTAATCATCTAGGCAACGTGAGTAACATAACAGAATTTGCACCATCCAATGTGTCACTTTATGAAATCAATTGCAGTTCTAGTCATTAGAGTCTTATTTGAGGTTTACGCATATAATGAAGTTGTATTCTTATATTCAATTACGTATGATCTCCTTTCCTTTATATTTCATCATCCAAATAAATCAAAAAGTCCGATCAAATATCACAGAGATGTGAGCATCCCTACACTTCAAAGGGATTGGACTGTAGGGACAAACACAATAGCCTAAAGCTATATCAAATGAGAAAATCCCTTCAAAATCATAATTTTATTGGATGCAATAGTCATTGTGCATTTCTGTTTTGTTTAAAAAATACAAAGAAGTGAAACCAAATTTAACCAAATCCATAGCAACAGAACCAAAACTCAGAGTATATTACGATGAGATGCAAATATAGCCATATTAAATGAACAACACTTTCAATAATCACCATGTATTTGTATTTGGTTCAACAATGAGAGAGCATAACTATTTAAAAAAAAAAAAAAAAAGTGTTTAAAAGAAAGAGGTAGAAGAAAGCACAAGGGCCTTCTAGCCCCAAGGTGTGCACCCTGATGAAGAAAGGTGCACTTTTTTTAAATGAAATAAATAATATTAATAGATTAAAAAATATGAAAACTTGGACTTCAAAAGAAATTAAATGTTTTAAAAAGCTTATTAGCTCAAATCGAAATACATAAGCATAACATATAAAACAAATTCAAAGTGAAAGTAAAATCAAACAAATGGAGATCATACCATGCTTAAAGCACTCAATAATTCAAGCATAAACTTTTAACAAGTCTTTCTATCTCCAAGTTGCATTACTTCAAGTTGCTAGTGTGATATTAGACATCTTGAATTCCTAATCCTGAGAGATAGGAGCATTTACAGTGATAATCTCTTCAAGGACCCTTAAGGCAAGTCCAAACAAGACCATTTGGAGGATTTGGAGGCGTTGCCACTGGCTCAAACTTTTGGCCCATATAGATAAGGAGTTATTTTATTATTTTAATCGCAATTCATTTTATTTTAGGATTAGAGATTAGAGATCATCTGTATTGTTGTTGCTTCTTCAGTAGAAATTTTGCTATTTGAGATGATATCCATAACAACTAAGGCTTTAGGTATTGAAAAGATCTATTTTTTTGTTTCTTCTAAGAATTATTAAACCATTACTAGTGCATGAGCACCAATTAAAGGTAAGTTATAATTAAAAGATCATTAGAAAGATGTAAAACAAATATGCATAAATAAAAAAGTAACCAAAAAAATGCAAACTTAAAAAAATGTGCATCTGACCAAGATGCGATGCACACCAAAAGCATGCCTTTTGAAAGGGCCTGCACCTAGGTTGAAGCAAGGCAAATAGCTTAAAATGTACCTCACCTGTGCACCTAGGTACACTTTTTAAAACACTTAGAAAACCTAGTTTCAATCTAGAGACTTAATCTAATTAAATCCTTAATATTTCCTAGACAACTAGTTTAAGTTCTAATGTAGATAAGATATAGAAAAAAGCAAAACAGTATATAAAATTGTAATATTGGGTGCTAAAAATATAAAATATGCAAAAGTTAAAAGGAAATTGAAGGATTACATCATTTACTTTACCAATTTTGGTTCATATGCATGCATGCGCGCGTGTGTGTGTGTATATATATTTGAAACTGTAAGGTAAAGTATTTCATTAAAATAAAACCGGCTCTTAACAGTATTCAAAAGCATTTACATTGTTCAGTAAAAAACAAAACCAGCTTGCCCAACCAACCAAAGTTCCTTTATGTCCTATCACTTTCACTGGCCTAAATAGTCAATATTCCAGCCTTTGAACACCTTGTCTACAAATGAACTGTATGTCAGATACAGAAACCACCCAAGGCTTCTATGCTATGTCACAATCTAAACATTAAAAGATTATTCTAGGAAAAGTCTCTGATACAAAATTAGCTCCTAGGTTCTCATACAAGTTAATAATTGATCAAAACTGCCATAAGACCGTGCCAAATACAGTTCGTCCTATATACTTCTGAATGTCACTACGAAGTGAAAAATAAGGGATCTTACAAAATATGCCTGACGAATGCAAAATACTAACAGATAGATATGCGAATCTACATCTGATTAATTGAACAATTATCATTCAGATCTATGGGAAACAAGACTAGACTGGTAGAAATGCAATTTTATGAATGATAAACATAGAAAAAAACAATAAAAATGACAGAAATCAAGCTAATAGTTCCATGCACAACGCCAATGTCCAACTGATTCTAGCAATGTAAATATCCAGTTCATACTGTTCCAAATATTTTGCGACTAAAAAACCAAAACTTCGAAAAAGAAATTATCGCAAATATTACCAGCATTGCGGTTGCAGACTCTGTCCTGCTCCCATCAACACGAAGCATTGTACTTAAATCCGTGTAGAACTGGTGAACAAAATCCGGTTGCTGTTGAAGAACTTGATAATACTGCCCAACAAAGTAAGAACCAACCTGCAAAAAAAGGAGCAAGATACAAATAATGAGACATCAACACCATCAAAACAACAATAAGAACACCCAAAAATAAGGTCCTCTTTTCTCGAATACGCCATAGAATCACCTGAACAGCAGTGACGTGAGTCGCCATAATCTCTCTCTACAAAAACATGCAGAGACAAAAGATCTCGAAACCCTAACCCCGCCAAAAACCTAGATCCGGAGTGCTCGAACCGATCTGTAAAACAAATCCTATCCGATTATTTGAAGTTCCAACTAAACCAAAAATCAATTTCTTTTCCTTTTTTCTTCGTTCTTCTTCCGCAATCAACAGTATACCACTGTTTCTACTCAAAAAAAAAATCTGAGATATATCGGATTAGAGAGAGGGGGGTTAGAGAGAGAAACTAGAAAAAAAAAATCTAGAAAGAAGGCGAAGAAAACCTCGCGATTAGATTCTGTGACGATGTTGCTTCACTCTGCTCCACTCTTTTTTTGTTTTTGTTTGTTGTTTCAGCTTTCCTCGCTATCACTTCCTGTTCGCCTAAACCCGGGCGTAATTTAATAGGAAACAACCACCTCCCCTACCACCCATTGCTAACTTGCGCTGTAGGGGTTTCCAGCTTTTCGCATGCGTTTAACTTTTTCCGGTCCACAGTTTGTCTTATGTTTTATTGATGTTACCAGAGCACGTGCGCCACGTTACAACATTTGCACACGAAACACCATCCGTTGGATTTTGAGGATTGATACTGTGCGACGTACAACAACTAAAACACATCGATCCCGATGAATGTAATCCAACGGTTGAAAAAGCCCAGTTTCTTTTATTTCAGCGGAAACAAAAAAATGCTATATAAATTCTTGAATAAAATAATAATCAAGCATTAAAAACGTAAATATTTTTATTAAAAAATTCATTTATATCAATGATAAAACAACGGATGGTGTGTAAAGGAAAGGTAGCTTCAAAAGATGTATAAGGACAAATGGATACAAATAGGAAATTCAAATAAATTCTAAAAACTATATTAATAACAATAAATAAAAATTATATATAACTATAAATAAGACATTAAAGTTTTGAACATAAAAGACACACTTTAATGCTTTATAAAAAGTGTAAGATATTGAGACATAATTGTTAACTATTAAAAATGATAAAAGAATTAAAATGTGTATTTATGTACCTTAATTTTCAAAAAAAAAACAATTCAATTTGTCTTAATATTTATTAATATATAGTTTTTAATAATTAATTTTAGCATTACAAGAAGAGAAAGTTTACTTAAGAATTAAAATGTATAAAATTATGACAAAAAACTTTGAGTAGGGTGTAGTGCTAAATTTAGTCATTACAAACCAATGACCAAAGTTTAAACATTTCTATAACCTAATTCTAGTTTTTATACTCAAAATTGTGAACAATTCAAATTTGGATTTGAAAAGACTTAAATCTAGGAATTACTATAAGAGTTCTTGTGAAGGGAATAGCCCATACTTTTTTTTTATTTTTTAAAATGAGAAAACTACAAAATTCTAAGGTGGTAAGGAAGCAAAAGAGAATAGGTTGATGGGGACAACTACATATTAGAATATTAATAGATTAGAAAAGGGGGAGTCAATATGTAATGAGTTCCCATATGCTAGACCGTTGGTCTAGCAAATTTGCAAGAACGACCTATCACAATTTGCCACGTATATCTGTCCACCTCCAAATAAAAATTTGAATTTCATTCATTTCAAACTTTACCCTTTCCTTTATCTCCACTCCCCTGCTTTGTTCCTCTCTTTCTCTCTCCAGTCTCCCCTTTGCTCATTAGATTTGTAGAAGTGAACCCCATCTTTTCAAGCTCTATCATTATAGGAGAATGGAGAGATAAGGCTGGTTGAGATAATACCAAAGAGAAAGTTAGGGTTTCTTGTTTCAATCAAGTAATGACAATGGTGGTATTAGTTGGCCATCATTGGGAGTGGAGATGGTACTTAAAGCCATCAATGCGGAGGTTGAGAGGAAATGGTTTGGTTGTGATTAGCAACAGATGCAATGGTGGTAGCCTTTGTCCTCAACAATCAATGAAGAGGGACATAAGGGGAAAAAGATGGAAAGTAATGGAAAAACAAAAGCCCTCTCATTAAGCTGATGTTTGATAAATCTGAAATCTGAAGTCTAAAAACTTAAAAAGATATTAAAAGTGTATGAAATTTGAGAAGAAATATAAATGTTTTTCTACTTTTTAGAGGCTTGTTTGTTTTGGATCAAACTTTTAACATCTGAAATTCCCTGATTTTGCTATTTTACCCCTAGAATACACTATTTGGCAATTTTGAGCTCAACTTGTACTATTTCAAATAAAATAATTTATCAAATTCAAAATAATATTTAATAATTAATAAAAACAATAAATAATAATTAATAATTAGTAAAATTAATTATTAATAATATATAACAATAACTAACAATTAATAATGTCAATCATTAATAATTAAAAATGTATAACTAATACATAATATTAAAATAATTAACAACAAATAAAGATTAAAAAGTTAATAAAATTAGTAGTTAATTAATAATCAATAATAAAAACAAATAATTAATTACTAAATATGTAACTAATATCTAATAAAAATATTAAATTAATCAAAAAAGAAAACTAATGGGCCATCTAGAAGTGAAAACCAACTTGATTGAAACAGTATGTTATTTTAGTTTTCCATCGTGTTTGAGAAGTGAGAACATGTGTTTACTGTCTTGGAATAATCATTGACAATAGTGAAATAAATAAAAGAAAATAAAGGAACAAACATAACATCAAGTGAACAAAATAGTCGATAAATGCCATATAACCACAAGTAGAAAACAAAATATGAAATAAAAATACAGTAAAACAGGTGTTTGATAGAACAATTGTAAACAAATCAAAATTCACATAAACAAATCAAATAAAAAATCTGAATCCTAGGAACAACTGTTTGAAGAAGAAGAAGAAGAAGAAGAAGAAGAAGAAGATACCTTCAACGAGACGAGTGGCGATCTTCAGACGAGACAAGGGTGAGGATGCTCTTCTTTCCCATTCTAGAAAAAAAAACACAAATGGAGAAATGTTTTAGGTTTTGGGGTTAACAAGGGCAAAATTGTTTGAAGAAGAAGAAGAAGAAGATACCTTCAATGAACGAGCGCCAATCTTTTGGGGTTAATAGGGGCAAAATTGTTTGACAAAGAAGAAGAAGAAGATACCTTCAACAAGACAAGTGGCAACCTTGAGGATGCTCTTCTTTCCCATTCCAAAGAGAAAACACAAATGGAGAAATATTTTAGGTTTTGGGTTTAACGGGGGTAAAATCGTGTCATTTCCAAATTTTTGGGGGGTATTTTCAACTTTGGGCTCGCTCTAAATTAAAATGCGTCTAAGCACGTTAAGAGCCAACTGACAAGCTTAAAATTTCATATCTAAAAACAATATTCAGACCCATTTTTCAGAAGCAACACCAAATGGGTATGGTGTCTGAAAAGCAAGTTTTTCAGACACCAAACCTCTGGAAAAGCGTTATCAAACACCCCCCAAGTCCCCTTAAGTCTCTTCTCCACATGGTGCAATGCTGTCAGATGGTTCAGCAAAACTACTGGACAAATGTTCCAACAAATGCATACTCATATGTAATGTATCAGTCCATACACTTAGAGTACCAAACAAAAAGGAACAAAACATGGAATTTCTATGTACTCCCATAGGACTTTGTCAAAACAAAACCGCATAAGCCTGTATCAACTAATACATTACAAAATTTTGAACCTTGAATAAAACACAATAAATTTAGGTTTTAAGGTTTGTTTATTTATTTATAATGATATATGCTTGTTTTTATCAAATGTGCAATACATCATAAAATAGTGGGATAATTACTTAAACTATCCCTAAACTATTTAACAATTACTTAAAGTAGCCCTCAAGTTTAAAACCCCACTTAAGCTACCCTTAAACTTTTAAAAATTCGAGGTTCACTAACATAGTGCCATTAAGATGGACGGAATGGACATAAAGTACATTTTACCCCTAAACTTAAATTTGAGTTTTGTAGATTGGTTCAATTAAAATACTCTCTAAACAAAAAAGGGAAGTTATTTTCTATGGGTTGGATAAGTCCAAAAGTCCATTTTACCCTTAACTTTCATTTTCTTCTTCTTTTCTGTCCCAACTCCCCAATTAATGGAAAGACATATGTATTTTAAAAACAGAGCACAGTGGCAAGGTTTTAAAAACCGACCCAGAAACGGAACCGTTCTGGCCACTGGTTTATGGTTCAGCGGCTCGACCATCCGAGTCAAACGGTTCGGACAATTTGAGTATTTTAAAAGTGATATGTCATCTTACCCTTTAGATTGGAATATTAGGGTAAGGTGCATATAAATATAAAGAGAAAATAAAGATGGAATGAGAGGTATTTGAGAAGCTGTTGACCGAAAGAGTTTAGAAGAAGAACAAGAAGAAGAAGAAAGAGGAGGGCTTGAAGGTTGCAGCGGCGGTGACTTACAACAACGATGGCGACGGCGACGCCGATGGTGAAAAACGGGAGTAGATCTGAGATTTCTCTATTCAGATCTCTCTCTCTCTCTCTCTCTCTCTCGCAAATCTGTCATCTAGAGTCTAAAGACTCTAAAATTCTCTCCCAGATCTCTAAATGTGAGATCTCTCTCACTGTCTCACACATCTCTCTCAGTAGACCTCAGATCCGAGAGATTTTAGATCTTAGATCTGAGAGATCTTCTTCCCTTTTCATTTTGTTGTTACAAGTTAATAAACCACAAACTGTTCTCCGGGTCGAACGATTCAACGGTCAAACCATCCAGGTCAATGATTTGTTGACTAATTCAATGGTTTTTTACTAGAGACCGGGTTTATGGTAAAACGGAACTGGTCACCTGAACGGTTTTCGGTCCAAATGGTCTGACCATTCGGATCAACGATAGCTCGAAAACATTGCACAGTGGTATTGGGGTGAATAAGCAACACAAATCATGAGCCAAAAGGTGTCAGGAATGGATGTCCATCCATCCATTCATTGCAGGCTCACCGGAAAATACCCTGTGGCTTCCCAAATGCAACCATTATTCCAGTTGCTTGCTAAGGCATTAACTTTAGAGCATAGTAGCATCAAGTACTCCATATAGGCTTAATTTTTCCCCCATAACTTATCTTTGGGTAACTCATCACTAGAACTGAAATGTTATTTGTAGGATTTTAGGAAAAAATTAAGAAAAACAAAACCTTTTCATGTTCTTTGGAATGTCATAATTTTATTTAAAAAGTTATCAGTTGTCTTTGTTAGCCATTTATAGCAATGTTAGAAGTGTTATGCAGAAAACTTGATGCAACAACAACCTACAAAGAAAGGAACACTTCTATATCTTCATATAATTCAAACTATAAAGGGATTCCCCACCATCTCATAATGCATATGCCCATCAACCATCATTCATCAATTTTACCATAAAACACATTTATATTATCACACCCATCATTCATATTCTCATAAAAAAAAGGAAAAAATAGGAATAAGTTTAGTATTTGTTACTTGAAGAGATGGAGGAATGGGAAATGGAAATGGCATGCCCTGAGTCAGTGCCTGTTGCCAATATGATTGCACCTATTTCATGAAGGTCCGCAACTCCCCAAGCTCAATTAGCATTATACCCATTTGTGAAGGTATCATTTGTATGATAATAAAATTCTATCTATTTAATCTACAAATAGGGGTGCAACTTAGGCAGACTCTTGTTAAGGATTTGTTAAGATTTGAATGGGCCTAGTTTGAGGTTCTTGGCCCTGATTCTATGCAAATTCTTCAAATCGAGTACTTGACTTTGCACCTCTCTCTACCAAAAGAAATGTAGTAACAAACAAACTTTACACTTGAACACCTAACGATCTATTACTATCAAAGGACCAAGAACATCTCCCATGACCGAGAAGGGATCAATGCAACTTGCAAAAATAGTAATTGGAGCGAAGAATAGAGACAGACTAAGATGGATAAGGATAGTTTGATTTGATGCCAACTCCCTTATACTCAAACTCAAGCTCAGAACGTCCTTTTCCCATTATCCTCTAACAATCTGACTAATGAAGATAAACAACAAGCAAAAGGAAAGAGATACTAATTCAAAGTGCAAAAAGCAAACACACAAAGAAACATGTTATTAACATTCTACTAAACTTCTAAAGCAATTAAAACAATTAAGTACATATTTCTATCTACAAGGACACTACCCACAAGACACTACAACCGCACATTGGGAACATCTTCTGTACTTGTATGTTGTCATTCACAGTGAGATTGCTAATGAGATGGAGGAATTTGTAGGTAATCCATGTACATGTAATTGTTAGTTTGATACATCCAGGATCCAACCAATGAAAGAATAGAACCATCCTCCTTGAATCATGGTATCTTTTTTTTTCATTTTTTGGTGATGGTGGTTGGTGTGTGGTCATGCTTTTGGATGTGGTGATTACTTTTTAACCCCCACCCCTACCCCAAACTCATTATATAGCCCCAAGAACACCTCATCTCTATTTACACTTTGTCTTGCCAAAGCATCAGCCATGTTGGCTAATCTGTGTACCCACAAACATTTTATAATTGTATCCCACCCCAAGTCTTTTATGATCCCCTCGTTGCTTATCGCAGTAATGGGTGGAACTGAAATTACATCCTCACACTGAATTTATAATATTAGCTTTACCATCAAGCCCATTAATGGGAGAGGGGCAAATTGTTGCAATCTAAAAATTAGTGGGCTAAGTGTCACTACCCCCAAAGTACAAGGTGGCAGTTTGTAATTTATCCTATTAATGCCTAGGTAGGCCAAAGTTACAATTCAAGCCCAATATTAATTCCCTATAGTCAATTTGTAGCTCATACAAGAGTTAAGAGATGTGAATCAACATCTAGATATTAGATTTGGCTTTCAAGGTAAAAATAAGCTATTCATTAAGAACAATAATTTGTATTAATGATCAAGCTCCAAGAACCTATACATCTGTAAGAAGGTATAATGAGGTGTTGTCCATCACAAAAGATTTTGTTTTACAACTACAAAATTATCCTTAGACCACAAAAGCAGTATGGAAATCAAAAGAGATGAGAAAGAGAAAACCCTGAAAATAGAAACGAAACTAAAAAATTAACAAAATATAAAAAATTATTGAGCATTTCAACTAGGGTTCTCTAGAGATATATTTTATTCATCCATTCCACAATCTTAAATAAGTATGAGAAAAATAAGATTACATTTATGTTATAAACTAGTAATCAAATGAAAATTCAATATAACCAATAGAAGATAGGTTATATATGTTACCCATGTTCTTTGTTGGTTTAACCCTCCACTTGTTGCAATAATCAAGTAAGCCTTTAGAAGACCGCTCACGTACAACAACTAAATTTTTAGTAAAACAAAAATGATACATGAGCAGTGAGGTATGTAGCAATATCTACATGTGTTTCACTCTTCACAGTAAGATAGTCAAATTAATAATCTATCTTAGCATTTTCAAGATAACTAGTGGATTTGGTTGTTGAAATCATAGATATCTAGTTTGCACACCTTACTTTCACTTCCTTTGGCACAAAAACCAAGAGGTTGAATCATGTACACCTCATCCTCCAAATCGCCATTTAGAAAGGCATTCTTAATAT
This sequence comes from Nelumbo nucifera, assembly GCF_055504915.1. Lineage (NCBI taxonomy): Eukaryota > Viridiplantae > Streptophyta > Magnoliopsida > Proteales > Nelumbonaceae > Nelumbo > Nelumbo nucifera. Next base: position 55,230,260 of record NC_142651.1, on the reverse strand, counting down.
CTAGTTGATGCAATTTCCAATCAAAGTTTGTAGCCAATGATAGAAGAACCCGTATTAAATTCATCTTGGCTACTAGGGTAAATGTCTCATCATAGTCAACACCACAAACTTGGGTGTACCCTTTAACTACTAGCCTTGCTTTGTACCTTTCAATTGTCCTGTCTGCCTTGTGTTTCACTATAAACACCCACTTACACCCCACTGGGATTTTCCCTATTGAAAGACCCACCAACTCTTATGCTTGATTCTTGCGGTGGGCATTGATCTCCTCCATAGCATATGTTCATTCAAGGTGTTTTAAAGCTTCTGCCACATTTCTGGGTATGAGAATACTATCAACTGCAGATAGGAAGGCATAGTGAGAGGGGGAAATGTGGCTATAGGACACAGACTAGGAAATGGGATGTTTGGTAGTGCATGACCTAACCCCTTTTCTATGAGCAATAGAAATGTCAAGGCCATCCACAACCGAAACAGGGGATATGGGATCAACGGGTGTTGGACTTACTTCTTGGGAATCAAACAATGTTGGTCGCTCAGTGTTTGGTGGCTCCACCTCTTTGTCAAATTGCTGATCTCTACAACGTTGACATTGGAAGACACAAAAAGAAGCGAGATCTGAAGTAGAAGGAAGGGAGACCTGACGAACCTGAGCCTGCTTCTCCTCTTCCACATTACTCTCCCCTTGAGGAGAGGCAAGGAAAAACGGTTCAGACTAAAAAAATGAGACATCCATGGAAACAAATAACTTCTGGCCAACGGGATCAAAGCATCAGTAACACTTTTGCGAGGAGGGACACCCCAGAAAGACACATGGAATAGACTGAGTATCCAACTTACCATGGGATGGGACAAGTCATAGACAAACGCATGATAACCAAACACCCTCATGGGAATGGAAAAAAGAGGAGACTAAGGAAACAATAACTGATGAGGGCATGTGGTTTATGACACAAGCAACAACAAGTACAACATCAACCCAAAATCGTTTGGGAACATTCATATGTAACATCATCCCTCGGGCTACCTCAAGTAGGTGTCTCGTTCTTTCTTTCTACAACACAATTTTTTTTGTGGTGTTCTTGCACATGAACTTCTATGAATTGCTCCATGGGAAACAAAGAACTCATTTAATTCACCATGGAAATATTCCTTCAAATTGTCGAATTGAAAAATCTAAACTTCCACATGGAACTGTGTAAACACCATCCTTTGGAAATCTCTTACGATATTTGGGACTTCGTCTCTGCTATGCATGAAAAAAACCCATGTATAACAAGAGAAGTCATCAATCAATGTGATAAAGTACTTATACCCGCCCTCTAAAGTTATGGTAATAGGCCCCCACACATCAGAATACACAATATGGAAAGGGAAACTTGATCTTTTATTACTTGAAGAAAATATTGTTCCACATTGCTTGTTCAATTGACACGTTTGACAATGGAAATCTGACACTGAACATGACTTAAATAAAAACAAAAACAAACACTTTATTATTTCAAAAGACACATGACCTAACCGATTATGCCACAAAACAATTTGACCCTTATTTGGCCAACTATGAGACTCTGGAAATGACACCGAGAAACTAGCTTTGCGGTCGAGAGTGTAGAGACCATCCACTAAGCTTCCTCTACCAATCATCCTCCCAAAAGTTAAGTCCTGAAAAATACATGAATCAGGAAAAAAGGTTACACTACAGTTTAATGAATTTGTGATACTACTAATAGAAAGAATGTTGATAGGAAGCTGAGGGACATGTAAAACATTATTTAGGTTAAGTCCTTGAGAAAGGGTTATTGATCTTTGACTTGCAATGGAAGAAAAAGATCCATCTACAATTCTCACTTTATCCCTTCCTAACAAAAGGTTATAAGAACTGAATGGGTTTGGCTTACCGGTCATGTGATTAGAAGCCCCTAAGTCAATGATCCAGGGGGAATCGATGGCTGTGGAGACATGGAAGGTAGAAGCTGCATTACCTAATGTAGACACAAATGAAGTAGAAGGGTTACTAGTGGCTGATCTGTCCATCTGGCGCAAGGCCCTACCATATGATTCCAAGTGACTATGGAAGGAGTTCATAATGTCTTCCTTGGGGTCAGAACCAATGAAGTGTTCTCGAGTAGTATCAGTTGGCACCCCCACAGACTGAGCTTCTTGGGTTACCACATTTGCTGCGTTGTGGGTTGTATTAGGATTCTTCTGACTTTGTACCTTACCCTGTTCTTTGTTCTTTACAGCCCACTTTGGTCTCCCATGGAGCTCCAAACATGTGTTATGTGTATGTCTGAACGATGACAGTGGGTGCAAAATAACTTATCCTTATCATTGGCTTTCCTGGAATCATTTTTCTTTCCCATGTTATTTCCATCCATTGTAGCTAATGCTACTTGTTGCTCCCCCTTATTTGTAACCATTACATTCCATCTACTTTCATCAAACTGAACAAGGGCATACACCTCTTGGACTGAAGGCAACTCTTCCTAAAATCTGAACTCTAAGGGGTTCATATATGGGGTTTAGTCCCAACAAGAAGGCAAAAACCCGCTACTGAGAAATCAACTTCTTATAGGATCTAGCATCATCTGCATGTTTCCATTCTATAGCCTGATAGTGGTCCAATTCCTTCCAAACTAAGGTAAGAGCTGAACAATAGGCTGATAAGTTGAAATTTCCCTATTTACAAGTTGAGGATTCAGCTTGTAACTGGTAGATCTTAACAAAGTGCCTTTGCTTAGAATAGGTGGTTTTGGCTTGTTCCCATATCTCATTTACAGTATCTTCCCACATAAAATTCTTTTTTACATCAAATTCTATGGCTGTAAGGAGCTAGGACATCACCATACTGTTTTCTTGGTCCCACCGATCATGTTCAGTAGTCACACTCTTGGGTTCTTTAACCCTTCCATTTATGTAACCAACTTTTGCCCTTGTTGTTACATAAAGTTTTACACCTTTGGCTCACTCCAAGTAGTTTAAGCCATTTAAAGGAATGATCGGCATAGGAAACATCATGCCTTCAGTCCCCATACCTATTGTACCATGGGTTGATGTAACCCCAGATGATGCAGAATCATTATTCACCATTTTCAGAGGTAGGTCTACAAGCCACAAACAAAAAATTGCATGTCTACAAGACCAGTCCTCACACCAGTACTACTAATAGTTACAATTAAAGCACAAAACTTCACACACTACTTCTAAAAACATGTACACACTACTGCAACACATAAACAGTCCAGGAAGAAGAAGAATACTATTGTACTTCACACTTCATACGCCAATTCTAGCACATACCTAGACAAAGGGGATCACACACCCCCCGTACAACACCTGTACAAAGGTGCAGAAAAAAAGTCGAAAGTAAAAAAAAGGATGTTTATGCCTTCACAGCATCAGTTGAAGGAGCCAGGCCTTCACAGCCTCAGCCAAAGGTAAAAAAAAAAAGAAGTTTAGGTCTTCACAGCATCAATCGATGGAGCCAAGCCTTCACAGCCTCAACCGAAGGTCAAAAAAAGAAGTTTAGGTCTTCACAACATCAGTTGATGGAGCCAAGCCTTCACAACCTCAGCCGAAGGTAAAAAAAAATGAAGTTTATGTCTTCACATTATCAGTCAGTGGAGCCAAGGAATCTTCACAACATCGACCTCTACCAAATAGGGTTACCTTGGTGCTGTGACCAAGGAAGAACCTAGAAGAAGTGCCAAGAGATATTTTTTATCAGTCCAATCGAGTATTTTTGTCTTCATAGTCCAAGAAAATAGGTGCTTGGGTTGAGTGAATACTTCTTAGCGAGAAAACCACATTTCCTATTGCCTAGAGTGTCGCTCTGATACCACGTAAACATACAAGAAAACAGGAACAAGAGAGAAGAGAGGAGAGGAGAAGAAGAAGAAGAAGAGAAAAGATGTGAAAGTCGAAATCTTAGAGCTGGCGGCTACAACTCTTTTATTTAAAATGTTTGATCTTATGACAAATATAAGAAATTGCAATTAGGCCCCTAGGGCTCACCCTAATACAAAAGAAAAGAACATGCTGACAGTAGTCTAAGCTGACAACATTGTAACAACATAAATAAAGAAAAAACTATTTAAATCTAACAACAGGTAGGTTCCAGGTTTTTCCATGGAACCGAACCAAATCAACCCATGTTCACCCCTACCCTAACCAAAATTCTATTCAACTCCATGCCTTAAATGGGTTTATTGGCTAGTTAGGTGATAAAGCTCTAGTGACAAAACATGGTAATTTTATCTTTGGGCATTTTATGGTAATCAACATTTGTTAGTGTATTAACCTAAATTTTCCAATAAACACTCCTTTGTTACTTAAGTAGAGCAAACACATGTAAATCCATGCTCAATGTAGGAGTGATCATTTCCATCCTATATTATGATATGAAATATAAATAATACATATTATATATGAACAATACACACACAAGATATTTAAATTTATAAGACCAGGATGTGGGTTAGGCTGCACTAGGCCAATACAATCCCCCTTATCATAGGTTTTAAAGCTCGATTAGGCCTAGTTGATCCAGCCCATGCCCTAGCTAGCTATATAGCTATGAAAAACAATTTGTTGGGGTTGCATCCCTCATTTAGGTCCAAATTTTGACATCCATTTTGATTGTAATAAATGTAATTTTGGGATTGTTCTCATCCTTGTTTTCTGGTATATAGTTATAAAAGCCACCAAATCAAGGGGTAATTATTAGAACAAACTCTACTTCTTTCATCATGAAACCCCAAACCTTGTATTATACAAGCACCAATCTAAATGGTCTACAAATTTTGGAATTATATGGGTAAAAAGGTAAACAAGACAATGTATAATGGCCATATTTTCAATTCCACAATTCATATTGGGTCTATATCAAACCTTGTATAACCCTAAGGGGGGGGGGGGCAATATTAAACAAACGTCAATGTATACTCAACTATTATCCATGAAAAAAAGGGTTTATTTGCCTATTTTCCTAACCAATAAAATGGAGGAAATTGGAATAAAAAATCTATAAGGTAACTCTAGGTTTTGGATACTCATGTTGAGCAAATAATTAATTCTAAGTTGTATTGCAAGATTGAATCCACTACATAGGCACAAACTATGGATGTACTGCAAATAGGGATTTATTGATTAATTAGTTCTTGATGCCCCCACCCATCTAAATTTACTTTGTAGCATTAACACTTGCTATTTAATAGGATTCCAATAAATTTATGAAATGGTATAGGAGAGACAAACTTATTATGGCTAACTAAGTTATATAATAGGATGATGACAGAAAAAAAAAATAAATAAAGAGTAGTATGGTGCCGATATTTAAGAACAAAGATTATATATAGGGATACAAAATTTTAGTAAGTATTGGGGAATTAAACTCATGAGCCACACTATGAAACTTTGGGGGAGAACAATTGAGTAAAAATTACAATATGAAACAAGTATATCAGAGAACCAATTTGGGTTTTCATTAGGGAGATCAACCATGGAATCTATCTTTATTTTGCGGTGATTGGTAGAACAAGTGGAAGGAAAAAAGAAAGATCTTTAAATGGTGTTCATTGATTTAAAGAATGGGAAAGTTTCTAAAGAGATAATATAGAGGGTCTTAGAAAAAAAAAGAGTTCTAAATAGGTATATAAACCTAATGAAGGATATGTATGGGGGGGGGGGGTGTAATAATCAATATCAAAACACCTATGAGAGAGACAATAGATTCTATGGTTACAATGGGTCTTATAGGTGTAAAACGAGCCGTGCTGCCCATGGGCTAGACACAATGTAGGTCAAACATGGCTCATATGTATATTTATGTATATATTAATAATATAAATATGTATGTAATATATATTTATATATTATTAATATATTAATGAATTAATATATTAAATCATGCTAACATGGCCCACTACAATGCAGGCGGCACAACAAAACCGTGTCGTGCTAGCCCGACACAACCCACATTACACCTATAATATTGGGTCTTCACCAAAGTTCATTGCAACAGTGCTTGGCTTTTATTTATTTGCACTAGTCATAAATAAATTAACTAAACATATTCAGGAGGGAAGGTCCCATGGTGAATGTTCTTAGTTGATGACATTATTACAATTGATGAAACTATTGAAGAATTAAATGCACAATTAACCTTATGGACAAATGCCCTATAAATAAGAGGTTTTAATAAGTATGACCAAAATAGAGTATATGATATATATAATTTGATAAAAATAGGAGTGCAAATTAAGGTATACTTGAGATTGGAGACCAAGAGATAACTAACTCAATTTGACCTTTACCTTGATTTGATAATTCATTACAAGTGAGAGATTGAGGAGAATGTTGCATATAGAATTAAATTAGGATCGGAAGAATAGAGGAGTACATTTAGAATTTTATGTGATAGCAAATACCCATTTAGATTAAAAGGAAAATTCCATAAAACAATAGTAAGGTTAGCTATGATATGTATGGAACCAAGTGTTGGACAATCAAGAAATATGTTAAGAAATGAGTGTGGGGAATGCATATGTTGGAATGGATAAGTAAAAACTAGAAATAATATGCTCATAAATGAAGTCATTCAAAAGAACCTAAGAATAACTTCAGTAGGTGATATAATGGGAGAAAGTAGACTAAAATGGTTTAATCAAACACATAAAAGACCATCAACAACACTTACAAGAAGAAGTGATCTATTATATGTGGAGGGGGCAAGACTATCTAAAGGAAGAGTATAAGGACATGGTTAAAATAGTAAGAAATGATTTAATTACCCATGACTTAACAATGGATATAACAAAATGACGAAATAGGATTTGTGTACTCGACCACATATAGTTGGAATAAGGCTTGTATGATGATGATGACAATAGCATTAAAACTTTCAAAACATATAAAAATCATAAAAATATTTGTACATGGTATAAATTAATTAATCTAATTTAATAAGACATAAAATGACATTCAACTTCATTTTCAACCATGAAAAGGTAGTTTTGAAATTTAGAAAAATTATACAAGTCACATGACATCAAATACAAGCAAATTGTAAATTGTAATGATGTACTAACTAGGAGTGTCAAAGGACAGGTTTTGGATTGGACTACGTCCAAATCAAAATCAATTTGAATGGACCAACAAAACATATTGAATTGGACCAGTCCAGACTTAATGGTCCAAAGTGTTTATTGGATTGGGTTGGGCCTAGTCCATTTGTAATTGGTTTATATTGGATTAGGTTTGGATTGGACCCAATCTAAATTAAAACAAATTTGAACAGTTTGAATAGTCTAAATATTAATTTGGATTAGTCCACAATGGCCCAAAATATTCATTAGATTGGATTAGACTAGTCCATTTATATTGGATTCATACAACACTGGATCAAATTAGACCAATATCGAATCCATTAATTAAAGCTAGGATTTTGTTAATTATTAGAAAAATCATGGGTACTTTAAAGAACTTTTTTAATAGTAAGATAATTATTAGTAGGATTTTGTTAAGCACATGTGTTGCATGTGAGAAGTTTTTCTTCATATTAATTACTTGAATTTTAGATATGTCATAGTTAAGATAGAAATTGAAAATTAACAAAAACAACAATATGATAAAAAATAAACTTAAATGCTTGTACCAAATTACAATTACTACTACTACTACTACTACTACTACTACTATTATTATTATTATTATTATTATTATTATTATTATTATTATTATTATTATTATTATTATTATTATTAGTATTAGTATTATATTTTGTGTTCCATTTATATCATAAATAAAAATAACTTTTATTTTAACAATTATTTTTATTTAATATGATGAATATATAACATTAGAAATGTTCTCCAATGTTTTTGACAAAATTCTGTACATTTTCATTTTTGGTATTCTATCTTTTTTTAAATATTTATTGTTTAATTATGACATCATGGGTTTCTTAGAAAAGTTGGATCATTGACCCACCATCTAGATAAGAAAATAGCTTTGCTCTCGGATTAGTTTTAAATTTGGAAAAATTATAGTCAAAACTGGCTATAAATTTAAAATTAGGCTCTATGTTAGTCTAGAAATCAACAAAACTCTAACAATGGACTCTACTTTTCAAATTATAAAAAACCCCTGCCATGTCATCAGAGTCTTATGTGGCTATTGCCAACATGGGACTCTTAATCCATGTTGGACACAACAAAAAACTTATATTGAAATTGCCCTTTAATGTTGGGTGATTGGAAAATAAGAAAATGGTTTTTACTTTCTCCCTCTCTCTCTCTCTCTCTCACTCTCTCTCTCTCTCTCTCTCCCCACTCTCTCTCACTCTCACAGTCGTCTCTCTCTACTCAACGACTATGTGATTTGAAAATAAAAAAAAATGGTTTTTTGGTTTCTGTATTTACGTTCGCTCTATCAATTTCTCTCATTCTTTCTCTACCTATCGTTCTCCCCCAATCTCTCATTCTTTTTCTCGGTCAATCTCTCATTCTCTCGTAATTTCTATCATTCTCCCTTAGTTTCTCTCACACTCCTTCTCTTGTTCTTTTCTTTTATTTTTTTACACACTTATATGGTATTAATTAGACTGTAGAAAAGAACATGAGACCAATTTGGTATAGTTCAAAAATCATTACACCAATTTGATAAAAGTTCACAAGAAACTTTTGGCAATGAAATTTACACCAACTTGATAAAAATTTATAACTAGATTGTACAAGTGGTTGGTTCCTTTAGTTATTTTATACGGTCTTATTAGTACTATAAAAGTTTGTAAGGAAAATAAAAAAAATGAGAGAGGTAGCAGGAGAAAGACTGAGGGAGAAGGAGATATTAACCGAGAGGGAGAGTGAAGAAGAAGAATAAGAGAGAGAGAGAGAGAGAGAGAAAATGAGAGAGAAATCGAGGTTTTGATTTGGCTACATACCAAAGCTGAGAGAGTGAGAGATCGAGAAATGACTGCGAGAGTGAGAGGGAAGGAAGGGAGTGAGAGAGAATTTGAAAACCTATTTTTGATATAGTCTTTTTTTTGTGTCCAAAATAGATTAAGAGTCCCATGTTGTCAACAATCACATAAGCCTCTGATGACATGGCAAGAGTTTTTATAATTTGAAATGTATAGCCGATTGTTAGAGTTTTGTTGTTTTTTAGACCAATCTACAATCTAATTTTAAAGGTATAACCGGCTTTGATTATAATTTTCCCTTTAAATTATATATTTCATTTACATTATATAAATAATTTTTACTTATCACACTTAATTTTTGTTTGTCTATGATATCATTTGACCCAAATCACTAACCCACCACTCAAAAAGAAAAATAGTTTGATTTCTAGGTTGGCATAAAATTTTGTATTACATTTCCATCATTGAAAATTTTTTTTCTTATGTATAATACTTATTTTTGTTCAATATAATGAAATGCATAATATTAGAGATGTACCCAATATTTTATTTTTTATAAATATATAACATTAGATATGTGCCTAAAATTATACTTCTTACATTTCATACTTATTTATTTTAAATTTTTTATTATTTAATTATGGAATTATTTATTAATCCATTTGACCCCAAATGATCGAATTGCTTGCCCACCACCGGGAGGGAAGAAAATGATTTTGTTTTCAAATTACTTTTCAAAATATTTATTTTTGTACTATTAAAATTAATATTGTGGGTTTAATTATAAGAATTTTATGATGAGAAAAATATATCTTAAATATAGGATTTAATGAGAGAGAATAGGAAGATATTTTTATTTCCAATTGGTTTTAAATTTTACATTCAATTTCCAACATTAATAAAAGTATTTCTTATTTATCATACTTATTATTGTTTAATATGTATGTTAAAAATGTTTCCAATTTTTTTATTTTATCTATTTTTTGAATTTTATTATTTAATTGTGGCAACATGGATTAACCCATTTGACCCAAAATGGTTTAATATGAAACCTCTATTTTTTCTAGGTAGATTTTAAAAGTATAAGCTTTTATGTTATTGCAATTATTAATTCGTTAAGTATGAATTTAATTAATAGAAATTAATGTTGAGAAGAAACAAAAATAACTTAAATATAAGATTCATTGAACATGAATGCAAGTTAATAAATTAAATATTGGATTTATTGAGATGGAATTGAATGTATTGAATATCATAAAATTGCCTCTTTTTAATTCATTTAATATGAATAACCGATTACTCTATTTGTCCTCACTTTTTATCAATAAATTTAATTGTAAAGGGGTAAATTATACCCTTAAAAAATTGCAGAAATATTCTTGAGGCCATTTATGCTTTTTAACATAGTACATATATATTTTGACAAAAGTGGCACATCCCATACACAAGACGGTCATTGAGTGTTAGATAGAGTGAAAGAGTACCTGAACTCTGGAGGCAAGCTTTTGGGTTAGCACAGAGATTACTGCTAGTACAGTACGTCAGACAAAATATAGCATCTTGGCTTCAACAAATTGTAGATGCATGCCAATAATAAGGTGAAGTGAACACACTTTGGATTCCTCTGACCATGTTAGTTATTAAGTGGAGTGGAAGGAAAGTGTGAATGACGTGAACACATGCGGCAGGGAGTCCAAAAAGCAAAGCAACCAAAGGAAACTTGTGGCAGGCGTTTGACTTAATTGGTACCATTCAAATCAGAAATGAATCAAGAATTTATTGTTTTTCGGACAAAGCTCTTAATTTAATTAATTAATCTTGTATTTCAGTCAGTAACCAAACTCTGTCCGGTACTGACCGACGATTACGGGCCAGCCTTGATACTTTTGTTTTCTCACATGGCCTGTTCTCTCCCGATATTATCGGTAAAGTTTGTTCGGTCTGATTAGGGCACAAGTCATTCTTATAAATTGGAAGCATTCATGGTAAAAATACAAAAGAAATGTATTCTTTAAAACTCATCCTGATTTTTTTTTTGTATTTTTCTTTATATGATCAAATTATCTTTGAATGATCAATTAACTTTATTAAATATTTTATAATAAAATTACTTTGGACTTCTGTGGGCCAAGTGTGCATCCGGGCTCTGGTTAGGGTTAATCTTGTTATGAAAAATATTTAAAAAGATTGATTGGCCATTCAGAGATAATTTGGTCACATAAAATACACAAGTATTTAGGTGGACAACTTCTATTAATAATCATTAATGGTGATTTAATGAAAATATAATAAAATGTGACAGGGTGGTCACGGAGGTTTTGAAAATTCATGATGAATTCAAGAAAAATACGAAAAAGTTATGATGAATTTTGGACAATACTTGTGTATTTTAAAAACCCTGTTTGGGAATTGGGAGTAATTATTTTTAACCATTTATCGGAAAAGTTATTAATTTAAGCCGGGACCACACTAATCAGCACTTATATGTATTTAGGGAATAAAGCTGAACAAGTGCTTGTGCATTTTAGCAAATATAAGCCCATTTTGAATGAACTAAAAAATTTGACTTTTTTAGTGCTTACTGCATTTCTGGTCGGTCTTGGCTTGCCATGTAATTTTCAAAATGCCTATGCTACCCCATTTAAAAGATGTGCTTCTTCACCAAATAGGCAAATATTTGCAAACACTTATTAGGATAATCACTTATTTATCTAATACGCACGACTACTCACGCCAATACATAAAAGTGTTTGTCTTTTGAAGATAATGCTTTGAATTAGGAGTGGTCATTGGTCAACCTTTAGGCTTTAGCAATCAGAAAGGAAAAAGAAAAAAAAAAGGGTTTCTATCACCTTGTTTTAATTGGGGGTGCTTAAAAATAGGTGTTTATTCAAAATAAATTCTTATTTGAGCCATTAAGCACTTATTGGTATTTGGAAAATAAGTGCTTATTTTAAAAATCAGAGCTTATTTTTAATCCCAAATTTCCAGTTTTTTTTTAAGTGCTTATACAATAAGCACTTATTCAATTTTTTTCTTCCAAAATTATTCATAGTTGAATTTTAAAATACCACTTATAAAATTATCTCTAGTTGAATTTTATAAAAGCACTTTTATAAAAGTACTTTTACAAAAGCACTTTTAAGAATGTACTTTCATGAAATCACTTTTACAAAAATATTATGAAAACATTTTATAAAAGTACTTCTATAAAAGTGCTTTTGTAAAAGTGCTTTTGTAAAAGTGCTTTCCTAAAAAAACTTTTATAAAAGTACTTTCATAAAAATAATTTAATAAAAGTGCTTTCAAAGGGTATATTTTAAAAATTTAAAAGAAAATGAAGGACAAAATAATCACAAATGCTTATTTAAGTACTTATTAGAGAAAAAGATTATCAAACACCCAATATAAAATAAGTGCTTATTTTAAAAAATAAGCACTGGAAAAAATTGGATGCCAAATGTAAATAAGTGCTTTTTCGAATAAGCACTTATTTTTAACTTAAGCACTCCCAAACATGGCCTAAGGCTTTTGGTTCTACTGTTCTTGCAAATAAATTAGATTCATCTCTTCTTACTCTCAAGGTCTGAATCTAGAAGAAGTGACGGACTAAAGCAAGCATAGAGATGTAAATCCAAGTGCCGGCTTGTATAAGGTGATCTCCATTCTGACAACCTATGATCAAGGTTCAAAGTATTGATTGGGAAAACATGTTTGGGAGAGGCTGAACATTCATTCTGGCTTAATTGCTTTCAAGTATTCTAGAGAGGCTATTCAAAAATGCTGAAACAGATAGCATTTCAATTTGGGTTTTCCAGGTTTTTCACCAAACATAACTTATGGACTGCTTATGTGGGATCCACCTTGAAATATCAGAGGCCACTGTACTATGGCCCACCCAAAGAGGCCCAAAATCCCATTTAGTCCTCAATCTACAATAGTTAGGCTTTACTTGAGGGTACTAACTTGCAATAGGTTGCAACCAGCTAGGTTAGGGCTGACCGGCTGGTTTTAAGGTTTTTCATTTTTACTTGATATTAAACTTCAGTTTAGAAATCAAGTATTTAATTAGCTCATTTAGGGGTGCCAATGTGCATGATTCTGTTATTAATTTGACTTTTTTTTTGTTTTAAAAGTAAAATCTGTTTTTTTTTTTTAAATTAAAATCTTACTTCTTGATAAACACCCCCTTAATTAAGAGTTCATTTCTTGATACACTGTTAAAATCTACCAGCATCAGAATATGGGTTTGAATTTTAGATTGACCATTTTGTGTAAAAAATACTAGAGGATAAGTCTATAACCAGGCTACTCTTATAAAGCCTTGGATAGATGAGACTTGAGATCAGATTTTCAGTCCTCACAAAATCAGGCTAACATCATTTTTACAGTCACTTGCAACTTTGTATTGGGAATATCTCCATACTTGTATAATTTTATTCATGGGACAATATTTTCAATGCATAACTGCAAGTGGATGTGAAGATAGTGTGAATACAATCTTGTGAGGACTGAATCCGAATTCTTGAGACTTCCATTGAAAAATGACCCTTTTTGTTTAGCTTGGTTGATCAGGTTCCATTGTTCGAATTAGCTTCAATTAGAACCCAAATATCTAATCATGCCAAATGGTCATATAAACAAGAAACTATTTGGTAATGGCTGAAGTGCATGACTTGTTGCTTTGTGAATTCTTTAATGGTTGAATGAAATGTTTAGGGTCTGTTTGGTTCGCAGACAGGACCAGAATTGGAATAGAAATCACCTATTCTTGACGCCTGTTTAGTTCAATTAGGAATCGAAATCGGATTCTGATTGTTGCTGTTTGGTTCATTAGGAATTGGAATCGGAACAACTGAAAATTTTCAAATTTGTATTAATTTATTTATTATTTTATTATTACTATTTTATGAATATATAATTATTGTTTTATTAGTACTTTGTTATTATTATTCTATTAATATTTAATAATTAACATCTTAGTATTCTGATTGTTTCTGTTTGGTTCATTAGGAGTTGGAATCGGAAACAACTGAAAATTTTCAATTTTGTATTAATCTATTTATTATTTTATTATTACTATTTTATGAATATATAATTATTGTTTTATTAGTACTTTGTTATTATTATTCTATTAATATTTAATAATTAACATCTTAGTATTTATCACTAATTTATGAAAATCCATTAATATATTATTATTTTATTATTACATTAATAATATTTTTATTGCTATATTTTATTAATAATTTATTATTTATTATTATTTTATTAATTTCTATTATTTCTATTTATTATTTTAATATTAATTTATTATTATTTAATAATTAGTATGTTAGTATTTTATTATTACTTTTATTATATTATCTTAATATTTTATTTCTACTTTATTATTATTATTTAATAATTAATATATTAGTATTTATCATTAACTTATGAATATTTTATTGATATATCATTATACTATTATTACTTTAATAATATTTATATATATTTTATTATTTTATTGTTAATATATTATTTTACTAATATTTTGTTAATATTTTATCATGAGTTCTCTACTTCTTGAAAGAATCTAGAATGGGAATCCCATTCCCCTAAGAATGTGAATCAAAATCTCATTCTTGCCAAACAAATGGAAGGAATTGGAATGGGCCATTCCAATTTTGATTCCAGGCACCTATTCCTGGAAATCAAACATACCTTTGGTTGATTACCTTACCCCAAAATATTCCATAACATGACCATCGTATGCATTAAGGCTTAGTTTGTTTGTGGTGCAAATCTTAATTGAATACAAATTTTGTACCTGGTTTAGTTTTGCATTTGTTTGTTTGCAATTATTAGGGGTATTCTTAGGTCGGCTGTGCTCGATTCTAGGCTATTTGGCCAACTGAACCAACGTGGTTGGGTTAGAGAGTTAGTCACTTAAAACCGATAAACTTGAGTTGTATCGGTTTGAGTCGATTTTCGATTTGGTCGGTTGATTCAAAATTTTAAATTTAAAAAATCAAATTTAGAAGTTAAATTTAAATTTAAAGAATTGTGTAATGATATTATTAAAAAGTAAATTTAAAATAAAATAAAAATTACAATATAAAATTGTTAAAATTGGAAATATAGAAAATTTCTCCTTCCTATATTAAAATTATAAATATTAATTTATATCTATGGTTGGGTTGATTCGATTATGAATGATCAAACCAAAACTGACCCAACCTCTCAAGTTAGCATAAAATTGAACTAAAACCAATCAAAATAATTAAAAAACCAACAAACTCGGGTCGGATTAAGTCGATTTGGTCAGTTTGGTAGATTTACAACCCTTGTAATTATGATTTGTACTTATGTTTAATATGAAATTTGTACTTTTTTTCTCATTTGCATTCATTGGCAATGCAAGTTTTGCATCTTAAAAACTGATGCAAAATTTGCACCACCTTGCCCTTAGTTCAATTCTCTCTCATTTATGTAAAGTGGGAACCACATAATCTTGCTTTCTACCTACCTCTAAAATAAGGTTTTAAAATAGTTATTGACCCAGACAGACCGCTTGGCCCAAAAACTGAACAAAATACCGATTTCGTTTCAACCCAAAATTATTATTCTCCCAAAAACTGTTAAATTGGTCAACACTCGTTGACCCAAAAAAATCAAACTGTCAACACGGGCAACAATTTTTGGGATCAACAATTTTTTTTTTTAAATGTTATGGGCAGATCCGTTTAAGATAGGACAATCAAATCGCTGACTTGGAACCCAGTGACCAAAGTAATTCTGGTTCTACGTTGATTTTTAAAACATTGCTTTGAAACAAATAGCCTTCCTACCTAAGGTGGGGAGTTGAGACTACACCGTTTTACTTTCTCTTTTACTTTTCACAAACAAATCAAACCAAATCAAATCTAAAGCAAAAGTAAATCACAATTGACTCTCTACCTATATGCACTCCCATGCATTTACACTAATGCAAATGAAATCTGCACTGAAAAAAAAAAAAAACTAAACCTAAAAGACAAAACAATATAAGCCATTCAATTCAGCCACTTCAGCTGTTATCAAGACTCCTAATTTTAAGACAAACTAAGTTTAACACGTTCATCTATAAAAGTATATAACTAGTGGAATGAGATATTCATCAGAAGTCACGGACAGTTGGGGAGAATTGGAAGTCCCAAAAAAGAGTATGAGTTACATGCAATTTCTACATTATGCCAGAAGGGTATGATACCTAGGAGTGTTCGAGGTCCAATTTTGTGCAGTTTGGAGAATATCTCAAACAAAGCCAGTAAATTATGGCTTGAGACTAAACCAAATTGTTTAAGCATGGAAATCAAAAAAAAAAAAAAATGTTTTATTTCTATTTGGTGTGGTTTCTAATACGGTTTGGGGACTTTGGGTCTTTCTATGATTTACTTGGATTGGTATAGAACAAAAAAATTAATTAACTAAACATGAATAACATAGATACCAATACCATTAGGAGAAATTTGAATTCAATTCATTAATTAATAGATCACACTTTTTTTCTTTTTTCATATTTAATTTGACCCAAAAAAGTATGTAAATCTGTAACACATAACATATGAAACTATGAACTAACAAAGAACAATGGAACATATGTTATATGTAAAATTTTTAATAATTTTGAAACAACCAAAGAACATTCAGTAAATAATTTTGAAACAATGGAACATATGTTAATAATTTAAATATATACAATTTATAACAACAACCAAAGAACATAGGAACAATGTAAAAAAACCAATTAAATAAATTCAGTAAAAAATCAGAACATTCATAAAAACATTAACTAAAACTCATTATTTTTTTATAAAACAAATTCTTTTATTAAATATTTATTTACTTATAAAAACATTCGGTCAGTATCTTGGTTTTATTATATATATTGAATGATATTAATTTATATAATTATATATAATTATATTATATTAATACAGTTTATAGTTTGGTTTGATTTATAAATTTCAATAAACCAAACCGAAAACTTAAACTCTGCATTTTTCAAAACTATGAAACCAAACCATGAACACCCCTAATGATACCAAAAGAACTTTGACCAATGAGAACCACCCAATTAATTTTTTTATGAATACCTCGGTTACCACTTTTGTAATTTCGGTTGATTGGTTATCAAATTTTTAGGTATCATGCCTTTTCAGTATCATGGTCGAACTGGTTATAATAACAACCTTGCTGTGTTTTTGGTAGTTTTCATTTTCAGCATTCTGATATTCATTCTTGTCTCTGTTCACATCCATTCACTTGTATGTGATCCAAGAGGGAGAAAAGAATCAATTGAATTGCTGTTAATTGTTTTTTCTTTTAACTCTTATGTCATTGCATACTATACATTTATTGGTTAATCCATTTTGGTCCTCTATTGATAAAATATCAAAGGAAGTGTTTAGAATAGCCAATTCAGCATGGAAGCATAGAGGTTCTAACAATTTGCATTGTCAGACTATTTGCCTGACCTGATCTCTATGATCTTCAAGTTCAAGATATGCTCACAAAAGTGTAACAAATCTTTACTCTCTGGGGATTAGTTTGCAAGTAGGGTCCCTGATGGATGGTCTGGGTTAGCTGCATGATTCCTTCATCTGGCAGATACGGATGACAAGAGGCCTGATTGGCCACCATTTTCCATGATGAAGTGAACATAGTTACAGCAATGACTAAATTCATTCTTTATGAGATTTCAGTAAGACTAACTTAGTAACATCAAACCCAGAGAATATTTCACTATAGCCACACATACCAAACTCCTGTCAACATTCCTTAAAGTAAGATGATGAAGGGTGCAGCCTAGCGACTAAGGTACATGTGGATGCAATCAGCCAGTAGGATGACAACTCAGTAAAGGAGCTTTGTCAGCAATTTGGAATCTTGGGAGCTTGGGAGTTTGAGCACCTTGGCATAAAGTCATCTCGGCATAAAGGCACCTCGGCACCCAATTTAGTTCGGGCAAAAAAATCAAAGTGCCAGTTCAGGGCCAAAGATCCAAAGCGCCACATAATTGACTCCAGAAGCTTCCCCAACGGACTCCAAATTTCCCGGGATCACGACATTTAATAACAGGGCTCATCCTCACTCCGCTCGAATCGGAGGAAAGTGATAAACCTTATCAACTGGCGCATTGCTCTCCTTCGGAAAAGGAACGGATCTTATCTATGCAGCCCGGAGATCCCAAAGCCTTTTTGTAAAATTCACGACTACTCAATTATATAAGGGCATCAATCCTCAAGGTTAAGGTACGCACGATTACTTGCACCCAAACTCTCTAGCATTCATACTTAGCTCGCAAACACACAAAATACTGACTTAAGCATCGGAGCGACCTCACCAAGTCTTTCACCCCGGTCCTTCTGAGCACTATTTTGCAAATTGATCCAGCTCGCCACGCAAGTACGTCCAAACAATTCTCCAGCTAGGAATACCACGTGGCATATTTACTACATGTTTCTTTCTTGTTTTTCTTTATTCTTGAACCTTTGTAAGGTTTGTATCTATTTAAACTAGAGAAATGAAAATGCTCATGATATTCTGTATTTTAGAAATTGGTTGGGCACTATTACACTTAAGGCAAATTGCCAAAGTAGAGCTTGGTGTTTATCGGACCCTTGGCCTGGATACTTGTTCCTCTCCTTTCTCATTCCCTTCTTCATTTACCTCTTCCACACACTCCTCCAGTGCCCTTTAGATTGCCGATGCTGCCTTTTATTGTGCAACAATAGCCAAGATCTTTAGCGTTCGCCATTTCTAAGAGATCACACCGATTGCAAGCACCTCGATCGAGTGAGATATAGATACTACTAGTGTATGCATATGCACATTTTGTAGTATGGGTGGTCCATGTTTGGGGTGGAAGAAAGAGCCAACAAATGCAGCTGCTGTGGTGGCAGTAGACATGTGTCTGGTGGTGGTGGTGGTGGTTTCTTCCATTGAAGTGAAGGTGGTTTCAACATGAGGGAAGTGAATTAAGGCGATATGAGAGAGATAAGGTTTGATTTTGCATGGAGCAAAGAATGTACTACTATTAAAAGTGTGAATGGGAGTGTAGAAGATTAATTTGATTGAAATATCCCCAATCATTTGAATTTGATTCATCTTTAATTGTGAGGACAAAAATATAATTTGAACAACCATTTTTCTCATTCAAATCTGTCTCATGAGATCTTATATTTAAGGTATGAAATCACATTAACATTCATTGAATCATATTCTTGACTAAAATATCCTTAATTTTGAATTTGGTTTCTCCCTTATTATGAGTGCAAAAAATGTAATTTGAACTGCAACAAAGAATAAGTGTAACAAAGAATAATTATTTTTATTGATGATAGAAATAAAATACAAAGAATAATTAACCATATTAAAGAGAATAATTATTTTTATTGATGATAGAAATAAAACACAAAAGGGTCCGCTTGGTTTGCAGGAATAGGGGTCTGGAATCGGAACCGGAATGGGCTATTCCGATTCCAACTGTTTGGTTAGGCGGAATCGGAATCCCATTCCCATTCATGCTAGAATTGCATTCAGTAATTTGAACTGTAATTTTGAATTTGGTTTCATTCAATCCTATATTAATTAACCATATTAAAGAGAAATAAGTGTAACAAAGAATAATTATTTGAGCTTGATGATAGAAATAAAATACAAAAGGGTCCGCTTGGTTTGCAGGAATAGGGGTCTGGAATCAGAACCAGAATGAGCTGTTCCGATTCCAACTGTTTGGTTAGGCGGAATCGGAATCCCATTCCCATTCCTACTGGAATGACATTCCCCAATTTGAGGGAATGGCCATTCCCTGCCCCTCCCTTGGGAATGAAATCCCATTCCTATTGATTTTAATTCCCATTCCATTCCTGTCTAAACCAATCAGACTATGGGAATGGACCGTTACGATTCCGATTCCGATTCCGACTATGAACCAAACGGACCCTTAAAACAATAAAAAAATGGAGTTGTTTTTTTGTTTGGTGGCAAGTTAACAATTCAAAATTTTGGATCAAAATGTGTCTACCCTTGATATCATAATTAAATAACAACAACAATAACAACAACAACAATTAAAAGGTGAAATCACACAAAGTATAAAAATACCAAAAAATTGTAAAAAATATTTCAGCACATCTAATATTGTATATTCATTATATTAAACAAAAATAAGTGTGATAAATAAGAATAAATTTTATAGATATAAAATGTAAAAAAATTTTCAAACATATTATGTACTGTTGTCATCATTGTCATTATAAAAAAATTGTCATATGCAAAACATATACCCACTCACTATATTTATAAGATGCATGGTATGAGCTTTTCTTTGTTGTATGTTTTTCCTCAAATGAATGGATTATGGGCATATTGGGTCACTCTGAATCTCCTACCAACAAATTCTTCTCACCTCCCTACTCACAAGACATTGATGCGGTCATATGTTAGCAACATCTCCCAAGTAGGGTTGTTCACGATTAATCGAATCATAGGCCTATTTTTGAAATCGAACTGGAGTTATTGATTTTTGGAAAATTGGTAACTGAAACCGAACCAAAGCCGATCAGTTAACCGGTTGACCAGTTCGATTAACCATTGGTTCGATTCATCGGGTTTTCAATTTTTTTATATTTATAATATATATTATAAAAAATATGTAAATATATAATAAAAAACTAGAAATATATATAATATTATATTTTAAATAATAAATAATATATTATATATTATAGATATATATTTATATATAATGCATAGTTATTAATTTATAATATATAAAAATATATATAATATACATAAATATATATAAAATATATAGAAATATATCGGTCGATTCAATTAACCATCAATTTTCTATATTAATTAACCGAAACCGAATCAATACCTTTGGCTTTTTAAAAATATCGAACCAACCAATTCAATTAACCGAATTTTCGATTCGATTTTTTTGGTTTTTAAGATCACTCCTACTCCCAAGGTGACAAGGGAGATATTCCGAATGTGTAGTGTGTAGTTGTAGCCTTGTAGTGTGGGTAGGGTTTTTGGGTCTTGGTCCAAGGTTCCAACTTGAGGCCTTTGATACATGTTCCTGTGGGACTCATGTTGGAATCCACCTAATAGAATAAACCGTCTAATTAAAATCCCAACGGCTAGAAAGTGATGCACTGTTAGGTGCGCTACTCTTCCATTAATTCGAGATGAGATGGATGATATAGGGTCAGGGTCAGGTCAACTTTAGTCCGGGTCGGGCTCGATATACTTTCCTTTAGTCGGGTCGGTCATTTCATCTGTCGTCACTTCGGTTCGGGTTTGGTTTGGTCCATGGACGTATCCGAACGACCCTTTGATATCCCTATTCGCCCTATTCGCCTATTCGGTTGTTCTCTATTTCTGCTCCCCGAGACCCGACTCTCCTAGTCGCATCAAGAAACTAATGGAGTATGTTCTTGTCTCGCTTCGGTCCACGACTCGAGCACGCCGGGATATTGTTTTCCCGGCTCACCGGAAGCAGCTTTCCGTTAGACCGGTTGTCACTCCGGCGAAACCATGCTGTAGGAACATTATGGGATCCAAAGCCTCTTAACGCCAAGATAACGTACCATATGAGAAATGGTTTCGTTGAAGAAGCTCAGAAGATCTTCGACCAAATGTCCCACAGAAGTACCGTCACGTGGAATTCCATGATCCGAGGGTACTTCGAGAACGGAAAGTTTGACCTGGCCGTCCAATTATTTGACGAAATGCCCAAGCGTGACCTCTTCACTTATAACACTATGATTGCGGGATTGATGCAATATGGTGACACCGAAGGTGCAGAGCAAATTTTTGCCCAGATGCCATGTCGAGATGTTGTTACTTGGAATTCCATGATAGCAGGTTACGCCCGAAATTCTTTGGTAAAGGAGGCCCTTCTGTTGTTCAATCAAATGCCGTCTCGAAATGTGATTTCATGGAACCTGGTGATGACGGGGCTTGTGAATCTTGGATCAATTGAGCTAGCGGAAGAGCTGTTTAGGGAGATGCCAACGCGAGATGTGGCGTCATGGACAATCATGATATCTGGGGTTGCAAGTGCAGGTCGGATTGTCGAGGCCCGTGGACTGTTTGAAGAGATGCCAGTAAAGGATATTCGAGCATGGAATACAATGATCGTTGGATACATACAAAATGGCAATACTGAAGTTGCTGAAGGGTTGTTTTGGAAAATGCCAGAGCGGGATATGGATTCTTGGAATGAACTGATAAATGGGTTGTTGGGCAGTGAACGGATAAATGACGCCCTGAGAATTTTTACCAAGATGCCTTTTAAGGGCCCAAGACTGTGGAATTCAATCATGTTGGGATTGATTAAAAGTGGACTTGTTGAAGAAGCTCATGCATTTTCTGAGAAAAACCCATTTAATGATATCATCTCATGGACAAACTTGATTGTTGGGTATTTTGAACTAGGAGATGTTGGCACTGCAATCAAGCTTTTTGAGTTGATGCCTAGTAAGGATGAAGCTGTATGGAATGCTACAATCTTTGGATTGGGAGAAAATGATCATGGTGAGGAAGGGCTGAAATATTTTATTAAAATGAAAGAGAGAGGTCCACCCCCTGATGAAGCTACCTTTACTAGTGTTCTGACCATCAGTTCAGACTTGCCGTCCTTGGATTTTGGAAAACAATCTCATACACAAATAATCAAAATGGGCTTTGATTGTTTTGTTGCAGTTTCCAATGCAATAGTTACCATGTATGCAAGATGTGGGAGTCTGCATTATGCTTTGCTGGAATTTTCTCACATGCAAAATCGTGATACCATTTCTTGGAATGCCATAATCTGTGGGTTTGCACACCATGGATATGGTATGCAAGCCCTTGAGATGTTCAAGAAGATGCTGCTAATGAATGTAAAACCTGATCAGATAACTTTTGTTGGGGTTCTATCAGCTTGTAGCCATGCAGGTTTGATAGATGAAGGTTGGCACTTTTTTCACTTCATGAGATACAAGTGTTTTCTTCAGCCAACATTTGAGCATTATACTTGTATGGTTGATTTGCTAGGGAGATCTGGACTCATAGATGAGGCCATGAGTTTTGTTGGTCAAATGAAAGCAGAAGGAATTGAAGTTAGTGCAAGCGTTTGGGGAGCTCTACTTGGAGCCTGTAGAATCCATGGGAATATTGAAATAGGTGAGATGGTTGGAGAGAAAATTTTAGAAATAGAGCCTTACAATGCTGGTGTATATATGATTTTGGCAGAAATGTATCTGATTAATCGAAGGAAAGAAGATGCAGAGAGGATATGGGTTAGGATGAAGGAGAGGGGCTTGAAGAAGCAGCCTGGGTGTAGTTGGATTGAAGTGAACAACACTGTGCATGTATTTCTTGCAGGAGATTGTTCACATCCTGAGTTTCATAGTGTCTGTTGTGTTCTAAACTTCCTGAACATGGTGATTGAGATTGAACTTGTATGAACTAATACTCTTCTGTTCCAGACAATATAGGTTTTACCTAGTGGATATGGTAGGGGATAAACATATCCCCTCCAGCTGTTTTAGTAGTCATGTGCGCTTCATCCAAATTGTAAAATGAGTGAGCTCTTATTTCTTTTTCAGGCAGAGAATGAGATTCTTTTATAGATTTTTTTTTTGATGTTTTACTTTTGACCTAGGAATGTTGTGTTACTTTTGACAATATCACAGAAATATGACTTCATCTATCTTGCAGACAAGGAGAATCAGCCCAAAAAATAAAGAAAAAGAAAAGGTAGAAGCAGAAACAAGTATATTCTGTAACTTGAACACATAAATAATAATGCAACAGGTAACTAATCTATATAAGATTTTATATTTATGCACTCCAATTTACAAAATGTGGTGCTGCAGTTAGCAGTGGTTGATACTTGAGAGAAATAGTTGGGCATGGAATTTGTTGGACTGAATTGATTCTTCACTTTAGAATAGTTCATCATTTTGAACTGGTAAATAGATTCTTATCTTGTAGAGAAGCTAGGGATAGTCAGCCAAGGCTAATTTTATAAATGTTTTCATGACACAGTGTCAATGGTCAGGTTATCTTGTATCAAATTCAAATTCAAATCGTCCTCTCTGCAACCAAGATTTGCTTTCTTATCAAAGGCAAAAGCTCTCTGTATTCTAGATTGGGATGGAATTGCAATATACTTTTCCTATGCATTTCAGGGAGAAGCATCAGTTTATTCACACAAGCCCCAACTCCAAAATGTCCAAATGAGTTCCTATGATAATACTGGCAGAGCCACTTCATACTTAATATAAAATAATTTAAAGAAAAAGCATAGCTCAAAATCAAAAGTGTTGCCTTGTTTTATCTCCACCCGCTGGGCGCTGGCTTCTCTCAGCGTATAATAATCTCAGATATGTCATTTATCTCCTCCTAATAGGAAACAATTTTTGGATAAGAGCCAATTAAATAGGAACTCATTAATCTTTCTGATCAATTTGAGGATGAAATGAGATCCAAGAAGAAAATAGAGAGGAGAGAGAGAGAGAGATGCTGTGTGTAGGGTAGGGTTTGCAGGTTGTGTATGGTGACGATATTGATCAGGGTTAATTCGGGCTTGAACTGTTCAAGCATGGATTTCAGAATTTGAAGAATACATTGCAGGATGATTTGAATCATCTTGAAGGATTTGGAACTGAAGGGGTCATGGATGGTAGCACATTTTGTTCCTTAGGACCTTCTTTGGGTTATGGGACTCGTCCCATTCCTCTTCAGGGTCTGAGTATGTGTAAAAACTGTAGCAGATTGTAAGTTGCATCATAGACGATCCTTTTTTTTTTTGTTTGCTTTGAACTTGAACTTCAAATTGTGCTAAGAAAATATATGCTTTGCTGAATTGCTTTTTTTTTGCTTCATATTGATCTTTTATATTTTGCTACCTTATCGTTTGCATTCTCAAGTTTTTTTTTTCTTTTTTTTTTTTCAAACTTTTTCTCCAGAAGCAGACGTGGTTTGTTAGCTTTCTTGTTTACGTTGATGCCATTTTGCATGGATAACCTTCTAAATACCTCCTGACGCTGCTCTACCGGTAACCATGTCAACAATTTTCCATCCTGTCTTCCTCAATGCCACCTCTGAATGCCCAATCTGTCCCATCTTAGTGACAAGTCCAGATTTTCTCCTCTATTTATTTCCAATACAGGGTAGGATGTTGTTGTGAGGTCGGTGTGAGGCACCCTTTGTGAGGAGCAAATCACAATTCCTTAGTGACCACCCATTCATGGTCAAGGAGAATTACCTGTGCCTGGATTTGCTCCTCACAGAGCATGCCTCACACTAACCACACAGCCACATCCCACTGCATTGGGAACATCTCCCATGAATAATAAATTCAAGTATACAAGAAGTTCCCGACGTGTAGCTAGAACATGCTGTGAGATCAGTGCGAGGCAAGCTCTATGAGGAGCAGGCACGGACTCCTAATTTGAACCCCCATCCTCATCGTACTCCCCTACGTAAGTAGTAGGCAGTCAGGAAGTGATTTCAGCGATTTGGTGTTCCCTTCACACCCAACTCCCTGGAACGGTATTTGCAAGAATCAGCTTCAGTTAATGAATTGATATATATGCATTGGTTCTAAGGTTGCAACTTGGGCCGAGTTGGTCCAAACCCAACCCGAAAAAGTTGGGTTGGGTTGGGTCAGGTTGATGTTTGGGTTAGGGTTAGGGTTGAAATTCATGAACCCGACTTTACTTCGGGTTGGGTTAGGGTTTAGGGGTGAGCATTCGGTTTTTTCGGTTCAAAACCAAACCGAAAAGACCAAAATTTTAAAAACCGATTTAACAATATGATAAGCCAAACCGAAACCGAAATATGTGAAAACCGAATAAATCAAACCAATTTTTTTTTTCTGTTATTTAGGATATTTCAGTTAAAACCGAAATTATTTAAATTGAGTCTCATTTCACCAAGATAAAAAAAAATGTATACCAGTCATGTGGTTACTCGTTAAGTCAAGCCTTCTGTCAATATGTGTTTTATCCAAAACAGAGAAGAAGAAGAAGAAATTGGAGATGAACGAAGGAAGATGCAAGAGGACCGAAGCTTGGAGGAAGATGCAGCAGTAGCCATGGCACTCGACAATGATGGAAAGCTTTCTATCAGTCCGTGTTCTATCAAAAATAGAGAAGAAGAAGAAGGGAGTACCTATCCAACTGATGTTTGATTGTGAAGACACGTTGACTTAAACACTTTCTGATGGTACTGTATGAAAGAAGCTGAGATAGAGGTAATCTCTTTTGTAGCAAAATAATTGAAGATGGCTGGACTTGTGAGGCAGGGCAGCCACTAACCAGTTAACAACAGTACTCTGACACGCTGCAATGACAGTGCTGATCCGGTGAAGTAGAGTAGAATTCAAAACTGAGAGGTAGGCAAATGCAAGTGGGAGTCTCTGCTTTTTGACCTATTGGGTAGTGGGTTCAGACATTCAGCTGCTATTTTAATGTTTTTTTTTCACTCTTTTACGTTAGTCTCTGCTTTTTGACCAACTGGATAGTGGGTTCAGGTGCTATTTTAATGTTTTATTTCACTCTTTTACATTTTTCTTATTTCAGAAACTAGCAAGCGCCATTTTACTTGTTTTTCACTCTTTTATTCTTTATAAATTATAAAATAAATAATATTAAAAATATATAATTATAATTGTAAATCGGTTTTTTTGGTTAACCGATTTATAAAGTATGATAACCAAAACCGAAACCTGAAATACAAAAAAAGCCGAACAACAAAACCGAAACCGATTAGACTGAACCAATTAAACCAAAACAAAAATTGTGGTTCGATTTTTCGGTTTTGACCGAATTGTGCTCACCCCTAATGACCACTTAGCCAACCCGAACCCGACTCTATAGTACATGTCATATATAAATATATGCTATATATAATATATAACATACATTGATTTGTTTAGATGCATGATATTTGTATAACCCCCACCACATAGTATTATGTATTTCTTTTAAGATAATCACTTCACTTAATCCTAATCACCAAGACTAAAACCTTAATAACATTATTTTATGTTTTTTTTTGAAAATTTTATTCATTTCCTCTATTATTTGCCACCCAAGAAAAATCTATCATAAGCCATAACACATAATAAACTACAGTCATTTCTAACACTTGTTTTTCTTAATTTTGTACCAAAAGAACAAAAAAAAATACGTTAACAAACAAATACTAATGAAACATATAGCATTAATATATGTAGTGAAAGTTAAGATCTGAAATCAAGAAATTCTATGAGGTTTTAAGGGATGGGAAGAAGGTTGAGTTGGGCCCCAACCCAACCCGAAATTGACTTTAGGTTAGGTTGGGTTGGATTAGGGTTGAAGGAATTTAGTTAAGGTTAAGATTAGGGTTGGGTTGGTCGGGTTGGATTAGGGTTAGGGTTGGGGTTTAGAACTTAGAATTGGGCTGGATTGGCCTCAACCTGACCTAACCCGGGCCCGACTTGCAGTATTGGTTTCCACTTCACAACCGCTATAAATAATCTGAGTGAGAATTTCATATGCCCAGCCAAAACCCAAAATTTTTTTCTTTCACAAACGGGGCATATATCTGATAATACAGGGTTAGGATCGTTGAGAAGACATACAAACTACTAACATATGTGGATACATGATGGATTGATGGGGAATAAAACAGTGCTGTTGACATGAAAACATTCCCACGTGAATGATAAATCTACTAATGTACAAACAACCTTAAATGCATTCAGGAAATAGAATTACAGACAACACATTAGACATCTAAAATACAATTCCATTACAATGCAATTCTCGGGTTAGTTGAAACACCAGTTCCTTCTTTCACACCTTTGCTACAATTAGGAATTAGCCAACCCAAATCCAAGTTCCAAAACCCAGGGTACACCTGAATGACCTCATTTTTTTTCCTGATTTTTGTAAGAATCTAATTTACAGATGGTAGCAAAATTGGCAAGGATAAGCTCACACGCTTCAATAGTAACTTCCGTAGTAGGCCTGTTGGACTGGAGCCTGTTGCTGAGCTGGAGTAAAAGCTGCCGTCGTGGCTGGTTGGACATAGCTTTGCTGTGGGAAAGTCTGCTGGGAAAACATGCATATTATTATTTATTTGTTCTTTAGACTGTGTTTGGTTTCAGTGCAAATTTATTTGCACTAGCACAAATGCATGGGAGTGCAAATGTAAAAAATGCAAATTGTTGTCTAATTTTGTTTTGGATTTTACTTTGTCTGCTTCATGTCTTAATTTACTTTATTTGTACTGCAATCAAACAAAATAAGCTAAAATTTGAAGCAAAAATAGGTCAGAATTTACAGTCATGGTTTTGCATCAGTGCAATTTTATTTGCATTGCAACCAAACACAGCAATAAATACACAAACATACATGAAAACACTTGTAGAAATGTGCAAACACAGACCAAAAAATGCCCTTCCAAATGACTCAATTAGAGTATGCATCTGGCGCTGCAACCACGGTCACACACGGACTTTCACCAAAGTAAGCTATTGAAGATTCAAGGTTTTAATTTCAAAAAATAAACTAGTAATAGAAAAGGGTTTTCATGGGACTCAAAGCCTCAAACATGCTTCGCCAATAATGGATATGTGCTGGAAATATGGAGCCTCTTGGGGCAGGGTTGTGACATGGAAAATTCCTCATAGTCTAATCTTACCAGGCAACATGTGGATGTTTTTGACTCCCTAAACCAGGCCTATGTAGGCAATATATGGGCAATAGGAAAACCACAAGCATAGAGAATGTTGTCATGCTATATGATTTTTCTTTTTTAGGAAGACAAGTATTGTATTGCTGAAGAGGGGAAAAATCCCTAGTGAATACAGCTCCTCCAAGAAAAAGGGCAGAGAGTGTAAACCAGTGTTTTCGAACCGTCATTGACCCAAAAGGACAGACCGTTCGGCCTAGAAACTGTCCAGGCAACCGGTTCCGTTTCACCCTTAACATGGTCTGAGAACCACTAAATCGGGCAGTCAAACTGTTGACCCATTCAACCCAGACAGCAGAGAGCAATGTTACCTGCCGTTGACCCGGACGGTCAAACCATTTGAACCGTTACCCAGACAGAATTCCGGGTTCAGTTCAGTCAAGAACCGTCAGGTGGTCAAAAACCATAGACTTGGTCAAGAACCATTCGACCCAGCCAGTTCAACTGTTGACCCGGTGACCAGGTCACAGGTTGCATACTCAATGCATGCAAACTTTCGGAGGCGATAACTTTGCACTCCGATGTCCATTTTTTTTACTTTGGGTAACTTTTCAATATCTGTCCCAAATTGCATTTTTTGCAAAAAAACCCTTTTTTGACCTCAATTGCAATTTTTAATATTTTTATAAATAAAAAAAATTAAAAAAATGAATTTAAAAACATAAATTAAATATAAAATAATACATATATAACATATCTAAAACATATTTATACATTATCTATTGTTAAAATATGTATTTGTACACACACACACACACATATATATATATATATACTTAATGCATACATGTGCTGACACGGCATGGTCTGAACTGTTCAACCCAGTCAGTCAAACCGGTGACCTGCAAACCGGAGGCAAAAATGGTTCGCCCTCCAGGTCGGTTTTTAAAACATTTGCAGAGAGCGACTGAAGAGAAAACAAGATTGTAGAGGTTGGAGAAAAATCAGATCTCAGTTCTCGGATCTGAGATCTGCATTTCTGTTGTCGCTGTCTCCATCACCATTGTCATCGCTGGTGTTCTTTCTTTCTTTCTCAGCTGACAACCACATACTCATAGTCTCTCTTACTCATAAAAGACTTTGAGTAACAAACAATATTTGGCCTCATAATCCAAACCACCTGAACCATTCGACCCAGAAACCGGTGGCCACAGCAGTTCCGTTTCCAGGTCGGTTTTTTAAAACCTTGGTGTAAACTATTCACATCATTTACAAAAACGATACGACAACAAGAGATCAGCCGAAAATGAGAATGCCAATGATTTGGTTCCAATGGTTACATAATTGATGAAAAGAAGATCCCAAATTCCTCTTCAGAGTGACCCATTAATAGTCTTTCAATTACCAACCACAGCTTCCACTGGAGATGCTGAGCCTCTGAAAATACAACTGTTCCTCTCCCACCCAGAAAATGAAAAGAGGAAAAGATGGTCCTAGTTGCTGAAATCCTCTTCAGGCCAGACGGAAAACAGAGTACAGATGTTGAGTATGGGCAGTGGAGTAGATGGCTGACTGATTCCCAACCATTCTCACATGAAGAGTATCACAATCACCATGCCACTAATCATAAGATTGTCTATAGTTTGGATCTTGTTTAAGATCACAGCCTATGAAAAAGTACAACTTTAGAAAGCACCCCTAACTTCCAAATCCACTTCCAAGGGTCATCATCTGAACCTTGAGCTGCCAACAAGAGGGAGTAGGATTTAACAGAGAAAGACCCACCATTACTCCCTCTCCAGATTCTGCAATCGGGTACACCGGGGAGGGGGGGGGATGGAATAGATTCTTACCAACAAAGAACATAGTTCCTCCGCTTCCCAGGCCTGAATATTTGACATCAGGCTAGGAGTCGACACCACATGATCTTCAATGATTCCATAACAGCTCCACACTGAGACTTTTTTTTTTTTTTTTTATCAATACACACCGAGATTTCTTTGTCTCTTGCCAACTCAAAAATGTGAAGGCCACACCAAATATCCTTCCAGAAGCAGATTCTCTCACCACTTCCCACTTTTAAGGAAATCCACTGTGAGGAGTCCAATTGCTTCATGATGTCCTTTCAACAGCTAGACACATAAGATTGTAAAATGGAATTTGTAATCCAATCCAACACATCCACCCAATACTTGAATTAAGCTCATCAACAAAGTTTGTCTCCAAATACCAAACCGCCAAATACACTAGCCTAAGAGGGCAGTATTCATAGATTTAAATGAGTGCAAACCAATTCCCCCTTTCAATTTGGGAAGACAGACCTGATCCCAAGCCACCATATGACGCTCTTTTGGTCCTCTGCCCCTTCTCATAAGAAATCACGCCTTAGTTTCTCAAGCTGATGGATGATCTCCAATGGATGGTGAAAAAGAGAGAGAATATATTCATAAATTTTATAGGAAAATAGAGCACTCTGTATCAAACTTACCTTGCCACGTTTTGATAACAAAACACTTTTCCTTTCAGCCATCTTCTTACTCGTACATTCGATAACAGGAGCACCAATCTCTTTGGACTTATAATTAGTACCCAGTGGCAGCCCCAAGTACTTTGTTGGGAGTGAGTCTACTCTGCATCCCACTGACATCGCCATGCTATATATACCAATACATTATATATTACTCTACAAAAAAATTAAAAAAAAGCAATACATTATATGATCAGTACTGACCTTCAAAACAGTTAAGCTTATTACATCCCCTCAGCCTGTGATAGGTTACTGCCTACCTCAGGGTTCCTTCGAGGGTAACTGACCTCCAGAGAGAGAGAGAGAGAGCTCTGTATTCTTATTCTCGATTGATAGAAGGCACAGCTTATTCTCGATGGATGGGCTTGGGCCTAGAGCTGCTCTGGTGCTGGGCAGGGGTTCCTCTTCTGTGTATACACCATCGTGATTGGTGGTCGTGGTCCAATGGTATAGCGGGCTTTGCTTGGGCCAGCCTCTGGGTTCTCACCATCTCCTCCCTCCTTCAGATTGACCTTGGCCTCAAGGTCAAGATCTGGGAACTGGATTTGCAACTCCGAGTAAGGTTCCCAAATGGCAGTCTGTTCTAGGTAGTCCCTCCCACTCAACTAGAGCCTCCTGGATGACCTGCTTCCCTTTCTTAACCCACCTGAAGTCCGTAATGGTCTTGGGTTCAGTAACTAGGCCTCCGTCATCAGTGAATGTGGGCAATGTTGGGCTGATGATGGCCTGGGGGCTGGTGCACTTCTTGAGCAAGGATACATGGAAGACTGGGTAAATGCAGGAGGAGGGGTGAAGCTCCAACTTGTAGGCAACAGGACCAATTCCCTCCAGGATCTTGTAAGGACCGAAGTAACGGGGTCCAAATTTCAGCCAAGCCCTCTTTGTGATTGAGATTGACGGTAGGGTTGCAACTTCAGGTAAACATATTCCCCGACCTGATACTCTACCTCAAGATGCTTCTTATCGTAGTAGAACTTCATCCTTTGTTGGGCCCGGTTCAGGTTGAACTTAAGCTCCTGTAGTATCTCATCTCTATTGATCAATTGTGTCTCCACCGCGGCCACATTAGTGGACCGCAAGATGGCGGGAGGATCCCTTCCATACATGGCCTTGAAGGGGGTCATGCCTGTTGCCCCTTGATATGTAGAGTTGAACCAGTACTCAGCCCAAGGTAACCACTAGGCCTATTGTCGTGGCCTGTCCCCTGTAAAACACCTCAAATATGTCTCCAAGCACCTATTTACCACCTCAGTTTGGCCGTCGGACTGTGGATGATAGCTGGTGGACCGATATAGCTTAGTCCCCTGAAGTTGGAAATACTCCCTCCAAAACTGGTTAAGGCTGGATCCCGATCCGAGACAATTGACTTCGGAGTTCCATGTAACTTGGCAACATCTCTGATAAAAATTTCAGCAACCATTGCAGAAGTGTAAGGGTGCAGAAGTGCTGAGAAGTGTGCATACTTGCTCAGGCGATCAATGACCACCATTATAACTAAATACCGGTTGGACTTGGGCAACCCAGTAATGAAGTCCATTGAGATCTCCTCCCACACCTAGGCGGGTATTTTGAGAGGCTGCATCAATCCGAGAGGTGCCTGGGAATCATACTTCTGCTGCTGACAAATAGTACAGGCAGCCACATATTGTTGGACCCTTCTTCTCATACCAGCCCAATACTAGTGTGAAGACGGCCATTTATAAGTTCGCAAAACACCAAAGTGCCCCCCTTGAGGTGAATAATGAAATAGTCGTAAGAGAGCAGGAATGTGTGGTGAGGAGGAAGGTAGCACGTACTGACCCTTGTATAGGAGATCTAGGCCCATCATGCTGTATCCTGGCACTGTGGTGGGATCTTGCTGATAACAGGCCCGTATCTGGGCCAATTCTGGTGCCTTACGAGCCTCCAACCTGATTGCTTCAAACAAGGGGTAAGTGGGTTGGGAGCCCGTCAACTGATGAAACTCAATTACCCTAGAGAGGGCATCTCCTGCCTTGTTGGTGGGCCCAGGTTTGTATTCAATAGAGTAGTCGTACCCACGATTTTTGCTGATCTTCTGTGTGGACCCATTGCTCCAACAAGAACTTGACACTTCTTGTCTATTTGAATGATGAAATGCCGGCCCAATAAATAAGCCCGCCATTTCTGGACGGCGAAAACAACAGCCATGAGTTCCTTTACATAAGTAGAATAACTTTGAGCCTGGGCTGTCAAGGCCTTACTGTAGTAGGCCAAGGGTTTTCCTTTTTGCATCAAAACTTCGCCTAAGCCTATACCCGAGGCATCACATTCTAACACAAAGGTCTCATTGAAATCTGGTAGCATCAGAACGGGCGGTGTGGATACAGCCCTCTTCAGGTTTTCAAAGGTCTGCTGGGCTTCAGGTCCCCAGATAAAGGAGTCCCACTTCAACAACTGAGTTAATGGTGCTGTAATCGACCCGTATCCAGGAATAAAACGCCTGTAGCAGCCTGTGAGGCCAAGGAACCCTCTGAGAGCCTTCACTGTAATGGGGGTGGGCCAGGCCTGAATGCAAGAGGTCTTCTCTGGGTCGGCCATAACCTGCCTTGCTGTGACTATATGGCCCAAACACTTACACAATTTGCCATAGAACCCATTTTCTCGCAATACCTCCAAAGTTCTTTCAAGATGCTGCAAGTGTGTGGGCCAATCACGGCTCTAAACCAGAATAGCATCAAAGAACACCAGTATGAAACGCCTTAGGAAAGGCCTAAATATGTCATTCATAATGGACTGAAAAGTAGAAGGTGCATTGGTTAGCCCAAACGACATAACTCGGAATTCATAATGGCCATCGTGGGTACGAAAAGCCGTCTTGGGTATGTCTTCCGGGTGGACCCTTATCTGGTGGTACCCTGACCGCAAGTCCATTTTGGAGAAGAACTGGGCTGGGATCCTCCCAATTCATCTAGAAGCTCTCTACTATAGGAATCGGAAACCGATCCTTAATGGTAATTTTATTTAGGGCCCTATAATCCACACAAAATCTCTAGGATCCATCCTTCTGTTTTACCAATAGCACGGGAGAAGAAAACGGGCTGATGCTCGTCTGAATGTGTTTCTTCTCCATCAGCTCCTTCACAATTTTTTCTATTTCTGTCTTCTGGTAATAGGGGTAACGATAGGGGCACACATTAGTGGGTGTTGCCCCTGGCAGTAAGGGTATACGGTGGTCTTGTGCTCGGGCGGGGGGTAGATGATCAGGTTCCACAAACACATCCACATAATGGTTCAAAAGGTCTTGCAAATTGGCCACATCTTGATCACTGAGTTACTGATTTGGGTCTAGGCTGAGACTTGGGCCTAGGGATTCGTGACCTATATGCATGAGTACAGGACACCCTTTCCCGTGGCTTAACTTTAAGAGGGTTCGGGCATCACCCGATTTAAGGGTCGGGGGTCCCAGGCCTTGTAGACGGTAGGGAGTTCCCTGTAACTCAAAATCCATGGTCATCTGAGCCCAGTTACGCCTTACTAGGCCTAATTGGCACAACCGTCGAACCCCTAGCACAAAATCTGCCCCACTAAATTCTAGGGGGTAGAGGTCCATTGTAAATTTATGGCCCTGAATGAACAACTTCTCATTTCTACAGATACCATCACATACTATTTTGTTTCCATCTGCAACATGAACGGGAAAGGAAGGATAATAGTTGACAGCAATACCTAGTTGTTGGGCCAAAATCTGAGCCACAAAGTTGAGGGTACTGCTGTTGTCTATCAAAACAGTCACCAAACGCCCCCAAAGCTGTCCTGTAACCTTCATAACCCCTGTAGATGCCGAACCATTTAATGCATTGAGAGAGATCTCCGGTTCTATTTCAAGGATCACGGGCTCATCTTCACTAGGGGCAGGAACCTCCATTTCTCCTTTGGAATCTTCTGTTTGCAAGAGGAACACTTGTTGGGCTTTGCATTTATGGCCTGGGCCAAATTTCTCCTCACAATTATAACACAAACCCTTCTCTCGCTAGGCCTGCATTTCAGCCCAGGACAGGCATCGGAAAGGTATTTTGGGCCATTGGGAGGTGGTTGTGTCTGGCCCGATATTGGGCCGAGGCAAAAGCCCATTTGACTTGGGGGGCGGAGGCTTAAGAATCAGTCCAATGGTCCGATTTACTCACCTGGACCAGTCCAGGCATTCTTCCTGAAGACGGGCTAACCCAACAGCTGCCAATAAGGTCGAAGGTCTCCACGCTTTAACTTCCACCCTGGTACTCCCGAACCGTCCTTGTCTGTTTCAGCTTTGAAAGAACCTCATCCAGTCGTCGTAGGCTATCGACACGAAGTGTACACAGAGAGCATCAGTGGAGTCTTGCCACGAGATTTGTGGGCGGGCTCTCCGAAACCACTAGAACCAGAGGATGGCGTCGCCATCGAGATGGAATAAGGCGACAATCACCCGCTAATGACCAGGGGTCTCATGAACTCAAGTACTGTTCCGCCTTGAAAATCCACAGAATAGGGTCTCCTCCAGAAAACGTCAGAAAGTTGAGCTTAGCATATCTTCCCCCGTAGGTTCCCGGACGTCTTCCTCCACTACTATTGGACTCCTCCAATTCATTATCCCAGCTCGCCGCCACCGACTTCTCCCGTTGCTGGGGAGCTATTACATACAACACCTCCTTCAACTCCTTCAATTCCGCCATCACATGGTGCATGTTGACTTCCAAGCGATCCATCCAATCGTCTATAGAGGCTGATCGTGTGTTAGGCATGGTGAAACGAAGAGGCTCTGATACCAGATGATAGGTTACTGCCTATCTGCCTATCTCAGGGTTCCTTCGAGGGGAACCGACCTCCAAAGAGAGAGAGAGAGAGAGAGAGAGAGAGAGAGAGAGAAAGCTTTGTTTCTTCTTATTCTCGATTGATGGAAGGCACATCTTATTCTTGATGGAATTAGTTGTGATTCCATCGAACGTGGCCTAGAGCTGCTCTAGTGCTGGGCGGGGGTTCCTCTTCT
Organism: Nelumbo nucifera; assembly: GCF_055504915.1. Lineage (NCBI taxonomy): Eukaryota > Viridiplantae > Streptophyta > Magnoliopsida > Proteales > Nelumbonaceae > Nelumbo > Nelumbo nucifera. The sequence continues at coordinate 55,194,119 of NC_142651.1, read as the reverse complement.
GTGTATACACCATCGTAATTAGTGGTCGTGGTCCATTGGCATAGCGGGCTGGGCTTGGGCCAGTCTCTGGGTTCTCACCAGCCTGCCTCAGTCCTTTATTGAAAACTCCAATCCCCTTCACTCTAATCCATGAGTTTAAAAGGCTATGAGGTCTAGACCTTTTAGCCCTAATTATTTGGGGCTATAACCTCAATTAGGGAGGTAAATTTATCAGATTGGGATTGGATCTATCTATTTAAAATAGATCCTATTAATATTGAAAATAAAATTGAATCCTACCCATCAGATTCTGATTTCACTAGGATAACATTCTGATATTATATATATCATTAATAAATTCAATTTAAATTTGCCAAAATACAATATTTTATGTTTTAAATGAACTAAATAACTTGGATATTATGTATTTTTTTTATAAATATAGATATTATGTATTGTTGATATTATTGATAACATTCATAAAATAATTTTTATAAGAATTGATCCCACAACCCTTTAGTAGCTTTATATAGACATGCACATGCATGACAGTATCACATTGGGAATGCTAAGCCTACAACTAGGAGGTGATACAGGAGTTGCTTCCAATCCAACAGTAAACATGGTAGGTCAAAACTAATTTTTAGAGCAGGATGAACCTCAGGCTTTGCACCATCCTATGCATCATAGACTAGTCAATGTGCTAATCTTACAACTAGGGCTCCTTATACAATGTGTTTATTGTTGCTACAAGTAGACATGAATAGTAAAATCCAATGCAATCCCCTTGTTTACGCTTTACATTATATCATTTTAGATTGTTCCCTAATATATTCGACATCTGTCCACCCCTTTTCTTGCAAGAGTACCTACCATGTCATTGGTTGATCTAATTGTCCAGAGAAGACAGACGACTGAGAAGAGTTTCCATTCTTCTTCTTCGTTAAGTCGTCCTTTGCTCCTGTATTTTTTTTCTTACATTTGTTTAAGAAATATTGTTGAAAACAAAACAGGGGCTGCCCCTCAATGTTCTAAATTTTTTCCTGTATTTTTGCACTATTTATTTATTTTGGTATGAAAGAGGGGCTCCGTCCCCTTATATTTCTCCTTTTTTGAGCTGCATTCAACCTTTTTAGTGGCCTGAAATAGGGTCTACACCCGTTAAGCACAGTCCAAGTCATCCTCTTGTTCATGCATCTTTATTTTCTTATTTTTTTAAGAATTTTCTTTTGGGAATGAAACAGAGCCCCTTTATTTTTCTCTTCTTCTTGCTGCATTTCTTGTTATTAAACATTGAAATTAATATATTATGTAAATGATGTATTTATGATGGCATGTTTATGTTTTTATATGAAATTTATAGTTAATTACTCATTTGAATGGTTTTATAAGTATACAGGTATGTTGGTTAGTATAAAAAACTAATAAAGTAGCTTAAGAGAAGTAGGGATCTTTAAATTATATGCTTTCAGATTCCATCGCCTAAGTGCCCACCTAGTTGCCTAGGCACCTTGACAACTATGAAATTAGCCCAATGCAAAGATACCCGAGAAACCCCTTGCTTAGCCAAAGAATCTGACAAAGCATTAGCTGATCTGCCGACCCATTGGGAATTGATTGTCATGCTATGTTTCATGGCCATTGTCCATGAGAATCTTGCACTCATTTCCCTTGCTAGGTTTCATAGTTCACTTATATTTTCTATAATACCATGAGCCTGACCTATTATACTTAGCCATACAATGACAGTTGTTGAGTCACCTTCCACAAACAGATTTATGAAATTGAGAGATTGCACTAATCTCAGACCATGTAGTAAGACCATTAAATCTGACTTCACTAAGTTTCCATGGCTTATAGGACCCAAATAGATGGTCAAAACTGCTCCGTCTTGATTCCAAAGACTCCCCCATGCCTAATGGTCCTGTGTTACCCAAACTACAGCCGTTAAATTTCAGTCTCACCCAGTTGGAAGGTGGCGGAGACCAACAACATATTTGCGACATGCATGAGGTAGATGAACAATGGAGGGCCCGTTTGGCGTGTCTTTCTGCGCGGTCTTTCGGCTGTTTACAAGCCGGGCAGACCGATTTTCAGTCTATTCCCATTTGGTTTGCAGAAGATCTAGCTGCCAAAAGCTGGAGCGCCGAAAAGACGCAAGAAGCCCATTTGGGGCTGATTTTGGGAAGCTCTAAATGAAGCTTTTCGCATCTTTTGCGTTCTATTCTCGCGCGGAAAGGCACAGAAAGACATGTATCTGCCAAACTAGCTCCGGTCCGCTCAGATCTTTATGCAAAAACTCAATGCGTCTTTTGACTGTCAGAGATACTAGAAGATCTTCCCAAAAAGACTTGCCAAACGGCCCCGAAGTTACTTTTACCCAGTTTGCCACTCATTATATTATTATGTTTCCCAACAAAGGTTCCTTTCTATGATCCACTTCCTTGAAAATTCTACTCTCTTTCTTCCCAAATCATCCAAAGTACAGCCGCCCTAGTGCATCTCCACATCATTTTACATCTTTTCTTCTTGTATTGTAAAAACTGTGTTCAAATACACCAACAAAATGACCAGCTGAAGCCAAAAAGATTTAGAAGAAAAGAAGAAGATTAGCAGGTGGAAAGTAGTTTCACCACTTGCCATGCTTAGGAGGCAGACATTAAGGGACAGGCTGTAGATATTAGGAATTTATTTTCTTCTGTAAGATATCACAAGTATTTATCTTCTGATGGTAAACCTTCCAAGAGAATGCCCAGATCTTGAGGAGTGGAATCCAACCAAATAACTTTAACCAGGGAAGTCCTTGGGAGGGAGACAGAAGAGAGTAAAGAATGAAAAAAAAAAGAACATGAGAACTGCCAGATGGACAAGGTACTCATCAAGCTCTACTGTCAGATGTGGAGGATCCAGATAGAGCACTAATTAGACAAGTCCTGATGGAGCACTAATTAGACAATGACAACTAATTTTGTTCTTATTCAAAGACAGGTTGTAGATATTAGGAATTTTCTGCAAGTAAAATAAGCTTTATTAATCCTTAAAGTTGGCATTATAAGCATCGCTTAGAGAGGCATGGGGTGCTACCTTTTCCATCAATATAGAAGTTCCAATTACAATTTAGCCCAATTTATTTCTACACACCCATTATTTAGCTAAAGTATCCCCCCCCCAATCATTAGCTGCTCTTCTTACCCATTGTACTTTCAAGATTCATATTTCTAGAGAGCCATCTAAATTTTTTTCGTCTTATTCCTATAACACAAAATTATGGACTCATGGTTATTCAGCCACCCCACCACCAGTTTTAGAGTCCCCTTCAATCATCACATTTACCATATTCATATCATTTGCAATATGCCAGTGTTTTAAAAGCACAAGGTGCAAAAAAGGTGCAAGGGCACCCAAGGCGAGAGGCACAAGGCACAAAAATACAAAAAATCGTTAAAATTTCAAAAAGAAATGTCAAAAAATTCAACAAAATGCCAAAAAGTTAAAAAAATGCAAAAGTAAATATTAAACATGATATTAATAAGAAATATAAACTTAAATTTTAAAATTAATGGTTTAAAAAACCTATTATCTAAAATTAAAATACATAAACATAACACGTAAAGCATATTCAAATGAAAACTTAAAAATAAAATCAAACATATAAAACATTTCCAAGTATGTAAAGCCCACTCTTTTTTTCCTCAATTGCATTACTTCAAGTAGCTAATGTGATGTAAAACATATTACATTCCTGATTCTATGAGTCACCTTTGTGCCATGCCCCTCAAGGCAAGCCCAAGCAAGTCCATGTTTGGGCTTTACTCGAGGGGCATGGTCGGGGGTCCAGGGGCGAAGCCCCCAGCCCAGCCGCTAGGTTAAAAAAAAAAGCAAAAAAAAATGTACGATTTTCAAAAGGCGCACGCCTGGGCCAAAGCGCATGCCTAGGTGCACCAGGCGTGCGCCTTTTAAAAGTGTTGCACCTAGGACCTGGGCGAGGTGCCTACCCTAAAATGCACCTCACTTGTGCACCTAGGTGTGCCTTTTAAATCACTACAATATGCAATCCTTGTAATGCAGCAAGCAATTCAGCTCTAATAGAATTACCCACTCCTAATGGACTTGAGAACAAAGCAAATAATATGTCCTTTATCTCTCACCACCCCTCCTATACCAGAGGTTCATGGGTTGCCTTTACTACTCCCATCAAAATTTAAACTTCAAGTATCCTTCAAGAGGAGCCATCTACATCGGTTTCACTCTCTCCTTTCTAGAAGCATTTCTTGCCATGAGCACCCAATTTCTCGATATATCATCAAAAGAGAATATTCTAGAATTCCTCTCTTCCCAAATGGTAGAGATCCATGTTGTTCTCACACATCTCCACATAAGTCTTCCACTTTTCTTAGGCCAAGCAGAAATATAAGGACAAAAAGTATCTTCACCTTCATTGGCAGATTCCACATGCACCCAAACAAAGAGAATAAGCAATTCCATCTATAGTAAAAGGATAGGAGATAAGTAAAAGATAACTCTCTCCATTGAATTCATAGAGAACACACCAATTTGGAGAAACCAGTTTGATCTTCCCATGAGCCAGTTCCCAATAAGGCTCCTACAGTCCTACTTTGGGTGGAATAGATCTACACAAAGCCTCCTTAGAAGGAAAAAACAAGAGGGAGTGAAGAAAGGCACAAAAATTTAAACAAGGAGGCCCATGAAAAAAAAGGCCCTTATGTTGGGGAGTCTAAATGCATTTATTTGGTTCAGAGGGGTCCAAACACACGTTATTAAGGATAAGTAAATAATAGGAAATCTTTCTTTGAAGTTAGTATCCTCCCTTCGTAAGTCCTCCCAAAAGCTGATCTGGAATATAACTCCAGCGGTGGTGTTTTGGTGTCTTTGGCAGTAGATGAATGCTAGGGTCTTCAAAAACAAGTCTAGTTCTGCTGATGCTATTTATCAGAAAATTTTGGGAAAGATGTTTTCATGGTTGCATTGTATTAGGTTGTTTAAGGTGTAGGCTTTGAGTCCTTTTTGTACATGACAATCTTTTTGTAAAGCAGGGTAGGGGGTCAATGTTAGAGGGGACAGGTTTTTAGGGCCCCTGAGTACTGTACTTTCTGTTGATATTAATGTATTTATACTTTACCTTCTCTCCAAAAAAGGAATGATATGGGTCAAATATTGTTTCTAAGGGAAGGATATCCTTAGAGCCAAGGTTTAAAATGTCGATGTCGATGTAAATGTCGCTTACCAAAATATAGGACATATGTCGGAAATGTCGAGGGGAAATATTGTAAAAATTAGAGACATTGTGGAAATATTATGAAATATATGGAAATATGCAATGATATTTTGTAAAATGATAAAAGAAGTATTAATACATATTTCTAGACTATTATCTTATTCCCAATCATTATATAAAGCTAAGGAACTAAGATCAATAACAAATTAGTAAATGACGATTTACTGATTTATTATGCATTTTGATGTTTTTACAAGATTAACTGATATTTTCTTTTCTTGTTTTTAGTTCTGATTTATCATAAATTCTAATATATTTATTTCACACTAGTAAATAGAAATATATTTATTCTGATTTTTTAAATATTAAAGTTATAATACATTATGTTTTATTATAAATTTAATAAACTGATTCTCCTTTTTGTAGTATTAAGATTATGACAAATTCTGATTTCTTAAAAAACTTAATGAATTTATTATGATTTTGAATACTAAATTTATAATAAATTATGATTTAGTATAAAATATAATAAATTTATTCTGATTTTTATATTAAATTTAGAATATGGTTTATTATAAAATTTAATAAACATTTTCTGATTTTAATAAATATTTTAAAAATACTAACTAGTTAATATTTTATTACTTGAAAAATATTTTATGTTTTATATTATAAAGTAATTAATTTATTCTTTTGTTAATTCTTTTTTTGTAAATATTTTATTTGAAATATTAAATAGAAATTTTAATGGAATAATTTATATTAATATATTGTACTATATTAATATAACATACTAATATATTATATTATTAATGTACATTAGTCAAGGGGCTGCAGCTCGCACCTCTCCCTGGGATGTTGTATGAACTCACTCTAAATCTACTTCTGAATTAATAAATTTATTATCATTCATCAAAATGTACATTAGTCGACATCCTGTCAACATAATAGGAAAACCGTCTTTTTTTTTTGTTATTTGGACCGATTTGGTCAACATTTCCGAAATATAGGAAATATCGACCGAAATAATGTAAACTTTATATTACCATCCATTTTCATGTCAGTGAGCCTCGACATCGACATATGTCGGGCAACATTAGCGAAATGTCGTGGCATTTGAAACCATGCTCAAAGCCTCCTTTGCTTCCCACCCGTTTGGTGTCATCCCATAGATGCTCTTGATAATAGTTTGTCATAGTTTACTGACATCAATTAGGAATCTCAACAAACCTTTCCCTAACAATTAGGAGTTTCTTTTAATGATTTTCCCATGCCTAAGCCCCCACCCTTTTTCAATCCACAATCTACCTCCCATTTGATAAGGTGGAAATTCCTTATTTCACCCGGCTCCTATAGGAAATCTCTCATCAACTTCACCAATCTCTTAGCTATTAAAGCTGGGATTTTAAAGGAAGAGTGGAACTAAATACAAAGATTTGCAAGGTTGGACTTATATGATAAGCAATTACCACTTAGGCTAAAAGAAATATTCTAGAAAACACTGTTTTAAAAGCGCAAGGCGCAAGGGTCAATTTGCACCTGAGGCGCAAGGCGAGGTGCTTGCCTTTTTAAGCAAGGCGTAAAAATTAAAAAAAAGGCCAAAATTTTCAAAAAATGCAAAAAAAAATCAAAAATTTATTAAACATAATATTAATAAAAATATAAACTTTAATTTTAAAATAAATATTTTAAAAAACCTATTATCTAACATTAAAATACATAAATATAACATGTAAAGAATATTCAAATGAGAATTTAAAAATAAAATCAAATATATAAAACATTTTCAAGCATATAAAACCCACACCCTCTTTTTTTCTCAATTGCATTACTTCAAGTAGCTAATGTGATGTAAAACATATTACATTCCTGATTCTACGAGCCGCCTTTGTACCACGTCCCTCGAGGTTGAAAGGGTTGTGCCTACGACCTGGGCAAGGCGCCTACCCTGAAATGCACCTCGCTTGTGCGCCTAGGCGTGCCTGAGGCACGCCTTTTAAATCACTGATAAAACAGTTGCATGGCAAAAATTTCTGTATGAAGCGAAGTATTGGGGAGTCAAGACATGCCCAAAAAATGAACGTTGTAGAAATGTGAACATTAAGATGCATGAATGGAATAACTAGAAAGGACAAGGTTAGCAACAAAGTCATTTCAAGGAACCTAGGAGTGGACTAAGATGGTTTGGTGATGTACAAAGAAGACCATATACAATGTTTATAAGAAGTTATCTATTGTAAGTTGAGGGGGCAAGAAGAGCAAGTGACAGACTAAAAAGGACATGAGTTGAAGTAATAAGAGTGATTCTCCAAGGGTGGGCTTAATGAGAGTGTTTCTCTCCGAAGATGATGTAATTCTTTCTCCAAGAGACGAGCCTTCTTTGATCCCCATTAAGAAGAGGTTCAGTGGTTCAATGGCCACAAAGAGGTTGAGTAACCATGAACTTTGGCAAATCTCATTTCCTTATCCGTATCAAATTTGAAACCCACTAAGAAGCTTTTTTCCTAGGTTCGCTCTCATCCTTGCAGAAGTATATGATACCATCTATGAATTGTATGCAACAGACCACACTCTCACCACACCCCACCTTGAATCCTCTAATAATACTCCTTGAAACAACACTAGAGATCAGGCAGCTAAGGACATCTATTGCTAGGGTGGATAAAAAGGGAGATAGGGTGGTTCATCCTGCCATAGGCCACTTCTAGCTGGGAAGAAATCCTTTGCCTTACATTCACTAATATGGAAAAATGATATGAGATCAGGCACCTTAGCCATGATTTTGTGAAGTTCTGCCACTAAACTGATAGGCCTAAAAGTCCAATGGGTGGGAATCTGCAACTTTTTTTGGGTATGATGGCAACAAAGGTAGCCTGCAAATCTCATGTTGGGGTGGTAGCAAATGCTACATCCACCTCCTTGTAGCAATCTTAACATTTTCCTATTACATTTGGAACTTAGATAAATATTTTTGAATGCCCTTTATTGCTTATAAATTAAAATCAGAGCTTTTGACTTTTTATCAGCCTCTGCGTCAAAACACCTTACGTTCTAAGCCTCACCTAACAAGTCCAGCAGCCCTGTCTTGGCCTTTAGCCTATTAAAACCTTGATAAAAAAAGAAGAAGTAAAACATGCAAGCAAACATGTTGAAAACCTATGATTTTGTTGCTGGGTGTTGCATAATAATCCTTGGTTGACTACATTCAGCACAAAGCCATCTATTTATTCTATGAGCTAGAGGCATGAAACAAGTCTTATGCAATGGCCTAGGCATTGCTTAGGCTACATCCCGACTTCACTGAGATTTAAAAAAAAAAAAAACTCAAGAAAGGAAATTGTAATGCATTCCAGCAGGGAGTTTTAGAAAATTAAAAAAACAAAACAAAACAATTTGTAAAGAAATGACTATCCCATCCTTTAATAGCAAAGGGTGCTCTTTAGCAAAAATAGGTAATCTATAACAGAAAGCCGTCTATTTATTCTGAGCTAGAGGCATGAAACAAGTCTATGCAATGGCCTAGGCATTGCTTAGGCTACATCCCAACTTCACTAACATTTAAAAAAAATACTCAAGAAAGGAAATTGTAATGCCTTCCAGCAGGGAGTTTTAGAAAATTTAAAAAAAAAAAACAAAACAAATTGTAAAGAAATGACTATCCCATCCATTAATAGCAAAGGGTGCTCTTTAGCAAAAAGAGGTAATCTTTAACAGAAACTTCATATTTGAGATTTCCACATTTATTTAACACAGTACCTGGGCAGGATATGTCTGAGGATAAGTACCATAAGCAGCAGTCTGTGGAGCTGAAGTTGGCGTCTGCTGATGAGCATAGCTACTTACATAACCACCATAGCCAGCATACCCAGCCTGAAATTATAAAGATACACGTGGCATAATGTTTGATGGACACAGAATAAACTACAACATAACAAAATGAGAAGCTACCATCATAAATAGAGCTGTTTTTAAAAATGAGTGGAAATGGAACTGAGTCCATTTTCCAGCCCAATTGTATATAATTAAAAGTTGTAGCTGTCCCCACTCAGAACCCCAAAAAACCATGCCTCTACCCAAAAAGAGCAGAACTCAGAAAATTAACACACACGCACTTACTTCTGTTTCCTATTAAGAAAAAAAAAACTCTCAATATTGGAATATTGTAGTGGAGAGAGACTCTAAAGTGGTTGTGAACTGGTTGAAAAACAACTAAGGAACATGGTCATTCAGATATACTTTAAGAGAAGTTAGAAAGTTGGCTGAAGAGTTGGTGATTACATTTCAATGGGTGCCTAGGTGTGCAAATAGTATGGCAGATGCACTAGCTAGGCAAGGGGCATATGGAGTCCAAATGTTTTAGGGGAAGGATCCAAAGGAGACAATTGTATAATCTCCCATGAATGCTTGGGATAAGTATTATCCCTTGATGCTCTAACTGTGTACATATTGTTTATATTAATCAATAAAATTTGACTTGTTATTAATAAAAAATGCATCTGAGATCATATTGAAGGATAACTACCTGTTGACCATAGCTGGAGTTCCACTGCTGCCCCTGTGCCTGTGGCCAAGCTTGAGGTTGTAACCCATATCCAGCAGTCCACTGGTTCTGAGTGCTTGGATATGCACCCATCAACGATTGTGCTGATAAGGGAGAATTTGTGTAAGACTTGTTCAGCTTTACCTTGTCCGAAGATAGAAAATCCTCAGCAAGTCGTTTTCGCAATTCTGAAGTGTTTCTATGGCATAAAAATAGCTTGGCATGCCGATCGTCAGCCTTCTTGATCAAGGATGCATTTCCAAAGAGATCCAAAAACTGCAAAACGGGTAGGAAGCTGGATTTATTTCCAACAAAGGGAAAGAGTAATGATATTCCCATAATCACAAGACAACTCCAATAGAATAGCTTTCTTTAAATTTTTAACTCGTTTACAATTTAGGAACAAAAACCACTACAGGTAACTCATAACAATAGTTGCAGTAAGAACATTTTGGTAATTTCTAACGACTACCAAGCAACCAGGCCCAATAGATGGCCTTTTATTTTGAAAAAGGTATTGTACTAGATGTCAACACCATGACACCCATGTACAAAAAGATTTTATACAACTATCTCCAGGGCAGTATGACCAAAAAGTCTATTGACAAAAAAAAAAGTATGATTGTGCTCTCTACTAATTAAACATTTTGCTGAGAGCCAGTCCCCAATCAAACCAAAAGACAAGTTAATGACAGTTTCTTCCAAACTCTTTTTCTGATCAAAAGTTTGAGAGTTCCTTTCAGACCATATCACCCAAAAAATTGCTAGTGGGATCACAGCCCAGGTTGCTCTGCCAGTCTTGCTGATGGATAGCATTCAGATAATGAGTCTAAAGCCTGTTAGCAGCAAGTACACTCTCAAATTTGTAATTAAGTTCCATAATTTCACTTGTATCAAACTTCCATTACAATACTCCAACCAAGGACAGATAAAACTCGACTCAGGTTTAATCCCAACTATTTGGGATCAGCTACAAGAATCCTATCCCGCCATTGTACTCTCTCAAGAGCATTAACTCCAACAAAGTACAGATAAAACCTGTATTAAAAATTTGGACAAAGAAAAAAATAAAACCTTCTACCACAAAAATGCATTTGGAACATCCTTGCAAAATGTTCATACTTCATAACACAAAAAACTTAATACTTAACATGATTTTCGTTCAGATCACAAGAAACAAATCATGCAATAAAAAAATTCATGCAAATCAAACTGAATGACTTATTGCTTTGTCTTCTAGTTGACAAAGTTTCAGCGGCTAGGTAAAACAATCAACCCAACAAACCATTCAGTGATTAGAAAGCTCACACCTACTTAATAACTTTTTTTTTTATAAATGACCTACTACTTAATAACTTATTCACTGAAATACAAAGCAATAGCCATAGTTGTTAGGGCGACGCCTAGACGGGCACCTAGGCGACAAGCAGTGTTAAAAGCGCAAGGGCCAATTTGTGCCTGAGGCACAAGGCGCAAGACGAGGCGCGTGCCTTTTTAAGCAAGGCGCAAGACGGGCGCCTTGTGCCTGAGGCACAAGGCGCGTGCCTAGGCGACAAGCAGTGCTTTAAAAGCGCAAGGGCCTACTACTACTACTACTAAGGGTTCAGCCCCTATTTTTTGAGTTTTGTTTTCCTTCTTTTTCTTCTCATGAATATGTTGATTTTCTATACTTTAATATGAACTTTATATTTTTCTTATGAAAATTATGAATAATTATTAAGGAAATATGGTTATGGTACCTAGGGAACTACCCTAGGATCTATGCTTTTTACATAAAAAAATCCATTGCCTAGGCGACTAGGTGCCCCCTGTCGCCTAGCCTCGCCTTGGCGCCTTGAAAACTATGGCAACAACTTATTCAGTTCAGCCACTTCAGCCGTAATCAATGTGGCCCCTTGATCACAAATCAAAACACATGCAAATTAAAAAACAGTAGCTAACAGTTCAAAAATAAAAAATAAGTTACTTCTTGGTTATCCCAAAAAATTTTCAAAAGAAAAAGGATATTACCTCCAAGTATATGCTTGATATCTCTTCTCTATCAGCAGTACTCATTACACTGGAATTATCAGGGCTGGGCACAATATATTTCTCAACTAATGAATCCAAATGATCAATATTCTTGGGGACTGACTGTATTGCCTCTAGATGAATTAATGCCTGCATGTCTCAGAGAAGAGTATACCATGGTCAACTACAAACGTGATTGACTGAAGTAATATCAACAAACACATGAAACAGAATTGCACAAAAACAATGAAGAGTTTAAACCTCCAAAAGCGGTTTTGACAGTTGTACATGCTCAAGGGCTTCAACTAGAATTTCCTTTGCTTTTTCAGCATTCCCAGCAACCTAAAATTGAGCTTGCATTAGAGAATATTCAACATATACTGAGCAATTCAAACCATAATAGAATGCACTATGCTTTCAATATTCAGCGAAATGAAAATCTCATGTCAATGAACCTCAAATAAAAAATGCTAGAACTAATTCTTCTAAAATGCTAATCCAACAGCTCTAGATCCCATGGATGAAAGAGAAAAAAAGCTACATACTTCATATGGACAAATGCTGCCACACCTACCAAGTATGAAAACCGTGAATACTGAACAAACAGCATTGGCAATGTTTGAGATTGCTCCTTTCCCTTTTCAGTGGCAACGGCTTGTTCATATAGTGATAATGCATCTTGTAAATTTCCCTGCAAGATCAAATAGAAAGACTAGATAACTAGCCATAATAACATAATAAAGATCGGGACCTATAACAGGTTTGAATTGTCTTACAAGTCGGTGTTCCATATTTGCATGCTTAATAACAGCTTCCAGGAGACCAGGTGAAATTCCAGAGTGCACTAGTTGATATGCAGCACGGGCTCCTGGAATATCACCATTCTGCTCTTTAAATCTAGCAGCAAAAAGGTGTATCTCTGGTTGCCTCTGTCAAGGACATCAACAACATTTCACACAGTAAAAAAAAAAGTGGTGGGAAGTAAAACACAAAGGAACCAATCCCACACCAAAACTTATCAGACTAGGGAAACAAAATCATCAGCAATACCTCAACTTAACTAAATATTTCAAGTGGCCTTGTTCCTGAACCTACAATGCACAAATAGAGATGTGCACAGACACGTATACAGGAAACAGGGATACGACTCTCCATTTCCTAAAATCCTCAACACTCAATATGGATATGGGTATGGGTATCCCATGTAATATGTTTATATCATGCAATTATGTTGGCTTTTGAAGCTAGATGTCATTTGTCATTTTATTCAAGACTTATGCCCTTTAATTAAATTTTTTATAGTAAAAATAAAACTTCATTAAAAGGAAAAAATGATATAACCTAGACAGGTGTTGAGGCAACACCTCCAGACAAACTAAGTATTACAGTTCAATATAAATTATCCAAATTACAAATTTGAAACCCCAAACTTCCCCAAGGTTATTCCGAAGGTCCTAACATATCAGAGATTTTTTAAAGTATGATTTGTTAAACATATTTTAAAAATGTTAAAGTATGTCTGGAAATATCCATGCAGTATCCGGTAATCATATCCAACACCAGTATGCTAGCCCTGTAGGCCCTGTACAGGTGCCAAGTATCATACTCCTAAATAGCACTTGTATATGACCTGAATGGTAGCGGAATCAGTTTATGCTGACTAACAATTGAAATACAAAAAACTATGGCTTTGCCCGTAGTACTTCTTTTTTTTTTTTTGATCAATTTGCCTGTAGTACTTCTTTGCAGTCATCTTTTTTATCAGCAATGTAGATTTTATTGAAAAAATAGAATAGGTGCTTATGTACACGGTGTTCATAATTCTGTAAGAAATAAATTACAGAAAGCAACACTAGCAACTATTCACAAGGCCCTATTCCATTAAGAACCCTGTACATATTACAGTATTAACACAATGGACATTCTCCTCAACACAGCTGTTATCTACCCACCCCTTCATGAACCAAGGAATCCGCCAAATTATTGGCAGATCTTGGAACCCAGAGAATTAAGAATAAGTTTAAATTTTTTTTATCGCAATTTTAATTGGGAAGTAACCAATTCTACTCTGGGAAGTTTCTCTACAGTAAAACTGGTCATGATATATTCTATTTACAGGATCGACCTTTCAATCTTAGACTTCGATGCATAATGTTTTTTATCTTAGATTTTGTTGACTGATGACCATAATAAAACACCATCTGCTTTTTTATCTAGATTTTTCTTAATACTTTTTTGTCTTCCATCTGCATTAAAACCATGATATTTTCAAGGTCTGGTACATCATAGTTTATGGCACATTAAATTCCATAGACTTTGGGCATGTATAGCATGCAATTCATGAATGTTTGACAATTCTTATCTTTGTCTTATGCGTCTTGCTGTTTGATACTTCAGCAACAATTTGACATTGCAGAAAAAGCACCCATACCTTGACAAAAACTTGTGTTGCACGAGCTAGTGCATTATTAGCAAGATCCACAGTTCCACTGGCTTCCATGCACAAAACATACCGTATCCAATATTCGGAATAATTAGCACAGGCAATTAAGCATCTTTCATAAAGCTTGACAACCTGAAATGGTATTCATGACATCACAACTCTTGATTCAAAGGTTGCATGAATTAAATGAATGGAACAGAGCAATGAAGAGAAATGCATAAGGGATACTCCGATGGCTGAACATGGAGGCCCCTCGAATACGAAAGGAGGGACCCTCCTTGCCTGACAGATAGATGGTTAGGCAGAAAACAAGATACCTGCATGTATAACACTAGAATTTTAAAAGAATTAACATTTAGCATACAACACATACCATGAACCTAGAATGTCGACTGACAAATGAGGGTTTGAAGTACTTAGCCTTAAAGAAACCAAATGGTAGGCCCATGCTTTAACCTCAGTTCAAATTCCCGTTTTAAAAGTTGCTTCACCTAACACTTTTGCCAATAAAGTATATAATGCAGCAAATATGACTTAATTGTAAGTCAATAAACAACAAGCTAGATGACTAAAAGCTACAAACCATGAAGAGAGCAAGCACTTTCCATTAGTGCTGAAGTGAACTCACATACCTTGTTAAAGTCATCCTGTTGTTCAATAAAATCCAGGTAGTTATGCCAATTTTCAAGCTCTGCACCATTTAGGGGTCGTACATGAAAGTATGGCCTCCTGATAGCTGTTTCAAAACCAATTATCTTAGAGTCGTACTCTTTAGCTTTCTTATACATCTCTTCCCTAATGGCGATATACTTCTCCATCTCCTCTGCTTCTGATAATCCTGCACTTACAGGTTTAGTAGATTGTTCTACGCCATCAGGATGAACCTCGCTGTCAACTCCTTGGCCACTAGCTTCCATATTTGTAGCAGCCATGGCAGCAGCTTCCTCAGCAGTCCTTAATTCAGATAAAGGACGACTTCCAGCCAACTCCTTAAAACTGTAATATTGATGGCACCATAAACATAAAATAATAGAAATATAATATAACATAATATAAAATAGAAACCAACACAAACAAACAATCAAAAATAATAATATAATATACATGTACATGTATCTTTTGTGTATATATTGCATGTTGCATGCACACATATGACTATTTATATGTGAACATATGCACACAAACAGAACAGAATGGCAAAACGGGATTCATGTAGCCGAGTAGCCAACCCCATACAGATGGGACAAGGCTTAGATGATGATGATGATGATATGCACAAAAACCTTGTTCAAAGGCCCCTAAGGGGCCATTTCATATATAGCTGATGCACCTGACTTTAATGTCTTATTGCCTTGTCTTTTAGTGGGCAAAATAGTTATATACTAAAATAGTTAGGGGTATAATAATCAAAATAGCATGTCATTCAACCATTTGGGATCTCACAAAACAAATCAATAGCCCATTCAGTTCGGTTAATTCAGCCATTATCAAACAATCCCTAAGACTTGTATACAAGCTTCAGTTAATCAAGATATCTAATTCTTCGTAATTAAGCAAGATACTATGTAGTTTGTCCCAGATGCAATGTGTATCTTCTATAGGAATACACAAGGGGCTATTGCTTGGTGCAACAGTAAAATCTCTGCCTGACAAGCTTGAGAATGTGAATAATGAGTCTGAGAGTGCCCCTTTGTGAAAAACAAAATGTGAAAGGTTACGTCTGTATCCACATAAATTCTGTTTATCCTCAGCGAAGAGCCAAAAAGTAGATCAGTAAGGACTGCAGACTCAAGATAGTTAGAAACGAAAATTTTGATTGTATTCAATCAGTGGGTTAATCCCAAAGAAATCTAGTGGTTTATTTGTTTTAAATAATGCCTTGGATAAAGGCAATGAGAACACTCATACATGGAAGTTGGAACAAAAATGCAAAGAAAGGATAAAGAAAGCATATAGTTGTCACATAATTAATTATATTATGCGTCTAAATAGAGCAATGGCCAAATCATTTGGGGAGCTTGAGCCATGTTGAGCTGCATGGACAAATAGATAAGCAAGTTTTGTGCACATAGCACTGCAAAAGCAGCTTCTCAAGAACCCCAAGTAGAAATTCCTGGTGCACCTAGCTACGAAGACTCATAACCATATTTCAACAGCTCAAAGAATATGATCTAGGGTGCAAATGAAACAGATTACATCCAATTTAAATTCAGATTTAATCCATTTATTGCTGGATTTGAATATCCATTTGGTCTTCAGTGAATCAGATCAGATCAAGATTCAAATATATATTTCATATTTGATATAATATTTTTTGATAAGTATATATAGCATTATATATGCTATGTTAATTACTCTAACACCTAAAACCCTAATCTCTCTCTTTCATTCTCTTCAGTCCCCTTAACCTTCGCTAAACCTAAACCTAAAGAGATGAACATCTGAGACTCTCTCGCATTCCAAAATGACCATCTAGCATCATTTGCAGTAGTTGGAAGATCTTAGAACAAGGTTTTTTGGTTTCTCAAGCCATAGATTTTATATTAGGGATCTAGGATCTGAGTCAAAATGTTCAGGTATGCCATTTCACCTTCTTTTTCTTTTTTAATAGAAAAATAATTACTTTTTTTAAAATTAAAAATAAAAGGAGAATACAATAGGAAGGTGATAAGGAATCATTCGAATTGGTCAAAAAAAAAACAGATAAGGAATCATTCGAGAGAAAGTAACACCATAACAACCCTTCCATTTTGGATTAAACAACCCCCACCCCCATAATTTTCAAGGTGCCAAGGTGAGGCTAGGCGACAAGGGGGGGGGGGGGGGGCGCCTTGTTGCCCAAGCGCCTAGGCAATCGATTTTTCACATATCCTAAGGTACTAGAATCTGTAGCAACATGTCCTTAATAATTATCCATAATTTTCATAAGAAAAGTATAAACTTCATCTAAAGTATAGAAAATCAATATGTTCATGAGAAGAAAAAAGAAGAAAGAAAAGAAACTTCAAAAAAAAAATAAAAAAAGGGGCTCAACTCCTATTTTTGTTATAGGAAGAAGTTAGCAATGTTTGTGATGATTAAACCCTAACAAATAAGAAAATAATAAAAAGAAATTAGTACACAAACACACAAAATGAATATTTTAGTTCAATAATGTCTATTTTATAATTATAATCTCAAAAAAATAAGAATATAAAAATGTTTTATAACATGATATACAAAACTGCTTGGCAATTAGCTGGGGCGAGCCTCCAATGGTGCCTTGTCACCTAGGCCTTGATAAGTATGCTTGTCCCCTAGTCGCCTAGGTGATGGATTTTTTCAAGTAAAAAACATATATCCTAGGGTAGTTCCCTATGTTCCATAACCATATTTCTTTTTTGGAAAAGGTAATGTAATTTTATTCAGCACAGAGAAACAAAAACAAACTGCAATTCAGACCCAAGAAGGCAGTCTGAACTGCAGCCGGGATTATAATCTCCACCAGGAGCTAGAAGGCAGTCTGTTCCATAACTCCATAATTTCTTTGATATCCTTTGAAGAGCTACACAACGGGGGTAGCCCATCCCCCAACCTAGGTGCAGGCGGGATTCAATTCCACAATTTTCAAAAGAAAAGTATAAACTTCATGTTAAAGTACAGAAAATCAACATATTCATGAGAAGAAAAAGAAGGAAAAGAAAATTTAAAAAATATAGGGGCTGAACCCCTATTTTTGTTATATGAAAAGAAGAAAAGGTGGAAGAAGAAAGGAAGAAGAAAATGAGTTGATTAGACAAAATTTTAATTTCTTCCTTATTGGTTCAGGTTTTGAAGTCTTTGAGGGTTCGATAATAGCAGTTAGCAATGTTTGTGTTGATTTACTTGATTAAACCCTAACAAATAAGAAAATAATAAAAATAAATTAGCATACAAACACACAAGATGAATATTTTAGTTTAATAATGTCTATTTTATATAATTATAAACTCACAAAAATTAAGAATATAAAAGCATTTTTTTAACACAATATACATAACTGCTTGGCTATTAGGCGAGGCGAGCATCCATGGGTGCCTTGTCACCTACACGCATGCCTAGGTGTTGCCTTCACAACTATGCTCCCCCCCCCCCCTGAAACAATCTACTTCCAAGCTCAAAAGCTTACTCCTAAACCACCTCCAAAGCTTCATCAATAATGCTTTAATTATCACTAGAAACATTCTCCTTCCTGGTGAACTCCTCCCCACCCAAGAAGAACCAACCCAACATCTTGCCAACTTGGACTTCCCTATCAACCAATTTTTCCAGAGCAGACCTTTCCTCCACTATGTTTTTTTTTTTTTTTTTTTGAAAGACAAAAGGAAAATTTTTATTAAAAGAGAAAAAGGAGAAGATCGATTACAAGCAACAGCTAGGTGTTAAAGATAACACCCGCCCAAACCACAACAACAAGCATAATTAAAAGCACAATACAGAAGGAACAAAAGAAAGTCATCCAAAACAAGAGCAATTTAAAAGTCTTCTTCAAGGGAAAGCCATCCAAAACAAGAGAAGATCGATCTCCTTCCTTGTCTCACTACTTTCCTTTCCAACTGTGATCTTCTTCAAACTCTCTTCCCTCTTGCTTCTTTCAAAAGCTTCAAAACCCTTTCTAGTGGACTCACCACCCCCACCCCCCACCCCCCCAAAAAAACAAACAAACAAACCCAAGCTCCTACCCACCCTAACATCCCTATCAACCAAACTTTCTCTGCTTTCCTCCCTTCTCACCCACACTAACTGAGGAATTCACAATTAATCCTTCCTCACTAACTCAATCGCCCCTTTATTCCTTTTCCTCAAGTTCTAACCTTGACTCCAAACCATCCTTAAAATCCAGCGTCCATTGCACCTCAACCCCTGCTGAAACTTGACAATTGGCTCCTTGGATCTCAACATTCTTAGTCTTTTACCTTTTGAAACTCTCTTCTTGTAAACTTTCTTGAATTTGTTAGTAGGGCCAGCACCAACCAATCCATCTTTCAATCTTTAAAAAAAAAACAAAAAACTTTTGAAATTACTAGACTCTCTCACTTTCTTTAGTTTCTCTGAAGTAACATCATCCTTTTCCTTGCTCTCAAAATCTCTTTTTCGGCCTAAATCAGCTCCAAGCCTACCAACTGGGACTTCAAAACATAAATACTCTTCTCAAACTTCTAACCCACCACTCTCTTCTCTTTTACTCGCTTCCTTAGATTGACAAGTCGCTTCCAACCTCTTGGCTACCCCTTCTTTGAGACTCTCCCCTTCTCTCCTCTCCTTAAGGCTTTCTTCCCCCCTTACATCTTCCTCCTCTCCTTGAACCCAGCCTCCTTTCCTCCCCTATCTCCTTAAAGACTAGCAGCTTCCCATTCAGACGAAACCAACACCCTACTTGAGGCAAATCAGCAAGGATCTCAACCATGAAAGAACCAAAACAAATAGACTTACCTATTATCCGGTTCGACTTTGTCTACTCCTCTGATTTCCCAACACTTATCTCCTCTAAATCATTACTAGGTCCACTACACACAAGATGGCGAAGCACTTCCTCACCGACTCGACTCTTCTCATTCTCTAGGCTCATTAGTTTTTTCCAGAGTTGTCAAACTTAGAAATGACCCAAACCCAACCCTCCACCTTATCACAACAAAACCTGTAAAAATCTCTCTTCTTTCTCCTCTTGAACTACAAAATATTGTTGTCTAACCCTTTGTATACCAATAATTTATTGTGCCTAAGCCCACCACAAACATACTTAAACCTCAAACCCGGCAAGTGGTCCCCACTCCTAGCACCCAAGGTCACATTCAATGACTAAGACCAATCAAAAGCTTCACTTAAACTTTCATCCTCTAAGCTACGACTTTCCAAATTTCCTTTGCCAGCTCCAGCCATGTGTCTCTTAAATAAAGCTCCGGCCCCACCAGAAATTACCACTTTACCGCTTGTATCTTCTCCTCATCGTCTTCCTCCCTCTAACGACCCTTCGGCTTCCCCTCTTCAGAAGAGCAAACATCCTGAAGCTCTAATTTTGTTTCATCCTCCCCCTTGACAAAGATCCTCAAGTCATACTTCTCACCTGCAAAAGCCAAAGCTAAACAGTTCAAGATGTTAGAGACCTCATCCTTCTACCAGAATTCTCGCAACATCCAGTTTATCCTATCTGCTATTCCTTTCATCCGCGTTCAAGAACTTACCACAGGCGTCCCCAATTACTCTGAAGGAATCAACACTCCATACATGCAAAGGGATGCCCAGAAGTCCAATCTGCATCGTCCCCTCCTCTTGCCTTCTTGAACAGGTCCTGCCGCTGGAAACTACCAAATTAAACGTAAATCACAGCCCCTACTCATCTTGGCTTCGGACTCCATAACCCACTCCGCCTCCTCGCTCCCACAAAACATAAACAAAAACAGTCCCCTGTTCAGTCTTCTGACACCCCAAACTCTTTCCTTACCCCATTCAAAAGAAGCCCAGACAACCACTTTCTTCCCGTCCAAATCCATTCCAATGAACCTTCCTATCAAAATTGCATTTAGAGTCTTCATCCTCTCGGCAAGCCTTCCATCAGGGCCAATCTCAACCTCCCAGCAACGACATTTTAAGGATGGACAAAAATCTCAATCTCCCCACGACAACATTTCTAATAGCTTTTTGTATCACGGTTTGCATCTTCAGTTGATCTATGAAGAATCGGTTGTGGCTACTTCTGATGACAACATTAACTGATACTTTTAACTCTCTGATCAATAAGCTGAGGACAACTATAACCAGGTGGATTTTCGTCACCACAGACATTGCTGAAGCATCTTCTCCTATCTTCATTGTACCTCCTTCAAATTCAACGCCACCCCCTTGTCCTTGGCCGAACCTGACTCCACCACTTTGTTCCCATGATCACACATAGCCAACTTACTAGACAAACTGCAACTCAACATCTGTCGTTCCACCAAGTTCTCCTCCCCAGATCCCAACTTATCCACCGCTTTTGAACTTTTCTTCTATAGATTCTATTGAACATTTCGCCTTCTTTTTCTTTCTTCATTCTTAAGCAATAATATGAGATTAGATGACCATTTGTTGTTCAAAATCAGAAAACATTCTATTTGCGGATTCAAAACCAGAAAACATTCTATTAACAGATAAAATTTGAGTCTCGTTCTGAAAAAGCCATTGGATTCTTGTCAAATTTGAATCTGTCAGATTTCTTGTTGAATGAAATCAAATATGCCCCAATCCAAATTTGACCAATTTGTTGCAGCCCTAGTATGAGAACTCCTTGACAACTCTTGGTATCCTACACTTTTTTCCTCAACTTTCCCCAACACTTCCATTCAGTGTGCAATAGGTGTCCCATTACATGTGTACTCTCATATGAATGAGTATTAACAAACATGTAAGGGGACACCTGTCACAGACTAAATGGTAGTGTGGGAGAAAGTTAAGGAAAAAAGGTATAGGAGATCTGGACCCCGCTTTGACAAGTCAAAAATAAACCTCACAAAATAGAGATATGGATGGCTATAACTCAAGGGATACAAAAGGCAAGAGATATAGAGTTTGGAAAGCTAGTGATAGAAGGGGACTCTAAGGTGGTGGTGGGCGGGTTGAGGAATAAGGAAGAAGCTCCATGGAGGTTTTTAGGAATCAAATCAAGAAGTTCAAATGGTTAACTAGAGAAATGCACAGGTGCAATGAATTGAAACAACAGCCAATGCTTTGGCTGATAATCTGGCTAAACAAGAAATGAATAGAAATCAGTTTTTGGGGGCTGAGTTGTAAATAAATCATAATTATATCTTAAAGGGGAAGAGAATGACTGTTTTCCTCTTCATTGATGTATATTTCTTTGTACATTTATTTTAAACAATGAAATAAATTCATGTTATCAATCAAAACACACACACACAATAGAACCTGATGGTTACAAAAACAATGTCATGGTACAATGAAATATACAACATGGGAGTACCAAGATGACTGAACTACCAGGAGCAAAAGGTAACTGACTCTAAGATCAAAGAATTCTAGATCCCCAATCACAAATTCTTTCTTTGATAACCAGAAAACTATTTATACTACCAGAAATAAGCCTACCCATAAAATATTTGAAACATGATACAGATGAAAATACAGATTTCAGAAGCCTGATCATTCAAATAGTTAGTTGAAAGCATGAATCTGTAAACTGCTAACAATAGAAATCACCTGTTGAAATAGCGATCCAGTTGTTGAATAGGATTCTCTAGAATTCTTGTGTAAATCATGGCAAGGTGACTCCACTCCTGCTGTGAGTATTCATACTCAATGTATTTATCCCAAAGAGAATGGGACAAGTAATCTGTCCCAACATAAGCCAATCCACGTTCAAACAACCTAAAACATCATAAGAATGTTGAAGATGGTTATGGCATATGTAAATATGTAGTGCCAGCTATGACACTGCAGCATATGACACCTATGACACTTATCTAAGTTAAAGGTGGAAGTAAAAAATGAATTTCTCTTAACAGAATATGAAACTTATTAAGTTAAATTACCTTCCTGACAAAAAAAAGAAACATAATATGCCCTTGAAATGGAGCAGAGATACAGGCCATCTTAGCCCTTAAACTGAATGTGAACTTCCCAGGAGCATTTTGAATATTAATGCACCCATTATATCCTTAGTGTGAGAATTAAAAAAAAAAAAAAAAAAAAAAAAACGCAAATTCGTGACAAACTACATGACTACTAAACATGCCTCGGAGAAAAGTGGAAAGGGAAAGGACATGTTGAGGCCACAAGGTTGAATCCTTAAAAAAAAATTGAAACAGCTACTGTATATAGTAGCTTCAGAACAAATGGGTTTGCACATCAGAAAACCGCATTTCTTAAGTGTGTCCCAGCAAATATTTCCTTATGGAGGCACAACTGTTACAGGCATGCCAAAACAAGGTTAGAAATAGTAACAAATCACCAGAATCTCATTATAACAAGAAAGACACACATGTATGTAACACTACAAACAAGTTTACCTAAATTACCTTCTAATGGTATCAGGATCTCCATATGTTGATATAGCAAAAATAGAATAATGCAACCAAATGTCCACAGAATAGGTGACTGCTTGAACTGCTCGTTCATACACCTCCACAACTTTGTCAATAGAACCCAAACACGCCTCATGATCTGCATACTTCTTCCAGTAACCATAACACAATGGGAATTCTGCTAAGAAAGTATCATAAACTTTTCGGATTTTTGATATATTGTCCTGAAACAAGGAAAAATAATAATCTTAACCCTGCAAGAAATAAAGAGCTTCATGAAATGTAAACATATGCTCAGGAAAATGCAAGAAGAACTCCAGCCAGAAATGATTGGAATCTTTAAATTAAAATGCAAACTCTGTATCTTCTGTTAAACTACTTAAGCTTGCTAAGGCTATAACAGCTAATAATGTGGGAAAATTACAAAACGCAGAGATGAGCAAAAGTTCAAAAAGAAGACATGGAAAAACAGGACCTTGTATACTCATTTCAACATCAGTTATTGATCAAAGACACCACATTGTTATCAAAAATATTAGTTAGATTATCTACAAAAGAAAAACTAACAAGGGCACATACAGTTGACCCTCATAGTCCCCTACTGCCACCTAACCAGCTAAAAGCAAACACTAAATTCTTAAAACTTAAGCATGTCTCATCCCCACAATAAAAAAAAAACAAAAAAAAAACAAAACAAAAACAATATGGAAAAACCAAAACCCCATCCAGCCCTCTATATTTCACATCCTCTCCTCTTCCAGTTCCAAAAATACTAGCAAGGGGCTCCTGCTATGCAGGGGCAAAAATAATTACCTAATATTAATTATTAATAATTAATAATAATAATTATTATTATTAATTAATTAATAATAAATTAATGATTAATTCATTAATTTTTAATCACTAATTATTTATGAATAGTTAATTATTTTATGATTAATTAATACCTATTATTAATAATTAATATTTATTACTAACAATTAATTAACTATCATTAATATTAATTAATTAATAATAAGTAAAAAAATATTATTAATTAACAATTAATTAGTAATTAATACTTAATATTAAGAATTAATAATAATTCATAATCGATGAATAATTAATTCAAAGATTATTAATCAATAATTATTTATTTTTATGATTAAACAATACATATTATTAATAATTAGTATTTTTATTAATTATAATTAATTAATTATTAATAAGTAATAATAATTAATTATTATTATTATGATTAATTAATAACTATTATTAATAATTAATTAACTACTATTAATAATTACTGATTGATTAATTAATTATTACTTAATTATGAATTAATATAATTATTATTAATTAATGAAATATTATTAATAATTAATGAAACTGTACGATGATGATTAATATTGTAATTAATTCATTTTTATTAGAATATTACTAGAGCATATTATAATGAATATTATAATATTAATCATTAATTTATAATGTTAGTAATATTATATGATTATATTATAATATTAGCATTATTAATATTACATTATTACTATTCATAATTTATAATACTTTTAATATAATAATTATTGATTTCATTATATATAATATATATAGATATAAATCTCTCAAAACACTTGAAGTTTCGTTTGTCGTTTTTCCAATGTCCATATCAACGCTCATCAACCGCGCGTTGGGGTAGAACTTATGTAATGGTTCTAAAGATCTAGAGCTTTTATTTTGCTGCCACGGTGCACCATACGTGTCACCGGCTAGCTACGGTTCGAGTCCGTGGCGGGCGACGAGCTGAATACCTTGCCTGAGAGTGAGAGATTCTCCAACTAAATATCGTAGGAACAAGAAAATCTGAAGGGACCGGACCCTAATTAACTTACGAACAAACAAAGAAGAAATGAAGAATTCGCCATGAAGATCCTCCCCATTCTTTGCCTCGAAGACAACTACTCGTACATGTAAGTTCTTCGCAGTTTGGACCATCGACGAGACATCTTGTATTGCAGATGCATTTCTTATCGTGTATTTCTTATCGCCGCCTCTTGTATTGCAGAATCATCGACAAGACACCTAAAGAAGCTGCAGTTGTCGATCCCGTGGAGCCAGAGAAGATCCTTCGGGTGGCTGCCGAGAATGGCGTTGATCTCAAGCTCGTTCTCACCACTCATCATCACTGGGATGGTCGATGTGTAAGTTGAGCCACAAGAAGGCAGTGGTGAGGCCGACGGAGAAAATGAAGCTAATGCAACACCGGCAACATCTTCTTCCTTGGGTGGAGGACAGCTCGGTTGCTGTAGCTGAACCCGCTGTTCTCCCGTTCTCCCTCCAAGATTGGTCATCACTCATCAGTGGTCGACGAGAAGAGCCCTGTGAGTGATATCACCGTACAGAGACCTCCTGTAGTAGCTTGGACTGGGCAACTCGGGCTTTGACAGGTTCAGCCACTCCTGAGCCTGGGCCTGGCGAATAAAAACAAACCAGCATCAAACGCCGATAGAACCTGGGTCGGTATGGGAGAGAAATATGAGAGAGAGACTGAGCGAGAGATTGATGGTTTGCCTAGAGAAGAAGACGAAGAATGAGAGGTGAGATGGGGAGTACGGGAGAGGAGAGAAACTTCAGGCCAGCAGGGAGGTGGCATGTGGAGACTTCCATTGAAGCAAAAAAAATTCCTATTCGAGCAGGGAAGGACAAAGGGGGAGGCTCATCTGAAAATCAGAGAAGGCAGCAGGGCAACAGTCTTCCTACCAGGTGAAGTGTGTCTTTGGTTGAAAGGATTTGTTGATGGAACTGTTAATTCCATCCAGGAAGAAGGATGGGGGAACTCAGTGATCTATCGGGGAAAAAGATTTGAATCTATTCTAAGAAGGAATGGAAGAGGGTGGTTTATTTCGGTTACAGAGCACTTTGGCATTAACAAAAGCCAAGTGATTTGTATTCCAGAAGGAAAAAAGGGGCAAGGCTGGGCATCCTTGGTTCTCAGTCTTCAGGCGTTTCTTGTGGAGATTGAGAGGAAAGTTCTAGTGGAAGTTTCTGATAGCAAGCCAGTAAAAAATGTCCCCTTAAAGTCTTGTTCCCCGGAGCCTCATAAGAATCAAAGTCCGGAAATATTGGTAGCTAGTTCAACTGAACACCGGAGATTAGCATTTGAAGAAGGGAGAGGCAAGTGGGAGAACAAGATGGTCTTAATGGCAGATAAGGCGATAAGGGACTGGTCGAAGATACTAGTTGCAGTTGCTGAGAAACTGGGCCTAGAAGAAGAAGCAATGCTGCTACCCTTTGCAAAGAAGAAAGCCATCTTAGATGTTGGCAATAAGAAATTGAACTTTAGCACCACCCAAGTAGAAGGAAGACTAATACAGATTCAAAACTGGGTTTCAGTTTGCAACGAAGTAGAGCCAAAAGCTGGTAGTCTTCTGATCAAGCTTCTAGGGCTACCCTTTAATCTCTGGAACAAACCAACTCTCAGGAGACTCACAAGAGCTTTGGGGGGTGTCCTGCTGGAGGTGAACTTGAGGTGCTTGCGTGCTGTAGAACTCAAAGTCGCAGGTATCAAACCAGAAAATGTGCCTCATTCTTTTGAAGTGCACTCAGATGGTGCTTGGTATAGAGTTTGGGCGGCCTCAGAAGCTGAGGTGTCGCTGTGGGGAAGACAAACAGAGGAAGGAAACGGAGAGGAGCTCACAGGTTGGAGCACACATGGCTCTCAGGGATTGGAGGGGAAGTCTGATGCGCATGCGATAGTGAAAGAGGAAGGGGAACAGTCGCAGGGAGGTTACTTGTATCGAAGCCTTCCCTTTAAGGCTATCAATTCAAATTTCTTTGAAACTAAACTGAGTTTCAGGGGTGGCCCTTCCTTTGCTGACGTGGCCAGAAGGGGAAAAGGGCCAAGTGGTTTACGTTAAAAAATCCTTTTTCTGAACCGGCTAGAAAAAAGGGGTGAGACAAGAGGGGAACCCAGTTGCACCTTAAGAGGCCCACGTGACAACTTAAGTTTTCACGTGGGGCGGCTTTGTGAAAACTCGATGATAGATGAAACTTGTCATTTATCATCGTCTAAGGAGGGTTCGGCCGAACACCTGAAACACCAGAACAGACGCGCGACAGGGGGTAATCGGACTCTGAGTTGGGAATGTAGACAGGCCAGTGACGAACATAAAAGCCTTGGTCTTGATCACCCAAACCCGCGTTATGCGAGGAACAGAATAGAAGAGAGGGAAGAGGAAGACAAAGGATGGATAAGCTGCAGCTCAGAGAATGATTGTGATGAGAATTCAGAAGAGTTTGAAAGTTTGGGCAGCTCGGAAAATGAAGATAATATTGAAGATCAAAACAGGGGAACATTAAATCTGGAACTTATGTTTCTTGAGGAGGCAGTGGAGGAACAAAAGGAAAAAAGGGAGTGGGTGAACAAAACAAACACCTGTAACAGAGCAGTCCTTAGCCCAAAACTGGACGTGCCCCTCCCAAGTTCTAGTGTCTTGCAAGAATCCGAGAAGGAGTCAGCCCGAGTTTACTCTGAACTGAACAAGAGTACATCACAGAGAGGTAAACAATTGGGTACAGGAAGAGGTCTTTGTGCACACCAAGTGACGGGGATGAATTTCCTCCAATCCGAGGAGATAGAGAGATCCAAATTCTCTGAACAGGGAGTGACAACCAATCTTCCTCATTTGAATACCCCTCTCCACCCTCAGTTGACCCCAGGTATTTCTGTTAACTCTGTCAATTCAGTTTTTGCTACTGATGAGTTCTCTGTGTCCCTTGTTCCAGATTCCTTTCTCAACCAAGTGTCCAAGGCCCATGGTCAGAAAGCCACAGTGGGGGAACAAGGGGATAAGGAAGGAGAGGAAGTGGTGGAGAAAACTTGTAGGGAGATAAAGATTTGGGAAATCATTGAGGGTCTAATGGGTGAAGTGGAAAGGAAGGAAATGCAGAGGAGGTTTACAGAAAGGATAGAAAGGACAAATGATGGAGGAAATAAGGAAAGGAGTGAGAAGAGAGGAACTTTAGATAAGGAGGAAACTAGCAAGGAAGAATCAGTTGCAGAATTTGTGCAAAAGCTGGGGTGTAAACTGAAGAATCCAAATGATCTAAAAGTTATCTGCATAAAAAAGAGGATAGTAAGGTAAAGAAAAGAAAGTTGAGTGAAATAGAGAGATTGAAAAGAGATATTGAAGGGGACAAGAAGTTTGAGGTGAGAGGGGATAGAAAGAAAGGGGTTAAGTAGAGGGTGGAGGAATAGGGGTTGAGCTTGAGAAGTTAAAATGAGAATTCTAAGTTGGAATGTGAGGAGCTTGGGCAGTGTTAGGAAGAGAGCAACAATTAAAGAGGTGATTAAGAAGTTTAACCCGGATGTGGTAATGATCCAGGAGTCTAAAAGAATGGATTTTGATTGCAGATGGGCAAGGAGTGTGTGGAGAGATAGGGGAATCAAGTGGGTGGCCGCTCCATCTTGGGGATCCTCAGGCGGGATTGTAACACTGTGGAAAGAAGACATATTAATCGGCTTGGAGGAGCTAATAGGTGATTACTCTGTTTCCGTGAAGTTCAGACAGGTGGAAGATAGGTACGAATGGGTACTAACAAATGTTTATGGCCCCAATGACTAAAGGCAGAGGAAGAAATTGTGGGAGGAATTGAGTGATGTTAGGGGCCTCTAGGAGGGGATTTTAATGTAGTGCGGTTTATAGAGGAAACCAACAACCCCAGACAAAGAGTGACAACTAGCATGAGAAAGTTCAACCATTTTGTGGATACTTTCGAGCTTAAAGAAATTCCACTCCTAAATATAAACTTCACTTGGTCCAACCTTCAATCGAGGCCAGTATGCTCCAAGCTGGACAGATTCTTGTTTTCAACAGACTGGGAAGAACATTGGGGTAACCTAGTATCTAGGGCACTCCCAAGAATTACTTCAAACCATTGGCCTATAGTGATGTGTAAGGAGGAATTGAGAGGTGATGGACCCACTCCATTCAGGTTTGAAAATATGTGATGGACCCATCCGGGATTCAGTGAGAAGATCAAGGAGTGGTGGGAGCAATCTAATCCGGTAGTAGAGTGGGAGGGAATGAGGTTCCACAAGAAACTTCAATTTCTAAAATCACAATTAAAGGAGTGGAATAGGTTGGAGTTTGGGAGAATAGAGGAAAGGAAACAAGTCCTGCTAGAGCAGATTGAGGATTTGGATATGAAGGAAGAGAGGGGATCCTTTGGAGAGGAAGACAAAAAAATGAGATGGGAGTTGAGGAAGCAAATGGAGGATATTCTGATTAAGGAGGAAATAAGTTAGAGGCAAAAAATCTAGGTGTAAGTGGCTAAAGGAGGGAGATAGAAACACTAGATTTTTCCATTCAATGGCAAATGGGAGGAGAAAAAAGAATCTCATATCAAAATTGGAAGTAGAAGGAGAAGTATTCTAAGTGCAGAGAACAGAGAATGGTTGGAAAAGACGTTTGATCTGGAAGAGATAAAGGCAGCAGTATTCTCAATGGATAGGACAAACGCTCCATTGAGAATAGAGGGTGTGGTTGGAGGGTTTGGAGTGGTTGGAGGGTTTGGAGTGGCCGACTCTAAGTGCAGAGAATAGAGATTGGTTGGAAAAGACGTTTGATCTGAAAGAGATAAAGGCAGCAGTATTCTCAATGGATAGGACAAAAGCTCCAGGCCCAGATGGCTTCACAATGGCTTTCTATCAAGATTGTTGGGATATAGTGGAGAAGGATCTTAGGTCAGTCTTTGAGGAGTTTCACAGTAGGGGAATAATTAAAATGGGCCTGAACTCAACTTCCATTGCTTTGGTCCCAAAGAAGAAATAGGCATCACAACCTAAGGATTTCAGACCTATTAGTTTGGTGAATAGCTTGTATAAAATAATTGCAAAAGTGTTGTCCCTCAGGATAAAGAAGGTCCTCCCCTCTATTATTGCACCCAACCAAGCAGCATTTGTAGAGGGAAGACAGATCACTGATCAAATCCTCATTGCAAATGTTGGACTTGGAGAAGGCTTATGACTTAGTGGATTGATCTTTTTTAGTGGAGGTGTTAAGCTATGGCTTTGGAGAAAGGTGGTGTAACTGGATTTGGGGTTGTATTAGGACTTGTCACTATTCTATATTGGTGAATGGAACGGTGGTTGACTTTTTTCCTGCTTTGAGAGGTATAAGACAAGGAGATCCACTCTCCCCCTTTCTTTTTACCCTGATGGCTAATGTACTTGGGAGATTGATACATAGAGCAGACTCGAGGAATCTGATAAAAGGGTGGAGAGTTGGCAGGGAGGAGGTACCACTAACACATCTCCAGTTTGCAGATGACACAATTTTGTTTTGTGAGGGTGGGAATATAAGCTAGATTTGGAATTCAAAATTAGCAATACAACTTTTTGAGCAGATGTCTAACCTCAAGGTGAACTTTGATAAGAGTTGTGTGGTGAGGGTGAATGTGGAGGAGAGGGAGTTAAGGAAGTATGCAGGTGTGTTAGGTTATGCAATCTCATATTGGCCTTTGGCGTACTTGGGCCTCCCTTTAGGAGATAACCCTAAGAATAAAAGCTTTTGGACTCCAGTAGTGGAGAGATTTGAGAAGAGGCTTGCGTCCTAGAAGAGAAATTATCTTTCCTTAGGAGGGAGAGTCACTCTGATTAGGCCCACCCTAGCTAACTTACCTGTTTATTATTTGTCAGTGTTTAAGATCCCCACCAAGGTCTCCAACTTATTGGAAAAAATAATGAGGAATTTTCTATGGGAGCCGAGAAAGGAGAAGAGAGATCATAGGGTGAGATGGGAAGCGGTAATTAGATGTAAAAAACTAGGAGGTCTTGGGATTGGAAACATCAAGAAAAGGAATATGGCGTTGTTGGGAAAATGGTTGTGGAGGTTCACAATGGAAAAGGAAAAATTGTGGACAAAGATCGTGGCTAGCATATATGGGCTGGAAGACAACGGCTGGGATTCTGGAATTGTGGCAAGGGCTATAGCTGCTTCTCTGTGGAAATCCATCCATGATCTGCTTCCAGTTTTCTCCCCTTGGATCAGGTACGGTGTTAACTCTAGCAATCAAATAAAATTTTGGGAACATCTTTGGGTTGGGGTTTCACCTCTGAAGGACTAGTTTCCTTCCTTGTATGCTCTGTCAGATTTGAAAAATGAACCTATCTCTTCTTTTTTAGTTCCTTCAGACTCCACTTCTAGTTTTGGGTGGAACCTCAACCTGCGAAGGGCAATTAGGGATACA
The DNA here is from genome assembly GCF_055504915.1 of Nelumbo nucifera. Lineage (NCBI taxonomy): Eukaryota > Viridiplantae > Streptophyta > Magnoliopsida > Proteales > Nelumbonaceae > Nelumbo > Nelumbo nucifera. Next base: position 55,162,650 of record NC_142651.1, on the reverse strand, counting down.
GACTTGGACAGCCTCTTACCTTTATTAGCCATCCTTGAGAATATCTTCCTTGATCCTAATAGGGAAGACACCAGAATTTGGATCCCTTCTACTTCAGGAACCTTCTCTTGTGCTTCATTTTTTGAAACCTTAACTCAATTACCTGTCCCTCCTGGTGTGTCCTTTCCGATTAAGGAAATTTGGAGCAAGCCCATTCCTCCTCGAGTTGGGTTTTTTTGTTGGGAAACTTTCCTGGAAAGAATAAATACAAATGATCTACTTCAGAAAAAGAGACCAAATTCTTGTTTACTTCCTAATAGATGCTCTCTCTGTAAAGATGATGGGGAATCCGATTACCACATTTTGGTCTCTTGTAAGGTTACTAAAACTGTTTGGGAGTGGGTACTCTCTCGTTTTGGGTGTACTTGGAACCCTCCTGAGAGTGTCCCAGGTTTGCTCTCCCCTTCGTTTTTCAGATGGCCTAAGAAGCGAGGAAAGATGATGTGGAGGAGTATTAGGGCAGCCGTGTGTTGGTCACTATGGGAGGAAAGAAACTTTCGAATATTTTCAGAAAAGGAAAGATCCCTGGAAGAACTATTAGGCCTAATACTTTTAAGGGCTGCCCACTGGCTAAAAACTATGGAAATGTTCTCAAACTTTCCTATAGCTGACCTATTAAGAAATTGGAAAGAGATAGCAACCTCTACTCTGTGTAAGAGGACTCTTAGTCCCTTGTGGTCCCCTCCTCCCTCCAGATTTATAAAAGTGAATTTTGATGGCAGTAGCATAAGGAATCCAAGGCCCTCTGGGATTGGGAGAGTTTTCAGGAATGAGGAAGGGATTGTTATTGCTCTGTTCTCAGGCCCTATTGGAGAAGGAGACTCTATTAGGGCTGAGATCCTTGCAGCTTTGGAAGGGGTTCAAAGAGCAAGGGAACTAAATATCAGTCGGCTGATTTTGGAAGCTGATTCAAAGGTGGTGATTAGCTGGTTGAAGAAAGAGGACAGTGGCTTGTGGAGTTACACTAATGAAAAGAAAAAAATCTTATGGCTATGTAAGGGCATTGAGATACAATACAGCTGGGTGAAAAGGACTGCTAATTCTTTTGCAGATGGGTTGGCCAAGCAAGGGGTGAATAGGGAAGCTATTTTTTGGGCTAATTTTTAATCTTCTTTCATTGTAATTTACTGATGGGGAGATAAGACTCTTTATCTCCCCCTTATTATACCTAAAGTTTCATAAATCTTAATAAAGTTTCTGTTATTGATCCAAAAAAAAAGAAGAAGAAGAAGGGGGCAGGCGGGCGAAACCCCTGTTTTCAGTGTAAAAAGTGAAGAAACACAATTAAAAAAAAAGATTGGGCGGAGCCCCTGTTTTTCTGTGAAGAAGAAGAAGAAGGGGGCGAGAGAAACCCCTATTTGGTATAAAAAGTGAAGAGACAATAAGACAATGAAAAAAAAGATCTGCAATTCTAGGCACCCTCTCTCTCTATTTCCTTCCTCTGTCTCTTTCCCTCTCTCTTTCCTTCCACCGCCACCTCTCTCTTCACTTCAGTCAGATCTCAATCTCTTTCCCTCTCCGCTCCTCTCTCCCTCGATAATATCCCTTCCACTGCCACCTCTCTCTTCAGTCAATTGTTAGTCGACGTCAGAGATACACACAGAGATAGAGATAGATAGACAAAGAGGGAGATATAGCGAGAGCATTTCTTTTCGAGTTGTCCATCGAACTCAACTCGGCCTCTGTCCTTTATCCATCGGGCTCTATCCAACGGATCATCGAGCTCAAGCAATATGCCTTTGTTCATCGGTCAAACGGATCTGGCAACCTAGTTGTCCATCGGGTTCAACTCGGCCTCTGTCCTTTGTCCATCGGGCTCAGGCAACCTGCCCTTGTTCGTTGGACATCGGACTCTGCCTTTGTCTTTGTCCAACCTAACAACATGGCTCCAGGTTTTATCCAACGGGCTTTGTCCAGATGACCAACCTTACGCATGAAGCTCGCACATTTTTCACCTCCAATGGCTTTCACCAATCGGGTCATTTACACACATGTAGATGCTTTTTCCCATCTCCACAAGCGGCCACGTCTCCTCTCCTTATGCCCCCTTGTGCTTTAAGTGTATATATATGATTTTGCTAGCATGTTCTTCTGCCAAGAAGAGCAACACCTAATTTCATACCCACCTCTACTTCTTTGCCAACCAATTTGTTTAGATCCCCTTCAAGTTCCACCCAAAATGCCCCTCTATTTCATACCCACCTCTCCTTATGCCCCCTTGTGCTTTAAGTGTATATATATGATTTTGCTAGCATGTTCTTCTGCCAAGAAGTGCAACACCTAATTTCATACCCACCTCTACTTCTTTGCCAACCAATTTGTTTAGATCCCCTTCAAGTTCCACCCAAAATGCCCCTCTATTTCTTTTCCCCATTGGACTATACACATTTGATTCCAACAGTCTACCCTTTGTTTCCAAATGATCCAGCACTACTAACACCAAATGTAAACCCTTAAAAACTCACATTTTTTACCAAACTTTAGAATCCCAAATCACTAACAAATCCCTAGAAAGACCATCCGCCTCACACTTAACCCATCCACAATTATGTGTGTCCGGATTTCCTACTATCCCCATTCTGCTGCCCTTCCTACTAACTCAATGACTTCGTGACAGTTCCATCTTCGTGTGACCACATTATTATGTGCAATAATTTCCACGTGAGACATCTCCCCCTCCCCCTTCTAGCGCTCAACACCTGGAGAAGAAGAAGTTCTTGCTTTTGTTGGATGACTAATGGGAGGAAGTTGATTTGACAAAAGTTGGAGTCCCTGACCCAAGCACGAAGAATGGGTGTAAGATAGTATTGATGAAAGTTTGTAACCAGATGGGCATAGATGAGAAGATCAAGGTTGAAACTTTATCGAAAGATGTAGCATGGGAGCTGTTTCATCAAAAGGTAGGAGCTGATGTTTTGACTGATTCTGAAATAGAAAAAGTAGCTCGCAAGGTGGTTAAGGAATGCCATGGTTTGCCACTCGTGATTCTTGTCATCGGAGGGTCCTTGAAGAATGCGTTTGATGTTGGTGACTGGGAGTTCACCCAGGCGGAGTTAGCTTTGAATGGCACTGTTGCAGATATGGAAGAATCGCTGTGCAAGATTTTGAACTGGTAAATCTCCAAGTCCTAAACCTGTCGAACACTAAAATTGAAGAGCTGCCATCGCTTTTCTCCCATCACGAAGTTTCCACTTTTTCAACCTGGTAAGCCTTCGAAGATTATATCTACACCTGACTGGCATAAGGTCTCTACCATCCCAGATAGGACTTCTCAAGGAACTTGAAGTGCTTCATGTTGGTGAATTGATGGACGATTTGCCTACTGAGATTGGGCAGCTGAGTCCTCTTAGGAGTCTGAGTGTGTCATTCGGTCTTCCCAAAGGTGAAGAGACGGCATCGACCCCCAGCTGTTGGGGAATCTATAAAGCCCTCTCGCCTATGATCTTGTTACCTACAAAGCCCAAAGGTCAAAGGATGACTCCCAGTGGCTTGTTATCAAATCTGTCTGGGCTGGAACACTTGATAATACATATGCAGGAAGTAGGAAGAGGGATTAATGGACCTCAGATGAATAAGAGCTGTGGCCAAGGAGCTGACCAGCTTCAAAAAAGTTTAAAAACTCTAGCATTTAACTTCCCGGATATGAAATCTTTCAAGCATTTCGTCGAACGGAATCCTGTGTGAAGGGATAACTGTGGTGAGCACTAGAAGGGGGGAGGAGGAGATGTCTCGTGTGGAAATTGTTGTACGTAATAATGTGATCACACGAAGATGGGACAACTGTCATCAAGTCATTGAGTTAGTAGGAAGGGCAGCAAAATGGGGTTAGTAGGAAATCCGGGCTGCAACTATGTGACCCCCATAACTCTAAAATGTAAGCCACCTCTATTTTTTCCCACTTTTGTTTTATAAGAGTAAAAGATCCACCCTATTCTCCCTCACCAAATTTCTCACAACTTCTCCTAAAGTCCCCCAACCCCCTCATATTCCAAGAAAAAGCCCTCAACATAGTATTTATCCTGAAGTCCCATGGTAATATATGACTCTCTCAGTCTCTCTCTCTCTCCTCTTTTCCCATATATTCTTTCTCCATTCTTGTAATCTATTATTCATACTAATACATAAACTAGTTTCTACCGTATTTTCTTTATCATGCTTATTGCCTGAATCCTGTTTTTTTATCTGGAAAATCTAATACAAGTTGTTTATTTACTGTTCAGTACAATAGAATGCACATTCCTTGATGAGCCAGTATCCTACCACCCCCACATACACATCAGTAAATTACTTCCTTTCAACAAAGTGTATAGTTAGCCCACAACAGAGACTGTCTGCTAGCTCCTTCCTGAGCAATGGAGTCAACTATGGAGCTTGTAGACCTAGGCAGCCAACTTAGCTTGGCCTGTAAGACCACGACCATAGATTTAATTTCTCTAATCCGGTTCCCAAGCCTCCATGGACCCTCCACAAGGCCTTGAAGCCATGCAATATTACTTCCAGGGTTCCCTTCAATAATCAATTCCCTGAATTCCAAGGATTTTGCCAACCTTAGACCTGGAAGTAATGCCATCAGTTCTGCTCTGGTGGAGTAACCATAGCCAACAGGTCCAGAAAAAAAAAAAAAGCCTTTAAGATATAGCCATTATTCTTTTTTTTTTGGGGAGCAAAAGGTAAGTTGATGTATTCATTCGAATCATGTCACTCTGTCCAAGTATATCCATGTTCAGTGAGTCACTATACAGAAAGCATATGTCAATTACAGCCACCCTGCTAAAGTCAAAATAATTATGATGGGAAACATTGCTAAAATGATCCATGGCTGTCATCCAACAATGAAAGGTACCCATGATCTTCTTAATTAGCTCATCAAGTGAACAGCTTTAAGATATAGCCATTATGGTTTGTAAACATACTTCCAATGCCAGACAGCACTGGGTTTCCAAAGCTGCAGCCATCAAAATTCATTTTAATCTTGTCAAGTTGTCATGTGGAGGACCTATCCAAGGAGAGACTTGAATATTCCACTGCATAGGGGTAGATGCCACCATTTCCCATCCTTTAAGAATGTTACCAGTTGAAAACATTGATGATTCTTGTCTTATTATTGCCAGAATTATGTTTCTAATCATATAAAAAAAACAATCACATTTGTACTTTTTTTATGTTTTAATTGTCAATCACATTTCTTCTTCTAACCCTAGTTTTCTACTATGGAAAATGACCAATTATCACCTATCAACATATATAGCCTGCCATTCTGTGCTTTAACCCTTCAGCCAGCATATCCCCTGTTCCCCACAATCCCATCCCTTTCCTTAAGCCATTTCTTGACAGTGCATACATCCTGCATAGGGGTAGATTCCATCAATCCATTAAACCCTCATTTGTTTATCCTGAAAGTCCACTGCTAATCCTACATCAGACTTGTATTCTAGTATTACTTGGCCAATATTCATATATTGGCTACTGCTATCAAAACTTCAAAAGCACAAGAACACCAACAAACTTCATTTCAGTAAACAATTAATGATAAGCAAAAAATGAGGATGCATCCTGGTCAGTTCTGTCCTATGTAAAGAATCATATGGTATACCTCTGCCACCTTCTCTGTCTCCTCAATAAGAGCAGTCCAAGCATTGAAGTCTAAAGAATTTGTTCTAACAATGCTCCACAACCGTTCTTCTTCAGTAGAAAGTGCTGACAATGAGATATCAGAAACAAAAAGATCAAAAAGACATGATAATGGTTTGCAAGTTAAACCTTCAATAGAATTATTGTGAATGCTATGCAACATTATGGAACAAATAAACAGACAGTTGAGAATAAAGAGATTTTCAGCAGTCAAATATAAATGATGGAAATAGAATAGAAGATTATTTCAAGATAATAATAGACTCTCTAATAACTAATAATCATGGTGTAAAGAGATTCTAAGAGTTATTTGAGATCATAGTTGTCAAGGTGACAAGGTACCCTAGGCTTGCCTCGCCTAATTACCAAGCCGTTTTGTACTTTCTATTATAAAATACTTTTTTATTATTTATCTTTTGAGATTATAATTATAAAATATACATTATTAAAAATATATGCATTTTGTGTGTTTAAATACTAATTTCTTTTTATTATTTTCTTATTTGTTAGGGTTTAATCAACACAAGCATTGCTAAATGCTGTATTGAACCCTCAAAGACATCAAAACCTGAACCAATAAGTAAGATAGAACTTAAATTTTTGTCTAATCAACACATTGTCTTCTTCCATATCTTATTTTCTTCTACTTTTTCTTTTCTTCTTTTCCTATAACAGAAATAAGGGTTCAGCCCCTATATTTTTTCAATTTTCTTTTCTTTCTTCTTTTTCTTCTCATGAATATGTTGATTTTCTATACTTTAACATGAACTTTATACTTTTCTTATGAAAATTATGAATAATTGTTAAGGAAATATGATTATGTAGGGAACTACCCTAGGATCTATGTTTTTTACTTAAAAAATCCATCACCTAGGTGATTAGGTGACAAGGCGCCCCCTGTCACCTAGCCTCGCCTTGGCACCTTGAAAACTATGTTAGAGATCTTATAAGGTAAATTTTTATTGTTTTATTAGTTATAAGTAATAGTTTATTTTATTTCATGGCTTCTTTTGTACAAACATAACATTTTTCCTTTGCACCTTTTATTAGTAAGAGTCCTACTAACTTAGGATTTGGTGATGGACTTTGTTGGGTGAATGAGGGATGTGGGTGATTAGAGATGAAAATAGATGGAAAAGCAAGAAGAGTTCTTGTTGTGCACCAAAGAATGAGTAAGAAATTAAAAGCAAGGTGTAAACCAGCTGGTTGGTAAGGTCTCCTGCTGGTCATAGCGGAGACTTGGGATTGCATCCTACCTGCACCTGGGTTGGGGGATTATGGGTTGGGGGATGGGCTACCCCCCGTTGTGTAGCCCTTCAAAAGAAATCGGGGGGGGGGGGGGGGAAAAGAGTAAGACATTAGGAGAGAGGTGAACTCTTGCTGTTAGGATAAACAGCAAATAGACAGATCGCCTTAAAGAAGAAATAAGAGAGAGGAGAGAAAAAAAAAAAAAGAGAGAGAAATTTTTCTAACAACCAGAATTCAAACCATCTTTGTTTTCTTTGTTTTATCAAATCAACTCTCCTTGAACTCCAATTACAATGACTCTATTTATAGACTCAACTTACTAACTCGGATGTCCCATTTCAGACTCTAATTTGGACTAGGAAATTGACCCAAAACAACTTCTAATTGCCTTAGAACTAAGATAAATCAATAGATGACTAAAAAAGACTCTCCAATGAGGACCCTAATTGCAAAGACAACTCTAATAACATTTACCTAATCCCACTAAAACTAAATTAAGTTAAAAAATCAGAAATTACTAAAAATAGTAAACCATGAGTTTACTAAAAATAATAATTACGAGAATTACCATAAATAGCACATCCGAGAATTACTATAAATAATAATTTTGAAACAGTAACAAACCAAAATATTTATAAAAATCCCTATAACCCAAAAATTCTGAAATTGGTACGGGAATTGAAAAACCGCCAACACTTGCCCATAATCGCCATAAAGTTCATTTCTAATTATTAGATAGCAATATAGCATAAAGATCATTAATCCTGGATGGGGCACCATGAAGACAACTTCTATTAATTGCCCATATGCCCCATAATTAACTTTCTTAGTAGGGTAATCCCATCATGAATCCATAAATGCTCAAGTTGTAGCCATTCTAGACAAAATCATGGTGTCAACCTGGGAAAAGAAATTAGGTTTAGAAGTTTATGAAGCATTGTGTGAAGAAACAGAAAAAAAGCAAATAACAAATAGAGTTTCCCTTGATCGCTTTCCAAACTTTATGGCACACAGAATGCAAGGCCACCAATAAACAGTTATACTAAACTTCCACATATAACATGCTAGAAGTAACAAGCACAATGAAATTTTTTTTTCTTTTTTGGAAAGAACCACGACAGTGAATATTGAGAGAACCACATTAGTGAACTAGGTCTACATGACAATTACAAATAAATACCTATCTTTAAAATGAAATATATTCTAACCTTCAAGAAGTCAAAACATATACAATAACTTGTTACTTTACAGCCAAACATATCAGACCTGCAGCCATGGTTGCAATTTTAACCATATAGAAAATATAACTGCAGAAAGTTTAATCCGTGCAAATACACCGCCGTCACCCCAAAAACTTTGCAACCAATGCTTTAATAACTATCGATCAGAGAATTACAAAAAACCAATGCTTCAAAAACATGGAGGCATGACGCAATGCAACAAGACCTTTAGATGTGAGGACTAAGCCTCCTGTGTCATCTATTTTTAAGAAAAGCATCAAAGTAGAAGAGGATTATGTTTCTATGCAGGAAAAGCATAAAAATGGTTGTAGGAAAAGCATAAACAAAGTGATTGTGGATATTACTTTAAACATGTATAAACACAAGGAAGGCATATAAAAATGTTAAACAAATAAATAACATCAAAATATGACTTTAAACATGCAAGTTTAGGTATAAGCATGAAGCAAATAAATACATATAGAAACACACTTAAGACATCTCAAGGTGTCAGCACCAATGGATGAGCTTCATGACTTCTGCATGAGCCCAAGGTTGACACTGGAGGTATTTCCCCTAAAGCTCACCAAGGTGAGCTTCCAAAGCATTGCTGATTTTAAAGATACTACTCCTAACAAGTCAGATGCAATTCTTAAAAATCTTCCCATGGCACATCCATCTAATGCCAATCCTTTTGTCAGTTAGTATGCAATATCTAATTTTTTTATCACAAAGATATTTAGAAATCTTATAATATACCAGAATCCTCCTTGAACTGTTGATCAGAAGCAGCTCCACCAAACTCATTTGAAACATTCCCATTTTCACCAGTTCCAGCAGAAGCATGATATCCTGCACCAGTAGCACCATTGATATTTACAGAGGAACCCATAGGAACAGCTTGATTTGATTTTTCTTCTGCACTTTCCTGGATGACAAGATTCTTGGTAGTATCAGGGACTTCAACAGCTCCATAAGCTACTGAGACAGAAGTACCTTGAATAACAGAACCAGTATCTTTGTTGTTTGGATTTTCATGACCTGAACCAGAACCATCTGGCTCAGGATTAGCCGTATCTGTTGGAATGACAGGAGTAGTTGAATCGGCAGCACCCCCAGTGGCAAAAGCACCACCATCAGAAATGGCATTTGAACCAGAGCCAGTGTAGTCAGTCGAAGCATAGCTTGGGTAATCCATTGTAGCTGGGATTTGGGCAACAATAGTTTCATAACCCATTTTAAGTCAGTAAACGTGTCCCTTGAATGTACAAGCTGCCAGGTTATAAACAAAAACACAACACTCAATACTATCAAAACGAATAAATGCTAAAGCTAATGATATAACGATCAGAAGTTTCAGTGTCCTCTCTACAAAATTTATAACTTGATCTGCAAAGCCCTCCAAATCATAACCCCGAGAGTCAATCTAAGTGACATTAAGTGTTAATTCTATCCAACTGTCTTTTAACCCCCAAAATAACAAAGCGAATACAGAACAGATTATTATCATAACAATGGTTACAACTCTAATTGAACCATTCGGTAACGGTACATTAGGAGGCTCCTAGGGTAGACGACTAGGGGCCCAACTACCAGACAAAGAAAACAAGTAGCCACATCGTACTAAAATTTCAAAAATGGATTACAGAAGATGTAATTTCTCTATGAAAAAATATCTACTCAGACCCAACTGGAGTAAAATAATAAAACGCCTGATCCTTCACCGTATGGACTAATAGAATTTCAAAGAAGTAACTGATAAAATGATAGAGCTTCACCCAAAACCCTATGATATCAAATTAAGAGGGGAAAAAGGAATAACTAGGACTACGGAAACAAAACCCTGGTCTAAACTATCGGGAAAAGCAAGAAAAAACCTAGAAACAGCAGCTTGAACTGAAAAACGAGAACTGCAATTCCTTCCAGTGAATTTAAGTAACGAAACAAAAAAAAGGGGAGAGAATGAAAGTAAGAGTGCCATTGATGAATCCTCACCTTTTTCTTGTGCGTCAAAGCGAGAGAGAAGAGCCGAAGTGGCGAACAGTGGAGGACGAGACGTTAACAATTTTGGCTCCTCGCAACGATGGTTTTGATTTGAGAAACTCTCGCCTTTTTGCAGCTTTAGGCCGCGCGGTTCGTCGTTACTTATTTTTGGGTAAATTACATAGACCCCCCTGTACTATGGGGTCTGTGACAAAGACCCCTTACATTGTCTTGAGACAAAGACCCTGTACTATGGCCGTGAGTAGACCTGTTCATGGGCCGGGTGGCCCGACGGACCGACCCAGCCCCCGTACGGACTTGAACAGGTGTATGGGCCCGTGGGCTTAACCTCAGGCCAAAAATCTCAACCCGCAATAAATTTGAGCCGAACTCGGGATTTGCTAAAATAGCCCAACCCGAATCCGGCCCGACCTGACCTATAATTAAACCTAAAAACCCTAGTCGAATACCCCTCTTTTTTTCACCTCTTTCCCTTATTTTTCCAGCCGAACCCTTCTTCTCCACATCATCTTTCCCTTCTTTATATTCTTTTTTTAATGTAAATAAATTTTAAATTTATATTCTTTTTTAATATAAATAAATTCTTATTTATATTAATTATTGAATAGGGCAAAATTCTAATTTTTTTTATTAGGTCGGGCTTCGGGCTTTTTATCAAGGCCGGGCTCGGGCCCAAGTAGTAGGCTCGTTGGTCGGGCCGGGCTCGAACTCGGGCCTAACATATTTCCTTTGGTGAAGAGTAAAAGCCCGAGCCCGGCCCAGCCCGGCCCATGAATAGATCTAGCCGTGAGACAAGACCCCCTTCCGTTAATTATCCATCAAAAAAGATTTTAATTCTGCCGTTGCCACAAATTTTAATTTCCACACTGCCCCTGTGATAACTATTCGTACATTGTTTTGTGACAAAGACCCCTATACTATGGCCATGAGACAAGACCCCCTTCCGTTAGTCATCCATCCAAAAAGATTTTAATTCTGTCGTTGCAACAAATTTTAATTTCCACACTGCCCCTGTGATAACTATTCTAACAATTTTACCCCTCTTCATTTTTATACGTTGCCTTAACCTTTCTTTATTTCTCCCGTGTAAACAAGTTTCAGTGGCAAGAGATTTCTCCCTTGCGATCAGATTTCAGTGGCAAGGGGTTTCTCAGTGATTACCTGGGCAGAGGACAGGCGAAGGTGGGTTTATCCTTGACGCAACATTTCATACAGGAACTTGTCCTACTTCGGTGAGTGATCATTTACCTGGTAGGGTTTATTAGTTTTTCACTTAATCTATTAGGATAGATGCGACCTCCAATATTCACTGTGTTTATGTTAATGAACTAAATACATTGGTATTGACATAAATATTAGATGTGGTAACCATTTAGTGATTCATAGTGTTATGGTTTAATCCCTTTTTTGTGTTTTCAATTTTTTGTAAATTAGTCTTCTTGGAAGGAATTTAATGTCCATGAAGGAGCACAAGTTATGTGCAATTGATTTTAGGCCGTGTAGGTACATAGTGGTCGCTCAGACCATTAGGGCACAGAAGATGTTGAATTAATACCACACAGATGCTTGTGATGAGTTCACAAATCATCGAACGTCTACGATGAGTTCATAACTCATCGCATGATTGCAACGAACTCATGCCTGAAATGAGTCGCAATAAACTTTGGCCTGGGTAAAATTGCGATGAGTTTTAAACATGCGTAGACTTGCGAGAAGTCTCAGACATGTGCGGACCCGCGATGAGTTTTGGATGCACACAAACCTACAATGAGTTAGAAGCCATAATAGGGTCATGACAAACGTGGAATTACTGTACAACCGGGAATAAATATTTGATACACACACATCTTTAAATTATGTGTGTGACGGGAAGCCCCGCGGGCCTAGTAAAGGCAAGCAATGCAAATAATGACATCATTCGCGCCATGTCTGTATAATCCTTAAGGGAAATTAAACCTTGTATTTGAAGAATCTCGTTGGACACATGACGAAACCCCAATAATGCTCCCTTAATAGTCAAACATAAAACAAATATCTCATTTCCTAACATGAAAAGTCTCCTTTTAAGTCCTTTTCCTTATAGCCTAGGCATTCTCTCTATAAAAAGGGGAATAACTCTTCCCCAAGGGAGATGAAGACATACAATCTCGACCTAGGGCTTCCCAGAAGAGGACCCTCCCTTCTCTCATATCTTCCTCTCTCTTCCCCGTCACTTTCTCTAGACTTTTGGAGACTCGACCACCCGTCAATAAGAGCACCACCTTATCAATAAGTTGATTAATGTTCATGAAGTTAACTGAACTTTATTGAAGTATGTTGTTCATGGAGGACGTTTTATTTTCTGTTTAATGAAGTGATTAATGTTAATCTTCGTGAAGTTTTATCCTTTAATGTTTAATCAAGATTAATGTTAAGGGAGTTCATTGTTCAGGAATTGTAAATTAATTCTCATCAAGTAAAATGAAGTTTACTGTTCATGAAAGAAATTCTTTAGATTAATATTGATAAAGTTTTATTTTCTATTTAATGAAGTTTTCTCCTTTAATTTTGAATGAAGATTAATGTTAAGGGAGCTCATTGTTCAATAACTGTAGATTAATTCTCATTAAATAAAATGAAAGAAATTCTTTAGATTAATCTTCATGAAGTTTTATTATACAAATGTGTGAACACTCAACATTCACTTTGCAATCACTAAGCAATCCGAGGTTTGAGACAAAGTTTTGTGATTGTCAGAAGAAGTGTGCCATTAGGGTTTCTGAGATAGATTTGAACCCACAAAAGTTGTTTTATACATGCCCTCGCAAAATTGTAAGTCTTATGATAAAGTCACTTTCTTTGCAACATGGCCATTATTCCTAGTTTTATTAAAAAGGTATTTCATGCTATGTAAGGAAAACAAACGAATGTCAAGCCTTGTGGTTTTTTCGAATGGGTCATTCCCATCAACCATTTAAAAGAAGTGACTTCAAAGATGTGCAATGATGATGTCCAAGCATGTTGTGTGAGGGAGTTGGAGAAGTTTCTAACTGAGTTGAACGACCAAGTGAAAATACTAGAGAGCAAGTATGATCGAATGTTAATTGGGATTGTGCGCCTCTTAAAAGTTGTTCTTTTAGGTTTCATTCTAATGTTTATGTTTAGGAAGTAAGGTATCATAAGAAAAGAGAGGAAACAATGGGTTTTTTGCATGTTTACATTTTGGGGAGGGCTAATCACTATACATCTGGAATTCTGACTTCTAACTTATGGATGGAACTTAAGACTTTTTTTAGTTATGATGGCAGATAAGTTACTATATTTGTTGTGTATTTTATATAATAATGTGAAGATAAGTTATATCTTGCCATTTCTAAACTTGTACTGATCATATCAAAACCTAGTAGTGGCTAACCAGTATCAATATGTGTTACTAAACAAGTTCCTAGTTTGGATTGTACTATGGCCGTTAACAATATATCATGGTCATTGTTATCTTGGAATTTTAAGTGCAGCCCTTCACGTACTTGAGAAATAAGTGGTGGCCATAATTGGCCCACAATCCTTTAGAGTAGCCCATATGATTTATATGATTGTGAATGGACTCCAAATGCCTCTTGTATCATTTGCTGCCACAGATTCGACTCTTTCTACCATTCAATTCCCTTTCATTGTGCGAACCACACAAAGTGGTTCTTACCAGATGGCTGCCATGGCTGATTTGATTGACTATTATGGATGGCAAGAGGTCATTGCCATTTTTGTAGATGATGATTATGAAAGGAATGGCATATATACTTTAGATTGGGTGATATTCCAACCTATATCGTATGTTCATGAAGATAAACAAAAAAAATGTCCAATTGACCCATAAGTTTTTCCACCATTCCATCATTCTAGCCCAATGAATATCAATGGCTACAACTTCATTCAAATTCAATTACCCTTGTCCAAAATTTGATGAACTCTATATGATGCTTCTTGCACCATTGGAGAAAAACTAATGTCATGGATGCATATAACTCACCATATAAATCTAACAAACATGATGTACTAACAAATTAGTACATCACCCCTAAGGAAGATACTAAAGTATAAAACAAATCAAAGGAACTGAATGACAAGCGGTTTGAATAACTTCCTTATTTAAGAAACTTCAAAAATAAAAACGCATATGCAAACATGTGATCCTATAAACATTAGATGAAAAACAAATCCAACAAGAACGTGTCCAAACTGTAACCATGTGATAGATAACAATGATGTATGGTCATTAACTTTCATGGGTTTTCTGATAATTAACATGGCTTCTTCTATGTTGACAATACTTTAGTTAGTGATCTTGGTGGTTATTTACTGAATGATTCCATCACATTTGCTAGGAAAATAGCTTAGAAGTTAGCAAAGGTTATTTATTATTAAACATTTGTTTATTTACTGTTATCTTCTGTTAAATTATAACCAAGACTATGATTATTTAATGTTAAACATTTGCTTATTTGTTGTTATTTTCTATTAAATTATAGCCAAAACTCTGATTATTTACTGTTAAACACCAAAGTCACAAGAAAACTTTATACTGTAAAACAAAGATTTAAACCTCCGAGTAATCAAAGCTACAAGAAAGCAATTGATAAACCAACTTTTGTAACTAATTGACCTTAAATTCCAAGAACATGATTAATCCAACAAGAAAACTTTATACAAGAAACAAAGATTCAAACCTCTGATTATTTACTGTTAAACATCTGATTTATTTACTGTTATTTTCTATTGAATTATAGTGTAAACCAATTGCAATAGAAATCAAAGTGTAAACACCTGATTATAAAAATATCCATAACTTCTGTTTAGGTTAGATTCCTCATATTCTGAAGTGCAAACATAGAAATAAAGAATACGACTCCTCAACTGTATTACACCTTATCAACTTAACCTAGTTTTAAGGGTTGTGTTTTTGTAATTTCTAAGTAAGATAAACTCTTTGATGGTGTTGCCTCACGAGATGATATCCTTGAAGCACATAGGCTTGCTATGAAAGCGGACCCAGAAAGTGCATTTGGTGGGACAGTGGCCTTCAAGGTACAAGTTGACTGTATTGCTACTCAACATATCATGACTCAATTTCTTATGCACATAAGACATTAAACAATAAGTACATTTAGTGGGACAGTGGCCTACGAAGTACTCAGTTGACTGTCATGTTATTGAGTTGCAGGTTGGTGTGGGTCCAAAAGTTTGGGGTTTTGTATTTGCTTGGCAACCCCTTAGGTAGTCCAAACCAAACCTGACATTATCCTAACTCAAGCCGGTCCCATTTAAACACATATCAGGTTTGACCTCCGTCTTAGTCTATGTTCCCAGGTCCTCAAATAACAATAGATAAGATAAAGTCAAGTCTAAAGCAAGTGTAAACCAAATTTTACCTTTAAAACAGATAAGACAATGTCAAGTCTAAATGCTCTGCATACTCAATTAATGCTTCATCAGCTGTTTGATCTTCAAAGGTAAGTGTCAGTGAGTTTAACTTATGAAAATAACTTGAATCGCAATACTAAAAAGGTCCATAATACGAATGATTTGTGTTTTAAATTGTACACTAACTTGCAAAGTCAGGTCTGGATGTTTCAACTATTGGATAAGCCCTTGTTAGGGGAGTAAGTTGGGTACCAAAGCCAAATCGCAAGGTAGCATGCCATTAAGTTAAGTACCTGAGTGTTCCCAATTGTTGATTGTGATGGTGTCATTGGAGCACTTAGCCCACTCTTGGCATGTATATATAGATATGGATGGTGGTATCAATGACCTTGTCCTACCCACAAAACCACTCCCTCTAGCACGAGTGGTGAAAGTCTGACTAACTTGTAAAAACAAATTTCACTATAATATTTAGCTACTAACTAGAAAATTGCAATGGATATATAATGACCTTGTACCTATGAACACACCCAATTTTTTGGTAAAGGTCCACCCCTACCACTACCCCACCCTGATGTGTTGGAACATGTTGTGGTAAAACATGCAAAGGAGCACGAGTGGAAAGGAGCATGAGTGGTGATTGTTTGACTAACCTATAAAAACAAATTTCACTATATTACTTAAATACTAACTAGCAAATTGCAATGAATATGTAACGACCTTGTACTAGTGAAGACACCCGATTCTGTGGTAGAGGCCTGATGAAGGATGATTTGACCCGACCTATGAAATGGCGGCACGTGGACGCCGACTCAGCGTAAGCGACAACTCAGCATTGTGTTCCGATATGGTTAAGTGATAGGCCCATAAAGCAGCCCGCTACGTGGTAGCGAGGTAAAGGAGGGGCTCGCCACAATGTGAGCTCCGAGTTCCCCGAGCTACCTCAAGGGATATTCCGAGGCAAACTTTAACTTGCAATCTAAGAAAGCCAACTCGCCCAAGCTCCCGAACAAGGCAAATCATTCGAGGACCAATCCAACTAAGGGTACTTCTGAAGTATTCAAAGCTCGTTGCAGAGTAGCTCACGAATGGGCCGCACAAGCTTTCCTCAGGAAGCTTCTATTTAATAAGCCGTACCTGTCAGACTGGGCCACGTCCCTAACTGACGGCGTAGTCTTTGTCCTTTCGACAGTCTGCGTTCACGTCTAGTAGGCGGAGGCGTACTTGTCACTCGCCCGAGTAAGGAGTACGTCCCAACGGCCACCTGCGCAGCCCTGGCAAGTAACGGGTGTGGCAGGGACCCAACGGCGGTTATGCCCGATCTCGCAAGAGCACTCCTATAAAAGCTCCCCAGGGCAGAAGAGAAACTCTCTCTTGAGACCTCTAATCTCGGGAATACAGTGATAAAGCGCGACCTCCACTCTTAGCTTTCGTTTCTCTCTTTACTCCCCATACACAGTACTAACCTAAGCATCAGAGTATTCCCATCGGGCAGATCCCCGGGAATCCTTCCTTTCATCTTCTCAGGTGCTCGTCATTGCTAGCAAGGAGCCAGTTAGCCGCCAGCTAGGAGTGCCCGGATCGCGCCGCATCATTTGGCGCTGTCGGACGAAGCATGGAAATGGGTAACTCCAGGGAGCAACCCCAATCTCCTACTGTCTGTATCGGTCAGTTCACCGTCCCCCTCTCAGCGGACGGAATTCCCAGCTTGAACGTGCCTTTCACAATGGCACCTGTCATCGCTCCACTCCCCGCTACAGTCAAAACAACGTTCACTAAACCCTCGGTTGTGCCCCCAGCGGCCAGCCCGAACCAGCTGGAGGACCTGATGCAGTGCATGAGGGCCATGCAGGCTCAAATGCAACAGTTCCAGCAACTTCAGCTCTATCAACAGCACGTGCTGCACCAGGTCTCTCAGTACCAGTACCAGCAGCAGTTCCCCCGACTGCCCCAACCTTAGCTTCAACAGCCTCAACTCCAACCTCAGCACCTGGCCCCGCAGCAAGCCAGATCTCGCCGCCAGAGTGAGCGCTCTGGCCGAGAAGAAGCCCCCCAAAATCCCCCAAAAAACCAGGCTTCCCCCCTTGGTAGACGGGAGAGACCTGCTACCCCGATCTCGCCGCGGGTGGACAGGTCGGGGGGACCACGGCTAGGCAGGTCAACGTCACCTCGACAGTCGAAGTTCGGAACCCCAATCCTTGAAAATTGGTTCGAGATCCTGGCAACAGACTCTAAGCAGGCCCCTTCTGTCCGCAGCCATCACCAGCAGACCGTGCTGCTCCCGGCGCAAACCATTCTGGACAGTGCGGAGGTGAGCAGAACTAACGCCGAGCCCACCAAGAAGTAGAGACGCCACCGCCGAGCTCGCCGATTTGTCACCCGCGACTTGCCCGAGCTCATGGGCAAAGAAGAGGTAGGCTCGGCCGAATCCAAGGCTCCCCTCCTCTCGGTTCCGTCCCCCCTGTCCTTCGAACTCTTGGCAGTCCCAATGCCCAAGGATTTCAAGCTTCCCCCTCTTGACAAGTACGATGGGTCGTTCGACCCGAATGATCATGTAGACGCCTTTCAGTCACAAATGCACCTGGCGCGAGCCAGTGAGTCATGCATGTGCGTGGCCTTCTCCACTACCTTCAGGGGAGCAGCACGCACGTGGTACCGGAACTTGGCGCCTGGATCGATAAGAAGCTGAGCGCAGTTCGCACAAGCCTTCACGTCCCACTTTATCACCAACAAACGGTGCCTGCGGACTGAAGAAAGCATCTTCAACGTAGCCCAAAGAGAGGGAGAGTCCATCCGAAGTTATATCAAGCGGTTCAACAACGCTTGTATGCAGATACCGCGCCTGGACCCCGTCGTACGCCTAGCAGCGGCCAAGAAAGGCGTAAAGCACAAGGAGTTCAAGTGGCACATGGTCATCAACCAACCCGTGACCATAACCGAGTTTCTAAAGCTTGCGGATAAGTTCATAGCCACTGAAGAGGAGATCAACCAGAAGGGTGAGGGCGCACCCGAAAAAAGAAAGAGAGAAGGGGAACCTCCCAGTCAAGAGGACACCCGAAGAAAAAAGGAAATAGTTCGGGGTGCAAAGCCGGGTCAGTTGTTCCGGGCTCCTGCACTAGACCGGGCAGACTACACTCCACTGAACGCGAAGCAGGCCAAAATTTTGATGGCAATCAAGGATGCCCCGTACGTGAAGTGGCCGCCCCGTCTAAGGGGGAATCCCAATGAAAGAAATAAGTTTGTATTGCAGTTTTCACAAGGACCACGGTCACAGTACCGAGAGTTGTAATAACCTCTGCGACGAGATAGAGGAGCTCATCCGTCGCGGATATTTGAGAAACTTTGTACAAAATAATAATAATAATAATAATAATAATAATAATAATAATAATAATAACAACAACAACAATAATAATAATAATAATAATAATAATAATAATAATAATAATAATAATAATAATAATAATAATAATAATAATAATAATAATAATAGTAATAGAACAGGTCGACAAGGGGAGCACGGTAAAGACGCCCCCGAGTCCAACAGCAGGCCGACCGAACAACCGCAGAGGCAGCCTCCAAAGGAGAGGCCAGTTCGGGGGACCATTCACATGATAGTGGGAGGTTCAATCGTTGCGGGTTGCACTTCGGCGGCAGCTCGGATGTCGGTTCGTGAGGTCACCCGGGAGGAGCAGAACCCCCCGAAGCGGCCGAGAACGGAAGAGCTAATTTTCTTCACAGAGGATGATGCGCGAGGGGTCCATTACCCCCACGACGACGCGCTCGTAATAAAGCTGAGAATCAACGACTTTGAGGTTAGGCGTATACTCGTCGACTCGGGCAGCTCGACCGACATACTCTTCAAAGCTGCATTTGACCAGCTCTAGTTGTAGAGAAGCAACCTGAAGCCCGTAGACACTCCTTTGGAAGGCTTCAGCGGAGAAGAAGTCCGGCCCCTTGGGAAAATAAGAGTACCTGTAGAGATCGGCACATGGCCTTGCATGGTCAGGGTTGAACACAACTTCCTAGTGGTAGCGACCCCCTCTCCCTACAACGCCATAGTAGGTCGACCCATCACCCACGTCCTACGGGCGATGGTCTCCACCTACCACTTGGCTATGAAGTTCCCAACAGACTTCGGTGTGGGGGTAGCGCGGGGCGACCAGCTCGAGTCCCACAAGTGCTACGTTGTTGCCCTAATCTTGAACTGGAACGACCAACGGAGCAAGGCGAAGAACGAGCCGCGCCCACGGAAGAAACAGTCACGGTCCCGACCTCAACAGCAGAACCAGCTCGGACGCTCCAGATCGGCACTTCCGTCTAGGAGCCCCTACGATCCGAACTAGTAAGTTTTTTATTTCAAAACTTAGATATTTTTGCATGGTCCGCGGCAAAAATGCCCGGCATAGACCTCGAACTCATAACTCACAAGTTGAACACCGATCCTGTAGTTAGGCCCGTTAGACAGAAGAAACGCAACCTAGCCCCGGAACGGTGGAAAGCGGTCGACGAGGAAGTCGAGAAGCTCCTCGCAGCAGACTTCATAAGAGAAGTCCAATACCCGAGCTGGGTAGCCAACCCCGTCCTGGTAAAGAAGGCCAACGGCAAGTGGCGCATGTGCGTTGACTACACCGACCTGAACCGGGCTTGCCCGAAGACTGTTTCCCACTCCCCCGAATTGACCGTTTGGTGGACGCGACCTCAGGGCATGAGTTGCTAAGTTTCTTGGATGCCTATTCGGGCTATAACCAGATCAAGATGGACCCGGCAGACGAATAAAAGACTGCCTTCATCACGGAGTTCGGCCTATACTGCTACAAGGTTATGCCCTTCGGGTTGAAAAACACAGGGGCAACCTTTCAAAGGCTTGTAAATAAATTATTTGCGCCGTTAATCGGCAGAAAAGTAGAATGCTATGTGGACGACATGGTTGTCAAAACTCAATTCTCACATGAATTAATACAAGACTTGCATTCTGTTTTTGAAATTTTGCATAAGTTTAATATGAGATTGAATCCAAACAAGTGTGTGTTCGGTGTAACCTTGGGTAAGTTCCTAGGATACATCATTAACCAACGCAGCATTGAAGCCAACCCGGATAAGGTTAAGGCCATCTTGGACATGAAACCACCCCGGAACCGAAGGAGGTTCAGAGGTTGAATGGCCGCATAGCCGCCCTAAGCCGTTTCATGTCTAAGTCGGCGGACCGCTGCCTACCGTTCTTTAAGGCAATAAAGAGCAAAGGGTTTGAATGGATCCAAGATTGCCAGGTCGCGTTCGACAAGCTCAAGGAATACCTTACTAGCATGCCGACCCTAACCCGGCCCGACGAGGGCGATGTTTTAGAACTCTACCTCTCGGCAGGCGACAAGGTGGTCAGTTCAGTACTAATAAAGGAAGTAGATCGGGTCCAACGACCCATCTATTACGTTAGTAAAGTATTGCAGGGAGCAGAAACAAGATACCCGGAGATGGAAAAGCTAGCATACGCATTGATATTTGTAGCTCGGAAGCTCCGCCCGTACTTCCAAGCTCATACTGTTATCGTCTTTACCGACAAACCTCTAAGGCAAGTATTGCTTATGCCCGAGGCCTCCAGTCGGTTGACGAAGTGGGCCATTGAGCTCAGCGAGTACGACCTCCAGTACAAGTCGTGAACGGCCATTAAGGCCCAAGCCTTAGTAGATTTCATAGCCGAATGCACATTCAGCTCCGAGATTCCCAGGCCGGTTGAGCGCGAGGATCCCACCTCGGGTGAGCCCGAAGCTTCCGGGTCGGTCGAGTCCGAACCCCGCGAAGTAGTAGCTAGTGTGGCACCTCTCCTAGCTCGGCCAACCGTGAGCTGGGATGAGGAGCCCTGGATCCTTCACGTAGATGGCTCCTCGAACCAACAGGGCAGCGGTGCCGGAATAGTTCTGCACGGCCCAAGCGGCATGAAACTGGAGTACGCGCTACGCTTCGAGTTCAAGGCATCTAACAATGAAGCAGAGTACGAGGCGTTGATAGCCGGACTAGCCTTAGCCAGAGAAGTAAAAGCCAAGCACATCGTTATCTGCAGCGACTCCCAGCTCGTAGTCAACCAGGTCACGGGCGAGTATGAAACTCGCGAGCCGACCGTGGTCACCTATCTAGCCAAAGTCAGAGAGGCCCTGCCCAACTTCCAGTCACACTTTATCAGACAGATCCCTAGGTCGGAGAATGCCAAGGCCGATGCCCTGTCCAAGTTAGCCAGCACCAGCGACATCACGACGAGAACCGTGTACATAGAGGACCTGTCTCGGCCTATCATTCTCGGGGGGGCAGAGGAGGTCGCTCGCGTCGTTCAAGCAGAGGCGAGCTGGACTAACCCACTCATGAGCTTCTTGTTGCACGTGACCCTCCCTACAGAGCGCAATGCAGCCAGAAAGGTGCAACGTCAAGCAGCTAAATATGTCATGATAGACGAGCGGCTATACAGGAGATCATACACGCTCCCCTACCTGCGTTGCTTGTGACCTACCAAAACTGAACTCGTACTCCGCGACACTCATGAAGGTCTGTGCGGCGGACACTTGGGGGGTAGGGCTCTCGCCCAGAAAGCGCTTCGACAAGGGTATTACTGGCCAACGGTGAAGGCAGATGCCATTGAACTCGTTAGAAAATGTGATAAATGCCAGAGACACGCCAATGTTCACCACCAACCCGCTACCAACCTCAAATACCTCACCAGTCCGTGGCCTTTTGCACAGTGGGGCATTGATCTACTCGGGCCATTCCCGCCAGCAACGGGTGGAAGAAAGTTCTTAGTGGTAGTAGTGGACTATTTTACTAAGTGGGTAGAAGCCGAACCCCTCGTAGCAATAACAGCCTGAAACGTCCAAAACTTCTTTTGGAAGAACATCGTATGCCGCTTCGGATTACCTTGGGTATTGATCTCCAACAACAGAAAACAGTTCGAGGACATCAAATTTCAAGACTAGTGCCGAGACATGGGGATTCAACAGAACTTTACTTCAGTCACGCACCCTCAGGCAAATGGTCGGCAGAAGTCACGAACAGAGCCATCCTCCGCGGACTAAAGGCACGACTGGATCGAGCTAAAGGATTGTGGGCAGATGAACTACCCCGTGTTCTATGGGCCTATCGGACCACGGAGAAAACCGCCACGGGAGAAACACCTTTCAATCTCACTTGCGGCACCGAAGTAGTGATCTCCACGGAGATCGAAGTACCTACGTTGCGCTTAGAAGCATACAGTGATCAAACAAACGAAGATGAGCTACGCACCAACCTTGACCTAATCGACGAAGTAAGGGACCTCGCGTACATTAGGACCGCAGCCTACCAGCAGAGAGTAGCTCGGTACTACAACGCCAGGTCAAGAAGCGGAACCTCCGCGTTGGCGACCTGGCCCTTCGTAAAATTATGCTACCTGAACCCGGCACTGGCAAACTCGGGTCCAACTAGGAAGGTCCTTACCGA
The DNA here is from genome assembly GCF_055504915.1 of Nelumbo nucifera. Classification (NCBI taxonomy): domain Eukaryota; kingdom Viridiplantae; phylum Streptophyta; class Magnoliopsida; order Proteales; family Nelumbonaceae; genus Nelumbo; species Nelumbo nucifera. The sequence continues at coordinate 55,139,650 of NC_142651.1, read as the reverse complement.
GTGAAACGAGTGCTCGGGGAAGGAACATACGAGCTCGAGACCCTCGAAGGGAAACAAGTACCTCGAGCATGGAATATCGTCAATTTGAGGCAATATTATCTGTGAGAAGCAAGAGAGGACTACGGGTCCCTCCCTAAGCCTAAGGGCCAAAGCACCGAGCTAACATGACCTCGGTACAAGAAAGCCCCAATCGCCACTTCGGCGTGGGAGAATCCAAGAGCGGACTACGGGTCCCTCCCTAAGCCTAAGGGCCAAAACACCGAGCTAACATGACCTCGGTACAAGAAAGCCCCAATCGCCACTTCGGCGTGGGAGAATCAAAGAGTGGACTACAGGTCCCTCCCTAAGCCTAAGGGCTAAAACACCGAGCTAACAAAGACCTCGGCGTGAAGAAAGTTGCTTCAATGGCGAAGGCAAAGTACGAAATATTAAAGGTGTAAACAGCTTGGGTTCAAACCATGCGAAGCATAGCCCGTTTCAAAACGTTGGTCGAACTAATGGATAACCAACCAATGCTTAGTTTGGACGTACACAGTAATCACTTCGCGGTGGGCTGCGGAGACCCTAAACTTGACAGATAGGGAGAACGCCTACCGAAGAGCCCTACTTTGGGTAGGTAACTTCAAAAACCCAAATGATGAGATCGCTTTAGCGAAAATAAAAGGAGTTCATCAATACCCAAAAGAGGGGAGAAAATTTTCATCGTCAAAAAAAAAAAACAACAAACAATAAACAGCAAACAAACGCAGTAAAAAGAAAATAACAAATGCAGCAACCGAGCTAAGCAGCTCGAGAAAGGTTCGATCATCATAAGGCACAACCGCCCAACAGGAAAAAACTGGTGAAAGACTGGGTTTACGGCACCCAGAAGCCACAGAAGCCCAGAGAAACGCCACCTCAAGGATCCGCCTCCTCATCCACCGGACAGTCAGGCTCCTCTTCGTCTGCTTGGTCTGCTGTCTCAGGGGACAGACCCTTCATGGTAATGCCGTCGAGGTTAAGTCCGGAGAACTTCTTTCGAATCAGCCACCGGCAAAGCTTGAACCCTGAGCGGTACGAACCCGAGCCATACTCCGCCTGGAGGTCATGAAATTCCTGGGAGTCTTTAAAATCCCAGACTGCTTTCTCTCGCTCAGCCTCGACCATCTGGTCAAAGTTTCAGGTCCAATTCAGAAGAGTAGACTCCAGTTCCCGCACCTGTTGCCTGGGGAGCTCCCTCTCTCCCGCCATCCTCGACGATTCCTCCCTATAGCGTGCGCTCTCTTCAGTAAGTCGAGCGATTTGAGCCTCCTGGTCATGAACGAGCAGCTCCTGAGACTCGCTCCCCTTGCGGGTGTGATGGAGCTCGCCCCGGATCCGGTCGAGCTTGACCTGGAGCTTCTGGTTGGCTGCACGCTAGTCGAGGGCGTCAACGCGATGGATGCGCGTCTGGAGAGCCATGGCATGGATAGCAGAGTTTACCTATCAGCGAAAAAGAAAGATCAGAAGACAGTGGAAAAGGGCAAAACAAAAAAAAATAAGGGAAAAAAGGCCACTTACCACCATGCATTGAGCAGAGGCGAACGCGGAGAGATCCCCGGGCTTAATATTTCCCCACTGAGCAATTTCATCATTGGTGATTGCCTTCCGACTCCTCCGATGAGCTACCAAATAATCATTTACCCCCTCCCAGTTTCCCACTGGGAATCGTGGGTAAGGTTGGGGCTGAAGGGGGTTAAAGGGTACCTCCCCCGGCTGAGTGAGCTCGCTTACCCCAAGGTTAATCCCACTAGTCCCCTCAAGAGGGGGCATCAGGACCTCGGGTGGAGAAGGCAGGACCGGCTCGGCAGACCCGAACTCAGTGCTTCTCGAAGGAGGGGTCCAGTCGGGGCGTGTCCTCTTCACCTGGCGTCTCTGGCTGCTCGAGAGTAGGCGGCGCGAATCGGCACTAGACATGATGGCTGCCAAAAAAAAAAAAAAACCCAAGGGATCAGTTCAACAAGAAACAAAATGCATGTGTACACAAGCCACAAGGCGCTATGCGACCTAAAAGACTGACCTACCCGGGCTCAAGCCTGCCTGCACGAGCTTCTCCTCGGCCAAGTAGTTCGAGCAGAGGAAGCCTACCGACGCCCAGGACAGCATTGTTTTTCGAATCTCAGGGTTCAGCTCGGCCCCCGGGTCCTAGATAGCATTCCTCCAAGTGGTGGGAAAGGGCCACCCCTCAGGGTTATGGACCACAAAGTAGTCCCGCTTGCAGGCGGGAATCTTATTCGGCAGCTCGTATAAGAGCTTATAGCCGCGACGGGGGGAGAGGTAATAAAAGCGCCTCTCCGGAGGAACCCCAGGAGCAGCATTCTTTATACAAAGGATAGAGGCGAAAACATCAAGGTCCAAGGGGAGGCAGTACTCGTGACATAGGGATATAGTCCCAACCATGTTTCAAACAGCGTTCGGGTGAAACTGGTCAATGGTGACGTTGAAGTGGTTCAGCACCTCCACTATCAAGGGGTGCAGGGGAAGACGCAGGCCAGCCTCGAGCTGTTCCTAGAAAATCACTATGTCATTGGGACCATGCTCCCAAGGAAAGTTGCTAGTGGGGAGGCTGTAAACCAGGTCCCCGGGAAGGCGAAAGTAGCGGGTTAGAGACCTGAGTCTCTCCGCTGTCATTAAAGAAGGGCCAAAGGTATCGGGCTCCCTCCCTCTAGAAGTGGACGCCATGTCGCCAAAGGCCTCCCGAGCCTCCGGGATATGCTCCCAGGCTCCCCCCGAGCTCGAGGGAGCATTACCATCTTGGCTATCGTCCCTGTGGTAGGTATGGCGTGGGTACCCAGACATGGCTGACGGCGATTGGGACTCACCAGAGTAGACGGAACGAAGCGGATTGAGAAACTCGAGTAGACTAAGCGAAGTATGCGACCTCAGAATCCAAAGCAAGAGAGCATGGACGAAGGTAGGGCCGAGGGGGACTCCCCATTTATAGCCCTCGCCCTCTCAAACCGATGGCTCGGATCAAAGCAGATCCAATGGTCCGCGGGCGCCCTGACCGCATGCCTTCTAAAAACCGAAGGCGATTGGCGGCACGTCCTCCGCAATTAAGGTAGTCACAGCAGCACGACATTCGGAATTAAAGGCCACCTCAGCACGTTTTCAAAAACCGAAAAGTTAGAGAAGGCAGAAGATCTCTTGATTCCCGCAAATACATTTATTAAAGACAATCAATCAAGTTTTGAATTTCGGTCAAATCAGTCCATCGCGCTTCATAAACTCCCTGCGCTAAGGCGACACTCTTAGCCCGAGGAGTGGGGGGCAATTGATGAAGGATGATTTGACCCGACCTATGAAATGGCGGCACGTGGACGCCGACTCAGCGTAAGCGACAGCTCAGCATCGTGTTCCGATACGGTTAAGTGATAGGCCCATAAAGCAGCCCGCTACATGGTAGCGAGGTAAAGGAGGGGCTCGCCACAATGCGAGCTCCAAGTTCCCCGAGCTACCTCAAGGGATCTTCCAAGGCAAACTTTAACTTGCAATCTAAGAAAGCCAGCTCGCTCGAGCTCCCGAACAAGGCAAATCATCCGAGGACCAATCCTACTAAGGGTACTTCTGAAGTATTCAAAGCTCGTTGCAGAGTAGCTCGCGAATGGGCCGCACAAGTTTTCCTCATGAAGCTTCTATTTAATAAGCCATACCTGTCAGACTGGGCCATGTCCCTAACTGACGGCGCAGTCCCTGTCCTTTCGACAGTCTGCGCCCACGTCTCTCAGTAGGCGGAGGCGTGCCTGTCACTTTGGGGACGTGTCACTCGCCCGAGTAAGGAGTACGTCCCAACGGCCACCTGCACAGCCCTGGCAGGTAACGGGTGTGACAGGGACCCAGTGGCGGTTATGCCCGATCTCGCAAGAGGACTCCTATAAAAGCCGCCCAGGGCAGAAGAGAAACTCTCTTTTGAGACCTCTAATCTCGGGAATACAGTGATAAAGCGCGACCTCCACTCTTAGCTTTCGTTTCTCTCTTTACTCCCCATACACAGTACTAACTTAAGCATCGGAGTATTCCCATCAAGCAGATCCCCAGGAATCCTTCCTTTCATCTTCTCTGGTGCCGGTCGTTGCCAGCAAGGAGCCAGTCAGCCGCCAGCTAGGAGTGCCCGGATCGCGCCGCATCAAGGCCCACCCCTACCACTACCCCTGTCCTTAAAACTATTAGTTGATGAACTACCCTGCAACTAAAAACCAAAGCCCCAATATCAGGTTAGATAGATTTGACACCCAAAAACAAACACATGAAAACAATTTACTTGTGAGACCATTTACTTGATAAAGAATTTGATGTCTTGGAGCCTGATGTGTTGGAACCTATTGTTGTACCACTCATTTGGCAATACTTCTACATCTCCCATAGCAATATCTCCATCATGAGACACATGGAGATTAACTTGACTTGGTTGGGATTCTAATAACAATGTAGAACTCCCACTACTACTTGAATCCTCATGCTTGTTTGACCTTTGCACAAAACAACAATGGTATCAACTTGGGTTGTTTATCCAGCCATTGAAGAGAGCTACAAATGTCATGAATTACCTGAGGTGGTGGTCCTCCATTGCTTCTTCTTTGATCTTTGCACCTTTTTATATTGTGCCCTTCCACACCATAATTTGTACATTTCATCTTCATTAACCTTCTCGACATGTGGACCTCAAAACTTACTTCATCCAGCCCCTTCTTCCTAGCTTTCTTTGGCCTACCAGGTTGTTTTTTAAATGGTGGTTGTTTGATTGGAACACCTTCAATCTTTGGCCACTAGGATTCATCAGGTACTAGTAAAACTTAATGACTATATGCCTTGAGACGCCTCTCATAGTGTATAGTGGAACCACATAGTCATAAATACTGCCATGCTGTGACTGAATGCATGAAATGGCATGGCAACAAGACAACCCAGTTAGTGCCCAAGTCCTACAACTACAAGCCCTAGACTGTAAGTTCACCACCACTATTCTCTTGAAATGCTCAGCCTCAAATTTCCATTCCTCACATATACTTAGAAGCAATTTTTAGCTTGTGCATGTTCATTCTCCAACCTCTTCCTATCATTAGGGAACACTGGCCCCCTATCCCTTATCAACTTCTCTTGTCTTATTTGAATCAACTTCATCATCTACCTCTAGATAGTATCAACCAGTATGATTATTGGCTTGTCTCTACAATCCAAAATCCACTTGTTAAATGACTCGGAGAACTTGTTGCATATCTAATCACTTCTAGCTATAAGTCCAAAAGCAACTCTAGACCATAGATTAGTAGGCACAACACTTAACCACTGGTAAGCATCATTATTCAGGCCCTACAACTTATCCATATACCAATTAAACTCTGACATAGTGTAGGACATTGCAGCCTTCCATAGGCAATCCCTTAGATCCTTCCCCTTGAACCTATCCTTGAAGTGGGCATACATGTGTCTGACACAAAACCTATGGCCAGCCCTTGGCATTAAACTTTGAAAACATTACACCAACCCTTGAAAGAAATTGTGCATTATATTGTTAGCATGAGAACTGATTAATAAATATAAGAAAATTTAAATTTACATGTGTAAATCATTATACCTTCTACCTGTCAGAGATGTAGGTCCAACCACATTCCTCTGGAAGTCCAATGCAGTCATTCAACAATGTCAAAAGCCAAGCCCAAGAATCCTTCACCTCAACCTCAACATTTGCAAAAGCTATTGGGAAAATTCCACTATTCCCATCCAACCCAACAACGTGTAAAAGCAGCCTCGAATGAGTTTCCTTTAGATGACTCCCATCAAGCCCAATGATGGGGCGACAACCATCTCTAAACCCATCATTCATTGTTATCAAACAAACAAACAATCTTTGAAGTTTCCCCTATACATATTTGGCCTGTACAATCCTCACAGAACCTAATCTTGATTACACTTCTAGGATTTGTCTTCAGAATTGCTTCATAATAATCTCGAAGCTTGCTATACTATTCAACATGTACACCCTCAATATCGACAAGTGCCCGTCTCTTTGCACGAAACCCTCTGGATCTAGAAACTTCAACCCTAAACTGCCGTAGTGTCTCATTTTGTAGTGCACTACTTTTCCAATTAGGATCATCCCTGAATTTGTCTTTGTACTTCTCTGCCAATCATGTAAATGTAACTTCTATTTTTGAATACACACGTCCACAGGTGTATATACTCCTGAATGACTTGATTTAGAAGGTCTCCTTACTCTTCAACCAAGATGCATGCACACGCCACTCACAGTTTACTATTTTGCAAATGGTTGTCACTCTGGAACCTTCATTCTTCACATATTTGAAATCAAACCCACCCATGATTGCATAGTTGACTAAAGCCTTCCGGAAGGTTGCAGAACTAGATAATATCATACCCACAACCAACTGTGGATTCTCCATCCGCCTCTCAGGAAAAGCATCAAATCGAGGTCCTTCCTCGTCACCAGAACCATATAAACTCTCCAACACCTCTAGTTGTTCATAATCAGACAATATGTCTCACCCAACAACTGCTTCAACATTGTCATCAAGAACCTTGGTGACATCACCATCCTCAACTTTGTCCTCAAAATAATCATCAATATCATACTCAACTTCCAATTCTTTTTCCACCTCACATTCCAAATGAAAATCAGGATACCCTCTCTATCAGACTCATATTCAAACCAAAAGGCAACATCAACACCAAGATCAACTTAATTCACACGGTTAGCTAAACCTGATGGTGGTGGTGGCTCAGCACTAGATGAACCAACCTGTAAAAGACATATCTGTGACATTGGTGCATGTGACAACCCTACATCAACCCTCTTACACCTTGTCACATATATATGAATGTGTCTACAAGCCTCATGGACCCTGTACATCTCTAGTATATCTCGGTCATATATTCATCCTTACCAATCCATCATACAGATCTACATTCGACCTCCTATAATATTGACAACCCTACATTTTGATGCCTTATGGGCATCAATTCAAAGGTATTTTCAGCCTTAGAGTAGTCAAAGTGTACCATTTTCCCAATTAAAATCAATTATGTGACCTTTTAGGGTTTCTGTGCAAATTATGTAGAAAACTGGGAAGTTTTCATGGTATAAATGCACTTTTTGGGAAGCTGGTGTGAAGTCCAATTGAGAGAGGGGGTGTTTTTGTAAAGAACTGAGAACAGGAGGGCGCCTCCTATCTGCTAAACCCAGTTGGCGCCCATCCTACTGTATTAACATGCTCCCCTGTCATTAGCAAACCCTAGGGAGCCTTTTTAACTTAATCTTTTCCTCCTTAGCTAACCCTAGCCACTCCAGTTGTGAAATCTCCATCATCCACTCCTTCTAATCTTCACCATCCATTTTAGGGCTCTCCTTTATAGCTTCTAAACACTAGGGTGCTACCTATTCTGCTAATCCTCATCATTCAGCTCCTCACCATTAAATCTTAGTCACTCCTTCCATCCTATATCCCAACCATTCAATCTATGGCACCACATATTCTTTTAATCTTAACCCTTCAACCCTAGATGTTCTAATCTACACCCTCCATTTCTAGGCGCCCGAATCTTAGCCCTACATAATATTGGGTGCCCTCTCCTTCCATTTTTAGCCATAGGATCACTCTAAAACCATCTTAGCCATCCATGAAATACCATAGGGCATCCCTAACTTTGCTAAATCCCACTTGCCGCCCCCATCTTTCTCCCTATTTCCAGTTGTGTCCACCCTTCTCTATAAAAAGGGTCCTAGGGGCCCTGTAGAAGGGGTTGGTCAATTCACCCAAGTAAGAAGGAAAGCTGATCTTGAGAAGTTCAAGGGTAGAGGAAGAGGAGGATGCCCAAGCAAGAGGAGGGGTTCCTACTTGCAGTTTGCCTACACCACTACTGCCACCTCTGGATTTGAATCCCAACCATTTTTTCTTTAGTTTTTGAATTAATTTATGTTCTTTAAATTCCAATTCATTTTTCCTTCTTGTAAATTTTACTTTTATTAGATTTAATTTGTACTTTATTTCTTTTCTACAGATTTGAAATTCGGCCAGGTAAGACGGAAGGCCTAGCTCGAGAAGTTTGAGGGTGGAAGGAGTGATCCTAAAACTGCTACCTCTGATCAGATTTTCACACATTTTTATTTTGTTTCTTTTATTTACTTGTTTATGTTATTTATTTATTTTTATACACTTGCTATTCTCAGTACTATTCGAATTTGGCTTTAATGAATTCCATTTTTTTTAATTAATTAATTTTTTATTTCTGCAACTCCCACTTGCGTTCCCTTCTCCTGAATCTAAGAAAATATTAATTTTTCCCTCGCTTCCCTATGGAGATGACCCATTCTCACCCATTTACTACATTAGTAGTTGTTTGAGAATCGATAAAATTCTATAAATGTTTAAACTGGTGTTTCAGAGTGTTTAACGACGTGCTTCCGGACACACCAAATATACCTTACTAATTGAATAGTAACCAAGATCTTTCACCAATAACTGTCTCGATAAATGATAAAAGGTCTGTTAGTGTAGGGGTATTTCTGTCTTTATACTTATGTTGAGGTTGCTAATCTGTAATATTATATTAGAACTAGTTTCCCTCACTTAAATAAGGGCATATGTTTCTTTTCCATTATATTAATAATATAAAACATGTATGGCCGAATGGGAAAAGGACCTTTTTTCCCTAATTCGAACCGGACTTTTCTTCTCTCCTCCTTTCTCTCTCTTTCTTTCTTCCTTCTTTCTTCTTCTTTCTTCTTGGCTGTTATCAGACTAATAAAACTCAAAGGCAGGCCAAATTATAATATGGTATTAGAGCTCAACTAAGCAACTCGGATCTGCCCAGATTTATGTTTCTCTGCGCACTCAATCTAGGGTTTTCTCTGCCATCGATTGGAGATAAGGGAAAGGGCTGAAAAGGAGTGGTCGCCCTCTTTCCTTGGAGGTTTCTATGCCTCCAGTTGTGTTGTTCATGGTCGGTTGCTGTGGTTTCTAAGAAGCCCTCCCCTAATCGATGAAGAGAAGAGGGCTGATTCGTGTGGTGCAGTGGGTGTCTTGTGTGGACTGATTTTCTTCTTGTGTGGTTGTTTTTCGGGTGATGAGGTAAGAGACCTCTGGTTTCTCATTGGGATGCGGTTATAAGAATTGTGAGGTATTTAAAAGGGGCCCTTGGTTGTGGTTTGATATACAAAAGTGGTGGAAGACTTGAAATAGAAGGGTATACTGATGCTGACTGGGCCGGTTCTATGTCTGATATGCGGTCTACCACAGGTTACTGCACTTTTCTTGGGGGTAATATGGTGATATGGAAAAATAAGAAGCAAACAATCGTGGCGAGAAACAGTGCAAAGACAGAATATAGAGCTATGGCACATACTGCTTGTGAATTAGTGTGGCTAAGGAACTTTCTACAGGAGATAGGATACAACATTAACACTCCAATGAAGCTCTATTGTGACAATCAGGCTACAGTTCATATTTCGTCTAATCCTGTGTTTCATGAAAGAACCAAGCACATAGAGGTTGACTGTCACTTTGTGAGAGAGAAGGTGCTGAATGGAGTGATAGACACTGCATATGTTAACAAAGGAAACCAGTGGACAGACTTATTTACAAAAGGGTTGAATCGGGGAAGAGTGGACTACATATGTAACAAGCTGGGATTATATGATATATATACTCACCAGCTTGAGGGGGAGTGTTAGTGTAGGGGTATTTCTGTCTTTATACTTATGTTGAGGTTGTTGATCTGTAATATTATATTAGAACTAGTATCCCTCAATTAAATAAGGGCACATGTGTCTTTTGCATTATATGAATAATATAAAATATGTCTGGTCGAATGGGAGAAGGAATTTTTTTGACTAATTCGAAACATTTTCTTCTCTCCTTTTCTCCTCATTTTCTCTCTTTCTTTCTTCCTTTTTTCTTCTTATTTCTTCTTGCCTGTTATCAGACTAACAGAATTCAAAGGCAGGCTGAATTATAATAAGGTCAACATCAACATTATGGCTAACAAATACATCACCACAAGTGTATACAATTGGTGATAGGTTCAAAAAGTAACCACCATGATGTATGTTGATACTGTATAAATTACTTGACATTTGGGCGAAAAACCTTCACACAAGCATTAGTGCTAAAATTCATAAACAACTTCATGTTTATTTACACTTCAATAAGCTAAGAAATAATTTATCATATATAAGCAACTTAGGGGGGTTGAAACACTCCCCCCCTCCCCTCTATTTTTTGTTTCCCCCTTTGCCAGTTAGCCCATTAGGAGTTGAAACAACACTATCTTTTCTATTGTTATTCTTTGGCACACTTATTTGTAAACACTTTAGTTTTTGCCCCTCTAGCTCTCATGTTGACATGGATGAGGAGACAAAGTTGGTAATAAAGTGGAGATATAAAGACCTCTGACCCACCATTGACTCTCAAGCTCCAACAACAAAGAACTATTAAATACCCAAAGATAACAATAAACAAATGGTATACCCAAGGCCATGTATCCCTATCTTGTAGTGGTTTTACTAATATCAAACATATACCCAAAGTTAACAAACATATACCAAAAGCTACCATTAAAAAAATGTGAACCTAAACATTATTTTATTGAGATCAAACACAGTAATACAAGGTCAAACACATAACTGGTCATTATTATACTCACATAAAACAATGTTAATGGCAATCAAATACAGACACATTAATTGTTAAAACACATTAAACACATTAAATCAAAGATAATAAACAGCTGTTACAGACAAACTTAAACACAGACCTTAAGAAGATTATTCCAAGATGAAACACCACTTCAGACAATATAGTAGTACTAAAAGAGAATATTCACCGATACAAAAAGACCCAAAAGACAATGTTCCATGTATGCATCTAGGTAAATAATAAACACAAACAACTTTAGCAAAGGAAAATCGAAGAATCCTATGATTGGTTAAAAAAAAAACCTATATTCAAACAAAACAATTTTCTTTCTCTCTTTTTTGTACTATTATGCAATATATTAACTTCACTTTACCAGAGATGGCGAAAAAATAAGCTTTATTCACATGCAACAACAAAAAGAGGACTTCTTCTCCAGCGACGACGAAAAGAGATCTTCTTCTTCATTGACGGTGACACAGTACGTTTTTCTTCCCCAACAACAACAATGAGATATTTCACTTCCTTCTTCTACATCTGATATGATATTTGTGCGAACTCCGACAAAGATTGAACTCGGAGGAACTGGGATGGATTACATGAGGGTTTTCAGTTGGTTTCAGGCAGTGTTTAAGTCAAAACTCAAAAGTGAAATCTATTCAGAAATAGTGAATTAGTTTGTCATTTTGAAAATTTTAAACAATTGTACGGAGGGTATTTTTGTCAAATGACCACTTTCATTAGTCGAGTTAACGGGGAAGGAAGTCTTTGTCTCATGACCATAGTACAAGGGGGTCCTTATAGTTTACCCTTTATTTTTAGCCTACCTATATGGTTTAGTAAATAGAAAAGAATTTACCCTAACATTTGCATAATCACTTAAGCTATCCCTGTAGGAAAAAACCACTAAATATTGATGGAAAAGGTTAAATAACCACATTACCTTTCCGTTAAGTAAAGAGGTATGGAACTGATGAGGGCAAATAGATTTAGGCTATGTTTGATGATTAAGTGGTTTGAGAAATAAGTATTTATCACACAAATACTTATTATTTGAATAAGTACTTAATGTTGTTTGGCAACCCCTTTTTTAAACCACTTATACTTATTTTAAATAGTTATTGGAGTGAGAAAGTTTGGCAAGCCACTTCCTCGATAAGTATTTATTTTAGCAAAAATGACATTTTTAGTCCCTATTTAAAATACTCATATAAGTATTGGTTTTTGCATATTATATTTTATATTTCAAAGGAATTTGTCACACCACTACTTCAAAACACATAAGGATTCACATGTAATGCATGTGGAGTGCCATGTGAACCCATATGTATAATGATAATGTGTAATGATAATAATAATAATAATAATAATAATAAGTTAAAAAATTATCATAATATACTAAAATATAATGAAAAATAACATGAGCAAATAATAAATACTGTTACAAAAATGAAACATAATGCATCAAAGCACTTTTAAAAGGCACTTATTGAAGAGTACTTTTGAAATGTATTTTCTACGACCAAAATATTGGGTGTAAGAGGCCTTACCTCTGGTTGCCTATGAGACTTCGGTGAATATTTCATCTAATATTTCAAATCTGAAAAATAAAAAAAAACGCAAAGCATAGTCCATGCATTAAAAAACCACAAAAAAAAAACAATTAAACATTGGGTTTTATTGCAATAGGAACGTTAGAAAATGAAAAATGACCCACCTACTAGTCAGTTTCTATGAGTTAAAGTCATCGTTGCCCTATTCAATGTACGTGAATGGAGAAGATAAGGATTTTCTCCATTCATGGGGGTAGTTTGGGGATTAAAATATTTTAGTAGGGGCTGGGTCATCCCAAAAATTTTGACCAAGCACTTATTTAATAAGTACGTAAAAAAGCATTCAAAACTTGCTTAGTTTTTAAGTGCTAATTTTTTAAATTAGCACTAATTCCTAACTTATTGGCTAAACAGGAATAAGTGCTTATTTTCCACTTATTGTGTGGTTCCACCACTTATTTTAAGTACTTATTTCAATAAGTAATTATTATGAGTGAAATCAAACAGAGCTTTAAGTGAATAAAGAATCACTACTAGCACATTTTCCTCCATATTTACTTTCACCTTTGAGAGTAAAACACACCAGAGAAGGTGACCACTACAAATCCTAGTGACCACATGTAAAGGAAGAATGCAATTACTTTTTCCTCCAAGTAAGGTTTATAAACCCTAACCCCAACCATAGTTAGGATTATAGCTACTACTATAATAACATGTTTTTTTTGTGATTTATGCAGTGAGTTTGGAGGGGTTTTAGAGTGAGATTCATGGCAAATATTTATTGTTCATTATTGACTCTACATGTACTTGACCATCGAGGTATGCTTAGAAGTTGCCATATCTAATGTCTTTTTTTGTTTGTTCTTGCTTCTTGTTCTAAGTCCCTTACAAATTGCTATATCTAATTATGTAATTCTACTCTCTTTCTAGCCTATAGTGAAGTCATTCTTTTCGTTCAACACCAGCTCCTTTATTATTAATCAATCTCATCCGAACATCAAAAAAGAATTGAAAACAACAATTGGAGCATGTGAAGATAGGACAAATTTTGGCTCTTCCTCTTCTTATATTTCTATTACTTTTCACTTCTTAGTATAGGTGTAAATTCGGTTGCGGGCTGCCCATGTTTAACAGGTCATGTCGTGCCAGTCCATGGGCCTATTGGGCAATGCCTGCCTTCTCTAGGATCCTTAATAGGTCAAGCCTTGTAGGGCCCATGGCATGAGCCCAGGCAGGCCTGAGCTGGGCTGTGCTGTGCTACGGGCTAGGCTAGGCCTTGAGCCAAACCTTGGGCCAAGCCATAAGAGGCGTATTTAAAAAAAAATAATGAAAAATTTTAAATAAATTAATAAAATAGACAAAAAATTGAAACATATCTTAAAATTTTATTTTATATGAATTTTGATATATACAATTGTTTATATGTGAAATAATAAAATGAAATTAAGAAATTACAATACAATTGGAACAAAATAGTAAAATGAAATTGAAAATAAAAATTTATATAAATTAATATATTATATACTATATGTTATTATATAATTATTACATATACATATATACTTATATAATTATTATATATAATAATACAAAATAAGTATATATATGGGTTGTGCCGGGCCGCGGGCTCGTGATAGCATGGCTCACTTTGTCATGATGTTTCGTGCTAGCACATAGGCGTGAAAATCCAAGCCCGACACAACCAAGAGGTATGGGTTGAGCCACAACATGGTTCACATGCTATAGGACAAAGGTGGGCCTAGCATGACCCGATTTGCACCTCTATGCAAGAGTTTTCATCAATCAGTGTCAAATAGACCCGGTCATGAGTTGTGTGTCGTCGGGTTTGGGTCGAGCTTTGCCTCTTTATTAACTAGGCCCTAGTTCAAGCCCACCATTATATAAAGCCCAAAGCTTAGTTTGAACATAAAAACTCTTACCTATGGTGTAATTTTTGTTATTTTTATTTTCTATGTTTGTTTATAATATTTATTATATTTTCTTATAATATTTGTTATTTTTTCATTTTCTATGTTTATTTATAATTTTGTTATATTTTATTATAATTTTTCTTTTATGTTTTTATAGTTTTGTTATATTTTTTCTGTAATTTATGTTATATTTTTTGTATAATGTATGTGTATAGGATTAACGGGTTGGGCAGGTTAGATTAGGTTAAGGTGGTTTTGGGTTAAACCTAACCCATTTAATTTTTCCTAACTGGGTCATTTACGGGTTAGTGGGTTAGATGGGTTTGGGTTAAAGCTTAACCGGAACCAAACCCAACCTAACCCGCCCAATTGCCACTCCTAGCAGGGCTTATAATCCTGTAAGGAGAGGTGCAGGTAGGGTAAAAGCTCATTATCTTGCAAGAGCTGGTACAATGTTTCATCCTCCTAGACAAATTCAATCCCCAACAACACCTATAGTGGGCACATCTAGGCAAACAAGTGTGAGTCACATGGACCACTATGCACATTATAACATATATCTTAAGCAACAATATAATTGAATCATGTCTAACAATGTGTAGGTTTAGGAACCTGGTAGTAAGAAGATTAGATACTCCCATCCTTGAAGGCTCATATATTCCTAATTGTCTATTATGAATTGAACTTCACGTTTTTTTCTTTGTTTTTGGTCTGAACTTTATTTCTTTTTATACATACATACTTGATATCTCATGTCCACATCACCATCACTAATTTTTTTTGTTGTACATATGACATCAATTCAACATTGATGACTGACTGATATGTTGTTAGCATAGATGACAGATATACATAAGACTCCATATTTTTTGGTTAATGATTTCAGCATAGCTACATGTATGTATATATATATATATATGTGTGTGTGTGTGTGTGTGTGTGTGTGAGTGTGTGTGTAGTGTGAAATTTTTTTGGACTAAAATTACCCTCTATTAATTTGTTTGGGAAAAGGGTATAAAAGTCAATTTATTAACTTTAATGTCAGCTTTAATAGCTATTATAATGGCCATATTTATATATTTAATCTATTTCTGATTGTAAGGGTTGAAAATGTAATTCCAATTATTACTTTCCACCCTATTTAATCTCCTCTCATTAACTCTTATACTTAAAGGTATTTGTTGAGGTTTTAGACAAATCGTGTGGTCTATAGTGGTAGTTTTTGATTATTTATTGTTTAGAAAGGAAGTGGGGACCATAGCACTCTTGTTGGGTCCTTTTTGAGTAGTTATTTTAATTGTTTTATGTGTTAGCCGCCTTATAAGGGCATATTGGTCTTTGTACTCTTTATTATTTTAGACTATAAGTAATAGATGAGAAGGCAACCACATCATTGCTCTATTTTCTCTCTCAAATCTCTTTTCATCATTTTCTCCTTTCTTCTCTTCTTCTTCAAGAAATATTCTTTTCTTTTACAGATTTTTTTTTTAATTTCAGTACCTTTTTACTTTGTATCAGAGCTCGACTAGGGTTTCTTTAAGTTTTTTTTTCCATGCAATCCTAGATCGACCGATTGCGTGACGAGATAAAGGGCTGATTGATCTACTTCAGATTGCCTAGTTCTTGGATTTTTTGGTGTGATTTAGTCATCAAGAGGGTGATCTATGTTTTGGCATGAAAATCAGGAAGAACTGGAGTGCGGGAAAGAGTCCTAGTCAAGTTGAACTCTTCAATTTTGATCTGATCTTGGGTGCTTAGGTATTGTTGGACTTCTCTAGGTATTCTATAGAAGGCGGTTAGGTTTCTATGATTTTTTGGGCCTTCTGGAGTGGCCAATTCACTTTTCTCTCTAGTGGGAGATAGTGGAAGGAGAGAGATTTATCTCCGGATAGGGTTTTCTTCTTCCAAAAAGGTCAGTTACCTTTGTGTTTGTGATCGATTTGATCTTGGAAGCTCTCTACCTAATTATTTTCTACTTTTGAACTGTTTGAAGTAAAATGGAGAGTTGGAGTTCCAAGCAGAAGTCCACCGATAACATGGGTCTAGATGTTGAAGGTAGTAGTGATATTTTTGGGTATGGAATTACTACTATAATGAAGTTTAATATTACAGATTATCTAGAATGGGTACAATCAGCCAAGGTGGCCATTGGTGCTCATGGGAAACTGGGATACATCATTGAGGAGGAGAAGAAACCTAATACAGATCCCTTCTATTGGGTACAGGAGAATTACATGGTGGTGACCTAGTTTTGTAACTTTATGTTGCTTCGCATTGGTAAACATTTTTTGTGGGCTAATACTACAAAGGAGATTTAGGATGGAGTGACTGAAACCTATTCCTAGAAACAAAATGTAGGTAGAACCTATCAGTTAAGGAATAACGTAATTAGTGCAAAACATGGAGATAGACCTCTTGCCACCTGTTTCTCCCTGCTGAAAACTCTTTAGCAATAGATCAACCACTTGAAAACTTTAGGAGAGTATGAAGGACGCAACAACCTATTAGGGGTTGGTAGAAAAGAATAGGGTTTTTGAGTTCTTGGCTGAACCCTGAATTTGACATTGCCAAGCGTAGGCGTGTCAATTGAACTAGATTTGATCCAATCCGATCTAGTCTAATGTGAATCCATTACAAATGGACCAGGTCCAATCCAATCCAATGAATAATTTGGACCATTTTGGACCAGTCCAATTCAATGTTTGGACCGCCCAATTTGTTCAAATTCATTTTAATTTAGATTGGTTTCAACCCAAACCCGGTCCATTGACACCTATATTCTTATCTTATATCAATGGACTGAATATTGGCTTAATCCAACCAAATCCAATATAAATTTATTATGGATGGACCAGGTCCAGTCCAATCTAATAAATATTTTGGAATGGATTGGTCCAATCCGCTATGTCTTTTTGGTCCGTCCAAATTGATTTTGGACTGGACCGTCCAAAACCAGTTCATTGGCACCCTTAGCCAGGCAACATCTCCTTTCTAGAGAAAGTGTGACTATTTCTCAAGCTTATGCCTTTGTCTCTAGGGAGGAGAGCAAGAGGAATATCATATTGAGACAGCCTGTGATTGATCAGTCGCAATGGTTGATACAATTAAATCTAAGGCAAATGGAGACATAAGGAGTAGTGAGGCTAGGAAGGAGGACAATAAGGACTTGGTGTGCGACTATTGCAAGAAGACCAAGCATACTAGAGACACTTGTTGGAAGCTTTATCCTCATCTCATACCAGCTCGGATCAAGAACATGAAGGGAAATGCATATGTGGCAATTATAGGAGACCCTTCAAGGCCCCTCTCCCAGGCTAATCTGGAGTCCATTGCAACAACAATAGTGAGGATTGAATTAGAAAAGTATGGATAGCTTATGAGTAAGAAGGATTCAACTAGTTCTAGTTCTTCAGGTGGATAGAATAGTGCATGAGCCAACCATACTACTTCTTTTGCTCATATAGGTAGTTCATATTATAGTTGCAAATCATGTATCCGCCTCAAGTAAGGAGGGACCTCCCTAGGTTATAGACTTAGGAGCATCTGAGCACATGACCAATATATCCACCCTCTTTTAGTAATCTCTTTGATAACACATTTGAATTGCTTAGTGATCTTTTTTCATGGTAATTGTGTTTTGTAGGATTTGGAATCAAAGAGGTCAATTGGGAGTGGTCGTGAGGTGAATGGAGTCTACCTTCTGAATGAGATTCTGAGACATTAGAGCCATAATGTTAGTAGCAACATTAGTAGTGGATCAGAGTCTATGAGTTAGGTTATGCTCTAAACATAATCATTTGGGTCATCCTTCTTTCATTTCATTGAGGTTTTTATTTCTAAAGTTGTTTGAGTTTGTTTAGTTGTCTAGTTTGGAATGTGAAAGATGTCAGTTAGGAAAACATTGTAGACATTCTTTTAAACCAAGTAATAAAAATGTTCCCTTACTTTTGATATTGTTCATACTGATGTATGGAGTCCTTACCACATTTCTTCCATGGGTGGTTATCGTTAATTTCTCTTGTTTGTGGATAATCGTATGCGGTATTCTTGGATATATCTGATGAGATCACGTGAGGAAGTACTCATTTTGGTGTGACAGTTCTAACAGATGGTTCTCACACAATTTGGAGTGAGGACTAAAGTCTTTAGATCATATAATGTTAGAGAATACTTTGAGAAGGACTTGTCCTCATAATTTTTGGAGCATGGTGTGATTCATTAAAGTAGTTGTGCATATAGCAGAATGGGGTAGTAGAGAGGAAGAATAAACATATTATCGAGGTGGCAAAGAACCTTATTGTGTGTGCCTCAGCTCCTATTTGTTTTTAAGGGGATATAGTTCTCACAGCCATGTATCTATTTAACTATGTTCCTTCACGCACTATGTGGTTTAAGGCACCTTTCATCTTGCTTTTTCTAGATGGGGTTTAAGGCACCTTTGAGAGTTTTTTGGGTGTGTCTCCTTTGTTCACATTGTTGGTCCTCATCACAAGAAATTTGATCGTAAGGCCAAGAAATGTGTTTTCCTTGGGTATGCTCAAACCAAATTGGGTAATGTTGTTATGATCCAATGTTGGGGAGTAGGTTTGTTACTGTCCCTCTTCCGTAGAGGTGTAAAGCGTGTTGTGCTGGGCCACAGGCCGCGCAAAGTGTGGGCCGTCACGGGCTACGTTGCCCTGCCTGGTGAAATTTTGGGAGTCCCTTGGGCCAGGTCGGGTCGTGCATCGGGCCAAAGCTATTTATTTAAAAAAATGATAAAAAACTTAAAATTTTAATTTATATGAATTTTGTGTATAAAATTGCTTATATATGCAATAATTAAATAAATTACTATAATAAAATTAAAAAAATATTTATTTTATTAATATATTATATGCTATATATTATTATATAATTATAATTTATTTTATATTATATATATAATATAATATAAATAATATATATGGGTCGTGTAGGGTCGGGCTGCGGGCTTGGCCGTGCTAGCCCGTGGGCCACGGGTGGTATGGCCCGCTCGGTCGTGCCGTGTTGTGCCGCCTGTGGACCTAAAACCCCAAGCCCACCATAACCCGCATGGTCGTGCCAGCCCTGGCATGTCCTACAGACCGTCGTGCCAGGCTGCGGGTGGCACGACCCAGTTTACACCTTTACTCTTCCAGTGTCATTTGTTCCATAATTTGATCCACCTATTTCACCATCAGCAACTACAGTCCCACTACTTGATCCATTATGACCAGCCTCATCGGTCTATTAGCACCACCAGAGGAGGGTTGATTGCACACATGCTCAGATAGAAGAACCTGCACCACTCTCCATCAATCCATCTGAGATCCCAGGTTCGATTGATATAGTTCTAGGTATTTCTCTTGAGCCCGAACCTGTTATTTCCCCTCATAATGATGCTTTTGTACCTAACACTGTTTTGGCAACTGATCCCTCTGATCTTGATCTTCCCATTGCACTCTGCAAAGGGAAGAGAAAGTTACAATCCATTGCATTTCACACCATCTCTCCTACAGTGCCTTATCACCCTCCTACCGTGCTTTCCTTTCTTCATTGGATTTTGTGTCTATACTCCAGAATGTCAATGAGGCTCTTTCCAAACCTGAGTGAAATAGTTGATCTTCCTACAGACAAAGAGACAGTTGGATGCAGATGGGTATTCACTATGAAGTATAGGGTTGATGGCAACATAGAGAGGTATAAGGCAAGGTTGGTTGCAAAAGGGTATACATAGACCTATGGTATTGATTACCTGGAGACTTTTGCACCAGTTGCTAAGATGAGCTTCGTTCAGATTCTCTTGTCCCTAGCAACTACCTATTCATGGCCTCTGTTTTAGTTTGATGTTAAAAATGTTTTCCTTAATGGAGATCTACAAGAGGAGGTATATATGGACACTTCAGTTAGCTTTTATGAGAATATTGGTAAGGGAAAAGTTTGCAGGCTGAGAAATCACTAAATTGTTTGAAATAGTCACCTAGGCCATGGTTTGACATGTTCAGAGGAGAACTTATCCGTTTTGGATACACACAGACTCAATCCTATCATACTCTCTTTGTAAAAAGGAGAGATACTCTTGTCAATATTGGTTGTATATGTAGATGATATAGTTGTTATAGAAAATGATATAAAGGTGATTGATTCACTCAAGAAGTCACTACAGTAAGAGTTTGAGATCAAAGATCTAGGTGAACTGAAAAACTTTTTGGGGATTGAGGTTGCAAGGTCTAAGTATGGGATTTTCATCTCTTAGAGGAAATACGTTATAGATTTACTACAAGAGACTAGGAATTGAGGTTGCAAGATCAAGGATCTAGGTGACTTATTTTTACATCTATCTCATCTTTCTAAATCTCTCTCAAATCCTAGATTATTTGAACCATTGATGTATCTCATATTTTTGTTAGACAGTGTATGCCCTTAGCTCCAATCAGAATGATGTACCTTATTACATTAAATGTAAATGAATAAAGTACATATTTGATTCATGTTATTATGGTGTGTTTCTATGTAATACCCTTAAACTGGACACATATGAGACTCGTGTTAGTTTAGAATCTTCACAGTCGTTGGATATATCTGGGGAGATTTGTCCTGCCAAGGCTGACATTGATGTGCCGCCAAGTTGGTTGGGGTGGCTTGTCTCAGCTGCCAGGGTGAAACCTGAGGTACATGCAGTGTGGGTTTTCTTGAAACCCTGAACCGGACCAGAATTCTAGTATTGCCCTGGACCTTTGAGATAGATGGACAAAACTGGAATGTTACACCTAACCCCTATACTCGATTATGATACTGCACTAGGTGTTGGATTGTGTTGTCTTTGATATGCCAATCAGTGAGATTCTTAGAGGGGGTCATAACCTAGGTATGTTGGGACAGTCCGAGAATTCATCTGAGTGGGTGATTATAGTTACAAATCAGCCCCTTTGTCGGACAAAGTGAATGATCAGGGATGCACTCTCTCTGATGGAAACCAAAGCTACTGCCAGTCGATTTCAACCGTTGAAATTTGTTTTGCAAAATATCTTTATATAGAGATATACATACATACATACATACATACATACATACATACATACATACATACATACATACATACATACATATATATGTATTATGGTTTCAAAATGTTTGCAAAAGGTTTTAGTTCCCGGGATCCATGTGAGTAGAGAGCGCAACACTGTTCCTTGCAGTTAAGGGACAGGACCTCTCTTGTCGGGCAATGTTTGATCATTATGAGCTGAGAAGTTAAGTGTAAGACCATTGAGGTTAATACCTGATGGGCTAATCTTGCATCTGCCCATAGTCCTTGGGTTTTTATAAGGTGGCTTGACTCGGGGACCATTTAGTGTAAATGTTGGGCCCATTAAGAGCCCATGGTGATGGACTCAGGGGTTCACTGGGGAATTCGTCTTGGCCTTGTAACAGAGGTTGCGCTGAACCCATGTGGTTGATGTGTAGATCAATGTTTGGGTCCCACGCCATACAAGGATACCCAACTGGGCAACCGTTTGGAGGATAAGAGAGCACATGGACTTAATGGGCATAAAACCCAATTCGAACTGGTTTAATATGATTAATTAAAGAGGGGCGGTTCTGGGATTTAGATCAGCAACTAGGATAAGGAGTTATCCCTATCCACTTAGAGAGTCCAGATCCAAATAAAGATTTGGATTAGGAAACTAGTAATGAGATTAGGAGGGCTGATCTTTATCTACAGATAAGATAAGGGATTATCCTTATCTCTTAAAGAGAGTTCAGATCCAAATACAAGATTTGGATTATGAAACTCCTAATGGGGTTAGGTGAAGCTCTCTTTAAGGCTATAAATAGAGGAGAAGGGCGAACCCCAGTCCCCCCCAATCGGATTACAGATTCAAGAGAGAAGACAACTCCAGTTGGACTGATGCCATCTTTTGCTCTTGCTTTCTCCTATTGCTGCCACCATAGCCAGTTCGATCTCCACCTGTAGGAGCGATCAAGAAAGGTTTTTGATACCGGTTTTTGGAGAAAAACTGATCTGAAGTCGTGCTCACTCGAATTCTTGCTGAAGAACCACCTACTGATTCTGCTCCACCCTACGTTGTGTCATCTTCAGTGAGAGCAGTCTTTTAGGTTTTCCTTGGGCGTGAACACCTTCGTTGGGAGTTACTGCTACTCCATATCAGGTATTTCCCTCTCCTACCTTTTGGTTTCAGATCTGGTCTGGTTTAGGAGTCAAGATTGATTTTTGAAAATGCAGTTTTCTAAAATAGGGAATGTGATTCCCACATGGGAGAGAGAGCAATTTCTGAAATTTCACCCAACCTACTTGTAGGGTTCGGCTATCCATTTGATGGATCTCTCATCCCTTCAATTTTAATTTATGATTGGTGTTTGATCTCTCATCTCTGGCATCAATTTTTCATTTTCTTCATTGGAGTTGTAATTTTTTGTTGTTACAACTTAAAAAGTATCCTAGAAATGAGAAAGCTCAAAACCAAAATGGAATAACTAAAACCCTTAACTAATTATGGCCATTGGAAATAATCGAACAAGATTTTGATATATGAAAGTTTCTTTTTATCTTTTTTATTTTCTAATTTATATTTTTAAAATAAATAAAAAATGTGGAATTATTTTGAAAGAAACCCGAGAAGTATAAATCGAGTCGAACATTTTAACGATTAAACCATCCAGATCAGCAGTTCTCTAACCATCAATGGTTTTTTTTTGCAAAATAGTGGTTTTGTGCCAAAATGGAACCGATGACCTGACCAGTTCCCGAGCCAAAATGGTTTGACCATCTAGTCTGGTTCGATTTTTAAATTGACTAAAATACTCATTTTTGAATTTAGTCCCTATTTAATTGTAAGGTTTAAATTGTAAGTTGAACTACTATTTTTCACCTCATTCAATTCCCTCTATTTAAATTTTACATTTTTCTAATAAATGAACAAAAGAATATAGATCTATAATCTATACTATATAGAAAAGTTTGAATACAATGTGAAACTTTTTTTGGATTAAAATGATCCTTTATTTCTTTGTTTGAGAAATGGTATAAAAGTCATTTTATTTTATCTATAATGGCTATTAAAATGCCTATAATTGTGTATCTAGTTTATCTCTAACGGTAAGGGTTGAAAATGTGACTTCAATTATTACTTTCCACCTCATTTGATCCCCTCCCATTAAGGGGGTGTTTTGTAGTGTGGATGAGAAATTGGTGGGCGTAAACTGATCCACACTACTCCCTATGGCAGGGACCAATCTACACCACACCATAATCTATAGTAGTTCTAACTGTGGACAGACTATGTCGAGTAGACCAGTCCACACCCATAGTGTCGTTCTGTAGGCGTGGTGTGGACCAGTCCCCACCACTTTTTTATTCAATGCATCTCATATAATTTTTATGAATGATCTATACAGTTGATTATGTCCAATTTTTGCATTTTATATGATAAATGCATTGAAAAAAGGCATTGATAAATTACTATTAACCAATAAATATTAATTTTAATAAAAGCGATAGTAAATAATTAAAGAATAAAAATATATTTTAAATATTAAAAACATACTATTTTATTGATAAAAATATAAAATATAAAATTTAAATAAATAAAAAAGAGTGGAGAAGGAGCACTATTAGGCTTGTACTAGAATTAAAATTAGAAAAATATTATTTTTTTGATAAAATGTTAAAATAAATATTAAAAAAATATTATTTTAAAATATAAAAATTAAAAGAAATAAAAATATGTAGAAGAAATGTATTGTATCAAAATAGAGTGTGAATATGTTGTGGACCAACCACATCCACAAGATATATGTGTAGCCGACATTTTCGGTTGTTGACGGGGACGGTCCACGATATAGTGTGGGTTTTGTCCCGTCTACGACCAACCGAATAGGGAGTTCATCCCGTGATGTGGACCAAAATGGTCCATCCATGAGATCAACATGTTATCAAACGCCACCTAAGTCTTATACTTAAATTATTAACTCCCATTTTTTCTTATTAAATTAGATCTATGTCAATATTTTTAACAATATAAATCCATATACTTTAAAACTTAAAAAACATTTTTAGTTCAGGTGGTGGCTAAGCAATTCAACCATCCAAATCAAATTGATCAACCTATGAAGTTATAGTTAAGTAATAAAAATTTTAAAATAGAAATAAATATAGAAACTTACAAAAAATGTAGAACAAAATTAGACACATTTATGATATTTTTATTAATAAAATTGAAAAATAACTATAATAAGCAAGATTTATATTTATTGGAAATGAAAATGAAATACATAATTTAGAACTAACCAAAATGAAATTATTTAATTGTTTGGCAAAGATCAATAGTTCAAATTTTGGGTCAAACATATTAACCTTTAATGTCATAAATAAATAATAAAAGTTAATAAAAGTGTGGATGCAATGTGGTAGAAACGGAATTAGTGGTAAAGGATTACATGGTTCCATTGCACAATGTGGTAGAAGTGTCCCATTGAAGAATTAGAGTGAGAAGAGATAGCTAACTTGATAAGGCATCAAAGCTCTGATATAAAGGATTTAACCGATTCATAAATCGATACTATATATTAAAGTGTGAATACAATGTGAATTTTTTTTGGACTAAAATTACCCTCTACTTCTTTGTTTGAGAAAGCATATAAAAGTCAGTTTAATGCCAATTTTAATGGCTACTAAAATGCCTATATTTATGTATTTAATCCACCTCTAATTGTAAGGGTTGAAAATGTAACTTAAATTATTATTTTTCACCTCATTTAATCCCTCTCATTAAGTCTTATATTTAAAGTATTAAATTCCATTTTCTTTTATTAAATCCTATAGTTTTATCTGTTCACTAATAAATTCTACTAATTAGATCTATGTCAATATTTTTACAATATAATACCATATACTTTAAAACTGTCTCAAAAACAAAACCATTTTTTTATACAAGTGGTGGCCAAGCAATTCAAGCATCCCAATCAAATTGATTAACCTACGAAGTTATAGTTAGGTAAAATAATTTTTAGAATGGAAGTAAATATAAAAATTTTCAAAAAATATATAAAAGTTTAGACACATTTATGATAGTTTTATTAATTAATTTGAAAAACTAAGTATAATAAACAAGATTTATTTTTATTTATAATGAAAATGAAATACATAGTTTAGAACTAACCAAAAATGAAATATAAAAATTAATAATAAATAGTTCAACTTTTGGTTAAATATGTTAACATTTAATTCCATAAACACATAATAAAAATTCAAAGATGAAAAAATACATAAATTTTGAAAAAAAGCATTCATGCACATGTATAATATCATATATTTATCATATTAAATAAATAGTAGGTGTAATATATTAGAATTATTTTTACACACCAAAATACAAAAAAAGAATTCTATATTTACATTCTATTAAAAATATGAATAAGATCATGGAACTTTCTTTCGACCAAAATACTCATTTTGAATTTAGTCCCTATTTAATTGTAAGATTCAAATTGTAAGTTGAACTACTACTTTTCTCCTCATTCAATCCCCTTATTTAAATTTTACAATTTTTTGATAAATGAAAAAAGAAGATACACCAAAAAGATACACTACAAAAAGAATAATCTTGCCAAGCAGGTAGGCCTATCAATGATACTTGAAACTTTAGAATTCAATCCATTGATTACATATTTGGGTGAGCAATTTATGTATTCATATTTGGATTTTGTAACTTGCATCTGATTAATAATAAAAATATAAAATATAAAAATACAAAATAAAAACACATAAATTTTATATAAAAAATTGGATACATTATACTATCATTATTATCATCTAGAACTCTCATGTGCAAAGCACGTGCACATACTGCCAAAACCCTAATTCACCCCAAATTTTCGATCAGACACTTTCAATATCTCCGAAACACCCCAAAACCCATGTTTCTTCCTGGGAGCTCTCAGATTCATTGTTAAACCTGCATGATACCTATTCGTTGGTCCTGATCGACCCTCACTTATACCTCAACCATTAGATCATGCATAACCATCAGACCCAAGACCTCCCAAAATTCCTATCCATAAAATTTCAACTCAAAATTCCATTATTTACCCCCTCATCAAACCAATATTTCATTTCAACTTCTATCGTTATCCTAAACCCTCAGAACCCAGTTTCCCTTGATCTTAACACATCTAAGTTGATCAAACCATACCATTAAACTCTGAATATATCAAAACACCTGCCCATAAAATTTCAACCCCAAATTCCCCCATTTACCCCACCATCAAACCAAGATTCCGTTCCGAAACATCTTATTGACCCAAATTCCCATGATTTAGACCTCCCTAGACAATTAGACATTACATTAAATCCCATATATTATAAAATACCTACCTGTGAAGTTTTAGCCCAAAATACCCTTATTTGCCCCTTGATCATACAAAGATTCCATTTCAAGGCTCTGAATTGACTGAATCAAGCCCTTTTCAGATCTACCCGATTTGGACACATTTGACTCAATCCATTCCTTCCAATCACCTCAGGGCCATCCTCGGTCGTTTCTCTTTTCTCAACGATCCCTTGAATTCGCAAAAATCACTAGCTAACCAATTGAGCTTACGCATTAAACCAGTTTTTCGACAAACTAGTCAAATCCTTGAGATGCACTTCAAGGGTCATCAAGGGGATAAAAAATAGAAAATAAAAAAGGAAAGAGAAGAATAAAGAAAACAAAAAAGAGGAAGTCGAATGAGAGTGCCCAAGGGGGATTTGCTTGACATATAATATGCTCAATATACACTTCTTCAATATGTGACGTGCAATCAATAATGAAATGAACGGAGGCCATAATTGGCCGCTTGTTTGACATTATGCATTCAATCCTGATAATATATAGTAAAATCCCCTAGTTGTCCCTTTGAACTTTTCTATCAACATTTTCTTCCCAATAAACACTTCATAGTGAGTGGGTATCAAAATAAATAGAATACAATTTGAACAATCGAGCAAGAGCTTAAAGAAAAAGGAGAAAAAGAAAGAAAAAAAAAAGAAGAAATGAAAATAAATGGAAGAGAAGTATAGAAAAGAATCAAAATGAAAAGAAAAAAAAGGAGAAAAAAGAAAGAAAAAGGAATGAATTTTTTGTAGCTTTGATGAGAATGAAATATTCAAGTAAAGTGGGGCTATTATCAAGGAAGATTAATGCAAAAGTGAATTGACAAACGAAGAATCAAGAATCAGTTATAAGAAACTGAGGCAATTAAGATGGTTTTATCATTATGAGAGCTTTTATGATGACACCTAAATGCTAGTTTTGAATTTCCTTACCCATTTACTTTTCGTCCCAAAATAAAGTCTTCCCTGATCAATAAAAGATTACAAATCATGTTGATGAAGAATATAAAAAGTAATCTCCATCCATATGGCTATGAATAGAGTCTTGTTAAAAAAATAAAAAAAAAGATGAAAATATGATTATGAGAGTAGACCTTGAGTTAAACCCATAATGTGGCGATTCAAGCATTTGATGCCTATATTAATTGTTATTTGAGCCTTTTAACCCATCATTTGTAGCCTCCATCCCATACCACGTTTTGTCATAAAGAGCAAGACCTCCCTGATCTTTGAAAAATCGGTAGATCAGTACTGGATAGACCTATTTGGCCGATGATGAAGGATCATAGTCGTCACTCACTCCATTAAAATATAAGCTTCATAGCCTACCATTTTTTGTTAACTAAAAAAAGAAAGAGAAGAAGAAAACAAAAAAAAAAGAAAAAAAGAAAAAGTGGGATAGACCCCCTGCGATAAAGGCATTTCCTGTAGCGAATCCTTGGTTCAACACCTTAAAATTCCACCACGCATGCTTTTGAATTCAATGAGTTTTAAGTAATGACCTTGAAGAGAAGATACACACTCTCGTCTGATGTGAACCTAACATAGCCCATTTAGATGTAATTACTTTCATATGAGTTAAGGTTGAAGGAACTTTTGCCCTTGAGTCTTAAAGTTTTTCCTTCTTATCATTCCCATATTTCATGTTCCTTGTGCATTTCTTGATAATTGAGTACCTATTTGTACTACAGTTTGAGGATATGTTTTGACCTTTTCATTGCATATCCAACTTCTATCTTGTCTTTACCATCACATCATGTCCTTTTGCTTACTTATGTATTTCGTTGGTCATGTCAACCACTATGCTTTGACCCACGTAAGAAATTTTATTGATCATGTTATCCTCTATGCTTTGATCCACGTAAGAAATTTTATTGATCATGTCAGCCTCAATGCTTTGACCCGCATTAGAAAATTCCGTTGGTCATGTTAGCCTCTATGCTTTGACCCGCGTCAGAAATTCTGTTGGTCATGTTAGCCTCTATGCTTTGACCCCCGTTAGAAATCCTATCGGTCATGTAGCCTCTATGATTTGACTTGCGTCAGAAAATTTCGTTAGTTATGTCAGCCTCTATGCTTTGACCTATGTTAAAAAATTCCATTGGTCATGTCAGCTTCTATACTTTGACCCGGGTCAAAAATTCCATTGGTTATATCAGCCTCTATGCTTTGACCTGCATCAGAAAATTCCATTGGTCATGTCTGCCTTTATACTTTGACCCACGTCAGAAATTTCGTTGGTCATGTCAACCTTTATGCTTTGACTTGCGTTAGAAATTCCATTGGTCATGTTAGCCTTTATGCTTTAACCCATGTCAGAAATTCCTTTGGTCATGTCAGCCTCTATGCTTTGACCCGCGTCATAAAATTCGATGGTTATGTCAGCCTCTATGCTTTGACCCATGTCAGAAATTCCATTGGTCATGTTAGCTTCTATGCTTTAACCTACGTAAAAAATTCCGTTGGTCATGTCAACCTGTATGCTTTGACCCGCATCAGAAAATTCGTTGGTCATGTCAACCTATATGCTTTGACCCATGTCAGAAATCTCGTCGGTCATGTCAACCTCTATGCTTTGACCAACGTCAGAAATCCCGTTGATCATATCAATATCTATGCTTTGACCCACGTAAGAAAATTCCGTTGGTCTTGTCAGCCTCGATGCTTTGACCCGAGTCAGAAATTCCGTTGGTCATGTTGGCCTCTATGCTTTGACCCATGTCAGAAATTCCTGTTAATCATGTCAGCCTCTATGCTTTGTTTGACCTATGTCAGAAATCCCATTTGAAAGTCTCATTTCTTTGACTAGAACTAGTATTTTAATTGAGTAAATAGAAATGATATAAATGATAATATAAAGGGTAAATTTCTTAAACTATCCCTATTGTTTAGCGTATTGACAGGCGGTACCCTTACTGCTTCGCTATTGTCTTGCGATACCCTTAAGTTTTTTGACAATTGTCTAAGTCCTTCCCTGCCATTACTTGACCGTCGGGTCCCATTTGCATGTGACACCACATGATTGATAAATTTGTCCATAATTCCCAAACTACCATTTTACGATCAAAAATACCCATTTGGTCTTAGTTCCCATAGAACCCATCTTCTCTAGCACTGATAACCCTGCATTTTGATGCCTTAAGGGCATCAATTCAGAGGTATTTTCGGCCTTAGAGTAGTCAAAGTGCACCATTTTCCTAGTTAAAATCAATTATGTGACCTTTGAGGGTCTGTGCAAATTATGTAGAAAACTGGGAAGTTTTAATGGCTGAAATGCAATTTTTGGGAAGCTGGTGTGAAGTCCAACAGAGATAGGGGGTGTTTTTGTAAATAACTAAGAACAGGAGGGTGCCTCCTATCTGCTAAACCCAGTTGGCGTCCATCCTACTATATCACCATGCTCCCCTATCATTAGAAAACCCTAGGGAGCCTTTTTAACCTAATCTTTCCCTCCTTATCTAACCTTAGCCACCCCAGATGCAAAATCTCCATCATCCACTCCTTCTAATTTCCACCATCCATTTTAGGGCTCTCCTTTGTAGCTTCTAAACCCTAGGGTGCCACCTATTCTGCTAATCCTCACCATTCAATCTCAGCCACTCCCTCCATCCTCTATCTCAACCATTCAATCTAGGGCACCACATATTCTTTTAATCTTAACCCTCCAACCCTAGATGTTCTAATCTACACCCTCCATTTTTGGGCGCCCAAATCTCAACCCTACATAATATTGGGTGCCCTCTCCTTCCATTTTCAGCCATAGGATCACCCCAAAACCATCTTTTCCATCCATTAGAAACCCTAGGGCATCCTTAACTTTGCTAAATCGCAGTTGTCGCCCCCCATCTTCCTCCCTATTTCCAGTTGTGTCCACCATTCTCTATAAAAAGGGTCTTAGGGGCCCTGTAGATCGGGTTGGTCAATTCACCCAAGTAAGAAGGAAGGCTGATCTTGAGAAGTTCAAGGGTAGAGGAAGAGGAGGATGCGTAGGCAAGAGGAGGGGTTCCTACTTGCAGTTCGCTAACACCACTACTGCCACCTCTTGATTTGAATCCCAACCATTTTTTCTTCAGTTTTCTTCCTGCAAATTTTACTTTTATTAGATTTAATTTGTACTTTATTTATTTTTTGTAGACCTGAAATTCGGCCAGGTAAGATGGAAGGCCTAGCTCGAGAAGTTCGAAGGTCGAAGGAGAGATCCGGAGACTGCTAATAAGATTCTTAGAAATTTTTATTTCGTTCATTTTATTTATTTGTTTCTGTTATTTATTTATTTTTATGCGCTTGTTATTCTTAATACTGTTTGAATTTGGTTTTAATGAATTTCAATTTTTAATTAATTAATTTTATATTTCTACAACTCCCCTTTGTGTTCTCTCTCCCAGATCTAAGTACGTAGTTATTTTTTCCCTGCTTCCCTGTGGATATGACTCGTTCTCATCACTTTATTGCGTTAGTAGTTGTTTGAAAATTGGAATAAAATTATAAATGTTTAAACTGGTGTTCCGAAGTGTTTAACGACGCACTTCCGGACACACCTTGCACCAATGTTCATTCCAATGGTAGCATCTAATGGGCCATTTTATCATCCTCGTCGCCATTCTTTCTCTTCCATTTACCCTCCCTTCTTCAGTCATTGTTTATCATCTTCTTGATGAGAACAGTAAATACACAACAACTGTAGTTTTTCAATGTTTTTGCCTATTTTCGATGTACATCTCACCAGTAAACCCCCATCATTGTTGTTATTTTTCCCTGTTTCTTATTTGAAACCATCATTAGGATGACAACTCCTCTCTTGAGGTACTTCAGCCACTCCCACTATTTTGCTTTTATGTCAAAACCTAACCCTAGAGCTGTCAAAACCTAACCAGATCTCCACTTAGATCTGAAGTCCCAAAGCTCGTTAGGTTTATTAATCTGAAGTCCTAAACCAGATCTCTATTTTTTTGCAACTGGAAGATGGTCCCTGAAACATTGACAAATGGGTTTTCAATTGGAAATCCTCTGCCTCCACCAAGATCTGAACTCCCAAAGCTCTTTAGGTTTATTAATTTGTTTTTCTTTTTTGTTTTTTTTTTTCAATTGGAAGATGATCCCTGAAACAATTGTTACCCACCTCCAAAATGGTAGTTGCGGCGATGAGAGTCTCTCATGAATCTAGATAAGGAGTTAGAGAATTCGTTGCTGAGATTGTTAGCATGGGTCGGCTGCGTCACCAGAATTTGGTACAGCTCTTGGGCTATTGCCGGTGTAAAGAAGAGCTCTTACTGTTGTACGATTACATGCCAAATGAAAGTCTAGACAAGTTGCTCTTCAACCAACCAGAAACCACACTGAATTGGGGTCGAAGATTTTGAATCATCAAAGGAGTAGCGTCTGCGCTATTTTATCTGCACGAAGGATGGGAGCAGGTCGTTGTTCACAGAGATGTCAAGTCCAGCAATGTCTTATTAGATAGTGAATTTAATGGAAGGTTGGGAGATTTTGGGCTTGCAAGACTATACGATCATGGAACCGATCCCAAAACTACCCGTGTGGTAGGGACTCTAGGTTACCTTGCACCAGAGATTACTAAAACCAGCAAGGCATCATCGAGTACAAATGTTTTCAGTTTTGATGCTTTTAGAAGAACAATCTTTGGTTCTTTAAATGGTTTTAAAGAGTGGTGTTTCAAGAGCTGAAATTGTAGATTTTAGCTTGTTTGGTTGGGTTCTCATTGCTAAAGCAGGAGAACCTGGCAACTTTAATGAAATAATCTCTGCCAGAAAGAAGAGATGGAGGTGGCGTGAGGATGGAACCGGGGGTTGCTCTGAGAAATCCTTTCTCTCGTCCATTCAGGGGATGTAGACACACTTGTGTGGATTACAGGTGACAGTGGGAGAAGACGCAGACAAGAAGGCCGGGAAAGGTTTCACAACAATGGCAGATCGGAGGAGTGTGTTCAGATCCCTCATTAAGGAAGGGTTCGATCTGAGTAAGAGTTAACAGAAGTGTAAAAATGTAAAATCAACTTTTCCGTCTTGATTTAACGATGATGACAATTGTCAAAAAACTTAAGGGCACCGCAAGACAGTAGCTAAACAGTAAGGGTACCACGTGTCATTACACAATTGTCTGAAACTCTGTAACAATTATTTCACATTGTGTTATGTCTAAAAGTAGTTATGGTATATCAATTTCATGAACTCTATTGAAACTCGAAATATGTTTTTAAAATCTTTTAAAATGTTGTAAAACAAACTAAAGAGTATTTGTTGGTGTTTTGTGATTATGCTTCGCAAGAATTTTGAACCTTTTGTCCTACCTAGTCTTGGTGATTGATCTTTTTATCTTTAACATGGTTTTCTTTGCGACCAATGTGTCTTGATTCTGTAAGGTTTCTGATGCCTAGGAGGGGTCACTTTGCCAAAAGTAATTGATTTTCACATTTTTATTGCTGATTTTTATGTATTTTCTTTCTTTTACGGAAAATGTACCCTAACTCCGAAGGTTCTTGATACCTAGGAAGGGTCACCTTGCTAAGAATAAAATGGCCTAAACATGATGAAACGGTGCTGCAGAGGAATTCCTTTTTGTCTCAATCCTCCTTTATCGTCTCACTCCTCTTCCAAGCCTACCCTTCGCAAAAATCTTTGTGTGCATCTTCTGGTCTTTGTTGTTTCGTAGATTCCTACCTCACAACAAAGAATGGTAGTTGTCAACACCTGATTTTTGCTTGGTTCACTGCCAAAACCCCAATTCACCCCAAATTCTTGATTAGATCCTTCCAATCTCTCTAAAACACCCAAAAACCTAAAAACCCGAGTTTCACCCCGAGAGCCCTTAGATCCACTATTAAACATGCATGATACTTATCCGATGGCCCTGATCGACCCTCACTTACACCTCAACCATTAGATCAAGCACAACCATCAGACCCAGGACCTCCCAAAATACATATCCATAAAATTTTAACTAAAAATTCCTTTATTTACTCCCTCATCAAATCCAAGATTCCATTTCAACCTTTCTTGTTAGCTTAAACACTCAAAACCCAAATTCCCTTGATCTTAACACATCCAAATCGATCAAACCATACCATTAAACTTTGAATACATAAAAACACCTACCCATAAAGTTTTAACCCCAGATTCCCTCATTTACCCCACCATCAAACCAAGATTCCATTTCGGAATATCCCATTGACCCAAATTCCCACAATTTAGACCTCCCTAGACCAATCAGACATTGCCATCAAGCCCATATGTTCTAAAATACCTACCTGTGAAATTTTAGCCCAACATACCCTTGTTTGCCCCTCGATCATACAAAGATTCCGTTTCGAAGCTCTTAATTAACCGAATCAAGGCCTTTTCAGATCTGCCCCATCCAAACACATTTTACTCAATCTGTCCCTACCAATCACCTCAGGTTGTCCAATAGCCTCACCCTACAAAATCAGATTTCAAAACACTGTTGAAATTCATTGCCGTCCGTTTAGGTTTCCATTAGAAAGAGTGTAAACCCTATCATTCACTTTGTCCGACAGAGGGGCCGATTCTATCGTTACGATCACCAACATCGGTGATTTCTTAGATTGTCCCAACATACCTAGGGTTTGACCCGGATATCACTGATTGGCATGTCAAAGACAATCGAATCCAACACCTAGTGTAGTAACATAATCAAATTTAGGGGTTATGTGTAACTTTCCAGTTTTGTCTATTAATCTCCAAGGTCCAACACATAACTGGAAAGTGATCTGGGTTCAATGTTTCATCCAAACACACATTGCATGTGCTTTGGGTAGAACTTTAGCAGCTGAGACAAGCTGCCCCAACTTCTTTGGCAACACATTAGTGTCAGTCTTGGCAGGATAAACTTCCCAAGTCTATCCAACAGCTGAGAACATTTTAAACTAAAATGAGTTTCATAAATGTCCAGTTTAAGGGGTAAGTTCACAAAAACATACCAATATCAACATGAAACAATAATGTGCTTTTATTCATTTACAATAAATGTATTTGTACATCGATCTGATTGGAGATTAGGGCATACATTATCTAACATGAACTCAATGATTGATCTAAATGTTACAGGTCTGAACCAATGATTGGCTTGCTTGTTTATTGATTTGAACCCTATGCTGAACCCAATGATTAAACTAGGTGTTACAAGTCTGAACCCAAACCCTAGACATGTTTGTGACAGGTTTGAACCCAGAGGTAGACCTTTTTGTTAGTGGATTGAACCCCAAGGTAGACTTGTTTATTGTAGGTCTAAACTAGTGATTGACCTATTTGTTAGATGGTCTGAACCTAATGCCTTTACATGTTTGTTATAGGTTTAAACCTAGAGATAGGCATGTCGGACTGAACCCAGAGCTCGACCTATTTATTACAATTATGAAACAAATATTGACTTGTTTGTTACATGCTTAAACCTAAACCCTCGACATGTTTGCGACAGGTCTAAACCTGCTTGATCAATGCCTAATCCTAAAATATATGTTTATTATGGGTCTGGACTAATTTGGTCGATGTGTGAGCCAAATTTGTAGAAAAAAATCATAATGCATGCCCTGCTAGGTATTATTCACACCATCTGGATATTATAGGCCTGAACCTATTTGGTTAATGCCTTAATTAAATTTGTAGAAAAAAATCATAATGCATGCTCTACTGAGTATTATTCAGACAAACTAGATATTGAACCACATAGTTGAACCAATTGATACATTCAAGGGGTCAGACCATTAACACACCATCTTAGAATGGGTGAATTGGTGTTCTCAGACTTGGACAGTCTTCCTAATCTTTTAGTGGGTGTTCTCAATGATTGTCGCACCTGGTTAATGGCTAGACATTCAAGTCTAAAATCAAAATTAAGATGAACCAAATAGAAAACATGGGCAATAGTTCACTCTCATTCTTCATTTTATGTGCACTATTCTGAGTTGAAGCCCAACTCTAGGTGTGGGTGTGCATTTTTTACTGGTTTATGCAAGGTGCAACCTAAATTAAGCTAACACCCAAGAAAAGAGATGATCCATCACCAATCTTATATTTTCTTTGGTCACTCTCTTGAAGGACTACATGGTATGGGAGACGCTTCCATGTATTTAATACCTGATTTAAGCTGCATATAGTTCAAAGGAGAACACACTTTTTTTGTGCAAAGCATGCATACTAGTGATGTAAAGGACAACACCACCAACCAGATGTTATTTGTAGTGGTAAAGTCTTAGTGCCAATACATAATTAACTAGCACAATAACCCAAAAGATGTTATTTGTAGTAAAGAATGTTCTAATCAGTTTGGACCATCAATTTAAGATGATATTTGCATGTATGTACTTTTTTACTGAATTTGCACATATTTACTTAATTTGGTATTGTGTGTTCATGTAACATATTTGAATTCCTATTTTTTTGAGAAGACTTCAGATTGCTGAGTTATGACGCTCATATCCTAGAACCATGTTTCCTTTACTTCAATACATCTTCTCCTTGACTATTAAAAGGATTCATATTACCTAAATTTAGAAGACTATAAAACATTGAGGTACTCCTTATAAAGGATCTCTAGCATCAATTGAAATGAATGAATGGAATAATCAATTTGATTGCATTCACTTGACTACTACTATAATGAATGGAATGATGAAATAGGATTCCTATAGCTGATCCCATAGAGTTAGGACCAGAAAACATTAACACTCTATCCGTTTGATGATGTAAAAAAGTAAAGCCAATCACCTGATTGATTGACTTGAAAGCTAAACGTCCAAGAATTCACCAAGAATAAGATTTTCAAAAAGATAAACTATTTTAGTTCCTGTAAGGTTGTATAAGAAAGGTGTTGAAGCAAACAATCATATTAGAGTTTATTACCAATTTATTCTTGACCTACTTGTGGTATGCTACTGGTGTGTCCCCACCTGCGTTCATGTATTACAAGATAATTGGAAAATACTTCTAATTTAAATCCTCATTCCAGGTCTAAAGTCTAAAATTTATTGGTGGTAAAGATAGGGTGTTCTACATGTTTTGTCATTCTTTGAAATAAACCTAGTTAAGGTGGTAAGATATGATATAGTAGGCAGAAACTTTGTCTTCTTATCTTCAGATTGTGCCATTAATTTGAATTCACAGAAATTTCAACAATGTTGTAGAAAAGCATTCGTTGTCAAACTAGTAAAGAAAATGAAACAAATTTGCATTCACCATTCTTCATTAATTTCCTCCTTCATTCAGGACATGAAGCACCCTGACATATCATTTGTAATAAAACTTTTTACATTATAACTTTACCAAGTGACAGTAGTTCTACATGGATGTTACTTTCTTGTTAAGTGTAATTCTGGTAATCATAAATTACTCTTTGCAACATTTCCACCAAAATGTGTCAATAGTGTTGGTTTACACTTTCAGAGAAGTTTGACTAGTAGGATCTAACTGGACAGTCTATAGTTCATATTCTCTATCCTGCCAGTTATTAATAACTGGTTTGAAGTCCCAAAATGATTAGTTCCTCATGGATCTTCCAGTAGTCAAGGTTTCCATGTTTTCATGGTTGAATATGTTTTGACATTTGGTAGAACTAGGAATGATTTTCAGAACATAGTATTTATGAATCAAGTCATTCAATCTATCAGATAAATAATGTAAGTTTCAATTCGTTTTGATGGGGCTAAATCCATAGTTAAGCTGATAGCTTAAGTAGAATGAAGGCCGATAAGTTTGGTTTAGCAAAATTGGGGTTTACAAGGGCCGAGTGCCAATATATAACAGTTAATTAACTTATGGTCTTTGTGAGTGGGTGTGTACAAGCATTGGTTAGCAGCTATTTGAGTTTCTTAAATTTTAGTACTTTTCTAATTTGTTTGCATAATTGATATTTTATTATTTATGATTTTGATTCAGATTTATTTACAATTGTTTTCATCCTTTGTGCAGGATTTAACCTTCGTTCGAATATTTATATTTTATTTGTAATTGATGTTTTGATTTTTTGTATTTAACTTCAAATGAAGAGAAAATAACTTATTTGAATCAAATTATAACTTTGTTTAATAATTTAAAACAAAGGACAAAATTCCAGATTATTTTGGCTGGTGGAAAAAATTAAAGTAGGATCTTTAGTGACATTTGTGATTGCTGCTGCTATATGTTCTTTTGCCGCCATATTGGAGATCTTTAACGGCAGTCAATGAGTGCCGCTAAAACTCTAATTCTAGTGGCAGTTTTGAGAGTTTTACCAACGGTCGGAAAAACTGCCGCTAGAAAAAATCGCATGGTATCATATACTAGTAGATATTAACGACGAACTGATGGTAAAGGGTAACTTTGTCCATTATTCATACTTTAAGTAATCATGCAAACAATAGGTAAGTCATTGTCTATTTGCTAAACCAGGTTGCCCCAAAGGTTAGCCTCTCTCTCTCTTTCTCTGTCTCTTGTCTTGGATTTCAAATGGGTTGGGCCAGGCCTGAAAGTAGGCCAGTATACATTCTTGAGACTTCTTGAGAGTTGAGCCCATCCATTTATGAAAATGGACCTAGGCCCATAAATTCAGAAGGCAAAGTCCTAAAGGTGGGGATTTTTGCTCTCCCACAGGCCACAGTTAAGATAATGATCGGATGGTAATAGGCTTACCTAAAAAGAATCCAAATAAGATTAACAGTCAAAGATTTCTTCAGAAAGGAGTGGGACCACCGATGCCATTTGGTCCCCAGTCCATACTAGTTAAATATCATGAATCATCATCCATGGTACACAGTGACACAGGCGATATAGGATCAGTTGTTTATAATATCTCATGCAGTAGCTTATCGAAGGGCTTGTTCTCCCACAACGGCTTCAGTCTTCAGTTCTACTTCTAAACAACGAGCCACTCCCCAAAAGTCACACCCTCTCTAATGGCGTCTCAGAGCAGAAAAGGAGGAAAAAATCGCAGCGGCCAGGAAGGTGTGCTTGCTAGGGTTACGAACACAATATCTCAATCATCCATCGTCCAGCAAGGAAAACTAGTGGCGTCTGATGCAGCTTTCGTAACGAAGAAGCTTCTGAAGAGCACTGGGAAAGCAGCTTGGATTGCAGGAACGACGTTTCTGATCCTGGTGGTTCCTCTCATCATTGAGATGGATCGAGAGCAGCAGATGAATGAGCTCGAGATGCAGCAGGCAAGCTTGCTCGGTACCCCACCTGTGGCGCCTCAGAAATGATGAATAATAGCAGGTGCTCAGGTTAGAGATTTTTCCTTGTTCTCCCTTTCGGTAGGGGTTTGTTTTCCATTTCGTGTTTCAAGGGTTTAGTTCAGGTTCCTGTGCTGGGATGGTTAGGCTTTGGGGTTTTACGGGTTTTTGATGTTCCTGTAATTTGATATAATGCAAGGTGTTGGCCCTATTTTAGGGTTTTTGTTTTCCGGGTTAAAGTGGATGTAACACCTTTACTTTTCATGTTAAATCGATTTAGTGATTGCTTTAGCTGCTAGTCAAGAGCACGTTGCACTTTATAAAACTGAGCTTCTATACTATTCAATAAAATCACAAACTGGTTAACAAGCCAAATTTGAGGTTGGGATTGAATTTGTCTTGTGATAACGTGAAGGAATTGGCTTTGAACTTCGAATTCCGGAAGCTCGAAGAAAAGTATTCGATCCTCAAGCAATATTTATACATTTCTTCTCGTCTCTAATGCCAATCCGATAGATAACAATCAAACTTTGCACCACATGATTCTTTTGTGGACCTTTTATAGACAGGACCTATCTAAGTTTTGTTTTAATAGTAACTTCCTTTTAGTTTATTTTGCATATATGGCTCGTTGAAGGTTCATGGTTAATTCTTCAATTTGTTCTTTTCCTATTCCAATCAATTTAACGTCCAGCCTGATTTGAAAATCTGTTAGTCTAGATGGTATGACAATCAACTGAACGGATGTAATGACAAAGGTTCAAGCTACAACTACCCATAAAAAAGGCTCAAGAAGTTACATCTCATCTTTCTTGTTTGCTTGAGATACATCCCTTGCATTGTAACCATGTAATTGATGTGACAGCGTTTGTATATGTTCAACCTTGAGATCAGTTTGGAGTATGTTTAATCCAGTTGCCAATATAAGACTTGGATAC
Source organism: Nelumbo nucifera (assembly GCF_055504915.1). NCBI lineage: Eukaryota > Viridiplantae > Streptophyta > Magnoliopsida > Proteales > Nelumbonaceae > Nelumbo > Nelumbo nucifera. Next base: position 55,099,992 of record NC_142651.1, on the reverse strand, counting down.
CTAGTGTAATGATTGAAGATTTCTAATGGCATACATCTACCACCCCAAAGTTTTCTATATGTCATGCGTTTTGTTTTTTGTTTGTTTCTTATTCGTTTGCTTTTTTTTTTTCCAACTATTGTCCTTAACATTATTTTGGTCATACAGAAGCAGGTTAATGATTTGAATGTATCAGCACTACATGCAATTTTAAGGCTACATGTCATTTCCACCCACTAAGAATCATCTAATGATCTAAATTAACTGTCCTGTGTATCCATGTATAGGGGATGGTGATGGGTGTCCATGTTTACCTTGTAAGGATTGTGATAAGACAATTCTCTCAAGTTACTGTATGTTTTTTTCTATTTTATCTGCCCTTACTTTTTTATATCAGTAACAAGATCAACATGGATTCTAATAATAGCATGAAAATAAAAACAGCAAAACAAAGGAGCAGATAGTAGTTTTTTAAAAGGCATCCCTAGGTCCAAAGACAAAGCGCATTTTAAGACCTGCACCTGACTTGAACCCAGGCACATCCCCTCTCAAAAGCAAATGTGCCTTGTTCCTCAGTCCAGCTGTGTGCCTTTTTCAAAAATGTTTTTTTTTTTGTTTGACATCTTTGTCTTGGTTTATCAACTTCTAAGTTACCCTTTCTTTTTATGTTTGTGAACTAATAATGGTCTATTAGCTATTAAAATAAACAAAAATAATGACCCTTCAAATACCTAAAACATTAGTTCCTGCAAATGGGATCTCAAATTGCAAAATTTCCACTAATGAAGCAATGACAATACAACTAATATTAACTATCAAATAACAATACAACTAATCTGGTCCTTAATCCTAAAATAGAATGTTTTGAGTATGCAGGTAAAACTTAGGTCAGGAACACAACTGCAATAGCCCTTATAGGGCCTATCTCCTTGGTTTAGGAATGTTAGATGTTGAACATCACACCAACTTTTTGAAGTAATGTAACTAGGTGATAAATTAATATACTGAAAGCCTCACATGCTTGAATCGTTGACGACTTGAAGCACTTTGTCATTTATTTATTTTTTAAGGTAAGCACTTTGGTATGTTCTACATATGTTTGCTTTCACTCCCACAGTTTCACTTTTATTATGTTGTATATGTTATGATTATATATTTTAATTTGAGCAAATAGGCTTTTTAAAACATCTAATTTCTTTTAAAATTCAGGTTTGTAGTTTTATGTGTCACTATTTTTTTTTTCAAATGTTTCTAAAAACTGTCTTGCTTAAATAAGGCATGTGTTTTGCCTTGCATCTTGTGCTTAGGGCACTAGAAGGCCCCTGTGCTTGGTGAAGAGAAAAGTAACTCATTAAACTGACCCAGGGAGAGCTCTCTGTTCATTCCAATACAAAGATAATTTGAAAGGGCTGAACCTAGTACAAAACAATCTTGCCACCCCTCCTGGTCAAGGAATCGTAGTTCATTATCTGATTTTCAGAACCAGTTGAAAAAGATGTTGCCACGAATGACCTGACCTAGGTGCCACACAGCCATAGTTGTCAAGGCGACTAACAATTTTCCATGATTGCCACAAAGAGTTGCTCAAAAGATTTTGTACAAGGTGTTTGCTTAATTGTTTAAGTGCCTGCCTAGGTGTTGGGGCTGGTGCTTAGGCATCCAAAATGGTTTGGTGGACACTTTATACTATTTTAATATTAGATGGCTTATTGTCTTAAGATACACTTTCTGCACTACAACATTTTTTTATGAGTCTTGCTGCACTGTAACACTACTAATATAACACTTAACCTATTTTTTATTTCAGTGCTAAAACAGGAGCTGCACCAATTTCTTTTTTGCTAATTTTTTTATACTAAAATAGGGTGGGATTTTGGTGCTAAAATGGGCACTCTGCTCCCTTTTTTTTTATTTATCCACGTTAAAATAGGTGGATTTTGGTATAAAATAGGTGGGGTTCTGCCCCTTCCTTTTGTTGTTTATTTTCTGCTCTATTTTGGCAGTGAAGCAGGGGTTCCTGCCCCTTTATTTATTTTTTTGGCTAGACATTTCATGTTATGATGATCCATATCAGTGGTAAAGACCCCATGTCATGGACTTCAAGGTGTTTCCTGGTTGTTGTTGTTGTTTCTTTTTTAATTTAATTGCTTTTGTTAAATTCTTATTATCATATTGCAATGTAATTTGAAATTAATATATTTAAATGGCTGTCTTCTCATGAATATGATGATTTTCTATGTTTTAATATGAAATCTCTAGTCACTTGATGAGTATTACTGCTAATTGTCGTTGTAGATAATTGCTTCTTATTATGCAAAAAAGGAAATACTTTTATCAGCAACAGAAATTTCATTCATTAATTAAAGAAGTTGACATTACAATTTAATGCTGGAGACGGTTCCAGCTGCCCATTACATCTAGCCCATATTACAATTTTGCATAAAACAACCATTCCCTCTAAACCCCTTGATTTTCCAGGACATCAGCCAATTCATTTGCAATTCTTTTGGCTCATCTGAATGTAGCTTCCAGCTCTTTAGCTAAATTACCAATCTCCCTTCAAATATTCCTGTACATCCAAGCAGCAGAGTTGTTGCAGCTCATCCAAGAGAAAACTTACTTTGAGTCACCTTCCACCTCCACCTGCTTCAGTCCATGTTGTTTTGCCAGTCTCAGCCCTTGTAAAAGATATAGAACCTCAGCTTTTAGTGAATCTACATGTGCAATTGGCCCTTAATACATTGCCACAAAGAGCTTCCATCAATGTTCAGCTTTATTCTATTGTGTGAGGGAAGTTTCCATTTCCAAGAATAACCATGGCCTTTACACATGAGGACTTTTCCACCACTTCCCAGGTTCTCAGAATGTCATCTACCAAAAACACTTTGAATATCTTCATTATTTTCACCCAATGTGTCACTTTCACCTTTATGCCGTCTATTATGTCTTATTTTTTCTATACTTTTTGCAGATCCACCCATTTCTTTCTTCCCAAATGAGCCATATTAGAGCTGCTCTCACTGCCCTCCACATTATTCTTCCTCTGTTTTTAGGCTGCCTTATGAATCCTGGGCTGAAGAAACCAGCCACATCTTGAGGATTTAGGGATTGATTTAGGACTTGGGGATTTATATTTTCAAAACTCATTGGCTAGGTGGCATCTAGGTTTCTAGGTGCTCCCTGGTCACCTAGCTTTGCCTTGGTGCCTACCTAGGCAACAAAGCAAATTTCATTGGTGACTTTCTTGAAAGCCATGTCTTATGTAAAAAGGGTACCCATCTAGGTAGGTGTCTAGACAGTAAATGCCCACATAGGCAATAAGACATCCTGCCTAGATGACAAAATTCACAAGGTATCCACCTTATTGTAACTGCCACTTTATATTAATATTCTATTCCTACGTGTCTTGAATTCTTAATACATCCTTATATTATCTATACTGTTAATGCTTTGTTTAGGAACTTTATATTAAAACATAAAAGATCCAAGCACTCGGCCGTTTGTTCTTTCCCCTTTTTGTTTCTCTTTTTTATTTTATTAGTATAAAATTATAGCCATCTTTAGTTAATAATTTTTTTGACATGGTATTGTTCTATTAAATACTTATTATGTTATAGTGTTGTGTTTGGAATATTAAAATTTATTAATTTAAAATGCCATTGTCTTTTAGATATGATGATTTGCTTTGTTCTGAGAGGAAAATTGATCTTTATTAGTAAATAGGTGTTGCTATTTTTTTCAACTCATGCATGCTGATTGGTATGTAAAGACTAGGGAACTAGTATAAAACTTTCTTTTTTCTAATAAAGGCAACTGGGTACTCCATTGTTAATTAGAATTGCCTTGATGTCTTGACAACTATGCCAATTATCTAGCTTCCTTGATACAATGACGAAAAAGAAAACAGCCTTTCCCCACCATTCATCAAACCAACTCCACTGCTGATGAGTCTGCTCTACCCCCATTCTGCGTGAACGTTAAGATTGTATCAGTTGCAAGCTTTCGCATGGAGTAGGGATGACAACTCTGCTCGAATTGAATCTCCAAAGCTAACTGAGAGCTTCTAGGATTTCTCCCTCATGACTCTTGAATATGGCTCCAACTGCCGATTGCCCCATATTTTCCAACGAGCAGTTGTCAAAGTTAAGCTTTGTTACTCCTTGGGGTAGAGGAGACCAAATCTAAGGAACAATATACTCGGATATGGAAGAGGAAGGTGCACATTACCACATTTTAACTATATCATCTGGATTGAAATCTCTGAACTCCTTTCTACTGTGGACCCGGTGAGCTACCCTAATATTTATATGATCTATTAGGTTTTCAGGTGTCTGCTCTGTTCCACTGCGGACTCTAGCTTTCCTATCTTTTCAAAATCAACCATAATACAGTTAATCTCAAGCTTGCTGCATTTTTCCTCTAGATATTATACGAGGGCAAAATAATAGATCTTCAAATAGTGCTGGAATCTCCTGCCTTGTCCAGTTCTTACTTTAATTGAGCAAAGATTCTCACTGCCTTCTTTATTTTCTACGACTTGGAGTGATATGTTGCCGATATTTTTCTTATTTGATGTAGCAAAATTTCCAGGGAAACAGGGAAAATGATTTATCATTTTGTTGAGTAACAGAGAAAATAACTAAACTAGAGCCAATGCATTTGTCAAAATTATAAAGCAGACCCACTATGCATCATAATTAGGCTGATTGGGTTTTGGTGGATGATTTTCCTGGTGTTGAAACTGCAATTTACTGTGTTCTTCCGTTGATGTTTTACTTGAGTTTCTTTAACGCGTTTTTCATAGCTGATGACAATTTACCTTGATATTATGACTCAATATAGGTGATCGGAGTTGTGCAATGACTTGTTCAAAACGTCTATGTTGAGAACTTTTTTTTTTTTTTTTTTATCTTTTTGCAGACATTTTTTTTAACAGGGTTCTTCCACCATTACATACTACCATTTGCATAACCTACCTCTTTTGGAGCAAAGCTTAGAGCCTGAATGCCTGATTCTCCACTTCAGCCTTTTCTTTCCCTGGTCTCTTTCTAGGTTTTGCTGATAAAGAATTTTTAACTCACTTTCAGTTTTTGTTTTATCTTTGCATATTATGTTGAGGTTGATTTGCTCTTACAAGAGGTGGTCACCTACTCACCTTGCCAATTGAGCTAGTTGGCACCTTTAATTCGCAATACTGTTAACCTTAATAACCCATCTGGGCAAAGCCTAGATGCACACAGCCCACTCTGGAATAGTGGTATAGAAGCAGGTCGGGGCATATATTATCAGAGCTGGGCTGGTATGTGAGTGTGGGCCTGTCCGGAACCCAGGTAGCTCAAATTTCCAATAGACCTGTTAAAACGTAGCTTGGCAGTTGGCCTAATACATATTGGTTTTCAGGGTCATCGATACCTCTAACTACGAAGGGTTAGGTGATTTCAATATTAATAACTGATATTACATGCCTACTGACAAATTAGTAATTACCAAACCAAAAAAATAAAAAAAATAGTTTAAATACTCGCCATATGCAAATTTTGTGAATCGATAATATGATACTTTGAACTTTGTTTATACTTTATATCAAACAAAAACTAAAACAAGAAAATGTAGAGGGAAAATTCATCATCATCGTCATCATCTAAGAAAGGGTAAATTGTAGAATATTAGAATTTCCCTGTTCTTTGGGTGGTGTTACACCCATCTGTGTCTTAGTTGTGATGGGTATAAACACCAATTCCAAGGCTGGAATTCACTGTTTTACATTGACCAACTTTGAGTGCAAAAGTTTGCATCAATATTTTGGATGCAAACTTTGCTCTCAATTTGAATACAAACATGTCTTGGAAATTGGAATCCATGTTTACTGTCATTTTCAATACACAATGCATTCTATCCACACCTGCAAAATTGAACAAAAGTGCATATATGTCCCCAACTAGTGTTTGCACCCCTCCTAAATAGAGCCTTAGTATTCCCCGGTATAGTTGATTTCAATGTCTATTTCAGAAATCAAAATCACTAAAATGGAAACTAATTTCCATCTCTGTAAATCCCATTATGTGTGCTTTGTTGATGTAATATATATGAGGAGCACTTTAGAAATGGAAGAATTTGTTCAGGTTAAAGAACTAAAGCAGTGATATTTCCTTCATGTGATTAAAACTTCGTAAATAACCACCTAAAATTACCAATAATCTCCACATGTACAACTCCCCTGCAAGAACCTATGATATCTGTTGACATCTCTCACAACAATCTCCCTATCTATCACCTTACTCATATACTTGAAAGCTTCGTGACAGTCCCTGCAAATCCTGAGATTTTTCACCACCCTCAGGGCCTTCCCCGGTGGTGCCGCCCCAACCACCAACCCAAACGCCACAGCCAACTTTTCACTGTGATACCAGAGTGCCGCCCTCTTCTCTGCTGCTTCCACCTCGTGCAACATTGCATCCGAAACCTCCACATACCCCAATTTCCTAATCTCCTCCATTAGTTCTGCCAGTTTGGCGTAAATCTCTGCTGTTCTCTCATGCCTCCTGTCACCTGATAAAAACACATGAACTTCCCCACGAACCTCAATCCAGCTCCGACCACCCTCCTTCCTCACCCTTCTATCTTTCATCAACTTCCACACTTCAGCTACCTCAGCCCACCTTCCCGCAGTTGCATGGACATTTGCAAGAATCACATATGCAGAGTCATCTCGTGGGTCGTGCTCCAAGAGTCGCCGTCCCATGGTCCAAGCCATGTCAACTGCACCATGGACCGCACAGGCTGAAAGCAGGGCTCGCCAAACTGCAGCATCAGGCTTGAATGGCATGGTCATGGCCAGGCGCTCGGCATCCTCTAGCTGGCCTGCTCGAGCCATTGCACCAACCACACATGTATAATGCTCGAGTCCTGGTTCCACCCCGTAATCTGACTTCATGCAACTAATCCACTGTTGTGCCTCGAGCACCGACCCCACATTGCAGCACGCAGTTAGGATCGCAAGGAAGCTATATTCGTCAGCAACAAGACCCTGATCCTTCATCCCGTTAAATAGCTCAAGCACCGACTTCTTGTCCCCCTGCTGTGCATAACCAGCCATCATTGCATTCCATAAGACGATGTTCGCATCGGGCAACATTCCGTCAAAGACGCGCTGTGCATCCATAACAAGACCCGATTTTCCATACCCATCAACCAAAGAAGTCCCAACAACAAGATTCAACTCAAGGCCAGTAACAACCGCATGAGCGTGAATTATTCTACATTGTTCAAGCGCGGCAGCCTCTGCGGCCGCACGAAGTGCGCCAGATACGCTATACATAGTAGACACAACGCCTGCAGATTTCATGTCAGCGAAGACGGATAACGCATCGATGCATCGAGAATTCTGCGCGAGGCCCACAATGATTGCAGAATAACAGACTTCATCTCTTTGGGGAATTCTGTCGAACACTTTTCTAGCATCCGCAGGAAGCCGGCATTTCGAATAGAAGCGGACGAGAGCAGATCCGGCAAATGGGAGGTGAGAGAGGGAGAGTTTGAGAGAGAGGGAATGTAGTTGGAGGCCGAAGGGAAGGCAAGGGAGGGAAGCGCACGTTTTGAGGAGGGAAGCTAAAGTCCTCTGGTTGGGTAGGACAGGACGACGAAGCATGGATATGAAGTGCTGAAGGGAGCATAGGGTGTTTCCATGCGCAGAAATCAAGGCCGTCCATGAGACGACGTTGGGTGATTCGATCAGATGGAAGAGACGCAGAGCGTCGGATAGGAGGTCTGATTTGGAGTATAGAGTGATGAGACTGTTGTAGAGCGAGGGATCACCGTTGGCAGTTTTGAATCTTTTGATGGTGTAGGCGTGGATGCAGCGTGGGTCTGGTTTGATGTCTCCCCCGCGCATGATAGAGTTAGAGGTAATGGGCGGTGGTTTGCTCGTCGTTAGGGGACTTCTCGACTCGAGTGCCTGTCATCTGTTAAGAGCAAGACTTGCGAGTTATGAGAACTGAAGAGTCGGGACGTAGGTGTCGGGTCGAACTCCGCGCCGAACCCGGATAACAATGAGCGGGGGCTACTTTGGACTGTCCAACTAGGGGTGTAAACGGAGCGAATTCGAATCGAGAATCAGGCTTGGTTTGAATTCGAAACCGATTAAATAGATGCATATTCAAATTCGTCTAAATAATCGAATATTCGAATTTGATTCGATTTTTAAATACATTTTTAATGAAGGGGAAGAAGAAGAAATCTGGTTTGAAGTTTTTTTCATTTCCTATCGATCTAATATTCAAAAAACAAAGAAAAAAAAATTATTATTTTTTTTTTGAATCATAGCCATCTATTTGATATTGCTGCAACAAGTGTCAGCTCAATGGACCAAAAGAAATAAAGAATAAAAAAACACTTGTATGTAAAAAATAAAAAACAATTAATGAAGAAAGGGATTAAAACTTACAAGTTACAATGGACCAAAAGAAAAGAAGCTACGAAGAAAAAATGTTGTAGGGTAAGAACCGAGGAAGAAGAAAGATGAATAGTAAATTAAAAGTGATTGAAATGAAAAGTACAAAATAATTAATGAGATGCATGCATTTTGATAAAAAAATATTAAAATATTATTTTGTTTGTTCCAAAAATCATCATAACATTTGCATCGGTTCAATTGTTTTATTATTAAAATATAACAAGTATTAAACTATTATTTTATTTGGTCGAAAATCATCATAGCGTCTCTGTCTCCATTCAATTCTTTATTATTAAAATAATATTATAAAAGAAATTTTTCCAAAAGTCATCGTTCATTGTACTCCAACAAAATAATATATTAACATATATCGATATATACGTATAATATATATTATCGAATTGGATCGTCTCCTCCAAATTCGATTAGATTATATTAAATTTTGAATTCGAATTCAAATTTTTGAATACCGTTTACACCCCCTATGCCCAATTTGCTACAACAGAAGCAGATTCAAATCAAGAACACATTGGATCACTTGAGGAGAATATCCCTTCAAGAGTAAAAGTCCATAGGCAGGCAAAGATTGTCGCTCTCACAGAAGGACAAAAAAAAGGAACATATGGCCTATCATTTCCGCAAAGAATGCTAAGGCCATGTTTGGTTCATTATTCTAGGCCTCATTTTTTTAATTCTTGCTCATTGTAGGCAAGAATGGGCAATAATGAATAACATTAGAATGTTTGGTTACAAAATTCTTGCCATAACCATATTTTTTTAGAATGAAAAATCAGTCCCATAACACAAAAATTGAGTAGCTTACAACATGAAAAATGAGTTTGGCTTCGGCTAGAGCAAAACCGGTTCTAACAGCCTTTACAACCTTATGTTGGGAATATCTCCATACTTGTATGATTTATTTCATGGGAGATATTTCCAATGCAAGGTTGCAAGGGACTGTTAGAATGATGTGAGCACCGACTTGCCTTGACAGAAGCTGAACTCATGGGAAATAATCATGTCCAATCTTGCTCATTTTCATTCTTTGGGGAGACTTTGCCTACAAAACTGTTGCCATAGATGTTTATTTTTGTGAAAGCACTTTTATAAAAGTACTTTTATAGAAGCACTTTTATAAATGTACTTTTACATGAAAGCACTTTTATAAAAAGACTTACTAAAGCACTTTCATGAAGGTATTTTTATGAAAACACTTTTATAAAAACACTTTTATGGAAGCACTTTTATGAAAGTACTTTTATAAAAGCACTTTTCGAAAGTAGTTTTATAAAAGTACTTTACTAAAGCACTTTTGTGAGTACTTTTATTAAAATACTTTTATAAAAGCATTTTTACGAAAGTACTTTTATAAAAGCATTTTTATGGAAGTACTTTATGAAAGTACTTTTACGGAAGTACTTTAATAAAAGCACTTTTACGAAAGTACTTTTATAAAAAACACTTTTACGAAAATACTTTTACAAAACATCTATGCCAAGTGATAAACACTTTCTAATTCATTTTTAAGAAAAAAAGTGTTTAATTCATAGCAATATTTTCTCATTCAGCCTATTTTTGCCCATTCTTGTCCATTTTAGAATTTCGTCTTAGGTAAGAATTAGAATTAAACCAAACATGGTCTAAAAGTTACTTCAAAATATAAGCTATTTTTATGGAGGTTAGTTTGGGGGTTTGTTATCACCAAAAGAAACTCTTTGAATAGGGCTTAGTTGATGAAGATACTTTGATAGGCTATTGGAATGATTTCGTTTTCCCCGTCCAAGAAAATGCCAAGTTAAATATGTACTAATGCATGGAATCAATTGGACATCCATAAGGAGTAGAGCTGAAACTTAGGTTGTGTTAGCCGAAACCTAGGTTGGGCTATTAGGTTGAAGTTTGGGCTAGGATTAGGGTTGAGGTATTGGGAAACCTGACTAATCTGAACATAAAATGCCCTCATATTTGTATGTACAATTATTATGGATACCATACATGCATATATTTTATATGTATGAATGTAGGCAAATGCAATGGTGTAGAAATTGCATTGAACAACAAAAATTGTGAACTAATAATAAAGTGAGATGTCAAAATTCACATTTTTAACATTATTAAAATTTGTAGGGTATGTTTGGCAAATAAGTACTTATTTCATAAGTTCTTATTTTTGAGTACTTATTAGTGTTTAGAAGGTCTTTTCTCAAACCACTTATACTTATTTTAAGTATCTATCTGTGTTGCAGTGTTTGGTGAGTCATTTATCCCGTAAGTACTTATAGTTGTGGAAAAGACAATTATAGACATAACTTAACAAAACCATATATTGGATAAACACAAAGATAAATAAAAAATAAATAAATATGTATCCCATAACCGAATTTGTTTCCATGTTCAATGCAACATCAATGTGAGGAAGAGAGGAGGGAAAGCGAAAAAAGGGAGTAGGAAAGCAAAAAAAGGGAGAGAGAGAGAGAGAGAGAGAGAGAGAGAGGTGGTGGTGGTGGTTTGGAAAAGAGTCAATTATGACGGAAGGGGGAGAAGAAAAAGAAGAAGAATACCCTTGTTAGTTAACTACTTAGATCAATATGCTTTGACTAATAGACATAGTCGAATACTAGGCTTGACTATCATTGGTAGTCAACTACTAACACTAGCCTTGGTTGTCACATGTAGTTAGCTACTTCCTTATGGGTAGTTGACTAATAATTATGCCCACTTTAGAAATTTTGTGTAAGCGACTCATTAGGTTTGGGAGTCGACTTCATAAGCCTCATCACTTAGAAATTTCATAGTTACGCTAAGTACACAATTTGGTTGTCACATGTAGTTAGCTACTTCCTTATGGGTAGTTGATTAATAATTATGCCCACTTTAGAAATTTTGTGTAAGCGACTCATTAGGCTTGGGAGTCGACTTCATAAGCCTCATCACTTAGAAATTTCATAGTTACGCTAAGTACACAATTTAGGGAAAGCCTAGTCATTTAACCATGGTCTCTAAGGTTTTGGTTATACCAACAAAGGTCAATTAAGCCCAATGTTGTGAATCTTGGAAAAGAATTTGTCCTATCATTTGATACAACCTACTCCTCTTTGCCTTGAACCATTAGTGATCTCAATAATTTTTCTTCAGCTCAAACTTAGGAAACACTTAATACAACTACAAAATTTTTACATAAATGTTAGCATTCTCAATGAGTTTGTAATCATCAAAACATATAGCGCCAACAATTTTTCCTTTTTTATGGTGAAAAACCATTGATTAAAAAATAATAACATTTAAAAGCTTCTCATAGAGAGTATAGGTTTAACTCCCCTCTGTCATTATGCTATACAATATGGATATAATCACATAGATGCAATAGTAGGAAAATAATCAGCACAAGATAAGAACGTTGACAATACTATTTTGTTATCTCCCCTTGTTTCATGTAAATGATGCATCCCCTTGTTTCAAATATTTCCGCCATTTTTGTTTAGATGATATCATTATCCATAACAATCACACATACTAGCAGATGATATCATTTTTCACATTATCCACAGTAATGACACATACTAGCTTATCATTTTTCGTAGTAATGACACACATTTCTTGCTCTTTTGTTTGGTATTAGCAAAAAAGAGAGTAGAGGAAAAGAATAATTGAGTAATAAACTTAAATCACTCAGATATACGCATTAAGTTGTAAAAAGGTGCATAAATCATTAAACATACAATTTCGTTAAGGCATAGTCTAGGAAGAGTACAAATAAAAATATATGTAGAGCGCAAAACCTTGTATTTTGTATTGTTTTGTATGTATTCATACTATACATATTTGTACAAATAAAAATATGTACAATGCAAATACATACAAAATAATACAAAATACAAGGTTTTGCACTCTACATATTTACATTTGTATTTCTTCCAAACTGAGCCTAAAGTACACTGACCAAACAAAGATAAGTTCAAAAGCATATTAAGGGGTAAAAGAGTTAGAAAACACAAAGACCATCCTAAGGAGTACGACTGGAATAGTATTGATCCATGAAGTTATCAAAAGTTCCAAGAAGATCTTCCATTGACCAGCCTTCTAAAGTAGCCAGTTTGCCATCTACCCGGGTAGTGTGAGCCTCAAATCTGGTGTCCAAGCCAATGAGTCTATCTGATCCTATATATATTTTAGGTGGATCTTCTATGTTTTCCTAGAGTCCTTAGGCTGCGTTTGGAAACAATGCAAATAAGTGTGAATGCAAATATGCAGAGTGTAAAATTGTGTTAGTTTTGTACTCACCTTCTTACCAAACAGACTTTTAGCTGTAATGAATGCAAACATGAATTTCAATAAAGCATTTTCTTTTTTTTTATTAAAAACCCACTTGAATGCAAATTTACTTCTTTTTTAATGATGTAGTTTTACATCTTATTATCAATGTAAATATGCATTGGTCTGTCATTTGTCACTACATAAATGTAATGTTGCCAAACACAGGCAAAAGTGAACTAGAGTGCAAATTTACCCTGAACCGGGATTTACACTCTATTTGCATTGTTTCCAAGCGCAGCCTTAAGCATTCTAACATAAACTCATATTTCTTAGGGTATGGGTGTTGAGTAATTTTCCATCTCAAGAAATTTTAGGCTCCTTATTCATTTTGATCCCAAAATGGCAAATTTTTTTTTCAGTAAGCACCATCTCGTATGGTAGAGAACAATTGTTGCTCAAAGCTGCTTTTGCCATGTGTCTCATTATGACATAATTAGCAAACATGTATTTGGGACCCTCAAGTCCTTTTGACTTGGGTCTGTATGAATAATTTAACATGTGATTTTCAAAAATGGTTTACAAAGTTGAATTCTTCGGATGAAAAAAGCTTTGAAGTCTACCTTTCTTCCATGCAAAACCTCTATTCCAGCAAAGAATGATAAATAATTGACTTCAATCTCCTTAGATCAATATATAGGTCCAATTTGATTCTAAGCATGTTTTGATCTATTCTCAAAGATTTTTGGTTTCGTCATTCTGCTATTAGTGGATGCCATTGATTCTCAAAAGCAATGATTTGATTGGTTATTTAATTATGTATCCTGTGAAGCAGTTGACTACTTGGGGACAATAGTTGTTGGATTGCTCTAATAATAGACTCCTTAATTCTAATAAATGATTACTGAAAATAGGTAACTGTAGGTAGTTGAATGCTTTGAGCAATTTGTCTTTTAAGTGGTGTGCTAGTCTACTCCTTAGCCCAATGAGTTAACTCTTAACCCCTTTTTATAGAGATATGACTCATAGTGCCCAGATTATTCATTTATTGTTAGGAGAGTCTAAAAAGATATCTAGCTTCTAGATGGTGTCCTAATGTTTCTACTCTAGATAGTCAAGAGTTTTGATTTTTCATCTTGGATAGAAATAATTTCATTGACAAATTTAACGGATTTGCCCAATGCAGATTTCTGATTTCTACTACAGTTGCAATAAACATTCAAAAGGTCAACAACCCACACTTTATACACCAATGCCTGCCCTTGAATTGGCATCAATTCCAGCTGGCACCTAACCCGACAGTACTTTGAGCCTACAAATTCTGACCCTAGGCCAACCAGTCATTCTCCCTAAATTTATCCTTGTGACTAATAGAACGACACTACCCATCAACTTAATCAACAATCATATCATCATGTTTCATAGGCCATACCTTTCTAGATAATCAAATGATTATAAATTAAGAAAGTTTTCCAACATCAACCACATATCAAGATCTTAATAGACCAAATAATAATCCACTTACTAAAGGAAAAAGATATCTCAAGCCTCATAAGTGATCCATTATAAGTTGAAGAGGCTAAAAGGGCTAGGGCCGGGAAAATTGAAAAGAACATGGGGGTTGGAGTAATAAGAAATAATTTTTTTCATAATTTAACAATGGATATGATATTAAACAAAATGGAATGGGGAAATAGGATGCAATTGAATTGACCCCATATACTTGGGATGAGGCTCAGATGATGATCATATCAGAAAGGTATCCTAAATAAATTTGACCAGTCAACCCCCATGAATGTGTTAATTTAACAAATAAGCAGGTTTTTGTCAAATTACATGTTAAAATTTAAAAGTACAACTATTAATTATTGTCAATTCTTATTTAATTAGATCTAATAGTCCCTATTATAGATCCTATAGGGTTCCAACAAACCTAAGATTGTTTGGAATTGGTTCTGCACATTTACTTATTGTATTGGGACTGGCTCAACCTAATCTAAACCAGACCCGATCATTTTACAATTGGCACCACTAGTTAGAGGCTTAGAGCTAAAAACATTTAGGGAAAATTTCACTTTAGTACCCTGAACTTTGGAGGTAGTGTCGAGTTAGTACTTGAACTTTTAAACGTGTCATTGCATTACCTAAACTTTCAAAAAGTATCAATGATGTGGACAGAAAGACAAATTACATGTAGTACCTCAAGTATACAGCAATAAGAACAGGAAATACCAAGCTGAAAACAACAAAATAAGTTGAATGTTTTAGGGATTTTAGACTTGAACATGAAGTAAAACTCCTCCTAGAATAGTTTCACTACAGTAACAATGGCAACAGGTTGGCCTCCCACATGGACACATAGCGATGGAGGGATTGGAAGGTGCCAAAATGGGTTGACTCATCAAAACCCAAGCTCCCAATGCTTGAAAACCCTACCTGGGGTTGAGCTACAACTCAAACAAGAGAGAAAGAACCAAAAAGACCCTATAGAAACAACCCCCCTTCTCTTTTATAAGACTCATTGGCTTGCTGGACAAGACAACTAAAATATTTACACATAAGCCCTTAGAATGTTTCCCTCTCACAAGCAACTCCTTAAGAACAAAACCAACTTCAAATGAACCCTCAAATGATAACTTTTGTGACAAACAAGGTTCAAAGTATTGACACGTATCGTTTTGGGAGCTCCCTGATGCGCCCCTACAGAGGGTGTATTGGGGTTCTGACTGGTTCAAGGGGTGGAGGAGCCTTAAACCACCCCCTGAATTGGTTTTGAAAAACATTAAAAAAAAAGTAAGAAAAAAGTACCGATATGGCCCGATACGCCCCTATCGGCGTATCTGGCGTATCGATATTTTGAACCTTGGTTACAAAAAGGCCCAAGAGACCAAAACCCAATAGATATGCACCCAACTGCCCCTAACCAAAAGTTTGACTTATAAAATGATGAAAATGCCCCTGGTTCCAAACTGTCAACAAAATTACCAATAAACAACAATTTGGGATCCTACTACAAGAAAAACATGCAAAACAGAATACATTCACACATTTTTTTCTTTTCTTTTTCATTTTTTTTTCTTGTCTCATCAATCAAATTGGTCCCTGACATTAACCGACCATCAGTTATCTATTGAAAATGTCAAAACTACCCTTTAAAAAAAGACACTATTCATTGCCTTCTACCTTGAGATATTTCATCTTTCGGACCTCTTTTTCCTGAATGGACCACTGTATCAGTTTAGTACTATTTTCCCATCTTAGCTTTGGTTAGCAATCTAGTTTCTTTCATAGGTTTAGCTTGTGATTAGTGTGTAGTTTAGTTTTAATTCAACTTGGCTTAGGCCAATGACAAAATCCAATTCTAGCCATGGTTTTCAAAACTGGACCAGACTGGATAGTCAGATAAAAAAAATTGGGAATCGGTTAGGTGACTATTTCCATTTTACCCCATAACTGTTATTTCGCCAAAAACCATTGATTTGGTCAGTAAACCACTGACCCGAGCGGTTGAACCGTCTAAACTATTGGAACTGTCCAACGGTTTTGGCCTTTTTTTTTAATTTTTTTTTGTCAGAATGGGTCGTCCATTCGGTTTGAACAATCAGACCATTCGACCCAGGAATCGGACCTTTGACCGGTTTGTTGTTCGGTTCGGTTTTAAAAACCTTGGTTTTAGCTTAAGTTTTATTTTCTACTATGGCTACTTGATAGTGGTTATTCAAAATTTTGTTCCAGCTTCCAAGTTCTAGCTTAGGTTCATATAGGAACCACTCCCATATCCTCCTTCCTTTGCCCAATGACCCAATTCCAACTCCAGTTTCCATCTTGGCTTTGATCAGTGACCAATTCTTGTTTTAGTTTCTAGATTTTCTTAGATAGATGAGTAAAATAAACTTGAGGATCTGACCTCATGAGCGTTTGTTTGTCAGGATGCACAGATGATTAGGGCATCTGAAAATATTCAAGTTCAAAATTATTAGGGCATTTGAAAAGGATTTTTTTTCTAAGACAACTTCTAAGCAATTTCTAAAACGGATTTTTTTTTTCTTGTTTCATTGGCCATCTATTAGGGCATCTGAAAATATTCAAGTTCAAAACTAAATAAAAAAAAATCAAAACAAATCAGAGTATAAATCCAAAGCAAACATTTACTCGCGTACACCAGGCCAATAAACCCCTTTCACCCTCGATCAACTATCAAAAAGTAAAATAATCTTATAGATTAAGGAAAACGATGAAGAGGGTTTGGGCATTACTTATAATTTCAAGAAACCCTAATACTTTTTCTTTTTCTGGTCACCGAACTCACTTTTATCTTCAATGGATGTACACAAACATAAGTTCTTCTAGTCATTATATAATCTTGTAGTTAAGTTATAGAGATTCTTCTCAATCGATTGAAATGGTATGGAACTCACACTCGACCGGCTCAAGATGAAAACCGTTGGGCTAGTTTAAAAAAGTGCCACCTTGTTTTTTTATTTTTTCTTTGTTTAGTCCAAAGTTGGTGGTGATGTTAAAACTGCTACCTTAGGTGTACCCAAAAGAAACTAGAAATAGGCCTAAAAGAAACAATGGGATATATGGGCAGCCAAGTTGGTGGAGTTGAGAATCTTGAATTCACTTAAGTTGATTATTCTAACATTTTACGTACAAAGAGGGGGAAAGATGTAGAAATGGGAGGCACAAGAGCAATTTTAAAATATTTTGAAAAGATACAAATTAGAAAATTCCTCATCTTTCTATTCCATACAACATGATGATTCTTTAGATAAAATAACAACATCTTTTGGGCAAATGCAGGGATGGTAGATGACTACCATTATTTTGGAGATGTCATTTGCTTTAATACAACTTTTTGGACCAATCAAGAAGAACCATTTACCCTATTTGTTGGTGCTAACCATCATATATAAATTGTGATTTTTGGGGCTGCATTGCTTTTTGATGAGACCATAAAGTTTTTTAAATGGGTTTTTGAATCTTTTTTGAAAGCAATGTCTAATTTGGAAGACAACCTTAATAGATTAATGTTTAGTAATGGTAAAGGCAGTACAACAAATATTTATGGGGGTCAATCATTGGTGCTGATGGGTATTTCTACCTTACCTGGTGGGTACCTACCCCTACCCACCTCGATGGGATGAATTTTTTTGCTTGAAGGGCGGGTTTTGCAACGGAAATGGGTTTTGTGATTCTACAACCCGTATGGGTATGGGTAGGGTAATGTTATTAGGCTAAACCCAACCCTCTTTGACGTACCTATTATTGGAAAGCATATAAACTTTATGTATCAGGTGTTGAATTTAATAATATTTTGAATTTTATGTGAAGGATAATTGATAGTTTATGTGTTTTTACATGTCTTAATCAAATAGTTGGAAATTTTGTTGTTTGTTTGTGTTATTTTACTTATTTTTTGCTTATATATAACAAGAAATAATAGGAAATTATATGTAGGTCCTAAAACCCAATCCACTCCTACCCTTGAATGCAATGAGGGTAGGGTCGAGGAGGGTTTTGCATTTTTCATTTGTAGGGATAGTTTGGATTCTCAAAATCCAATCCGCTATGGGTTTTGGGACGAGTACGGGTTGGGAGTTTTAAGGATGCGGGTAGGGTCTAGAATTTACAAAACCCTCCCCAAACCTACCTCATTGCTATCCACAATCATCTGCTTTGTGTATGGCACATTTATCAAAATGCAGATAAACATTTAACTCATTTTTTTGTGGTTCCACAACTTTTGAAAAAGATTTTATTATGATGATATGTGATTATGAAGAAGAACATGAATTTATAATGGCATGGGATGAGATACTTCAAAATATGATTTGAAAGAAAACACATGGATGAAAGGACTTTTGAAACAACAGAGAAGTGGCCATTATTATATGGGAGGAACCGTTTTTTTTTTTCAAACAAGTCAAGTACTCAAAGGAGTAAAATCATATATAGCTCGTTGAGAAGCTACTTGAAATAATCACAAAATTTTTTTGATTTTTTTATCCATTTTGAGTGTTAAAAGATAGAGGCCTAAACTAATTGGAATTAGACTTTAAGATGATCCAAAGTCAACCTCATTTGGGTACACCAGTGCTAATGATACAACATGTTACAAATGTGTATATTCCCATAATTTTCAAGGAATTTGAAAAGGAGTACTTAAGTTCTTTGCAGTGTCTAATAAGAAATATAATTTAAGATGAAGAGATAGTCGGATATAATATTAGCATGTATGACAACAATTATGAACATGTTGTCCATTAAGGCAACAATTTCTTGTAGTTGTAAGAAATTTGAATTTGTTTGAATACTTTGTTTTCATGTCTTGAGAGTATTTTTTAACTATCAAATAATGCAACTTCATCCCAATATATTTTGAAAAAATAGTCAAGATATGCAAAAGATGGAAGTATAATAGATTATTACGGATATGCCATTAAGCTTGATCTAAATTGTGGTTGGGTTTACTATGAAGGCAACTGAATTGGTGTGAATTCAAGAGATATATCAAATCAAGTTACAAAGAGTAAGAAGGCATATTTGTATGTATTGGGATGTTTACAAAATACTTGTGTTGAAGTGGAAAATATTTTAAAAGAACAAGTTCTAAATAGTGCACGAACTACCATCTCTAAAAATCTTGGAAATTGTTTTGATACATGTGGATACGTGGTTAATTTATAAGATGAAGAATGAAATAATGAAACAAAAGAAGAAAATATAGAAATGATTAAAGTCACATGCATGGTTAAAGGACTTGCAAAGAAGCCTAAGGTTTGTAAAAGTAGAGGTGGTGGTAAAACAAAACAATACTTTGAAAAGAGAAAGAAAAATAAAAAGAATTACCAACCCCAACCACCTATCCAATTGTAGTGATGGAAGATCAATCTTCATCCAAAACCTTTTCGATATGATATGAAATAATTTTGTATATTTATAATTTGATTTTTAGTATATTTCTAATTATTTGTTTATTTTATATTATTGTTGAATAGGATTTAATGCAAATGAGACACACGTTTTCAATCTTAATCACTTTCCTCAATAGTTTGTTCATGCATATCAACCACATATAACGAATACTAACACATTTAATCAATTAAGGTTGTTCATGCCTCTTAATTGTTTCAAAACCCTCTGGTTTTGAAAACATATTGTTTCTCAAAACAAAAACCCAAAAAACATGTTATTGGTTGTGTGTTTTTTGTTTTCAAAACTAGAACTAGAAACATGTTCTTGAATTACTGGTTTCAAAACATGTTTTCATCTGGTTGTTTCCATAAGGTATATAATTTCTATACTACAAAAGTTGTTTTCATTTTAAAAACCGTTATATTGATTGTTCCAAAATTTGGTTTTTGGAAACAAAACCAACTTGTTTTTTCCTTCGAAAATAAAAACAAATTTAAGAACATGTTTTTGTTTTTATGCTGATGTGACAACTCCAAGATCAAATGAAAAGAAAAACATTTATGTTGTAGAACGCCCATAAGATATCTAAGTATTATAGGGTTGAGTTCGGAATGGATTGAGTTCGGAATGAGTTTGCCTAAACCCTAACCTGGCCCTCCGCTGCTTCTACCCAAACCCTCCCCACCTCGAGTAAGCAACACCAATTTCCTGAATCCGCCTCAACCTTATAGGGTTTAACTCAATAGTGACCCGACCTAACACGACCAATGATTTGAGGTGGAAAATGGCATTCTAAAATGCTTTGGTGTTGAGAATGGTTCCATCCCGGACAACACTAAATTCAGTTATTGTGACACTGTGTGATTAAACTTCAAGCTGCTTAATAATTTAAGAATAGAAAGAAAATAAAATTAGCTAAAAGAACTAAAATTTGATATATAAATATAATAATACAAGTAACTAGAATAACAAAAATGGTGTTGGACATTATTTATCCAAAAAAAGTGTTCAAACTAAAGAAGAACAAATTAAGAAATAACAAGTAACAACTATTACACCTATGAAGAAAAGTTAATTTCCCCTTGGATCACATTTGGTTCTCCAAAACTCAGAATTTTTAGAGATAGTAATGCAAATTCAAACCCTTTTGTCAGATAATTAAGAATAAATAAAGAAGAAAAGAAAATGAACATGAAATGGGGAAATGAATCAAGTTGCTTACATATATAGATGGATCTTCTCATGACTAAATTTGTGCTTCCCCTTCAGCTGAAGACCCGAAGTAAACCTTATTGTACATGCACCTATTTTTTGCATTTTAATTAATGCTAGTTGAAAGAACTTCATTCAAATGAAAAAAGTAACCATTCAAGTTTTCTTAGAACTAAACATAGAAAAAAAAAGAAAATTAAAACAACTCCATGTTTCTTACAAGACATCTTCAAAGTGTTTCATGTCTCTTAAAAAAGAAGTTAACATCACCAAAATACTAGAAATAAGATGGAAAAAAGCGAAATGATGACCTAATAATGTCAAATTGTTGAAGAACACAATCTAGTCCATGGATCTCATTACCTCCTACAAAAGCCAAAACACATAACTACATAAGAGTCGGATTTATTTACATTTTTAAGAAAATATTGTAAAACACTAACCACTCTCATCTTACCTAACATCAATTCATTGGTAGTATTCCTCTTCATCCTCATCAAACCAAGAAGTTGATGCAGTAGATGAGCATGTAACTAAAAAGAAGAAATTAAGAGACTAGTTAACAAACTTCATAATAATGTTAATATTAGTTAGCATAAATACAAATTTATTTAATAATATTCAATTTCAGATTTGAGTCAATCTTGCATACACACTAAAGCTTCAATAATATCAGGTTTTAATCCACTACAATGATTATCAGTAAGCCTACTTCTTGTACTAAAACCTTATTCTAGTGCAACAATAGATATAGGAATGGCAAGCAAATCATGAGCAATGGACATAAATGTTTGATGCTTTACTCCATTGGTTTTCCACCAACTTAGAATGTCAAAATCTTGTGTGCATGGCAAGACCGGCTTACTTAAGTCAATATCCAATTTTGTCTTAAAATGATTAGTGCTCAAAGTGTTGTTAACCAACATATGAAATCCCTTCAAGCAGTCTTCTTCATTATCAACACTCCTAGAAGTTGCTTGAAGATTGTTAGAATGAATATCATTTGTAGCACTTGGAGTTGGAGCTACTTGTTTATGCTTAGACTTACCTTGATACTCACTTACAAGATCATATATACTTGAGCAAACAACATCAATTTCTTTTTGAGCATAGCCACCATATATGATAGGATAATAATATTCCACAAGTTTCATATTAAATCTAGGATCCAACACAATAGACATTGCCATGACAAGATTGCATACTCTCTAATACTTTTCAAACTTTGTAAACATTTTTTTTCAACTATTATTTTCTTATATCATCTGAAGTTGGGAACCAATTCACCAATGCAATCCTTTTCTCGCAAACCTTAGTAAAGTATAAGTTAGAAGTTGGATAAGAACTATGAGAAAACACTTAAGTGACATCATAAAACAACTTCAACTTACTACACAGTTTTTTCAACTATTCTCCAATCTTCTTCACTAGGCACACTTGTGTAGAGGTGTAAGTGGAGCGGCCCGGCCTGGCACGACAACCCACGGGTTGTGCCAGGCCCAATACGATGGTCCATGTCGTGCTGGCCTTGGGGTTTGAAGTCCACGAGCCGGCACGATCAAGCAGGTCATGCTGACTGTGGCCCGCGTGTTGGCACAGCCCTGCCACGGCCCGACCCGACTCATATATACTATTTATATATATTTATATATATACATAATATTTATATTATATATATAATATAATATATAATATATTATATAAATTATAATTATATAATAAAATATAGTATATAATATATTAATAAAATAATTTGTTTTCAACTTTTTTATACTAATTTATTTAATTATTGTATATAAGCAATTGTATACATCAAAAGTCATATAAAATTAAAATTTTAAGTTTTTTTCAATATTTTTAAATAAATAGGCAAAAATAGCTTTGGCCCGGTCCATGGCCCGGCTTGGGCTAGGGCTTGGCCCATGGGCCAGCCCAGTCCGGGCCCATGCGGGCCTGGGCCGTGGGCCATGCTGGGCCGACCCCCAAAATTTTCACTGGGGAGGGCGGCACGGCCCGTGATGGCCCGCACTTTGCGTGGACCGCCTGCGGGTCGTGCCGTGCCAACCCGACACAACCCACTTTACACCTCTACTTGTGTAACTTGGACCACATTGTCTTAAATGAGGAAAAACAAATGTATACTCTAATGTCATCTCAAGTATTAAGTATATTGAATTCCACCGAGTTTTACAATCAGTACACAATTTCTTATGAGATGAAACTCATAATTGACAAGCTACCTCTTCAAATTTCTTAATTCTAGATTGTGTGGTTGTCCAATAACAAGTACTATCATGCACTTTCTCAATCATACCCTTTATCACCTCCAAACCATCTTGAACAATCAAGTTTAAAACATGAGCACAACAACGTATGTGAAGTATTTTTTCATCTAAAAGTTGTTATCCACCATCCAACAAATGATCTTTAACAAGATTTATCATGCCATCATTTGAGGTAGCATTATCATATATAGTAATGGTGGATAGCTTTGATCTATGTTCTAGTCCAACAAACTATCCATCAAAATTTTGGCAAGGTCCTCTTTTTTATGTGGTGTTGGCACATAAACAAACCTAGTTGTAGCAAACCTCTCGTCTTCAGGCCACATCATGAACTAGGTAAGGCCAGCCTACTAAGATTGATTGTTAACGGTAGCACTTAGGTTTCGATCTGAATTTGTATTTCCTCCTATTTTTATTTCCCTACGCCATTAATTTATTGATGCGTTTGGTCATGCACTCTCTATTATCAAATAATCATCAATTTTCCTTAGATTTACCATGCCTTAGCCAACTCCATATTGTACAGATCATTAGCCAACAGACGTTTTAGATTCTTTTCATCTACAATAACTGCGAAAGCAGCTGTTTCCCGTCCTGGAAATCCCCAAATTAAGTAAATTATTCTTTTTGTGAAATTGGTAATTTGATCGAATTAATCTCGCAGTATTGCATGAATTTCCTCGCTCAACTCTCTTGTCTATACAATCTTTGGTACCATGATGTCTTGTACTGTATGGATTTATATGTGAATCTGAAGTGCCCCTTGATTCTTCTTTGTCCCAGCAGTGTATTGTGATGGATTATCGGACCACACGTTCTACTTATTCTTACTCTTATAATTTTTGGGTTTCCAGTATTTGATGAGGTTTATGTTTGGTTAGTCGTCGATTGGATTGGACCAGTTTACCCATATAAATTGCAAATTATCGGGTTGGAAGTCTGTATCTCAGCGAATTAAAAGATGGGTCGTCTAGGCAATTCTAGATGTTTATGCATTTGGGGTTTGGGTTTGGCACTTGGAGGCTAGAATTGGAGCCTAAACCAATCAATCTGATTCAATTATAATCTTGTATTTCTGCTATTAATCTGATGCAAAGTCACATTTTCTGGTGTTAGAGAAGTGGCAATACTGATGATTGCATGTATCTTTCATTTTCGGCAATTGATATAGAAATTATGTTTTTTCCTGCAGGGATTCACAGATTATATCTAACGAAGACTTAAGAAATTTAATAATCGCTTTGGATGGGAAAGTGGATGAGAAGGAGAAATGGGATGAGGTCATAAATAAAAGAAATAATCTCATATCATACAATGCAAAATGCTGCAAGCCAAAGGTTGGTTTTCTATTATCCTTCTTCACCTACTGTATATGGGATTTAGACTATATGTGTGGTGGCTATCTCCATGGAAGCTTTGAAGCTTAGTCAGTGAAGTGATGCAAAAATTGTTGTAAAATTTAGAATTGGATGTAAGACTGTTTGTAAACTTGTTAAGTGTCTATACCTATCAAAAGAAACTTGGAAGTGTTTATAACCATATCAAGTTGATTTGTCTTTCTTCTCTTGTTCTTGCAAGGTTCCTTGAACACCTGGAATGCTAGATTATTTGATTCTAGGTTTTTTAACTTTTTTAAGACATAAAACTTGACTCACTCACTCCATGGAATGAGAGAACAAGTATGAGGAATTTGGTTTGCTCTTATTTTGTTTTATTTTTTTGCTGATATATCTATTCTTTATTTTTGTTTTGATTGTGGAGTATGAATTCTGCTATGAAAATCAAGTTTATGCTACTTCATGAGCACATAAGTTTCTTTTTCTGATAGCGAGTACTTTATCTTTGTCTCTTTATTTAACCATATAATTATAATATTGACAACAATTAATATTTAAAACTTTCATCCAACTTAAGGTTGTGTTTGGTTTAAAAAAAAATATAAGAGAGAAACAGAAAATTGAGGGAAAGTTGTTAGGGAAATTCACAGTTTTTATCTGAAATCCAAGTAATTGGTGGTTGTTGGAGGCTTGGAGCTTGGTAGTCAACTAAGTTAATTCACTTTAGTTGAATTCTAGGTTTAGACTTTAGTTTGCTCTTTCAATGGATCTTTGAAATTTATATTATTTGAGTTTTTGGATTTTAGGGGATCGTAGTCTTCTATTTTGTGAAAAAAAAAAAGATTTTTGTTTCTGGCAAGAAATTGGTTGTTGTGGATTTTAGGGGATTGTAGTCTTCTATTTTAGACATGTTTTGACTTTTGTTCTTTGAACTTTTTATTAGTTGAGTTTATGGATTTTAGGGGACTGTATTATTCTGTTTTGTGAAACAGGGCATGAATTTCTATTTTAGCATTGAATTTTATTATGATATTATATTGTTGTTTTATTTGGTTACATAATTTTATCATTGCTCTTCATTAATTTGCAGTTTTGCTGTTGGGTTGACAAGTTAGAAAGATTTCTTCAACCTACGTTAGTACATTTTAATTTGTTTTTTTTTTCTTTTATTTGGACATTTCCTATAATGATTATTTCTTTGCAAGATAATTTGTATAATCTGATAGATCACTTAGCATTATTTAATTTGTTTTCTATTATAAGTAATAAGCTTTAATAAGCCATTATTTCTTTTATTTAATTTGTTGGTTCATTACTAATATGTTGGGTCAATTAATTTGTATACTTTCACTACAAGAAAATAGATGTTTAGCGGCGGTGGATGATTCAAGTTCCACATTCCGTGGGAAGCTAATGATTAGAATAGGTGTTTGCCCATTGCCCTATCACCCAACTTCTGCTTTGGTTTGTGTAATTTGTGTGTGTTGGTGCTTTATTTTTGTTTTATTTATATTTTTAGGGTAAAAGCTGATGGCTTGTATTGTTGTAATTATCAAAATATTGAAGGACTAGAACTTAGACTCAAAAGTAGAAAGTCTGTCTCAGAAAGACTTGATTTATCTGGATTTGCTGATGCATTTGATCTTTTATCCTTGCCTCTGAATTATCCAAATTTGCATGTGGTTGCTGGCATGAGCCAAGGCATGGAAATTTTTGTAAAAAATCGTAAAATCCTATCTCATTTTCCTATAAAACCTGGGTTGGCAATATCAATTAACTTTGATTGTTTGGAATAAAAGCTGACCTGGAGAAACATTTTTAAATGAAAAGTGATGATGCGCAATTTGGTCAGTCCTATCTGCCGGTTACCTTGTCTTTGACAGAGTTGAAGATGTCTGAAACAAGGAAGAAACTGGAGATTTTCAGGGAGGAACCTGGTAGGAACACTTCGAAGCTCAAGTTAATACTCTTGAGGAGGCAAAGAAAACAATGGATTTCAAGACCAGAGAGCACAAAAATCACATACCTCATTCTTTGGGGGAAGGGGACCTTTTATAACCGCCCTGGTACACTCATTCCCATACCTCTGCCAGATCGGGTGTCATCACCTCTGCCAAATCGGGTGTCATAACCGCCACTGTCTTCCTTGTCAGGGCTGTCTCTGTGACGTCTGAGATGGCGGTAGCAGGTGGTTGTTGGAGTGCGGCTGTCATGTGTCAGACTCCTAATCAGTCAGGCGCGCTGCCTCCGTGTACGGAATTCTTTGGCGTCAGGTACGGTTCGTTTGGTCACGCGTCCTGGAGCCGAAGTGCCGAAGCGATGCGCGAGGTGGTCTTGAGTTTGGATAGAAGTGTGGCCCGAACTGACCCGATGTGGGTCAGCTCGGGCTCTAGCCCTCTGCGGTGCTCCTTGCAAGGCTCGGGGTCTTTGTGGGAAAGCTTGGGGCTTCTCTTTGTGGGAAAGCTCGGGGCTTTTCTTTGGGGAGCTCGGGTCCTTCCTGGGATACGTTTGTCAGTTCAGGCTTCATCCTTAGCGAGTTCTCTTGATGTCGGGCTTCCTTGGTGAGCTCGGGTATAGTTGTTGCTATGCTGAGCTGGCGCTCCTGCCAAGTTACACCTGGTTACTTCCACGTGTCGTGCGGCCAAGGGGTCGGGCCAAATCGTCCTCCATTAATTGCCCCCCACTCCTCGTGCCCGGGGTCTTAGCCCGGCGTGGGGAGTTCTCGGGATGACGGGTGGATTTGTCTCGTGACGCTTTGGTCTTGGTTTGGAGATTCTCTGGTCTGACCTGTCTGTGCTTTCGGCCCGATCAGGGTCGGCTCGGCTCGACCAGGGGTTAATCCCGGGTCGCGTACAACTCATGCGCGGACGTCAAACGACTATAAATTTTTGGACGTAAAAAATTCGCGCTAAACTAATTTCACCTCGGGGGTCGTGCAACCGATTTTCCTGAGAGCCGTAGGATGGCTTTAATCCTGACCGTTGATGTGCAGTTATAGCGGCTATAAATAGTGGGGTTCCGGATCACTTTTCCTTCGCCATTTCTCAGTACGCTTCTTGAGCACGCGTCCAAGGTCTTTAGCTCGCGTCACTTTCCTCAGCTTGCGTCTCTCCTTAGCTCGGTTGCTTTCTTCTTGGTGAGTCCCCTTAACTTCTTTCCATTTCCTTTCCTTTCCTTTCCTCAATGTCCAGTTCGGGTAGTTTAGATCGTCTTCTAGGGTCTGAGGCGGGGACCTCGGCCCGAGCTGCTTTCGACAGCCCTCTGGGTGAGCCCGAGGTAGAGTCTTCGGGTCGGTCCAGTTCGAGTAGCCTGGCATCCACTTCTCGTCGAGTTCGGATGCCAGACAAGTTCGGACCTTCTACCATGATGTCAGAGAGACTTCGGTCTCTTGTTCGTCAGTTCAACCTGCCCGGGGAGTACACTTATGGTTTGCCCACGGGCGACTTCCCTTGGGAGCACGGTCTAGACGAGATCGTGATTTTTTGGGAGCAGCTGCCGAGCTGCGCCTTCCTTTTCATCCCCTTATCGTCGAAGTCTTGAATCATTTCGGCGTTACTATTGGTCAACTTCACCCGAACTCCATCCGAAACGTCGTCGGGACCATCTCCCTTTGCTGCGCACACTATCTTCCATTAGACTTAGAAATTTTTTCCGCCATCCTGATGCTCAAGAAGCAAGCGGGTCCCCTCCCTGGGGGCAGGTGGGCCTATTACTTGTCTCCCCGTCCAAGGTTAAAACTCCTGCACAAGCTACCAAGTAAGGTCCCGGTGTAGAAGCGGGACTACTTCATAGTCCGAAGTGCTACGGGGTGGCCGTTTCCTTCTGACTAGAGGGCGGCTTCTCCCGACCCTGGCGTTACTTTAGACAAGGACACGCTGGAGGCCCTCCAGGATTGGGCCCAGCTCGGGTTTGAGTGCAAAGATTATCTTGCAGAGGCCAAGCTTATCCAGGCCGGTTTGAGCTCGGGTAGGTTTCTTGCTCAGTTTCTTCTCTTTTTTTTTTTACTGATGCCGAGCTTCCTTTGCAGGTGTCATGGAGGCGGAGAAGACCCGAGGTACCAACTTGCTCGCACGGATGAAGAGGCAAAAGTGGGCTACCAAGCGTGCTCGCGCCGGATCTCCTCGGGTCGTGAAGCCCGAAGCCCGAAGCCGCCCCCCAATCATCGACCTGGAGTCTCCCAGGGAGCCCGAGGTGGCTGGGCCTGCTCTGGAGGCCGCGGCGGAGCCCGAGATAGCAGAGGCTCGGGATATCGATACCACAACCTCTCACACTCGGACGGTGTTCTCCAGCTCGGGGAGCCAGGAGAGGGTTGGTAGCATACTGGCGCCGAGCTATGCTCTTCGCAAGAGCAAGAAGGCTATTAACCCCGGGGAGGTTGCGGCGTGGGCTGACCTCCCTCCAAATCACATCGGGGCACGCGCTGCATCACATGCCATGGTGGTAAGTTGTAGTGGTTTCTCCTGGTATTTTCCTTGTGCTATTATTCTCCTTTTACCGGACTGGCTTGTTCTTGTTGGGAAGGTAAACTCCTCCATCCACGCCCTAACTCTTCAGGCGGAGAGGAGCCTGAAGTGGGCACAAGCTGCCGAGGAGGCTTCTCACGCAGCACAGGCCGAGCTGGAGGTAGCTCGGGAGCGGATTCGGCGTCTTGAGGGTGATGCTTCAGCTCAGCAGATCGAGCGGGAGAGGCTTTGGAGGGACAATGGGGCTCTGAGGATCGTGGTGAAGAGCCTTGTGACCACGAAAGGGGCCTTGGAGCACGAGGTCGAATACCTCCAGGCCGACATCAAGGAGAAGACCGAGATCTTCCTCCAGGGCCTCGAGGATGCTAAGGCGAGGGCCGTCGATGACTACATTGCTTTGACGCGCTTTGATGACCTGATGGAGGGCTCGTACCGGAGGGGCTTCAAGTTGAGTTGATGGATGATGAGGCATGCCTTCCCCGAGCTCGACACCAGTGCCATAACCACTTCGCGCATCACTCCGGAGATGGCTGCCGCGGCTGACGATGATGCGGACTCTGAAGACGAAGCGGACTCGAGTGCTGCTGAGGTTCCTTTAGAAGGCTAGGGAGATGTGCCTCCGAGCTGATGTATGCCGAGCCTGCGAGCTCATTTTTGTTTGTTTGTTATTATTTATTTATTTATTTATTTTTGGAATGAAATGTAGACAAATTATTTTGCAATGAAATGTCCCTTTTTTGGTTAACTGTCGGGCAGTCATTTTTCTCTTTTACCGAACTGACTATATTGCCAAACTACTAGGATTTGGGTCCCGAGGCAAGTTAACATAGTAAGGCTATACGTCCGATCTGTTCTCCGCTTGGGTTGCTCAACATAGGCTCGGATTCATTGATGAGGTGCCGAGGTCATCGTTAGCTCGGTGTTAGCACTTGGCCTTTGCTTGCCCATGCCGAAGAGGTGATTGGGTCTTACGGTGCCGAGGTCCTTGTTAGCTCGGCATTCTGGCCCTTGGGCTCTTGTAGTTGCTCATAGCCCACTTAGTTTGATAATTTATAGGTAATATTTGTCTTAAGTTGACGATGTTCCATGCCCGAGGTATCTGTTTACCCTCCAGGGTCTCGAGCTCGTATGCTCCCCCGAGTGCTCTCTTTACTCGGTAAGGTCCTTCCCAGTTCGGCCCGAGTTTGCCAACGCCGGGCTCAGGTACCATGACCTTGCGGAGAACCAGGTCACCGATGCGGAAGTTTTGCCTCTTGACTCTGGCGTTGTAGTACCGAGCTACCCTTTGCTGGTATGCTGTGGTCCTGATGTACACGAGGTCACTCACCTCGTCAAGTAGGTCGAGGTTGGTACGTAGCTCATCATTATTAGTATTGTCGTTGTATGCTTCCGACCGAAGTGAGAGCATTTCGATTTCGGCTGGGATGACTGCCTCCGTGCCATAGGTGAAGTTGAAGGGAGTTTCTCCAGTGGCGGTTTTCTCTATAGTTCGGTATGCCCATAGGACGCTGGATAGCTCGTCTGCCCATAACCCTTTAGCTCGGTCTAGCCTGGCCTTTAGTCCATGGAGGATAGCTCTATTCGTGACTTTTGCCTGACCGTTTGCTTGTGGGTGCGCAACTGATGTGAAGTTTTTCCGGATCCCCATGTCTTGGCACCATTCTTGGAATTTGATGTCCTCGAACTACTTGTCATTGTCGGAGATCAGTACCCGAGGTAGCCCGAAGCGGCACACTATGTTCTTCCAGAAGAAGTTCGGGATGTTTCGAGCTGTGATGGTTACGAGAGTTTTGGTTTTAACCCACTTGGTGAAGTAGTCTACTGCCACTACTAGGAACTTCCTTCCTCCTGTTGCTGGTAGGAATGTTCCAAGTAGGTTGATACCCCATTGTGCGAAGGGCCATGGGCTGGTGAGATACTTGAGGTCGGCGGCGGGCTGGTGGTGAATATTGGCGTGCTTTTGGCACTTATCGCACTTCCTGACTAGCTCAACGGCGTCTGCTTTCATTGTTGGCCAATAGTACCCCTGTCGTAGTGCTTTCTGAGCGAGGGCCCTGCCCCCCAGGTGTCCGCCACACAGGCCTTCATAAATGTCGTGGAGTACGAGCTCGGCTTTGGGAGTCCGCAAGCAGCGCAGGTAGGGGAGTATGTAGGATCTCCGGTACAGCTGTCCGTCTATTATGACGTACTTGGCTGCCTGGCACTCTTCCCTCCTGGCGGCATTGCGGTATGCCGGGAGGGTTCCGTGTAGCAGGAAGCTCGCGAGTGGATCAATTCAGCTCGGCTCTACTTGGGCCACAGGACCGACCTCCTCTGCCCCTCGGAGAATGCTAGGCCGAGGTAGGTCCTCTATGTACACAGTTCTCATGGTGTTGTCACTGATGCTGGCTAACCGAGACTGGGCATCGGCCTCAGCATTCTCTGACCTCGAGATTTGCTTGATGAAGTGTGACTGGAAGCTAAGCAGAACCTCTTTTACCTTTGCTAAGTAGGCGATCATAGTTGGCTCGCGGGGTTCGTATTCGCTTGTAACTTGGTTGACCACAAGCTGGGAATCGCTGCAGATAACTATGTGCTTTGCTTTTACCTCTCGCGCCAGGGATAGCCCAGCTATCAATGCCTCGTATTCCGCCTCATTGTTGGATGCCGTGAACTCGAAGTGTAGTGCGTACTCTAGTTTCGTGCCACTCGGACCGTGGAGAACTACACCGGCTCCGCTGCCCTGTTGATTTGAGGAGCCATCAACGTGAAGGATCCAGGGCTCTTCATCCCGGTTCGTGGTTGGCCTGACCAGGAGAGATACCGAACTGGGTGCGACCTCACGGGGCTCAGACTCAACCGGCCTGGGAGCATCGAGCTCACCTGAACTGGGAGCCTCGTGCTGAACCGGGCTAAGGACCTCGGAGCTGAACGTGCATTCTGCAACAAAATCTACCAAGGTCTGGGCTTTGATAGCGATTCGTGGCTTGTATTGGAGGTTGTACTCACTGAGTTCGATGGCCCATTTCGTCAATCGACCAGAGACCTTGGGCCTGAGTAATACTTGCCTTAAGGGTTTGTTGGTGAGGATGATGATTGTATGGGCTTGGAAGTACGGACAGAGTTTGCGGGCCGCAATGACCAGCGCATAGGCTAGCTTTTCTATCTCTGGATATCTCGTTTCCGCTCTCTACAATACTTTACTAACATAGTAGATGGGTCGTTGGACCTGATCTGTTTCCTTACCAGTACAGAACTGACCACTTCGTCGCTTTCCGAGAGGTACAGTTCTAAAACATCGCCCTCTTCGGGCTGGGTCAAAACTGGGATACTGGCAAGGTATCTTTTGAGCTCGTCAAACGTGAGCTGGCATTTTGGGTTCCACTCGAACCCTTTGCTTTTCATTGCCTTGAAGAAGGGCAGGCAACGATCTGCTGATTTAGACATAAAACAACTCAGAGCGGCTATTATGCCATTTAATCTCTAAATCTCTTTTACTTTTCGGGGTGGTCTCATATCTAGGACGGCCTTTATTTTGTCCGGGTTGTCCTCAATACTGCGCCGATTGACGATGTACCCTAGGAACTTACCCAAGGTGACACCGAAGACACTTATTTGGGTTTAGTTTCATGTTAAATTGACGCAGAATTTGGAAGACAGAATGCAAGTCTTATACTAATTCATGCGAAAACTGTGTCTTGACGACCATGTTGTCTACATAACATTCTATTTTTGTGCCAATTAAGGGTTGAAACAACTTATTCACAAGCCTTTGAAAGGTTGCCCCAGCATTTTTCAGTCCGAAGGGCATAACCTTGTAGCAGTACAGCCTGAACTCGGTTATGAAGGCGGTTTTTTCCTCGTCGGATGGGTCCATCCTGATTTGGTTGTGGCCCGAGTAGGCATCCAGGAAGCTTAGCAACTCATGTCCCGAGGTCGCGTCCACTAGGCGGTCGATCTTGGGGAGGGGGAAGCAATCTTTTGGGCAAGCTCGGTTTAGGTCGGTGTAGTCAACGCACATGCACCACTTGCCGTTTGCCTTTTTCACCAGAACTGGGTTGGCCACCCAGCTCGGGTAATGAACTTCCCTTATGAAGTCTGCTACAAGGAGCTTCTCGACCTCCTCATCGACCGCCCTCCAACGCTCTGGGGCTAGGTTGCATTTCTTCTGTCTAATGAGCCTAACTACAGGGTCAGCATTCAGCTTGTAAGTTATAAGGTCGGGGTTTATATCGAGCATCTCTGCCGCGAACCATGCAAAAACGTCTAAATTTTGGAGTAAGAAGCTTACCAGTTCTGTTCGTAGGGGTTCTTGGACGGAAGCATCGATCTGAAGCGTCTGAGCTGGGTCTGCGGCTGAGGTTGGAACAACGACTGTTTCTTCCGTGGGCACAGCTCATTCTTTGCCTTGCTCTGTAGGCCGCTCCAGTTTGAGGTCG
The DNA here is from genome assembly GCF_055504915.1 of Nelumbo nucifera. NCBI lineage: Eukaryota > Viridiplantae > Streptophyta > Magnoliopsida > Proteales > Nelumbonaceae > Nelumbo > Nelumbo nucifera. Next base: position 55,066,677 of record NC_142651.1, on the reverse strand, counting down.
CCGGCCACCTTGGTCTTTCCCTTTAGGTCGGCAACATAGCACTTGCGGGACTCGAGCTGGTCGCCCCGCGCTACCCCCACACTGAAGTTTGTAGGGAACTTCATTGTCAATTGATAAGTGGAGACCACCGCTCGTAGGATGTGGGTGATCGGCCGACCTATTATGGCGTTGTATGGGGAGGGGGTTGCGACCACCAGGGTGTGGGCGATGTGCCGACTTCCACAGGTACTATCACTTTCCCGAGGGGTCTGACTTCTTCTCCGCTGAAGCCCACCAAAGGAGTGTTTGCGGGTTTCAAGTCAGTCCCCTGCAACTGAAGCTGGTCGAACGTGGCTTTGAAGAGAATACTTGCCGAGCTACCCGAGTCAACCAGTACGCGCCTGACCTCGAAGTCATTGATTTTTACCTTTATGACGAGGGCGTCGTCGTGGGGGTAGTGAACCCCGCGCGCGTCATCCTCGGTGAAGAATATGGGGTCTTCCGTCCTTGGCCGCTTTGGGGGATTTTGTTCTTCTCTAGCGGCCTCACAGGTTGATGCCCGAGCTGCTGCCGAGGTGCATCCTGCTACAATCGATCCTCCAACGATCACATGGATCGTTCCCCGAACTGGCCTTTCCTCCGAGGGCTGCTTCTGTGATTGTTCCGCTGGCCGACTACTGGACTCGGGGGCATCTCTGCTGTGCTCCCCCTGCCGACCGATCTTATTATTGTTATTATTTTTATTATGCTGTACAAAATTTCTTAGGTACCCACGACGGATAAGTTCTTCTATCTCGTCGCGAAGATTATTACAATGCTCGGTGCTATGACCGTGGTCTCTATGAAAGCTATAATACAAATCTTTGTTCCTCTCATTCGGGTTCCCTTTCAGACGAGGGGGCCACTTCACGTATGGGGCATCCTTGATCGTCATCAGGATCTCAGCCCTCTTCGCGTTCAAGGGCGTGTAGTCCACCCGATCCGCCATGGGAGCTCGGAACGGCTGACTTGGCTTCGCAACCCGAGTGGGGTCTTTCTTCCTCCTGTCATCCTGGTTGGGGAGTTCGGTTTCCCTCTTCCTTTTTTTAAACCCACCCTCAGTCCTCTGGTTGATCTCCTCCTCTGTCCTTATGAATCTGTCCGCGAGCTTGAAGAATTCAGCTATGGTCGCGGGTTGGCTGACCACCATGTGCCATTTGAATTCCTTGTGCGTCACCCCCCTCTTAGTTGTCGCGAGTTGTACTGCGGGGTCTAGGCGCGGTATCTGCAAGCATGCATCGTTGAACCGTTTGATATAGCCTCGGATGGATTCTCCTTCCCTCTGGACTATCCCGAGGAGGCTCTCCTTGGTTCGAGGACACCGCTTGCTGGTAACAAAGTGCACGGTGAAGACTTGCACAAACTGGGTCCAGCTCCTTATCGACCCGGGGGCCAGGTTCCGGTACCAGGTGCGAGCAACTCCCCTAAAGGTGGTGGTGAAGGCCACGCACATGCAGGACTCACTGGCCCTCGCCAAGTGCATCTGGGACTGGAAAGCGTCAACACGACCACTAGGGTCAAAGGACCCATCATATTTGTCTAGCGGGGGTAGTTTGAAGTCATTGGGCATGGGAACGGTGAGGAGTTCTGATGACAGGGGGGAAGGGACTGAAAGAATAGGAGCAACCTTTACCTCATCCGAGCTTGCTTATTCTTTACCTTGGAGCTCGGGTAGGACGCATGTGGTAGTTCGGCGACTTCGCCGGTGCCTCCGCTGCTGCTTGGAAGGCCCGGTATTGGCACTGCTTGCCTCGGTGTTACCGAGCTCAATGAGCCCGGATTGTTGGTGGTAGTCCGCGGCCAGGACGCCAAATTGGTTTTCCGCGAGCGGGAGCCCGAACTTAGAGTGCCGAGGTGCCGACTTGACTGGCTGGGAGGTCCCTGATCCGCCAGCGAGCTGTGAGGCAGGGGTAGTTAGTCTTTCCCTCTTGCTCGGGGATGAGGCCTGGCTTCTGAAGGGGTTCTGCGGCTGGGAAGCTTCCCCTCGGAGAAGGCACTCGCTCTGAGGAGAGGGCTTGACCGGCTTGACAGCAGGGTGCCGAGGCGGGAGCTGCGATTGGTTTAGAGGTAGTTGGGGGAACTGCTTTTGGTAGTGATACTGAGAAATGTGGTATAGTACTTGCTGCTGATGGAGTTGATGTTGCTGGAACTGTTGCATCTAGGTTTGCATGGCCCGCATGCATTGCATCAAGTCATCAAGCTGATTCTGGCTGGTCGCTAGAGGGACAACGGTCGGCTCGACGAAGGTTGTTTCAATAGGGAGGGGAAGGGGAAGGGGAACATTCACAGGTGCTACCGTGCTTGGTGCATTAAGGCTAGGGATTCCGTCCGCCGAGAGGGGGACGGTGAACTGTCCGATGCATACAGTGGCGGGATGAGGGTGTTCCCCTATAGCATTCAAGTCGGCATTGTGCCTGTTACTGTTGTCGGAAGCCATGGATACTAAAGGTTTCTTTGAGAGAGAGTTAAAGGTTAGGGGAGGCCTTTTGAAGTCTTCCCACAGATGGCGCCAAATGATGATGCGCAATCCAGTTGGTCCTAGCTGCCGGTCACCTTGCCTTTGACAGAGCTGAAGATGCCTAAAACAAGGTAGAAACTGGAGATTTCTGGGGAGGAACCTGGTAAGAACACTCCGAAGCTCAAGTTAATACTCTTGAGGAGGCAAGGAAAACAATGGATTTCAAGACCAGAGAGCACAAAAATCACATACCTCATTCTTTGGGGGAAGGGGGCCTTTTATAACCGCCCTGGTACACTCATTCACATACCTCTACCAGATCGGGTGTCATCACCTCTGCCAAATCGGGTGTCATAACTGCCATTGTCTTCCTTGTCAGGGCCGTCTCTGTGACGTCTGAGATGGCGGTAGCAGGTGGCCGTTGGAGTGCGGCTGTCATGTGTCAGACTCCTAATTAGTCAGGCGCGCCGCCTCCGTGTACGGATTTCTTTGGCGTCAGGTACTGTTCGTTTGGTCACACGTCCTAGAGCCGAAGTGCCGAAGCGATGCGCAAGGTGGTCTTGAGTTCGGATAGAAGTGTGGCCCAAACTGACCTGAGGTGGGTCAGTTCGGGCTCTAGCCCTCTGCGGTGCTCCTTGCAAGGCTCGGGGTCTTTGTGGGAAAGCTCGGGGCTTCTCTTTGGGGAGCTCAGGTCCTTCCTGGGATACGTTTGTCAGTTCGGGCTTCATCCTTAGCGAGTTCTCTTGACATCGGGCTTCCTTAGTGAGCTCGGGTACAATTGTTGCTATGCTAAACTGGCGCTCCTACCAAATCACACCTGGTTACTTCTACGTATCGTGCAGCCAAGGGGTCTGACCAAATCGTCCTTCATCAAAAAGGATTTGGCACTATCAATATCAATTCTTCCGAGTATGATGAACTCGTGACATTTGTAAGCGTGAAGGACACTGCACATGTTTAGTCATACTCTATGGCTCACTCTGAGTCTATGAGACTATGGTTGGTGGGAGAAATTGTTCTGTATGAAACTATGAATCTATGATTATGTTAGATTAAGTCCCCTGTTCAAAGTTTGATTTTATTTATTCACTTATTTGTCTCTGTGTAACTTGAGAAAAAAAAAGAAAAAGAAAAAGAAATAAAAATTGCATTTTTCATGTATCTTCTCAAGATTCCCTTTTTCAGTCCTTCTATAGTATTTTATAAGTCAGAAATAAAAATTGACAATGAAAGAGATTGTAGCATTAGTCCAGTAGATGTAGGCCCCCACATAAGACTTAAAAAGGAGTTTTCACTGAATCCCTTCATGAGCATAGAAATCCCAAAATAGGTCTTGTAAGTAATTGATTAGAGAAAAAGAAAATTCTCCTTTTGTTCTCACTAAACTTCACATCATACTTAAAAAAAAAATAGTCAAGTAATCCTAAACAAAATTCAGTTAGTGTGGTATTATTCAGCCAAGTTTCTTTTCACTTGAAGAGAATTTACTTTAGCCATTGTGTCTTCGAGAAGCTCTTTAGGCAACTGTTGGACAGTAGGTGCTGTTGTGATTTTCATTACTGCAGATGGGAGCATCCTATAGGGTTTTAGCAGTCTCATAGGTGATACAGATTCGAATAAAACTGAGGTGATGTCCCTCCTTATAAGCATTAAAATTGGCAAGCAATGACACCATTTCTCATTTTCCATTGAAGGGATTCAACCAATGTCATAAGATGGAGTAGCAATTGTAGTCAAGATCATGGAAGTTAGCACATTTTATGATTAGCAACTGTTGGACGGTGAACATTTCACCAAGCTGACCTGTTCAATGGGTCACTAGTTTTATATTATTTTTAATTATTTTGAATTTTTTATTTTTATAATGATGACATCAGGGGGCAGATTCCTAGGGGGAAGTCTTCATAGCAGATTCAGGGGTTTAATGCCTTTAAGAGATAATTTAATATTACCCCGCACATCCTGCCCAATGCACACAAGTGACAGCTGTTTGCCTATGTACAGATTCAGGTTGGATGGGGGTAGCAGTTGAACTACCAGTTTTGGAAATCTGAAAGGTAATTTTAAGAGACTTATTAAAATACGTTTTGAAAACGTATATATATGGACAAAAGATCAAGATACACATTGATACACTAGAAAATCCAAAAAAAAATCCTTAAAAATATGAACAATAATAAAAATAGGTTATGTGAGTATAATTAATTTATTTAAACATAAAACCATTCTTTAATGATTTATTAAAGTACTAGGATATAATTAGTAACCATTGAAAAATAATAGGAGAACTAAAATGTGTGTGTATATATACTAATATTTATTAATTAATATTTTTTAAGTCATTTATTAGTTAATATGTATTATATATAGATTTAGATAATATTTATTATGTATACAATTTAATATATACCTTAATTTTTAATAAGTAAATATAACTTGTATTCATCTTATTATTATATAAATATTAATAATCAAATTTATAGCAATTGTTGAGAAACATCCACCAAGGCAAGAAAGATTACTTTAAGTATAAAAAAACATGTTCTAAAAGTAATTAAGGTTGGCATAATGGTTAATTAATTATTGTTGTAACCAAATGACTTGGGTTTGAAACTTGTTATCTTTGGTTTGTGATTTTTAACAAGTTATTTCACTTAAATAACATTTAATGACATATTAAATGCTATAATTAAAGGTAACTTAAATGAGCATTTAATTAAATTATATTAGCATTTATTGATGTCTCAAACTTTAAGGCTTAATTAAAATTGATATTAATGAGAGAGAGAGAGAAGAGATAAATTGAATTTAAATTTAAAAGGGTGAGGGAAATTAAATTCAGCTGATACATAATGCATATTGGCCCATTTTGGGCATGTATCAGTGCGTTTCGGGTTGTATCGGCTGATACGTGTCCGAAGCGATCCGATACGAAGCTGATACGGACGAAAAAATCCAAAACAATCAAATTGTACATGTTCCGTGTACCGGAACTCTTCCAAAATGATATGTATGGGCCCGTATCAGCTGATACGTTGCGAAATTTAAAACCTTGGAAATCTGTATGTGAAAAGGACTAAGTTAAACATGGAACAGTAATAGAAAAAAACATAGAGGCAATTACCTGAGTTGAGCATGTAGTTCATTTCAAGCAAATAATATTAATTGAGTGTCAGTGCTTTTGTTTTCTAGGTTCAATTCCATCATGTCCATGGGAGGAGATGTTTCTTTGTAGACTTCTAGAAGCAGGTCCAGTGGAAATGAATGGAACTAATGATATTATCAAATATGTTGAAGAAGCACTTGCTTTACGCCATTCATCTACACTAAGTTTGATGAAATGCTTGGAGGATACTATTGATTCTCAGAGAGCTAAAACCAATACTATAGCATCAACCTTACATGGAAAACTATCATCAGAAGGTCAAGGGGATCTTGACACTATAGGTACTGTACTTTAGCTACGGACATGAGAACCGTAGCTAAAAATTAGGATATAGCCACGAATATTCTTCTATCCGTGGCTAACAATTGAACTTTAGCTATGGATTGTCCATGGTTAAAAGTTGTTTGTCCGTAGCTAATAGCTATCTATAACCACGGTTTTAGGTACCCGTCATTATAAGTTTAAGTGACCTATAGCTACGGTTTTTGTGCGTATCAAAAAGCATTTTTTCGTGGCTAAAAGCTATTTATAGCTATAGCCACGAATTTAGTTGTCTGTGGTTATTGATCTTTATGTGAGGCCCAGATGTGAATTTGCATAGGCCTCCGTAATTGTGCCACATGGCACACTCCAATTTGAACCCTGACATTGTGATTAAAACGCTTTAGAAAAGGCGCGGGCAACTCTCCCGCGTGGGTTCAAAGAACCAATTTAGGCTCTTGTTCTCAGTCATTGAATCCATTTCTTTTCTTCTTATTCTTGTGTGTATAACTCTCTTTCCTCTTGTCGAAAAAAACCCTTATTCTGTTCTCCTTCAACCACAAAGATTTCAAATGAAATCAACTCACTCTATGTTGATTCTCTCAATCTTTATACAAATGGAGCAGCAACGAAGGGGACTGTAGCAATGGCAGGGTTCTCTGACTTTAGATGAACAAGAATATGGTAATACCTCTGAAAGAAAGTGCCACTTCCAACAAGGAGAATGTTGTTCCCAATGTTCCGAACGGCAAAGAGAATGCAGAGATAGTGAAGGTGAGTTTTCTTAATAAGGGTAAATAGTTTCTTGATGGGAAAACTTCTCATTTTGTTCCCAATAACAGGATCGTGTGGCCATCTTCTCTCCATCTATGTATGCAATTGAATGAGCTTCATTTAACATTTAGGTTAAAGCTTCGGGACTCCTTATATTTTGAAAATTCAAACTTGTCCAACATGTGGGGTTGAGATTCAGAAGTTGTACCTACTTCTTGGTTTATTCTGCCTAATAGATTAAATACTCTCATGAATTTTTTCTTTGAACTTATGCTTGTGGTTAATCTAAATTGTTGATGTACCTTTTTTTTTGTTTGTTCTATCTTTCCAAAATATTAGAGGGTTTAAATGTATGATCTTCCAATTCCTCCTTATATATAATTGGCTTATGATTAATTTTTGTTTCCAGCTAGAAAATTTACATCCTTTTTTCAATGGAGTTTCTTCCCAATAGGATTCAATGTTGAAGGGGGTATTCTTTTTGTTAATGGTAGACCAGCTTTGGTATGTATAAGTTACTAAGTCAACATCTAATTTTTCTTAGTTAATGTTAAGGGGAAACGGGTTACCTCCTATTTCGCATTATTTCCAATAAAAGTTTCAACTTGTACATTTTAAAATTTGGCTTTTGAATTTCAGATTTAGGTTCAAATTGAGCTTGACCTAGATTATGTGTGCCAATGGAAATTTATGGCTTCATTGGATTATTCACTTCTACCCATGTCTGGCACTCCTTGAAATCTGCAACAATAGTGATGGATTTTCTTCACACTCCAGTGTCCTACTCTTCCTAGCTTATGCCCCTCTCTAAAAGGACACTGAAACATAAAATTCTTTATTCATCTTTGTCGAAAAAGTTTGCTGCTAAAACTCTAGTACCTCCTTTGCACTCTAATTCGTCTCACCCTCTCTTTTTTCATTTCTTTGCCCATGTCTTTCTCTTTTTGAATGAAATAGTTTTATTACTAGAAAACCCATTTTAAATGTTCTCCTCATATTCCCTTTAAAGATGCAAAGTTTTAAATTATTTAATGATAGAGAATATCTAAAACCTTGGTTTTTGATTTTCATTTTAATTAATTTTCCTCTTTTTTAAGTTTCTTCAACAATTTAACTCAAATTTCCATAACTTATTTTAGGGTTTTGGTTTTCCCTTGAACTTTGGTTTGTTTATAAGCTTAATCACTCGTAGGAATAAGCTGGCTAGGCAAAATCATTTGACCAAGGGTAAGGGCATTGGAGGCTTTGTAGGATTCATCTTTGTGTCTATATCTTAAGGGTTTTTGTTTCCTTTTGGATTGATTCCCAAAACATCCTTATAATGCTGTGTGATTGTTGCTTCTTCTTGACAGTGCTAACTGACAATGGATACCTTTTGAAGAATTGGAATCACCATATTTACTACTCATGTTCTCATGCTTGTCAGGCCTAGATTTCACCATTGGATCGAATAATGTAATGACCTTCTTTGAACCTTAAATCTAATAAAAGAATTACATTTTCTGAAATGTCTAGTCCAACATAAACTAGACTAGTGTATATAACACCAATGAAACATTTGACTTAAAGTGATTTAAGTGTTGGTCTAGTTTGGCTTTTCATGTTCTCTATCTGGATTTATAGAACAGTCTTCACCTTCCAATAATAGATCATTAACTCTCTTCTCTCTTAAAATATTGGGCGAGTACAGTCATCTCATGAGAACAGCTCTTCGCATGATTGTCTTTTTATGTAGGACAAATCTCTCACACTAAATCGTTTTAGCATTTCGTGAAAACTAGAAAAATAGACATCCTCCCAGTCCTATGGGTCGTTTCCTATGTCTATGTCCATGTCAGAACTTGAATTTAGGCATGATTGATTTTGTACCGGTTTTGGTGCCACTAGTGGCGCTGAATTCAAGGGTGGAGCAGGTTTTGGTGTTGGTGGTGGTTGTTGCTAATCAACTTAGTGACTTAGTTCAATGAGCTGTAGCTTTACTGTGTTCACTTTGTTTTCAGTAAATTGTTAATAGGATTAAACTTATTGCAGATGCTCACTATGAATAATTCATTTTCACTAACCACTACTAGGGTCTAATAAAGAGCATATCTCTGTCAATTGTCTAACACTTTGTTCCAAATTAGAATTCATGGATCACACTCTCTATCTGTTTATGTATTATAGACATGAATGAAGTTTATTTAATGTAACATCTATCTCATCATCAATAAATATCTATAATGAGTTTTTGGAGCCTTTTTCCTTCTCATGTGGCTTTGGTTTAATGATCATACATGATTCATGATGTTTTATGACTTGGTTTTAAATAAATGGGATCAAATATAGTTTATATGGCATAAAAAAAATATAGTTTATAAGGACTTCAGTTTTCATGCACCAACTACAGTATTAATTGCAAAGCTGCCTTATTCTAGGGGAAGCTCATCTTGTTGTGCTTGCCTCTAAATAGAGACATTATTTCAAGTGGTAACCCATATTCCCTTCTAAATCTCAACATTCTCCCAATTAAGTTCTTGTGCAGGATGATATGGTTGAGAATGCAACTTTAACTAGCCACGCTACATGAATTAATTGGATATATTAATATACCACTCTTTAGTTAGATAACCTGAAACTCTAGTCATTCTTGAGCATGAGTTTCCATTTCCCATGGTCTTTACCGACACATATGGGTAAAACTAACTAGGAATTTTGAATTTTTGATTATGGAATTCATTTTTTGATCCATTCCTACGATTCAAATCTAATTCAAGAATGAAATTTGTGTGTGTCTATATATAGTCTTGCAAGCTAATTAAAATTTGGTTTTTATAGGTTTATTTCTCTGCACCTTAATTTTAATATAAGAAAAATAATTTATCTTCTATGAACAAGTTAAATGCTAATGCATAAAGTCATTGAGGAAGAGCTTACAGCTTGGTAGCACATCTTTATTATTAGTAAGATGCTTCAACTTTTCAGTATGCATCATACCCCTCCATATCTAAAGGCTCTTGGTTGTTCCTAGTCTGAAGAAAACATGTTGAAGTCAGATGTTTCTATGATTAGGTTCTCATTCAGATTGATTTTTTTTGAGATTTTCTCATTTGTTGTAGAAAACAGTTATAAGAGGTTAACATATAACCTCTTGTTTATAGGAACCTTAATTGCATGATAACTAATTCTTCTTGGGGCCTTATTTGTACGATCGCTCATCACCAATTCATCATTTTGAATGGTAATTTTAACAAATGAGAGCTAAACTGTAAATGTCTAATTATATCCTTGCTTAAATTTATTGCACATACAGAACATGCCTATAGAAAACATGGCTATGGGGATTCATGTCAGCAATTCGACATCTAAATTACAAAGAGACCCACTTTAAAATCTTATAGGAAGCATGGTGATACTATGTAAACTATTCTACTCCAATGTAGTTCTCGTTTAGCAAGTCTGTAAGTAGCTCATCCACTTTAGTTAATCTCCTTGTTCTTATCCAAGATTTTCTTTTTCATTCTTAATTAATCTAATAGTCTTCTTGGCTCTTACATTCTTTAAAGTATACAAATCAGGAACCTTTCCAGGTTAGAATTGTGAACCACCGGAAATATATTTAAAACCCATTGGCTTATTAGGTCAAACCAGCAGTTGAACTGAGAACCATCCAACCAGTTTAACTAGTTCCAATATTTTTTCATAGCTTTATTATGTACTTATCAATTTATTTATTGTATCCATACCATGTTTGGTTCTTTCCATCACATGGTCTTATACGTGCTTTTCTTCTTTAATTGAACTATGACTATTTGTTCTGTTAATTAAAAAAGTGGTGTTGAAGCCTTCAACCTCTTGGGGTACAAACATGAACCAATTCAGGTAGATGTGTGATCCATGGAGGATAACTTCTAGACTAAGAGAGTCAAATGGTGTCCAATAGGAATATGAAATCATGTTTCCACATAACAGAATTTGGAAGAAGATACAATGGACCCCTATTAGGCTCACTGGTTATCCTGTCCACAACCCAGAAAGCTTTTTACCATTTGCCTAAGACGAGTGACTGTGGAGCAATTCTAGGACAAAGTCTGAAGAAGATGAACTATGCAAACCAGTTAGGGCTCAACTAGTTTCAAATTGGGCTTCCATTTGAAATCAACAAGAATTCTTGAACTACACAAAGCATCAAAACTCTCAAATCCATTGTGGTCACATATCCTAAACCCCTTTTAACAAAATGGGTATCAGCTGGTTTGATTCCCAACCATTTCAAATCTGCTTAGCTTGATATATCTCTTGTACTTCTAATTTGTTTAAACATTAGGCTTGGAATGAAGTTGGTAAATTTATATTGCATAGCTAATAATTAGATTTTCATACATGATTTTATATCTCTAAAAATGTGATTTCTAACTTATATTCTATTATTTTCTTATAGGTTAAACATGCTAAAGGAGATGCTTCACATGTGCCGCTGAACACCAATTTGATCAAATTTTACACCAAGTTTTTTTTTGGTGTGTGTGGTGGGGGGGATTGAGTTTCATGTATTCAAAATCCTTGAATTTGTAATAGATTTTAAACACATGGATGTATTAAAACACCTTGAGATGCAATTCATTTTTCATTATAAAATATTTTATTGGAATTTTGCATTCAAGTTTCATCTTTTATTATGAATGGAATATGTCGTGCCTTTATTTGATACAGGAAAAAAATGCCATCAACCATATATCAACAATTTTAGCTATGAATAGTTTAAAACCGTAGCTATGATTCATGTTTTTTTTGCTAGCCTGCTTAAACCGTGGCTATAGGTTCTTATTTTATCTACCGACAACCTTAGTCTGCGGTTATAGTTTTTTAATTTTAGCTACGATCAAAGTATATTGTAGGGATAGCTTCATATTTTAGCTACGGTCATCTCCAAACCGTAGCTACAGATCTAAATGTTATAGCTTGAGAATTTCAAACTGTACCTATAGAACAATATTTAGCTACGATTGTAAAACAAATTGTAGTTATAGAGTCAAATTTGTAGCCACGGTTGACTAAAAAACCGTAGCTAAAACTTCACATATAATAGCCTCAGACATAGACCGTAGCTATTGGTTAGTTTTAGCTATGGATAATAGCATCCATAGCTATTACCTATAGCCACCGCGACTGTAACTACTGTTTTGTGAATTTATAGTTATGATTTTGTCCGTAGCTATAGGTTTATTTTCTTGTAGTGTGATAATGAGAATCTCTCTTTTAGTTCATCTTCATTTGCTTCCTTAATTTGGCTATGTATTGCCGAGTACAAATGTTATAATTTTATTTTGTTGATTCTCGTACAACTGCATAAGATTGATGATTTGATGAAAGAAGAGGCTAACAATCTAAGAAAAGGTGATTGACATTCCACTTGAAACACAGAGAATATGCAGATGAGATTCAAAATCATATTCACAGCCGTACATCGGACCAATCTGAAATAGGAGGCTAGTGATTTTTCAACAAATAGAATGATCATAAGGGGCCCACCTTGGAAAGCCAGAAGCTGTTGTGTTTCAGCCCTCTCATGAGTTGGACCACTGGCTTTCCGAGCTGGACCCCACACGAGTTATTTTTGGTGAAAAATCTAGAGCCCAAATTGGTTGTGTATACCTTTCTATACCGCCTCGACTCCTCGTCCTCGGTTTGCAATGAGATTGATTTATTCCATCATAATCTTTTTTTTTTCTCTGTCTCTGAGATTGATTTTTCCTTTTAACTATCTAATATTCTTGTACCTTTTCAATCTTGTTCGTAAAACTAGGTATCATGTTTTACCAGGCATTTGGGATGATAATCTTTTTCTATTGTTTGCATGTGCAGGGAACTGAATGACAACATGCTCACAGGGCAAATTCCACCTGAGCTTGGAAAGCTCACTGACTTGTTTGACCTGTATGTCTTGATCAACACAATTGCTTAACTTCTTGAATTTTTTCAATCGGATACAGTTGTCTTATATCATTCAATTCAGTTACCAGTGCAATATTTTCTAACAGAAATGTGGCTAACAACAATCTTGAAGGGCCAATTCCTGATGATCTTAGCTCATGTACAAATCTCAATAGCCTGTAAGATAATAGCTTTAGGGTGGCAGGGGGAACGGGGAAGAGTTTCACATAGACGAATATATACAGGCACCCATTCCTTAAATAAGATAGATGATGTATGGGAAACAAGAGTATGATGTTATCATGAAGTGATCATTGATGGTGCTTTTCTTTTTCCAAAGAACACTTGCAGGGGAGCTAAGGACTGGGTGAAATGGGAAGAATCCCATGGAGAATATGATACAATATTGTAAAGCCTCTGTTGGCAAATGTCCAAGAACTCACATTGCCAAAGACCTGGATGGCAAATGCCAAAATCTGAAATGGACTTTCCATGTTCAGCAAGTAAAGCCTTTGTTGCATAAACAAATCTAAAATGTCTAAGAACCCACAATTAAGTATGTTTTTTTATCTAGTAATTAAGTTGAAGAAAAATATATTTATTTGCTTATGTTATTTTGACGGTTTGGATTTGATAAAAAAAATTTGATTGTAGGATATGATTAAGGTTTTTTTGAAGAGTTTAAGGAAGCAAGAAATTGTGTCCAAAGCAGTTGTTATAAGCAAAGACCCATGTAAAAAAGTAGGGGATACTGAATTGGGTCAAGATTTTTGGGAGGTATATGTTAAGGTACCGATAATTTGTGAGGAGCCTTTAATAAGACCCCATGGATGTCATAAGACAATTGGAATATCTGTTGGAGCTACTATTGCTTGGTTTTTGTTTTTGGTAAATATTATAAATTTACGTATAATTATTTTTATTTCATTTTTTGTTGCTATATGTGATTAGATAGTCAATGGCTATTAATTTAAAAAAAAGTGTACCTATTTACTTTGTTTTTTTTTCTTTTTGTTGCTTTTTTTTGTAGGTTATAGAGGAAGAAAGGATTGGATGAAGATTACAAAGAGCATTTTTTTAGATGTTAAAAGGAATTTCATTTGGACTACTCTATATTTGATTTGTAGGTTGTTAAAAAAAGAAGTCATCTACTCAAAAGGAAGAATGAATATAATGAGGGCTGAATGTTGTGTTTTTTTTTTTTGTTTTTGTTCTTAAAATGATGATGGAAGTCAAATGGAATTTTATGGATGAGATGTATCTTTTTGGATTTTATATATATTTTCATACATGTTTTATGTTTTGATTGAATATATTTTCATACAAGTGTATCAATTAGAGTTTTTATGTAGCAATATTCACAATATATTGCAATTTTTTAAAAAAATTTTGGAACTTTTTTAGAGGCGGCCAAAAGTGCCTCTAAATATTAAAGCATACATATTTTTCCCTTTTCTTAGATTTCTTTTAGAGGCACATAAAATTGCCGCAAAATCATTTAGAGGCGTTCAAATGCGCATCTAAATTGAACTTTAGAGGCACTTTTAATTGCCTCTATACAGGACTTTAGCGTCAGTGCAATAGAGATAGTCGTATGTGCCTCTAAAAGTCCAATTTAAAGGCAAATTTATAATCCGCCTCTAATGCTCAACCAAGCACTTCTAAAACATTTAGCGACAGGGCTTTTAGAGGCACTTACCTGGCTGCCTCCTATTTCCTTTAAAGGCATTTTTTAAGCTTTAAGAGACAGTTATTGCTGCCTCCATAGATGAATTTTCTAGTAGTGAGGTTAATGTATGATTGACCTTTGAGCTTGCCTTTGTGATTAAAAAAAGACTATGTGTGGTTGTGCCTCTACGGTGTTAGTTCACTCTCGTAGTCTCTTCGAAGAGTTTCTTTCAATTTCAAAAAGGTAAAAAGGAAAAATGCTTTAGGGTTTCCACCCTCTTGGGTTAGAGTAAGTTGTATATAATTACAGCAATACCCCTATTGTGGTAGTCCCTTGTATATAATAAAAGAGGTATTATGATCCAACGAGTCGGATTAATATAAACCTAACACCGACCTGAACCTAACTTGGGTTAGAATTCTAGAACCCTAACTCGACCCTAAACCCTATTTAGCTGCCTCAAACCTAATCCAGTAAGGTCAGGCCAAGTCGGTTTTACCGTTTAACTCGACCTATTAACACCCCTAGTTGATACATGTAAGTTCTAACACTACATATTATCTTGTTTTGTATTTGACATGAAAATAGAATTCAAATTGATAAATTAATTGGTAAAAATGTGTTATTCAAATTTGACTATTAATAAAATTTGAATAATCCGAATTTTATTCAATTAGAACAAATCTCAAATTCGAATTTGGATTTTCGAATACCGTTTACATCTCTACTTTAAAGGCTCCAATGGCTTTAAGTAGACTTGAGCAGTTTCACATGGTAATAGCCAAATAAACCATGAAAGGTTTAAACATGAACATTAAAATAAAAGATTAAATATTAGTAATGGTGGTAGTTGTATTTTAAATTTTTTGTTTGTTGTAAGAATCTACTAGGGATGTATGCAAATGCTTGCTTAACCTCAATTCAACTTAAGATTGGTAGTCAACTATTCAAAATAAGCAGTAAGATGACTTCAGCTACCCACTATATGATATGTTTAATCTTAATTTGTATTACAATAAACTATTTTCTTTTTTATAAAAACAATAAATTACATGAGTCTTAAGGTCTCTTATGTTGTTCTAATGAAAACAGGCGGCAGAAGGTAAGTGAGTTTACAAAGGTTACATTGAAATTCTTATGATACGCTTATCTTATGATAAGTGAGCATTATAGCTAGATGTTTAGATTTTTCATCTTCATTCAAGTAGAGATAATGAAGAAAGCATTCAACTTTTCATAGGTGATTAAATTTGTTGTGTCCACCTAATTCTTGGTGTTAATTATATTCATCTATAGATATATATATATAGATGATGCAACAATTACAAAAGCCCATCCATTCTAGCATTCATTTAGCATTAGAAACTTGCAAAGAAGCTCCCATACACTATTAGTCTGGTTTTAATGACCTAGAACCCACTAAGGGTTTTATAAATTCTCTCTCCAAATTCTATTGACTTAAATTTAGTAAGAGAATGCTGTTTGTGTAGATGTTCTAGGTTGAACGTTTGCCAAAATTTTGGATGGGCCATCAAGTTACTTTTAATTTTTCTCTTATTTTTATTAACCAAACACAACACATTTCATTATTAGGTCTTTCCACCATGTGAAACATTTTAGGAGATTAATGATATATTTTCCTTGTGCGAGAAAGAGTTTAGATGATTAACTCGATTCAATTATGAACTAAAAAAGAAAATAGAAAGGGCCAACTCCATTAGAGATTTGAGGTACCATTGATCACTGAAATTTAAGACTATTATGAGGCATCATTAATCACTCCATTATAAATTTGGTTGAGCGTGGATCTCCTTCCTACAAACTCTTCCCATATCCTTACCCACAAAACACTACAACCACACATTGGGAGTATCTCCTCATCATTCATGGGGAGATGTTCTTGATACATGAAGATAGTATCTTGTGGGCAGGGATGTGGGGAGAGTTTGTGGGTAGAAAGATAAAAAAAATTCTTTGAATGTGGTTCAAATAGCTTAACCAAATAATAAATAAATAATAACTTTTTTTCCTATTAAAGAAATACTTAACCAATGAACTTTCAAATTACTACTTAGGCTTAACTTGCATTCCTATAGGTTCTTTAGAGTTTGCAATCATTTAAGTCTTAAACACTTGATAATTATTTTTCAAGAGTATTGTTTTAATTGTATCAACCGCACAATGGGGATTGGGGTATTAGTGTTATTTTGGCCTTTCTTAATGAATTGATGATCAACAATGATTTAAAAGAATCAAAAGTAGTGTGGATTTGATTTTTCACTATATCAAGCTAACAAGTAATATGATCACTAAGATATTCCAATGATGCTTTAAACTATGTATAAAGAAAAAGTAGTAAGGGGCAGGTTTTTTATCAATAACTTGTCAAAATATTTGATTATTATAAATAGATAGCATTAACATTTTTCAGAATCAATGAAAATGCATCAAGCTTATGAAGCTATTATATAGGATGAAATGTAGGCACAACAATTCCAATAGCAAATGAAATTCTTTCTGGGTCATGATGATAATATGCCACCTACTACTGATAATAATGGTAGTGTTACAACATCAAGTGGACACTCTAAAATTCCTCCATTAATTTGTTTATGCTTCCAAACTTTATTTTACATTTTTCCTATTTTTTTATGATTTCCTACTGTCTAAATGCAAAAAATACATCTTTGACATGAATAAATAGTGAGACTGGCAACTTTGAACCATGAACAAATAGAACATCTACAAGACTATAACTATGTATAATAATTTTGTCAGAGATTACTATACGAATACTCAATTAGTTTTGATAATTTTGACAATAATGATTCAATAATAAATATATTAAGATCTCAATTAAAACCATGTTTCATATTAGATGTGCATGCATGTCACATCTTAAATTTGTGTGTTAAAGATGCTTTAAATATTATTTCTCCCATATTCTAAAATTAGAAATTGTATTATGTACATTAGATGTTTTGGTACAAGAAAACAAGAATTTAAATATTTATGTCAAAAATATAGAAAATTTTGTATTAAATGTTCAATATAGGTGGAATTCCACCTATTTTATGTTAGAGAGTTCTTTTTTATACAAAGACATTCTTAATTCTTTTTAACTTTCATAATGATAAAATGTTCTACGATTTTATAACAAATGATGATTGGGAAATTGCGATTTGTATAGAAGATTTTTTACAAATTTTTTATGATACAACCATTGCATTTTCAGGTGTTTATTACCTAATTTCTTGTATTTTGGTTAATTAATTATTTATAATTAGTATTTTTTTTAATATAAAGATAATTTAAAATTTCAAAATATTATTGATGTAGTGGAAGTTAAATTTAAAAATATTGGAAAAATATTTTCCTCTATATTGCTTATCTATAATATTACATCCTAGGATTAGAAAAATATGATTTAGATGTTTTATTTGAATCTTATTATGAAAATATGAAAAGTGAAATTAAAACAAAAAAGATGTAGTGAATAATTTATTATTTGAAATGTATAATGCATATGAATCTCAATTATTAGGATATAAGAAAAACTTGTACAACCTCCACTATTGAAACCTCTAGTCCTTGTATAGTGTAAGAGTTAAAAAGGCAAAAGTCAGTTGCCACTACATCATCAAGTTTATTTAATGAACTTAATTTTTATTTACAAACTAATTTAATAATTTAGTAAATTATCTCAACTTGGATGAATTAAATAATTTTGATATTTCAGTCTAATGAAATGTGCATGAAAATATTTATCCAATTCTTGCTACCATGGCACACGATTTATGAACCCCTTCGATGTCTATAGTTTCATTAGAGTTTTGTTTTTGTGTAAGTATTAGGATATTGGGTAACAAGAGAAGCTGCATGAACGATGAAAGCCTAGAGATGTGTATTTTCTTGGAGGATTGGTTAGAT
This sequence comes from Nelumbo nucifera, assembly GCF_055504915.1. Taxonomy (NCBI): domain Eukaryota; kingdom Viridiplantae; phylum Streptophyta; class Magnoliopsida; order Proteales; family Nelumbonaceae; genus Nelumbo; species Nelumbo nucifera. The sequence continues at coordinate 55,048,488 of NC_142651.1, read as the reverse complement.
GCTAAAGACAAGTTGCAAAATTGAGGAGGGCATGACACTTCACTCGATATTTCACCAAAAGCATATGATCTAAATCAAGATTAAGGAGATGGAGGGGGTGGAACTTGAAGAAAATAATGAAGTCAATAATATTTTTTTTGTATACTCAATAGTTGTACAATGTTTTCAAAATTATTGTAAATTTTATTTTTAATTTTATGTAAAAGTTATTTGTGACTTTTTAATAGTCAATACAACTGTAAAATTTTATTATATTAATCTTTTAATCTATTCCAATTCTATTATATTTTTTTTCATTTTTTTACTTTGTCTTCATTAAATTCAAATAAAATAATTTTTTTGCAATTTTCTTTTGAACTTGTTATCTATTTTGCATTTTGTTAAGTGTTTTTTTGTTCAAGTTTTATTTTTCTCTAAATTTTTATCATTTTTTACTTAGTAAAAATGGAAAAATAACAAGACAAACAGAAAAAGGACCTAGCTCAACTTGGTCCAAGCCTATGGCTCAACCTAGCATGGTATAGACCTGCCTAGGCTTGTTTCGAGCATGACCTTTGAAGGGTTCTGGGCCAGGCAAGCATGAGCCACCCAGTCCCACATGCCACATGACACGCCCTGCCAAAGTGTGGAAGACCTACAAAATCGTACTGTGTTGGCATGGCATGACCCACATTACACCTCTACTTTAGAGGTGTGACCCTTGGGGCCGAGCTTGTCAAGGGATTTTGGCCATGGGTCGTGCTGGCCCATGGCCTGTGTGGACTCCTATAGTTATAAGGGGGCATAATGGCAAAAATACCCCCAACAACTATGAACAACTATTTTTGGGGGGTATTTATGTATTGTACCAAATGGGATGCAATAAAATGACTAAAATGCCCCTTAATAGCTATTAACAACTAGTTTATAAGAGGGAATTTCAAGTAAAGTGATAAATAAACATTGTAAATGACCAAAATACCCCCCTCAACAACTATAAACAACTAATTTAGGAGGATATTTTGATAAATTCAGTTATTTCTAACCTTTATAAACACCTAACTCTCACCCATTTTCATCACAACAACAATCAAATACAATCTCTTATTCTCATACTCTCATACTATCAATCTCTAATACTGCTATACTCTCATAACCTCTCTCTCTCTCTCTCTTACTTTTTTAATTTCAATAAGAATGAGGCTTGATCAAGTGTCTCAAGTTGAAGTTGGCAATTTGGGAGACTTAAAAGCTTTGCATTCAAGTTGAAATACCGAACTGACAGATTGGACTCTGAGGATCGGAAGTACAATTTTTTTATTTTAGATTTTAATATTTATTAAAATGGTCGGTTCCTCTTAGATGACCTTTCAAACCCAATCTAATCCTACTAATTTTAAGGTACTAAGAAAAAAAAATCAATGATGTTTGGAATTATTTTACTGTCGAGGATGTAGCGGAAAAGGGCATGAGTGCAATTTATAATAAATCTAAAGATGAATTTTGCTATCAAAGTAGTGTTGGCATTGGCCATTTGAAAAGACATTTGCAAACTGTCCAACATAAGAAATTTTGATATTTTAGCTTGTGGAAAGCACATAAAAATAATTATCCTATGCTTGTTGCTATGGCACATGATTTACTAACTCTTTTGGTGTTTGTAATAGGGCAAGTTAGGCCAGGTTAAGTTGGGTTGGGCCTAACCCTAGCCTGACCCTAAGTTTTGAACCCCCAATCCTAACCCTAACGTAACCCCACCATCAACTCAACCTACCTAAACCTATCCCTAACCCAACCCAACTCGAAGTTGGGCTACCTTGAGTTAGACCCAACCCAACCTTTTTCCCATCCCTTAAAATCTCATAGAATTTCTTAATCTCAAATCTTAACTCAACTTTCACTACATATATTAATCCTATGTTTTATTAGCATTTGTTTGTTGATATATTTATTGGTTCTTTTAGTACAAAATTCAAAACAAATAAGTGTTTGAAATGACTAATTTATTATGACTTATGACTTATGATAAATATTTTATGGACATCAAGATATGAGTGACAAACAAGAGAGAGAGAGAGGATGAAGAATAAAATATGTCATTAGGGTTCTTGTCTTTCAGATTAGGATTAGGTGAAGTGATTATTTTAAAGAAAGACATGATAGTATGTGGTGGGGGTTATACAGCTATCATGCATCTAAACAAATCAATGTATGGTGTATCAAATTATAACATAGATTTATATATGACATGTAATATAGAGTCGGGTTCAGATTGGGTTGGGTTGCTCGATGATTCAACCCTAACCCAACCCAAAGTAAAGTTGGGTTCATGAATTTCAACCCTAACCCTAACCCAAGCATCAATCCAACTCAACCCAACCCAACTTTTTCAGGTTGGGTTCGGGCTAACTTGGCCCAAGTTGTAGCCTTAGGTAGCATTTGATTGCACTTTTTAGAGGTCTGAATCTGAAAATGCTGCTTTTTAGACCTCACCCCTTGTTTGGTTTTACCTCTTAAACATGGTCTGAATCTTATATTCAGATATGACAATAATAGACATTGGGTCGGCTCTTAACGTGCTCAGACGCATTTTAGAGTCGGTGCAAGGTCGACTCTACCCTTCTATGTTTTTAGAAATGACATGCGCTACCCTTGATTACCCCCAAATCTAAAAAACCTAATCATTTCACAGGGAGGAAGAATGCATCTCTCGCTCTCGCTTAGGGAGGAAGAACGCCCCTCTCTCTCTCTCTCTCCCTTCCTTGTGTTCCCACCACCGCCACCGCCGCTGCAAGTTGCAACGGCGGCTCTCTCTCTCCCCTGTCTTCTCTCTCTCGCTCTCGCTCTCTCTCTATTTCTTGCTCTCTCTCGCTTTCTCTCTATCTCTCTCTCTCTCCCTCCCTCCCTCCCTTGTGTTTTCACCACCGCCACTGCCGCTGCAACATGCAACAACGGTGGTTTAGTGAGTAAAAGTATTTAATTATAAATTATTTTTATTAATTATTAATTATTTTAATAGTTTTTATTAAACATTAATTATTTTTATTAAATTTACTTGTGTTAATTATTACTTATTTTTATTAACTAGTAATTTTTAATTATTTCATTAATTTTTAAAAATTATTTTAATTTTTATTTGTGTAAATTAATAATTACTAATTATTAATTATTTTAATATTTTTATAGTCATTAATTATTTTTTTAATTTTAATCATTTCATTTATTAATTAATAATTAATAATTTATTATTTTTATTTGTATTATTTCAATATTATTTTTATTTGTATTATTTCAACATTTACAAATAGTTTGTTCTAAGGGTAAAATAGTAAAATCAGTAAATTTCAGATGGTAAAGGGTTGGTCCAACACAAACAAACTTATGGATTCATATCCTCTAAAAAGTAAAAAAGCATATATGTCTATTTTCAGATTTCAGACATTTTTAATATCTTTTTAACTTTTTAGATCTGAATTTTCAGATTTATCAAATGCCACCTTAGTCTACAATAGCATTAGAATCTTGTTTTATACATGAAATAGAGTTCTAGATGAGAGAAGGAGCCAGATGATAGATAAAACATTGAAGATGTGCATTTAGCCAAAAAGATTGGTTGCATGCTGAAGATAGACTGTAGGATAAAGGGCATGACACATCACCCGATATATTACTACTTGGTGGGACTTGAAGAATTTTTTTGTTGAGATTTTTATCAATTTTATTTGTACCTTGTAAGTTATTTGTAAATTTTTTCAATTCCATTGTAAATTTTTATTTTCTATTTATAGCATTTTAATTTCCTCCTATTTTTTTTCAATTTTATTTAATCATTTTATATTTTATTGTATAAATTGATTATTCATATCGAATAAAATTTTACAATGATTTTTTTTCTTCAAATTGTTGTTGTAATCATTGAATTTGTAATTGTTCATTATTTTTTGCTTTTGAGTTTTTATTTTTTGTACTGAAAACAGAAAAAAAGAAAATGAAATAATATGGATGAGTTTGGCCCAAGGCTCGCTACGGGCCACGGGCCTTGGCTTATGCTAGGCCATACCCCCAATCTACATGGGCCGTGCTGGCACAAAAACGTGGGCCGTGCCGATACACCTATACTTTTAGTGAGTTTTTATTTTTTTTGTACTGAAGTCTACAATATACCTGTTCATGGGCCGGGCCGGGTTGGGTTTTCACTTTGTATTAACAGATTTTTCTAAGGCCCGAGCCCGGCCCGAATAAAAAGCCCGAAGCCCGGGCCTGGGCCCGAGCCCGAAATTTAGCCCACTATTACTACTACTGAAGCGGCTGAATATATATATATATATATATAGAGAGAGAGAGAGAGAGAGAGAGAGAGAGAGAGAGAGAGATTATAAAGAAAAGAATAAAAAATGTATATATTAAATTATAAATATATATTTAAATAAATATTATATTATTTATATATTTTATATAATATATAAAATACATATTATATATTTTATAAAATATATAATGCTGAGTCAGGTCGAGTCACACTTGGGCTGGGCTTTTTTGACAAATCCCGAGCCTGGCCTGAAACACAGTCGGACTTGCTGTGTTAGGCCCGAGGTCAAGCCCGTGGGCCTAATTACATGACCAAGCCCGATTGGGGTGCGGGCTGGGCCATCGAACTACCCGGCCCATGAACAGGTCAGTATGAAAACAGAAAAAAAAAGCAAATGAAATGATCAGTCCGGGCCACGGGCCTGGGCTTGTGCTGGGCTCTACCTCCAACCCGCATTGGCCGTGCCGGTACATCATTACTCTACTAATAGTAGGAGATCCGGTACCTTCACAAGATCCTCAGTAGGGATGGGTTTTGTAGGAAGAACTTGCCACGTGTCAAGGTTGGGAAGTGGAGAACAGCAGAAACGGACTCGAGAGTCGAAAGAGACAAGACGCAGGAAAGCGGATGGAAAGAAAGGTCCATTCCTTCCTCTGTTTCTTGCGTAGGAGAAAAACAAAACATTCACACCAACGACCAAACATTAATCACCTACCTTTCTTCTTCCTTTGTTGCGGTTCGTCTCATCATCATCGTCCACCGACTCTTCTCTCTCTCTTCGCACAAAAAAGATTATTGAATTAAATTAAACTAAGCTAAAAGTTGCAAATTATAAATTCATGGCAATCATAGCGCCGCTTAGATGAGATTCTATAATTCCGAGGAATCACTGGTTAGGGTCTACAATCCCTGAATTCCGCCATTAACGGCACCCCAGCACGTCATGCATTCATTGAAAGGAAAAGTTGCAGACAAGCTCTCTTTTCTTTTCGCCAAATCTCCGTCTTCATCGTCTCATTCCACTAGTGATTCTCCTGTTGTTCAAGCCGGACCTCAGGTAACGAAACAAGATTTGTTTGACTTGCAAATCCCAGATGATTTTGATCTGTTTTATTAAAGTTCTCTATTTATCTGGTTGAGCATGTTGTTGATAATCAAACTAAATTGGAAAACTTGTGTTGTGTTTTCTGATCTGTTCTTCGTTTCCGGATATCTGTTTGTTCTTCGCTGCGGTGCTTTTTTTAGTTGATGGAGCTTTTGCATTTGTGGTATTCTATTTAAATGATTTGCCAGTTATTTGGAAGTTCTTTGTTGGCTTCTATAATCTTCTATGACTGCCCAAGTAAACGATTATGGCTTGGTTGTAGGTATTGAATTTTAATTTTATTGTTTCCTTCTACCTGCTGTTTGTACATTTTTGGGCATCTTGAGATCTTAATTTGTCTACTTCGCTGTTGTTAATATAGAAGTGTTTTTTAGAAGTTTTTGTTCAGAGGTAGATTCTCACACTGTAATTTGATATTCCTATGGTTCCATTTGTCTTCATGGTCTTCTCACTTCTGGTTTCTTTTCTGCCTACTTGCCTGAAATTAAACTCCTAATGATCGTTTGGATAGCTTCTAGGCTTTCATGGTTTATGTTGTGCTTCTTATTATTTGTTGCTTGTGAATTTTAGATTTTGGAAGTTGGTTGTAACGTGAAGTTTCTGAATGTGTAGGCCAGGCCAGGCCACAAATCTAGCAAGCGTTGGTATGATGCCAAACCACTAAGATCACTTGCGGCAAAATGGAGAAGCAAGAGTTTTTCCCGGAAAGATAAGCCTCTGGATTGCAATGGTGAATACGGACCTGTATCCGAGAGTAAAGAAATGCCAAAAGCTTGTGAAGAAGACAAAGGCCATGCCTCAGAAAGAGACATCAATGGCTCTCATAATTATGAAGAAACTACTATCTCACATGCTTCTGTAGACCCTGTTCCCAATCTAATGGATAGTTCTTCATTCATAACTGCTGACCTTTACGAATTTCTTGAGGCATGTCTTCCTAATATAGTGAAAGGATGCCAATGGGCCCTCTTGTATAGGTAAGCATTGCTAACGAAATTATTGCGTGCAATTACGCTGGCCATGTTTCGTTATTTTCAGTTCGTAATTGTGCATTTCATTCAACTGAAGGGCAGTACGTCAAAACATGGAATATCACTTCGTACTCTTCTTCGTAAGAGTGCTGATCTTTCTGGTCCTTGTCTTCTGGTAAGTTCATGTTCATATTCTACTGAAAGCTCTTATGTAATGGCAAAATAGAAATGAGTCTTCCTACTGTCAAATGCCTTTACTCTTTAGAGGTTAATGATGGTATGTTGAAGTATTAGGTTGCTTGCTCTGTTGGGTGGGGATTAATGTGAACAATGTTATACTATCTAGATTGTTGGAGATATGCAAGGTGCTGTATTTGGTGGGCTTCTACAATGCCCTTTAACACCAACTGCTAAAAGAAAATATCAAGTGAGTCATCTCAATTCTCTCTTTGTGAAGTTGACATTTTGATTGCATACATGTATGGAATTCCTGTTCTATATGTAATTCCTTGGCATGCTGACCTTGAATTCTTTCATAACATTTTTCCCAGGGGACAAACCAAACATTTGTATTCACTACTATATATGGGCAGCCAAGGCTTTTTAGGGCAACTGGTAATCATTTCATCTACAACTTTGTTTTTATTCACAATATTTCTTGCGGAAAATGGCAAACAGTATTGATATTTACTTGGTTTAGAGGAAGAATGTTTCTTTTCTATATATCTATTTACTTTTGGTTACATTGTGGAACCAATAGATTGAATTTAATAAACATGCTTTTTGTTGAAAAGCCACTGTGATCAACTGTGCAACATTGTTGGTGTAGGAACATGGAATTCGAAGGTGTCCATTGTCCACTACATGATAGGGTGATTAAATCTTAGAACCAAGTGGGACCCACTCCAAACCATAATTAAGAGAAGCACTGACCTGCACTGGATCAAACAGCCATTGTAGCGCAACACATCGCAGGATGCTATGGCACGTAAACACTAAACATGAACATAAGGAAGGGCACTGTAGCTAGCGTGCTCAAGGACATATGGTGGGAAAAAGGAGAACCTGGGTACTGCAGTCTTAAAAAGCCACATGATGAATCCTTGACTAGCCTAAAAGGGGCAACCGATCAACATGATCCCAAACTTCTAGGGATGAATGTTAGTCATGTCACATAAGAGGGAACTTCTCAATGATGGAAGATCTGATAATATCCACAGAACAAGAGCCTATATATAGAGAGCCCCATATGAAGAGGGGACACCTGGTTGTTCGAGGAGAAACCCTAGTAACCCCTTGAGAGCCTTGCTCCATACCAAAAAGTCTTCCCTGACGCCACAGGCCAACTATCTGTCCTCTAGACAGACCTTCCTGGCACTAAGCCTCACCCTCCCACAATTGGTAGTAGGAATATCCTTTACATAGCACTTTTTATGTATACACATGGTGAAGTATGTATGAATGTTCACAAAATTCAGTCCATATTAACTTGCAGAAACTGTTAGCCCATAACATTTTTCATGAGAGGTTCGTGCAGTGTAGTTTAGCTTAGACTGTAGAATTGGGATTGATGTTTTGGGCTTTCACGGAAAAATATGTTAGACAGGAAATCTTTGTTGGATGAGGAGCATGAAGTCTCTGTGACTGGGAGGTTCTTTAATGTACAAAGAAGGTTAAGCTTATTGCTGAAAAAGCTGATCCTTTGAGTTGATGGGTTAAGTGCAACCAATCAGGGAAGAAAACTGGAAGTAGAATTGTAGGAGGGTCTATGTTGGTGATGGTCATGCTTGACCATGAAGCAGTTGATTGAGAATGTTTGGCATGGAAAAAAGGTTATTAGTATAACTGAATCTGTGGAGAGCCACAAGCTTTTTTAGGCATTTTTGTCCATTTGTGTGCTTTATTTGGACCTAGTTTTCTTCTACCTTTGATTGCAGGTGGATACCTCCCCTGGACAATGGTAAGCCTTTTTGACCCAAGCTTTTTCAGGCAACCGAAGAGACGTGGAAGATTAATGTGGAGAGCCACTAGAGCAGCTATCCTATGGTTAGTCTGGGAAGAAAGAAACAATAGGATTTTTAAAGCAGTGGTGAAATCCAAGGAGGAAATTGTAGAAAGAATAACCATTATGACTATCCAATGCTTGAAAACTTTGGATTTGTTTAAAGACTTCTCAGCCGAGGACATTTATGGATGGCCTTGCTTCAAGGTGTAAGATGTGCCAAACAATTGGGTTTACACCAAATTGAGATAGAGGGAGACTCTAAATTGTTAATTGATTGAGTTCAATAAAGTAAGTTGGGAGCCTAGATTTATTGACAGCCCATAAGGGAAATTCTCAATATAACAAGGGAGATTGGTGCTTGCTTCAAATGAACAAGGAGATCAGCTAATGGTTAAGATGATATGTTGGCTAAATAAGGGACTGTAAGGGAAAGTATGTTCTTGGCTGTTTTGTAATAAAGATTATTGGGGACCCAACATCTGTTTAGGGGTTGACAGCTGTACTTAAATTTTGTATTAAAGAAGTTACCGTTTCCAATAAAAAAGTATTATCTATTGAGAAGATTGAGAAGCTCTCTAAAGATCTAATGAGCCACTCTAATAGTGATGCATTCTATTATTGTTTCTAAAGTAACAAATGGATAGGAGATTAGCAAGTAGGGGTGCAACTTGGCAGGCCTAACCTGGGCTCAGCCTACACTTTCGGGCTATGGGTTGGGCCTAGGCCAAAAAACTTGGGCCTAGCCTAGACTTGGGTTAGGCTTGGGTTGAGGCCTTGAGTAGCCTGAGCTCGGCCCAATCCAACCTAGGCCTGACCAAACCGGAGCTTGCTCGAACAAATACATCATCATCATCCATGCTTTATCCCAACTATATGGAATCGGCTACATGAATCCATGCCTCATCCATACTGGATCAACGTATGGCTTGCTTTGCTCTTGCAACCCTAGCTTATGGTGCAGGTCCTACTACTGGGTATGTGACTGGTGCGTGCTTCTGACGTATTAGCTACTTATGCTCCTATTGGTCTTTTGGCTAGGTTTGGATCTTATGTTGGGTCTTGATCCAACACTGGATTAGCTGCTAGGTCTACTGCTTGCTTTGTTCTTGCCATCCTTGCCTCTGTTGCTATTAGGGCTGGTTCTCGATCTGGAACAACTGACTCTAGTACTGGTGCTTGCTTTGCTTATTGCGTATATGGTTTTCGGTTGGCTCACTCTTTCTGTTCGCAAGGTCACGCTCACGAGTGTTAGAATCAAGCTCTCGATCACTACTCTCAGAATTTGGATCTCGACCGAAACAAGCAGTTTGATACCCAACGGATCCCGCTGAGCCAGTAGCTACACTAGAAGTTTTTCCTGTGTTTGTTGTTGTAGATTCCGTGAAAAATAAAGCAGCAGCGATATCATCATCATCCATGCCTTATCCCAACTATATGGGGTCGGCTACATGAATGATGAATCCTGCTTCTCCAATTTGTTCTATTTAAAGCCACATCCAGTATTAAATTATTAGTGTTTCAAACCTTGCTCACTTTATACTACACTTGGGTTAGGGTGTAGCGCATCGTTTCTAGAGAATGCCCTAGTATGAGCATGGAAAGACAAATTGGGATGAGAGTTTGGCAAAAGTTTTAGTGCCAATTGCCAACCTGATGCACCCTCCTCCTTTATTTGGGCTTGGGTCCGGCAGTGTAAGACAAGATCACACTAGTGGAGTTACTAATAAATACATGCATACATGAATTATATTTATATAACCCATCCTTTTTCCTATGTATATATGTCTAAAACATATATATGTACATTTGTAAATGAAATCTGTACATATTTTCAATCAATTATGCTCTTAAATTTGGCTATAAATCCCAATGAAAGATGATCATATAAAAATGTATCATAATTTCTTTCAAACCCAACCAACCTTCCCTACCCAACTAAGCTTGGGTCAACCCAACTTGAGCCTAGGATTAACCCGGATTGTGTTGGGTTAAGCTTGGGTTGGGCCATGCCCAAGCCCAAGCCCAAGGTTTGCACCTTTAGGGTTGGGCCTAGGTTGACATTCAACCCGAACCAACCTGTCTGAGTTACACCCCTATTAGCAAGTGATAGCATGTCGTACCATTTGCTTTGCAAAGTATACACCAAGATGAAGATAGGCACACTTAGGTTTCCTTTTTCTGCAATACGTCTCAAGTGTTAATTCTCTCATGGAAGACCTCTTGATAGAAAGCACCAACTCTAGGTGGAACTGGTTTACACCATACCTCTTTCAAAGGGAAAAGCTACACAAACATAAAAAGTTGGGACAGGACCTTAAAAAATGAGGCACAAGAGAAATAACCCAAAGAGGAAGGAGTTCAAGTCCTAGAATCAGATTTAAGGGGATTTAGAAACACACCATCGAGGATTTGAAGGAGTCTTAGCACATTTAGAATTTTAGAGTCCCTAATACCCCTTTGAAAACCTAAGTCTTAGTCAAAGCCATTATGTGAAGCTGAGGGTACAATAAATTTTGAGACAAATTCCCCTTTAAAAGAAGACACTGTATACAATGAAGGAAATTGGTCTTTGAAAGGTCATTGCCCTAACGGCCTAACCAAACATATTTCCAAAATTTTACCTTATTGCCAGAAGAAACAACATACATGATAGAAGGGAGGAAACATGGAAGAATGGAATGAATAGCCTTCCAAGGAGAGGCTCAATTAGCCCTAACAGACAATCTAACATCCCATATTCCCATCCATTGTCCATTTGTGTGTGAATGCTTAAAATTACCTTGTGACATAGTTTATTCCTGTCCATTGGTAGTCTCCATAACCACTTCCTAAGTAATGCCAAAGTCATTAGCTCTATGCTATCTATCCCCAAAGTCATTAGCATCCCATATTCCCATCCATTGTCCATTTGTGTGAAATATCTCTCATTTTCTCCTCAAGATTTCCATTAGGAAAGATCAGTCCACCAAATAATAGACCTTCTGTAGACCTAGCTTACAAATCACTCCTTTTCTCCCTGTTCTCTTTTTCTCTTCTATGTATTCATTTGCTATAAGAGTTTGATCCATAATCTGTGTACCTTGCACAAAGGCACCCTGATCTGATGTGTTAATAGAGGGAAGGACATTTTTAAACCTAAAAGACAAAACCATGGCAATGATTTCATGGATTCTAGTCCCCATTCTAATGTGTCTAAAATCTTTTAGAGTGATCAGCTTCTAGTGTTTTTGGGATCAATGCTAAAAATTAGCATTAAGCCCTAGAATGACAATTTTCCTGTCAAAAATACGCTAAAAAGTTCCATTAATTCCCATTTCAACAAATCCCAGCAATCCTCATAGAAAGCCATTATGAAACCATTTGCCCCTAGAACCTTGACCTATCCATAAAAACACAGCTTCCTTGATCTTCTCCAGCTCAAATTTCCTTTCTAACATTTCCTTACACTCCCTACTCAGGTTAGGCCAATCCAATCCTTCCACTATAGGCTTTTCATCCAAGGGCCTCCCATAAATAGATTTAAAATGATCCATGAAGGCCTTAACCATATCCTCCTCCTTATTAATCACAACTCCTATCTTTCAGGTTTGAGACAAAATTCTTCTTACATCTATTAGTCATGGCATCTCTTTCTTTTCTTCTTTGAATCATGATTGGATCTAAGAAGCTGTAGATTAAAGGTTATAAGTTGAATACTCTGAGCTTCATGACCTACTAATTAGTAATTCCCACATTAGAGGGATTACACCAAAAATCCACTTGATCAAATGGCCTCCGACCATATAATTCTCAAGTGTTTTAGAACTTTGTAAGATTACAATTTTCTCCACCATCCCGCATTCATGTAAAATGGTGGGTTTTTGCTGAGTTTTTCCAGTTAATCTATTGTAGATTGCATTGAATGGTGGGTTGTGATCTTTTGATTGTTTGACACTAGGCCTATCCATCACACAGGCATCCTGCTAATTGATAGTTAAGACAAAAGGTGAGACTACCATTGGCTGTTGGAATTTAAGAAAGACAATGCAGATGTTGTTGCCCAAAACTATGAGGTGCAAACACATTTCTATATTTGGTTATAGGAATAGCTCTAGCCCTCCCTAAATGAGTCATTTCAGTCTTTTGTATTTTATGATGATTCTGTTGCTTATCAATAGATATGCTATTTTTTTTTTAAGGTTTACATTTGTAAGGATACCACTGACATAAATAAAGAACTTTCAAATAGGTGAAAATTGTGAATCTTTGTGTCATCAAGGATAAGCAAGAACATATTTGTTTATTTTGTACTAATGTGACGTCATGATTCTTGAAGGTGCAAATCGGTATTTCTACCTGTGTTTGAATGACCTATTGGCCCTTGGTGGGGGTGGAAACTTTGCTTTATGTCTGGATGAAGATCTGTAAGTCAAATTTTAAAAGTTGCACCAACTTTCCAATTAAGGAAAATTAAAGTGAAACCTGTGATTTTTTTACTGTTATATCTAGCAAATTATTTTCAACTAATCTTGGATTTTTCTTTGAAAAGGTTACATGGAACAAGTGGACCTTGTGAAACCTTTGGGAACTTGTGCTTAGCACATAGCCCAGAATTTGAATTGAAGAACGTTGAGGTGTGCCTTGTTTATCTTTGTTCTCAGTACCTTTCAATTCTTTTAGCCTTTTACATATGAGAGTCTCCAGGCATTTTTATCAATCTTCATGCTTGCATGGTTTTTAACATTTTCTTTTGTAGTTCTTAATTGATTTTCTTTATTTTGATTCATTGTTCCCTGCATGTAATGTTCATGGACATGAAATTGGATCATCATATCCCAACTATATGGGTTGGCTACATCAATCCTGTTACACCATTCCATTCTGTTTAATGCTATATCCATTGTTAAATTATGAATGCTCAAAACATTTCTTATTACTTCAATCCATGTCCTTTTTGGTCTGCCGCTAGCCCTTCTAGCACTTTCAACTTGTAATTGATTATTTTTTTCCTTACAGGTGCTGTAGATGGTCATCTAAGTCTACTTTCTCTCGTTATACCACTTATTGGGGCCTATTTTTGGATATGTTGTTTCTTCACTGTCCAACACTTTGCTTCATATAGTATTGCTGACCTTACAACTGTTTTAAAGGACTTTCCTTTTAATCCAAGTTATATTTTCCTATCACATAGGACTTTGGATGTACCCACCAGTTTTCCCATCCTGCTCTAGTTCTATGGGTAACCTATCTCTTGGTTTGTTATCATGAATCATCAAACCAAGGTACTGGAAAAGGTCATATTGACCCATCTCTTGGTTTGTTATCATGAATTATCAAACCAAGGTACTGGAAAAGGTCATATTGACCTATCTCTTGGTCTTCAATCCTAATTGTACCTTGATTTTCATTCCTATTGTTATTAAGCTTTTACATTGCATATATTTTGTTTTACTCCTACCCTCATCAGCAAATAAGCACCATGGGACCTCCTAGAGGTGTAAAACGGGCTGTGCCACCCTCCCCAAGGATAATTAGGGGATCGGCCCGGCATGACCCATGACCCAAGCCCGTGGGTCGAGGGTCGTGGCCCAAGCCCGTATAGGCCCGTGCCGTGCCACAGGCCTAGGCTGGGCCACAGGCCAGACCTTAGGTGTGGGCCAAATTGGGCTAGATTTTTTTTTTTTTGACATTTTTTATGTTTTTATTTCTTTGCTAAGTAAAACTAAAATATTTAACTTTCCTTTGGGAACTATTTGAAAAAATAAGAAATCTAACAAAGAAATGAAAAAAAATACATAACCAAATAAAAGTCAGAGAAAGACTCAAAGTGAACAACAAATTGAAAGAAAAATAGGAATTTTATTTCATTTAAATTTGAATGATACAAAGCATGCACTGGTTGGATGAATGAAATATGAAAATTGGAAAATGGAATAAATTAATAAAATATAAAAAATACAATATAGTTACAAATTGAAAATAAAAAATTACGTTATTAAAAAATATCAAATAAATTAAATAAAATTAAAACAAAATTTACAATAATTTGAAAAAATGTTATACAACTATTGAGTATACAAAAAATATTAACTTCATCATTTTCTCCTATTGAATTTGACTTTGGTCATGTGCTTCAAGTGAAACATCAGGTGTAGTGTCATGCCCTCCTTTGTCTTGTAATCTATCTTTAGCATCTAACTAATCTTTAAAGAAAATGCACATCTCTAGACTTTCATCATTCATACAATTTCTCGTCGTCCAACACCTTAATACTTGCACTAAAACAAGACTCCGATGGAACTGTAAACACCAGAGGGATTAGTAGATCACGTGCCATGGCAACGAGAACTGGATAATTTTTTGCATGTTTACTCCACCAGGTGAAAATATCAAAATTATTTGTTCCCTCCGAGGTAAAGGAAGAATCACTTAAAGTAGAAAAATTTGCTTGTAAAAAAATTAAGTTCAGTAAATGAACTTGTTGTCAAGGCAATGGATTTCTACCTCTTATTAGATAAAAAAGTTTTTTTTTTTTTTCCACTACTGGATTCAAGTTCAGAAGTGGAAGATGTGGCTGTACAAGTTGTTGAATTTTTATTACTCCCTATTACTTCAGATTCATATAAGTTATACATTTCAAATAATAAACTATTAATTTCTTCTTTTTTATTTCCAATTTCAATATTCATATTTTCACAATATGTTCCAAGTAAAATAGCTACACCATCTTTCCTAATCCTAGGATCTAATGTTGTAGCTAAGCAATAAAGAGGAGAAACGTTCTCCCGATATTTTTTAAATTTATTTTCCATTATTTCAACAATACTTTTAAATTATGGATTCTTTCTATATTTTGTAAAACAATCACTAATCATCATTAATTAGTAAGCTAAATTACAACTAGTTGGATAATAAATACCCAATAATTCATTAGTTGCATCATAAAAATGTTTTAAAAAATCCCTTATACAAATTGCCATTTCCCAGTCTTCCTCAAATATAATATCAGTAGGCATTTTTGCATTATAAAAATCACTAAGAATTTGTTTGTGAGAAATATAACTTTCTAACATAGCATAGGTAGAAGTCCATCTATTTTTAACATCTAATATAAAATGTTTTTATTTTAAACCATAATTTGGACATAAATATTTAAATTCTTGTTTTCTTGCTCCAGAACTTTTAACATATATAAACGTGGTTTTAATTGAGATTTTAAAATATTTATTGCTGAATAATTATTACTAGCATTATCAAAGCTAATAGAAAATAATTTATTGTCAATTCCATAAGCATGTAAAGTATTTAAAATACTTGCATCAATAGTTGGGCCAGTATGTGGCCATTCAAGCTTAGTAAAACTTAAATTTATTTTATTTAAAAGCCAATTTTCATCAATAAAATGACCGGTAACACAAATATAACTTATGTTAAATTTAGAAGTCCAAATATCAGAAGTAATTGTAACTTTAGAATTAAGATTTGATAACATATAAATTAAATTTTGTTTATATGAATAAAAAAAATTTAAAGCATCCGATCTAATAGTATTCCTACAATTTTTTTTTTTAAATTGTGGGTTTAGAGAATTACGTAACTATTTTTCAAGTTTAACATCTTCAGCTAACAAAAATGGTTGTTTAGCATGTATAATGTATTTTGCTAATTCTTGTGTTGGATTGGGTTTTGGTGCTCCCTGAATTTGATCAAATCAGTATATCAGATTTGGGGGAGAATTTTTTGAAAGTTCTTGAAATCTAGACTTGAATATTGATCATTTTTGTGATCTATTTCTTAGTCATTTTGTAATGGTGGGGTGTCATCTTGTCACCTCTTAGTTTGTACTTCCTTTTCTTATTAATAAAATTTTTCCTTTTAACTCTTCAAAAAAAAAAAAAACATTCCTCTTTCACCAAGCATCACAAACGATTGCTTGTATTGTACAATACGGCAGTTTATCCTATTTGTGTAAAGAGAAACCAGTTTAGAAGATAACAGATACATCCATATTTAAATAACTCCAAAAAGAGGGAAAAGGTTGTTTCATACCATGTTGTTAAAGAAAAAGAGAGGAATATGTGGATGGCATTCTTGAAATTTTTGAGGGAAGCATGCATGTGGATTCAGGGGCACAATATTCTATCTTTGTTGGATCATATCACAGGTATTGATTATCTTTAATGTGGCTTTTAGCAAAATCTTTGATCTTTTAGTAGGGCCATCCAAAGGTTTTTGATTGGAAAAAGGATTGGGGAGATGGGAGAGGATCATCTAGGGTTTCAAAGAAAGAAGCACAAGTAAGAGAACAGAATGGATCAATAGATCAAATCCTTTGATCAAGGTCTTCTTGGAATAAGAATGCATCCCTGAGAAACTTGGGAAGCCTATCTTGCAGTCTCATGGTCTCTAAAACCTCTTCTAAACCTAAAGTCTCAAGTGGTAGCTGTTGGAGAAAAGGAAACCAGGTGTAAATGGGTTTGTTCTTATACTTGATATGGAGTAGACTCTAGGGAAACCTAGGTCCTCCCCAAATCACCTCTAATTTGAACCAATGGTTGGTCCTGTAGCTAGACAAAAGGGAAATGTTATGTTTAGTGGTGAAGGGAATCGAAGTAAACAAATTAGTGTTTGTTCCAATCAGCTAATAATGTAGGTATCCATATATTGTGACTAGTTGTCAACCTTGCCAACATTGGAGTAAGGGCCTGGAGCTTGTATGTACGAGGCACCCACAGCTATACCTGTAGGTGCATTCTGTATGAAGGTGATTTCTTGTTGTTTTTTTTTTTATTTTTTTTTATGGGTTTAGAGGTTGTCTACCATGTAAATGATCAGAAGACATGCTAACTTCTAATGGTCCTTTATTTGTACGGCTGTCTCCTGTCATGCTGTCTGGTTCATCAAACTCATGTTGGCATGTCAACATTCTGTTATGGTCAGTCTAGTTTTGTGGTCTGTGACTACATGGAGTTCTGCAAAGTGATGAAATGCTTGTTATTTGACCATACCAAGCCATTCAAAGAATTGTCCAGCAGCAGGCATCTTTATTGATAGTTGACTGTTTTGTGTATCTGATGCTTGTCACTTGTTGCTTACAGTCTGCTATTGACTATCCTAATATACCAACTTTCCTCCGTTGTCTGATGGAAAACCTCTATACAATTTGATGTAGTTTGGGATAACCAAATGACAAAATCCTTAGAACATGCCAGATGCAATTTACTGTGACATGGTAATCAATGATTTGTAGAAACCTGTTTCTGGATGTGATGAGTGGCACAATCTATCAACTGATTGTGTTATCAATCTTTTCCTACACATTACACCTTTAAATTTCACCATTTGTCATTCCTGCTTCGACTTCTTAAGCACAATAGGAGGTAATGAGAAACCATTGCATGATCAACAAGTTTAAGGAACAAGAATGAATTAATTGCTTGTGCCTCACTATTAATATGCTTTCTCCTATCCAACCAATCTTAAATTTGTCTACTGGACTTGAAGACCGAGCAAGTCACAGTTAACTATCTTTACCCCATGTTGTTGTCAGGTTGCCAACAAAACCGTTAGTTAGGCTGCAAATCTTGATGAACTGACAATTTTTTTTTTTTATGTTGACATTGATTCTAATCTTTAATAGAGTGGTGATTTGGATATTTAAACAGATCCAAATTTCAAAATGGGATGACCGTAATAGGCAGATAGGTTCATGTAAAGGCCAACATTGTACACGCCTCCTGATATTTTGCTACAAATCTTAGATATCATGTCTTTGTGGTTTAAATCTTATCTGCTTTAAATAATTTTTCTGTTTGCTCCTGACTCCGCAGTTATGGGGATTCAGACATTCATCAAAATACCTTAAACATGGGTAAAGGCTGATGAGGTGGTTCACATATTTGTCATATTACCTAAGCAGAGTATGCTCATCTGTATTCTCCTGGCATTTATTGTGCCGTATTCTTTATTCTTTCCTGTTCTTGTTTTTCCTTTCTTGGAGTATGAGGGCTTGGGTATATCTATCAGAAGATGTACAAGTAAATAAGAAAAGCATGAAATAGAATTGTAATGTTTAGCATCATTTTCTTGGCATAACAGATCTATATTTGATCAGTGTGGTAGCAAATTGAATCATTGGTAAGCAGTGAGTTGAGTATTTTGGGTCTTGTATTGACACTTCTATTGAACCAAGTGCATCTGCTACCGTAAAAGAGCAGGCTAGTGCCATTAACAATCTCTCAAAGGCATTGACAACCTTCATTACATCATTCATATCCTTCTGTTGAACAGATTGGCATTTCTAGCCGATCACCCAGTTCCTAATTGCAGCAAAATTTGAGTTCTTTTCACTTTCTGAACCAAGTGACGATCCAAACCATCAAGCTTGGGCAAATGAGGGACACATGATCGATGGACTTTTTCATTTTTCAGCAGAGTTAAATGCAGTTCAAATCAGCCATGATACACCTCTTTTGAAGCTGGTAATTAGATGAACAATTGACTTCTTGGTGGGAATTTAATATTCCAAACTGGGTTAATAAAAGACCTTGTGCTAGGTGAAGCTAAACTCGAAAGAAAATTAAAACAAATGGACATCGACTTCAAATTTTCATTTACATATCGGTTGTGTTTGGTTGCACTTAGAATGTGGGAAAAGCGAATAATTTTTCTTGGAAAATGATATTCAATAGAAAAATGAATTGTACTCCTAATTTGAACTTTAAGGCTGTGTTTGGTTGCAGTGCAAATTTATTTGTACTAGTATAAATGCATGAGTGTGCAAATGTAAAAACTGCAAATTCTTGTTTAATTTTGTTCTGGATTTTACTTTTATTCTGCTTCATGCCTTATTTTACTTCATTTACACTCAAATCATTTGCACTGCCATGGTTTTGCATCAATGCAAATTTATTTGCATTGCAACCAAACACAGCCTAAAGCTAAAGGGAAAAAATGTCTGCGCAAATGGGATAGCATTTGAAAACTTGTAATGGTTATTCTCTCTCAATCCTGGAGATGCAATCTAATATTCTAATGTCCAAATCTGACTTGACCGAGAGCCAAAACTAGGCTGTCAATTGATTGGATTTGGCCCAATCCGAATCAAATACTGATCCGACCCAGGTGTTTAAATCCAATCCAATCCAAGGTGGGCATTAATCCAAGTAGCTATAAAACCAGCACAACTGGAAGAGTAGGCTACTTTTGGACCTTGGAGACAATTAGATATTTTGCTCCGGTAATAACTTCACCTACCAAACCTAACGAGTATAATCTCCGAAAAGACACCTAAGCCTGATGGTCAAAAGCCATCAAAGTTCAATTTTTGCTCCCATCAAAGCATGAGCAATCTGCTACTCTCTATGGGAGAAGGCAGCCATCAAGAGCTAGTCTTTCAAGTTGATCTTGCTCCTTCCCACTTAAATTCCTTCTTAATCAGCACCCAATATGCTAGTATGCTACTCTCACCATGATGAGGTAAAAACTTGCTAGTATGCCTCCAGAGGGCTGCGGCAAGGGGATCTAATTTTCCCCTTTGTTATTCGTGATAGTTATGGAGGTGCTGAGTTTGCTAATGGAGAAGGGCATTCAATTGGGTTGGATTGAAGGCTTAAAGTAGGTTCTGAGGGTCCCTGTATTACTCATCTCCAATATGCTGATGACACTTATTTTCTTAGATGCCTCAGTGGACCAGGTGCTGAGCTTAAGGGCGATATTAGATAACTTTGAAATGTTGACACGGTGAGGATCTGGAGCATTTATCTGCTGTTTTTGAATGCCAGACTGGGGAATTACCTTTTCTTTATTTGGGTCTACTGGTGGGATTTAAGGCATCTGCAGTAGGGATTTGGAGGTATCATCAACAAATCTGCAACAGTGCTGAAATGTTGCTGAGATAAACCTGAATGACTCGCATCTCATAGGCACCCCTGGCCAATTCACTTTCACATTGCTACCCAATCTCGCTCGCCTTGAACTCAGCATGAATTTTCTCTCTGGATAAAGTCGAGGCTCACTCATGTCCACTTTTTCACTGGTTCCATCCCTCTCGAAATCGGTCACTTATCAGAGCTCCGCTTTCTTAGCCTTGCTGGTTGCTGCCAGTTACCTCGAACTCGAAGTTTCAATTCTGAATCACATCAACAATCTCCGAAAGGCATGTTTCCTAAAACCTTTTAGAAATCACCTCAAAGTTCCCGGCCTTCGTACTCAATGGCCGGAATCTGATACACTTCATGCAATCACCTTATTGGTCCCACACACCGGATTCACTTGCAACCAACCCTCACAAATGCCATTGCCCATGAATCTGTCAAAACTTGTTCAACTGAAACATTTGGACGTGGCGCATCCAACTGGTTGGCCGCACCATATATACTCACTGATATCTGTGGGCAGATCCCTCTTGAGCTTGACCTTTTTTCAATCTCGTATAGACAATACCTGTTTTTAATAATTCCCTCACTGTTAACCTGCCTCCGTCTCTGGCCAAACTGACCATGATATCCGACCTGGATCTCTTTAAAACACGGGAACAATTCCTTTATGAGAAAGATTTCACCGGAGATTGGCAAAGCTGCAATACATCGGCCTTGGTCAGAAAGAATTCATTGGTCCTATACCTTCACATTGGAAACCTAACTGCTTGAGGATTTGTACTTTTTCTGCAACACCATCTTTGACCTTGAGAAACTCAAGCTTAAGAGGCTGGTGTTATCTTCCAACAGTCTATCCGGGAGAATACCTCCGGAGATTGGAAATCTCACGCCATCTTTGGCCTTCTGCAACTTCAGCTTCAATACCTAATACCTGTACTTGGGTTCCAAAAGTTCATCGGGTACAGTTACCTTACATCCCTAATAAAGTCTTGATCTCAATCAGAACAAATTGCAGGGAGAGGCACCGCACACCATCTCTTCAGTTTTGAGAATCTGTTTCCCTGCATAGCAACAATTTATCTGTCACCAATGTTTTAAAAACCGACCTGGAACTGGAATCGCTTCGGCAACTGGTTTCCAGGTCAGTGGTTCAACCATTCAATTTGAACAGATGGGTCGTTCCAAATTAAAAAGTAATTAAAATAAAATAATGGCAAAAACCAGTGTCTAGGTCAAATGGGTCAACGGTTTCACTGCCTGGGTTAGCTAGTCATTGACTAAGTCAACAAATTTTGGCCAAAGGACAGGTTAGGGGTGAAATGGAACCGATTGCTTGGATAGTTTCTGAGCCAAGCGGTCTGACCATCTAAGTGAATGACAGTTCAAAAACACTGCCTGGTATCATCCTAAGAGGATTTAAGGGCATTAGGGCAAGTTTGCCAAAATATCCAACCACTAGGCCTGCATGGAGGCTTCTTAGGAGTGGCAATGGGGTGGGGCGAGGCCGGGTTTTGCTTGCCCCACCCTTGACCCTGAACTCAAACGTCTCACCCAGTCCCCACATCAAACCCCTACAGGGCTAGAAATCCTAACCCCACCTCATCCCTATGGGAACGGGGATCCCCGAATTTGCCCTACTGGTAATTCCTATTTGTATACTTACAAATTTATTTAGTTTTTATTTTTTTTAAACCTACCTAGAACTATTTTATATTATGTAATATAATATAGTATAATATAACATATTATACTATATATATATATGTGTGTGTGTGGCCGGGGTCAGGGTGGGGTGGACAAGAGTTTTGGGTTTCCCCAAACCCCAATCAGTGGTCAAAAAGTTCACCCCGACTAGGGCAGAGCAAGGCAGGGCCCATGGGGATGGGTCAAATTGCCATCTCTAAGTATTCTTCTCCATGCACCAATCCATTTTTAACAATTAATAGTGGGGTAATTGAATTGTTGCCGCACGATGTATCTTTTTTACATTTTTCATTTTTTATTTCTTGGAGACATAGTAGTTCGTAAATTTGTATAAAGATTGCCCTATGAATCAAATGATTCTCAAGGAACTATTCAACCTAAAAACTTAAGGTGTTAGGTGAGATCCCTAAATAGGTTTTTATTTTCTTACATGCCCCCTCATGGCAAAGTCCATTCCAATAAAAACAGGCCACCAATACTTTGTGCTGAAATTTAATTAATTATAATGTGGCGACAAAGATCAAACATTAAACCAATGTTCAAAATATTGATATAGTCCGATATGCTGGTAAGGGTGTATCAGACTGTATCGGTTGTCACTCCCCTTTATTTTTTTTTTTAGTTTTTTTTTTTTCAATCTGGTTCAGAGGGGTCGATTTAAGGACCGTCTACTTCCTGAACCAGGTTTGACCCTGAAACTCCCCTTGAGAGAGGTGTATTAGAAAGCTCCCGATACAATACGTATCAACCGATACGGACCAATACATATCGAAATTTTGCATTAAACCACTTTATCAAATAGTTTCTGATACCATTTCAACGAACCATTCAACCACTTTATTCTCTAACAACGTTTAAACATAAAAAGTGAGTGAGAGATAACAGGAATTTTCAGATGTAACACTATGTATATGTTCCGGAAGATAAAAGTTAGGTGGCCAATGGCCACCATTTGGCGAAGTAAGCATTTAGTAAACAAACACACCAGCAGAAGACGAAAAGAATCAAACTACCCCAGAGACAAGATCAACTAGTTCAGCAAATGCCACAAAACAACTCCCTCTCCCTTCTCAACGGATCAGACAGAATTCCAAGACAGTTTATCTGGGGGATATTAGAATTCAGAAGGACATAGAAGCATGAAAGGTTCCCTCATAAAATAGCACAGTCCTTGAGCTTCATACGAAGTGCCTTTGTCTCCCTGGCAAGCTCCGGGTCAGATTTCTCTTCTGCTAGCTGTTGTTGTAGCTTAGAAATTGTTTGTTTAAGCTTTGATGCCACCTGCAAAACTCACATTATTAATGAATCAAACATAAAGTTTCTTTCTCATGTAAGCAATTAAACATTCATCAACTATCAGCAGAATTTCAAATTTCAAAACCTCATTTCTTAGCCAGAATGGATTTGGGTTGGGCTGAGCATTGGGCCTGGGATACAAACCCAACCATGGAATTAGGTTAAGGTGATGGTTGTATTATTCTATATCCTCAGATACAGTTTGAGGACCAGCTTTCTAGCTCCACAATCGTTTGCCACATGGAAGATCCAACGTCAATGGGTCATTTCTCAGCCCAGCCTGGCTGGCTATTAATTGGGCTCAGAGTTGGTCTTGGCTGTAGTAATCAAAACCCATTGCCCAACCTGATCCACATTGTGGCCCACCAGTCATTCTATCTGACCTACCCAGAGTTTTGAATAAGAGGGATCAAGATTCAAGATTTACCTTATCTCTTACTTCTTTGAGCCGTTCCTCATATGTTTTGTCTGTCCGCTCATGCAATTGAACAAAAAATTCATTTTTGTATGGTTTTCCACCATTTTTGGCCACAACCGTGTCTACAATGGAGAGAAATTGCTTGACTTGATTATCTTTCTTTTCATCATTCTTTGTCTTGTTGTCAAAGAGCACAGTCCGATCTCTATAGGATTTGAGAAACTCCTGCATCAACATCACCGAAAAAGAGTATTTATTTAATTAGAATTTAGAAGTTAAAAATAAATGAATAAATTTCTAAGAGGCATAACGAAAATTCGTTCTATTTATAACTTTACGTTACAATATATCCAAGTAGAATATACAATTTATTTTATTGAAAAATTTTAATGATTTTTTTTACTTGTGAAAAGGTTACTAAATTTATATAAAAAAAAAACTTGCTGTTAAGGCTCTATATTGGTCATCTATAAGAAGTTATACATGGAAAGTACAATTGAAAGATGGGTCCATTTGTGGGTCCAACTTGATGGTCTCAGTTTTTGAGGTCATAGGTGTAGGCCCCACCTATTGTGTGGGGATCATATGTGTGGGCACCTAGAGACATCCTCTTTTGTTCCTTTCCTAGCTGATCCTACGCAGTGTATAATTTTGACTGAAATGGTGGAGATATAAGAAAAACAAATGTGGTTTAATTTAAAAGCTAAATATGGTGCAGTTTCAAATTGGGTGATTGGGTATTTGGGTCCTCAAATCTACGAGGCCCTTTTTCGTTATTAGGAATAGCGATTTGGAATCGGATTGGGCTATTCCAATTTCAACTGTTTGGTTGAGTGGAATTGGAATCGCATTCTCATCCTGGTGGAATGGTTATTCCCTTCTTCTTTTGGGACTGAGTTCTCATTCCTTTTGATTCTAATTCCCATTTCTATTTTTGTCTGAACCAAACAAACTATAGAAATAGACTATTCTAATTCTAATTCTAACTGTGAATCAAATAAATCATAAAATTATCTTTCATTTTTTTTTAATCTCTCTATATTAAATTGAGCAGAGTATTTTGTAACTAGATGTAGGAGTGATCATGGGCTGGGCCAAGCCAGGCCAGTGACATTAAATACATTATGTTATAATATTGTGGGCCTGGACCGAGTCAGGACACAGAACGTAGGCCCAGCCCAGCATAAAAATTTTTGGGCTGGGTGGGCCCGGTTAGAAATGATCACCCCTAACCAGATGTATCTAAAAGCCCTTTACAAGACCTTTCAAATGATCCAAATGACAATTTGGATGCCTATATTTATTTTTAGAAGATAAAACCAGAATTAAAATTTATCGTAGTTTCTTTGTTTGGACAAGCTTGACCAACTTGCCCTAGCCCGGTTCAAGCCCAACCTGAGTTATGTTGAGTTAAGCTCAGGTTGGGCTTGGGTTGATAATCTTGGGCTTACCCTCAGGTTGGGTCAGGCCCATACCAGAGGTTTGCACTTTTAGAGTTGAGTTTGGTTGAAGTTGTATTGAGTTAAAGCTCATCTTAGGCTTGGGTTGATAAACTTGGCTAACTTCAGGTAGGGCCAGGCCCGATTTACACTTTTAGGGTTGAGATTGGGTTGACCTTCATCCCAATCCAACCTGTTCGAGTTGCACCCCTGGCAAACCCACACGGATCACATTTTGTTGGGATCACTAAGCCATATTTTTCTTTTCTTTTTTCTTCATATTATTATTGATATTAGGATGTTGCTGGTCTAGATACTCTGATGTTGTTTTATGTAAATCTCTCTCCCTCTCTCATGCTTCAGAATAAGTTATTTTTTAATAAAATTAACATGAAACTATATATGTTTACCGAAAATGTTATTTCTTCATTAATCTTTAATCTTGAAAGATTAAAGAAAGAATATCTAGAGAGTGGTTACCTATTTTTTCAAGAAAGAATATCTAGAGAGTGGTTTTTTTCACTCTTAAAAAATGTAGAAATAATTACTCCACTCTTTAAAAAATAATATTCACTTCAGACCTATGGCTACCTATCAAAATAAAATAAAATAAAATCTACCCACTTCATATGATGTGAAGCCTCTACTAACCTTTTTAATTCAATTTCTTAATTCAAAGAAAATATGAAGACTTAATAGTGTGGGTCTCATTCCATGAAATGAAATAGTTCAGCAATTACAAATTAAACTGATATAATTTCCTAATTAATCAAAAAATCCAAATCGGATTTACCACACGAGTAGTTAATCCTCTACTAACCTTTTTTTTTATTATTTTTCTTTGGTAAAGATATAACATTGTTTTCTAACTCTATGACTCTTGTCCCAGAATCTGTATCAGGGTGATAATCCTTAAAGCTGTGTTTGGTTTGAAGGAAAACGTAGGGAAAGGAAAAGATTCCCTACGTTTTCCTGCAAATCAAACATAGCCTAAAAGTTGAAGGAAAGTTCACAAAGAATTTTAGGAAGTTTGTTTAGAACTTTTCCTCAACTTTCTGTATATTTATCTTTAATTAGGCTGTGTTTGGTTTGATGTACAAAAAACTTGTGGGAAAGTTATTAAACCTTAAAAAGCTTTCCCTCAAGTCCTCAACTTTTTATTTCATTCTTATTTTCTAACAAACCAAACACAGCCTTAATGCCTTAACAACTCCAAGAAATTCTCAAATTAATCAAAGATGATAGGTATAAAGGCTTCATGTCATGTATTCAGGCTAGCAAAAGCAAAGGAAGCTCCTTAGATGATATCCCATCTATTTCAGACATGTAGAGGATTTTTCTTCCCGACCCCTTAAAAAAGATTTCTTTAATTTTCATTTTTAATTCGTTGTGGAGTGTGGAGTGCATGGTTTTAAAAAACGATCCAGAAACGAAATCGTTCTGGCCATCGGTTTCTGGGTCGATGGTTCAATTGAATGGTCTATTTTGACAATGAAAATTAAAAAATTGTCAAAAACTATTGAATGGATCAACGGTTTGACCGCATTGGTCAATGGGTCATTAACCAATTTAACGTTTTTTTGCCAAAGACCAGTTTTGGGGTAAAACGAAACTGATTGCCTGCACGGTTCTTGAACCGAATGGTCCAACCATCCGGGTCAATAGCGGTTCGAAAACCATGGTGGAGTGTGACGTATTATTCTTTTCCTTTAACTCCAGTAACCCTACTGTTGATTATTAGAATCTGGATCAACATATGAGCCCAGATTTCCTACAAACTTTTCTTACCCACTCTCTACCCGCTGTGAATTTGCCGTGAATTAGAGATGTGTGGCTCCAATTCACAGTAGGTAGAGAGTGGGTAGGAAAAGTGAGTAGGAATCCCGGGTCTCAACCATATACCCAATCTGGACAAATAATCAAGTGGGGTGAATATGAGTCCAGATCTCCTACCCACAAGTACCCTGCTCACGTCTACCCACAACACACTACCCCGTGAATTGGGAACATCTCCTGTGTTTCTTTTGACATAAAAAAAAAGAGAGAAACAGTAGGTTGAAGAAAGAATGAACTTTCCCTCCCTCAACTTCTTGATTCTATCTTATTTTCTGTCAAACCAAACATAGTTTAAGGCAATTAGCAATGATGAACCAAATAATATTAATACAAGAACCGAAAGGAATTGAGAAAAGAGATTCTGAAATGAAACATAACCTTTAAAGGTTGAGGGCACTCATCCTCCAAATAATCATCCAATGTCTGATCATCTTCAAGTTCATCCCCACCAGTGAAAACAAAGATCAGGTAGTCAGAAATTTTATCTCCAAAAAGAATCTTCAGGCCTTGAATTGCAGTTACTTCCTCTTTTGAGTAAGGGGACCTCACTGATAAAACCACCACAACTGCATGGATTCCATCCTTTGCCGATTCAATGCACTTTACAATCTCTTTGACCACGAAATCAGCTCTAAGTAGAAAGTTAAAAAGCCCTGCAAAAACTCATCCAGTCAGCTCAATTTTCTGCTTATCATGCAACACTCCAACTCCAAGCATACATCCGAAAGCCCAGAAAAAAAAAAGGTAAAAACAACTTAGAAAAAATAATGGGTTTTCTTGCATGATCAAAGAAACCAGACACAGACAGAGACAGAGATCAATAATTAAAGCAAAAGAGATCGAGCTGCTATAGGGGGTACCAGGAGTGTCGATAACTTTCACAAGTTTGCCATCTACAACAGCATCCTTCATTTCAGAAGTGGATGTAACTGAACCAGAGCTGCGCTTTGATTCGAAGGCAGGCATTTTAAGGATGCTATTGCCAGTGGCGCTCACGCCGTTGCCAGTGTTTCCGAGTAAAGCCATGGTCAGCGCATTATTGGATGTAGTCGATGCCGAATAATTTTCAGTACTTCTGGTGGTTTCTTTCTTGGTTGGTGATGTATAAGTATCTGCTTGTAATGATCAATTTCATAGAATAAAAAAAACCCATGTTTCAAATCATTTTTGCATACGCCATAGGAGGAGGAAATTAATAAAAAGCTAACTCTCTCTCTCTCTCTCTCTCTCGATTTTCAGATACGCAGTCGCTCACCTTCTGGTCTTCTTTCGCTGTCCATTTGTCTCGGATTTGGTGCTCCTCGAAATTTGTCAAACCAGCAACGCAAACCGTTACAAATCTCCTTGCTAATTCAATGTAAAAACAAAAAAAATTGCATACACTCAACAAACTAAGCAAAACCATTGAACAGTTTGTTGCTGAGAAACCATGCAGAGATTTTTTTTTTTTCTTTTTTGTAGAAATTAAAGGGTGAAAAGAAAAACTTACAGGGACATCAAGTTCTCTTTAAGATTTTTATCTGAGGAATTCAGAAAAGAGGAGAGGTGTAGCTGAAGAGTGAAAGCTCTTAGTGGGATGCAATAAATTGGAAGGTGAGCACTTATAGAGGACACAAAAACATACAGTTTCTTTCTTTCTTTTTTTCAAAAAAGAAAAAAGCACATCCAGTTTTGTGACTGAAGGATGGTATAAAGAGCATTAGTGCCCAAGATTTGAGTGGAGAAAGGAATAATGTTTCAAAATGTAAATGTAGATCTTAGGTAAAGAGAGAATTAGATTCAAAACAATGGTGGGACCCAAGGCTTTATTCTTTTGGGAAGAACATGTAGGATTAGGAAGAAGATCAGGTTCATTTGGCATCTTTCTGCGTGTCCTTTGGGCTTTTAAAGACGTTAAGTGTTGATGACACAAACGTGGAGAAAGGAAGCAGGAGCTGGAAATGGTTATACAGGGAAAATAATTTGGTGCCCATCAACGTTAAAATCTGAAAAACAATTGTTTATAATTTGGCTCTAATGTTTGTACTTAGCACTAAAAACAAAAAGAGAGAGAGAGAGGCACTATAACCACTCTAAAAAATTAGGAATCTTTTTAGAACTATTTCTTTCTCACTTTTTGAAGATCACTCTTTGCTCACAAGTCACAAGTCATTTCATAAAGTGATTCTTCGGAATAGAATATAATTGACATGATACGCTCGGGTCGGGTCATTCTCGTTCCAGCTCTCGACTACCTAGAGGCACCCACCCAAATATAAAGCCCAAGCATGGACTGTCAATAACTCAAAGGGTAAAGTTGAGCCCACCCAGATTGCACCCCAACTCCTCTCTCATGGGCTGGCCTATATAATGCGTAAGAGGAAAGTGCCTCTACAAGTCACTTGTAGGGTTGTCAATGGGTCGGAAAAATCTGACAAAACCAAACTGATATATCAAGCATCCATGAATGATTAATTATTTTAATCTGACTAATATATGAATATACGATTATGTATATGCATATATATTAGCAAATTACAAAAAAAAAATCCCCATCTAAAACCTACTTTTATCATGATATACTTATAATCACGTCCAAATATGTCGATTTGATAAAAATAAGGTCCCGTTTGGTTTGTGGGAAAAGGGGTCTGGAATTTGAATTGAAATGACTTATTCCGATTTCAACTGTTTGATCGGACAGAATCAGAATCTCATTTCCGTTTTTACTAGAATGGCATTCTCTCATTTCAGGGAATGGCCATTCTTTGCCCTCCCTCATGAATGAAATCTCATTCCTGTTGATTCCAATTTTCATTCTCATTCTTGTTTGAATCAGATTATGGAAATATACCATTTTGATTTCAATTTTAAAAGATTTTAATTCTAATTCTGAGTCCAACTACAAACCAAACGGACCCTTTTAAATTACAGGTTCAAATATAATCAGATCAGACCTTATAGTCCCATATCTATCAAAAAGACCCGATAGTCCCATTAATAATTAAGTCGATTGGTTCTGGGGGTAAGCTGTCAATGGGTCCGGTTTGGCATGGGATAAGGTGTTAGTTGTGAATCGATAATTAATTGGGACAATTAGGTCTGACTTGATATTTTTGAATGATAAACCATATTATAAAGCCAAGATATTAACAAAGTTCATAACATCTGGGATCCCTTGTGGGTAATCTGCCAAATAAAAGTAATCCTGGTCGATGGATTTAGCCCTCTGCGCTATCAGATGGGCTAGAATATTGTAATTCCTATTTACATGGGTAATATTCATCAAAGAACTAATTGATTATAAGTATCGTTTATTTTTCTATAACGATGTCTACAATTGAAAACTGATCAAAGGATTACAACGACGGATCCGTGGCGCAATGGTAGCGCGTCTGACTCCAGATCAGAAGGTTGCGTGTTCGATTCACGTCGGGTTCAATTCCCTCCAACGATCCAATTTATTTTCTACATTAAAAACTAAAAAGGCCTTTTAATTATTCATACCTGAGCATCAGCCTTTTACGAGAGCTGAAAAGAACAAGGTACGGGTAACTGGGTGTAGAGCTCGGCTTGTGAAAAACTCGGTCCGGCCCGTTTATATTAATAAAGCTCTTGAATTGTTATAATAATAATAATAATAGAAATAATATATATAATAAAAATATTATAATTCTTAATATTACATATATAATAATAATTAATTATTATAATTCTTAATTTTTTAAATATTAAATAAAAAATATTTTATTTTTATAAAACATTTTTTTCTCAAATTGAGCTCGAGCTTACGAGTTTCTGACTCCAGCCTTGTATTACCTTGGTGAGCCAAGCTCGAGCCTCGTACTATTCGGCTCGGTTTAAATCCACCCCTATGGGTAAGAACGTAGACACCAAGCCGGAGAATTGAAATTTCAGCATGAGTCTTCTCAAGGGAAGATCACCAGCATGTTATTGCATTTCAGGGGTAGTCTTCTCAAGGGAAGTTTTTCCGATTCTCTTCTCATTCTTGTGTTAGTTTATTCCCTACCAATTCTCATGTTTGTGTTTCAGTGTTATTGTCATGTTTTATTCTCCTTGACACCTTCGAATGGGTATCAAGGGTAGACAAAAAAAGTGGAGGAATGATTTCTCTGAGGCCTTACTTCACTGGAAGGAAAAACACCCAAGCAAATTGGGTGAATGTGGGAAAATTGCCTACAATCGGAGAAGACTAAAGGGGGTGTTCTATAGTATGGACGAGAAATTGGGTGGTGTGGACCGGTCCACACCACACCCTGTGGCAAGGACCAATCAACTGTGGACAAACTGTGTGGACTGGACCGGTCCACACCTATAGTGGCGTTTTGTAAGCGTGGTGTGGATTGGTCCACACCATACTTTTTGATTCTATGTGTCTCATATACAATTTATGAAGTAATCTATACAATCGATCATAAATGTCCAATTTTTATAATATATATGATGCATAAAAATTGAAAAAAAGGCTTCAACCATTGAATATTAACTAAAAATATTAATTTCAAGAAAAATTGTAATAAATTAATTTAAAAATAAAAATTAATATTTAAACAAAGTAAATAACAAATTATTGCAAGTTAAGCATAACATCAAACTATTCAGGTAAACTAATAATCCATTGGTTCCCATACTAATTGTAATGCAAACATAACATCAAAATATTGGTCAACTGGTTTCCTGGAATGGTGTATGGATAAACCACCAATATTACAATTAGTACTTAAACAAAAATAATAGAACAACAATTATAAGAAAAAAAAGAAGAATAGTGCAAAGTATGTTGCACCCACAACATGCAAGCAACATAATATTCGACTTGTGAAATTCGGTATTACCTTCGTACTGCATGAAGTCTTACATGTTGATGATGGGTCATATAATCTCTACGTGGGGCTACTTGAGCATCATATTCAATTAATTCACCTACCCACTAAAATGAATTTGGGTGATTCTCCAAATTTGGGCAACGGAAGAACCACCGTCCATAATTGGCATTGGTTTTTTCCATGAATACTTCTATTGGTCCCTTGCCACACGAGCACAATGGTGTGCGTATATGTCCGACCATCACTACATCAATTTATCAATACAAATATAATAATGAGATAGTATTATTTCACACAAACAAAGAAAACAAATCCAATGTACCACAAATAAGTTCAAAATGTTTCAAACATATCCAATATGTTA
Source organism: Nelumbo nucifera (assembly GCF_055504915.1). NCBI lineage: Eukaryota > Viridiplantae > Streptophyta > Magnoliopsida > Proteales > Nelumbonaceae > Nelumbo > Nelumbo nucifera. The sequence goes on along the minus strand of NC_142651.1, from coordinate 55,016,378 downwards.
ACCATGTTTAAAATTCAAATTAAAACTAAAATTGAAATGATTCAATTTCATGTTGTGCCCACATCATATCTTCTATACTGTCCCTAATATTAGTTGTTTGTATATTTGCTTGTTCATTCTCTTCATCAAAATCACTCTCATTGGCTTCGTTTGAATCTTCAATAGTCATATTTTCCATTGCCCATCGATCGATGTCTTTATCGTGAATTGCTTCTTGCTTAATAAAATCGTAGGTGATGAAACATTCCATTAAAATGTATCTTTGCATTCGTAAGTTGAAAGATGACATATTTTGTAGGATAGGAAATTTTCCTTTCAATATCCCAAAGCACCTCTCTATAACATTTCTTAGTGATGAGTGCCTATAATTAAATAATTCCTTCTTTCACTGAAATCTTTTTCTTTACCCTCTAAAGTCATTTAAATGGTATCGTTCACCAGAATAAGGTGTTAAATATCCAGACCCACATGAAAATCCAGAATCTACAAAATAATATTTCCCTACAAAAGCCATATGCAATCGAATGCATTAGACATAGGTAAATAGGCTTGTACTAACTAAAAATGTTGAAATAAATTACCTGCGAGAGGATGTGGGAATTCTGAATGTGGTCGAGAAATAGGTTTTGCAAATACCCTAGAGTCATGAGCAGATCCTTCCCAACTAGACTTGGCAATTGGGTTGGGTGGGTTGGATTCGGGTTTGGTCAAGGTACTTCGAGTTGATTACGGGTCGGGTTGAATTTCGGGTTGGGTTGTCAAATGCTAGACCCTAACCCAAAATGTTCGGGTTAGGGTTGACCCATGGGTCAATTCGGGTCATCCCAAAAAATAATTGAAATTTAAAAAAATAAAGAAAAATTACATGAAAAAAGTCAAAATTAAAAGAATTAACCTTAAAATTCCAAATATAAAATAAAAAACTTGAACATTTAACAATTTAAAGAGTAAACCATAAAAAGTAAAGACTAAATAAAAAAAAAACTAAAGAGTGGAAACTTCTAACAATGCATAAATAGTCCAAATTAGACTTGACAATCGGGTCAGCGGGTTAACCCATGACCCAACCCAACCCAACCTAGTTTTTTTGGGTCGGGTCATTTTCACATTCGGGTAGCTAAATATGAGACCCTAACCCTATTTTTTCGGGTTGGGTTGGGTCGGGTTCGTGGGTTGGGTCAACTTTTTGCCAGGTCTATTCTCATCCCACATAAACGAAAGTAAATTTTATGTTAACGAGCATACAACCAACACATTTGTAGTGCAATGCGACTTCCTCCCACTATATGGGATTTGTTGGTGTAAAGGAACCCACACACTTATATGGGTACCATTAGTTGCCCCAATACAATCCTAAGTGGTCATATACATGGTCAATATATAAAAAATACATGACATATATAGATATATAAGACACCAATAAAATACCTGAAACCACAGGTAATATTTCTCCGAATGTCTGATATATGGTTGCACTTCTTCAAATGGTGGTGGTTGAATGAACTCTCTCCCATGCCTACAAATTGCTTTGCAAGTCCTCCTAAAGTGAGTACTAATAGTACTTTTGGAGGGTTGGAACCTACTTGCAATTAACCGATATCTTTCATTGTTACCAACAATCATAAGAAAAATAGCAAGTGATTCCTTCATTGTGATATTTCGACTATTGGATAAAAGGCCATGGTCTTTCAAGAGATTAGCAAAACTTTTAAATACATGTCTCTCCATCCTAAATGTGTCGTACACTTTGTCAGGATGCTTTAAGTCGTCCAAACATTCCATGACAAATGCATGCTCACTCATCCTCGATGTGCAATATGGTTGTTTAACAAAGTATAAATTGTAGTATTTTACTACTCCACTAACAAAAACAAGTTCAATGAACTCGTCATCATCTTCATCCCATTCATTGAAAGCGATGTCATCTATTTCATTGATGTCCATAGAAATCCTAGGAACATACACACATTATAATGAAACATAATGAACATATAAAAAGTTAACATAATCTGTGTTTATGTTAAAAGAATTAACATAATAAAAAAAAGTTATCTTAATAAAAAATTAAACATAAGCAAAAAGCCATACTGATAAGATATCCAAGCACTTAAAACATAAGCAAAAAGCTATAGTTTCTTTAACTACTCAAATTGACATTCAAATGTAAATGTCATAAACTTTGTCTCTAATACTCCTCCTTAAATATCTCAGCTGCCTTTAAAACTTGTTGGACACTAACAGCTCCGATCATTAGAAAGTCATTCACAACATCCTTGCATTCTGTTGCAGATACATTTTTCTTGCATTGTTCTTCATTCTCTTTATCCTTTTTTATCTCTTTATCTATTTAAATTTCTAGTAACTTCACTCTAGCCTTGCTGAACTCTTCCCATGCACCCATTGCATGTAAGAAATTAGTTCCCTGCCTGGTCCTCTTCCATTTCCTGAGAGAGGTGGGGAGTGAACCAGTCCTTGTAAGTCTGTCATTTTTCTAGTTAGTATCAATTTCAGAATCAACAAGCAGGGTCTCAGGCATGGATGCATAAGACATATTAACATCATTAGGAGAGTGATTAACAAATGGATCTTGGGTTTGTGTGGCATAGTCATTCTCTTCATCTGACGATGCTTCAACATTCCCAATAGATGTGCTTCCTGCAGCACTAGTTCCAGAGAAGATGATCTCCAATTCATCCAGATAAGGGCGATCCTTTTTCTTTATCTACTTTTCCCACTTATACTTCTACATGAAGTATAGTTGTTTGGTTTTAGCATCCTATTAATTAAAACCCCTCAATTAAACACAAATAAAAGGGATGTATAATAGTCATATCGTAATTAAGAAGTCCCAAACACTCTCACTATCAGTTGGTTTTTTGTCAGTGGATCTATTGTAACTCCTATATGGTTGCATATCTATTGGAAGTTGCTAAATCACTTCTTCAAGTGATGGAATTTGTTTTTGAACTGGTCACAGGCATATGCCTCGTTATGAATGTTGTTGAATTTCTCAGCAATATATTTCCAATCATCATTGTTAAATGTCAAGGTTGGTCTATTGTGATCCTTCACTTGATCTACCATCAATTCAATGAATATACGTTCTGCGGCCTCACTCCATGTGGTAGACTCATTGGTCTTATCTTCATGCAATACTTCTGATTGAGAGGCCATATATGTCTGTAGAATATGATAGAAATGGGTTATGTGAAACAATCAACTTCTAACAACTTGAATCAATTTCATCGAACCTCCTATCTATTGTTTGTAGTAGTTCCTATTTCTTTTTTCTTTATAATAGTTCCTACCTACTAGAATAGGATAGAAATGGGTTTTCTCTATATTCTGCCTCCTAATGCATTAAAGAGTCTAAGAGAGTGGAAGATCAAAAACATAAAGGATCCAAGACCTCCATGGAGAAATTGATATGATAATGAAGATGGAGTCGGAAAATGCTTTGAGACCAGATGGTATCCCCAGGCTTGGAAATGCATGAGGGGAAATTGCTTATTCTGGTTGAAAAAGTTGTTCAATGATTATATAGATCACAGGATTATGAAGAGGACATGGGTTGAAGTAGTGAGATATAATTTGAAGGCCCACAATAGTTGGACAAGGCTATGATGATGATAGCTTGTATACAAGAATAGGGAAGACATGAAATTTTATCGATTACCATGGGACCAAACTTGAACCATTTTGGTAAACTCTGGGTGAGTGAATATTCCAAAATTATCACATTAAGTGAATGCCTTGTAAAATAATTTTATGCTTGTGCAATGGATATTGGTTATTGATATTTACTTAACCCTATATCGGATGAGTGTTCAGCCTATTTCTTTCTACATTGATCATGGATGATTTTAACTTGGCATTTGCAAGTGTAGGTCAGTTGGAGTAAGAAATGCAAAATTACAGTATGCATGGATGATAAAGAGGGAGAAATGCAAAGTTATAGTATGCATGGATGATAAAGTATTGCATGGACACGAACATGGGAGTTGGAATCTCAAATAACCCCAAACCTCTGAAACACACTTAAATTATATGACTCACTAAGGTGACCTACCCTATTATTTAGACACTAACAAATTTAAAAATAACTCCTGAATACTCAATTTAAAGTATTTCATTTCAAAAAGAATAAAAAAGGGCCAAAATACAATTAAGACTCTGTGCAATGAGAAGCTATGCAGAGATAAACCATCAACCCAATACACCCATCCCTCAAAATAACTAAAAATTCCTTACAAAAAGGAAGTCTGAATCAAAAAAGGAAGAAATATGTCTATTTCTAAATAAAGAGTGTATTTCCAACCAAGAGCAAACCATTCCCATAATCCTATTCAGAACTTCTTCCTTTAAAGAGTTCTTTCTTTCGAAAATAAACCTCTAAGATCTCACCTCATGATTCCTAAAAACTCCTCATACACTTGAAGGGCCTAGATTTCTCATGGAACACCTATCAAACTTGAGCTTGATGGAGCCATAATAAGGGGGAGTCCAATCTTGTACAAGATTGTCTTTCAAAGTAAAAGAAAATGCAAGAGCCAACCAGCCTCTACAATACTATTGTAATGGGTTCCAGGTTTAACAATATTCAAATGTTGTAATCAACAGGTTTAACAAGTGAAGAAAAATGTAGTGGGAGCATGGAAGTATAGAAACATACTGAGACTGCTAACCACCTAGCAGTCTGGATTCCAAATAATTTTAGACACAATGATTAACCCAAATTACATGGGAAAATAATTTTATTCATAGCTCCAAAGGAAAAAAGCAATCCATATTTCTGTATCACTTCTTTTGCTAGCAAATTTCTCATAACCTGTAGAAAATAAATAAATAATTTATCTCCACAAAGGCCAAGACACTAACTCTATCACAACCATCCTAGGTTCTTGTCCAATCCACCCCTCCTAAGACACCAGACAGCTAGGACCAGCATTGGGTATGTCCTTTTACTCCCATGTTCAAAGATGCTCATGCAGACAACTTTTGTGTCAAGTGGTCAAAAAATGCTAATGAACACATTGCATGTATGAAAAACAGACTATCTGTGTGTGCTTGTGTATACTCCATATGAAAAAAAAATGTTTGATTCTCATTAAAAAACATATTTTCCAGATGAATAAGCTCTCTGCTCAAGCATACTGCAAGATAAAGAGGGGCTATTTTATATAAGAAAAAGATATAAAGAAATATAGGATTGTGCAAATGTTCATGCTTGGGGTCAGGCTTTGGGCTTTGCATAGGCACTCTGTATGACAAATAGAATACCCATCAACAAGAATGAACTTAGATGGGCACTCTGTTTTTTTTTTTTTTTTCAATAATTAAGGACAAAACATAGATTAGAAATAAAAGGCTAAAGAAACAAGCCTATGCAAAGCTAAATCGTTCATAAGGATTTAGCTTCTAATGAAAACTAAATTTTCCCTCCACCTTGATGTCAGAGAGAACTTCATGTGATCATCCTCCACCTATGCTATTCTAGTTTCTTCTGGATGGCTTCCCCATCTTCTCTTGCAAAAAATCAGTAGTTTCTCTACAAAGGTTTATGTGGTTGGCTTCTTGTTATCCTCTGTACATCCTTGTATGAAAATGATATAAAGAAATATAGGATTATGCAATTGTTCAGAAAGTAGAAATCTTATAGTGGACTGCCTCCAAGGTTCAAAGAATGCCTACACCAAACAACTTTTGCAAATGAGTCCACATCCTAACAAGCACATCCACATATATGAGAAAGAAAAACATCATGATCCTCCAGATCAATAAGATAGAGAGGACTATGGGGGAATATCATGCAAACTAGACTCCAGAGCCATATGCATTAGGAATCCATTGTTGGTTCTGCATTGCAAGACTATGGAAGGAAAGGTATAATCAAATATTTGAAAGAAAGGGGCATCCCTTAAGGCTTAAGGGCAATGCCTTTTCCATTTTAGATCAACAATATTGGCATTGGAGTTCTTCGAGTTAGCTATTTCTAACAAATCTCTGATCAAGTTTCACATACCAACGGTGAAGAGCTTGGACAGAGGAGAGCTGTGGTGGAGCACAACAGAGGTCTTTGGATATGGAGAAAATATTTGAAAGAAAAGGGCATCCCTTAAGGCTTAAGGGCAATGCCTTTTCCATTTTAGATCAACAATATTGGCATTGGAGTTCTTCGAGTTAGCTATTTCTAACAAATCTCTGATCAAGTTTCACATACCAACGGTGAAGAGCTTGGACAGAGGAGAGCTGTGGTGGAGCACAACAGAGGTCTTTGGATATGGAGACCTTCGGCAGAGCACAACAGAGGTCTTCAACGGTGGAGGCCTTCGGCAGAACACAATAAATAGTGGTGGAGCAGGGATCTTTGGCGGTCTTCAATGGTAAAATGTTGGGTTTGGAGAGTGCGCGTGAAGCATGATATCAATAACAAATCGTGGACCAACCCCCTCCACGATAAAATGCCATTGGCGCTAAATTGGGGTGTGGACAGGGCTGGTCCATGAGATAGTATGGACCGGTCCCGTCCACAGCGAACCGAACAGTGAGTTCATCCCGTGGCGTGGATCAAAACGGTCCATCCATGAGATGAACATGCTACCGGACGCCCTCTAAATGACTGGTCTGCTCAATCCTTGGATCCAAAGATCTCTAAGGATTATTACTTGAAAAATCCTTACAACGGTAGCAGATCTGGAAACTGCCTCCATAACAATAATAGAAACAAAAGGGAAGACAAAATTGAACTGAATGCTGGTATCAGATTCCCCAAAGGCATGTTTTCTAAGAAAAATAAAGGCAATGACGGGGAGGTTTCTTTGCGGCAAGTTGAAACTGAAAGTTGCACTACTTTGCATTTGGTTAAAGTGCTCCCTAACAAACAGATTAGCCTGTCCTGTGGTAATTCCCTATGGAAGGGTGTTTGCCGTTTCTTTTGGCCTCGGAGAAGAGAGGATCTTCTCTATGGGATGTATGAGCTTGAGAACCAACCAGAAAGACAAATTCTGGGTCCTTTCGGTAAAGAGAAGCCCATGTGAGGTCACCAGAAGAATTCCAAAACCGAATCCATTGAAGACAACTTCTCCCCTATGTTTGAATCTATGAGAGGTGATGCGACGATTCCCCTCCTATCGTTGGGAAACAAAGCCATTAATTCCAAAGTTACTCTTTAGTTACCCACAGATAGTGAAGTTGTGGTTAAGAATTGTCCTTCCAATAATGATGAAACTACTCATAAGGATTTCTCGAAATTTGGAAATATTAAATCTGAGGTGTCTGTTTCTTATAGTGGGTCTGAATTTGCTGTGGAGATTTATAGTCTTGAGAATAAATCCAAGAACAGGGGCAGTACTCATCTGATAGACTCTATGGATGGTAGTTCCAAAGTCTTGATGATAACCACGTGCATGGGAAATTCATGCAGAAATTCTACAAACTAACCATTAAGTCGATATAAGGAGGCGAACCGACAAGGGCAAAACTATGATTTTATCACAACCAACTTGGCCAAACTTAATTTTAGGGAGGCTCTTCTCAAACATTATTCCCTGAAAGCATGCATGAGCAATAATAATGGCGTGGAGACCAAGGATAGTTTTAACGTTGCGCTTGGCTCGGGAACACAAGAGCGAGAAAGCCGAATAAATATAAATAGCACTCGGGGGAAATTGACTAACATTCTGAGCTCTAACCCAGTGGATACTGAGATCATGGATAGAAAACTCAGAAGCTCCTTTGAAAAAGGCGAGTCCAGTAAGGCTAAGAGATGCCTCAATTTCGCTCAGCAAATAGATCAAGCTTGTGGTCGAGAGGAGCAGGGGTCTAGTTGCACCAATACAGTGAGCTCAATGGTGACCAGACCAGTGAACCTAGATCAGATCAGGAAGGATCGAAAGGATGATTCAGATAGGTTGTCCCAATGCCTGATCGGGAAAATACTGGGAGAGCTTGAACCCATTAAGTCTATAACTAATCGGATGATGGAGTGGGGTCTGAAAGGAAAAATAGATATCAGGTCGATCGGTAATGGCTTCTTCCTGATATCCTGTGCTCCTCAGATGACTACAACCTTGTGCTTGAAGAAGGTCCATGGTTTGTAAATGGGAAATACTTTGTTATTTTTAAGTGGAGGAGTGGCTTCAATCCTCTCTCAACGAAGCTCGATTATGTTAATCTTTGGGTTAGACTACCTGGACTACCACTCGATTGCTGGTCCAGGGATGACTTGGAGGTTGTGCTTTGGGATGTTTTGGAGGTTATAAAGCTTGACTCCAATACAGAGGAATTTCATTGGATGGTTTACCCAAGAGTCTATGTGCGTGTGGATCTCTCTAAACCATTCAAACTGAAGATTCCTCTTACTTTTGGTGGACAGGAGCACACCATCAGAATCTTCTACGAGAACATATTTGACTTATGTCTGAGTTGTGGCTGGAGAGGACATAAGGCTACTAATTGTCCGAATTTCCGAAAACCGAAAGAAAATGAATGGACTGTTGTTCAACGAAAGAAGGTGACCAATACTAAGAAAATGTCTGAAGATAAAAAAGTTTGGTTGCAGCAAAGGAAAGAATAAATTATGGAATTACAAGGTTCAGAGCTGGTCTTAGGCTAAGAACCTGAGACATGAATGGGTTAAATCCAGTAGCCGTGCAAGATTTATTAACCTAGACCATGTGGTTGTTGAACCCATGCATCCCCCTAATCTGAAACAGGTCTGGATCCAAAAAGGAATGGCTCCTATCATTAAAAATGTTAATGTGGAGAAGTTCCCCAACAAAGTAGTGAATTGTAATCCAATTGAAGGGAAGAGTGAAGATGAAGGAATGGACACATGGGAGGGAGATGTCGTGGATGATGAGAATGCTCTAGACGAGGACTAGGAAGGGCAAGACATGCTGACTGAGGGGAACTCCTTCAAGAATGATAACCTTCTTGATGAAAAAATGAATGACCATGGGAAGCAAGTTGAATCGATGATGGACAATACGAGTCTTGAACAATAGCACTATGAGAAATTAAGTTGCTTTGTTGGAATGTTAGAGGGGTTGGTAGACCTCTCCTTAGGCGACAAGTTTATTTTCTGTCTAAATCTCACAATATAGATGTATGTTTTCTAATGGAGACTAGGGTATGTCCAAAAAGAGCTAAGAATATTGTTAAGTCCCTTCCTTTTGATGAGTTGGTTATTGTTGAGTCAGGTTGGTTTCCTTTTTCTTTTTTTTTTGAACCCCAAAATTTACTCCCGGTGGAGGGGTGGCTACCAAAGCTTTATTCATATGCAAAGAACCTTGGAGGGGGGGACGTGAAGCCCTCACACTATACAAGGGAAACCCAACTCATATAAACAACAAGTGTCCGGGAAACCTAAAATCAACAAATTATCAAAAAATGATGACCTGGACCATTTGTAGTAACCAAATTTTGTATGTGTGAAGGAAGATTTTCTGTACAATCATAAACAATTTTCTGAGAAGTTAAGCAACCAAGTTTTGCAAGAGCATCCACCGATTGATTAGCTTCTCTATAAATGCGAACACAAAAGAAGAAGTCCAATCTATTCCTAAGCTCCTGTACCTGAGACAACTAAAACCAAAGCTTCCACAGGGATGTACAATCACCATTGAGGATATTGATCAAAAGTTTGGAGTCGGATTCCACCATAACCTTATTTAGGTCAAGGGCAACCGCCATGTGTAAACCATCCAATAAGGCCATAACTTCTGCAACTAAATTAGTATCAATTCCCTAAGTGTCAGTGAAATCACAAATAAAATCATTTCTTCCATCTCTTATAATATCCCCTCCACCACAGGGGCCCAGGTTTCCTCTAGAAGCACCACTTACATTCATTCAGTTGGGTTTTCTAGTGGGCATTGGGTCATGTAGAACAAAAGGCAATGCAATTTAAATATTATCTTTTCTAATGATAGAATGGTGTACGCCTTAATTGATGACCTTAATCAAAACCAATCTTGGTTTTGTACTTTTGTGTATGCACCACCTAATAGAAATGAACAGAAAACAGTGTTAGAATGGCTTAATAATATCTCAGATGGCATGAATCACCCATGGTGTGTTATGGGGGATTTCAATGCCTTAAGGATGGGAGATAACAAATGGGGAGGTGAGAATGTCTCGCCTAGCCAAACTAAAGATTTCAATGATTGTATTAACCATTGTGGTCTCAATGACTTGAACAAGAAAGGAATGCAATTTACTTGGAAAAACAAGAATGTGAGGGAGCATCTGGACTGGGTTTTCTCTAATGTTATTTGGAGCGCCTACTTTCCTGAGGCTTCCCTAACAAATTTGCATTTCTTGGTGTCGGATCATTCTCCCCTGCTCCTTCAAACAAAGGACTCCATGAATTTAGGTCCTAAACCTTTCCGTTTAGAGGCCATGTGGTGTCTCGATCTAGAGTTGGAACAGGTTATTCAGAGGGCTTGGAGTCTTGAGTTCGAAGGCTCTAGGACTAATCAATTCATTAAAAAAGAAACATTTTGGTTCAAGATTTGAAAAAGTGGAATAAAAAAAGTTTGGTAACATATTCCAATTAAAATAAAATATTTTGAGACAAAATGCTTTGTCTCAACCTCTCCATAAGAAGTTGAATGCTATTTTAGCCCGTGAGGAGATATACTAGGCCCAAAAGTCTAGAATTGATTGGGTTAATGTAAATAAATAAAGTACACTTTCTTTCATACCTCAGCTATTGGACAGTTTTTGTATGCCCTTAGCTTCAATCAGTTTTGATGTACTTTTGATATTTAATGTAAATAAATAAAGTACATGTTTGATTCATGTTGTGTGGTATATTTTTGTGTAAGACCCAAAAACTGGACACTTAATGAAACTTGTGTTAGTTTTAAATGTTCATAGCCATTGGATGAGTTTGGGGAGATTTATCCTGCCAAGGCTGACACTGGTGTGCTGCCAACTGTTAGGGTGGCTTGTCTCAGCTACCAAGGTGAGACCCAAGGCACACGCAGTGTAGGATTACTTGAACCCTTGAACCGAACAAGATTTCCAGATTTCTAGTATTTCCAATATTGCCCTGGACCCAAGTTACACCTGACCCCTAGACCCGATTATGGTACTGTACTAGGTGTCAGATCGGGCTGTCTTTGATATGCCAATCAGTGAGATCCTTAGCGGGGGTCAAAACCTGGGTATGTTGGGACAGTCTGAGAATTCATCTAAGTGGGTGATCATAGTGATGGTATCAACCCCTTTGTCGGACAAAGGTAATGATCGGGGATGCACTCTCTCTGATGAAACCAAACTGCTAGTAGTTGATTTCAATCGTTGGAATTTGTTTTGCAAAATTTATATATATGATATATACCTATATATGGTTTTAAATTATTTGCAAATGGTTTTAATTCCCGGGATCCATGTGAGTAAAGAGTGCAACACTGTTCCTTGCAGCCGAGGGAGAGGTCCTCTCTTGTCGAGCAGTGCTTGATCATTATGGGCTGAGAGATTGAGTATAAGGCCATTTAGGATAATACCTGATAGGCTAATCTTGCATCTGCCCACAGTCCCTGGATTTTTATAAGATGGCTTGGCCCAGGGACCACTTAGTGTAAGTGTTGGGCCCATAGGGTCCATGTAATGGGCTCAAGGGGTTCACTGGGCTTTCTAGTGAATTCGGCTAGGCCTTGTAACAGAGGCTGGGCCGAACCCATGTGGCTGGTGTGTAGATCAATGCTTGGGTCCCACGCCATACAAAGAAGCCCAACTGGGCAACAGGTTGGAAGACAATTGAGCACTTAATACATATTGGGACTAAAGCCCATTTCGATCTGGGTTGATTTGATCAGTCACTTAAGGGGGCGGATCTGAGATTAGGTTAAGCCCAAAAGCTTATCTAATCTGTAGATAAGATTAAGAAGAGTCCTAATCCAAATACATATTTGGATAAGGGCAACTCCTGGTATGATTAGGAGGTTTTCTTAATCATTAAGAAAGAGGAGAAAAACCCTAATTCGAATTACTTGAATTCGAACCCTAGGAGTTCTAGAAGACATCTCTGCATTTTTGAGATAGGATCTCAGCTAACCCTAGAGAAGAATATAGCAGTTCGCCATCTTCTTCTCTATCATTCTCCTCTAGCAGCCACCGCCACCCTTTTTCAGTTAGAGAAGATCAAGAAAGGTTCTTGGTTGTTTGTGTGGTGCTCACAGTCTTCCACCGAGTTCTTCAGAAGAGCCTGATTCGTGGGATGAACACTGCTGGTTCGGCTCCATCATCACTGTGTCATCTTCAGTGGGAGCTGATCTTGGAATCTTCTTTGGGCGTGAACACCAACTTTGGGAGATACTGCTTCTCTGGATCAGGTATAATCCCTCCCTTGTCTTTTGGTTCAAATCTGGTTTGGTTTGGTTCAAGTAGGATCCTTGAATTTTGATTTTAAAATCAGGGAATGGGATTCCCAGTTGGAAGGAATGTAGGAAATTTTTGAAATTCGCCCACCCATTCCGCAACAGTTTTGGCATCCATACGATGGATCCTACCCTTCCTTTCATCATCAACTATAAGAAGGAACCAAAATAAAATAGTTAAACACTAAGATGATGAAGGTCAATGTATCTAAGACCAAAAGAAGATTGATGAACATATATGTAATAAATTTGAAGACAGATTCAAAGTTGTGGATGTGGAGGGCATTGATAAATTTTTTGAGGTAATAAGCCTATGCATTTCTAATGAACAAAATTGTTCCATCATCTGAGAAGTGACTGATGAAGAGATTAAATCGATTCTATTCTCCATGAAGGATTTGAAAGCCCTGGGGCATGATGGGATCAATGTTTTTTTTAAAAACTTTTGGTCCATCATTGGTCATTCTATATGTAATGTGATTAAAGCATTTTTTTCACTTGGGAAAAATGAATAGAATTTTAAACAAAACATTTATCACTCTCATCCCAAAGTTTGAGAATGTGGACTCGGTTAACAAGTTCAAACCTATAAGCCTCTGTAATGTTATCTATAAAATCATTGCTAGGATTCTTGTTGATAGAATTAAGCCCTTCTTGGACAACATCATTTCCCCTTTCCAGAGTGCCTTCATCCCAGGTAGGCAAATCACTGACAATGTTCTAATTTCCCATTAAATTCTCCATTCAATGAAGAATAAGAAAGGCAAGGCTAGGGCTATAGCTTGTAAGATTTATATGGAGAAAGCTTATGATAGACTTGATTGGAGTTTTATTGAGGGTATCCTTAGGAGATATGGTTTCCACCTGAAATGGATTGGTTGTGTGTTGGAATGTATCCGATCGGTTTCATACCAGATTCTTATTAATGGTGTTCCATCCAAGGAACTCATTCCCTCTTGAGGTATTAGACAAGGAGACCCGCTCTCTCCGTAACAAGGAATCTTCGGGAAGTGACCCATAGTCATAGGAATCTCATTGGGTGTAAATCCTCGAGATATGGCCCATGCATCCCAATCCTTCAATTTGCAAATGATTGTCTAATCTTTACAAGGGCCAACGTTCAAGCTTGCTTGACTATCAAAGAAATTTTGGATAAATTTGCGAAGGCCTCTAGCCAGGATCCTAACTTCACTAAGTTAAGAATTTTGAAAAATTCTGTCAAGAAATTTTAAAAATTTCACTAGGCAATAAAAGTGATCTTTATTTAGGAGCCCCAATCTCCTCTAACAAGTAATGTAAGAAGACCTTTAATTTCCTAAATGAGAAGATCAAGAAAAGACTTGTAGGGTGGAAAAGAAACACTTTGTCTCTTCTAGGAAAGATCACGCTCCTCAAGTCTTCGACAAGTATGACCCCTCAGTATATCATGAGGACCTTCAAAATTCCCAAAATTGCCATAGAGGAGATGGACAGGAAGCAAAGAGTTTCTTTGGAAAAGTAATAATGATAGAAAACCTATTCATTTAGTTAACTGGAACAGAGTTTGTACATCAAAACATTGGGGAGGAATGGGACTAAGGAATCTTTGGTGCACTAATCAAGCTAACTTGGCCAAACTTGGATGAAGAATTTTGAATGAAGAGGATAATCTCTGGGTCTAGGTTGTGAGATAGAAATACCTAAGGAAGAAGGATTTTTGGGACCTAGACAGCAAGAAGGGTTGTTCTTGGGCATGGAAAGGCATCCTTTCATCTTGAAACCTTATTAAACGTGGTATAGGAGTTATCATTGGAAATGGTAACTTAACCAGATTTTGGTTGGATAGCTGGGTTAATGGGGGATCCCTTATTAATGAGGTAAATGAAGACACCATTACTGATATTAATCTCAAAGTTAGTGAGGTAATTGACAAGGAAAAACTCACATGGGATCAAAGCAAAAACCTGTAGTTTGGTCCATGTTTTAGCTTGGAATAAAATTAAGGCAATTTTTATCCCGTCTAGTGATACTAGAGACAAACAAATTTGGAGACCCAACCTGAATGATAGTTTTTCAATTAAATCACCCTACAATAAAGCTTGCACAATGAATGGCAATAACCCTAGAAATTGGAATGGTTCCAAAAAAGTGTGGGGTATGAAAACCCCTCCAAAGTACAAATATTTCTTGTTCTTGTTTTTTAACCTAAAGATTCCCACAAAGAAAATGCTAATTTTGAGAGGGCTGAATATTGATGGTTCCTGTGTGATGTGTGGATAGGAGGAAGACACATACCACATTTTTATAAATTGCCCTATTGCTAAACAAGTGTGGGATATTGCTAAAGACTCCCTCTGGATTCCCAATGACTTTAATGGTAATATTTGTGATTGGTGGAATCTCATCTCGAGCAATAATGGAATAGACCCGAGCGACTCCTATAGAAAGGAGAAATTTGTGCTCCTCCTTTGGCAACTTTGGAAGAATCACAATGAATGTGTCTTTAAAAATAGGAATATATCACCCTCTATTATCATTGAAAGGGCTTATAATACATTTTTGGATATCCAAGGGGTGAATGATGGAGATAAAAGTAATTTGAGAAAGAAGGAAATTATTCCCGTTAGATGAAATAGTCCTGATTTTGAGGCTATTAAAATTAATTTTGATTCCTCGTGTATCAATGGAGACTGCTCAGTTGTGTTGCCAGGGATCACCTGGGTCATATTCTGGATTTCAAGGCTTACAAGCTAGGCAAAACTACAATTAATGTAGCTGAAGCATGGGTTGTGTGGGAGGCCCACAATTTTGGTCTTAACTTTCCTAACAGGTACATCATCATTGAAGGAGACTCAAAGCTAGTTATTGATAATCTGAAAAGGATTTCCAGCCCCCCATGGAAAGTGCGTCCAATTAGTGAAGAGTGAAAAGCTTTAATGGAATAGACTCGAGGCTCTTTTATAAACAGTTCAGCCAAGACCCTCAAAACAAGTTTTGTAATTAGTTAATATTCCACGAAGTAGTGAAAAATATAACTTGAGTAAACCAGCACTCAAAGAACAGATGATTGACGATACCCTATTATACTGACATGTATAATTATCTATGTTAATACACATGTGGTGGTTCTAACTAAAATTATCTTATATATTATCTATCAAATTTATCCTATTAGATATAAAATATAATAAACATTACAAAAAACTAAAAAACCTTTATACATTATTAACTCAATATTCAATTAGGGTCTTAATTAGTAATCTCTGAACCAGAATCAATATAATCAGTTCGATTTATGATCGAAAGCCCATGGGAGGGAAGTATGGAAGTTTTGAACTATTGTAGGTGTATAGTGAATAATCAAAACCTATTATTACGATCATGTATTTCAATCCAATAGGATATCAAGGGAAGAAGGGAACTGAATATCATTCATTCCTCTTGGGAGACTGAACGTTAGCTAGCCAACCAAATCCATATCTATACTATTTATAAAAGAGCGAATACCCCTATTTCTGGAGTTTTCACTGGACAAGTTCTACCCTTGTCTATGCATAGGCATATAGGGGGCATATATGTCTTTTACTCTCACTGTAATAGGAACCAGAAAACAATGCCCTCTCTCCCATCAACTCGAACGGTTTAATCTGCCACAAACTATTCCACTTTTGAGTACCTTCACTACAAGTGGTTTATCTCCGACTTCTGAGTACCTTTCCTACAACTAGTTTCATCTCCCACATTCAAAGAGATCGACACTCCCACATGATTTATCTCCCACAAGTGAACAGTTACTATTCCACTTCTACCATTCTTACATTCTTCCCTCTTGAATCTCTGAAATTTCCCTCCTGTAAATCAGATTGCAGAAAATGAGGACAATTGGTATTCTCAGCACAGAAAACTCGGCAAGCACAATCATAACCACAACAACAGCACCAGCGTCTGCAGTAGTGGCAATGGGACAACACTCAATCGCCGTGGCATTCTCCAGTGCCATACCTCTTTGGGGGGTTACTGCCATGTTGGGTCTTATAGCATTTGCTCTGTTGATCATGATATGTTCTTATTAGAGGCTTTCTGGATTTGGAGGGTGGAAAAGGTAGTGAGAGAGACCCTAACAATGGAGACGAGAAATTGAGTCATGCTTGCCTTGTGAATTGACTTTCAATTGATATGCCAGTAGCAATGCCACTATAAATTTTCAACTTTCAATTGAAATCAACTTGGTTTATGACTTGATTCAACAAAAAATACAAGGTTGAAACTCTGAGTCTCTGCTCTTCTTGTCCCCCTCCCTCCCTCACGTAAAAGTTTGTCTTTTGCAATTTCAACCCTCTCTCTCTACTATGATGTCTCTCATTTACCCCAATAATCTCCTCCAAAAATCCAAAAGGTGGCAGAATTTGACCCATTCAGGTTGATCTATCTTTCTCTATTTGTGTGTGTTGGAGTAATTCTTGCTGATGTACAGGCGACATACCATGTTGTTTTGTGTCAATTTGTGTTCTTGGTTTCTTTTCTTTCTAAGCATTTTCGATGTTGGTGATGGTTTCTTTTCTTGCTTCTTCAGTTAGGGTAGGATTACAATGTGTTTACATGGTGCCAAAGAATAGAATCATACAATTTGTTGCGTCTGTTAAAATGTTCAGGCATGATATGGTTGTTTTTTTAGTTGCATTAGTACTTGCAGTTTTATTTTCTTTATTTTAGTTATCCTCATTGTTCAAAACAGATTAGAGGTATTTAAAATCCATTCAAGGTTTCATCATCATTGAATTTCTCTTTGCAAATATTTGTTTGGTTATGATTCAGTTTGAATTATCTAGAGTCAAGTTTTTCTTATTGCATTTTAGCCATTGAATTCGTATTCAAACATTTATCACCAATTTCACCCACTTATATTGACTCCTTTAATTAATTACTACATATCTGTTCTTTTGTTGAAAATTTCCCAAATGGCTCACAAGTTCCAATTAAAACTCAAAGCAACATGACTTAGATGAATCCTGGTTTTAATTGAGCTTTTGAGCTTTTGTGCTTTTGAACCTTGTCCTATTGTATTTCAGTATTTACGATTCTTGATCTCTATTTTCCTCTTCCTTTTCATGTATAAATTTAGGACTCTTTAATTTAAACTCAAAGCGACATGGCTCAGATGAATCCTGGTTTTAATTGAACTTTTGTGCTTTTGAACCTTGTCCTATTGAATTTCAGCATTTGGAATTTTTTATCTTAGTTTTCCTCTTCCTTTTCATTTATAAATCAAGATGCTTTACAAACAACTTTAAGCCATTGATGCATTGATTAGTGTGCTTCAATGAGTAGTTTACTTTCTATAAAAAAAAGGAGCAGTTTACTTGTCCTGTGTGGTTTCTTTATGTTGGACTTTGTTACTTTTCTACACCATTGTCCTGATGTTGATTGACATGTTCTGTCTCTTAATTCTCTTGTATACCTTTCTTTGTCCTTTTTTTCCATTATATATATATATATATATATATGGAATAAAAAACAGGTAATAGAGCAAGCAATGCCACTAAGGTATGGCAACCTAACTTTTCTGTTCCATTCTTTTTTTTTTTTTTTTTTCATGTTCAAGTGCATCAAATGTATCAATCAAGCTGAAGTTGAATCATACTGTAGTACTCCCACCAGCATAAAGAAAGAATAGGGGGATTGTTTACCAAGATTGAGCTCTTAGTTTCTGCATATGACAGTACTTGAGTAGCAATGGTTCCTTATCCAAATTCCCCTCAATCCCCTTATTTCCATGAATGTGTAAAGTGGTTGTTGGAGAATCAGTTTCCTGATGGTTCATGGTGTTTCTTTCATTCCTATCCCTTAGTAATTAAGGATACTTTATCATCCACTTTGGCTTGTGTTCTTGCACTAAAACGATGGAACATTGGTAACAACTACATAAAGAAAGGTAGTATTTGCCGCTTTGCTTACTTGTTCTATCCATCAGTAATTTGCATTCATGTTTTGTTTGTGTTCATTCAAATTGAATTTGGTTTCTATTTGACAGGTATCAATTTTATTGTTTCCAATCTTCCTTCATCGACTGGTGAGAAGAAGCATGTTCCAATTGGGTTTGATATAGTATTTCCTGGAATGATTGAATATGCTAGAGAGATGGGTTTGATTCTTCCTTTAATCCCTACGATTGCAGATGCTCTATTTCATAGGAGAAATTTGGAATTCAAAATGTCATATTTTTTTATTTCTTTGCTATTCATTTTGTCATCTTTCTCTTAAAGCAATTTCATGATCTCAAACATCTTTTGTATTACAGTGACTTAGTTGTCATACATTATTGATATTTGGTTATCATGTTGGAAACTTTTAATTCACTTAATATAGTTTTTGGAGATTCATAAAATTTTGTATGCCCATATTTTCATCTAGCCAACAGGCCGCAATTTTCATTTGCATTTTTGCTCACAAGTTTAGATTCATGGTCATTGTAGAAAAATTGGTCTTTCTACCTGCTTTTTGTTCACAAGGTGTTAAGGAGCAATATTTTCAGGTTGATGTCTGGAAGTAATTCATCTTCTGTTTGTTACCATTTGAGAAAAGAGGCCATGTTCATCTTCTACTCAACTCAACTGACCCTAAATACAGTCTTTTGATCATTTCTTACCACTTTGGTGGATATGTTCTTTGGTGTTCCTCTTGCTTTTCTAGAGCCTTATACTTGTGCCAAGTCACTCCTCATTGATGCAATGTGGACAACCAACTTCCCCTCATCTTGTCATCAATTGGAGCTACTCCAAAGTCTTTTTCTATATGCTCACTTCTGATTCTTTCCTTTGTAGTCTTACAACTCAATCATCTCAACTAAAGCCATATTTTTAACCACTTTCTTTCTTGATTGCCCAATACCATGTTCCATATAATAATGGTGCTCTTATGATTGTCTTATAAAACTTCTCTTTTGTCTTAGGGGTTGTTTGATAACAGCTGAAGTTGCTGAATCAACTTATTACTTTGTCTTTTAGTGAATAAAATAATTAAATGATAAAATATTCAAGGGTATAGTAATCTACCCAAATTCAGCTTCAACCATTCATGAGCTCACAAGTTCCTTGAAAGCTTATTCTCTAAAATACATAGCAATAATCTTTTCAGTCAGCTTCTTCACATGTTATCAGATGGTGCCTTACCCTTCAGCGGTATTAACTAGATACATAGTACACAAAAGCACCTCTCACCTCCAGTTCAACCACCGTCCACTAATTTTGTGCGACACCATCTTTTTCTTATTTCTCCATCATTATAGATGATTATCTAAGGTATTGGAAGTGGTTAGTTTAGAGTATCATTTTTTTATAGGTAACTATTAACTATATTAATTGGTGATTGCAGAATATATGGAATATGTACAATGGATAATGTGCCAAGAACCTCCAAAGTCTGAAAATAACTGTTGTTTTATTGCCACCTCTCCCCCCAATTAACACATTAAAGAAGGCAATTTCATTTCTTTGTTCTAGAGGTGCTTTGTTATGCCTCATTTATTACAATTTTAGCCTTCATATTTGGTGATTGTGATTACCATAAAAGAAGACCCAATGTTTAAAATTTCGATATGATACGTCCGATACATGGCATATCATATCATATCTTTGAAAAATAGATATGGGATACATATGAAAATTAGACGTTTTATCTTTTTTCGTGTGTATCGGATTCGTATCGGGGGTGTATCGAAAGTGTATATGGGTGTATCGGTAGCGCATCAACGAAAAAGATACAACTAAAAACTAAAACTCCAAACTTCATTCCTAGAGTGCTAGATTTGCAAAAGTTTGCAAGAAACAAGTGTGAATCGTTAATTTGTTTAAAGATTTTTCAAATTTTGAAAATATATGGCAAAAATAGGTAATTTTTTTCAATTTTTTATAATATCTTGTGATTTCTTTATTTTTCTTGAATGTTTAAATTTATGTTGATCTACATTTCTTACATTCAAAATCACAATTTTTTGTGTTATCAGTAGATTTATGGAAATTTCATAAATATATTTGGGGAAAATATAAATTAACAAAAAAATTGAAAATGTAATTTTTTTCTCTACCTATAAAGACTAAATATGTTTTAGATCTATGGATTTATCATTCATATCCATATAACAATTTAAATTTCTTCTTTAATATATTTTTTTATTTTTTATATTTTTAGAATTAAAAAATAAATAATAATTAATTATATTTTATCATTGAATATATTATAATTCTATATGATCTATCATATCCATATACTAATTGAAATTTCTCCTTTAATAATTATTTTTATTTTTAGATTTTTAGAATTAAAAATAATTAATTAATTATATTTAATCATTTGATCACAATGATTGAATACATTATAATTCTATGGATGATCTATCATATCCACAAAGCAATTGAAATTTATTCTTTAATAATTATTTTTTGAATATATTATAGAATGTTTATTTATTTTTTATAATTTTTGGAAATGAATAATAAATAATAATTATTTAAATAATAAATAATTATTAATTATATTTTCACATAGAAGTTGTGCCAATACATGTTTTATGGTTGGATAGGAGAGTTGGGTTTTTCCCCTCCCGTAAAACATTAAAACTTAAGAATTATAGTTAAGCATAGGATTTTTAATGAAATTATAATTAACTACAATGTATTTCTTCATAAAACCATTAAAATTTATTAATTTAATGTATATTCACCTCGTTGAGGTATTATATTTAGTGTTATTGATGTATTTTTATGATTTATTAAAGTATTTATAGTGTTTCCAAGTGTATCTATGTGTATCTTATTTTTTCTCCGATACACATGCGTATCCAAGGCATATCCCGATACGTCTCTTAAAATTACCCTTCTGATATACTTGTCATTTCCGATACTTTGAACCTTGGGAAGACCTGAATCTTTTTATTTGTTGGTGAATTATGGCCACGGTAACTCAATCATACTTGCATAATTTCAGGAATAAATCTTAAACGGTTATTCAAGATTCATTAATTTGAAAATTTGTCATTCTTTGCTATCTCTTAATTGAACAGTTGAACCTCCACTCGAACCTCCTTTTAACTTGTCATACTTTAATCATTATCATGACAACCTCCCACGTGCAACGCACGTGTACAATTACTAGTTTTATCAAAAAGAACTCTAAACACGAATGCATTTTCCCCAAAACTGCCAACATTCATCGATTTTCTCCCAAAATATGATGCCAACCCTTCAGTTCTCACTTCACCCATCTTTGTAATTGTATATAAAGAAAGAGGATCAGAATTAAGAAGCAAGAGTTCCTCCAAGGTACGCCAATCCTCACATTCTCTCTCAGTTTATCTCTTTAGCTTCAAACAAAGAAGAAACACTTTATATTCTTTACTTGCATAAAATGGTGTAAAGACTTTGGCTTCTATACATGATGAGACAGTCTTTTTTTTTTTCTATCTCTTTGTCTGTGCGTATATATGAGACTCTCTCTCTCTCTCTCTTTGTTAAGCTTCAAGCAAATGCTGTGTTGAAGGCAGTCGAGAAATTAACATCTTGTTTTCCTGTTTGATCAGTTACCAAAAACAATTCAAGAAATGTCAGACTAGAAGTTGAAGTCAATCAAGAAATGTTTTTAGATCAGTCAAATAGTTGGGAATTTTCTGTTTGTTTAAAGAAGAGGATGTCAAAGAATATAGTGGTAATGGGTTAGAAAAAGAGAAGTTAATGAGAAGCGATCCAAGCAAGGGAGGAAGGTGGAGATTAAAAAACTAGTGGGACCCCAGATTCTATTGATCATTTGGGAAGGAATATATATCCTTATATATAAAGAAGATTTAAAGCACTATTAGATGCGTTTAATAAGGAAGGCTTATTCCTAAAAAAGGTACATAAATGAATAAATCTTTCCACAAGGAAATTAGGATGAGAAATTGAGAGGTTCCTCTTAAAAGAAAGATAGACAGATAAATGAATAAATCTTTCCATAAGGAAATTAGGATGAGAAATTGAGAGATTCCTAAAAGAAAGATAGATAGATTAAGAGATTCCAAAATTAATGAGGATACGATACGTTTCCCTCGTATCCTTAATGTACATAGGGATCCTCTTCTGAAGCCATTTGTACATGTAATACAAAATGAATAGACTGTTGGGTTTGGTGATGTTTTTATTTGAAAAACAAAATCACACATGCTGGCAAACACCCCTTTAGTTAAAAAAATTGACTGTTTTTAATTCTTATTTAATATTTTATTAAAATCATAAAATGTTCCCATTTTTTTTTAAAATATGGTCATTTCTTTTCATAATTGAATTTATCATTTTTTATTTAGTTCTAACCTTCATGTGATTACCACAAGTTCTAATACTCAACTTCCAATTATTACTATTACAAAAATGTGAATTGGGTAATTAACAAACCGTATATATATATATATATATGACGCAGCGTGGAAGCAATAAAACGGGCTGGCAATGCAGCATTGGGCGAACGCAAGGCTTCGTAGCGAAGCCGAAGAGAACTATACGCGATTCTCTAGAGGAGAGAGAAAAGTTGGCGAGAAAAACTTGAGTGTCTATTAGCTTGGAAATAACTGTATTTATAATACATCTTGGAAAATTGTAGAGAAACTAGGAAAGAAAATTGTAGATGATCTAAACAACTAATCTTCTAGCTAGGATCGAACTCTTCTTGGATGTTGCCTTGATCTCCACCGTCCGATCTCCCTGGGTCTATCTTCTTGTAATTACCTTGAATCTTGAACTTCCTTGAATCTTGGGCTTATCTTGAATCTAGAATTCTTGATTTATCTTGAATGTGCTTCCTATGCGCTGCCGCCCATATGATGAGATGGGCCCCATCAATATATATATATATATATATATATTTATATATAATATCATAACAGAACACTATAAATGTCAATTTCTGATGTGAAAACTAAGAACTAAAAGCTTAATTATGAGAATCTGCATTTAAAGAACGCAATGACTATTACCTTCTAGTCATCCTCCCAACTTCCACTATTTATGATAAATGTAGGACTTTTTTTCCCTTGATCTGAGCTAACTCAGCTAAGTGTCTTGCATTTGTATCAAACTGCCAAGGCCTCCCTAACAGAATATGGCAAGCATCCATATCTACAATATCACAATATACTTCATGAGAGTACTTACCAATGGAGAATGGGACCTTGCAAAGTTCCTCCACCCGTACGCCGCCTCCCTCTTTGATCCACCCAATTGTGTATGGGTTTGGATGTTTTTCAGGGAGTAGTTGTAATTTTTGTACCACATCCCTGCAAATAATATTTTCTTGACAGCCACTATTAATAATTAAATCAAATAAATTACCCTTTACAATACATCTAGTGCGGAACAGTCGGTGTCGTTGAGAGGTATCTTTGTTTCTTTGGGACAGCATTAATTTTCTCAGAACACATGTATATTCTTCATGTTCGTATGGACCTTCTTCATCTTCTCCATCAGGTCCACAATATACTTCCTCTTCAACATCTTCTTCCTCCTCCCTTTCTACCATGTTAACTGCCTTCCTTCTGGGACAGTCACTGGACCTATGCCCAACTTCATTGCACTTAAATCATTTAAAAGGAGTAGGTTTTGCATAGGGATTACTGGGTTTAGGAGGGTTGGAAGGGTTACCTCGAGTATTTCCTCCCGTGATGGCTTTATTGGTGTTAGTTGTACTCGTCGGGTGAGAAGGCTGTACTCCTGGGACCGATTTGTTCCTGTCGACTGTTGCCGGTCTGCTGTCGCTCCCGCTGTACCGGCGGTAATTATCACCACGGGTCTTTTCTTGGAACATTAATTCAACTTTTAAAGCTAGGTTCCTTGCTTCCTGCACACTAAGAACCATCTGAACGCCAATTTTGTCTCTGATAGTCGGTCTCAAACCACTCAAATAACGGGCTACCTGCTGGTTATCACTTTCAGATAGCTGATTTCGTTCAGCCAATCTTACAAATTCATATGTATATTCATTGACACTCCTAGAACCCTGCGCACATCGTTGATATGATTCAAACATATATTGTTCATAATCTGGGTGTAAAAATCTACCTCTGATAAGCTGTTTCATGCACCTCCAGGTTCGAACAGGACCTCTTCCTTCTATGATCCGGGTCTCTCTCATCCGTTCCCACCAGACAGATGTGCCTCCCTTCAGTCGGAAGACTACCAATTTTACCCTTCGTTCTTTCGGGATCTCCATGTATTCAAAGAAACGGTCGACCTCTGTGATCCAATCTAGAAGGTCCTCTATATCCAGATCCCCACTAAAAGTAGGAATATCTACATTGAGTTTAAATTCATCATTATTCTAACGGGGGTTGAAATTACCTGGGTTGCGCCAATTCCTACCATTTCTGCCATCGCCTGGATTGACTGGAGCAACACCGAGTTCTAGCTCATCGTCACTGTCATCGTCAAGAATAGGATGTCGGGGTGTAGGACTGACGAGGGGTCTACCATGGTCGTCCCCTTTGATTGGATATGGATTCTCCTGGTTCCGTGGCACATTCTCCCATAACAAGGTCCGTAGTTGTCCAACGATCTCTGCCAACTGCTATTCGATGTTACTTGTGGCTGTGCGCTGCTCTTCGATTGCTCTCCAAACAGCTTGTAACCCCTGATCTTCGTCACGGGGTGGGTTGCGACTGCTACCGTCTTGGTTGGCCATCTGACTAGGCGAACTCCCGCTCTGATACCACCTGATGCAGCGTGGAAGCAATAAACCGAGCTGGCAATGCAGCACCGGGTGAACGCAAGGCTTCGTAGCGAAGCCGAAGAGAACTATACACGATTCTCTAGAGGAGAGAGAAAAGTTGGCGAGAAAAACTTGAGTGTCTATTAGCTTGGAAATAACTGTATTTATAATACATCTTGGAAAATTGTAGAAAAACTAAGAAAGAAAATTGTAGATGATCTAAACAACTAATCTTCTAACTAGGATCGAACTCTTCTTGGATGTTGCCTTGATCTCCACCGTCCGATCTCCCTGGGTCTATCTTCTTGTAATTACCTTGAATCTTGAACTTCCTTGAATCTTGGGCTTATCTTGAATCTGGAATTCTTGATTTATCTTGAACTCTTGAATTATCTTGGATTCTTGATTTATCTTGAATGTGCTTCTTATGCGCTGCCGCCCATATGATGAGATGGCCCCCATCAATATATATATATTTATATATAATATCAGAACAGAACACTATAAATGTCAATTTCTGATGTGAAAACTAAGAACTAAAAGCTTAATTATGAAAATCTGCGTTTAAAGAACGCAATGACTATTACCTTCTAGTAGTCATCCTCCCAACTTCCACTATTTATGATAAATGTAGGACTTTTTTTCCCTTGATCTGAGCTAACTCAGCTAAGCCCATCCTCTTTTGAGGTCGGCTTCAGTCAGGGCAAAGCTCATTCGGGCAGCTTTTACTGCCTTGCACTGAGAATAACTCGGCACTTGTATCCTTTATTTCATAGGGAGATATTCCCAATACAAAGTTATAAAAGGCTGTTAGAATGGTGTAGGCACAGATTTGCCCTGATAGAAGCGGATCTCTCCTTTTTTGGGCTTTAGTGGGTTTTGTTTATTATCTCCGGGCAGCCGAAGTAAAATTCTTTCATTTCTATAATTTTCCAAATATACCATAATATATAATTTCCTAAAAATAGTCAACTTCTTCATCCAATTTACTTTGAAGAACCTCTTCCCGGCCACCAATCAATTACATTTTGATGTGTATCTAAATCGGTGCAAGGGACTGATTCCCCACGACTCACTAAACTTATTGGGTATCTGTTCATTGACATTTTAGGAAAATGTGGAACTTATTTTCTTATAGTCTTTCTTTTTTGGCCGGCAACTTAGTTCTTATACCTAGCCATAGAAACAATTTTAATTTTGAGGTACATAAGATTTTTTCCATTTTCTTTGAAATGGGTTGGCTCATAATTAAAGGGTGGAAGAACTCCTGAATGGGTCGACCAATCAGTTTTTTTTTTTTTTTCCTCCATGGAGCTACACAATGGGGGTAGTACATCCCCTAAACCCCTAACACCCCCACCCAAAGAAAAAAAACATTGTACAAGGATTCGATCCCAAATCTGTGCTATAACCAGTAAGAAACCTTACCAACCAGCTAGTTTGCACCTTGCAACATTGCCCCTAAGTTGTTCATGCAAAACATGTATAATTTACAGTTACCAACCAGCTAGTTTGCACCTTACGATATTGCCCATTGGAATCTCACTTCCATATCTCTAGTCAACCATTTGAATTTCTTAACTTCATTTCTGTAAGACCATAGAGCTGCCTCTCCCCCATGTAACAATCCAATTCACTGTTCTCGAGTATCCTTGAATAATTAATTTATTCAAATTCTTTATCCTTGTCCTTTGCACACCACCCATGACATGATAAATTTTGGTTAATTTGGTTCATAATGATGCAAACACACATCTATTTCTAACCCTAAAACACAATACTTGCTATTTACATATGGATCTTTTGACCCGGTTACGTGTGCGGTAAGATCCTACTACTTCAAATACTTCAGTTCAAGACACATTATCTTAATTGGGAGTTCTCGATGTGAAATAAATGACAGTTATAAAGTAGAACTCAGAACTATCACTGTATGATCAAATGTTTTTTTTTTTTTTAATATGAAATACTTTGCTGAAACAATATTTAAAAACCGAGCACATGATTTCTTTTAAGTCTTTATATGTATTTTGTGTTTTGCATTAGGTAGTATGTATAATGAGAACAAAAAATATTTGATGTGCTTGTTCAATTTCTTTTCAAATGTGCCCTTTTGAGATTGGAATTGATTTTGAACCGTGTTCAAATGTAGGAAAATGGTTATCAACTACTTTTTTTAATGCACATGAAATTGTTCAAGCATATCTAACTAGGAATTTTCTCCTCAATCTAAAACAGGTGGCAATATACCTTGCCTTATGTTTTTATGGTTCTCAATAGTCCTCTATCTTGGAAGCTATGGAAGTAATTGAATAAGAATTAGAATCAAATAACATAAATCCGTTTTTATCGTTGTGCTTGACACTTGTTTTCAAAACAGCGGTATTGATAGCATCTTGCACATGCTAATTATTTTGTCTCGTAAACAATTATTATCTTTTATGAGTTTCATATATATTTTTTCAACTTTTACATTCTTATATATCAAACTTTATTAGTATATTTGTTCAACCATCCATATTGACAAGAAGGATTTATATGCTAATTTTGTCCATGGAATTTGGAGATGTGAAGTGAAGATGTGTTTTGAGTGTTGTGTGATT
This sequence comes from Nelumbo nucifera, assembly GCF_055504915.1. Lineage (NCBI taxonomy): Eukaryota > Viridiplantae > Streptophyta > Magnoliopsida > Proteales > Nelumbonaceae > Nelumbo > Nelumbo nucifera. The sequence goes on along the minus strand of NC_142651.1, from coordinate 54,988,684 downwards.
GACATAAATCACTAAAATTGAAGGGAGATTTGTATCAAATGTTTACCAACAATCATATGAAAGGAAAATTTTGGAAAATTAAGAAATAAATGCTCATAAAATGAGTGGAATTGATATGGTGGAGTGGTTGGATTGGACTTGAAGAAATGCATTTGTGGGAGCCTAGGGTAGCCACACTAGGTACAGTACAGGGGGAAGCACTTGGTCCATGGAGCCTAGTAAGGGTGTCATTGGACCGGTTTTGGATTGGACTCCATTCAGTCCAAAATCAATTTGGACAGATTGGACGGACCAGCAAGACATATTGGATTAGATCAATCCGGTCTAAAATATTTATTAGATTGGATTGGACCTGGTTTGTCCGTAACAAATTTATATTAGATTGGGTTGAATTAAGCCAATATCTGGTCCATTGATATAAGATAAGAATATATGTGTCAATGGACCAAGTTTGGATTGATACCAATCTAAATCAAAGTAAATTTGAACAGATTGGATGGTCCAGACATTGAATTAGATTGGTCCAAATTGGTCCAAAGTATTCATTGGATTGAATTGGACCTGGTCCATTTATAATGGATTTACATTGGACTGAATCGGATTGGATGAAATCCAGTCCAATTGACACCCCTAGAGACTACGATCTACAAGCCAATTAAACTCAAACCATGTTACCGTTTATTTAGAGAATCTTAAGATTCACATGTTAATATGGATGTTGCATTTGTGTTTTTTTTTTTCTTGATGGATAGGTGTTATAGTTGATTTGATTGGCCTGTTCTGACCATAGGAGTAAAATCAACTTGGTCATGTGGAGGCAACTTGGGAAGGTTGGCTTAAGTTCATAACCAATTACCAAAACCCAAATTCCAAGGCCAATAGAGTTATGGAGTTTCAATTCTATTCAGGCCTAATATAAAGGCAATAATTAGGCAAATGACCCAACAGAAAAAACAAAGTTCCATAGAAGATAGACGGATACTAGAAACATTCCATTCATGAATCTCCATAGTTGTTATTTTGATTTTGATGTTTTGTTTTCTTAATATATCATAATGTTATTTGCTGGAAAAAATGTATAGTGACTCACTTAAAAGGTTGACAAAAAGAAACAACCTTAAAATAGTCAATTGTAGTTCAAGATCAAAGCAAATCTAACTACTGTAAGGGTGTAAGTGGGTTCATTTTCTCTTCTTCCTTGTTTTTCCCTTTAAATGAAAACATATAACTTTAATATAAAGTGTATTTAGATCTATATCAGATTGTATCATTTTTTTTTCCTGCTAATTTGGGCCCTTTTACCTCAAGGTCTGTTATTAATGGTTCTTAAGTTGATGGTTTTATATATAAGTGGCTTCTACTGGTATACTAGTGGCGATGGTTGTTAGGATGGGCTAAGCCTTTATGGTTTATCCCTTACCATGTAGTATATTAGTATAAGAAAGAAAAAAACTTAACCATTTGTCTCTTACTGTTCTAATCATCCTAGTTGTAATGTGGTTCTTTTTTTGTGTCTCATTTCCTAAATAATTGTGATTTATTTGGTTAATGTTTTTGACTTTGAAGATCCAATAAGGAGAAAAACCAAATAACTGATAGAAAATGAAAAATTAAGAGATCTTTTCATAAAGATTTAATTAGATCGATAGGGCTTGCTTGGCTGCTTTTAAAAGATACATAGAGCCATGCATACAGGTAAAAACAGAGCAATTAAGTACTTTGTTGAACCTATAGTAATGAACAAAGTAGAATGTTATAAAGTTCCTACAGAGTAGAAGGATGAGATGAATGGACGATCCAACATCATATATGGCTATCTACCTTTGCAAAGTCCAATTCCATTGGTTCCTTTTTATATGTAGAGACCAATTCCTGGTAATTGATTTAGACTCTTCTATTTCCTTGCATTTATGAGTGCCTAAGAATGACTCTTAGCTTCTTTCACCTTTTTCTGTTGTTTTGTCTTCTATTACTCTTTAGTTTTATGAATTCAGCATCAAGAAGCCATTAGGAAACCTTGGAAAAACAATCTAGTTGGTGCCACTAGAGGGCCATGTCACTACATATGCATTGAACTACTCAAAACCCAGCTCCTTTATTTGACTTTATAGAGAGAAACCTCATTATATCCTTATCATGTTAAACTATGTCCATTTCATATGCATCTAAACTGTCACAGAATGCTCACCTTTCAATAGTTGTTGAACCAGATAGATCAAATCTGTTTTGGACTATATTCAATAGCCAACTTACTAGGTAGTAATTGGGTGGATGCCATCCTCATAGGATGGCCCATAAACAACCTTGCAAAGGTTGTCTGAGCATTGATTTATGTAGAATCTAATAATTTATCTCTTTTTTGTCCTTTCGCGTTGAATGCATATGTAAAGAGCAACAATGGGTATGGATGATGAAGAGAGTTCAATTCAATATTTGTAACATCTACCACTATAATAAATCTATGTTTTTAGATATAATGACGGATATTTCTGCCGCTATAAGTAATTTTCAGTGGTTATTTAATGGCGAATGTAGCGGCATAAACCTATAGTAGCGGTTTTCTAGTTATTTAGCGGCGATTATTTCCGCCACTATAGGACTGTTTTGTTGTAGTAGTCCATGCTTCTTCAGATGGACCACCGCTATGTTCGTGAATCTCGTCTGTTGCTACTGTTAATTGTTGAAGGGTGTGACGAAGACAAACAGCTGGCCAGATGGGTTCCTGAACCATAGATCTGGGACTTTGCACATGTTCTTTCCATTCCCCGATTTCATCCCAAGTGGTAGAGACAATTCAGCTCCTCGTCACTGACTCATCGATAATGGGTGACTTTTCTTGAAGAAGATAATGGAGTGCTGGAGTTACCCTCCGAACGGGAAAAGAAGATTTCTGTCAATGTCATTCAAGCTCCTCTCCACCGAGTGCTCACTACCACTGTTGTCGCAAAGATGAGCCCGAGCTACGTCGTCGTATTAAGGAAAGCTCTCCAGAAAGTAACTCCACAAAATTGGCAGTTACCAATGGAGGCTCTCAGTCCAAAATAGCAGCTGCTAATAAAAGATCTTTAGCAGCTATCAATGAGAGATCTCCTCCACTTATCAATGAAGGCTCTTACACAGATTTGGCAACCACTAAATTAGAAAGAAGAATTAATTATAAATCTGTGTACATACTGCCTATTCTATTCTTAGTTTCTCTATTTATTCTTTGATCTTTGTGTATATATGCTGTATCCATCTCAGCCTGGTCGACAGGTCAAGCAATACAACAATTCTTTTTTTTTATTTTCTCTCTTCTACAATTTTATCTTGGTATCAGAGCCTATGGCATCTCACAGTGCTAATTCGTTTGAAGCTATGAGCTCCAATTCTTCTAGTCTTCAGAACATGACTACTACAGTAGCCATGAATTCTATTCCCAACATTTCTCCGTATCTCACCATCAAGCTGAATGGAGAAAAATTTCTTCTACGGAGGGCTCAACTTCTACCAGTTCTTAGGGCCTACAAACTGATGGGCTTGATTGATGGTTCGGCCAAGGCACCACCAAAGGAAATTCCAGATCCCAATGATGATAGTAAGAAAATTCTTAACCCAAACTATTCTTCATGGGTACAATTGGACCAACTTGTTTTAAGTTGGCTTGTTACATCTCTAATAGACAGCGTATTAGCCCAAGTTGTTTGACTGTCTACTACAGCCGAAGTTTGGAGTGCCCTAGAAAGATCGTTTTCTTCTCACTCACAATCTAGGGTGCTACAATTAAGACGGCAGCTACAAAATCTTAAGAAAGGCAATCTGTCCATAAGTGAGTATGCTCAAAAAGCAAAAACTATTGCAAACAATCTATCTACTGTTTCTGAACTAGTAGCTAAGGAAGACCTTGTTCTTTACATCCTATCTGGACTAGGAAGTGAATATGAATCTCTTATCACTGCTATTACAAATAGAACTGATACTAATCAGTTAGGCATCAATGATGTTCTTGGTCTATTGCTTAGCCATGAATCTTGGCTTATTCAGTACAATGTTTCCAGTGAAGCTTCCAATGCCAATATAGCTGCAAATAACAATAATAATGGCAAGAATAGCAATAAATAATTCTCAGTTTTAGAATAGCAAAGGGAACTATGGCCGTAGCAGAGGAAAGGGGTGTGGCAATTAGTCTGGATGAGGACAAGGTCGAGGTAGAGGTAATACAATTATCTGCTAGGTATGTAACAAACCTGGCCACAGTGCACTCAAGTGCTACAAACAGTACAACCTCTTGTACCAATCCTGCGGTTGCGTTTCATAGTGGTCTGTCTTCCTAAAATGGCTCAACAGTTAATTTCGATCCTACTTGGTACCCTGATAGTGGAGCAACTCATCACATGACTCCAAATGCTGATAACTTACAAAACAAGTCTGAAGTTTTGGGTACGAACCAAGTGAAAGTTGGTAATGGTGAAAGTTTGACAATTAAGAGTATTGGTTCTTCTTCATTAAATTATGATCATTATCAATTTAATCTAAAAAATATTTATCATTTTCCTTCCCTGACGAAGAATTTGATATTTTTTACCAAATTTACAAAAGATAATAATTTAGTATTTGAATTTCACCCGGATTTCTTTTTATTAAAGGATCATATGGGGAGAATTTTACTCAAATGACCCAGTAGAGATGGACTCTATCAATTCCTGGGAGCCATTGATAACAGAGAAAAATCAGTTGAAGCACTTGTTGGAGAAAGAGCCACTTTCTAGGATTGGCATCATCGCTTAGGACATGCATCATTGAAAACAGTTAAACTAGTAATTTCTAAATTTAGTTTACCTTATTCAGGACATGTAAATGACTAGTTTGTTTGTGAAGCTTGCCAGTTAGACAAAGCACATCGTTTAAATTTGCTAATTTCTTCTAGTAATGTCTCTCAGACTCTAATTTATTCAGATGTGTGGGGACCTGCCCCAGTTTTGTCTACAAAAGGCTATAAATATTATGTTTTGTTTATGGATGCATATTCAAAGTTTTCTTGGATTTATCCACTTGAAAGGAAATCATATGTGTTTGATGCTTTTGTTAAATTTAATAGACATGCTGAAAATCTATTTTCCACTAAAATTAAGATGTTTCAAAGTGATTGAGGAGGAGAGTTTCAAAAATTAGCCCCCTTCTTGGATAGTGAAGGAATTTCACATAGGGTCAGTTGTCCTCATACTCATGAGCATAATGGAAATGCCAAAAGGAAACACCGGCATATTATTGAGTCCACTCTCTCTCTCTCTCTACTGGCGTCCTCCTCTCTCCCCAAATCCTTCTAGGTCGAAGCAGTAGAAACTGCAATGTTTCTCATTAACCGGTTGCCTACTCCAACACTTGGTAATCTCTCTCCTTATGAAAAGTTGTTTGGTCGAAAACTTGATTATTCTATATTACGAAGTTTTGGTTGTGTCTATTATCCTTTCATTTGGCCATATAACAAGCACAAGATGGACTATAGATCTGTTAGATGCATTTTTGTTGGATATAGTTCCTCTCATAAAGGGTACAAGTGCTATAATGCGGTTACTTCACAAGAAATTATTGCAAGACATGTGGTTTTCGATGAGAAACAATTTCTGGGACTCTCTCAAGAGAGAAATTTGTCTAAACCTCTAAATTCGGCACCAGTCACCCTGCTACATGTTCCTTCAGTCACTAATGCGCAAGAGAATGATATCACCTCTCATGACCTTCCATCTCTTGAACAAGGTATAACTGCAAGTTCATCTTCCATTGATACTAATGAGTCTTTGTCTCATGATGATAATCAAATAGCTCAACCACGACAAAGAATGCGGCTGACTCAAGATATTCTCAACAACACACCTGTTATTCCTGCTCCGACTGTACAAACACATTCTATGACTACCCGTTCCATGAGTTCCCACCATGCACAGGCTGTCACAAGGTGTCCCTTACCTGAAGGGCTACTTGTAGATGGTAGTCTGAATGATGCAGAACCAACTTCCTACTCTCGGGAATCCAAGTTTGCACACTAACACACTGCTATGGCATCTGAGTTTCATGCTCTCATACAAAATGGTATGTGGCAGCTTGTTCCTTATGACTCTTCCATGAATGTTGTTGGCTCTAAGTGAGTGTACTGGTGTCGTCTTCACTGATACTTTCAACCCTGTCGTTAAGCCAGCCACTGTTCGTATAGTTTTATCTTTGGCCACCTCACAAGGGTGGGACACTAAGCAGTTAGATGTTCACAATGCCTTCTTGAATGGATTTATTCAATAAAATATTTATATGAAACAGCCCCGGGGTTTTGAGGATCAGACACGTCCAGATTATGTCTGCAAACTTAAAAAGGCTCTCTATGGTCTTCGTCAAGCCCCTCGGGCTTGGTTCTCTTGACTTAGTAGCAGACTTTTTGATCTTGGCTTTATAAGCTCTCAGTGTGATCCCTCTCTCTTCATCTACACCAAAAATAATATTTCTCTATATATTTTGGTTTATGTTGATGATATTATTGTTACTGGTTCTTTTTCTACTCATGTTCCTCAACTCATTCTGGATTTGTCTCAGCGTTTCTCTCTTAAGGATCTCGGATCCCTACACTATTTTCTTGGAGTAGAAGCTCATTGTGACAAGATTGGATTGTTTCTTTCTCAAAGGTGTTACATTTTGGATCTCCTACAAAAAACTAATTTGGCAGGCTCTAAACCCTTGACCATGCCTATGGTTCCCGCGTCTAGATTGTCTAAATTTCAGGGAGACCCGCTTCCTGATCCTACTCAATATCGTAGCATTGTCGGGGTCCTATAGTATGTTACACTTACATGTCCAGATGTGGAATTTGCGGTGAACAAAGCCTGTCAATTCCTTCAAAGCCCGACCAATGATCATTGGACGGCAGTGAAACGCATTCTGCGTTATCTCAAAGGCACAATTGAGCATGAACTATTTTTGCATCTAATTCTCCTGGGTATTTAGATGCTTTTTTAGATGCTGATTAGGCCGGTTGCCCTGATGACCGCTGGTCTACTAGTGGTTATGGTGTTTTTCTTGGATCTCATTTAATCTTCTGGAGAGCAAAAAAATAGTCCACCATTGCCCGTTCTAGCACAGAAGCCGAATTTCACTCATTAGCTAACTCCACAACAGAGTTACTATGGCTTCAATCTCTACTATGGGATTTGGGTGTTCGTCAGTCTGTTTCGCCTATTCTTTACTGTGATAATATTGGTGCCACGTACCTGGTAGCGCATCCGGTGTTTCACGCTTGTACCAAGCACATCAAAGTTGACTTTCATTTTTTGCGTGATCATATTCTTCATAAAAATCTGGATGTTCGATATATCTCTACTAATGATCAATTGGCTAATATCTTTACCAAACCTCTTGCTCCAGTTCGGTTTGATTTTCTCCAGTCCAAGCTTCATGTGCTTCTTGCCCCATTTCGCTTGAGGGGGCGTATTAAGGAAAGCTCTCCAGAAGGTAACTCCACAAGACTGGCAGTTACCAATGGAGGCTCTCAGTCCAGAATAGCAGCTGCCAATGAGAGATCTCCTCCAATTACCAATGAAGGCTCTCACACAAATTTGGCAACCACTAAATTAGAAAGAAGAATTAATTAGAAATCTTTGTACATAGGCAATTGTCTATTCTATTTTTAGTTTCTCTATTTATTCTTTGATCTTTGTGTATATATACTCTACCCATCTCAACCTAGTCGACAGGTCAAGCAATACTACAACCCTTTTCTTCTGCTCTCCCTCCGGTCTCTTCTCTCTTCTCCCCTCCGACTTCTTTTTTTCTCACTCTCTTTCTCTCGCTCCCCTCTATCTATCTCCTTATCCGGCAGCTCCCCTATGGCACCGTTGAAGAGAACGAGAAGGAGAGTGACCTCGTTTCGATGCCTCAATTGCCAACTTTGACGTGGCCACAGTCGCCTCTACTACCAGAGCCTCCAATTTCGTGGAAGGAGAAGTTTACTCGATCAAAAAAACAGAGATGGAAAAGCTCTGTTGGCATAATGGGAAAAGCTCGGAAGATAAAAAAGGGTCAGCCCTTCGCATTGCAATACCTTCACCGGGTTGTCTCTTAAGGGTGTGGCTTCGTAAACCCTCTCTGCTATCTTCCTCTTTCTCTTTCTGCCTAACCTTCATTTGCTTTCCGTCTTTCTCTGAGGATAGATATTAGGGTTTAGGAGCTTGTAGGTCGCGGAGATGGGTGCAGACAAAGAGAAGAAATCCAAGGTTGTAGAGAGCTAGTTCTTTCTGTTTTTGTTTGAGCTTCGACGTCTGTTTTTGGTCACGAAGTTTGAGCTGGCGAACCTGGCAGCTCGGTTTGTTGCTGTTGAAAGAAAAGAAGACAGTGAGGGTAAAATTAGGTTTTAAAAAAAAATTATACGTCACATGCATATGAATTTGACAGAATATTAGCGGATGCAAACGGTAAGGAGTCAAGTCAATAGGATAACATCAATCAATTTACAAACACTAAGGATACACTTAATCATTTAGCTAAATCATAAAATTTAGGGAGAGGGTCAGAATCTTTAGACCCAAAGTACAGTTGAAGTGGGTGCCAGTTCGGAATTGATGTTAATTCACGGACAGGTATTGGTGTATAAAATGAGGGATTTTTGACATTTTGAATGTTTATAGATGTGCACTGAAATTTAAAAATCTGCATTGAACTTATCCACATTTTTCCGTCAAATTTACCCTTTTTTTGGGAGGGGGAAGGAATAAGAACATCGACTGGCTCAGTTGGGTAAAGTCTCTAGCGTCGTAGCTTCGTAGCCCCATGAAGCTTAATGGGATTACAGTAGAGCGCTGAAAAATATCCCAACCTTCATTTACAAAGTCAATGGGAAAGCAGAACATAAAAGGACACTCATCTGAGTATTACATTTAGGGTCATTTTTAGTTCACAGGAATAGGGTCTTGGAATTATCGATTCCAAATTCCAATCATTTGAGTGGACAGAATCTGAATATGATTCTCACTCATGGTGGAATGACAATCCCCATTTGAGCAAATGCGCATTCCTTTCCCTTCCCCTCCAACCAATTTCAGCAGGGGAAGAGGTTATTCCATTGGAATTCCCATGGATTTAAATTTTGGTTCTGAAATATGAACCAAGGGATAAGAGACGGATTATATAAGAGGTTGGGTTGAATTGTTAACAGTGAGTTGTATCATGTTTGGATTTGTTGCAAAGCTGGCATTGTCATTAACTGGGGAAAATCTATGATGTGGAAAAGGTATGGTATGAGAAGAGTTTTGACCAATCAAAATTCATTCTTCAATTTTGATAAATAATATCTGATTGACTTTCACATTTATGATTCCAGTTGAGTGGTCAGAAGTTTCTCAGATATCATATATTTTCCATATCATAGTCAAGGAGGTAATTTGTTAGTTAAAAAGAAGAAACACATACTTGGTCCTTTACATCTCCTAGTCTGACGAGAAAAGAAAACCTCTTACATACGCTGGCATAGAAACAAGGTTTATTCCATTTTGGTAGACCAATGGAAAGGCTGGTGCATAGCACGCGGTATTAACAGTGGATATAAAAACATCACAGGTCCAATTTATACGCGCAACCAGCTATACATTGGGAATACCGGTGTTTTAAAGTACAACCAATGTTCTTGATGTACATCAGGATGCGCGTGACCAGCAATGTGTCGTGGTTAGTAGATTCGGACTCGTTTGTGCGTGCTTCAAGTAAGACATCTGCTTTCTATAATAATCGAGCTGTTGATAACGTTCATTCACTAGTAAGGGCCTGTTCGTTTGTTCTGTTGTCTAACATTTGAAAGGGCAATAATTACATTAAGAGGTATATTGGTATTGGTGAACTTTTTCTTTTCTCTAAACTCTGAATGCAAAGAAAGTTGTTCCGAATTCTTAATTCTGTATTTTGAAAAATGTCAAATGTCCATTTTAACCCCTTATATGAGATGTTTTGTTTGTCTATGTAATTCAATAAACAATAATATTAAAAATTATTTTAATGATTAACAATTAATTATAATCACTATTATTATTTAATAATTAATGATAATTACTATAAAAATAATAATATTTAATTAATAATTAATAATTAATTTATTATTAATACTAATTATTATAATTATTAATTAATAATTAATTGTAATTAGTAATTAAGAATTGATAATAATTATTATTAATTAATTAATAACTTTTTGTAATTCAATAAATAAATAATATTAAGAATGTTATAATGATTAATAATTAATTAGTATTTAATAATCATAATTATTATTTAATAATTAATCATTATTTAATAATTAATCATAATTACTATTTAATAATTAATCATAATTATTAATGCATAATTGTTAATTATTAAATAATGCTAATTAATATAATAGTTAATAATTAATATTTGATTAAAATTTAAGTTATAACTAATACTAATTAATATAATAATGAATTAATAATTAATAATTAATGATTGTGAATTAATAATTATTATTTAATAAGTAATAATAACAATAATAATAAATGAATAATTATTAATTATTAATTATTAATTAACTTTTAATTATAATTATTGTTATTATAATTAATAATTATTAATTATTAATTATTATTATTGCATATGAGGCCCTTGAGTTATAAGGAGGGAGAAGTGTTGTGGGTTTTGGGTAAGTTGGTGGGCAGTACGGAAATGAAATTTGTTATCATGTTTGGTATTAACAGGTCCTACGGAAAATAACGATTTCAAAACAATTCATTTAACTAGACAAGTATTACCCAAGTAAATCACTTTCCATTTATAGGAAAATTGATAATATATGATGAGGCAATTTTATCAATTCAATAATGACATTTTTATGAATAAAATAGTTATTATATAATTTTACTTGAAAAAAAGAACACAACCATTTTCTATAAAACATTTGCCTGAATAAGCACATTTAAAACATCTGCCTAAATAAGCACACTTACCCAGGTAAATGAGTGACCGTGAGGCCTACAGAATTTTTCTATTCAGCCCACACAAATAAAAGTGCCACATGTAGACATAGAAATTGGGTTGGGTGGGTCAGGTTCAGGTTGGGTCTAGACACTTCGGGCTGATTTTGGTTTAGGTTGTAAAATGCAAAACCCAAAGCCTAAATGTTTGGGTTAGGGTTGACCCATGGGTCAATTGAGGTCATCCCAAAAAAATTTGAAATTTAAAAATAAAGAAAAAATACATGAAAAATGCCAAAATTAAAGTAATTAACCTTAAAATTCAAAATATAAAATAAAATAAAATAAATATTTGAACATTTAACAATTCAAAGAGTAAAGACTAAATAGTAAAAATTACAGAGTGGAAACTTCTAACAATGCATAAATAGTCCTAAATAGACCTGACAGTTGAGTCAGTGGGTTGACCCATGACCCAACCGAGCTCAATTTTTTTGGGTTGGATCGGGTCAGGTCACTCTCAAATTCAGGTAGTTAAATATAAGATCCTAACCCTATTTTTTGGATTGGGTTGAGTCGGATTCGCAGGTTGGGTCAACTTTTTGCTAGGTTTAGCCACATGTGATGAACCAAAAAGGTGAAGCGGCATACAAACAATGGCTTGGCTTTTCGGTATGTAAAGGACCTGACTAGTAGGGGTGGCAACGAGCCGAGCTTTTCATGAGTTGTTCGAGCTCGGCTCGTCTCAGTTTGGTTTCAACCGAGCTCGAGCTCGAGCTCGAGCCCAATTCAATGGCTCGATTTAAACGAGTCGGCTCGAATATATATATATATATATATATATATATATATATATATATATATATAAAATTATAAAAAATAATATATATAATAAAAATATTATAATTACTAATTATTACAAATCTTAATTTTTTAAATATCAAATAAAAAATATTTTTGTATATAATTTTTTATTTTTATAAAATATTTTTTCTCAAAGTCGAGCTCAAGATGAATTTTTTACTCGAGCCAAACTCGAGCTCAAGGTTCTGGCTCGAACCAAGCTCGAGCTCGAGCCTTGTAGAATAGTCTCGAGTCGAACTCGAGCCTAGTACTATTCGGTTCGGCTTAGCTTGAATCCACCCCTACGTGACTAGAGACAGCATTTTGTGAATTAACCACATTACATTAAAGATGTTATATGTCTATTTATTTTTTCATTAGTTTATATTAAATATATTAAAAATGTCAGACATCATATATGATGCCTCATATTTGATTGATTCATAGTTTGCCTTCAGGGTGTAAAAATCGCACCACTTCAGATGATTTTGAAACCAAAGGTTCAAAGTGTTGGCAAGATGAAAAGTTCTATAAGCAATTTTATGAAATATATTGGGATATGTTTAGAAAAAAACTGAAATAGCTGAGACAAAAATCATACACACCTGTCACAAGTGAACATGCACACATGTTCACTTGTGATAGCCTGATAAGTAACCCAACCCAGTGTATACACTTTTGTCTCCAGCTCATATGGACTTGTTTTGGAAAACGCAAGCCATGAGTTATTGTGTATGTCTGCTTGATCAATTGTGCCTGTACAATTTTGTCTTAATCTAAGATGAAGAATCCTATGGCAGGGCTGACGTAAAAGAAAAGAATTAGGGTAAATTATAAAGACCCCCCCTTTCTACTATGGGTCTGTGGCAAAGACCCCCGGTACTTTATTTTGTGACAAAGAAGCCCCTGTGCTATGACCTGAGATAAATTTCCAATATATTTCCGTTGAAATCCGCAGTTGTAATGTTCCCATACTATTTTTGTAATAAGGATAATTGGGAGGAAAACACTACCTCGGATTCTTTCACATTTTTCTCTCTCTCCCGATTTCTCTTCTCCCCCTTCCCCTTCCCCTTTCTCTTCTCTTTCATTAAGGCCCAGGCTCTTTTCAATACAGCAGCTAAGTGGAATACTTGAAACTACCATTGCTTCACAGAAACCTGTTTATTTCCCCAACACAAGCTCTCTCTTTGGACTCTGAGCGTCTGTTCTTTTCTCGGCCCTGCACAGCCGTAGAGCCTTCAAGGCTCCCATTGTCTCCGACGCATCGATGTCCCATCTGCAACTGCTCCATCTCATTTGTTTTCTTTTTGATAGCTAACTTCGGATCCTTAACAGTAGCACAATTCAGAACAGCCACGCCTTCATCAAAAGGCTCAACTAGTTAGTAAACCAAAGCTAACAAAAAGCTCTACTCAAAAAGGAGAAAAAAAAGAGACTATTCCAAGAATAAGACGTGAATTGTGAACCCTGTCCTTACATAGGACCCTTCTTCTTTGTCTTTTCCTATCGTAAGTAATGTGTTCGCTAAAATGTGGCAACCACGAGCACGAAGCAGTGAATTAATCGGGAGAAAAGGAAGGTGGGTACCGAAGGTTGTGCCGTCCATTTTAAGGACGGAAATTCTCATAGCGCTGCCCATTTCCAAGTTGACAAGGTTGTCCACATCGGAAAGTGTGGGTTTCTTCGGGACGTCAGCGAGAATGGGATCATCTAAGAGGGCTGAGAGCGTTGATTGTAATCTAAGAGGGCTGTCATCAATGAGCTGGCCAATATTTCGTCGATTTTAGGATCGGAACCCCACCTCAGAGCCTACTCCTTGTGGCGGATACAGGCAGCAATCTCGTCTGGGCCAAGTGCTCTGCTTGCTAGAACTGTAGCAAACACCCTCCAGGCTCGGCCTTTTTGGCTCGCCATTCAACCACATTTGCTCCAGTGAAACACCAGCCCTGTAACTACACTCGCCTCCACAGTATTTTCTGTTATGACTACTCGTACGCCGATGAGTCTAGAACAAGCAGGCTTTTTGCCACAGAGATGACGACGTTGAATACGAGCTATGGAGGAGCTGCTCAACTGAAAAACCTTGCTTTTGGTTGTGGGTTCAACGTTTCTGATCCGAGTGTTTCAGGTGCGAGCTTGCGCCCATGGACTGTTTTTCTCTCAATTGTCTTTATTTTATGGTCATAGTACAGGGGTGGTCTTTGTCGCAAAACAAAGAACAGGGAGGTCTGTCACAGACCCCATAATACAGAGGGGTCTTTGTAATTTACCCAAAGAACTATGACTATGAAGCACCTTTTGAGTGTCGAATGCTCATTTAACCATGGTTTTTAGAACCGGTCAGGGGTCCAGTTACTGGGTTGAAAAAAATAAAAAATGATCAAAACTGTTCAAACAATTAACCACCCGGTTCAGCGGTTCACTGACCAAAATCAACGGTTTTGGGGGGAAATCCGGTTTTTGAGAAAAACGTGACCGGTTCCCAGTTTTCCGGTCCAGTCCAGTTTTGAAAACCATGCATTTAACAGATGTATTGATCAAGTCTCTTAACTGAACGAGCTCCATTTTTGGAACCTTGAAACCTTGCTGTCCAACCAGTTCCTCGCACGCTTCTGTTTCTAACTGGGTTCTAATGCTGCAACGTGCATGTTTCCAGCGTTGTCACTGCTGTTTGTTGTGTTTGTTGCAGCGTCCTCAGAAAAAAAGCTACCAAAAAAAAAACCGGATGCACAAGCAAGTGCAAGCTACAACTGATTTCAAGCACACTTTACGATCACAATAGTTCAAATAACCCCATCGCATTTTATTAAAATGTGGAGACGTCTTGAGGCTGGCTCTTGACAAGACTACATGCAAAGAGAAACTCCTCTTGTCGTATAAATCAAATAAGACCAAAAGATGGAACACAGACAGTATTTAGACCTCCAAATATTTGATGGCAGTTTGAACGTCCTTATCTCCTCGGCCACTGCAGTTAAGGACAACCTTGGTTCCATCAGGTAGAGTGGGGCATAGCTTCTCCAAGTAAGCCAAAGCATGAGATGTTTCCAGAGCTGGTATTATGCCCTCCAGTCGGGATAATCTTTTGAAAGCTGCAAATCCATGACAAACAACAAATAATATGTAAATATTAGAATGACAAGTTCATCCCCAACCCCCTTTCTTTTGGACAGGCAAAGATTAAAAGATCTGTTTCAATAGTAAAAGAAGATGCCTAAAACGAAACATGAACCTTATTTTACTTCCCAGACCATGTTACCTAACAGCTACAGCACTTAAAAACATGTACCAAGGTACTTGTGGAATCAAAGGAAGATACATATTAATTAAAGAAAAAAGGTCAAAGTGTTTAACATTCATTAGGAAAAAGCTCTTCAGAAGAGTAATAACCAGCCTTCAATTTCGAACGTCCATTATACAAATGGTTAAAATGCTAATAATATATAAATGCAGCTTCATAAACCCAGTTTGGGTTATGAAAATGGTTAAAATGCTAATAACAACATCCTTTTAATCTCCCATATGGTCTAAGTCTCCTTTGTTGGTTCTCCTTTACAGGTTTCTTACTTCTTCTCAAATTGAATAGAGGAACCTCAGTTTGAAGCTTGCTTGCTTTAGCGTTGGACTTTGGTGACTATCCAATGGATAGTCTTAGTCTCCTAGACTCTCAAAGGTGGGGATGGGACAGTAGAGAAAAAATTAAGAGTAGTTATCAGAAAGCCAGCCTATTTAGGAGGACTGAACTGAAGATTCAGCTAAACTGGTTTAGGCAATTATATAATTTTTTAAGGAATTTAGTCAAATTATATCAATGAGATTCCAAAACATCTCTTAGTAATGAATTGATAACTTTGTGCATTATATGATTGTGGATCAAAATTATAGTAGATGGTGCTCTACTCCTGCTTTTGTAGGAGGGTTAATCCTATAGTTAAATATATGATCACAAAAAAGAAAGGAATTACCATTTTGTTGGGCAGGCTAGAGGGAAATGGTCAATGAATTGTTTCACCCACAGGGTGCTTCCTTCCTGTTTGTTTGTATAGTTTCTTAATT
Source organism: Nelumbo nucifera (assembly GCF_055504915.1). Taxonomy (NCBI): domain Eukaryota; kingdom Viridiplantae; phylum Streptophyta; class Magnoliopsida; order Proteales; family Nelumbonaceae; genus Nelumbo; species Nelumbo nucifera. Next base: position 54,972,848 of record NC_142651.1, on the reverse strand, counting down.
CAAAGAGAGGGCAGTGGCCCTTCTTTCTAGTCCTTGGTGTAGCATTGCATCTGAGATTGATGGATGAATTTTTAGGATGAGTTGCACTTGTGCAAGAGGGAAACCATGAAGTTGATGCACAGATGGAGATCTCCTAAAGAAATCAGGATGCCATGGTTACTATAACCATTCAATACATTTTCCTTTTTTATTTTTGGGAAAGATAACTCAAAGTAATGTCAGATTTGAGCTTTCCCCCTCTATTAGGTTATTATGGTGCAATAGGACCCACAAACAATATTCCAGATTTGAGTTCTCTCAATATTCTGGGGTATCAGAGAAGTTACATTAGACGTACTTAAAAGGAAAAAGAATATTTTTTGAAGAATAAGAATAAAATCTTATTAAAACAAAACAAAGTACAATCAGGTCAGGTGTCTAGGTGACACCCCAAACCACATACATACACAAAATTCAAAGTAGGAAAATTAAACCACATTACAATTTTGAATTTCAAACACATCCCAGAAGTTATTAACAAAATCTGAATATCTGATATGTTTGAATTCAGGTAATGTGATGATCCAGCTTGTGACAAGTTTGCCCACAGAGGCCACAACCTCTTCGGACCTTCTTTCTTTTCCTTCAAACAGTCTCTTATTTCTCTCCCTCCACAACGACCAACAAATCGCAAATGGGATACAGCTCCAAGCAATCTTAGCTCTCAGGCTTCCTCTGTATTTTGGCCAAGAAGAGAAAATCTCTGCTGAAGTAGAAGGGTGGAATATAGGTACCCCAAACAGAAAACAATAGAAACTCCAGAAGCAATTTGGTAGCTGACATGAGTAGAATAAGTGGTGAACAGACTCCTCTGCTGATTTACACATATAGCAGTAATTTGCCAAATACAAACCCCCTCCCCTTCAGATGATCAATTGTGACCGAGTATAGAAAGACTTCACCATCTTTAAAGAGCTTCATATAGAAAGACTTAACTGTGAATCTTCCATCTCTACTCTTCTTCCACCATAGTCCATCTGCACTATCATTAGACACCTGAAACTGCTCCAGCCTGTCCAACAACAGCATACATTCCTCCAACTCTTCATTTCTCAAGGGTCTTCTGAACTTAGGAGTCCAAACCACCTTATCATCAGTTACTTCATAACCTTGGGCATATCTCACAGAGTTTCCCAACCCCACTCCAATCATCCTCCCAGAATCTCACTCTAGCCCCAGCACCTAATTTAAAGCTAACCAGACCTCTAAAGTCCTGGTTGAAGCTCATAATGTCCTTCCACACTCCTACTCCATATGCATTAGAAACCTCCCTTGTTTCCCATCTAAATCTTACCACTCCATACTTCCCTACTACTACTTTCCTCCACAGTAAGTCCCTTTCCTTATCCATCCCGAACCTCCATAACCGTTTCCCCAGTAAAGCCTTGTTGAGAAGTTTAATTCTTCTTAAGCCCAAACCCCCCAAAGCTTTCAGCTTACATACTCTCTCCCACCTTACTAGGTGCATCTTTCTTGGACCTCTCGCTCTTTCCCAAAGGAAGTCCCATTGAATCTTTTCTATCTTCTCAGCAATCGAGGTTGGTATTTTCAGTAGTGATAGATAACATGTAGGTAGGCTTTGAAGAACACTCTTTAGTAGGGTAACCTGCCTCCCAAGGACAGATATCTTGCCTTCCAGCCCTCCAACCTCATTTCCACCCTCTCTATGAGAGGTTTCCATGTGATTACAGATCCAAACTTAGCTCCCACTGGGAGACCTAAGTACGAGAAAGGAAGTTCTCCAATACTACAACCAAGGACTGCCACATACCTTGACACCTCTTCCTGACTGATATCACCAATAGCAATCAACACACTCTTTTCCAAGTTAACCTTCAGACCTATGAGCAGCTCAAAATTTGCTAATATTGCCCTTAGATTTAGGACTTAGTCTTCCACAGCATCTAAGAAGATGAGGGTATCATCTGCGAATTGCAGATGAGAGATGCAAGGACCCTGAGCTCCTACACTGAATCCTTCTAACCATCCCCCCTAGACACCCCTCTTCATTAAAAGGAAAAAAAATAACAGGATTGATGTAAGGCAACACAACATTTTGGATCATTAATTGCCCTTTCCCTTTAGTGGTAATATTTCTTTTATAATAAAAGTTGTAACTTATTAAGAGACTGGCAGGCAGTTTCTAGCTCTCATAGCTCAAGATCACCAAGGTTAGTTCAGTGGTTCCCACCAACAGCTGGGAGGCTTAAATTAAACTTCGATGGCTGCTGTTTGGGAAATCCAGGAGAGTCAGGAGTTGGGGGTGTAGTGAGAGATGAAACTGTTGAGGTTAAAGGGATGGTCTGATTTATTTTTGCTTGTTAATCTTAGTCTTCTTTTTCTTTTTTATTTTTGCTTAGCTTCATGTACTTGGCCTCTTCTTCCTTTGGGGTTGGTCTGATTTATTCTGGGTTTTTTCAGATTCTTAATGAATATTTTTTACTTGTTACTTGTCAATAAATAAATAAATAAAAGCTGTAATTTTCTGGATAATTATCAATTTCAGATTTGGTAGAATCTGCACCTAAAAGCTATTTGCAACATCTAAGTAGGGCTTTATTGTCTTGTGTTGTTTGAGTATTTTTCAAATGTTTTTGAACATTTTCAAGTAATACTTATAACTTGAATTTTGTGCAAATTGTTTATGATAGAAAGGTTTGGGTCTTCTTAGGATATCAGGGGTTGTAGGGCACATGGACCAGGTTGGCCTGTTGACCAGCTGAGCCTGACTGACCATCTTCAGATCAATGGGAAAATATAACTGTTGCACTGTTTATCCATCATGTATATTAATCATATACATGTACACACATCAACATGCTAAACCTTTCGATGGAGAAAATCTTAATGAAGTTAAACTTTCATCCATTCAATTTTCTTAAAACTAAAAGATTATGGAATTTCAGGACATCAATGTTTGATAAAAATGTTGAACAGAACTTTTGCCTTATAAATATACAACACAAATAATCACAAAGGTCATACTTTACACAGATTTCCAGAGGTTTATATGGTATAACAAAAACATTTGAAGGCTTCCAGTTTTCTCCCAGCATGACAGGATGATATGAGAACTTAACCTGCTTCATCTGTAAATTTGGAATTTGAAATGTCCACAAAGGTCTAGGATTGTAGAGATTACACAACCAATTTGCTTAAATGGTCAGAACCCACGCATTTCATGTCTCTTCAATCTTGACAGCAGTCTAGCCCCTCCTAGATATAGACACTTGAGTACCCTGAACACCCAGAAATAGATGCCCCATACATTGGGAAATTGTCTACAGTAGCTTTTATTAAGGTCACTCTACCCCCAAAAGAAATGTAGTTCCTCCTCCAAGCTGCCAATCTTTTTTCAAACTTTTCCACCACAGGGTTTCAAAACAGACTTTCCTTTGGGTTTGCACCTAGGGGAAGTCCTAAATACGTCAAAGGTCACTCGGAATAGGTGCAATCTAAGCAGGCAGCGATAGTCTCCAGTACCCCTTCATCCAAGTTCAGTCCAACCACACAACTCTTTTAAAAATTGATTTTTAAATTAGAGTCATTCTCAAAGAGAATGATTAGATTCTTCAAGTTTCTCACCTCTACCAAATCACAACCCTCACAAAAGATGACAATGTCATCTGCAAACTGAAGATGGGTGACTGGAATTCTATCTCTATTCTCCAACCTCTCAATGACCCAATCCTATCTGCCTCTGATAAAAATCTACTAAAAGCATCGACAGCCAAAGTGAATAAGAAGGGGGATAGTGGGTCACCTTGCCTTAGGCCCTACAAGCTGGGAAAAAATCATTAACTACCCCATTGACTAGAATAGAAAAATGGCAGGAGGAAAGGCATCCCTTGATCCATTTACACCATTTGTTCCTGTAGAGAAGATGGGCTGAATGGCCCATAGGCTGTTTATCCTTTTTTTTCTTTTATGTTCTTTACTGTAATGGGCCTTAATTTGGGCTTTATTCTTTCTTATGTTATGTCTTTTTAATTTTCTGCCCAACTAGGGGCTTCTCTGTAAATTACTAAAACTTAACTTAATGAAATAGAATTAAGAGTGTAAGATTATGTTCGAAAATCTCTCTCTCTGAACCCAAGTTGCCGCCACCTTCTTCTTCTTCTCTCCTCTTGAACTCTGATTTCTACTACTTTCTTTTGAATTTTTGCTACTTTCTAAACAGTCCTTTCTTCTCAAAAGGCTGTTTTTCTTCTGTTCCCAAACCCGCACTTCCTGAGCACCTCTAACAAGAAGCTCCAGTCCACTAGATCATAGGCCTTTTCAAGATCCAGTTTACAAATGAAGCCTTGGTTACCCGATCTTCGCATCTCCTCCACACATTCATTTGCTATTAAAATTTGATCAATTATTTGTCTCCCCTAAACGAAAGCACCTTGGGCTTGACTGATGATTATGGGGAGCACCTTTTTTTTAAGGGATGAGAGATCCATGATACAGATGGTCGAACCCTGTAAGAAGGTTGGGTGAAATTTCAAAAATTTCTCTCTCTCCCATCTAGGAATTGCATTCACTATTTTAGAAAACTACATTTTCAATGATCAATCTTGAACCAAACCGAGCCAAATCTGAAACCAAAAGAGATGAGAGGGATATACCTAATACGGAGTAACAGTAACTTCCAATGAAGGTGTTCACGTCCAAGGAGAAAACCAAAAACTGCTCCCACTGAAGATGACAAAGTGTGAGGTGAAGCAGAATCAGCAAGATGGCTCTTCAGCAAGAATGTAGTAGAGGGCTGATGAGCACGACTTCAGATTGCCTCTTCTACCAAGAAGCAATATCAAGAACGATTCTTGATCACTCTCATAGGTGGAGATCGAACTGGGTAGGGGCAGCAAGAACAGGAAGAAAAGAGCAGACGACAAGAACAATCAAACTGTGAGTTGCCTTCTCTCTTAATTCAGCAGACTGTGAGTCTATTTGGAGGTCCGCCCTACTCACCTATTTATAGCCTTAAAGAGAGGATCTCCTAATCCTATTAGGAGTTTCCTAATCCAAATCTTATATTTGGATCTGGACTCTCTTTAAGAGATAAGGATAATCCATTATCTTATCTGTAGATAAAGATCAGCCTTCCTAATCAAATTAGGAGTTTCCTGATCCAAATCTTTATTTGGATCTGAACTCTTTAAGTGGATAGGGATAATCCCTTATCCTATCTGTTGATCCAAATCCCAGAACCGCCCCCTATTTAATTAATCTTATTAAGCCAATTCGAATGGGCTTTAGGCCCATTAAATCTATGTGATCACTTAACCTCTTAACCTGCTGCCCAGTTGGCTATCCTTGTATGGCGTGGGACCCAAACATTGATCTACACATCAACCACATGGGTTCAGCCTTTGTTACAAGGCCTGGCCGAATTCACTGTAGGAGACAGTGAACCCCTGAGTCTATCACCATGGGCTCTTAATGGGCCCAACATTTACACTAAATGGTCCTTGGGTCCATCCACCTTATGAAAACCCAAGGACTGTGGGCAGATGCAAGATTAGCCCATTAGGTATTACCCTCAATGGTCTTACACTACCTCTCAGCCCATAATGATCAAACACTGTCCGACAAGAGATGACCTCTCCGCGGCTGCAAGGTGCAGTGCCACACTCTTTACTCACATGGATCCAGGGAATTAAAAACCTTTTGCAAACATTTTGAAACCATAATATATATATATATGTAAATCTTTATATAAATATATCTTGCAAAACAAATTTCAACGGTTGAAATCAACTGTCGGCAGTTTAGGTTTCCATTAGAGAGTGCATCCCCGATCACACTTTGTCCGACAAAGGGGCTGATCCTGTCACTATGATCACCCACTCAGATGAAAGACAGTCAAATCTGGCACCTAGTGCAGTATCATAATTGAGTCTAGGGGTCAGGTGTAACATTCCAATTTTGCCCATCTATCTCCAAGGTCCAAGGCAATACTGGAATTTTAGTCCGGTTCAAGGTTTCAAGAAATCCCACACTGCATGTACCTCAGGTGTCACCCTGGCAGCTGAGACAAGCCACCCCAACCAACTTGGCGGCACATCAGTGTCAGCCTTGGCAAGATAAATCTCCCCAGATCTATCCAACGGTTGTGAAGATTTTAAACTAACACAAGTCCCATTAAGTGCCTAGTTTAAGGGTATTACACAGAAACACACCACAATGACATGAATCAATTATGTACTTTATTCATTTACGATAAATGTCAAAAAGGTACATCAATGTGATTGGAGCTAAGGGCATAACTGTCTAACATTTTTATCTTTAATGACAAGACCTTGGCCAAAATCTTGTAAATGCTACTCACCAAACTGATAGGTCTAAGGTTTTTTGGATGAACGACCTCTTTCTTCTTTGGAATCAGGGCTAAAAAAGTAGCATTAACTCATTGACTTATTGTTGAACTTTCCTTGAACTCTCTAAAGACCTCAAGCAAATCTTCTTTGATGATATTTCATCCTCCTCAAAGTGCCTGTCCAACCATCCTTTCTTCTCCTCAAAAAATCTTGGCCAAATAACACCTTCCAACTCCACCGTATTACCTAAAGGCCTCCTTAGAATACATTTGAAGTGGGAAACAAAACAATTGGCTATCTCCTCTTAAGGCCCATAAGTCACTGCATCAACTTCAAGCTTAGCCACCAAATTTTTCCCCCTCCTCCCATTGGCCATCTCATGGAAGAATTTAGTTGTTTCCATCACCTTCCTTAATCCATTTGCATCTAGATTTTTGCCTCTAGGAGATTTAGTCCCGTAGTAGTACCTCTTCTAGATCCCTCTTCAACTCCCATCTCAATTCTCGCTCCTGCCTATTCATGGTTCTTTGGGACTCCTTCACATCTAACTCCTCTATTTGAGTTAGCAAAGATGATTTTGCCTCCTTTAATTTCCCAAACTGATCTTTATTCTAGTCCTTTAGTTTTGATCTCAGACTTCTCAACTTTTTGTGGAATCTCACCCCTTTCCACCTCACCCCACTTAAATCCTCCCTCCACCATTCCTCAATCTTCTTCACAAAGTCAGGGTGTGTCAACCACATGTTTTCAAATCTGAAGGGTCGAGGTCCATGCCTAAAAGGTTCCTATCCTAACTCAATGGGGCAATCAGAAGTAACTCTAGGTAGAGCTCTAGCTACTAAATCCCTCCAATGACTTTCCCAACCTTCATTAAATAGAAATCAATCAAGCTTTGAGCATGTTGGGGTTTCCTGATAATTAGACCATGTAAAGTGAGCTTGTGGCAAAGGAAGTTCCTTTAACTCAAAAGCATTGATGAACTCATTGAACTTCCTAATGCTAGTTGTTATGGTCTGATGTAGATTGTTTGATTCATTAGTGAAGCGAATTACATTAAAATCCCCCCCCAAACACCAAGGACCATCCCATAAACCCTAGATCCTTGATAATTCTTCCCAGTATTCATTCCTTTCTCTATAGTTACATGGTCCATACACATTGGTTAGTACCCAGCTAAAATCATCCTTCACACTCCTAAACTTAAGGAATACTGAGAAACTCCCTATTAATTCCTCCACAACATCCTCTCTCCAAAAAGTAACAATACCCCCTGAGCCCCCCCCCCCCCAAGAAAGTGTTGAAACCCAACTAATTCCTCTAGATTTCCAAACACTTCTAGCCCATCTTCTATCCAGATCAGCTAACTTGGTCTCCTGTAACATTACAATATCCGACCTTTCCCTTCTAAGGAGATCCTTTATAGCTCTTCTCTTCCTTGCACTGCCTAAGCCCCTCACATTCCAATTTATAATTTTCATGGGAAAACAAAGGATTTGATACCCACCTCAAAATTACATGTCCCCTACTTAAAGACCTTCCTTCTCTCTCCTCTTCCACTAAATTCTATATCTCCTTCTATGTCAGAAATCAGCCTTTCCACCTCTGATTTTTTCTTTTTCTGGTGGTTGTTTGCTAGTCCAGATTTGCATGGTAATACCTTTGATGCTTCTTGGGGATCCATTGTTTTGAGGATTTCCTACGGAGATTCTTCTATAAGTTTATATTCCTCAAGGAGTACACAAATTTGTCCCCAAATCCTCTCCAATTCCTCTTGTAATTTTTTCAAATCAGGTTTTCCTGCCACAGTTACACAGTCCTCAAACACACTATCAGAAAACTCCTCTTGAGTTTTGAAGTTTTCTTTATTTCTTTCCACCCAGTCCTCTCTTTGCTTGTATTCCTCAAGATAAAAGCATATCTGGTCCCAAATCTCCTCTAACTGCTCCTCCTGTTTCTTTTTTCTCCTCAATTCTTCCTCTTTCCCTTTGCCCTCAATTTCTCCACAATTCTTCCTCCTGTCCCTATCTTGCAGTCCTCTCAAGCAGACCTGCTCTATCTCCTCATCTTCTACCCTGCGACCTTCCTTCCACAGCTGAGCTTCAATGGAGGTTACCAGCCAAACTGGATAAGAGAATCCATCCACCAGTAATTCTATCCTTCTCGGAATATCACAAGGCTTAACTCCACCAAGCTTTATCGTGGCTAAGTGAAGATCATAGACAAAAGCTCCCTCTAACCTGGCCTCACAAATGGAAGCTATGGACTGCAGCGTTTCAAGCTTCCAAAGGTTGAGAGGAAGGCAAAGCAATCGGACAGTGACATTGTCCTGAACATCAATATTTTTTGTATTCGAAAGTAGGCACCACTTTGAGACAGTGAAAGAACCTACCTCTGACTGAAAATTTTTTGCCATGATTTCTACTTCAGAATCTCCCAAGTCTAGTGCTTCCTTGCATCTGTCATAGGGTGTGATAACAACCAAGTTCTTCGGAATTAACTCTCTCAAAATCACTTGTGCTATTCTTCTCAAGTCTTTTGGTGCTATTCTTCTCCAGACTTGTGGGAAGGTTTGTAAATGCCGATCCTAAAGAAATCGATGTTTTATGATGGGAAAGAAGAGAGAGGGTGATGAAGGGGATGGAAGTAAGTTAAATTCTGGCCTCTTTTTTATGTTCAAGAGTAAATCAAAAGCAGAGAATGTCTTGGAGAACGAGGGTATTTGCACACAGCGACAACTAGAGTTTTGGTTAGGTAGGTGGACTCCATCAGTCGGGCAAATACATGATTCAATTAAGAGGGGTTTTGCTTGGATTAGCATCTACAGAATACATCTACAATCTTGGTGCACACAAACATTTAGGGCAATAGGAGATGCTTGCAGAGTGTTTAAGAGGTTTGATGCACGTAACAAGTCCTGGAAGCAGTTAGAGTATGCAAGAGTGCTAATTGAAACGGAATATATTCACTCAATCCCTAAGAAAATAAACTTGATGTTTGCAGGTGAGTCTTTTGTTTTACGAGTGGTGGTCAAGGGTACTGATCCAACATTTGCCTTAGTGAAAAAGATGAAAGAGGAGACAGAAGTTACAGTCGTCAGGGGAGGAGAGGCTCAAAGGAGAACAGTCGGACTAAAAAGGAGGGAGGCAAAGAGGTGCAAGAAGATAATGGCATTTTGGTAAATTTTGAAGAGTTAACTTAGGCCCTGTTTGGCAAGTCTTTTTAAAAGATCTATTGGGCTTTTAGAAGCCTGGTAGACAAAAAATGGTCTTTTTCCATTTGGCTCGTAGAAGCCCACTAGACCAAAAGATAGGATCTTAAAAAAGACCCTAAAAGCCCAAAATGGTCTAAATTTGTGAAGCTCCAACCGGCATTTGGCAAAATTTCAAAAAGTGTCGATTGAAACCGAGTACTTTCCGATCAACTCCTCCATCCCTTCAACCACATCCCTCTTCCACATTGTTACAATCCCCCCGGAAGCACCCCACGATAGAGCCGCCACCCAGCTACCCCTGGCTTTCCATACACTCCTTGCCCATTTGTCACTAAACTCCATTCTCTTAGACTCTTGCAACAACACAATGTCTGGGTCATACCGTCTTATTACCTCTTTTATTGTTGCTCTCTTCTTCGCACTCCCAATTCCCCTCACATTCCAACTAAGAATCTTCATTCCGCTTCTTTTACAAACCCCTTGCCACCTACCTGCTACTTTCCCCCTTTCCTTCTATCTCCTTTTACCTCGAGCTTCTTGTCTCCGTCTACATCTCTCTTTAGTCTCTCTACTTCACTCAACCTCCTCTTCTTTGTTATGATCTACATCTTCCTCTTCTGTAAGCTTTCTTTCAACTCGTTCAAATCCTCCAGCCTACAGCCCAACTTCCCTACAAATTCTGCTATCGTGTCTTCTCTCACCGATTTCACCACCCCTACCCTTCCTACAGAATCCCCTTCATCTTTGTCCACCTGCCTTTCCTTCCTCTCCTCTAGTCCCACCTCAGTTCTTTCCTCTCCAACCTTCCTCCCCTTACCGTTACCTCCCTCCTTCCTTGCTTTCTCCCCATAACCTCCTCTTCTTTGTTATGATCTACATCTTCCTCTTCTGTAAGCTTTCTTTCAACTCGTTCAAATCCTCCAGCCTACAGCCCAACTTCCCTACAAATTCTGCTATCGTGTCTTCTCTCACCGATTCCACCACCCCTACCCTTCCTACAGAATCCCCTTCATCTTTGTCCACCTGCCTTTCCTTCCTCTCCTCTAGTCCCACCTCAGTTCTTTCCTCTCCAACCTTCCTCCCCTTACTGTTACCTCCCTCCTTCCTTGCTTTCTCCCCGTAACCCTCTCCATCTCTACCCTCATTCCTGTCCCTCCTCTCTTCCTTCCTCCCCTTCCCTCCTCCATATCAGTTGCCCTTCCACATCCTTAAACACTCTTTCAATGATTTCCCACACTTTTCCACTTCTACACCTTTCTTCCCGCACCTTCCCACAATCCTTCCTTCCCCTCTCCCCCTCCTCGGAGAGCCCGCCTACTAGCTCGGCTGCATATTCATGGGCTACAGGACATGGTACAGGAACGGAATCTGGAACCAAAGACACAGGAGACACATTAGTATCACAAACCGAAATCACATGGTTACCTGGGACTGAAGGACAAGCTAGAATAGGACTGCTCCCGGCCTCCTTCTCTTGTTCCGAAGGTTGGTAACCAATTGTCTTCCTGAGTTGGTTGGGAAGTACTTCTGTCCTTTGGTCAACCTGGTGATCTTTCCACTCTACCCCTGGGTCACCCCTAGATAGCATATTCATGCTCTGCTTTCGGTTCTCCTGGTTTTCCCCTTCTGAAAAGCCTTGCGCACTTTGTGGTCTTGGGAATGAGATAATCCGATTGCAGTCTTCACCCTGGAATAATCTTGCAATATTCCACCCTTCCATATCACCTCCAGCACAGCTGCCTTCATCGTTTACACTGCCCACGCTAGAGCCATCGACAGAAAGGTCCTCCGATTCACCATCGTCTTCACCGCACTGCACCCACCCTTCAAACTTCTCTTTCTTCTCTTCAGTTCTTCCCCTAGTGAAACTTAGCTCCGGCCTCTCTGAGAAGCCTCGCACGGGGCTAAGCTCCTTCAAGCTGCGTCGGAAGACCCACTGTAACGCCCTCTTCTTTCCTGGTTTCCGACGCTGCGCGCATTCCCCCTTTTGGCTCGCGGCTGGGGACGATGATAGACCAAAACCGATGTCTATCATAGTCGAAACCCCAGTCACGTGTTTCTTTAGTGGCTCACGTGCCTTATAAACAAACTGGGCCGAGCTCGCTGGCCTGTTTGGGCCTTTAAGAATACCATTAGCAGCCCAAATGGGCTTTTGCTTTGGCCCATTTGTAAGCACCCGCGAGCTCACGTGACTTTTAAGAAGGTCACGCGCGTCCAACCCCGACCCCGGTTTGGTTCTAACAGGTTCAAGTTCAAATCTTCCTTGGCCCAACCCCTTTTCCCTGTTCAGAACAGTCTTGGCGCCAGTTACAACCTGTGCAAAGGACCTGCCACCCTCCAGACTGCTCACTTCTTCCACACACGAAAATCCCACCCCCTGCCTACTACCCTTTTGTTTCTCCAGCAAATGTTTTTCCAATTTAGTGAAAGTGCTTTTCTTGTTTGAATCCTCGAACCCTTTCTTGCCACGCAGCTCTTCTTCTTCAACCTTCCTATCTCCCTCCATACGAGCCTCTTTCCAGAGCATCGATTCAGTGGATGAAGCCAGCCACACTAAGTAGCACTGCCTTTCGACTAGCACCTCTATCTTCCAAGGTATCTCCTCAGGTTTTACTCCATTCAATAAAATGGAAGTTGAACGAAGGTCTCCCCAAAAGGCCCCTCCTAGTGATCCTCCACACATCAAAGCAATGGCTTCAGCAGTTTCTTGCTTCCACAAATGAAAGGGAAGACCTAACAGACGCACCACCACTCCATCTTCAACAAAGAAATCTTTGGAGTTTGATCCCGGACACCATCTTGATACTGTGCAATTTCCAAACTTAGCTTGGATGTTTAAAGCCTCAACTTCTACTCTGTTCTCAAGCAAATCCAGCAAAGCCTTGTTCTTCTCAAAGGATGTTAAAATAAATGTGCTCTTCAACTTTAACCTTGCTGTTAACAGATCTGCAACTTTCCTCCAGTCAAGAATGGGAGCTGAAGCTTCAACTATCAATTTACTTTCCCAATCCCCTCTCTGTATGTTTACTCCCATTCTGTAAATGCCTGCCCCAGCTAACACTAAAGGAGTCTCTTGCTTAGTCTTGTTCACCATACTACTAGACCTGCTTATCTTCCTTTTTACTATTGCTTCTCTTTTTACACTCATGCGTTTCAGCAGTTCACATAAGGCGCCAAGAACTGCCTTCCAGCCCTGACTCTTCCTTCCTTCTGGAAAGCAGATCATCTGCTTTCTACCCTTGCCAAAAAATTCTGTCAAGGAGATAAAATAACCTTTAAGGTTTCTCTTACACTCTACAACAACCCTTCTTCCAGATTCTGAGAAAAGCTCTTTCCAACTATTTTGCTTGCCTTTGTTACTTGCACCTTCCACAAACTCCTTGAGCCCTTCAATTACCCCCAGTCCTTCTAACAGCACCATCCCTCTCTTTGCTTCCCTGATCTTCAAACTCAGCTGACCATTTAATCTCTGCTCCTCAAATAGGAGTTCCTTAAATTCAATCTTCAAAACTTTTTTCCAACGGCCTACCTCCACAAATTCTCCCATCTCAGCTCCTCCCCCTCTCCCCCTCTCACCCTCTCAGCAACCTTCTCTTTGCTTCACCCTCTCACCCTCTCACCATCTCAGACAATGGCAACAGACGAAAACACAGTTCCTCACCCTCTCACCAGCTCAGACAATGGCAACAGATCCTCCCCATGCTTTCAGACAATGGCAAAACTATCACCTCTCACCCTCTCACCCTCTCACCATCTCAGACAATGGCAACAGACGAAAACACAGTTCCTCACCCTCTCACCAGCTCAGACAATGGCAACAGATCCTCCCCATGCTTTCAGACAATGGCAAAACTATCACCTCTCACCCTCTCACCCTCTCACCCTCTCACCATCTCAGACAATGGCAACAGACGAAAACACAGTTCCTCATCCTCTCACCGACATATAGTTTGTTCTATTGATTTCTCTTATTCTGTATATTTCTTAAAATGCTTTGATGTTAATCAGAGTTTGATTATCACCAAACTGAATCAAGTTTTCCATATTTTTGTTGTTCTTCTAATGTTTTCCTCCTCTGTTTCTTCTTTGGCTTGAGAGTTCAATTTAGCAAATGAACAGTTGGAAGTTCTGGATTTTATATAAGCTTAAACCATAGTTTAACCCTATATTTTCTTATTAATCCTTTCTCTTTTCTATTTTCAGCTTCCTTTCATTTGGGAGACCGATTTAAGAGCTGAATGATTGTTTGAGGTTTTCCATAACCTTAAAACCTAGCTGCCCCTCTGTTGTTTTATAAATCATGTTTCTGTTTCCTTTTTTTTCACTTATTCTCAGTTGTCTTCATATGTTTGGCTTTCTTTCTGCAATGCTATCTTAGCGTATAGATTTTGTAGTTCTTACCATAGGAATATAGGATGCATTCTTTGATTTTATATTTTGCTATTTAATTTTTTTATTTTTCACCCCTACACATTTCTTCAAGCTCTTTCTTCTCCCTACCTGCTTCAGTGCATATATCCCAGAAATCTATTGCATTTCTTGTACGTGGTATCTTTGTCATTGATGAATCAGATGCAACCTGTGGAAAGAGGATGGCATTTTGGTAAATTTTGAAGAGCTAACTTGTAATTAAAGGGAACAAATGGTCCCAAACCCTCTTCGGCTCGTGTCACAAGTTTGATTGATAGATTGATAGTGGGTAGCCTAGGGCCTAAATGCTCCATCTTAGTGTTGGGCGTCAGAGCGAAGTTGGGCCAATTGATTTGAATTGGCCTAATACAAATGTGGGAATATCTTCGGATAGGGGCAACTTAAAGGCTTCAAAAATAAAAGAGTCAAAGAGTGGGGTTTTGGGAAATGACAAGATAATCCTGGTTGGGGATGATAGAGGAAGCTCTGGTAAAGTAGTAAAGATGTTTAGTAAGGTTGGTTCTAAGGTGTCAAGAGATGGTTATGTCTGTTTCTTAACCCATTTCTTCTACAGTGACAACAATGTTGATACAGATAGATGTGAAGTCGAAAGGAGTTCGAGGAAGGTGATTGATGCCGCTGACAGGGTTAAATGTACAGGGGTAGGTAGGAAAGCTTCAGCCGCTGGAGTTATAGAAGTGAGAAGGTTCAATTTCATCAACAGGGTAAGGAATTTCAACCTAGAAAGCAAAGTGGGGAAGAAGGGGTTTCAATAATTCCTAGCCGAGATTCTTCTAAGGAAAGAAAATACAGAGTTAAATTAGGTAAGGGAATATATGAAGATGGAGCTCAGAGGGGAAAAAATCTAGAAAGGGATGGGAAGAGTGGAAAAGGATTTATTCGATCAGAAGGTTATTGGAAGGTGGGCTAGATTTTATCGAATGGATAGGTAGTCAGGTAAGCATTTGTAATGGTAAGGGTAGTGCAATGGAGAAAACGGGGTGTGAGGAAGCTGAAAAAGAAAGGGCAGGGTCAATGAAGGGAATAAAGGGGTGGTGGGTCAAGAAGAGAGAGATGAGGGAACAAGAGGAAGCCAGCGGTAGAGGAGAAGGAGATGATCAAAGTGGATGCTAGCCAGAATACTGTTGCGGTAGAGGACAAGACAGTAGGTGTAGGAATTAGCAGTGTGAGTGGGACCAACCCAGAAAAGGCTGTGTTGACGAGGGGAAGTTTGTAGTAACATGGCACTGATGAAGGTCTACAACATAAAAGGAAACTATAGAACAAAACCACTCAATGATATTGAAGAAGATGAGTCTTAAGAAGATGATGTGATTTTGACGGGACACATGAAGTGGAGAGTTCTACAATAGAAAGTGATTTGGTGAAGGTCTACAACAGAAAAGGAAACTATAGAACAAAACCACTCAATGATAATGAAGAAAGTGATGTTGATATTGAAGAAGATGATGTGATGTTGATGGGACACATGAAGTGGAGAGTCTATTGATTTGGAAACAGTACTAAACAAGGAGGTATAAGTGACCAAAATATTGGATTTATTTTTCCCAGGAGGAGAAGAATTTGCAAGGAAGGCATTCATAGAGTTGGAAGAAAAGGAACAGGAGAAAAAGAAATTGGTGGTGGCAGGAAATTGTATTAATCCAAAGGTTAATGATGCACAAATTGGGTGGAGACTAGTGGGAATTCCAAGAGAAGGTAAAGAGGAGGATGGAGAGTTGGTTGCAGCTCAGATATTTGAGAAGAATGTGGTTCTGGAACTAGAAAGGATAGCCGAGGGTTCTAAGGAACAGAAAATGCTTAAAAAGAATATTAATGCAGTGAAGCGCTTCAGATATCAGGAGAAGCACAGAGCTGTTTCAGTGTCAAAAGCTTTTGCAAGATTAAGAGGAGGTTCATTTGGGATTGGACCTGTCAAAAGTTTGCAGGAAATGGACAACATATTTGATTTGAAGGTATTTAAGGTGACAGTCAGTGATAGTTTGATGTTGAAGTTGGGGAATTGGATGGGGATTTGATCATTATTCGGGCAGAAAATTGTAGTCAAAAGCTTTTTGCTGCATTTTATTCGCACAGGGGGGTCTCTTGGTTGAAGTTGTGAATGGGTGTGAAGGGTTGTTTTACTATATGTTCTTTTATAATTCTCTCAGGTGACTGCTGGTAACCTTTCTTCTACTCTTCTTTTTGTCCAATAAACTTTATTTTATCTTCCAAAAGAAAAAATGTTGTCTCAATTATATGTCAATATCTGCATCTAAAGATGTAAAAAGAAAGAAGAAAGATCTAAAGCAATTACTTGACTGAGTTGATAGGAAAGGAAAAACAATCTGCACAATGTGGATAAACATAATGACTGGGATTTCAGATATGTTCCTGGATGGACTAATTGAACCACAAGTTACAATTTTAAGCAAATCATTCCACAATGATTTATATAGAGAAGAGTTCCCACATGCCCTACATTGGTAACCCCTTTCTATTCCTGATTCCTGACAAACTTATTGATGTAATTATTGACAAAAAGAACTTTTTATTCCTAGTGAACTGGTAGAAGACTACAAATATGTCAGTACAAGCCGAAGTTCACAATTTGTAGAATGTAAATGGGTTAGCAGGTCAGCAATGGCATGGTTGATGCTCTATCTAAACTAGGAGTAAAGAGAATATTATTTTGGGGAAACTGTAATGACCTAGTGATGTAATATATGGCCATATGCACAATTTTGGGGATGGGGGCAGGAGGCCATAGTGCCTTGATGAGAGTTTCATGTGTATTTATTATCTTTTGGTTCTTTTTTTAACAAAATCTAAGTTATCCTTTCAACAGCAAGAATGCTATGCAAACAACATACAAACAAACAGATTTGGGGCTCACGTACCATCCAAAGCTTCCTCATCAGTGATGCTATAGTATTCAGCACGTCCTAAATCTTTTAAAAAGCTGTGCTCTGGTCCCACCCCAGGGTAATCCAACCTATACAAAAGACATGAAATGAGTAAAAGTGACCACATAGATACAAAGCAGAGAATGGCAAACAAGACAACCACAAACCAGGAACAAGGGAAAATTTGAAAATTTATTCTCACCCAGCACTAATAGAATGAGGTTCGACTATTTGCCCATCATCATCTTGCAATAAATAGCTCATAGCCCCATGCAGTACTCCTACCTCCCCTTTTGTCAAAGTAGCAGCATGCTTGCCAGTATCTAAGCCAAAACCTGCAGCCTCCACGCCAATCAACCTAACATCCGCATCATCAACGAATTCATGAAATAGACCCATCGCATTTGAACCTCCACCAACACAGGCAACCAGCACATCTGGTTTTCCACCCCATTTCTCCATTGCTTGTTTTCTTGTTTCTTTCCCAATCACAGCATGGAACTCTCTCACCATCATAGGATATGGATGTGGCCCAGCAACAGAACCCAAAATATAATGAGTTGACTCAACATTAGTCACCCAATCCCGAATAGCCTCTGATGTTGCATCCTTTAGTGTGGCTGTCCCAGAATGGACAGCCCTCACCTGCATCACATCAATGCAAAACAATTCTATAAGAAATATGGCAGGACAAGGAACACTCTAATCCACAATACAATGAATGCAGCTTTCACATAACTGACAATCCAGTATCTAATCATTTAGTTTTTGTAGGTTTGAGAAAGCTATAAATAGAAAAGATCCACCTTGACCATATTAGAAGTGTGAGATGTATATAAAAAATTAAGTGGTAATTGAATCATGAAGCATAAGGTAAACCTTATGGTCATTGGTCTCAAGAACAAAGAAGACAGTGAAAAAAATTAATAGCGTCATCAGAAATTTGGGGTTTAGCTTTTGGGAAAAAATAGTAGCAGAAAGCACAAATATAAGCACCATACACACAAGAAAATTTCATCTCCTCAACACAGATCATCTAAACACATTAGACAAAATGATGTCTATTTGATCAGGTAAAATAATCCATATTCACTTGACAACAAAATTGTTTAACTGGCTTCGAAGTTCTGACACCCCTGTAACTTCATTCTTCTATATGATACTTTTCCTTGAGCATGAAGGTCCAACAAATATGGAATGATAGAGAAAACTGGGCAAAGATGCAAAATCCAAATAAAGGAAGAAATGTCTTTGTATAGTACTCACATGCAAAGAAATTTCAAACCAAAGTAAGGGGTACAAAAATTTTTCAAGAATAGTTACAAAAGATTCTTACCACCACCATACAGCTAAAACATTTTAGGGAAAAAAAAGACAAGGTGACCCACTCTCTCCCTTCCTCTTCACACTTGTTGCTGGTGTGTTTAGTAGATTGATCCCCAAAGCAGATGAGTAGGAGCTAATAAGAAGTTGGAGACTAGGAAGGAGAAGCATTCCGGTGACCCACCTTCAGTTTGCTGATGATATTATTATCTTTTGTAGGGGGAGTGACTTAAGAAAGGTGGACAATCTTAAGAATCTAATGAGAGCCTTTGAGAATGCTTCCAATTTGAGGATAAACCTTGATAAATTTGTGTTGCTGGAATAAATCTGGAGGATGGGGAGGTAGAGTCCATTGCAGCTTGCCTAGGTTGTGCCACCTCTTCTTGGCCTTTGACCTACTTAGGGCTTCCCTTAGGTGCAAATCCTAAAGAGAATAGTTTTTACTCCCCTATTGTGGAGAAATTTGGGAAATATTTGGTGACCTAGAAAAAGAATTAAATCTCTATAGGGGGTAGAGTGACTTTGATTAGGGCAACACTTACCAAGGGAGGCTAAGAAATAGGAAAAGGTAATGAGGGATTTCTTGTGGGAACCAGGAGAGGTGAAGAAGGATCATCTAATCAGATAGGAGATAGTCAATAAAAATAAGGAAGAAGGAAGCTTGGGGATAGGAAACATAGTTCAAAAGAATGAATCTCTATTAGGGAAGTGACTATGGAGATGGCCTCTGGAGAGGGAGAGATTATGTCATGAGGTGGTGTTAAGCACTTAATCATTCATGGCTGCTCAGAGAATGGTTGGGATTCTAGGATATCTCATCAAGCTACTCTCAAAACACCTTGGAAGGCTATACATGGTATTCTCCCTCGCTTCCTCGGGTTTATCATGTATGAAGCTTGCTCTGGTATTTCTACTCGGTTCTAGGAGGATGTTTGGGTGGGTAACTAACCCCTTAAGGATCTTCCCCTCTCTCTCTCCCTTTACAAAAATGAGCCAATTTCAAAGTTTCTCCCTAGTCCGGTACTTCCTTTGTCTTTAAATTGGGACTTTGGCTTTAGTAGGGTATTAAGGGATGATGAATTGATTTGTGTTTCTGAGTTGCTTCAATTACTTGAGTTGGTATGTTTGGACCCCACTAAATCAAATCAAAGAGTTTGGACCCCTCTTCCAAAAGGGACCTTTACTTGTGCTTCCTTTCTAAAATCCCTCACTTCCAACCATAACCCCCGGGTGTCCCCTATTAAAGAAGTTTGGATAAGACCTATTCCCCCCAAAATTGTTGTTTTTTATTGGGAAGTATTCTATGGGAAAATCAACACTTTGGAAAGCCTGCAAAAGAAGAGACCTAATCTTTGCCTCTCCCCTAACCGGTGCTTCCTGTGTAAGGCCCAAAATGAGAACTGTTACCATCTACTAATTTCTTGCTCCTTTGTTGCAGCCTTATGGAGTTGGAGCTTCAGTTTATTTGTATGTAGGTGGAACCCACCGTCTAATGTAAGTATGTTGTTTAATCCATCTACTTTTGGGTGGCACTGAGAAGAGGTAAAATTATGTGGAAATGAATCAAGGCAGCTATATCATGGACTCTTTGGGAGGAAAGTAATGTTAGAACCCTCCTAGAGAAGGAAAGAAGTTTTGCTGAAGTGAAGGAATAAATCTTAACTAGAGTAATCCATTGGCTAAAAACATTGGCCCTGTTTGCTGAATTCTCCTTCGATGATCTTTGGAAGTGGCTACGTTCACTAGGAAGAATAGAAGTGTGGTAGAGTGGGAACCTCTTCCGGAAGGTGCCATTAAATTGAACTTTGATGGGAGCAACCAAGGTAACCCTGGGCCTTCGGGTGTAGGGAGTGTACTAAGAAATAAGGACAACAACATTATTTCCTTATTCTTAGGACCAGTGGGAGTGGGAAACTCTACAATTAAATTGAACTTTGATGGGAGCAGCCAAGGTAACCCTGGGCCTTCGGGTGTAGGGGGTGTACTAAGAAATAAGGACAACAACATTATTTCCTTATTCTCAGGACCAGTGGGAGTGGGAGACTCTACAAGAGCTGAGTTACTAGCTACGGTTCAAGGGATCCAAGTTGCCAACCAGCTTGGGGTGGAACATCTTTTAATTGAAGGAGATTCTCAGGTGGTAGTAGGGCGGTTGTCAAACCCAGACATTGCCATTTGGGGCTATAGAGACCTCCTCAAAAAAGTGAAGTGGCTAACCAGTAATATGAAAGTTGATGTTAAATGGGTAAGCAAGTCGGCAAATACTGTGGCTGATTCCTTGGCCAAGCAAAATCCAGGGAAGGTCTTTTTGAGGCTAGTTTGTAACTTATTCTAGTAAGTCTTGAAAGTTGTATCTAACTTTTCTAGAGAGGTCGCATCTCGTGCCTCTCCTTGGGATGTTTGTACTCTTTATCTTTGGTGCCTAATAAAATTCATTCATTTACCAGAAAATAAAAACACTTATAATCAAGGGGGAATTGTTTTCTCCTATAGCACCTAGCTGCATCCCATCTTTTCTCCTACCCTACCACCAATCAGCATGTCATCACCAATATAACTGAATATCATAATCATCATCATCTGAACCTTGTCTCAAGTACATGAATCTTGTTCTGCTATTCTATTCTGTACAGTGCCATATCAATTGTTAAATTATGAGCCCTTCAATCATTCTTGACTTAATGTCCTTTCTGGTCTGCCCCAAGCTCTACTATAGCCCCTTCAACTTGTAACAAATCATTTCTTATTAATGGTGCTGTAGGTGGTCATTCTGCATGTACCTAAACAATCTTAGTCCTCTTCCCCTCATTTTATCACCTATTGGAGCTACTCCTAAGTTCCTTCGGGTAAATTCATTTCTGCTCCTACTCTTTCTAGTTCTACCATTCATTCATCTCAACATTTACATTTCTGCCACATTCATTTTTTTTACATGTTTTCTCTTGACCGCCCAACACTTAATCCATACAACATTGCTGCTCCTACAACTGTCTCGTAAATTTTTCCTTTTAAATTAATTGGTATTCTCCTATCACATAAGACTCGAGATGCACCCCTCCATTTTACCAATTCCACTCTAGTTCTACAAGCAGCATCCTAATCAATTTCTCCCTTGTTATGGATTATCAAACCAAGGTAATTGAAGATGTCACATTAAATTAGCTTTTGGTCTCCAATCCCAAGCATACTCTGATTTCCACCCCTATTATTATCAAATTTGCATTGCATATGTTTTATTTTAGTCCTACTTTTTTTGGAGAAAAAAAAAGCAGAAATTAAGAACCAAAGAATTTCAGAAGGTGTCCTTCAAGGATCTAGAAAGATATCTTTTGGGGATCCTTCAGTCCTCCCCCCAACATTCCCCAACGAATACTCATTCTGAGGAGAAGATGAAGATACATTTTAATGAGACTGCTACATAATCCAAGGCCGGCCTTTCCATCATTTCATTCCTGGAAGGGGTTTACCTGGAAGATAGCCTGTTTTCTGTCTTTCGTGGACCCATAGGTTGCATTTGTTTGCGGTGTCAATCAGTATCAATGTAAAACTTCACCACCTGTTCGTTTTTGTAGGCATTTGTTTGCAGTGTAAATCAAGATTGATGTAAAGCTCCACTTTCATTTCAGATTTACCAGTGTTTGGATAGAGTGGAGTTTTACATCGTAAATCAATGTAAAACTACATCGAATATCGATATAAATATTACATCTATTATCAATGTAAATATTACATTGATAAAATCAATGTAGTATTACATCAACAATCATGTTTTTCAAAGCACAACGGTTCAGAGATTATAAACCATTGGTATTGAACTCCATTGATAACACAGCCATAAGGAATGCAGATTCCACAAAGGCAGAGATGGTTTCTCTACTAACCAGCATGCAATAGTTTTAAGATTGCATCCCTAATCAGACCTTTGAAGGCAATTCATCTTATGCTATCAAATAGAGTATGAGGATTTGTTGAAAGAAGTGAAGGCATGGCAATGACCTTAGTGAGATTAGGGAAATTCTTTCTACCTTAGAAGTTCCAATCAATGGATCTATGGAGAGTTTAATTTGATTGCAGATGGATTGGCAGGATCAAGTGTGGGGAGAGGACTTGTCTCTGGGTACAGTGGCAGTTCTATGTCTGCTTAAATTTTTGAAGAGGATGGACTGCAATGTAGATCCTTTTATGTACATTCTCTCATGTAGGCATCTTTCTCTTTCATGAAATGTAATAAATTATAGCTACCATCTCAAACGAAATGAAAAGAAAAACACATGTACAAAGAATAGTAGAATTACAATCCAAATACAATATTCAGAAGTCATTTAATCCATACACATATTTTTACAAAAAAATCAGATCATTTAACTATGCAATTCTAAGGCACAAAAGATGTAAAGCTGCCAGAGTATTATTGTCCACCTTTACCATAGAAAAAGATCTGAAGCATCAAAAATAACCACATTAAAAGATAAATGTGACTAGAATCATTTGACATGAAGTCTGCAAATCAAGTAGGGCATAGTTCTTTTCACAGAACTATCCACAAATAGTAGTGAAATTGGTAGCACATATATCACTGTTAGTAGGACGTGATTCCTTTTCTAAAAGTAGCCCCTGAAATAGTTTCAATGGTCAGAACAAGATCATGAAATGCCAAATGACCCACTTGTCATGGCTCCAGTCTCAAATTCATCAAAAATAATTTAAAAGGTACCATCTCACTGTATCTGTAGTTTCATTTAGAATCATCGCTCAGTTCCTTTTTAGTTGGAAAGTATGCCTTTTTCCAATAAACCGCCAAACATTGCAGAAAATATAAAAAGATATACAATCAAATGAGGAAAGAGTGAAAAAAATAACAAACCTCAGCCCCAAGAAGCCTCATTCGGAAGACATTAAGGGCTTGCCTCTCCATATCCTGGGCACCCATGTAGATGATGCACTGCAAGCCAAACCTAGCACATACAGTTGCCGTTGCTACTCCATGCTGTCCTGCTCCTGTCTCAGCTATGATACGTTTTTTCCCCAAACGCTTGGCAAGCAAAGCTTGAGCAACAGCATTGTTGATCTTATGAGCCCCAGTATGGTTGAGATCCTCCCTCTTCAAGTATATGAGTGGGCCTTCACCGTTCGGAAGTTTATAGTGCTCCGTGAGCCGCTCCGCAAAGTAAAGTGGGCTTTCCCGCCCTACATAGTCTCTCAAAATCCCGTCTAGTTCTTTCTACAATCCAGATAAAACAATACAGAAATTAATCAGAAAAGGAATCAATAAGAAACAGAAAAGGGGGAAGGAGAAAGTATTGAAATAAATCATGGAGAAGACAAGAAAATAAGTGAATTCCACGAAGTTTTCAAATAAAAAAGATTAACTCTAGAGTCTCTTATTTAAAACAGTCACACACTAAGCTGTAGTAAAGTGCAAAAGTTTCAAAGAGAAGTTAGTGTCAAGTACGTGTATGGAAAATGGAAACCCCCCACCCTTGTTTTTTTCTGCTGCTAACGGCCATGAGCCTGTATTCCATCATTTTTTCTCAGATAGTATGCCTTCTTCTTAGACCTTAACCTACCAAGGTAACTGTTCAAATCACTCGGCAACTTTTTAGAGTCCTAGTTTCTTCTCATTCTCTCAGGTTGCCAAGTTATCAAGCTCCCCAGCTTTTACTTGCCTTTATACCTTTTCCCTCCACACTTTTCACTCACCAGTTTTACTCACCTTTATACCTTTTCCCCTCCACACCTCTCACTTATCAGCTTCACTGTTCTGTCCGTGACTACCCCACATGGACCCCAAGATCAGTAAAGGCAAATAAGTATCGTGGCTGACACACAACCACCAGCCAGCAAAGACCTAGAAAGTTATTTTACACATACAGTTACAGTAGTAGCTGACCAAGAATTTCCCTCCTTTGACCCGGTAGAGGAAGCGGTGCATGTTACAAATCTGACATTAAAAGGAAGGATCTTCCCCAGGCAACAGGTAAGCAAGGACACCCTCGAAAACCATGTCCGAACTTTATGGGTGGTATCTGCTGCAGTCACAGCAAACGACAGAAACAACAGGTATGGCTGGATCCTCTTTGATGGAGGACACATAGAGTTCATTTTCGAGGACGAAAACGACAGAAACAACACTTTGAATGGCGGTTCCATGGTTCTTCCGAAACAACTGGATCCTCTTGGAAGAATGGAAAGACTCATACACTGGCATGGTAGAGCAGGTCTGGACTCAACAGGTATGGCTGCAAATTCACATGATTCCAAAAGGTATGGTCGAAGACAAAATAATATGCTTTCTGGCTTCCCATGCAGGTCAGGTAGTTCCGAAGCAGGAAAAGGTGAAAACAGGCCACCTCACCAGAGGCCTGCATGTAAGAAAGAAAATAGTTGTAAATCTACAACAACCTCTGTACACAGGAAGGTTCATTTTTTATCAGGGGAAGCCCATATGGCTTCGTTACTGTTACTAACAGCTTCCACGCTTTTGTGCAAATTGTGGCCTTGTAGGTCACACCGTCACATCTGGTCAAACTGTAAAAGGCTAGACCCTTCAATTCAAGACCACAAACAGCGTCTTGAAAACAGACCCATAAGCTACCCGGGTGACTGGATGAAAGCAGATCACCGGCCGGAAAAACCTTTGGTCATACCAACTTTCTCCTACGCTTCATCAGAGCCAGAAGCTTGCAAAATCAGGGATGGAGAGCACAGATCCAATGAAGACTCAGAGCATGGCACGGATGGACATAAGCGTCATTGCCTTGATCAAGCAGCCAGCGGGGGATATTGTTTCAAACCGGTAGGAAACTCCGGCGAACCACAAGAGCAGCAAGTGCAGCAACCAGTCGAACCAACCCAGGGTGAACACATGGCCATGCAGGTGGGAATCAGGCAGGCAGTACAAGAAGAACATGGTGTCCATGCAAATGTAACAGACAACATGCAAATGCAACGTGGAATTCATGCACAAAGCTCTCAATTGCAAAATGGCTGGCATGCAACAATTCCTGAATCCAAGTGGTTGTGCATATCTGACATTGATGGGAAAATCTGGGCTTTATACATAATAACAAAAAAAAGGAGGTATCAGGGCCATAGATCTTCGTACGGACAAAAAAGAAAAGGAGACGCCCCTTCATGAGCCTCCTGGATGCAACCTCCAAAAATACCATCATCACTCAACATGGGGACCTTATCTATTATTTCCCCGAGCCCAAAGAGCATCCAGCAGAACCGCCAACCCAACCCTTCATCGAACAGTTATTTACACCGCACACACGGAGCTTAAATAACCTTCCGAACCTTAACACTACAGAGCAATCATTACCATCAATGTGGAAACCGGCTTGGATACCAGATCTAACAGTCAATGGAGGAAATCCTCATAAGAGAAATAGAAGCAATAGGAGTCTGATACTTGGCAACCAACCCACTACAGATTTGATCCGGAATTTGGAAGACATCAATCCACACTTTCTCTCACAACAGGTACCTCCATCTCAATGTGTTATTGTTATTTTTTTTGGTAAGATGTGTTATTGTCATTTATAGCATACAATCTCTGCTTTTTACTCGTGGCATTTCAGCACTGTGCACAAAGTCAGACACCTGCAGAACTTAGTTAGGCAGTCAACCCCAGATATCCTCTTCTTGTGCGAAACCAGGATGTCAGCGTCAAAATCTTCCAGCCTTGCAAAATCTCTCAAATACCACCATTTTACACTACAAGAAGTACAAGGTCAGTCAGGGGGGTTATTGTGCTGCTGGTCAAGTCATCCAAACACAAACATTCACCAAGTCCATCGTAATTTCATCATATTACAAATTAACAATTTCCCCAATAAAAGTCCCTGGCTCTTGGTACTTTTTATGGACATCCACAAAAACACCCAAGGAGGGGAGTCTTACATAAATTGACACAAATCTCAATACCTGTCCATCTACCCTGGCTGCTTGTTGGAGACGTTAATGATCTGCTCTCGATCCATGACCAAAAGAATTACAGAAACATATTTCAGATGCCCTAAAAAGAATTATGTGAAGATGCACTAGAGCAGCAGTGATCTGGACAATTTGGGAGGAAAGGAATCTAAGAATCTTTGAAGACAGGGAAAGAAGTAAAGAAGCTGTGATTGAGATGATTACTCTCAGAGTAGCACATTGGGTGAGCACTTTAAAGCTCTTTGCTGACTTTAAGGTTGAAGATTTCTGCAGATCGTGGGGAATAATTGCAGGTTCTTCGTTTAGAAGACAGATTGTTCATGAGGCCTGGTCTCCTCCATGTGTTGGGTGGAGAAATTAAACTTTGATGGTAGTTGTATGGGCAATCCTGGACCATCTGGTATTGGTGGGGTAATTAGGGAAGAAAATGGAAACATTCTAGCTTTGTACTCAGATCCTATTCAGCACGGAGATGTGGTGAGATCAGAATTATTGGCAGCAGTCTATGGAGTAGAGAAAGCTAAAGAAATGGGGATTACTAAGCTGATTGTTGAAGGTGATTTAAAAGTAGTTGTGGGCTGGTTGAAAAAAGGGG
The DNA here is from genome assembly GCF_055504915.1 of Nelumbo nucifera. Classification (NCBI taxonomy): domain Eukaryota; kingdom Viridiplantae; phylum Streptophyta; class Magnoliopsida; order Proteales; family Nelumbonaceae; genus Nelumbo; species Nelumbo nucifera. The sequence continues at coordinate 54,946,118 of NC_142651.1, read as the reverse complement.
AAGGAATCATATGGAAGTTAAGGAATGAATTCAGGAGATTCAAGCAGATTTCTAAAGATATGATGATCCAAATAAGATGGATTAGGAGGTCTGCAAACAATTTGGCTGATGGCCTGGCAAAGCAAGGAACTCAAAGACACTCTATGTTCTGGGCAATTCTGTAAATAGTGAATAGTTTCTGGGTGGGCTTTGTTTTTGTGCCCACAAATCTTTGTTGTACCTCTTTTTTAATCTAATGAATCAATTTTGTGTTGCTGATCAAAAAAAAAAAGAATTACAAAAACATATCCCCCAAACCCTCAAAGTAATTGCTGCAATTCACCCAGAACTTTGGACTGATCAGCATTGACTACTTGGGACCCCCTTTTACATGGACAAATGGCCAACATGGTCCCAAAAAAGTACAAGAGAGATTGGACAGGGCTTTTGCAACCCCCACCTGGTTGGATCTGTACCCGAATTCTATAATCCAAACCTTACCATTTTAGCCTCTAACCACGCCCCAATAAAGCTTATGAGTGAACCCCCTAATATACCTACTAGGCCATCCCATTTTCACTTTCTCCCCTTCTGGTCAGAACATGAAGGCTGTAAAACTATAATAGCCACCACCTGGGAACAACAAATAAGAGGATCACCTCATTTTCGCATAACCAGTAAGTTAAAGCAATGCAAAAAAAAAAACACTCTGCTGGAGTGGAATTGTACCACTTTTGGAAAAATCCAAAACCACCTTCAAAAGTTCTCAACAGAAATCTCCTCTCACCACCTACAAAACAAAGAACCTCAACTCCTGAGATCTCTCCAAGAACAGTACTCTATTACTGGTTACAAAAGGAAGAAGAGCTATGGAGATTGAAATCAAGAACACAAAATTTTTTCACAGCATGGCCAGACAAAAAGGAATTAGAAGTAGTGGATTATGGATTAACACCTACAGGGGAATGGACATCGAACAAGACAAAGATTGTCGAGCTCTTCATCAACAAAATAAAGGAGATAGGTGGAATCTCAGAAAATGTAAACACAAAAATACTCTCTCAATTACATCTTCCCCAAATCTCAGAACAGCAAAGACAACAATTGCTGCTCCCACCCACTTTAGAGGTGGTCACCCAAGCAGTCTATCCACATAAAGCCCCGGGGCCGGATGGGTTCACAGCTTTATTCTACCAAAAATATTGGGATATACTAGGGAATGATATATACCAAATGATCCTTCACTTTATCAGACTGAATACCTTCCCAAAGAAACGAATAACACCATTTTGGTCTTTGTCCCCAAAAATCAGAACCCCATGGAGACACAGCCCACTACCGACCAATAAGTTTATGCAATGTCCTATACAAAATTGTTTCAAAATGGATGGTGATGAGACTGCAGCCAATCCTAGGAGAAGTTATCTCCCCTCTCCAGTTGGGATTTCTAAAAGACAGGCAAATTGCAGACAATATCCTAATAACAAAAGAAATCCTACACTACATAAGAAGACAAAAGAAAGGGAAGGGACTAATTGCTCTCAAGCTAGATATGTTGAAGGCTTTTGACCATATGGGATGGAGCTTCCTGAAAGAAACATTAGGACAAGTGAGCTTCCCGACAAAATGGGTGAACCTCATACACCAATGATTTCAATGCCTACCTTCTCAGTCAAGGTGAGTGGCTCTTGTCATGGACACTTTAAACTGGAGAGAGGCCTTCGGCAAGGCGATCCATTATTTCCATACCTATTTATTATAGGAACGGAGGTACTCACCCAATTGTTAGCTGCAGCAGAACAAGAGGGTTTGATTGAGGGTGCAAAGATTTGCAGAAATGGCATCTCCATCGCATATTTCCTATTTGTAGATGACTGTATTGTCTTCTGTAAAGCTGACATAGGGTAAGTGAGATCATTGCAAAGCATCTACAATCTGTTTGAACAATTATCAGGGCAGAAAATAAATTATGAGAAATCATCAATTATGTATAGCCGGAATATGCCTAGGCATCATCAAAAAATCCTCTCACAGGTGCTCAACATTCACAAGACACTGCATAGGACCAAGTATCTAGGTGCACAAGTAGGAGTCAGGGATGATAGAATAGCCACACATCAACATATACAGGACAGAATAGTGGCAAGGATCTCTTCGTGGAGTTCAAAACTGCTATCACAAGCAGGGTGCACCACCTTAGTCAAATCTGTGTTGCAAGCCATCCCAGTCTATTCCATGCAAACAACCATTTTACCATAAGGAATACACTCCAAACTGGATAAAAACACGAGGGATTTCTGGTGGCAAGGGAATAAGAGTGGGGCCAACCACACCATAAAGTGGAGTAAGATATGTCTGCAAAAATCGAGAGGTGGCCTAGGATTCAGACAAAGTAGTGTGATGAATAAGGCACTATTTGGTAAACAAACTTGGAGGTTGGTAGCAAATCCGAATTTGCTTTGGAGCAGAATGATCAAACAGAAATACTTTCCAAATAAAAGCCTTTTTGAAACCAAGCCAAGTAAAAATTCATCTTACTGGTGGAAACAAGCACATAAAATCCTCTAAGAACTCAGGCCAAATTTTCTATTGGCAAATACATAGTGGAACAGATACTTTTGCCTTTGTAGACCCCTGGATTCCCAACCCTACCAGGTGGTATACCAGCCCCTAGAGACCCCACTAACCCGCAGATCAAGAAACTAAAAGTTTCACATTTCATCAACCGAGATGGGAGCTGGAACCAACCCCTAGTACACCAGTTCTTTGAGCCTTCAGCACACTCACATGTCCTCCAAATAACCCCAACTGTTGACACAGGACAAGATACAGTCATCTGGAAGTATAGCACATCAGGCAGTTACACAGTTAGAACAGCCTACCATTCGCTAATAAACTCCAATCCATCTACCTCTGAACCTCACCTCAACTGGAGTATTCTATGGAAACTTAAATTACCATACAGATGTGCAGTTTTTCTATGGAAACTAGCATGGGATGGTGTTCTTACTCGAGTTAAGTGTAGACACTGGATACAAAGAGATGAACTTTTGTGTTCTCTCTGTAACTCACACACAGAAACACCACAGCATCTATTCTTCACTTGTGCCTTCTCCAGGGCGGTATGGTGTCAGTTACAAGTCGGGCTTAACCCAGAAATGGTGCAGGACAGCCTAAGAAGGCTTGCATCATCACAGGAAGCCTTATACCTGTTTGACAAAGGTCGTGCAGCTCTCTACATAATATGGTGAACGAGGAACAAAATTATCCATGAAAATACAAAAAGCACTCCACAAGAAGTTATTGTTCGAGTAGCCAAATATTGTCCATCATCATTGATCCCCCCCCCCACCAAGAACCAACAATGACAGTCTAACTGATCAAAACCAGGGAAACATGCATGTATTATATTTAGATGGTTCTTTTGATGTCAACACAGGCTTTGCAGGACGAGCATTCATCCTCCAATGTTCCAGTGGCGGTCCAGTTATTGCGAGAGGAGAACCATGTTGGCCCATCAAAAGCTATGATGCAGAAATCAGAGCCCTGATCTCGAGTCTAAAAGCAGCTTCTCAGTTGAAGTTAAACACTATGATAATATATAGCGACTCCATGCAGCTAGTCAATTTTTTGAACAACAGAAGGCAACCGGAAAGCTGGATAGAAAGGCTTCTCAAGCATCAATCGTCTTCTGTTAACTTTTGAAAAAATGTGTTTTGTACATATTAACAGAACCTTAAATCAGGCAGCGCATACTTTAGCATACCTAGCCTGTAAAGGCAGAATATCCATCTACTATAACTCGCTCTACCAGGATCATGTACAGTTTACTCTTTAATCAGTAATGGAAGGTGCTTTATTTGCTTTAAAAAAAAAGTTTCAAAGAAATTAGATATAAAAAACCCTTAAAAAGCATTTAAAATTGTTTTGAGATACACATTCAGTAGACAATCCAACAGTTTATGCTTAGCCGCAATCCTTATTGCTTTAGAACAACCATATAGCAGAATCGGTGGAAAGCTTCTCATATTCACCACAAAGCCTTTTTCCCCCTTTTTTCTTTCAGAAAAGCTAATCACTTATCAAACAAAAACGATATGGAATGAGGGAAAAAAGTGAAACTTTATTGGGAAAAATACACCGAACTGAACAACCATAGTAGCCAAAACAAAAAAGAAGAAAAACCTGGAATTGTTCGTCTGAAGCAAGCGAGTGAAAAGCCAATTCGAGCTCCGTGAGAGCATGCATGAGGGTTTCAGGGACGTATTTCCCTCCATATTTGCCAAACCTGCCAAAGGAATCGGGTCGTTGCAAAACCGTCGATTTGCTGTCTTTCTCCACCATTGTAACAGCCGAATCTCTGGTAAGAGTACAGGAGATTGAAGAACGTTTAAAGGTGGAAGGACTCAAGTGGGATTCCTCTAATTTGCGGGGTACCCTGATGGAATTAAATGAAGCAATGTAAGGCTTGCAGAGAGATGCAAGGCTTGTGGAGGAGATGGCCATGAGACATTCAGTGACACCAGTTTCTTCTTACAGACCAACCTCGGCGGCGGCGGTGGCGATTCTTCTGAGTTCTGAAACCTCGCGGATTTTCAGAGAACAATAGGAAGGCGCGGATTGATGAAAGTACGAGTAAGCCTGCTACCCAAGAGTAAGACGCTGCGCAAACTCCATAGTCCATCCATCCTCTACTTGTATCTTGTTTCATTGATGGTGAGATGTTCCTGATGTGCTGCTGAAATGCCTTGTCGCCTTGTCGGTCCAGTTTGGGTTACGCAGCATATCTGAACTCTCCTACGATCTGATGACACGAACGAATGATTGCGACTTGCGAGACCGGATCCGCTGCCAACCTCATGAGGTATATCCCAGCCGCACATCGGGATCATCTCCGATTGTTATGGGGAAATGTTACCGTTAGATGTCAAGTGGGATGTACATGTGCTGTAATTGTGAAGTTGGTGTGAATTATGTACCCTCCCGATTCAATTATGACACTCCTCTTACATCATGACCATTAGCGGTCCAAATTGAAAGATGAGCCAGTGACCGGGAGGAGGCACATGATCACATTGGAGAGCTAGAGTTTCATGATGGTAAGCTAAAGATCTCGAGGAGAAAGATGCCTCGTTTTTTGTATGTGAGAATCTTCTTCTAAACGCAATCAAAGAGGCTACGGCTCATCCCATCAAGAATACAAAACCTTGCTAGGGTTTGATAGGAGAGGCATAACCTCGGCACTGTGCCTTTTCGCAAAGGTTTTATGCCTGTTGCTCCCGATTCAATTATGACACTGCCTCTTACATCATGACCATTAGTGGTCCAAATTGAAAGATGAGCCAGTGTCCGGGAGGAGGCACATGATCACATTGGAGAGCTAGAGTTTCATGATGGTAAGCTAAGGATCTCGAGGAGAAAGATGCCTCGTTTCTTGTACGTGAGAACCTTCTTCTAGACGCAATCAAAGAGGCTACGGCTCATCCCATCAAGAATACAAAACCTTGCTGGGGTTTGATAGGAGAGGCATGACCTCGGCACTATGCCTTTTCGCAAAGGTTTTATGCCTGTTGCTCCCGATTCAATTATGACACTGCCTCTTACATCATGACCATTAGTGGTCCAAATTGAAAGATGAGCCAGTGTCCGGGAGGAGGCACATGATCACATTGGAGAGCTAGAGTTTCATGATGGTAAGCTAAGGATCTCGAGGAGAAAGATGCCTCGTTTCCTGTACGTGAGAACCTTCTTCTAGACGCAATCAAAAGAGGCTACGGCTCATCCCATCAAGAATACAAAACCTTGCTGGGGTTTGATAGGAGAGGCATGACCTCGGCACTGCGCCTTTTCGCAAAGGTTTTAAGCCTGTTGCTCCCGATTCAATTATGACACTGCCTCTTACATCATGACCATTAGTGGTCCAAATTGAAAGATGAGCCAGTGTTCGGGAGGAGGCACATGATCACATTGGAGAGCTAGAGTTTCATGATGGTAAGCTAAGGATCTCGAGGAGAAAGATGCCTCGTTTCCTGTACGTGAGAACCTTCTTCTAGACGCAATCAAAGAGGCTATGGCTCATCCCATCAAGAATACAAAACCTTGTTGGGGTTTGATAGGAGAGGCATCACCTCGGCACTATGCCTTTTCGCAAAGGTTTTAAGCCTGTTGAATGCTTGTAAGGTCAGTGTACCCGAGCTCAACCTCGTATTTGGTCAAGAGAGGCATGACCTCAGCACTGTGCCTTTTCGCAAAGGTTTTAAGAGGTCAGTATACCCAGAGCTCAACCTCGGACCCATGACGTCCTCTGCTTGCACCAAGGAGATGACCGACAAGGTTGATGAAGAAGACTCAGACTCCAAGGAGGAGGAAGAAGACGGGATTGGTGAGGTTGCCATAGAGGAGGATGTCGATGAGGAGATGGGCAGAGAGGATGCCGCTGAGGAGGGTATTACCGCTACTAGTGATGGAGGCGAGGAGCCCCGAGATGTCTAAAAATTTTGCCTCTTTTCTTGGACTTCCCTTGTAAATACGTGTATTGTGTCGAGCCTCTGAGCTCGATCTAGAGAACTTTAGTCTTCCTTTTCACCCTTTTTTTAACAATACCGATGTAACTCTGCCGATCTAGTAATGAATGAAAGTTCACTTTTTGCACATCTTGCGTTCATCTATTCTCAATACACTCTAAAACCTGAAACCTCAAAAATAATTCTAAGTAAAGGTTTACTCGAGGTGCCTAACTCCAAAGTGACTAGACATAGTAAGGGATAAACCTGAGGTAGTTGTGTGCCGAGGCAACTAAGCATGGTATGGGATATAACCCAAACTTCTTGTGTGCCAATTAGGCATCATAAAAGGAGAACTCGAACTACCTATATGCTATGCCAAAGCGGCTAAGCTTTATTAGACCACCGAGGTCATTATTAGCTCGGGGCTGGGGGCCTTTAGGCTTAAAGCGACTTGGAGTCCCCTTCGAATCCCCTTTGAAGTGTGATTTGGCCGATATGCGCTCTACGCATGGCGGCTTGACTAAGTCGCCAAAGCATATGGTCTTCCATACTTAGTGAAAACTTTTAATTATCTAGTTGAGGTCGTGGATGCTTGACTCCCAAGCTCATAAATAATACTTTCTTAGGTTGTTGGCGTTCCAAGCACGGGGTACCTGCCTCCCTTCCAACATCTCAAGCTCGTATGTCCCTTCATCAATCACTATCATACTCTATAGGGACCATCCCAATTCGGGCCCAGCTTACCTACACCTGGCTTAGGCATCATAACCTTCCAAAGTACAAGATCTCCAACTTGGAGGTGGCATCTCTTGATTTGGGAATTATAGTACCGAGCTACTCGCTACTGGTAGGTCATAGTCTGGATATAGGCCAGGTCGCACACTTCTTCCACCAGGTCAAGGTTGGTTCGTAACTCGTCGTCGTTGGCCTCCTCGTTGTATGCCTCTAACAGCAAGGTTGGTACTTTGATCTCAGTAGGGATGACGACCTCTTCTATACCATACGTTAAATTGAATGGGGCCTCTCCAGTCACGGTTTTGATTGTAGTCCGGTAGGCCCAAATGACACTGGATAGCTCGTCTACACACAAACCCTTAGCTCAGAAAAGTCGAGTTTTGAATCCACGGAGGATTGCCCTGTTCGTCACCTCGACCTATCTGTTTGCCTATGGATGTGCTACCAAAGTAAAGTTTTGTTGGATCCCCATCTCGGCACACTAGTTCTACAACTTTATGTCTTCAAACTGCGTATCAGCACCTTTGGGAGTCTGAATTTGCACACTATGTTTTCCTATAAGAAGTTATGTACATTTCGAGCTGTGATTGTCACTAATGGCTCAACCTCCACCCACTTCGTAAAGTAATCAACCGCCACAACCAAGAACCTTCTCTGCCCTGTCATCGATGGGAACGGACCGAGGATGTCTATTCCCCACTGTGCGAAAGGCCACGGGCTGGTCAAGTACTTGAGGTCGGCAGTGGGCTAGTGAAGTATGTTGGTGTGCCTCTAGCAGTTATCACACTTTTGGATGAACTCGAGTGCATCCGCTTGTATTGTAGGCCAGTAATAGCCTTGCCTTAGCGCCTTTTGGGCGAGCGCCCTACCCTACAAGTGTCCCCTACATAGACCTTCATGGATCTCATGTAGCACCTAGCTTGCCTCTAAAGGTCGCAAGTAACACAAGTAAAGGAGCATGAAGGATCTCATATACAACTGCTCGCCAATAAGGATATAGAGAGATGACTAACGCTCTACCCTCCGAGTTGCATTGCGGTCTACTGGTAGGGTCATGTGGAACAGATAATCAACAATCTCTTTTGTTGCCCTCTTAATGCTAGGTTGCAGCAGGTCTTCAATGTAGATCGTCCTCTTTGTGACGTCGTTTACACCGGCTAGCTTTGAAAGTGCATCAGCCTCTACATTCTCTGTCCTCAGTATTTGCTAGATGAACCAAGAGTGGAAGCCGGGCAGGAGCTCTCTCACCTTTGCCAAATAGGCCAACATGGCAGGCTCCCGAGCCTCGTACTGCCCATTCACCTGCTTCACAACCAGTTGAGAATCACTACATGCCATGATGTGCTTTGCGTCAACCTCCCTCGCCAAAGTCATCATGGCTATTAATGCCTTGTACTTTGCTTCGTTATTCGACGCCTCGAACACAAACCGGAGAGCGTACTCCAGCATCACCTCGACATGGAGAATCTAGGGCTCCTCATCCCAAGTCAGGACTTCCCTAGCCAGGACGGGTGTCAAGCTGGTTGACACCTTCAACGTGTTAATAGGCTTAGTCACCCTAGGGGCCAACGTGCTGAACGTACACTTAATGATAAAGTCTGCCAAGACCTGCACTTTAATTGTTGGGCATGGCTTGAACTAGATGTTATATTTGCTTAGCTCGATTGCCCAATTTGGCAACCATCCTGAGACCTCAGGCTTTTGAAGAACATGCCTCAAAGGTCGACCAGTTAAGACTATGACGGTATGGGCTAGGAAGTAAGGACATAGCTTCCGAACTATCAAGGCTAAGGCGAAGGCCAACTTCTCAATATCGGGGCACCTGGTCTCAACTCCATGCAATACCTTACTTATATAGTAGACAGGTCATTGCACCTGGTCTACTTCCCTTATTAGTATTGAGCTCACAACCTCGTCACTTGTGAAGAGGTAAAGTTTTTGCTCGTCTCCTAGTTCAGGTTGAGTTAACATCGATAGTGAACTTAGGTACCTTTTAAGCTCGTCAAACGCGAGCTAGCACTCCTAGGTCCACTCGAAGTCTTCATTCTTTTTAATAGCCTTAAAAAAGGGTAAGCACCGCCCAATCGACTTAAACATAAACCAATTCAGGGTGGAAATTCGGCCTATTAATTTTTGTACCTCTTTTATTGACCTAGGTGATCTCATGTCTAGGATTGCTAGGATTTTTTCCAAATTGGCTTCGATGCCATGTTGATGCACTATATAAACAAGGAATTTGCCCGAAGTGACCCCAAAGACACATTTGTTCGAGTTGAGCTTTATGTTATACTTCCTTAAGAATTGAAAAACAACGTTTAAATCATTTATAAGAGAGTTTGAAAACTGGGTCTTCACGACCATGCCATCAACATAACACACTATTTTATTTCCAATCAAAGGTGCAAAAACTTTATTTACAAGGCGTTGGAAAGTTGCTCCAGCGTTTTTTAGTCCAGAGGGCATAATTTTCCTAATTCAGTTACAAATGTTGTATTTTCCTAGTCTCCATCCGGATTTGATTGTAGTTGGAGTAAGCATCCATGAAGCTCAACAACTTGTGCTCCAACATTGCATCTACCAAGTGGTCTATTCTAGGGAGCAGGAAACTATCCTTTGGGCAGACTCTGTTAAGGTTAATGTATTTGACGCACATGCACCACTTACCGTTGGTTTTTTTGATGAATACAGGGTTGGCTCTCGGGTACTAGACCTCTCTAACGAAGTCTGCTGCAATGAGCTTGTTGACCTCCTCATCTACTACCCTCCACCTCTCTAGGGTAAGGTTCCTTTTTCTCTACCTGAATGGCCTAACTAAAGGGTCCACATTCAATTTCTGAATTATCACAATTGGGTCTATGTCAGGCATTTCTACTACCGACAATGCAAAAACATCTAAATTACCAAGTAAAAACTTACCAGTGTAGACCGAACTGATTCTTTTAGGTGAGCCCCACTTTGGATAATCTTCGCAGGTTTAGTATCAGAGACCATGACCAGGATTGTATTCTCATGGGTTGGGCTCGCTCGTTTGTGTACTTGGGGGCGACTCCAGCTCGACGTCACCTGCCAGCTTTGGCTTGCCCTTCAATGCCGCAACGTAGCACTTCCATGACTCCAACTGGTTGCCCCATATGACCCTAGTCCATACCTCATCAGAAAATTTCATTGAGATGTAATAGGTCGACACCATTGCACGAAGTGCATGCAAGATGGACCGAACTAAAATTGCATTGTAAGGGGACAAGGTGGCTACCACCAAGAAGGTGTGCTCTGACCTTGCTGTGACTAGCACCTTGATTCTGCCTAAAGGCTTCACCACGTCTCTACTGAAGCCGACGAGAGGTACATCTGTTGGCTGCAAGTCCTTCCGCTCAAGCTGCATCTTCTTAAAGGCTTCCAAGAATAGGATGTCTGTCGAGCTCCCTGAGTCGACCAAAATCCGCTTTACCTTAAAGTCATTAATGATCATTTTGACAATGAGGGCATCATCATGTGGATACTGGACCCCGCGAGCGTCATCCTCGGTGAAGTAGATGACTTCCTTCACTCGAGGGTGCTTCAACGGGTTCTCATCCTCCTGCTCCAACTCCAAAACTGAATTCTTCCCTGTTGTTGTGTTGCACCCTACTAAAATAGAGCCTCCTGTGATCATGTTGATCACTCTATGTATTGGTGGTGGATCCTGAGGTGGCTGGTCACGATCTTGTTGCCTGCTCAATTCTGGTGCTTCCCTGGAGTGGTTGGTAGGCCGGGAATCTCTCTCGTTGCGCTTGACAAACTGCATGAGGTAATCGCGATGGATCAACTTCTTGATCTCATCCTTTAGGATCCGACAACTCTCCGTGTCGTGGCCGATGTCACGATGGAAGTGACAATACTTGTTCGGGTTACGATTGGCAAAGTCGCCTCTCATCTTGGGCGACCATCACACGTACTCAGTTGTTTTTATTTGTATCAATATTTCACCCCTGTTTGCATTTAGGGTGATGTAATTTTGATTCTAGACTGGCGGGGTTTTAGATTGTCAACCTGATTTGGAACTCCGATGGGGTGATCTGCTCTTCCTTGGCAACCTTCTTCGCCTGTCGCGAGGTGACCAACTTCTCTTTAGCGACTTCTTTGATGTTGCTTATTGCTCCCCACTTCTTCCTCTGGTCGTTTTCTCTTCTCGAATAGTTGTAGCTCTAACCGGGATCCCAACACCTCCATCGCCTTCGTGAACTTATCTGCTTAAGTGAGGAACACCTCCAGAGAGGTTGGAGGGTTCGACTCAATCTGCTAGCGTAAGTCGGGGTGGCGAACGCCGTTCACCACTATAGTGAGTTGTACTACTAGGTCAAGGTATGGGATCTAGAGATGTTCAAGGTTGAACCTTTTGATGTAGTCACGAAGCATCTCGTTCGGTTGTTGGATGACGTTCAGGAGACAGGTCGCGGACTTGGGGGCACCTCTTGCTGGTGGCGAAGTGCATGGTCAAGAGGTCTGTGAACTTACTCTAGCTTTTTATCGAGCTTGCTAACAATCCCAAATACCACATCCGAGTTGTTTTTTGAATGGTTGTCGAGAAAGCCATGTAGAGGCTCGCATCATTTGCCCCATGAAGTTGCATCAAGGCTTGGAAACTATCAATGTGATCCACTGGGTCAATCATACTGTTATATGAATCCAGGGTTGGCGAGGCCTAGGTCACACACGATGTTGCTGGCTGTGCGACGACCTGGCTTACTTTTCTTTTTTGTTAGCCTCCTCATTATTGGTGGGAGCGAGGTGGCTTTTTCCTATGCTATGACGTGAGTGTCTGCGGTGTCTCCTCCTCGACACCTTGGTTGTGCTATTCCCTTTTGTACCGATCAGTGTCGTAGCTATGTTGCTTTCCTCCACTGGGATTGGCTATTGTGGTGGAATAAAAGTGGAAAACCTTTCCTTCCAAGCCCACGTCTGAAGGTTCATACCACGGACGTACTGCACCAGTTCATGGAACTACTGCACGTCAATCCCTACGGGAACCACAGAAGGCTCAACCATGGGGACAGGGGCATTCACTTGGTGTAGCAAGAAGGGCTGGTTCGACACTACTGGCACTCCGTGCAAGGTCAATGGCATTGTAAGTTGCCCAATGGTCATTGAGGGTACTTCAAGTTGGACAACAGGCTGCTCCTACCCCCCAGCGACTTGCATGTTGTTGTTGTTGTTGACGTTGGCAAGTTGGTTGTTGCTTATAGAAGCCATTGGATCAGTAAATTAAGAAGGGATGGTGGGAATTAGGATTTTTGTCGTTGGTTCCCATAGACAATGCCAATTGATGATGTGTGATCTGGTCACTCCCTACTAGAAGGTAGCTCGGACGTCGGTCTACTATGTGGCTTGTCGAACTGCAAGAAAGTAGTATCAGAGGTCCTGGGGTACTTTACTTGGTGTGGGCACTCCGATGCTCAAGTCAGCGAAGAGTTTTTGTAGAGAGCTAGATTGCTTGTAAGTATGAGAATACGAGAGCTAAATCGTGCATACCTTGTGAGGTTGTAGGTGATGCCTTTATATAGGTAAACTGCCGTAGGCCTCACGAAACGTGTCCGAGATCACCATCCCGCGTAACTTAGAGTCCATTCTGCAACCAAAGATGGACTCCGTGTAAGCTGATAAGCTTTATTTGAGTCCTTCCAATCTAGGCGGGATAAGGATAAGGTCCCGTTAACATGTGGCGTGGTCCCGAAGAGATCGGAGACAACTAGCTAGCTTCTAGAAGAGGGCTATGTGATACCTAGGCAGGTCGGTGCATGCAAACTGCTCGAGACTCCGATCTTAACTGACTGACCCAAGGTGCTTGAAGTGACTTGGACTATTGAGGTGTTCGAAGAGGTTAACGTGTCGTCCAGTCGATGGGTCGCTCCACGTGTCGTCATATTACAGGTCGGGCCAAATTATTTCTCATTAGTAGGTTTATTTATTTGGTAAACATTTGTATTGATTTACGTACACGCCAACAGTTGGGGAACTTTCATTTTAAAGTTTCCCTCAATACAAAGGTATTTATTTATTGTTTCACTTATGTGGTGCCTAGCTGTCAACAAACATTAAAAAACTGTTTATCAACCACTTTTTTTTCGATTTTGAAAACAAATCAAGTACAAACATTTATTTGATAAACGAAAGCCATACCAAACAATTCGATTGTCGTGCTTTTGTTCATTTCTAATTTTCTTTCATTGGAGGCACCCTTGGATTTTTTACTTTCCATGATGTTACACATAATGATATACAAATGGTTTAGGACGAACATTGGATTAAGTAAATTGATTGAAATTTGCAAAATATTGAGGTGTATTATTAATGTGTAAACTATACGGGCGTTTCAGAAATTGTAGGGTAAAGAGAAAAAAACAAGATACAAAACGGCTCTTTCATTAATCTCTCATTTTAAGAAAAAACAAGGTAAAAACTAGAAAGAGGGTAAAGAGAAATAAGATGAGAGGTGGGAGAAAATTGAGATTGAAAGAGAGTGATTTGACGTGAAAGGGAGGGTAAAGAGAGGTGGGAGAAGTTGTGAATGGGTGTCAAGAGTTGTTTTAATATATGTTCTTTTATAATTCTTTTAGATAGGTGACCACCACGGGTAACCTTTCTTGTACTCTTCTTTTTGTCCAATAAATTTTATTTTATCTTCCAAAAAAATGTTGTCTCAATTATATGTCAATAGAAGAAATATTTGAATCAATTACTTGACTAAGTTGATAGGAAAGGTAAAACAATATGCACAATGTGGATAGCATAATGACTACGGGATTTCAGATATGTTCCTAGATGGACTTATTAAACCACAAGTTACAAATTTAAGCAAATTATTCCACAATGATTTATATAGGGAAGAGTTCCCACTCTCTACAATCAGAAAAAAAAACAATATAGAAATTAATAAGGAATGGAAAAGGGGGAAGGAGAAAGTATTGAAATAAATCATGGAGAAGACAAGAAAATAAGTGAATTCTACAAAGTTTTCAAATAAAAAGAGTAAGTCTAGAGAGTCTTTTATTTAAAATAGTCACACACTAAGCTGAAGTAAAGTGCAAAAGTTTCAAAGAAATTAGATATAAAAAAAAATATCCTCAAAAAGTTGGAAGAGGAGGGAAAGATGAAAGAGGAGACAGGGGAGGAGAGACTCAAAGGAGAATAGTCGGACTGAAAAGGAGGGAGGCAAAGAGGCGCAAGAAGATGATATTCTTTTGGTAAATTTTGAAGAGTTAACTTTAAAGTTAAAGGGAACAAGTGGTCCCAAACCCTCTTTGGCTCGTGTCACAGGTTTAATCGATAGTGGGTAGCTTGAGCCTAAATGCTCCATTCATAGCGAAGTTGGGCCAATTGATTTGAATTGGCCTAATAAAAATGTGGGAATATCTTCGGATAGGGACAACTTAAAGGCTTCAAAAATAAAAGAGTCAAAGGGTGGGGTTTTGGGAAAGGATGAGATAATCCCGGTTGGGGATGATGGAGGAAGCTCTAGTAAAGTAGTAAAGATGTTTAGTAAGGTTGGTTCTAAGGTGTCAAGAGACGGTTCTGTGCGTTGCTTAACCCATTTCTTCTACAGTGACAACAATGTTGATACAGATAAATGTGAAGTCCAAAGGAGTTCGAAGAAGGTGATTGATGCTGCTGACAGGATTAAATGCACAGGGGTAGGTAGGAAAGCTTCAGCCACTGGAGTTTTACAAGTGAGAAGGTTCAATTTCATCAACAGGGTAAGGAATTTCAACCTAGAAAGCAAAGTGTGGAAGAAGGGGTTTCAATAATTCCTAGTCGAGATTTTTCTAAGGAAAGAAAATATAGAGTTAAATTAGGTAAGGGAATATACGAAGATGGAGTTTAGAAGGGAAAAAATATAGCAATGGATGGGTAGGGGTGTCCATAAAAAACCGAAAAATTGAACCGAACCGCAAAATGTAGTTAACCAAACCGATTGGTTCAGGATTTTTGAAAAACCCAAAGATCGGTTC
Source organism: Nelumbo nucifera (assembly GCF_055504915.1). NCBI lineage: Eukaryota > Viridiplantae > Streptophyta > Magnoliopsida > Proteales > Nelumbonaceae > Nelumbo > Nelumbo nucifera. The sequence continues at coordinate 54,930,913 of NC_142651.1, read as the reverse complement.
GGTTTTTGGTTAATTTACAAAAAAAACAATGGTTAACCAAACCGAGCCGTATATATATTTTTAATATATATCACATATTTTCTATGTATTATATATAAATATATATTCATTATATATATAACTATATACTTATATTATATTTATAATGATCTATTTATAAAAATATTATATATTTTTCAAATATTTATAATATATTTTATATCATTTATTATTTATTATATAATATTATACATATATTTGTATAATATATATTATAAATATAAAAAACCAAAAAATCAAAGAACCAAACTAAACCAATCAAAAACCGAAACCGATGGACCGATTAATCAGTGGTACCGGTTCAATTTTGGTTTAGAGAATTGGAAAAACCAATACCACCGGTTTGATTTACAAAAAAAGTGCAAAAGAATTTATTCGATCGAAAGGTTGTTGGAAGGTGGGCTAGATTTTATCGAATGGACAGGTTGCAATGATAAGGGTAGTGCAAATGGAAAAAACGGGGTGTGAGGAAGCTGAAGAAGGAAGGGCAGGGTCAATGAAGGGAATAAAGCAGCGGTGGGTCAAGAAGAGAGAGAGTTGAGGGGACAAGAGTAAGCCAGACGATAGAGGAGAAGGAGATGATCAAAGTGGATGCTAGCCAGAGTAATGTTGGGGTATAGGACCAGGACGAGACAGCAAGGGCTGTGGGAATTAGTAGTGTGAGTGGGACCCACCCAGAGAAGGCTGTATTGACAAGGAGGGGAAAACTCAATGATAATCAAAGAAAATGAGATTGACGTTGAAGAATATGAGTGTTAAGAAGGTGATGTGATGTTGATGGGACACATGAAGTGAAGAGTTGTATTGATTTGGAAACAGTACTAAACAAGGAGGGAGGAGAATAATTTGCAAGGAAGGCATTCAAGGAGTTGGAGGAAAAGGAATCGGAGAAAAAGAAATTGGTGGTGGCAGGGAGTGGTATTAATCCAAAGGTTAATGATGCATAAATTGGGTGGAGGCTTGTGGGAATTCCAAGAGAAGGTAAAGAGGAGGATGGAGAGTTGGTTGCAGCTCAGATATCATTTGAGATCAGAATGCGGTTTTGAAACTAGAAATTATCTAAGGACAGTCGAGGGTTCTAAGGAATAGAAAATGCTTATGTAGTGACAGAAGCACAGAGTTGTTTCAGTGTCAAAATCTTTTGCAAGATTAAGAGGAGGTTCATTTGGGATTGGACCTGTCAAAAGTTTGTAGGAAATGGGCAACAAATTTGACCTGAAGGTATTTAAGGTGACGGTCGGTGTTAGTTTAATTTGATGTTGAAGTTGGGGAATTGGGTGGGGATTTGATTAGACTTGGAAGTGGTTTTTTTGTTGTCTTTTATTAGCGTAGGGAGGGTCTCTTGGTTGAAGTTGTGAGTGGGTGTGAAGGGTTGTTTTACTATATGTTCTTTATAATTCTCTCAGGTGACCGCTGGCAACCTTTCTTGTACTCTAGTCTTCTTTTTTGTCCAATAGATTATATTTTATCTTCAAAAAAAAATGTTGTCTCAATTATGTGTCAATATCTGCATCTAAAGATGTAAAAAGAAAGAAGAAAGATTTGAAGCAATTACTTGACTGAATTGATAGAAAAGGTAAAACAATCTGCACAATGTGGATAACATAATGACTATGGGATTTCAGATATGTTCTTGGGTGGACTTATTGAACCATAAGTTACAATTTTAAGCAAATTATTTCGTAATTATTTATATAGAGAGGAGTTCCCACATGCCCTACATTGGTAACCCCTTTCTATTCCTGATTCCTGACAAACTTATTGGTGTAATTGTTGAGAAAAAAGTCCTAGTGAACCGGCAGAAAGCTGCAAATATGTTATTTCAAGCAAATTATTCCTATTGAACTTCTTATTCTTAGTAGTAGTGGATGTTTTATTTTGATTTATAATTAATGCTTGCATTAGGAATTGATATGTCGATTTAAAGGATTTGATAGAGCTTATAAATTGGTTATTTGATGTTAAGTTTTTGTGGGTTTTGAGTTTTGATGTTACGTATTTCAAATTTGTTATGATTTTCGTTGAAGGCTTATTTTTTTATGGTGAACTCTGAATTTGTTATGGATTTTGATTTTTGTTGTTATGTATTTAAAATTTGTTAAGGTTTTTGTTGAAGGCTTATTTCTATTTGATAGTTGATGTTGAAGTTCAAATTTGTTATTTGATGAAAGCTTATGGATTTTGATTTGATAGATTACTATTTAATGAAGGTTTATAGATTTTGATTTCTAATATTTAATGAGAGGTTGTTGATTTTATATGTGTGGGTTAAATAGGGGTTAAAATTGTCATTTATGCTAAATAAACACTTGGGGGGAAAGTAACTCACCAAACATTCCCACCCTAATATGTGCTTAAAATATCCATTAAGTGATTTGGCAAATGGGTCACCAAACAACATTAAGTGGTTGTTAAAATCAATATTTAAATTGAAAGTAAGACATGGGAAACGCCTATAAATCGTCTTAGTGCGTATTGTATGTGTGTTTATATGATAAGAAGGAGTATTGGGCGATACACTACCAATACAGAGTGGATATAAAAAACAAGTCGAATATGGGGAAAGAAAGCTTCTTTCTCCCAAAAAAAGCCTTCTCTCCTCCACATAACTCCAAATCTCTAAGAAGATTGCCTAGATTGATGGATCTACAAAAAAGCCAAGAAAAATGTATTAAACTTGAAGATTTGGGAAGATTTTTGAAACTTTGGAAAATATTGTGAAAATAGGTGAGTTTTTAAACTTTCATTTAATCCTTTTGATTTGTTGTTTCTTTCTTATTTGAATGCTTGAAAGTGTTCTAATCTTAGTTGATCTACATTTCCAAAAATCATACTTTTTTTTAATTATATGTGTAGACCTATGGATTTTAATGAGGAAAATTGAAAAAATAAAAAAATATTTGTTTTTTTATTTGTATGTAAGGACTTAGTATGTTAGAAACCTATGGATGATCTACCATATCCATGTAAGATTTGGAATTTTCTATGTAATATTTATATTTTTATTCTTGTTATAATTTTGGAATTAAAAAATAAATATTAATTATTTATTGTGATTTGTCCATAATTACTGAATGTATTGTAAATCTATGGTTGATCTATAATATGCATGGATCATTTGGCATTTATTCCTCAAATATGATTTTTTTTTTGAAATTAAAAAAATAAATATCAATTATTTATTTTTTATTGTGATTTTCCCATTAGGACTGTATATAGTGTTAATATATGGATGATCTATCATATCCATAGATCATCTGGCATTTATTATTCAAATATGATTTTTTTATTATGTTATAATTTTTTTTAAATAAATAATAATTAATTACATTTTTATGATATAATTCTAAGGACTAAATATATTGTTAATATATGGCTGATCTATTATATCCATAGATAATTTTATCTTTATTCTTAAAATATGATTTTTTTATTATTTTATATTTTTTGAAACTAAAAAATAAATAATAAGATATACCGGTAAGGTCTGAAAACTAGATATAAAATTATGTAAAAAAGAAACTAATATATTCTTTGATATGGTTATATGAATGATATGATTGTATAGTTTTTTATCACATTTATTAACTCGACTCCTAGAAGATTAATCACCTTCTCCACAAATTCCTATATGACACAACATATTTGATGTACCGACAATTACATCTGTACTATACGTTTTATCATATTTTTTGCATTTTTCCCTTTCAATTCCATTTTCATCATAAACAAATCAAAATGTTCCCAAACAATGGAAGTTTTTTCTTCCTTTATTCCTTGACGTAGACCCTGATGATTTTCTGGCATCATTATGGCTTTCCATTGAGTCTACAAAAAAAAAAAATCTTTATTTGATTTAGTTTTATACTACAAACAATCAAAGCCTAAATGAACTAAATACTAGAAACAATAAGAGTATATATAATGCATATTTATTAATTTATAATATATAAAATATAAAATATATAAATATATAATATACATAAATATATATAAAATATATATTTATTTTATATCTAATTGTAAGAAAAGCATGGGTCTTTTGATTTTTCTTGCTCCCCCTATCCCTAAACTTCAAGGAATGGAAAAGCTTAAATTGACATTGATAGAGGAGTATTGGACGAAGATAAGGCGATAAGGCTCGCGAGAGACCAAGGAGATCCCGGATTTGTCTACTTCCTGTACAGATAGGATTTAGAAGTTTTAGAAGATTCAGAAGTTTAAAAGTTTGTATTTCCTTTTGGATTAGGAGTTGGATTTATTTTAGAAAGGAGCAAGAACTCCGATCGACTTGTATATATACATGATAAGAAATATGGAGAGGCGGCAGCTTGGGACTTCGAAATTCTTCATGGTATCAGAGCCATCAAACTCCCTGTCCTTAACCGTCTTCCTCTGTCACTGCTGAGTAGAGACACTAGCAGCGATCTCCTTCCACACCTCATCGACTGGCTTGTTACTCCTCGGCAGTGTAAAGCTCTCCTGTGTAGCCAAAGAAGACATCCCTGCAGTACCATTCGCTTGACCCTCGCCACTGCTACTTCCGAAACAATTCGCGAATATATAGAGGGTTGGCGCGCCAGATCCGAATTTGCCAACCCAGAAGACACCATTGTTGCAGATTTTTAGAGTTTCTGAATTTGCCGACCCAGAAGACGCCATCTCCGTCTTGGAACGAAAAACTGTAGAAATTAGACCCATGCTCTTCGCCTCCAATGCAGAAAACCTCCAACTGGTAAGGGCCAACTCAACTGCTTTTCCATATTCGACGATTCCCGGCAGCCTCTGAAGCATCCCGAGATCACCCGTTATCGCCAAATCAACCTCCTTCACCGAGAAGAACGCATCTTCTGTACAATACCTGATATCGCAGGCCATCACGAGATCGCCAAATCCATTCGCAGCCTACCTAACCTTCTTTGAATTGCTGGATGCATCGTTGCTTGAGTTGATCAGCGTAAAGCAAGCAGGTCTCGTACTCTCCGCGGACGGCTGCAGCAGTCAATTTTTGGTAGTCCATACAGGCCTCGTCCATTAGTCTGTCGACTAAGTATTGCAGACCAGGTCCAAGAGAAGAAATCGTCGACGTGCTCGATGCAGTGGTGGGCTCGCTTGTTCTGATTTCTTCGTGAGTCTCATTAGGATCGTTCATCTACCTCTTAGAATCAAGCTCGACGTGTTACTTGCAATAATCAATCAGCTCGGATGAATCTTGCTGATCGGTTACCATGACTGCCAACAACGAGAGGAACTGTGAGAGCTCGAGTAAGTTTGAATGGTGGGGAGACAGACCCCGCGGTACGTCGACCGAGCGTGGAGCAAGTCAAGGAAAAGGGGATGGACCCTCTGGCGGACGTGACCGAGGTTCAGCAAAAACTCATGCTGCTCAGTCATTAGCAAGGCATGAGGTGGCTGCTAGTGCAGTTGTGACTGACAGAGACAGGACGGGACTAAACGGGCTTACTGACGAGCAATGGCAAACTCTTGTAAGCATGCTTAATGCTTACAAAACCAAGACTAATGAAAAACTCTCTAGTAAGAATTATTCTACTGAATGGATTGTTGACTCTCGAGCGTCACATCACATGACAGGGAATTTAAATGTGCTCGTCGACACCTATGATGTTGCACCTTGTCCTATTAGGTTACCCAACGGTGCGCACATTGAGGCCGTGAAAGAAGGCACCGTTGAACTTGGAAATAATTTTAAATTGCTGCACGTATTATATGCCCCAAAACTCAATTGTAATTTATTGTCAGTAGGTCGGTTACTTTGTGACACTGATTATATTGTAACGTTTACTAAGTTGTGTGTGATATAGGACGACATCTCGAGGACTCTGATGGGTGTGGGTGAACAACTTGATGGGGTCTACATTTTCAAGGGTGTGGCGCCATTTCGAGCTTACAAGACAGATGGAATTGGGTCATGCGATTTGTGGCATCGGAGATTGGGACACCCTTCCTATCAAACAGTTAGTTTACTTCTTAATATCAGTAATAGTAAGAACAAAACTTGTGATGTTTGTTTGAAGGCAAAACAATCTATATATGTTTTTATTCAAAGCAGCAATAAGGTGACTGATTGTTTTGCATTAATTCATTGTAACTTATGGGGTGCTTATAGAGTACCTGCATCTTGTGGTGCGGTATATTTTCTGACAATTGTTGATGATTATTTGCGAGCAGTTTGGATTTATTTGCTGGCTGAAAAAAGTAAAGTTGGTAGAACACTCAAAAATTTTTGTATCATGATTGAACGACAATTTAATAAGAATGTTAAGGTGGTAAGAAGTGATAATGAAACAGAGTTTAAATCCTTGAAGTCATATTTTGACGAGCATGGAATTTTATTTCAATTTCCTGCATTGGGACACCAGAACAAAATGGTCATGTGGAGATAAAGCATCGTCATATTTTGAATGTAGCCAGAGCACTCAGGTTTCAAGCACATCTTCCGATCAATTTCTGGAGTGAGTGTGTTTTGACCGCAGGTACCTGATTAACCGGCCACCTTCGACCCTTCTTGGTGGTAAAACACCTTACGAGATGCTATTTGGACAAAGTCCTCCTTATAAACATCTCAGAGTTTTTGGTTGCTTATGTTTCTTGCATACTAGGGACCGTGACAAGTTTGCCGTTAGGAGTAGGAAATGTGTCTTTGTTGGGTACCCTTTTGGGAAAAAGGGGTGGAAATTGTACGACCTTGAGTCTGGTGATTATTTCGTCTCATGAGACGTGGTGTTTAGTGAGGTCGAGTTTCCCTTTGCCACTCTGGAACATCAACCCTCTGTAACCAGTCTTCCCGTAGCCAAAGAAAATATTGGGTTGCCTTGGGCCACTCCTCCTGACATGGTATCTGAGTCACCTCATATAGAAGTAAGGGGGAGCGACACGATCGATGAAGAAGGACATCCGAACACGGTAAATAATGAGGAGGCAGGTCCCCTTGATGAGACAAGGAGCCATACAGATTACAGAGATAATGAAACTCTAGCTGCTCCTCAGCCCACCACGGAGTTGTTAGGCCACGAACATTGAGAAAAGCGGACCCCTAGCTATTTGCAGGACTTTGTCACACACTCAGCTTGTCGATTAGACCCCTCCGCTGTTTCTCCTGCATCAACTCAGTCCTCAGGTACTCCTTATCCCATAACTCATTATATAACGTATGATAATTTTTCTGTGAAACACACACATTTCTTGGCAGCTATTACTGTAGGCCGAGAACCTACTCATTTCTCTGAGGCAATGACTAATGCCCTGTGGTGCGAGGCTATGCGCCAAGAGATACAGGCTTTGGAAGACAATGGGACATGGACCTTGGAAGACCTCCCACCTGGAAAAAAGGCAATCGGGTGTAAATGGGTCTACAAGATCAAGTACAACTTTGATGGATCCATTGAAACATTTAAAGCACGGTTGGTAGTCCTGTGCGACATTCAAGTTGAAGGTCTTGATTACAATGAAACCTTTGCCCCTGTGGCTAAAATGGTCACAGTTCGTACCTTCTTAGCAGCTGCTGCGGCCCAACATTGGGAATTGCATCAGATGGATGTCCACAATGCTTTTCTGCACAGTGATCTCCATGAGGAGGTTCTATATGAAACCTCCTCCAGGTTTTTCGGCCTCCGGGACTGGAAAGGTATGCAAACTCTGAAAATCTTTGTATGGTCTACGGCAAGCCCCCCGGAACTGGTTCTCTAAGTTAGGTGCTGCCTTGAAAACCTTTGGGTTTGAACAGTCCTCTTTCGATTATTCCTTATTTACATATCGCAAGAATGGGGTTGTCTTGCACGTCCTGATTTATGTTGATGACTTAATCGTTGGGGGGAATAACCTGGAGTTCATACGCAAATTTAAACAGTATATGAACCGGTGTTTTCTCATAAAGGACTTGGGTGTTCTTAAATATTTTTTGGGCATCGAAGTGACTCACGGATCATCAGGGATATTTCTTTGCCAAAGAAAATATGCACTTGATACTATTACAGAAGCTGGCTTATTGGGGTCCAAACCTGCTCACTTTCCTATTACTCAGAATCATAAACTTGCCCTTGTTGACGGAGCATTCCTGGATGACCCTGAACAGTATCGATGTCTTGTGGGCCGTTTGATTTATTTAACCATTACACGGTCGGAGCTCAGTTATTACATCCATGTCTTGGCTCAATTTATGCAGTGTCCTCGTGTTGCTCATTGGGATGCAACATTGCGGGTAGTTCGTTATCTCATTATCTAAAAAGCCGTCCTGGTCAAGAAATATTTTTGCGTTCTGATAGTGATATACAATTATATGCCTATTGTGATTCCGACTGGGCGAGTTGTCCTCTAACTCGTCTCTCTCTTACTGGGTATTTTGTCATGTTAGGACATTCCCCCATCTCTTGGAAGACTAAGAAACAACATACTGTCTCCCGTTCCTTTGCCGAGGCTGAATACTGGTCAATGGCTACTGCCAGTTGCGAGTTGAAGTGGCTAAAAGGTCTGCTGTCGTCTTTGGGTATATCTCATCCTCAACCTATACGCTTGTTTTGCGACAATCAAGCTGCTCTGCACATTGTTGCGAACCCTGTCTTCCATGAGCGAACCAAACATATTGAAGTTGACTGTCATTTCATTCGCAATGAGATCCAAGCCGGCACCATTGCGCCTTCCTATATACATACTGGTGAATAAGTTGCCGATATTTTCACAAAGGCTCTCGGACAAAAACAGTTTGATTATTTCCTTTCCAAGTTGGGCATTCGCAATCCTCATGCACCACCTTGAGGGGAGTATTGGACGAAGATAAGGCGATAAAGCTTGCGAGAGACCAAGGAGATCCCGGATTTGTATACTTTCTATACAGATAGGATTTAGAAGTTTTAGAAGATTCAGAAGTTTAAAAGTTTGTATTTCCTTTTGGATTAGGAGTTGGATTTATTTTAGAAAGGAGCAAGAACTCCGATCGACTTGTATATATACATGATAAGAAATATGGAGAGGCAGCAGCTTGGGACTTCGAAATTCTTCAAGGAGGCCCTATTGATTTCATGGATAGGTCTGTTTCTGGAATAACCTAAAAGAGTTTATACAAGAAAGGTTCATGGATAGGTCTGTTGATTTCAAGGGTCAACATTTTGAATTTATACTGTTTGCCGCAGATCGAACAATATGTCATGGAATGCATTTCGGCTTCGAGGTTAATGTAAGTTGGAGGCTTGCAGTAGAAGTTCAAGTTTCAATCGATTAGATAATCTATATTTATCTCATAGCCCAATTAATGTCAGTTGTAGGTCCAATGGAGAGGAATGCAAGCAACTACTGAATAATAGAAGAGACTGCTAAACCCCTAGAGTTCATTCTTCCCTCTTTGTTCTCCGACAGCCTGAATTGTCATATCAATCTCTGCTAAACCCTAGAGTCCATTCTTCCCTCTTCGTTCTCCTGTAGCCTAAATCACCATATAGAGCTAAACCCTAGAGTTCATTCTTCCCTCTTCATTCTTCGGTATTTTGAATCGCTGTATTGATCGAGTGATCTCTACTAAATCCATGGGTTCAATGGTTAACCATTACTCAACCCGCCCAATCTGTTAAAGCCCATGTTAGTTGGGTTAACCGACCCGCAATGAACTGAAATTAAATAATTGGGTGGGTTGTGCGAGTTGGGTCAAAAATATGTTGGATGGTATATAAGCCACCAAATTCCATAAAATTGACTCGAAATGACTTAACCCTTCATCCCTTTTCATACAACTAGATCAATTAATCTACCACTAGCAGGTGTTTGAATGATGAGCCACAATCCCAAGGGGAAAGGGCATTCAAGAACTAGGTAAATTTTAGTTTTTTTTTTTTTTTTTTTTTTTATTTCTAAAAATCTTATCACCCAGGTGTCACCTAGGTGATTAAGGGCTCATTTGGTTTATGAAATAGGGATCTGGAATTGGAATCTGAATGGTCATTCCGGTTCCAACTATTTGATTGAGTGGAATTGAAATCCCATTCCCATTTGAGGGAATAGCCATTCCCTCCCCCTCCCTTGAAAAATGAATTATGATTTCTATTTCCATTCCGATTCATGTTTGAACCAAACAAACTATAGAATTACCATTTTGATTCCAATTTCGACTGCAAACCAAATGGACCTTAAGTATTCCACTGTCGCCCAAAATTGTTTAGACATCTTGACAGCTATCTTTTCCAACAACAAACATATAGAAATTGCATCAATTCCTATAGCACCATTCATCTGTTTGCCATTATCTGCCTTACTTAAGAAGAAAATTTATTTGGTTTTCCCTTGGTTTGTAGTATAAAATTAGTTGGAAGTCATAGTTCGGGTGCTCGGTGCTGGTATTAATTCCTTATCTGCAGGCTTATTTTTAATCAATCAAAAGATTGTGGTATTGCCAATGAGGCATTATTTTGCGATACTTGTGCTTTTTCCATGTTAAATTGTTCAGTCATCAGCTGGGAAATGTTAAGACCCGGAATATTTCACCAACATGCTGAGGTCTCAAGGGACAAGCGGTCTGCTTCCCATTTATGGAAGAAAAATTTTAAAGCAGAATCACGCGTTCATTAGCCACTAAGAGTTGAAGGGGAAGTTGCATGATAGGATACTTTTGTCCTTTTGGAGCTTCACATATATCTTGGTCTTATGCATGACCATAATGGAATGGTAAAAGAGGATTCATGTAGCTGTCCCCATATAGTTGGGACAAAGCTTAGATGATGATGACAACGATGATAGTGATGATGATGATGGTGATGGTGAACAATGTCCAAGACCCCATTAATGGATACTTTGTACCAAAAATGCCTAAAGGTTAAGGTTAGTATCCAGTCCACCCTCCCAAGACCCCAAGTAGCACATGCCAACATTGTGTAATGGCCTTTACATGATCAACTTCCAAGATTGCTATGCAATGTCAAATAGCCAAGTCATAGAGTTCATGGAGCAAGGCCATGATCTCAATTCTTAAAGAATCTCTAAAACAAATATGGCCATAGGAGACCTAGTTGCCTTGCTCACTTGACCTCTAAAGGCCACAACGACACTTGCATTTTTTGCTTAGAAATGACTAATTACTCTCTTTAAATTTTCCTATATATTTTCTCTTTGCAACCAAATCAATACTATATAAAAAGTGTGAATATCTCTCCATGGTTTTGGAATTTTTTTACTAAAATACACCTCTTTTTTGAATTTGGTCACTCTCTATTGTGAGGGCTGAAATTGTAATTTGGATATTATTTTTAGTGCATTTCATTCCCTTATTAAGTCTCATATTCAAGGCATCATCTCCCATTCACTCTCATTGAATCTTTATATTTAAGACACTTTTGTCTATCATCATTAAATTTAACAAATTAAATCCATGAACATTAATAATATAAAACCTATAATTTTAAAATCAACTAAAAACTAAACTGATTTTTCTTAGGGTCAAGTAAGTAGTTCTATCATTTGGGTCAAATAGGTGAATCCATGATGCCATAATTAAATACTAAAAATTAAAAAAGAAATAAGAATACATAAATAGAAAAAATAAAAAATTTTAGGCACATCTCGAATATTATATATTCCTAAAATAAACAAAAATATGTATGACAAAATAAAAAGTATTTTTATTAATGATGAAAATGGGATACGAAATTCAAAACTGATTCATAAATGAAACCATTTTTCTCCGTGAGTGGTGGGTCAATGATTCAACTATTCAAATCATTGGATCACCCATGATACCATAGTTAAATAATATTTTAATAAATAGAAAAATATAGAAAATACACAGAAAATACATAAAATAGAAAAATTTAGATAGAACTCTCATATTATATATATATATATATATATATATATATATATATATATTATATTCATATTAAAAAACTTAAGTGTAATAAACAAGAATTTTTTTATTAATGATGTAAAGAAATACAAAATTTAAAACCAAATTGGTCAACCTAAGTTGTTATTAATTGAATAATAAAATTAAAAATATAGAAATACAAAAAATAGAAAATTTTAGTAGAAAATTTGACACATCCCTAATATTGTATACTGATCATATTAAAGAAAATAAGTGTGATAAATAACAATTATTTTTATTGATGGTGAAAATGGAATACAAAATTTAAAATTGTCTCAAAAAGTAAAATATTTTCCATTCAAGGAATGGTTCAAGAATTCAATAGTCTAGGTTAACACATGACTTCACAATTGAATAATAAAAAATAAAAAATAGACATAAATACTAAAAGGTATAGATAAAACAAAAAAGTTTATAGAAAAATTAGGAGACATCACCAATATTATACATTCGTCATATTGTATAAAGTAATAAATGCCCTAATTAAATAATAAAAATTTTAAAACCAGACGATACATCTATGGTATTATTATTGTTAGTACAATGATTATAATCTAAACTTGCCAATGCAACACACGTGCAAATGTACTAGGGCAATAAAGCTTCTGATTCCTTGTATTATATTGGTGTCAGGCCCACATGGCTGATTTGTGCTTTGTTGGGGATACACAATGGGAGTAGCCCATCCCTAAATAGGCATGGCCGTTTCATGGGAATTTTTGGGTATCCAACCCTAATAGAACCCGTTTATCAAAACTGTATAAGGTTTGGGATTTTAGATTAAAACCCTATAGCGTTTGGGACAGGTTTGGGTTTTCACTTTAGGGTATCTGATACTCGATAATCAGAATGCATAAATAGGAACCTATTATATTTAGCGGGATGCATAAATATCAAACAATACATTAATTAAGAGTCCAAGACAAAAAACAAATGAACCTATTATATTTATCCTAATTATTATATCAATTATTTTCTATTTTATTACTTTTGCATTTTAACATTAACAAAAAGGTTAATGTTCAGATCACCTGCTGAGAGAGAGAGAGAGGACCTGTTCGGCAGTCGACGGTCGCTACTACCTGAGATGAGATTGCTGGCTGCTGCTGTTAGCCTAGTTCATCGCTGCCTCGCTGGAGAATGATAAAAATGATGAGAGGACCTGGTCGCTAGCTCGCTGCAACCTGAGTTTGCCAGAGAATGAAAGAATGGCTGCCGCCTACCGCTGCTAGTCTATGTTCGTTGCTGACTTGTTGGAGATCAGGGGCGGAGCCAGAAAATTTGTATAAAAGGGGACAAAACCTAAATGAAGTATAGATGCAACCATTGAGGTAGAGAGTGGGGGGAGGGAAAATTTTACATAGGAAGTGGAGAGTTTCTGAAGGGGAGGGGCATGGCTCCCCTGGGTCCCCACCTGGCTCCGCCCTTGCTGGAGATCGTTGGTTTGTTGGTGCCAGTGGTTGCTACTTGAGTTCTCTAAGTGAGAAGTGAGAACAAGGTAATACGATGAAGAGAGGGAAAGGGTAAGCCAGGTTAAGTTTAAAAATCATACAGAATACTTATATATTTTATTATATTATATATAAGGTTGGGTCGGGCTTTTTTGACAAATCCTGAGCTCGACCCAAAAAATAATCGGTCTTATTGTTTTGGGCCCGAGGTCAAGCCCATAAGCTTAAAAACTTGTCCAAGCCCATTCGGGCCATCGGGCTACCCGGCCCATGTGGGAGAAGGTTCAACTTGGTATATATGAATGAATAGAAGAAACTGAATCATTTTTTTCTACTGATCGATTCCCAAGTTCTCAATTTGGTATATATGCTTCCATGTGGGAGAAGGTTCAATTAGAAAGCTCTTGCTCTTTATGTCTCCTCATGGCTTGGAATATGTTTTCTTCATGATTCCCACTACAGTAGAACATAATCCTTGTTTGGTTCCAAGTATTTTGATTTTCTGCAGAAATCAACCGAGCATAGGAGTTGCTTCATGCCATCGAATTTTGCCAAATTAGGTAAAATTGTATCCCCTCTACAAGGGAACTGCTTGTTTAGCTCAGCTACAAGAGAGGATTTTACTGAGAGAATTTGACAATAACAGGTCAAGTTTCTAATCTGATGAAGGCATAATATCCTGACTTGTAGAGTTGGCATTGATCACCACTCAATCCATACATGGCTCTGTAGTGGTGAAAGCAAGGATTCTTTGAACAGATCTGAAAGGAGATGGCTGTTCATGTCGGAGAGGCGACTCCATGGCTACCTGTAGCTCAGTGAAGAGGTATCACGTGATGAAGCTGTCCAAAGGATGCCTAAGGAATTATTTCTACTTCTTTTCATACGGATTGAGAAAAAGGGGAGGATCACTGAAGCTTTGTTCCATTTAATCTTTTTTGAACCCTTTTGCTTTTCTAATTAACCTTTATGGGCGATTCATTCTTATCCAGCTTGGCCTCTGGAGTTTAGTGATGGATGCCTGATAACCCTCTGAATGCTATGGCAATGCGCAATAGCTGATGGGTGACTGCTGGTCCTGGTTGCAAAGGGATTCCCCCAATCAATAATCCACACTTGTTACATGGTAAGAGGATGTTGAGGAATCTCACTAAAGCAAGTGTATCCTGATTTGAATGTATGGAAGTATAGAAGAGGAAAATTGCATGTCATCCATCATCTTGTAAGCTTTGTTTTAATAGGGGTGGCCACAAGCCGAGTTTCTTACGAGTTATTTGAGCTTGGTTCAGTTTAAACCAAGCTTCAAGTCGATCTTGAGCCCAATAAAGTTTGGCTTGTGAGGCCCATGAGTCTAATCAAGCCTAATATAGTAAATAAATAATTTTTATTATATATATAATAATATATTTTATATATAATATTTTTATTTTTTATGTATAATAGTAAATAATTTGTACAATTCTTATTTTTTATATGTATAATAATAAATAATTTTTATAATTCTTAATATTTTGTATGTAAAATAAAAAAATACTTTATATTTATAATTTTTAGTTTTTAGAAAAAAGTTTGACTTGCAATCTAACTCTCGAATTTGCGAGCTGAGCTCGACCTCAAATCTCTAACTCAAACCAAACTCAAACTCCATCATAAACCTAACACTATTACTCCAAACTGAACTCAAATAACCAAATATTTGACTTGGTTGAACTCTAATCCACTCCTAATTCCATCTATATTGGGTTGGCTACAATAGTCCCGTTCTGCTGTATCGTTACGTTGAGTATGAATTGTTAAATTATGGGTCAGTCAATTATTTCGATCTCACCACTACTTCTGCCCATATTCTTTCTGGTCTGCCCCTTCCAACTTGTGATGGGTCATTTCTTTTTATTGGTGTAGATGGCTTCTGTGAAAGTGATAAGGGGAATGCTAGTATTTTGGGTCATTTACTGAGACATCACCCTATAGTATCACGTATTTTCTAAATCCCAACTTATAGTTTGCGTATTATTCAAAAACCTCATTGTTTGCCCTGATTTATTTATTCGATCTTAATTCTATCAGGAATTGTTTGCATATTCCTTTAGAAATATAATCACGTAATCTCTTAATGAGGAGTGGAGAATGTAAAAGGACATGGACTCAGCATTTTTTATTCTAAAAACACCCCTAGCAGTTCTTATATCAATCTTTTACAAAGCAAATTCGGGGCAAAATTGACATTTTGTTTTTTACTTTCTTTTAATTAATTGGGTTGAACGAACATTACGGTCAAAAACGTCATTTCCTACTCCATATAAGAAAAACAAGGATAAAAAAAGTGGTTGCTAGGGGTTCGATTCTGCCCAATCTCTTACTAGGTAGGGTCTGTTTTTAAATTCTTGAAATCAACTCCCTCTCAGGCTCGATTTTAGTGTCTAAGGGTTTTTCCTACTCAAACTGACCTAGAAAACCAGTCTTCAATTGGCCTTGATGGAATCGGTCTTGACACCAAACTTGCCTTGAAATAAAGATTTGAACGCAAGGGCTCAGTTTACACAAAAACATGGTCTCACTTAACCACTGAGTCACTTAAGTGATTTGGTCATTTTTCTTAAATTTAATATTTGAATGTATATAATAAGTAATGTTTTAACTATTATCATTTTTTGTTTTATTATTATTATTATTGAAAGTCAAGTTTTATGGTAAAAAAAAATAGGATCTACGGGTAGACTGTGGAACTGTCAGGTCCTGGAATCAAACTTGATAGTAGGAGTGGAAATAGGGATGGTGAAAGGGAGCCATCCCCCCCACCCCCCACCCCTTTTAAAAATGCCTACAATCCCCTTTACATTCCACTTATATTTTGGCCCTCAAACAATTATTGTTTATTAGCTTCCGGTCCCCCTTAATTAAAAATCCTGGCATTGCCCTGCTTGATAGGATAGGTTTTGATTCTGGAAACCTAGAACCAACTTCTATAAGGTAGGTTCCAGGTTCAGCTTTGGAATCAAACCAATCCAATCTATGTTCACCCCAGTGGATGCAAACTATAGGAGTTGTTCGGGTCATGGTTGAGCTGGTCTTGAGAGACACGTGGCCGCCCAGTCATGGCCCAGCCATGCCGGCCTAGCTCAGTCAAGTCGGCATAGCTCGACTGAGCTACGCTATTATTGTGGCCCCCCATCTTATCCTTTCAGCCATGTCAGCTACACGTCACACGGATGAGCACAACTACGGATAAAGAGGAGTAAGGAAGACGACTCCGTTGGGGAATAGGACCCTATCCCGACAAGCCTGGAAGCCCAATCCAACCAGGACACGGATCTTCGTCCATAAAAAGGTACTCCATGCTCAAGGAGAGGGAACCAACTTCTGACACCCATACTGTGACTCAGCTTGGACCAGCGCCTACGTAGCTCGACCCAACCATCCACTACTTCATACTGACTTGAGCATTGGAGTACCCACCCAGGAATAACTCCTCGGGCCTCTGACTTCTCCTTTCTTGATCACAGGTCTTGAAGCGCGGCATCAACCTTATAGCTCAGCCCCGCCCTATCAGCAAGGACTATCTGGTTGCTCTCCTCAGTTTGTGCACCACCTTGGATTGAGTAGCATCAAATTGACATCGTCTATGGGAAACGCACAAAAAGCCTTTCCCAAAAATCCTTCCTTCCTCATCGTGCAATCAAGAAAGCGACCAAGATGCCTAAGAACCAGCCCAATCTCCATCTCAAGAGTCTCGGCATCGCAACTCTCCGCATCAAGAAATTCCATAGCCTCTAGCCGCGGTTGATCCTATGAAGTTCCGAGCAATGCAAAAGAAGGTCGACAAGATCTTTGAAATGATGCAGAACATAAGATCCGCAGCACCGCCCAACAAAACTGTCCCCCCTCATTCCCTGACGTGTACAAAGGATGATCCTCGCTTCAAGGACCCCAAAGCGCGCCGAGCGGACAAGGGTGTAGCGCGGTCCAACTAAGAAAAGAAAGATACAACAAGAAAATCGTCCCCCTCCGTTCGCTCTCACAACAGGACGCATCAAACCACAGGGATCCCCACCAAAGAAAGGCTCAGTAGGCGAACGCTGCCTCGCGTGGTCTCCGTCACCGAGTCCAGCTCCGTGAAAGACCGCACCGCGCGCCCTGGACCATATGGGTAATGAGATTCAAGAACCCCGACAGTGCTTGGAAGAGCTAGAGTGTAGCCAAGGCCAGAGAAGCATGGCATCGGTTGTAGATCATCCCATGCAACCAGCTGCGCCAACTGCCAAGGAACCACCTTTCACTCAGTTGATTGTGGACGAGGTACCTCCCACAAAATGGCGGGCACCTCAGCTTGATAAGTACGATAGAAACACTGATCCCGTTGACCACATTGAGGCACTAAAGGCTCAAGTAATGTTGCATGGATCTTCCGAGGGCCTGATGTGTAAAGCCCTAGTGGCCACCCTCATAGGTCCAACCCTAACCTGGTATTCCTCTCTGCCTCCATGCTCAATAGCGTTGTGGGAGTAGTTGGAAACTTAGTTTCGTGCACAGTTCATAGCAAGTCAAGAGCACTGGAAGACCTCGGCCAGCCTCATGCAGGTACGACAAAGGATAGGCAAATCTCTTAGGGACTACCTGGCGGGATTCAACAAAGAGGCACTACATGTCAAAAACCTGAACTAGTCCGTCTTGTCACCGCTATTCAACACTGCCTCTGCCCATTTCCATTCAACTTCTCCATCTCCAAGAACCCTTCGCAAACCCCGGCTGTGCTGATGAGCCATGTGCAAAAGTACATCAACATAGCAAGGGCACAAACACAGGTGTAGGACGAGGAAGAGAGGCCCAATAACAAGAGGAGAGATACTAAGGAACGGAAGTCAGATAAGATCAGGACCAAAAGAGGCAAGACCGCCAACCCAATCATAGACCACGAACACCCCCGCCAACCAATCAGAACATCACGCTGCTCAATATGCCACAGTCTAAAGTCCTAGTACAAATCCGTGACCACAATTACGTTCGTTGGCTTGAGAAGATGAAAACGCAAAGCAACAAAAGGAATAGAGATCATGGCCACGACACGGAGAACTGCTTCGACTTGCGCAACCACATCGAAGACCTAATTAGGCACGGGTACCTTAGCGGGTTCGTCGAAAAAAGTGAGAAGCCGACACAAGAAGAACAATGCGTAGAGAATGCTCGGCCACCACCCCAAGCCCCTCTTACTGGTGTGTTCCATGATATATCAGGAGGAATCGCCACAGGAGGGGAGAATAGCTTGGGGCACAAGAAGTATGTGTGACTATGCGAGATCGACAACTAGGGGCACAAGAAGAAGCACGACCAATCTATCACATTCAGTGGTGATGACCTCCGGGGGATTCATACCCCGCATGATGACGCCGTGGTAATCACAGCCGAGGTTGCTAACTTTGACATATGACAGATTCTGGTTGATATAGGTAGCTCCGCCGATGTACTCTTCGAGAACACATTTGAGAAGCTTGACATCGACAAAGAGCACCTCACCCCCATCAATAATCCCCGGATGGGCTTCTCTGGGAAGTCCCTCCTGCCCACTGGGAGGATAGCCCTTCCCATACTGATCGGAGATGGTGACATTACTGCGACGACCATGGTGGACTTCATTGTGGTTCGTTGCCTCTCTTCGTACAACGCCATCCTCGGTAGGCCGACCCTTAATGCTCTGTAGGCTACGATCTCCACATTCCACCTCGCCATGAAGTTCCCCACCGAATATGCCATAGGGGTAGCACGTGGGGACCAAAGAACTACGTCACAGTGCTACTTGTTCTCCTGCTAAGGACCACGCCCGGTCGCGGAAACATTGAAGGCAGAAGCCTATGATCTATGGGACGAGGTGAGAACACAGCACAACTAACCCGTCGAACACCTCATTTAGGTGCCGCTCAATGAAGAAGACTCCGAGAGGACAGTCCAGGTCGGCTCTCTTCTAGATGACCATCTCCGGGAAGAACTTGTGCAGCTGCTAAGGGACCATGCCGACGTGTTCTCCTGGTCGGCAGCGGATATGTCGGGGATCGACCCCGAGGTCATCACACATCGCCTGAATGCCAACTCTCACTTCCAACCTGTCAAGCAAAGGAAGAGAAGCTTTGCCACAGAGTAGTGGCAAGTGATTGCTGATGAAGTGTAGAAGTTACTTGACGCCGGCTTCATTCGGGAAGTCAAATACCCCGATTGGTTGGCCAATGTTGTGATGGTGAAGAAGACCAATGGGAAATAGAGGATATGCATCGATTTCACTGACCTAAACAAAGCCTGCCCCAAGGACAGTTTCCCCCTGCCAAGGATCAATCAGCTCGTTGACGCAATGGCAGGAGATGAACACCTGTGCTTCATGGACGCATTCTCAGGGTACAACCAGATCCGGATGCACCCCAACGACCAGGAGAAAACGCCTTTCATCACTGACTGCGGCATGTACTATTACAAGGTGATGCCCTTCGGCCTCAGAAACACATGCACCAATTATCAATGGCTGGTGAATGAGGTAATAAAGGACTAGCTCGACCAAAACGTAGAAGCGTACGTCGACGACATGCTCGTGAAGAGCAAAAAAGCCAAGCATCACCTTGCCGACCTAAAGGAAGTCTTCAGCACCCTCAAGAAGTATAAGATGAAGCTTAACCCGACCAAATGCACCTTTGGGGACGGCTCCGGTAAATTCCTAGGGTTCATGGTGACACATAGGGGGATCCAAGCAAATCTAGAGAAAATACAGGCCATCCTCAACATGCAGTCGCCCCAGACTCACAAAGAGGTGCAACGACTCACTGGTAGAGTAGCCACCCTTAGCAGATTCATGTCCCAATCCGTAGACTGGTGTCTGTCCTTTTTCAAAGCCCTTAAACGACAGAAGGACTTCCAGTGGACCGAGGAATGCAAATGGTCCTTTCAAGAATTGAAGCGGTACATGAGCTCGTCGCCTCTCCTCACCAAGTCGAACCCAGGGAATGAGATATTGCTCTACCTCTCGACTGGGGATGAGGTCGTCAACTCGGTGTTGGTTAAGGAGGAAGACCGGGTACAGAGGCTGATCTACTACACCAACAAAGTCCTTAGCGGTGCAGAATCCCGATACTTCAACTTGGAAAAAATGGCTCTGGCTCTAGACACCACGGCCAAAAAGCTCAAGCCATACTTTCAGGCCCA
Source organism: Nelumbo nucifera (assembly GCF_055504915.1). NCBI lineage: Eukaryota > Viridiplantae > Streptophyta > Magnoliopsida > Proteales > Nelumbonaceae > Nelumbo > Nelumbo nucifera. The sequence goes on along the minus strand of NC_142651.1, from coordinate 54,910,381 downwards.
CAGTATTTGAGTGCTCACTAACCAGCCACTCAAACAAGTCCTCCAAAGGCCAGAAACATCTGCCCGTTTGATCAAATGGAGCATAGAGCTAAGTGACTTTGACATCGAATACCTACCCTGACCCACGGTGAAAGCTCAATCCCTAACCGACTTCATTGCCGAATGCACATTCACCGCCGAGGATCCTGCCCCGCCGCCGCAAGTATGGACCCTGCATGTGGATGGCTTATTAAATCAACAAGGCAGTGGGGCAAGCCTCATTCTTCTTAGCCAAAATGACACTGTGTTAGAGCATGCTCTCAGGTTCAAGTTTAAAGCATCCAACAATGAAGCTGAGTATGAGGCCTTGATTGTCGGACTACACCTCGCCCTAGACCTAGGGGCTCGGAGAATAGAGGCCTTCAATGATTCTCAACAGATAGTCAACCAGATCCCCAGAAAATTTGGGACACGAACGCCCACAATGGCAAGCTATCTACAGAAGGTGCAAGAGCTCATTCACCGACTTGAGCACTTCAACATCTAGCAGATCCCTCGAGCTTGAACATATGAGCCGATGCACTATCCAAGTTAGCTAGCTCTCCAAAAACCGATCTCGGTAAGACAACATGGTGGGACACACTGTCCTAGTCGAGCATTGCACCGACAACTCTCCTCATCCTCGCAGTACAGCATGGTCCGTCCTAGATGGACCCATCGCACAGTACCTCCGAGAAGGTACACTTCTAGAAGATTGGGTAGAAGCCAAGAGACTCCAACATAGATCAGCTCAGTACTGCCTTATCCAAGGTCAGCTCTACCATCGCTCACACACTCTCCCCTACCTGAAATGCCTCTCCCCATCCAAGGCAGACTATGTCCTCAAGGAGATCCACGAAGGTATCAACAGAGACCATCCCGGTGCACACACCCTGGCACACAAGGCACTCTGACAAGGTTATTTTTGGGTGAGCATGAAACAAGACGCAACCCAGCTAGTTTGGAAATGCAATAGTTGTCAACGACACTCCAATCTCCGTCATCAGCTTGCAGTCTCCCTGAAGCCGATTACTAGCCCATGGTCATTCGCACAATGGGGGATGGACATCCTCGGCCCTTCCCCACCATGTTTGCACAAAAAATGTTTCTCCTGGTGGTGGTGGATTACTTCACCAAAAGGGTGGAACTCGAAGCTCTAGAATGCATTACTACGCACAATGCCCAAAACTTTTTCTGGCAAAGTATTGTCTGTCGATTTGGTATTCCACGCGTCATCATCACAGACAATGGGACACAGTTCACCGATCGAAAGTTCGAGGCCCTCTAACCGACTTGAAGATCGACCACTGGACCACCGCCGTTTACCCACACCAGAGTAATGGGCAGACCGAGGTAACCAATTGAACCTTATTGCACGGCCTGAAAACTTGGTTAGACCAGGCCAAGGGGAGGTGGGTCGAGGAACTGCCGAGCATACTCTGGCATACAAGACTACTCCGTGGATGGCCATCGAAGATACACCATTTAGCCTAACCTTTGGAGCTGAAGCTATGGTACTCGTAGAGAGTGACTCTACATCCCTTCGAACCGAGCTCTTCGATGTAGACCAGAATGACGAGGATCTCTCCATAGAGTTAGACCTGATCGAGGAAGCCCGGGACCGAGCACATGTCAGGATGGTAGCACAGTAGCAGAGGATGGCAAAATACTATGACACCAAATTCAGAAGACGTGAGTTCAAGACAAGTGACCTCGTCCATCGCAAAGCCATTGTGCCCGCACCCGAGGAAGACAAACTCAGACTAAATTGGGAAGGGCCATATAGAGTCACCAAGGTTCTTGGTCAGGGCAGCTACAAGCTCAAAGACCTTGATGGTCGACCAATATTGAGGAGTGGGAACACAGGAAACCTTCGGATGTACTATCAGTGATTCAATGATAATGAACAACACTTTATTCAAGCAATGTGTTGATTTCCCGACACACAACATACATGCACCCTACACGACGCGTTACAACTCACTGACTCGACTGTTCTCTGAACGACCCAAGCCCACAATGCATAGCTCGACGGAATATTGCCAACCAACTTGACTCGGCTGCCCACGACCTGAGCCTAAAGATAAAAAGAACACCCCCACCCATCAAGGCCAGAGGATGGTCATTAAACTCAACTCACTTATCAACTAACAGTTGGTCAGAGCTAGCCAAGCAACGGCTAGCCCTCAAAGGGCCCCAAAGGCTCCCGAGACCGAGAACTGAGCATCCTAAAGATGAGAGCTCGAAACACGCTCCCAGTTTACCAATTGGAGGATGAAGATCTCGGCCAAGGCATGGCTGAGGAACCAAAAAAAAATTTGAACGCACACAAGTTTAGACCCAGAAAGCATCATTAAATCAAATAGTCAGTACAGTAGATGAAAGCTCGGCATACCAAGCCATTACAGGAGCAAGAAAAAAGGAGAAAAGAATTTGCAGCAGTTCAACCTGCGGAAGGGAGATTAGCTGCCTTGTCACCACCATCTTCATCATCATCGTCGCCTCCACCCTCCTCATTAACGAGTTCATCCGAGGCCGGGGGTGTTTCATCGTCGTAGGCCTCCCAAGTATGTGCAACACCGGCTAGCTTGGGATAGTGGCACAATGCTCTCCACAGGAAGATGTTGAACCCCACCTCAAAGGAAGTTGAGGCATACTGATCAATGTCCCACCAAAGCTCCATCAAGTCCTTGTATCGTGCCACTGCCTCCTCGGTGGCCTCTTGCTTCAGATGTTATCTCTCTACCTTCAACTCAGTAATCTCGTGCTTTAAGCCACAAACCAAATCTACTTGCTTGGCCCCCTCCTTCTCCAGTGCAATAGACCGTTCTCCGGCTGCTTGAAGCTTGGCCAATTGGGCCTTCACCTACAAGTAGTTGGTATGCTCCTTCTCATACAATCACTGCATTGACGAAGACAATCAACCACGACAATGGCCATGCATGCATTATACAGACATAAGAAGCATTTTTAGTGCGAAGAAATGTGCTTAAAACAATGAATGCAAGTATGAACTTACCTGAGCTACAACCCGAATAAGTGAGCACTCTAAGGTGCTGCTCCTAATACTCCCAGCCTCTTCGGTGATGTATGGCGTTATCATCCTGCGAAGCAGCTACTCAGGAACTATGGGGGTCTCTAGCCCATCTGGGCTGCGGATCGTCCAGCGCGGCATATGGATAACTGAGCTATTGCTCTCCACTTCAACTTGCGAAGGGAAGGCAGCTTGGCGAGCTCCCCGAGATCCATGACCACAACATCCTCATCGTCATTTCCCTACCGTCGAGCTCTTTTTTGGCAACGAGGCGCCCTCTTGAAAGACATCGAAGGAGGAACAGCCTCGCAACAGACCTGTAGCGGCGTGTCAGCCCAGTTCTACCTATGGCGGTTTTCCTTCATCCGTTATAAAATTTCCTCCTCACTTGCCATTTCTACACCTGCACTGTGGAAGCACGACAATAAGTATAAGATGAAAGAAGCAAAGAAAGTACGAGCAAACAAAGAAACGAAAAGGATGGACCAGCCACCCTACACATCAGACCGTCGAGCATCAACATCTCCGAGCATGTGTACATAGCTATGTCTATCTCGTGAATCATGCTCAAAGCTTGAAAGAATGGTAGGATCCATCCAATGGACGCCATATAGGTTGCGGAATGGGTGGGCGAATTTCAAAAAAATTTCCTACCTTCTCCCAACTGTGAATCATATTCCCTAAATTTAGAATACAATATTCAAGGATCCTACTTGAACCATAATCAAACCAGATCTGTACCAAAAGGTAAATGGAAGGAATATACCTGATCTGGAGAAGCAGTATCTCCCAAAGTTGGTGTTCACGCCCAAAGAATGCTCCAAGATCTGTTCCTGCTGAAGATGACACAGCTGTGGGTGGAACAGAACCAGCAGGGTGCGTCCTACACACTGGATCCTTCACAAGAATCCTCTGGAAGAACTAAACACTGTAACCTTTTCAGTCTTTCTTGCAAGACTGATGTCAAGAACAGATTTCTTGACTTTCTTTTCTGCAAAGATCCAATCTTGCAATGTCAGATGGCGGCAGCAGGAGGAGAGAACCAAAACCAAAAAGCTGAATTGCTTTTTCTCTTTTCTGGAGAGTATGAGATCTAATCTCAAAAATCGCAGAAGGTATCCCTTGTTTTTCCAAAGGATGGTTCGAAATCTGATGTATTTCCCCTTAGGGTTTCTCCTCTTTTCTTCTTGATTAAGAAACCTCTTAATCAGGAGTTATCCCAATCCAAATCAGTATTTGGATAGAGGGTCATCTTAATCCTATCTGCAGATAAAGTTAGTTTACTCCTGATCTTATCAGGAGGTTACCAGATTCAAATCTGATTTGAATTTGGTCTCCCAGAGTGGATAAGGTTAAAAGCCCCATCCTTTTCACTAACATTAATCTCAGATTCGCCCCATCTTTGGGTGATCATATCAGCCCAGTTCGAAATGGGCTTTTGGCCCATTAAGTATTCAGTGTTTAATTAGTTTCCAATCTGCTGCCCAGTTGGGCTTCTTTGTATGGCGTGGGACCCAAGCATTGATCTACACACCATCCACATGGGTTCGGCCCAGCCTTTAATACAAGGCCCAGCCGAATTCACTGAAAAGCTCAATGAACCCCTTGAGTCCATTGTATGGACCCTATGGGCCCAACACTTACATTAAGTGGTCCCTGGGCCAAGCCATCTTATAAAAACCCAGGGACTGTGGGCAGGTGCAAGATTAGCCCATCAGGTATTATCCTAAATGGTCTTACACTTAACCTCTCAGCCCTTAATGATCAAGCACTGCCCGACAAGAGAGGACCTCTCCCTCGGTTGCAACGAACAGTGCCGCACTCCCTTCTCACATGGATCCCGGGAATTAAAACCATTTGCAAACATTTTGAAACCGTACATATATATAAATATATTAATTTTGCAAAACAAAATTCCAACGATTGAAATCAACTGCCGGCAGTTTGGTTTCCATCAGAGAGAGTGCATTCCCGATCATTACCCTTTGTCCGACAAAGTGGCTGATTCTGTCACTATGACCACCCACTCAGATGAATTCTCAAACTGCCCCAACATACCCTGGTTTTGATCCCCGCTAAGGATCTCACTGATTGGCATATCAAAGGCGGCCTGATCCAGCACCTAGTGAAGTGTCATAATCGAGTCTAGGGGTCAGGTGTAACTTTCCAGTTTTGCCCATCTATCTCCAAGGTCCAGGGCAAGACTGGAAATCTGGTCCGGTTCAAGGATTCAAGTAATCCCATACTGCATGTGCCTCGGGTCTTACCCTGATGGCTGAGACAGGCCATCCCAACACTTGGTGGCACACCAGCATCAGCCTTGACAGGATAAATCCCCCCAGACTTATCCAACGGCTGTGAACATTTAAAACTAACATGAATCTCTATAAATGTCCAGTTTTAGGGTTTTACACAGAATTAAACCAAACAACATGAATCAAACATGCACTTTATTTATTTCCACTAAATAACAAGTACATCAAATCAGATTGAAGCTAAGGGCATACATAAACTGTCTAACTGACCTCTCCTCCTAGATAAGTGCAGACCATTGAGATTGGGGCACTCTCGTTCTCGATTTTTGTAGCACGGACGGGAAGGGGAGGCCCCCGGGACAATGCACAAAGAAGAATGTTTCCTTCTAGTGCTTCACAGAGGAGGGGGCCCCGACCAGCACTCTGATGTTCTTCCTAGTTGAGAAGTACTAATAGCCCTGCTGGTGATGTTTGAGCTTAAGAAGGAAGCTCACCATGCCTAGGGTTAACTCGATATCACGAATAGCGCAGTAGTACATAAGGCCGACCAAAAACCTAAAGGAGTTCGGCCTCAGCTGCATCGGCAATACTCAGTATCATGCAAGCACCTTGGCAACCCCTTCATTCAGAGGAAACCTCAGCCCGACTTTCAAATTGTTCTCATAAATACAAATCTCGCCGAGCCGAGCATCGATTGCCATTTCATCGGGTTGCGGGCTCCTCATCCAGAATTATTCGGGAAAGTAGTACATAGCTCGGATCCCAACCATATCCTCGAGGGTCAGGACATAGGGTGTGGTCCCAAACCGGCGACCAACCCACAAGGGAAGCTCAACCTCCTCAACCTAGACATCCTCGAAATCCCCAACCTCGGACTCATAATCAAACTCACAAGAACCAAAAGAGCTAGAAGCAGAAGAAGAATGGGAGGATGAGGAAGACATCTTACCGAGCTTGAAGCCAAGGAATAAAAACAAATGACGAGCAATGCTGACAACACCCGCCGAACTATCCAAGCAACTCGTCTTGCAAATGGCAAAGGGGAAATGCTCGTCCTCCCCTTCTTATAACCCACAGGAATGTGAATCGATGCCAGATCTATAGTGTGGATCAAGCACCGCTCTAACAAAGCTTGGGAAGACCAATCGACGTGATTGTTACCATACGTGCAAGGCTTCGGGAACCAAAGCGACGACCTTGACAAGCAACGACCAATGCATTAATTGCCCCAGTCCACCTAGTAGCATCGGTCCAACAAACGTCACAGATGCTCGAGGTTCTTCCAAGGCCACTAGGTCAACTAGTTTCTCTGGTTTCTTTGAGACGCCCAAAGGAGGCCTTGTTGTGCCTCAGCCGAGCACCCCACCCTTCGACTTTAGAACTGGGGGAGTGGTGTTCAGACTCCGAAATTTCAAGTACAAGTTCCTCAGCTGAAGAGCAAAGACCCTGACTCTGCAGCTCGGCACCTTCGAGGCCCCCAACTTCAAAGCTCGGCATACCATAGCCGAGCATCACAATGGCCTCAGCTCCGTAGCTCAGCACCTCCGAGGCCCCCAACTTCGAAGCTCGACATACCATGGCTGAGCATCACAATGGCCTCAGCTCCGTAGCTCAGCACCTCTGAGGTCCCCGACCTCGGAGGTCGGGACATCACAGCGGCTTCAACTCCGAAGTTCAAACCCAACCTCGGAGCTCGGCACACCATGGCCAAGCATTACAGTGACCTCAACACCGAAGCTCGACTTTCATCGGAAATCAGAGAGCCCTTCCTCAGCCCCACCAGGAAGACGGGCCTCAAAGCTTAGTTCGACACCTCGGCGCCCTGCCGAGCTACGCGACCATACAACACTTCGAACTGAGCACTCTCCCTCCTCGGCTCCAGAACTGGGAGAGTGGTGTTCGGATTCTGAAGTTAGAGTTTTTGGAGTTCTGCAACCGACGATGGAAGGATTCCTCGACCACGTTCCATATTGCCCGGATCCCAAGATTATGACAAGTGCCGAGGAACACCAAAGGGACCATACACTCAAACAGACTTCAACTTGGAAGTTCCCCAACCGAGGAACAAATTGGGAACACTTCATTCCTCACCTTCAGAACTGGGAGAGTGGTGTCCGGGTCATGGTTGAGTTGGTCTTGAGAGACACGTGGCCACCCGGTCATCGCTCGACCACGCCGGGTTTGCTTGGCCACGCCGGCATAGCTCGGCCACGTTGGCATTGCTCGGCCAAGCTACACTATTGTTGTGGCCCCCCATCTTATCCTTTCAACCACATCAGCTACACGTCACACGGATGAGCACAACCACATATAAAGAGGAGTAAGGAAGACAACTCCGCTGGGGAATGGGATTATATCCCGAATACCTCAGCAGCTTACCTCATCCTGACAACCTCGGAAGCCCAATCCGATCAAGGCACGGTTCTTGGGATATAAAAAGGTACTCCATGCTCAAGGTAAGGGAACCAACTTCTGACACCCATACTGTGACTCAGCTCAGACCCAACACCTATGTAGCTTAGCCCGACCATCCACTACTTCATACTGACTTGAGCGTCGGAGTACCTACCCGGGGATAACTCCTCGGGCCTCTAACTTCTCCTTTCTTGATCACAGGTTTTGAAGCTCGGCCCGGCCCTGTCAACAAGGACTATCTGGTTGCTCTCCTCAGTTCATGCACCACCTCGGATTGAGCAGCATCAGGAGTCTTTTAGTAATACACCCTATAAGGGTGAGAACAAAGTAGCATGCATGTGAGGTCCACTAACCTTACCACAAAAAGACTACAGTTAAACAAATTTGATCAATCCCACACCTCCATATTCCAAGGGGCGATGCCAAATGACCATCTCAGCTACTAGATGACCAGCTCCAAAATTGAGAACTCCAAATTAAATTAGTCTGGACTGAACCCTCTACACCTATGGCATGAAACACCCTAGTCAGTTTGTCTCATCTTAGCAGTCTCCTTGCCTAATCATATGGGAAGATTGAGTGTAGTGGCTTGTCCAGGTTCAATACCACCATGTCAAGAGAGTATATATATATATATATATATGTATATGTATGTATGTATACTACTACTACTATGAAAAGTATGAATAGGGTCTAAGATTTCTGGAATTTTTTGGACTAAAATACCCCTTTTTGAAATAGGGATCTATCTATTATGAGAACAAAAAATGTAATTTGAACACTATTATTCATTACATTCAATTCTCTCTCATTAAACTCCATTTAAGGTACTAACTCTCATTCACCCTCATTTAACCATACAATTAAGGCATTTTTGTTTCTTTTAATTATTAAATTCAACTAATTTTTTTTGGTCAAAAAAATTCCACAAATTAAATCCATACATAAATAATTCTAATAACATAAAAACTTGTACTTTTGAAATTGACTTGGAAAAGCAGTATTTTTTATTTTATATCTGTAATTTGAATACTATTATTCATTGCATTCAATTCTCTCATTAAATTCCATTTAAGTTACTAACCCTCATTCGCCCTCATTTAACCATACATTTAAGGCATTTTTGTTTCTTTTAATTACAAAATTCCACTAATTAAATCTATACATAAATAATTCTAATAACATAAAAACTTGTACTTTTGAAATTGACTTAGAAAAGCAGTATTTTTATGTGGTGGTAAGAAATTAAGCAATTTTGGGTCAAATACGCCAACCCATGTTGCATTGTTGCCACATTAAATAATAAAAAATTAAAACTTGATAAAATGCAAAAAAATATAGAAATTATAGGAAATTTTGGGAACATCTTTAATATCATGTATTCATCATATTAGACAAGAATAAGTATGATAAATAAGAAATACTTTAACTAATAATGGAAATGGAATATAAAATTTAAAACCATTTTTAACATTGCATTCAATTCTCTCTCATTAAAATCCATTTAAGGTACTAACTCTCATTCACCCTCATTTAACTATACACTTAAGGCATTTTTGTTTCTTTTAATTATTAAATTCCACTAATTTTTTTGGTTGAAAAAATTCCACTAATTTTTTTGGTTGAAAAAATTCCACTAATTTTTTTGGTTGAAAAAATTCCACTAATTAAATCCATACATAAATAATTCTAATAATATAAAAACTTGTACTTTTGAAATTGACTTGGAAAAGCAGTATTTTTAATTTTATATGTGTAATTTGAATACTATTATTCATTGCATTCAATTCTCTCTCATTAAATTACATTTAAGGTACTAACTCTCATTCACCATCATTTAACCATACATTTAAGGCATTTTTGTTTCTTTTAATTACTAAATTCCACTAATTAAATCTATACGTAAATAATTCTAATAACATAAAAACTTGTACTTTTGAAATTGACTTAGAAAAGCAGTATTTTTATGTGGTGGTAAGAAATTAAGCAATTTTGGGTCAAATATGCCCACCCTTGTTGCATTGTTGCCACATTAAATAATAAAAAAAATTAAAACTTGATAAAATGCAAAAAAATATATAGAAATTAAAGGAAATTTTGGGAACATCTTTAATATCATATATTCATCATATTAGACAAGAATAAGTATGATAAATAAGAAATACTTTAACTAATGATGGAAATGGAATATAAAATTTAAAACCATTTGGAAATAAAATTATTTTTCTATTCTCTCTCATTGAGTCTCATATCTAAGGTATATTCTCACATTAAATCATATATTTAAGATATATTTTTCTCATCATTAAATTCTATTAATTAAATCCACAATATTGATTTTAATAATATAAAAATAAATATTTTGAAAAAAAATTAAAAAAAAAACCATTTTTCCCTTCCAGTGGTGGGTAAGCAATTCAACCATTTGGGTCAAATGAGTTAATCAATAATGCCATAATCAAATAATAAAAAATCAAAATGAATAATATATAAAAATACAAAAAATAAAGAATTGAGCATATCTCTAATATTATATATTCATTATACTAAATAAAATTAAGTATGAAATGTAATAAATATTTTTATTAATGATATATAATAAATATTTAAAAAAAGATAGAACACAAAAAATGAAAAATGTACAATTTTGTCGAAAACATTTGGAGACATTCCTAATGTTATATATTTATCATATTAAATAATAATATTATTATTATTAGTAATAATAGTAATAATGGTGATGATAATAATTGTCATTGTAATTTAAAATTTCAACATATTTACTAGTGTGTATATATATATATATATAATAAATGCTAAGTTTTATTGGATTGAGCAAGATTAATTTTATGCACTAAACCAGGTCTGGGCCCTTAAGAAATGCCTTTCAAAATTTAAGAAATGTTCAACCCGATAGGCTTCCTTGATTGTGAAGGGATCTACTGCCCACAGCAAGATGCTACAGCATCATTGGTGGAGATAGCATGCATGATTCCCTTTGTGCAGCTGTAGCGTCTTTGTGAGCAGCAGATCCAAATTCAGCTGTAGCGTCTGATGGAGAATCGACGTAGGGCATGAATGCCATGCACATGGCATTAGATTCAGTGACTTGTTTCGTTCAGTGCCATGTTCGCTAGTACCAGCAGCAATATTGAATATAAAGGGCTGCTAGTTCCCCCATGGTTGTATTCTGCTCACGCACCCACACTAAGGCTATGAAGTAAAATCATGGTTTTCAAAATCAGATCGGACCGGAAAAACCTGGAATCGGTCACGTGACCGGTTCTGTTTTCCCCAAAAACTGAATTTCCCGTTAAAATCGTTGATTTTGGTCAATGAACCACTGAATTGGGCAATTAACCGTTCGAATTATTTTGACTGTTTTTTATTTTTTTGAATTTTTTTTTATTTTTTTATCAAAATGAGCCGAGCATTTGATTCGAACGATCGGTCGGTAACCAGACCCCTGACCAGTTTGGTCACCGGTTTGGTTTTAAAAACCATGAGTAAAACAAAGATTTGATCAAACGGTTTGCATTGAGAAATGGAGGCATGCACTGGTAACATGCATGGTGGGGTATAGAGTTGACGTGGGCCAGCCACGTCATCTTTCCATGTTGCAAAATTAGCCAGGTGAAAATGGAAAGAATTCTTATCGACTACTCGATTAGCAATTTAGCATACAAGTGTTAAATTGCAGTCCAAAGGAATTAATGTGCATAATATAGAAGTGCAAATAGCTGGTTGAGTGTAAATATTTTAGTTTACTTTTTGATCAGATTTGTTCTAAGGCTCCATTTGGGAAGAGTGTTAATACAAGATTTAGAAATATCATATACAAGGTTTGCTTTTGCATTGAACGTAATTTGTAATATGTACTCTTCAATTCCCAAGTTGAGTCTGAGAATAAGTAAAATGGTTAGGCCCTTGTAATAAGAAGCTATACAACTAGCCCTTGTTGTGCGGCTTGTGTTATTGAATTGTTGCCTGTTGAAACCATTGATAACTAATTATTAACTACTTTGTTGTCACCTTACACAAAATGAATGTGGTTTGAATGTTTATTCTCATTGCACTCTAACAATACCAATAAATCTAATATTATTCGACTTATTCAAGGACCTCACCTAACAGTTTAAGCTTTTAGGTTGAATGGTTCTTTGAAATGGTATCAGAGTCACATTGACCAAGTGATCTAATGTTCGGTCCTCATTACCCCTGTTATAATTAATTAAGTTTCAGCACAAGATACAGGTTCCAATAATTAAACAATTATGCAGGTTATCTGCTATGTATATAGTAATGTTGTTCATTCACCTCAGGCAATTAATCTTTGTCTACTTCTATATATAGAAATCATTCATCTTCAAATTGGAACTCCCATTTCATGTACAACTGTTCCAATTCTAAGATCTGATACTTTCCTCTGATAACAAAGTAGGGGTGGCAATTCCAGACCAAATTCACTGAATCCTTCCAAACCCATTCATTTACCTAGCAGTTGAAAACAGGTTAAATCACTCGTTGAATCAATTTAAATGGATTGGGCCAGATTAGGTTGTGGATACTCATCGGATTAATCACATGCATATGATGCATGTTTAAGTTGTATAGCCATTTTCTTATTAATTTCCATTGTCCCTTCATTTAGGCTATGTTTGATTTGAAGGAAAAAGTAGGGAAAGGAAAGGAAGGAAAACCTTTATAAATCTTGTATAGGTTTCCTGCATTTCCCTTCCTTTCCCTACTCTTTCCTTCAAACCAAACATAGCGTTAATTTCAAATAACTCATGGACTTAATTAACTGTTGTAATTTATTCTCAATTCATAATTAACTCGTTAACTTATGATTATTTGTTTGAAATGATTATTTACTCAAAATATTAATACCTAGCATTCATGGTTTTCAAAACCGGACCGAACCAGACGGTTGGACTAGAAAAACCAGTCACCTGTCACCTAACTGGTTCCGTTTTTCCCCAACACTGCTTTTTTCTCTAAAACCGTTGATTTTGGTCAACAAACCGCTGAACCGACTGGTTAACCATTTGAACCGTTCAAACAGTTTTGACCGTTTTTCAATTTTTTTAATTTTTTGTCAGAATGAGCCAACCGTTCAAACAGGACCCCCGACCGATTCAGTCACCGGTTCGGTTTTAAAAACCATGCTAGCATTAACCCAACTTGTACTCGATTGTTGTAATTAATACCAAGTAAAGTTGGGGTGGTAATGGATGGATTTGGTATATATAATTCAACCAATGCCCGACCCGAATTAATTAGCTCAAGCTAAACCCCCTCAAATGATTTAGAAGTCCAATTAATTAGCTCAAGTTAAACCCCCTCAAATGATTTAGAAGTCCAATTGTCCAATTATAAGGCAATTGACTAGATTTAGAAGTCCATCTGGTTAAACATGCCAGACATGGGACCAGTCCAACACAACCAATTTACAAAGGTGCCGATAGAGTCAACCGGTCCGATCTGGTAAGTTCTCCAGACCACTAATAGGTCTGCCCTTCCATTTAAATTCAAATGCATTAACTATAAATTAAAATTGACTCTAATTAATTACTAATCCAAATGATTAACTCCATTTAAATTTTTCACTTGATAAACACTAATGTGAAACAGAACCATTCTTATTAATAGCCAATGTATAACCAAATTATAAAAAAATAATTAAGTTGATTTTAACCTTTAATCCATTCTTATAAACTTAAATTATTGCAAGATTAATGGGTTGTGTGAACTGGGTTGGGTCAAGACAATTTTAATCAGGTTGAACTCAACTCATCTGTATAATTTTATTTAAATGAATTAAAATCGGGTTAGATGGTTTGTGGTGAAGCTCAACCCAGACCCAACCCGCCAAATTGCCACCCTTAAACAAAGGCAATGGCTTTTTACAAAATGCTTAACAACTTCAACTTTGAGAACATATATAAATCACTGAGAGATTCATCATTAATCTCTGTTATTAGTCTAGGGAAGTCAACAGTCAACGGGTAGGGTTCAGGTATTGGCATGAACCATCAAACATCTATTCTGCGGGACTATATTTTCGGAATTCCATTTAATTATAAAGAGATAATTTCCATGGGACGCCGGAACGGAGTATTATAAGCGAAAGAAGTGGTGAGGAAATGGTTTCAGGCTTGGTCAATCCAATTTCTTCTGGACCTTGAGCAAATGAACTCACACCAATGAAAATTAACCTTCTTTCTATATATCGAGATGCTCGGTGACAGGTCAGCAAGATAACATGCCAGCTCAGAACAAAAATTCCGACGTGTCAAAATCCTATGGCTGTTCATTGGTATATTAGGTCATCCACGCTGGCACAGAAGGGAACTCGCGGCTCCCCTTACACCACGGAATCAGCACCATGAGTTCCAGGGTGACGAGATGAAGTACGCCATCACAAATCCTATATAACTAATTAAACCCCCCCTTCATATTCCTCGCTGACTTCCACAGAAACAGCCAAGGAAAAAGAGAAAATAAGGAAAGCTCTCTCCTGTATTATTTGATTTCTCTATCTTTCTCACATCTCTACCATCTTCTTCTTTGTTTCACTAATGAAGTTTTTTTCTTTTATTTTGATTTTCATTTCATTATAGGGAGATTAGGATGAATACATTAAAGAAGTTTTCTTCAGCTACCACTGTTACTATTATTAGAGAATAAAAGATTAGAGTTCTGTGAATTCTATCAAGAAGGAGCGATGTTACAAGACATGATTCATCCACCCGAACAACAGCTTTCCATCGTACGTAAACCTTCCAGCCTTTAAACCTCTGAGTGCAATTGCATGTCTTCTGTTCATATTTATTTATATGGGTTTTTTTTTGTTTTTTTTTTTTGTTTTTCTTTCATTCATATAGTTTGTTTTGTTCTTTCTCCCCCATTTTTGGGACAAATTCTTATATTTATCCATATGGGTTTCTGTTATTTGTCTGAAACGAAATAATCTATCGCTAGCTCTTTCTTCCAACACTAACTGGATTTCAAAATGTTCGTTTTCCAACGCTAGCTCCTGTTTCCCTTTCATACTCCATCTCATACCTTGGAACTTTTTGCTCATGGCGGGCTTTCAGAGAGCTTGAGTCCGAAGCTTGATTGACCCAGAAACACAGGAAGCTGATGAGATGACACACTTTCCTTCCATTTGAGCTTCAAAAACAAGCACTGCTCGCAATATATCAAGCTGCAGATAAGGAGCTACTTAAAACCCATGTGATATTCAAAACCGAAAAAAATCAGCCTGAGCTCCATGAACTCTCACAATTCACAATCAATTGAGTCTCTCAAGTCATGTAATGCATCTTAACCTCATCAATTCCCAAGCTACCCACTAAGGGTGGTTTCTCAATCAGTCATTATCTAAGAGTCTGTTTTAATTGATCCCCTTCAAAATTTTCCTTTGTTTGTATGAATTCATTGATTATTGAAGCTACCCATGAAGGTGAAGCTTTCAGACTCTTATTCAATGTTCACAGCTAGACTACTACACATTAATTCTTAAACTTCTAGCCTAAGTTTTCCAGCTTTGGTCCTTAATGCAGTTAGATTTCAATATACAAGGATCCCTAAAAGTGAAAAACAAGTACAATATAAAGAGTAAAACGATTTCAAATTCCCATTGGTTGATTTTTCCAACTTTTTTTTATGGTCATCTGGGCTGTTTTTCTTAAACAAGAACAACACACCATCAGTCACTTTTCCATGATGTTGATACTGTTATTTGATAATTAGTACGTTCCTAACTCCCAACATGTCACATGGTGCCCAGTACAATCTTTTGTTTCTCATTTGCACGTATTTGACAAATAAAATTCGTGATGAGACCATCCTACTTCAGAGAATTTGTGCCTTGTGCCTTGTATATTAGGTTAAGAAAAGCTTGGTTTGTAGTAAGCAAACTATGAGTAACTTGGGTAATTAATTAAGTTGGGATGCCCATTCAAGCTTCTCATATATGTTTCAACCTTTTCTCATCATGGCTCTCGAGCTACCTAAAGTGTCTTTTTGAGAACTATTTTGGGCCCCTCTAGTTTAAAGTTACGTATTACTTTTGGTGATGGATTTCCTGGCTTGGTTTGTTTGCCATGCAATTTCATTTGCTCTGGTGCAAAAGTATGACAGTGCAAATGAAGTAATATAAAACCTGAAGCAAAATAAAGTGAAACCCAAATCCCAAGTGAACCCAGAATTTGCATTCTCATGCATTTGTAGTAGTGCATATAAATAAAGTTGCACTTCAAACAAATGAAGCCAATTTAAACAATTTTCTTTTATATTGTCCCTAGAATTTGCCATAGAGAAGAACTATTATTAGCTCGTGATTCCTAAGCTCATGCCATCATATGGTTTAAACAGTAGCAAATCTTTGATCTTCTCCTCCACTTGATGATTCTATGTATATCTATGTTTATAGTCCTTTCATGTTCAACATTTATTGTTGGCAGTACTGTGTTAGTAGATGATCACTGTGGTAGGAAAAAGAATGGAATAATATAATTAATCTTCTCTTGATTACTACCATGGTTGCTTTGGTTGACTGGAATATGCTTATCTTTGTATATTTGAACAGCTTTTTTCTATTGCTTCAATATTTGAACTTAATAGCTAGAAATATTCAATATTTGAAGAAATTCAATTCAACCCAACTTAATTAATTGTTTACCAACAAAAAAAAAAAAATCAACTCAATAAAGCTTTATCCTATATATACGTGAACAATCAATCCTGTTACAAAGTTCCTCTATCAGGAACCATATCCCCCATTAAGCTAAAGGTCTCTAGATCCTTCCTCGTCATCACATCCTATATCCTTTCTGGGCTTCCCCTTGACCCCTTGCTCCTTTAGAACCTTCAACTTTCACTTATACCACTTTTTAACACTGGTACAATTAAAGTGGTGATACCTTACTACATTTTCTCAAGCTTGGTTCCTTATTTTTAAATATACCAAGTGATAGGACCAATTTGGCTAATGCCAACTTAGAGAGTTATTATTATTTTTTCAATATACTCCGTGTGTGTATATATATATATACTTCCTTTTGCGTATAAAATCCATACAGCTAAGTGACTGCAATAGGACACCTAAAGTTGGAATATTTATTCATGGTTGGACTATTCAGTTAAGCAGTCCACAGAAAATAGCTAGGTAAATTTTCATAGCATAGGGCTTAAAGATTATTAAGAATGCATATCTATACTCATCTTAGATTATCTCTTGAGTTATATAGTTTAGGGCTGCAAATGATTTCTGTTTATCGAAATCTAAATTCGATCCAGCTAAGGGTGATCCAAATTTGATTCCACTATAAATGGATCAAATATGGACCCATCCCCATCCGATCCGAAACAATCCAATTAGATTTGATTTAAATGTATATGCTTATATGTACTTAATTTATATTTTATCTTTTTAGTCTAGTGTGAGAGTGTCGTCTTTTTACTAAAGAGTCAATTGCTTCAATTTTCAATATATATATATATATATATATATATATATATATATATATATATATATATATATATATATATATATATATATTCATGATATACATATCGAAGACATTTATAGTTCATTTATTAATAATATATAGTATTTTGATCATTTTAGTTTAATCTATTAATGTTAATCAATATCCAATTGCAACCCAAATTCGATCGACTCAAATCCAATATAAATCCAATGGATAAGATTCTATTTCAATTCGAATATAAATAAATCGATTTTGGATATACCTTGTATCCTATTTGATTCAATTCCTAATCGATTTTTTATATTAAAATGTTTAATTATATTGTTTGGATTGATATTACCCTACCTCCTTGAGGAACATCATCTTAAATTAAATAAATCCTATTACAAACTAAAATTAATTTCTTGGAAAAACTCATTATTCCTAATAGATGTGTCATATTTTTACCTGATTTTTCTTTTGTGACATGTGACAGGAGGATATCTCCAGCCCGATTAGCTCTCAAATGTTTGAATTTTCTGAACAAGAATTATTCCCAGAAACCCTACAAAACTCTGAGGTCTCTTCCTGCTCAAACTGCTGCTATGAAGATAGTTCTTACACCAATTTCTCCTCTTCATTCTCTTCCTTCCCAATAGAAGTAGGAAAGTATAACATCAACAGCATCAATTCCACCAATAGCACCTCTACCATCAGCCCTGCCACTCCCACTCCCAACAACCTCTCAATCATCTTCGACTCTCAAGATGAGAACGACAATGACATCTCTGCTTCCATAAGCTTCTCACCACCATCAACAACATTTCTGGGACCTCCACTACTTGGGAATCAACCAGACCAGCAGTTTGATCTCTCTGCGTTGCAAGTGCAGATCCCATTAACTGATGTTGCCAATGGGTTCTCGGCATACTCTCCTGACCCATCCGTCCCTGTTACGGGACCTCCATTACCAGCTATTTTTGAAGATGATGGCCTGTCATTACCTTTAGTGCACTTGGACCCATCATCTCCTTGTTCAATACTTGATCCCACCATGGGATCCTTCCTGCCGGGGAATCTGAGTACAGCCATTTCTTCTGATGCCTCTGGGTTATTTGGAGGAAGTATTCTGATGGGTTCTGACCTTCATCCACAAGAACTGGACTTCCCTGGAGACAGTTGTGACCTTTATGCTTCAAATTCATTGCAACGGGTTTACAGCTCTGGAGATGTGCAGGTACTGTCACCAGAACTAATATATACCAACTTTTTTTAATAAGTCTAAAATTACGTACATAAGTTATATAGAATCATAGATCCTGTTTGGATATCATCTGATAAACAAAATAATTTTTTCTACCTTTTCTTTACACCAGTAAGTGTGTACATGTTTTTATATATGATAATTTTTTATGATGGTGATGAAGTAAATAATATGTTTCCAAAATTTTATATAATGTTTTTATATTTCTATTTCTATAAAAATTATTTTTATTTGTCACTACTTATTTTTGTTTAATATGATGAATATACAATATTAGAGATGTATCCAATTTTTTTTTTTTTGTATTTTTTATACTTTTGTGTGCTTTCATATTTTTAATTATTATTATTACTACTACTACTACTACTACATCAAGGGTTTACACATTTGATCCAAAAAGGGTTGAATTGTTGAGTTACTACCAAACAGGAAAACAATTCCATCTTTGTGGTGGTTTTATATTTGTATTTTATTTTTTATTCTTTGTCGCACTTAGTTTTCTTTAATATGATTAATTAATATTGGATTAAATGGAAGAATGAGAGTTAATACAGTACATATAAAACTTAATAAGAAGGAATTTAATGAGAAGAAATATAGTACTTCAAACTACATTTTCTGCTATCACAATTATAAAGGGATCATTCAAAAATAGGATATTCTAATCAAGAATAGGATTCAATGAATGTTAAAGGGAAACCTTTTAACTTCAGGTAGTGTATATTATTATTCCTTTAGGCTGCGTTTGGTTTGAAGGAAAAAGTAGAAAAAGGAAGGGAAAGGCAGAGAAACCTTTACAAACCTTGTATAGGTTTCCTTCCATTTCTCTTCCTTTCCCTATTTTTTTTTCCTTCAAACAAAACATAGCCTTAGGCTGTATTTGGTTTACTTTGTGTTTCTCGATCTTATTTTCCTATCAAACCAAACACAACCTAAATTGTTAGTCATGGGAAGAAAGAATGATAACCATAGACGCCCATTTATTTATTTGTTCAGTTTTGCAAGGCCATTAACAATGATAGCACACAATTGGTGAATGGTGGTGGGAGTTCCTCTCTAACTTCAGAAATTTCTACCTTGGAAGAACCCACCTATAAAGTTGGACGACTCTCTGTTGAAGAAAGGAAAGAGAAGATACATAGGTATATGAAGAAGAGAAATGAGAGGAATTTCAGTAAGAAAATCAAGGTCCCTCTCTCCCTCTCTCTCTCTCTGCTTTACCCTCTCTGCTTTAATTATCACTTGCTGACGATGACTAATAATCCGCAGTACGCATGCCGTAAAACTTTAGCTGATAGCCGACCTCGAGTTAGAGGAAGATTTGCAAAGAATGATGACTATGGAGAGACCTCGAGGCCCACTTGCAGCAATCATGAAGATGAGGAGGATGAAGAAGGTTTCCACCCGTTATTTGAAATACCCAAGGCCTAGGGATTTTTTCCTCTGGTTGCCACTAAACAGAATTACTTGTTGATTTCTGCCAATGAGTGCAAATGAGGCAATAACTGCAAATTTTACATTGATTGGACTGCAAATCATAGTAATTATTGTATCCTCTCCAAATTTGCACTACAAACAAAGCCTAAGCTAAAAAGCATTAATTAGAGTTGCTGCACAAAGAAATAACATTTACACAACATCAATGTAAATATTAATGAAGTTGCATTGTTACGTGCCAATTTCAAACAAATTGTTGAGAAATTTCAAACAAAATGGTTAATCCTTCAGAAATTTTTGCACATATTAATCCTTCAAATGCAACTACCCTCTCCAGTCCCAGTCTTGGATATGAAAAACTTGACCACAAGATTGCATTTGTACAATTTGGCTAGAGTCTCCAACTTTTTTAAGGTAAAAATCAAAAATTATATTAAAAATATAAAGGGAAAATTTCAGTTTAGTACTCTAAACTTTGAGGAATTTCAAACTTTGTCACTGCAGTATTCAAGCTTAATTTAGTACCCGCCATTAATAATCCATCAATTAACTGACACATGTAATGTAATATATGATTTATAACATTCTAAAATTCCAAAATTACCCTTAAACATTATTCATTATCTTCTTCCTTAAAATTGAAATTAAACGACATCAAATGAAAGTGCTTTTGCACAAATTAACCAAAAAACACGTTACGTATCTAAACGAAACAGACGATAGCAGCCCATGGCTCCACCACTGAGCAGCCGGAGGTGATCGCCACTAACCTTTTCAGGAACAGAGTGATCAGCTCAGTCGTGCAACCGGCTGACGACGCTCCACTGTCCGTAGTAGTTCCCGGAGTTATACTCCTTTAAGATGGTAAAAAATGAACCTGGGCGAAAGAGTTATCAATTTTGTACTGGTACACTTCCATCAAACCCTTGGGCGATAGAGTTTTCTGGTAAAGATCAAAACTGCAGACGAGAAAACTGTAGGTGGTATTCTACTCCCTTCAACTGTACAAACAAAACCTCAAGGAGGTGAAGTTGTAGCCGTTTGGGAGGGAAGGACTGTTGGAGAGAATAAAGCTGACATCAATGTCAAGGTGATTTTCAATCTCAGTATGGTTGGAGCGTATCTATTTATGTAGTTGATTAAGTTCCACTAATTTTCTCTTTCTGGCAGGCTGGTACCCAGATAGTCTACTGAAAATATACGGGGACAGAGTTGGAGTTCAATGGATCCAATTATCTACTGTTGAAGGTGGATGACATTGTGGGCATTCTTGAGACAGACGATATCAAGGATCTCAAGCCCCTGATTGACCGTGTTCTAATCAAGGTGTGTCTCCTTTCTTTGTTGTTCTAAGCTGGTGCATCATGGAATAATTTGGGCTTCCTCAAAACAAATTGTCATAGTTGTTCAGTGTTCACTTGGATATTTCTTGATATTTTGGTAATCTGTGGTTGTATCGTTCATGTCTATTTGATTCCAGGTTGCTGAAGCTGCTGAACAGAAGACTGCTGGTGGCTTGCTGCTGACAGAGGCAACAAAGGAGAAACCTTCCATTGGCACGGTGAGATTTATTTCTTCTGTTACTTAAAAGGATCATTTCGTAAGCAGGGTGGTGGTGGTAGTAGGTAATAGAGAGGAGGGAAGTTGTATGAGAATTCTTCTATGCATAAAGTAGAACAGAGACTGTTGTGCTTTAGGCAAGAACAGGAAGTACCATTGACATATGCTTCTCTGTTTAATGAGTAGAATTGGATCGATACATCGCATATTAAGTGAAGCCCTGAACATATTCATTCATGTGGTGCTAAGCAGGTAATTGCAGTAGCACCTGGTCCTCTGGAGTCTGGATGAGCAGGGCAACCGAAAGCCACTGACTGTTTCACCGGGGAACACAGTATTGTACTCCAAATGTGCTCGTGTTTTGAGGGTAGCAAAAGTATTTATTTAGTTTATAGAGAAACCGAGCGAAATACTTGTTCATCGTCTTCTTCCTTGTAAAGAAAATTAGATGACGCCGAAAGGGCATTTGTGTTATTTCACATACCACTTAACATCTGTTAATGATGACTTTAGACTAAATTGATAGTTTTCTAAGTTGATATTAAACTGAAATTTTCCCAAAATCAAAAGAAAGGAAACAAATACAAGGACTGTTCTGTGGAGACCCTCGAATTTTCAATGGAGGCCTCGTTTTGTTAATCTCATCCATTTGAAATAAATTAAACTGGAGTCTTTGTTTTATATAATGTGGAGAAATGATGTAATAAGTGGGTATGCATTTTGAATGCATAAATTCATCATCATATTGTTATAAGATTATCAAACAAAAGCATCATCATCTTGTTAAATTAGGGGCACTTGAGTCATTCTTATTACTTCCATCCAACTCCATATCAAAGATGGCAATCTGGCCTACCCCGCCCCGATTGGGGCATATTTTTGATCATTGACTAGGTTCAAGGCAGGTTTTAGGGAAACCGAAACTCTAATGACCAGGGATAGGCAGGGTGGTATTTGTCCACCACCTGACCCAAACCCACTCCGATTAGTGTGTGTGACATACCTCTTAAAAAGAATTAAAAATAAATAAATAAAAGAAACAATTTAGTTTAGTTTCTATCCTTTATGAAGACAACCTATCAAAAACGTTTCAATCCTTTACATCTTTACCCATTTGCCATTAAGATATTAGGATTAATTATTTTTATGTCAGGAATAATATAATTGATAATATATATATAATATACTGAGAGAAAATGAAGTAGAAGTCATAAGATAGAAAGAACCCCATATGACATTCTCGATTGCTTTGTGATGGGGGCATCAACCACCCTGGTTGAGCTGCCATGTAGATGATGATGTGGACAACATCTGGCCAGGCAATACAGCGTAGTTGACGTGTGGAATGATGATGTGGCATGCTATCACTCTTTGCACAAGGGGCAACAATACACGCAACGGACCTCAGATGGAGAGGAATACGAGGCAAACATTGGTCGGACCTCACCCTTCTCTTTGCCTCTCACACGAGTGTTTAAGGGCATGCCACCCAAGTATTTAAGGGACCTCGGGGCACGATATGTATCCCTCAAATCAAGGAGTAGCCAACTTCTTCATTCCCTTCACTAATTTGAGCCTCGGGATGCTCCTCTTCAGGGAACCACCTCAGGGCCTCTAACCTTTTGTGTTCAGCTTGCCGGTTCATCAAGACATTTTATTTGTTGTTCATCCATCTCATCTCGGACAACATCAATTTCCAAGTATTTGCAGCCTTTGGAGTCTAATCGTCAGGTTCAATTCCAATCTCAGAAATATTTTTAGATGAGTTACTTGGTCTTATTTTTAGGGGAGTTCAGCTTGTCCATCCCATCAGGGCACTTCATATATTGCTCGTCCACCTTACCTCAAACAACACTAGTTTGCAATCCAAGCAATATTTTTAGGTGAATTACTTGTCCTATTTTTCTATGAAATTTAAATTTTTATTAGTTAATTTTAAAATTCTATTAATGCAACTATTTCTAAATTTAATAGATTTCAAATTAGCCTAATTAAAATTTAAGATTGCAAAATGTAAATGGTATCTATTTTTTTGAATTCAAACGAAAGACTTAACTGTTTTGTGCATGTTCAAGTCTAATCCAAGAAATATTTTTTAGGCGAATTACTTATCTATAAAATTTAATTTTTATCTATTAATTTTAAACACTTGTTGATATAATTATTTTTTAAATTTAAATAGACTTTAAATTAAAGTTATTAGGTTTTGGATTGTAAATGGTATCTATTTGCCTAACTCAAATTGAGACTCAATTGGTCTGGACAGGTTCAAGTCTAATCCAAGCATTATTTTTAGGTGACTTAAATTTTTTGTAGTTAATTTTAAACTTTTATTGATATATACATTTGAACATTTGTTTAAATTCAAATTCAAACTTAAGTAATTCAAAGCTTTTTTTGATAGTATATAATATATATTACACTACATTATATAATATATCAAAAGTTTTTTACTTTTGTGAATGGATATAACAAAAGTAGGAATTACTAGGGCAGGGTGGGGCAAATTCGAGGAACGAGGATCGGGTTAGGATTTCTAGCCATGCTGGGGTATGGGGTGGGGATGGGGCTGGATACATGAGTTCAGGATCAAGAACGGGGTAAGCAAAACCATTCCGCCCTGCCCTATTGTTGTGCCTATTCCGGCTCAGTTTGAAAAGAACATAAATACAAATATATACACTACAAATACAAGGTTTTTCGATGAACATATTTGTATTTACTTTCTTCCCAAACAGAGCTTAGGGAATTTAAATAAAATGATGATTCAAGATGCCTCAAAGAAACAATAGGTGCATTAAATATTGTTCAGCTTTAGTAAAGTTAAGAAAAACCCATGTGAATGGCTGAAAAAATAATCACCAAACATTTCTTATAGGTTTTTCGGATAGACCATATTCACAAAGCCTTTTAAAATTTCCATACCTGGTGGGCCTGGGTTTTGTGCCCAGGCCTGGACCCGCATGAGGCCCAGGAATTTGTAGGCTGAGCCTGGGACCAAATCTTGGCCCATGATCACCCTTAGACTAGTAGACTACACCATTGTGCTAGTCAATTAAAGGAGTGTTCGCAACATTATAATTGGGATTATGGGTGTTCTATAACATGAATGTTTTTGTTTTCATTTGTTTTCGAAACTATTTTATCAGCAGAAAGACAAATTTGCATTTTGGGACTACTTTTTTTTTTTTTTTTGTTTTGGAAGACAAAAACATGTAAGTTAAATAACTAGATGAAAACATGTTCCTGAACATGTTTCTAGTTTCAATTTCAAAAACAAAAGATAAACATATAATCAATAACATATTTTTCATGTTTTTGTTTTAAAAACCAATTTGTTTTCACAGCTGCTTTTGCTTTGTTTTTGGAACCGACCGTGAGAAAAACAATTCACCTTTGAGAAGGAAAAACAGAATTGATGTGAAAGAATTCAATTTGAATTGATTCTGATATACAAAATTCTGGGGAGCAATGGCCATCCAAGAGAAAAGGAAAAACTGAATAACAGATAATAGCCTAGAAAAAAAAAATCCTGGTTCAGGGATAAGTGATTATGTGCTGGTTCAAAGGCCGGGCTACCCTGAGCTATAAATCAAATCCGGAAGGGTTTGAGCCCAGCCCAATTGCAATATAAACCCGTACCAATACCTCAACACCTCAACTGTTCGTTAGGAGTTCACATCTGCGCCCCATAAGGAGGTGCCCCACAAGGCCAGGATGTGCTGTGGGGCGCAGATGTGAAATAATAGATAATCCCCTGTTAATAAAATAAGTTCCAACACCCTACTAACTTATTTGACACCACACATCGTGTCAGATGATATTGATAGAGTGTTGGAATATATTTTATTGGCAGGTGATGGAATGATGGGCCGAATGAACTAAAAACTGTAAAATAGGTTTGGGAGTGTGAAACTGTGAACCTATCAGTATCACCCATGGATTAACCCACACTGTTGCCTTTTCAAGAAACAATAACCGATCGGCAGAACCCTATCAGTATCAGCACTGATTTGGAGGCAGAATTACAAATCCCCAGAAAAAAGTATTTCCATATATTGAGAGTTGAATATTGAGGGACCGTGGGGCGTGGGCCTCACTGTACTCACTGTAAAGAGATACGGATTTTGAATTTCATGAGCAAATGATTTTAAAAAACCATATCCACAGTAATACATTCCCTTGAGCCCAATAAATGCTTTCTTTGATTTTCTTTTTTTTTTCCACCCAGAAAAAAGAACTACCTTTTTTAAAACACAACATTCAAATCGGTTTTATGAATTGGCAGCAAAAAAGAAAAAGCAATTTTATGAATAGATACTGATGGTGCGCAATCCGGCGGGTTCTAACTGTCAAAGATCTTGCCTCGGGCCGGAGCAGAAGGTGCCTGAAACGAAGGGGAAAGAGAGTAACCTCCGGGAAAGAACCCGGTGAGTATTCTCCGAAGCTCATGTTAGTATTTCCTCAAAGGCAAGATAAAACCAGATGGTGCAAAGTTCACATACCTTGTTCTTGGGGGGTAGAGAGCCTTTTATAACCACTTCGCGCACTCACTCCTAAGCTTCTGTCAGGTCGGGTATGATTACCTTTGTGCTTCTGCCAGTTCGGGTGTCATCACCTCTACTGGGGCAGAACCGCCACTGCTCTCTTTGTCGGAGCCCTCTCTATAATTGGAGATGGCGGTGGCAGGTGGCCGTTGAAGTGCGGCTGTCAAGCGTCAGATCCCAAGTCAGTCAAGCGCGCCGCCCCTGGATACGGACTCCTTTGGTGTCAGGTACGGTGCGGTTTGTTTAGTTCGGCGTCCGGGAGGCGAAGTGCTGGAGTGGTGTGCGAGGTTAAGTCTTGAGTTCAGATAGAAGTGTGGCCCGAACTGCCATGGGCCGGGCCAGTTCGGGTTGTTTCGTAAGGCTCGGGGCCTAAGGGAGAGCCTGGGCTCCTTGCGGGGAGTTCAGGCTCTTTGTAGGGAGTTCGGACCGCTGGTTCCTCCCTTCGGAGCTCGCGCCTTGGGCGTGCTGTTGTGCCAAGCTGTTGCCTTTGCCACGTGTTGAGTGGTTACGAGGTCGGGCCAAATCTTCCTTCATCAATTGCCCCCCACTCCTCGCGCAAAGGGACATGCCCTGGCGCGGGGAGTTCGCGAGGTGGCGGGTGGATTTGTCCCGTACTTCGAACTGACTTTGACTGAGAGCGCGAAGCGCACGTTCGTTAGGATCTTTCTGGATTTCTCGAGCGCCAAAAAGTCGGGAAAACGCGCCAATCCATCTATAAATGTTGACAGACGTGACAGCGCGCGTGTTTTCAAAATTCAAAAAAGCGCGCCGCTGGGAGACGTGACAGCGGGCATCTTTTCAAATTTGAAAAAACGCGTCGCAGCCGCCTTTAATGCGAGGCGACGTGTGCTGGCGCTCTTTCAGTTTCAAAAGACGTGCGGCTAGTCACGTCTCGGTCTCAAGAGACGTGCGGCCAATCACGTCTCGGTCTCAGGAAACGTGCGGCCAGCGTGACTGCGGGCCATCGGATCTGCTTTGATCAGAACCGTTGATTTTTTGTTACTGTGGGTATAAATAGTGGGGGACCCCAGTCGCTTTGTCACTTCTGCGTTTTGCTTCTTGAGCTCGCGTCCAAGTTTTAGCTCGCGTCCAAGCCTTTAGCTCACATTCAAGCTTTTACCTCGCGTTCAAGTTCCCGTAGTCCGTTCAAGCCTTTTTCCGGGTGAATACTTTCCTGGAATCCATCTTCTCCTCCCGATGTCTAGCTCGGATAGCTCAGACAATTCTTCAAGGGGGTCAGATGCAGGTTCTACGAACCGAGTTGCATCCCCCGACAGTCTTAGCGAACCGGAGGTAGAGCTCGAGGAAGAGTTTGAACCCAGAGGCCGAGTCGCCTCGGGTAGTTTGGCGTCCTCCTCCCGCCGAGGTCGGACGTTAGACAAGTTTGGGCCTTCGACCATGATGCCTGAGGGGCTTCACTCCCTTATTACCCAATTTAACTTGCCTAGGGAGTACACCTATTTTATACCCCCGGGCAGTTTTCCTTGGGAACACGGTCCTGATGAGATCATGATATTCCAGGAGCAGCTCGCTACTGGGTTGCGCCTGCCTTTCCACCCCCTTATAGTCGAGGTCATGAACCACTTCGGTGTTACTGTCGGCTAGCTTCACCCGAATTCTATTCGTAACTTGGAGGGGACAATCTCCCTATTTTGCGAACAGATCTTGCCCTTAGACTTGGAGATTTTTTCTTCCATTCTAATGCTTAAGAAGCAAAACGGGTCCCCTTCCCGAGCGTAGGCAAGCGTATTACCTGTCTCCTCGCCCGACTTTTAAGCTTTTACACGATCTTCCCAACAAGGTCCCGGCGTGGAAACGGGACTACTTCGGGGTGCGAAGTGCATTGGGGTGGCCGTTCCAAACCGGGTGGGGGTTGGCTGCCCCTGATGCCGGTGTTACGCTTGATAAGGAGACGGCGAAGGGCCTCCGGGAATGGGCACGGCTTGGTCTGAGTTCGAGTAGGTTCTGACGGAGTTTGGGTAGGTTCTGAGCTCGGATAGGTTCTCACAGGTAGGCTGCCCCTGATGCCGGTGTTACGCTTGATAAGCTAAAATGCCACCATTATCTGACGAAGGCCAAGCTCATCGAGGCCCGTCTGAGTTCGGGTAGGTTCCTTACTTGGAGGCTTACCTTTTGTTTTGCTTTGTTCTTTCGTTTTCCTGATGCAGAGCTCTTTTTGCAGGTGAGATGGACTCAGAGAAGACTCGTGGTGGGAATCTGTTTCGCACCATGAAGAGGAGGAAGCAAGTCGCCAAGCGAACTCGTGCCGAGCTGCCCCAAGATGCGGAGCCCGAGGTACCAGACTACCCGTCAGTGGATCTGCCCAGGGAGCCCGAGATGGCCCCTCCAGTACAAGAAGCGGTAGGGGCCCCTTATGCCGAGGCTACTTACACGGGGGCTCCCGTTTTCTCTGAGTCCGCTTATACCCGAGCTGGGCCATCAGGCTCGAGATACCAAGGCGAGTTCAAGAGCGTGTTGTCGCCGAACTACGCTCTTCAGAAGAGTAGGGAGGCCATTTATCCTGAGGAGGTCGCGGCATGGACCGAGCTCCCTCTGAACCAGGTGGCTTGTCGTGCTGCCACTCATGCCATGGTGGTAAGAGCGATTTTCTTGTCGGGCTCTTTGCTTTTATTTTTCTTGCTATCGTTCTTTTGATCATTTTGTTATTTTTCCTTTTGGTAGGTGAATTCTTCTATCCATGCCTTGGCGGCCCAAGTGGAAAGGAGCTCGAGGTAGGCGCGAGCAGCTGAAGAGGCTTCCCGTGCTACCAAGGCGGCTTCTCGAGCAGCTGAGGCGGCTTCTCGCGCTGCTCAGGCCAGGCTGGCGATGTCTTAGAGGAATACCGAGGCCATGGGAGTTGTTGTTAAGCATATGGCGGACCTAAGACTGGATTTGCAGCATCAGGTTGAATACCTTCAAGAGGACATTAGGGAGAGGACACAAATCTTTTCTCAAGGCATTGAGGATGCCAAGAAGAAGGCCATTGATGAATACATCGCCTCGTCGCACTTTGACGACCTGATGGTGGGCTCGTACAGAAGGGGCTTTAAACTAAGCCGGTGGATGATCCGGAATACGTACCCCGAGCTCGATATCAGCGCTATAAACACTTCACGCATTACTCAGGAGATGGCAACGCTGCAGACGCTGAATCGGACTCTGAGGATGAGGCAGGTCCTTCGGGTGTTGTTGAAGTGGCTTCTAATATATATATATATATATATATATATATATATATATATATATATATATATATTTTTTCGAAATGTACACTCCCTTATTTTGCATTGGAATGACTCTTTTGGTTAAGTGTTGGTTGCTCTTTCTCCCGAACTAACCGTATTTGCCGAACTGACCATATGCCCGATTGGTTTTTTGCCCGAGTTATTACACTCGCGCGGCTTGTTTTGGTGTTTAATACTTAGCCTCTGAGATGCCCGGGTTACTGCCCTATTAGTTCGTTGTCAGCACTTTGCCTGGGCCTTTGGTTGGCACTTTTTGCCTTTGCTTGCCTATGCCGAGGTTCTTTGTTAACTCGACATCCTAGCCCTTAGGCTCTGATAGCGACTTTGTCCACTTCGCTTGGTGGTCTATAGGTAGTATTGCCTTAAGTTGACGATGTTCCACGCTCGGGGTACTTGTTTGCCCTCTAAGGTTTCGATCTTGTATGCCCCCCCCGAGCGCTCTCTTTACTCTGTAGGGCCCCTCCCAATTTGGTCCAAGTTTGCCTACGTCGGGTTCGGGTGCCATGATCTTACGAAGAACCAGGTCGCCGACGCAGAAGTTCTGCTTCTTTACTCTGGCATTGTAATACCGAGCTACTTTTTGCTGGTAAGTTGCTGTCCAGATGTACGCGAGGTCTCTTACCTCGTCCAGTAGGTCGAGGTTGGTACGTAACTCGTCTCCGTTTGTCTGATCGTCATATGCTTATAGTCGCAGTGTAGGTACTTCGATCTCCGCCAGGATTACTGCTTCAGTGTCGTAGGTGAGGTTAAAGGGGGTCTCACCCATGGTGGTTTTTTCCGTAGTTCGGTGAGCCCATAGAACACTTGGTAGCTCGTCCGCCCACAACCCTTTAGCTCGGTCTAGTCGCGCTTTGAGTCTGCGGAGGATAGCTCTGTTCATTACTTCTGTCTAACAATTTGCCTGCGGATGTGCGACCGTTGTGAAGTTCTGCCGAATTCTCATATCTTGGCACCATTCCTGGATTGATATCCTCGAACTGCTTGCCGTTGTCGGAGATCAGTACCCGAGGTAACCCGAAGCGACATACTATCTTCTTCCAAAACAAGTTCTGTATGTTTCGGGCTGTAACTGTTGCTAGAGGTTCAACTTCTATCCACTTTGTGAATTAATCTACCGCTACCATTAGGAACTTCCTCCCACCTGTTGTTGGCGGGAATGGCCCCAGGAGGTCGATGCCCCATTGCGCAAAGGGCCATGGACTGCTGAGGTACTTGAGGTCGGCGGCAGGCTAATGGTGGATATTGGCATGCTTCTGACACTTGTCGTATTTTCTGACGAGCTCGACGGCCTCTGCCTTCATCGTTGGCCAGTAGTGCCCTTGTCGAAGTGCCTTTTGGGCGAGGGCCCTGCCTCCTAAGTGTCCGCCGCACAGACCTTCATGAGTGTCGCGGAGTACGATCTCGGCTTCGGTAGGTCACAAGCAACGCAGGTAGGGGAGCGTGTAGGACCGTCGGTACAGCCGTTCGTCTATTATGACGTATTTGGCTGCCTAGCGCTGCTCCCTCCTGGCTGCATTGCGGTCCGCAGGGAGGGTTCCGTCTACCAAGAAGCTCGCGAGTGGGTCGATCCAGCTCGGCTCTGCTTCAAGGACGGGAGTGACCTCCTCTGCCCCACCGAGAATGTTAGGCCGAGGTAAGTCCTCTATGTACACGGTTCTCATGGCGTTGTGACTCATGCTGGCTAACCGAGACAGGGCGTCGGCCTCAGTGTTCTCTGACATCGGGATTTGCTTGATGAAGTGTGACTAGAAGTTGAGCAGAGCCTCCTTTACTTTTGCCAGGTAGGCGATCATAGTTAGCTCACGTGCTTCGTATTCGCCCGTAACCTTGTTGACCACAAGCTGGGAATCGCTGCAGATAACTATGTGTTTTGCTCTTACTTTTTGCGCTAAGTTCAATACGGCTATCAGTGCCTCATACTCCACCTCGTTGTTGGATGCCGCGAACTCAAAGCGTAGTGTGTATTCCAATTTTGTGCCACCCGGGCCGCGCAGCACTATTCCAGCCCTGCTAGTTCGAGGGGCCATTTACGTGAAGGATCCAGGGCTCCTCATCCCAATTCGCGTTTGGCCTAACCAAGAGAGATGTCACACTGGTTGCTACTTCACGGGGTTCAGACTTTATTGGCTTGGGAGCTCTGTTCTCACCCGAACTGGGGATCTTGGGCTCAACCGGCCTAGGGACTTCGAGGCTGAACGTGCACTCGGCGATAAAATCTGCTAAGGCTTGGGCCTTAATAGCAGTTCATGGTTTATACTGGAGGTCGTACTCGCTGAGCTCGATGGCCCACTTCGTCAGTCGATCAGAAACCTCGGGCTTGAGTAAGACTTGCCTCAGAGGTTTGTCATTCAAGATGATGACAGTGTGAGCTTGGAAATATGGGCGGAGTTTCTGAGCTGCAATTACCAGTGCGTATGCTAGCTTTTCTATCTGCGGGTATCTCGTCTCTGCTCCCTGCAAAATTTTACTAACATAATAGATGGGTCGTTGGACCCGATCTACTTCTTTTATTCGTACCGAACTGACCACCTCATTGCTTGCCGAGAGGTATAGTTCCAAGACCTCGCCCTCCTCAGGCCGGGTTAAGATCAGCACACTAGCGAGGTAGTTTTCTAGCTTGTCGAACGCGAGCTGGCAGTCTCGGGTCCATTCGAATCCTTTGCCTTTGATTGCTTTAAAGAAAGACAGGCAACGGTCTGCTGATTTGGACTTGAAGTGACTCAGAGCGGCTATGCGGCCGTTTAGCCTCTGAACCTCTTTTGCTTTTCGGGGTGGTCTCATATCTAGGATGGCCTTTATCTTGTCCGGGTTGGCCTCAATACCGCACCGGTTGACAATGTACCCTAGGAACTTACCCAAGGTGACACCGAAGACACACTTGTTTGGGTTCAGTTTCATGCTAAATTGACGCAGAATTTGGAAGACAGAATCTAAGTCTTGTAATAATTCCTATGGAAACTGCATCTTGATGACCATGTCGTCTACATAACATTCTATTTTTGTGCCAATTAAGGGCCGAAACAGCTTATTCACAAGTCTTTGGAAGGTCGCCCCAGCATTCTTCAATCCGAAGGGCATGACCTTGTAGCAGTACAGGCCGAACTCGGTTATGAAGGTGGTTTTTTCCTCATCGGACTAGTCCATCCTGATTTGGTTGTAGCCCGAGTAGGTGTCCAAGAAGCTTAGCAACTCATGTCCCGAGGTCGCGTCCACTAGGCGGTCAATTCTGGGGAGGGGGAAGCAATCTTTCGGGCAAGCTCGGTTCAGGTCGGTGTAGTCGACGCACATGCGCCACTTGTCGTTTGCTTTTTTTACCACCACCGGGTTGGCTACCCAACTCGGGTAATGAACTTCCCTTATGAAGTCTGCTACGAGGAGCTTTTTGACCTCCTCGTCGACCGCCCTCCAGCGCTCTGGGGCTAAGTTGCGTTTCTTCTGTCTAATGGGTCTGACTACAGGGTCAGGATTAAGTTTGTGAGTTATAAGGCTGGGGTCAAAACCGGGCATATCGACCGCGGACCATGCAAAAATATCAAAATTTTGAAATAAGAAACTCACCAGTTCGGTTCGTAGAGGTTTCTTGACGGAAGCACCGATCTGTAGCATTCGAACCGAGTCCGTAGCCGAAGTTGGGATAGCGACCGTTTCCTTTGTGGGCGAAGCTCGTTCCTCGCCTTGCTCCGTAGGCCACTTCAGTTCGACGTCGTCGGCCGCCTTGGTTTTTCCCTTCAGGGCAGCAACATAACACTTGCGGGACTCAAGCTGGTCGCCCCGCGCTACCCCCACACCGAATTCTGTAGGGAACTTCATTGCTAAATAGTAGGTGGAGACCACTGCTCGCAGGATATGCGTAATTGGCCGCCCTATTATGGCATTGTATGGGGAGGGGGTCGCGACCACTAGGAAATCGTGGTTGAGTCTGACCGCACAAGGCCATGTGCCGACTTCCACAGGTACTGTTATTTTCCCGAGGGGCCTGACTTCCTCTCCATTGAAGCCCACCAGAGGAGTGTTCACGGGCTTCAACTCGCTTCTCTGCAACTGTAGCTGGTCAAATGCCGACTTGAAGAGGATGTCTGTCGAGCTGCCCGAATCCACAAGTACGCGCCTGACCTCGAAGTCGTTGATCCTTAGTTTTATGACAAGTGCGTCATCGTGGGAGTAGTGGACCCCTCATGCATCGTCTTCCGTGAAGAAGATCGGTTCTTCTGTCTTCGGCCTCTTTGGAGGGTTCTGTTCTTCTCAGGCTACTTCGCGAACTGACGTCCGGGCCGCTGCCGAAGTACAACCTGCTACCACCGAACCTCCCACTATCACATGGATGGTTCCCCGAACTGGCCTCTCTTCCGGAGGCTGTCGTTGCAATGGTTCGGCTGGCCTGCTGCTGGATTCGGGGGCATCCCTTCTGTGCTCCCCTTTCCGACCTGCTTATTGTTATTATTATTATTATGTTGTACAAAATTTCTCAAGCATCCGCGACGGATGAGTCCCTCTATCTCGTCCCGGAGATTATTACACTGTCCGGTACTATGACCGTGATCTCTATGGAAACTACAATACAAGTTTTTATTTCTCTCGTTTGGGTTCCCCTTTAGGCGAGGTGGCCATTTTACGTATGGGGCATCTTTGATCGTCATCAAGATCTCGGTCCGCCTCGTGTTTAACGGTGTATAGTCCGTCCGAACTACTAAGTGAGCTCGGAACGGCTGGCTCGGCTTCGGCTCCCGGGCTGGGTTTTTTCTTCTGTCGACTGGGTTGGAGGGCTCGCCTTCCCTCTTTCTTTTCTCGATCCTACTTTCGGTCCTTTGGTTGATCTCTTCCTCTATTCTCATGAACTTATCCGCGAGCTTGAGGAATTCGGCTACGGTCGCGGGCTGGTTAGCTACCACATGCCATTTGAACTTCTTGGGTGTTACTCCTCTCTTGGCCGCCGCGAGCTGCACTGCGGGGTCCAATCGCGGTATCTGCAAGCACGCATCATTGAACCGCTTGATGTAGCCCCGGATGGACTCTCCTTCCCTCTGAACTACTCCAAAGATGCTTTCCTCGGTTCTGGAGCATCGCTTGCTGGTTACAAAGTGTGCGGTGAAGACCTGCACGAACTGGGTCCAACTTCTTATCAACCCGGGGGCCAGGTTCCTGTACCAAGTGCGGGCCACCCCCCTGAAGGTGGTGGTGAAGGCCACACACATGCACGATTCACTGGCCCTAGCTAGGTGCATTTGGGACTGGAAAGCATCGACGTGGTCGTTGGGGTCGAAGGACCCATCATACTTGTCCAAAGGTGGGAGCTTGAAGTCTCTGGGCATGGGGACTGCAAGGAGTTCCGATGCGAGGGGGGAAGGAACTAAGAGAATCGGGGCAGCTTTTACCTCATCCGAGCTTGTCTCTTCTTTACCTCTGAGCTCGAGCAGGACACGGGTGGCAGTTCGGCAACTTCGCCGGCGTCTTCGTTGTTGAGTGGACATGGTACTGGAGCTGCTGGCCTCTGTGTTGCCGAGCTCGATGGGCCCGGACTGTTGGTAGTCTACCGCCAGGACACTGAATCGATTCTCTGTCAGCGGGAGCTCAGACTGGGAGTCCCGAGATACTGACTTGGCGGGCGAGGTTCCCGACCCGCCGGCGAGCTACGAGGCGGGGGTGATTTTTCTTTCCCCTCTGCCCGGGGATGAGTCATGGCTCTTGTGGGGGTTCTGAAGTTGGGAGGCTTCTCCTCGGTGATGGCATCCACCCTGAGGGGAGGGCTTAACCGGCTTTGGAGCAGGGTGCCGAGGTGGAAGCAGTGGTTGGTTCAGAGGCAGTTGGGGGAACTGCTGCTGATAGTGATACTGAGAGATGTGGTGTAGTACTTGGTGCTGCTGGAGCTGATGTTGCTGGGATTGTTGCATTTGGGCTTGCAATGCCCGCATGCATTGCATCAAGTCGTCCAACTAGTTCTGGTTGGTCGCCAGGGGGACAGTAGTTGGTTCAATAAAGGTTGTATCGACAGGGAGAGGAAAGGGGACGTTCATGGCAGAAAGGTTTACGGCCGCCACTGTTCGTGACGCATTCAGGCTGGGGATCCCATCCACCGGAAGGGGGATGGTGAACTGTCCGATGCACACCATGGGGACTTGAAGTTGTTCCCCGGTGGTGTTCATCTTCGTGCCACGTCTGGCATTGCTGGAAGAAGCCATGAGTGTTGGGGTTTTTGGAAAAAAGAGGTTATGAGAGTTTTAGAGGGAGGCTTTTAGAAGCTTTCCCACAGACGGCGCCAATTGATGGTGCGCAATCCGGCGGGTCCTAGCTGTCAAAGATCTTGCCTTGGGCTGGAGCAGAAGGTGCCTGAAACGAAAGGGAAAGAGAGTAACCTCCGGGGAAGAACCCGATGAGTATGCTCCGAAGCTCATGTTAGTATTTCCTCAAAGGCAAGATAAAACTAGATGGCGCAAAATTCACATACCTTGTTCTTGGGGGGTAGAGAGCCTTTCATAACCACTTCGCGCACTCACTCCTAAGCTTCTGTCAGGTCGGGTATGATTACTTCTGTGCTTCTGCCAGTTCGGGTGTCATCACCTCTGTTGGGGCAGAACCGCCATTGCTCTCTTTGTCGGAGCCGTCTCTGTAACTGGAGATGGCGGTGGCAGGTGGCCGTTGAAGTGCGGCTGTCAAGCGTCAGATCCCAAGTCAGTCAAGCGCACCGCCCCTGGATACGGACTCCTTCGGTGTCAGGTACGGTGCGGTTTGTTTAGTTTGGCGTCCTGGAGGCGAAGTGCTGGAATGGTGTGCGAGGTTAATTCTTGAGTTCGGATAGAAGTGTGGCCCGAATTGCCATGGGCCGGGCCAGTTCGGGTTGTTTCGTAAGGCTCGGGGCCTAAGGGAGAGCCCGGGCTCTTTGCGGAAAGTTCGGGCTCTTTGTAGGGAGTTCGGGCTCCTTGTAGGGAGTCCGGGCTCCTTGTAGGGAGTTCGGACCACTAGTTCCTCCCTTCGGAGCTCGCACCTTGGGCGTGCTGTTATACCGAGCTGTTACCTTTGCCACGTGTTGAGTGGTTACGAGGTTGGGCCAAATCTTCCTTCATCAGATACCATATAAATTTTAAGCACATATTTAAATCAGATTGTGGATCCATGTTCAATCCAATTAAATGTGTAAAATTTAGATCACTCTTAATGGGATTGGATTGGAATCTGATTAAAATATTATCAGATCATATTAGGATAGACCCATTTGCAATCCAAATGGATCGAATTCAGATCACTTTGATAAGATGGAATCATGGACTTCGGACAAAACCAGACCGTTTGCAGCCATTGTCCAAAAAACAAGTAGCTGACCCTATTAATCACTAATCAAGTAATCAGTAATTGGGTTCATCAAGAACCTGAGATCGATGTCATGCAAGCTCAGGCTTGGCTTGACTTGTTCAAGTCAACTTCTTGAAATTTGGCCCATTCAAGCCCAAGAGGCCCACATTAAGATTAAAAAAAAGGAAAGAAAGGGTAAATCCCTTAAACCTTCACTGGGCCTATAAACCTCCCTCAACTTTGACATGCCCTTAAACCTTTCCTGATTTTTAGGATAAAAGGAACTTACAGACCCCTTCGTTAGTGGATATAGACATTAAATGTCTATTATGCCTATATTAATTCCTCCAATCAAGTTAGTAGAGCATTTCTAATTCCAATTTTACCCTAAAATTTGTTTTAGTATTTCATTTTTTTTATAGAATAAATAAATCTGTTTTGGATAAAGAGAGGTTTAAGGTTTTTTTTTTTTTTGTTAAAGAATTAAGGCTGTTTTTAGTTGCAGTGCAATCTTATTTGCACTAGTACAAATGCATAGGAGTGCAAATTAAAAGAATGCACATTCTGGTTTAATTTTTGGTTGGGTTTTACTTCATTCTATTTCAGGTCTTATTTTACTTCATTTGTATTGCAATCAAATAAAATAAAGTAAAATTTAAAACAAAAATAAACTAGAACTTACATCCAAATCATTTGCACTCTCATAGTTTTGCATCAGTACAAATTTATTTGCATTGCAATCAAACACAGCCTAAGGGTATTTTTTGGTTAAAGGTTTAAGGGTGTTTTTGTGATCAAACATTTGATGATTTTACATAAGGGCAAAATTGGTATTATAATATGCTTAAAACTATGACATCAGTATTTGCTGTTAGATTTCTAACAGAAGTGATGTATAAAATTCCCTTTATCCCCAAAAGTCAGGAGAGGTTTAAGGGCATATGGGAGGTTTAAGACCTTTTCAGAAAACCAATGGGAGGTTTAAGGGATTTACCCAAAAAGAAAAGAAATTACCAATAACAAGGTAGGGACCTGGACAAGATGAGGATTCAGATCATCCAAGTATGATCCATTCACTGGATGAGATGGCCAATTGAATCAGAACCACTAACAAGATAGGGACCTGGATAAGGATTGAGGGTTCAGATCATCCAAGCAGGACCCATTCAGGGTTATATGCTGAACCCATCCCCATAGGATAAGTTACCCAATTAAGCTACCAGGTTGCCATTGCTGGAAACAATGGTCATCTGCACAATGGTAAGTATTTCTTTGATTAGAGATCTGAAGACCTACCAGTCCCTCACCAAGTATGAACAAAAAGGAAGCATCTACCTTTCTGAAAATTAAAATTTTCAAGGTGTTTTTGGTTATTATAGACCAGACCCCACAAAGAGTAAAAAATGTTTCCTATTTTGTGAAAGCTTCAAACTTAAATATTATTTTCAAGGTATCTACAACAGCTTGGTTTCAAAATCTGACAAGAAAGTAGTTGATAATGAGTTGAATGTTTATGAGTGATTCCGAATTTCTAACCTCTCAAAATTAAGAAATCATTCAAATTGGCAAATACCTTCTAATAATAAGTCATTTTAGTTGTTATTTTTATATTTTATTTGAAGAAGGAAGTCAATCCAACCTACCTACATCCATAATCCATACCAACTAGAAAAGGACGAAAACTCTTTTCCCTTCTCAATCATTTTATCTAACCAAGTCTTTTAGTGATACTGTGATAGCGATCACACCTGAAGCTCCAAAAACCTGCCCATGTGCATTCATCAATGTGAGAAAGTCGTCCTTTTTATTTTCTTTATTCATCAGCTCTAGGGCTGATGAAGTGATGATGAATGAAGGATTAAAGGAACTGACTCCCCAAATAAAGTAACCAACATTTGGAATAGCATAATTAGCTATGTTATATGAGCAATCGTTTAGGTTGACCTAGGGGTTTGTATCCAGTTGAGCCTGAAGGGATGAGCATCTCCATGTCAATGGGGTCAGATTAAACAGTAAATTCATCTTGACCGGATCCTATCAGGTCGAGTTAGGGTTAGAAATATTCAGGTTTAGGGTCAGGTTAGGGTTTTTAATTGTAATTTTTTTTCTAACTCTATATCCATAAAAGTTTAAGATTTATTTTTACGGATTTTTGGACTGCACTTCCCCTCAAAATTTTTCTTTGCCCCCCCCCCCTTATAAACCACATCCTGCCAATGAATTAGAACATATAATACAAATCTAAATTAATGGCTTTTAGGTTAGAGTTTGATGAGGGATAATTTGGCCTGACCTATCAACACCCAAACACATGGAAGCGACCTGCTAACTCGATGATGACTCAACACTTCTTGCCACCTCAGCAAGTCAGGTCAGCTTGGGTACCTCGGGCACTTCGGCCAAGACCGAGGTCCGAGCAGTTCACGATGGCCCGACCTGCCGAGGT
Organism: Nelumbo nucifera; assembly: GCF_055504915.1. NCBI lineage: Eukaryota > Viridiplantae > Streptophyta > Magnoliopsida > Proteales > Nelumbonaceae > Nelumbo > Nelumbo nucifera. Next base: position 54,871,397 of record NC_142651.1, on the reverse strand, counting down.
GACACGTAGCCAACTTCTAGAAGCAAACAAGCTGTCTCCAACCTCTACGGGATCACACCGCACATCTGCCAGCCTTATCTTAATCCCGTCCAGATCGGACGGACTCGATAAGCCTTATCAGCTAACACGAAGTCCACCTCCTGGTGCAAAACGGATTCCTAGTGGCATGGGCCAAAGATCTCGGAGGAGTTTCGTGAGACCTACAGCAGCTCGCCTATATAAGGACACCAACCCAACGTCTTAAAGTACGTGCAATTAATTACTCACTAGCTTACTTGCACTCAACCTTTTAACTTGCACACTAAAAGTACTAACTTAAGCATCAGAGCACCCACACCGGATAAACCACCCCGGGTCCTCTGAGCACTGTTTCCTTGTAGTTCGACTGACCAGCGAAGCGTCCGACGTCCTAACTTCCCTCCAGCTAAGAGCATCCAGATCGCGCACTACAAAGATTGATGCAAACCTATGCCAAACCCGATCCATTGACATCAGAATGCAACAAAGCCGATGCGGCTTTAACTGTGATAAGGGTGAGGTGCCATGCACTAGACCCAATTAGTGGGGTTGGAACCAATTGAAATTCACGACACTGAAAACCTACCTTCTTGTGATTTCAACTTCTCAAATGGAGGGATGCACCTTTCTCATAGGAAGGTGACTCCTCTTGTAAGCCAAAAAACACTTCACCAAATCTGTATGGATGTAATTGACTTTTTGTTCCTGATAGCGATCAATCAATCACCGAGGCTTCCCTCACTCTGCGCGTGAACCCCATTTTGAGGAAATGAGGTTTGAATTTGATGCAGCAATACCAGTAAGTGCTCTTGTAATGCTGTTTGTTAATTGTCACTCTTTTTTGCTTTCCCAAAGTCTTTGAACCAAGTAAATGTTTTCTTCCACCTACCAAAAGGAAATGCTTCTTCTGTTCCTGTCACTTGTGCAGTTGTGCCTGGCTCTAATTAATAAATCCCAGGCTCATTTATCAAATGATCTGATTCCCAAACTACCTTAATCAGAGTTGGTTTTTGATTAAAAAAACAAAGAATCATTGAACACAGCAAAGTGGATGTGTTCTCGACTTTTGCTCCTTAGTGCTTGTAATTGGTCGGTGATTTTGATTATTTAACCATGGAAACATGGAAGATTTGTCTCAAAAGGACAAGCTAACATATCTGAGGTTTTAGTGCCATAACTTTTGGGTCAATTGCCGGCTTAATTCTGAGATTTGGAATAATATAAACACTAAAACCTTCCTCAATTTAACTACTAACTTAATTATTGGCCCTTTGTAGTCTGGGGTGGTTAAGCTATTCATTCCAGTGCTCCACTAACATGCCCACAGTTTTAGTGACTGAAAGTCAATTTTACCCATGATTCAAAGTATCAATATGTATCGTATCGTATTGTACGATATTGATTTTTGAGATTATAGATACATGAAATACAAGGAAATAGAGAATAAAGGTCTATTTGATTTGCATTCAGAATTGAAATAAGAAATTTGTCGAATCAGAATCAGAATGGTCTATTCTCATATTTGTTTGGTTCAAACAGGAATCGGAATGGAAATTGAAATCAGTTGGAATGGAATTTCATTCCCAAGAGGGGTAGAGGGAATGACCATTCCCTCACATGGGAGAATGTTATTCCATCAGGAATGGGAACGAGATTCTAATTCCGCCCACCAAACAGTTGGAGAATCAGATTGGCCCATTCCGATTCCTATTCCAAACTCCTATGGAGATTTCAAAAGTTTAATACCCTTCCCCGATAATTTAAATCTAGGAGTGCCAATGTTTTGATACATGAAAAATCCGTATCATGTGTAACGATACTTCGAACCATGATTTTACCCCTTTGATTAAATTATTGTCAAAGATTTCCCTAAGGATCCGTTTGGTTCATGGTCAGAATCAGAATTAAAATGGTCTATTTCCTTTACTTGTTTGGTTCAGTCAGGAATCAAAATCGGAAATAGAAATGGCTGGAATGGATTCACATTCCTAGGGGAGGGTGAGGGAATGGCCATTCGCTCATATAAGGAAATGTCATTCCACCAGAAATGGGAATGGAATTCTAATTCCACTCAACCAAACAGTTAGAATTGGAATGAACTATTTCAATTCAAATTCCAAACTCATATTCCTGCAAACCAAACAAACCCTAAATTTCATGTGTTTCTGACATCATAGATTTTTTCTTACCACATGAAAAAAAAAAAAAAAAACCTCACCTATATACTTTTGAAGTGACAAACTTTTCATGTCTTAGCAATAAGGTGATAATAAAATGTTGATAAACGGGTTCAGAGAGAGAGAAAGAGAGCAAAACTGTATTTATTGCAAACAACAATAGTTCTGTAGACAAAACTAAATCTTTCTTTATTGAATGCACTTTGATAAAAATATAAAATGCCTACGCCTGCCTCGGTTTTGCCTTCTTTATTAACCACCTAGCTCCTATACTGAAGGGTTATAAGTAATTAGCTAAATCCGACAGGTGATAGGGCTACAAATGGATCAAATCAGAAACGGAAAGATCAAAGTCAAATTCAAATTGAATTGCAGTAATACTGAATATTATAAATAAATTAAACTAAAAATAATTAAAATCTTTTATATATATTACAGTATTACTAATAAATAAATAAAAATGACTTTTATATTATATTTCGTGAACAAAATGAATTCAATAACACTTGAACTTATAATATATTTTTGATAATTCAATATTTAAACCAATTTTTCTGAAATATATTTTTTGATAATTGAAACCAACTTTATTAATAGATATGGTATAAACCAAGTATATATGGTCATATATATTAGATTGAATCAAATTGGAATATATCAGATCGTATAGGGGTGGATCTATATTTGGTTTGGTTGTAAATGGATTGAATTAGAATAACCCTTAATGGGATTTAAGTCGAATCCAGACAATCGGAAATCATTTGCATCCCAATAGTTGGGTTGAATTTGAATTCAAATTTGGACAATCAGATACCCCAAATAGTCAGGATTAAAAAAATAGCAAAAACAAAGTTGAGATTAAGGCCGATTTGAGTTGAACTTAACATCTTATTAGACTAAGGTGGTGTTTGATAATGTCGAATTGACCACCGAACACCAAAAAAATGCTCCAAATGTTTTAGACACTAAGCTACCTCCGAACGGATTCGAAGGTAGAGCGCAAAAACTATGCAATAGTGCCCCTTTAAATTTTTGAAAAATCCAAAACTCTCGTATTTTAATATTATTTATTTTATATTATCCAAAATTACCCCATATATTTTTTACATTATTTATTTAACTTTTACTATTATATTTATAATTTTTTACTATTTGATCTTTTTGACATAATTTTACAATTTACAAATCTCATTATTATTTTTTATTATTATTAAATGATATTTTTATATATCTAATTTTTTATTACCATTATTATTTTCTTTTTGTTTATTTTATTATATTTATAATAAATCTTAGTATTTTATCATTTTTAACATTAATTTTAAATTTTATTAATACTATTTATTGATTTTTTATCATATCTTTATTTTTTATTATTTGTGTACTATTTTACTAATAAATCATTTTATTTTATTTTTATTTAAATAATAACTTGAGAGATAAATTTGTAAAATACAATTTTTTCCAATGTCACAGGATTCAAATTACCAAACAACTCCACTATACTCAGATGTCTACAAAAGCAATAAAGCAGATTTTCTACTGAATGCTTTTAGAGCTTCTTCAAAAGTTTGGGTTTATTTTTTCTTCTTTTCTGACTTCTAACTTCATATTTACCGAAAAATATATTCGAAAAAATTTGTCCCAATTAGTTGAGATGGTTAATCACCCAACTAGAAAACCCTGCGCTAATCCACCCCTTAATCCCAATTAGCACTAACCAATTACAAACAAACAAAAAAAAAAAACTATTGTCAAACCTTAATTTATTAAAATTAGAAAACATTTAAAATTTTTCCTTCCATAAACATTGTATCATTGGTAAATGAGTGATTCATTGTTTCAAAAAATGACACGAGTATTGATTATTATGTCACTCATGTGTATGTGTAATTATTGAATAGAAACATTATGATAGGAGTTGTCTTTGGTGGGTGAGACATATGTCATACTTACATTACATCAGTGAACCATTCTCACCGGGTGGTTGGAAAAGTTATAAAAAAATTGTGTTCTGCTTTGATAGTTCTGTATCTGGAACTATTTACACAGAGGAGAGGTTTCCGATGCATTCGTGAACCAGACGAAACATAAATATAACTATAACCTTGATTCAAACACTACAATTGGCACCTTTTGAAATTTTGATATTCGGGATGAAAGTGCCTCCTGGATCCGCTAAAAGTTTGTTAGTGCATTAGCCCATAGGGGAGGCCATAAGTCGAGTTTTTTACGAGTTTGATTCGTAAAAAGTTTGACTAAGCTCGATTTAAATTAGGCTTGAGTACAGTAAAATTTAACTCGTGAAGTTCACAAGTTTAATCGAGCTTAGTATAATAAATAAATATTTTTTAGTTTATATACATATATATATAATAAATATTTTTATTATAAATAATAATATTTTTATTTTTTATGTATAATAGTAAATACTTTTTATAATTCTTATTATTTATACATATTTTTATTTTTATATGTATAATAATAAATAATTTTTAAAATTATTAATTTTTTGTATGTAAAATAAAAAATATTTTTATATTTATAATTTTTATTTTTTAGAAAAAATTTGGCTTGCAATCAAGCTAAAGCCGAGCCGAGCTCGAGTTTTCAAACCCAAAAACCTAAATTTCCCTGAGATAAATAAAGCCCAAAAACCTAAACTTCAATCAAAATTTAAGGGGGTAGTGAATCATAGGTGGAGTTGTTGATAATTAAAGCCCAAAAACCTAATAAAAATCCATGAGATAGACTGAACTCTAAATTTCCCTTGCAAATTTTGCTACAACTAACAAATATTTCACCTTCACAGTTTACTTTTGGGCCATGTTCGCTTTTCGGTAAGTTACTTACCCAGGTAAGTGCATTTATCCATGTTCTTTTATTTCCTAGGTAAATAAGGTAATGACCATTTTAGTCATAAAAACCCATTATTAAAAGGGGTATTTTTGTCTCATTTAAGTGTTAGCAACTTACCCCCTAGGTGGGAAAGTTATCTACCCACCTAGGATATGGTTATCACTTACCCAGAAAATAAAATTTCCCTAGTCCCCACATAAATTTGAAAAATGAACATGGGATTCTTGGTCAATGGGAACCAAAATCCCATTGACCAACTTTCCCCCTCCCAAAATCCAAAAAAAGAACACCCCCTTGAAGGAAAAGTATCTAAAATAAGTCCCATACCCCCATCATCTTTTTCGGCTCAGTTTGTTTCTTTTGCACTAATGTAAATGCATGGGAATGCAAATAGGCTGAATGTAAATTCTGATTTACCTTGGCTCCAAATTTCACCTTGTCTTATTTATTTTCATCAGTAAAATAGGAAATAACATAATGTATACCCCCACTTATATGAAACAAAATAGAGGTAGGAAGAAGGTTATTGTTTGATGATGTGGTCTCCACTTTATATGAGAGAGAATTGATGTAGGAGTAAGGTGGTGCAAATTTTCATCAATATTTTGGAAGGTTCGACTATGATGCCAGAAAGACTTATAACCAATCAACTGGTATCATAAAAGTGGTAACCAATCAACTTGGTTTTAATCAGAATTCACAAGGGGTTTTGATTGGTCAAAGCCTTTCTGATATTATGTCTTTCTAGCATCATAGATTTTCCCTTTTCTTAAAGTAAAATTTGCATTTTGAATAAGTGCAACTGAGACAAAAAATAATTAAATTTTGTAGGAGGAATGCAAATCATAATTATGAACTTGGATGTACTACCCGCAATAAGACTACCCACAAAACACTGCAACCACACATTGTGAACATCTCCCATATTTGTATGTTGTCATCCGAAATGTTCCAATGTCTTGTGGGTTCTTGAGGGTAGCAGATCCGGAGTCCATAGATACATCTGAACTAAGTGAAAGATCCATATTTAGTTCAGATTTGTACCTCAAGCAAACAATTATTGGAATTATTTTGGGCACATCCTCATTTTTGATAAACCAGTGGCATCCCTAATAGAAAAGACATGAATCATGGTGGTGGTGGTGTGCCCATTTATATTCCCCTTCTTTTTTCAATTACTTTCATATTTTAGTGGGCCCAAAATGTATGATTCCAAGCAGTTCATTGTAAGTTATTTTTTTTAATGGTAGTAAGGTGGCATTTGATTACACTTTTCAGACCTCTGAAGTCTGAAAATGTTGCTTTTTAGACGTTAGAGGTGTTCGGAAGTGTATCTGAATTTGGGTCTGAAAATTATTTTCATATCTGAAATAATAAGACATGGGTCAGGCACTAAACGCGTTCAGATGCATTTCAGACCTGACCAAAAGTCCAAAATACCCTTGAACTCTCGCCTCTCTCTCCTTTCTTCTTTTTCTTCTTCTTCTCTCGTCGCTACAATTCTCGCCGCTGCAACTCCTCCCTAGTGGTTGCATGTTCCAGCCCTCTCTCTCTCTCTCTCTCTTCTTCTTCTTCTTCTTCTCTCGCCACTACAACTCCTCCGGCAAACTAGCGGTGGCGAGTTCTGCCCCCCCCCCCCCCCCCCCCCCCCGCTCTCTCTTCTTCTTCTTCTTCTTCTTCTTCTTCTTCTCTCGCCGCTACAACTCCTCCGGCGAACTAGCGATGGCAAGTTCTGCCCCCCCCCCCCTCTCTCTCTTCTTCTTCTTTTTCTTCTTCTCTCGCCGCAACAACTGAATAGTCTAATTTAGGGGTAAAATAATAAAATTAGTGAATTTCAGATGCTAAAGGTTTGATCTAACACAAACAACCTTCTTTATTAAGAGTCTCTAAAAAGTAAAAAAAAACTATGTCTCTTTTCATATTTCAGACACGATTTAATATCTTTTTAACTTTTCAAATTCCCGATTTCAGATTTATTAAATGCCACTTAAGTGAATTGTTTTTGCTTCCTCCTGTATGTGTTGTTCATCTTTTCATGTGCTAGTATGGGAGGGCTTTCATGCAATGGCTTCGGTTATTTTCAATGTAGGTTCCATATTGAAAGCCTAAAAGTCATGTGTGATAAAAGGGTTCAACTATCATAAGAAAAACAATCAACAAGTATTATAAACATATTAACCAATTAGGTGAAATTTATCAAAATTGACAATGGATTTTAATTGGTCAAAACTCTTCCGATATCTCGTCTTTCCAGCATTATAGATTTTCCCTTAATAAAGCATAAAAATAAAAAGCCCATATAAATTTTAATTCAGCCAATAAAATTAACATTTCCGTGAAGTGATTATGGTAACTTGTTCAAACCATTTCAGTCAAAGCTGAAGTCCTCCCAAGTCCCAAAAATGATTGGGACTCGGCTATGAACCGACCTAATACATGTAATTGTTATTCAAATTAATGGTTAATGGTGAGTGATCCATTGGTAGATTTCACAATACCCAAGCCAAATGTTCCTAACTTTTCCGACAATTTGGACTTTCTACACACATTTGGAACAAACGAATAGTCAATTATTTTTACAAGACCGTGGGCTGGACGAGTGAACGGTTCAATAAAAAATAAATATTTTTTTTATGGCCAATCCAATAAAAAATTTCAACTATAAAGAAATGGTGACCAGATCATGATTTTCCACTAGGATTAAAAGATTTTCATGTTCCATTGGTGGATGGAGATATAAAGTTAGTGAATTCAAAACGATTCAGGTTGAAGAAATATTGACTTAAATTCAATTTGACATGCGACGGATTTTTAAAAGAACCCACCGTATTCAAATTCTATTAAATAATCAAATAATTGGACTTGATTCAAATTTTACCAATCGATTCAAATCTCCCAATCCAAATCAGATTTAACTGATTTGTTTTGCCATTATACCTTTTTTTATCAAATAAAGAAATAATTAATTTAAATATTTATCAAATCAAATCAGGTTGTATCCATATGTGATACATATACCCTTAAAAATTATGAGAACAATATTTTATGAAGCATTTTTTTATTAAACAGATGGTTTAATATTATGCCATTGTCCTCTTGGTTGACAAAACTATTTGATCATCACAATTCACATGTTTCAAGTACCACCATTAGGGAATTACTAGGCCTGCATTGGGATAAAAGCGGAATGGAATTTGGCATGGACAATTCTATGAGCTCATGAGCCTCTAGATTACACAATTTGGGTCTATTATATTGTTAAGTATGGGATAACCAAGTGTTGACTACTAAGTTGGGAGAAAATCCAAATCTAATAGAGTACAGGAATTAAAATACAATCTCATATATGGTCCCAATTTTATTCAAATTTTAAAATTCAAATATATACATATAGAAACCCTAGATCGGAATCTTTCTTCCTTTTAACAAAAATAAAAAATAAAAATGAGACAAACAACTAGCTTTTCACATCTTGGTATGAAGCTATTGGACCACCTAACGCAAGGTTCAACAGCTAAGATTCCTACCATAGAAAACTCCCATGCATCCGTCCACTATTCCATTATTCATCTTCGGCTGCGTCGAAGTGTTCTTGTTTTTTTTTGGTATTTCCTGTTTACTGGGCCATGGCACATCCCGGTGACTGGATTGAAACCAAAATGTAAAGCCCATTAAGTAAAGATTGTTTCTAAGTCCTAACCGATCTCAAGAAACTGATGGGTTTCATTAGGTTTGATTGTGAACCCATGGCTCAAAAAAGGGTCCATTTGCTATGTGAGAACAAGTGTGTGGTCCAATGTTGAATGCTAAGCCCACATCCTTCCAACTGTTGGAGCAACCATCTACTGTCTGACTCTTTGCTTTACATTCTTGCAAATGTAAAAGGCCAAGAATGCCCTTCTATATATGGAATTATATAGTTGAGAGTGATGCAACAATTACGTAACTATTACATGGACATGTGTCAACCCAAGGGTGAGAGTGGACCAATAAAAGTCCCATAGTTCACGTTTTATATACTATGGCATATGGGTAATCACCATTGTTTTAATTCTGAGATTCTATTGATTTATAAAAAATTCTTAATAGTATAAATGGAATGAATTTGAATCAATTGTACAATTGGGGCTTATAGCTACGCATTGGAAATATCTTCCTTTGTCATTCATGGGGAGATATTCACAATACACGGTGATGATGCTCTGTGGGTAAAGATGTGGAAACAATTTGTAGGTAGTAGATTCTAATTGCTATAATTGAGGGTTTGATGATTTGTATGAGATTACTATTATTTGGCATTTAAAAAATGAACAGAACGAATTTGAAGCAAAATCAGATTATACTTAAATTTTAATTTGATTAAATACATGATTATTCAAATTCGGTTCCATACCTAACTAACTTTTGAAAAATAATTAAATTCAAATTTGACTTAATAATCAAATATTTTTATTGGGTGGCTGTGAATAAAAAGCATTATAATGGCCATTTGGGTTGGAACTTTTTTATTTTTTATATTTTTTTTATCTGGGTGGCAGTAGGTAAAGCATGGAATGACTAAAAATGACTTATCCTTATTCCATGTTTGGCACACGAATCCTATTCCTTCATCCAACTTTGTTGCCTGTCATGTCTTCTATCAAAATCATAGATGCTCAAGACTTCACAATAGATTTGGTGCTCAACTAGTTTCAGCTAACCCTTATCTCAACTATTGCTTTAATCCCATTCTGTTATATATTGTACCCTATGACATATCAATATGTCATCAATCAATTCATCAGTGTTCAGTACTTTTTGCTCACTTTATGCTTTCTTGTTGTCTTCATCTTGCACAAAGTTTGTTTATGTCCTTTTGGCTTTTGGATCAGTTTAAAAAGAGTATAAATACAAATATGTACAATACAAATATATACAAAATAATAGAAAATACAAGATTTTGCACTCTGCATATTTATATTTGTACTCCTTCCAAACTGAATTGGAGCAATCCTTCTCGGTTGATATTTTTCCATCTGCTGACACATGTTGGTACTATGCATATATCCAAGTTTTTATAAGATTGTGATTTATCTTTTTCACTACTTATTTGTCAATTTTAAGTTTTAGCCCCTTTTGTAGTTTAAAGATATTTATTCATTTATTCATATTTTAACATTTTTCTATACAAAAGGGGGCAGAAATAATAGCTGAAATATTTTTTCCTGAAAAATTTTGCATCCATTTTATGGAATATGCATTTGTTTAATTTTATCAAATTTGCGCAAATGATTGTGGTGTAATGATCCTTAATGGTTAGCCAGTTTTTTATTTTTTTCTTTCAAATTAGCATTTAAATATCCTATAAGATAAATAATAATGGTTCAAGTGTGATTTAATTTAAAGTTGCCACATGAAAAAGACACAAGGAGAGACAAATTGGCACACACATTTAGGGATGTCACCAGATCAGCTTTGGCATGGGTCAAGTCGAGCCAAACCTGTTTCAACCACCACCTCTCTCAGAACTAGTGGGATTGTCATGAGCCACAGGAGGGTTGGCATTGCCCTTTTGTCTTCATTCAATTGAAATGCTGATAAATAAGCAATTATCCAATTTTTAGTTACATGGTTCTTTTGTTGATATGGCTTCTAAACCATTGTTTTCATAAATCTTCTTAGCTTTTAGGGAAAAAAAATTACAGAAAGTACTTATTTGATATAGCTTGCAATTTCACTTCGCCTATGTTTGGTATTTATTTAAATAAACACTTGTTTGAATAATAACTTAAAATAAATGGTGGGACCACATAATAAGCGGCAAATAAACATCCATTTGTGTTTGACAAAAATATGAGGCTAAGTGCTTATTTTCGAAATAAGTACTGAAAAACAAAAAAAAAAAAAAAAAGCAACTAGAGCTATTTATTTTAAGCACTTACTTCAATTTTTGGGACAAAATTGTCCCCGTCATTTTTCAAAATCCCATCGAGCATATTCTCCATTTAAACTCCAAAATGAACCAGTGACAGCAACAAGTGACTCTAAGGTAAGAAATCATTATAGGTACATGAATCTCTTCTCTTTTTTCTCCATTTTTTGCTCTATTTTGGACAATTCTTAGTTACTATAACTGTCATCATTTCTGTAAATATAAATACTTATTAGATAAGTGGCTTACCAATTCCAAAAAAGTACTTAAAATAAGTGTAAGTGGTTTGGAAAAAGACCTCCCAAGCACTAAAAAATATTTATTTCTTAAACCACTTATTCATCAAGCATAATCTTAATACCAAGTTGGTGGTAAGGCATCCTAAAAAGGTGCAGATTTATGTTGTATTTGGTACTATTGTTGTTTCTACCAAAAACAATTTGGGATGAGTAATACAAATTGGTGAGAAATATGTATTGTCACATCAAGTGTGAGAATTATTACTTACAAGAAACACCAATTTGATATTTCTATAAACAGCCTCTAATACATGCATTTTTAAGGTATTCCTATTTCAATCATAAATAACAATTGCATCATAGTATGCCAATTTATATTGATCACCCCAAAACCTTTAGGGTGCAAACAACAATGATACCAAACACAACCTTAAAATACAAAGATGCCTTCAAAATCTCTATCTTATATGTCAATGGGCCCCACATACACCTTATCACTACCCCACTTACCCATTAACTAGGTATATGTTCCGCATGGCTTTTGTTTGTTAAATAAACGTTTGTACTTGATTTATCTTCAAAACTGAGAAAAAGTGATTGATAAAAGTTTTTTCTGGGATTTGTTGACAACTAGACGTCACTAGGTGCCACTAGGCGCCACATCAGTAAAACAGTGAATAAACACTTAACCGTTGGAAAAACATTAAAATAAAATTTCCCTCAAAGGTTGGCGTACACAAATCAAGACCAACTTTTATCAATACCTATGCTTACAAATCGACATAATGGGATAGGAATGGCAACGGGTGGGGTACCCTTGCAAATTGCCCTACCCATTTTCGAACCCGCCTATGTATCATTGATTCCAAATCCGTCTAACTTTTCTTCTCAATTTCCCAAACCCGTTAAACCCCTTGACCAAATGTTTTCTATAAAAAAAAATTCTTAATGCTTATATTGTGACTTGAACTCAGATCAATTAATAATAGCGCCAAATCTCTTAACACTATTTTAAGCCACTAGGGATGGCAATTTTCCCCATTTCCCCGGTCCCCGTGGGGATCCACCCTGAATGGGGCAAGGATGGGGATGGGGAAATTTTCATCCCCGTTAGTAGGGACGGGGCGGGGACGGGGAGAGCACTCCCCGCCCCGCGGGGACCCCGATCCCCACTTCGTAGGATCCCCACTAATATATATGCATATATGTATTCCTATGCTATATATGTAAATATGTAAATATGTAAATATACATCTATATATTAATATTTTTAAAAATATGGGGATAACCTTGTTCCCGTTAGCAGGGACGGGGATGGGGATTTTCACAGGGATGGGGATGGGGAGAGGCTCCTCGTCCCCACCCCGCCCCGTTGCCATTCCTATAAGCCACTAAGCCTTCTCACCTTTTATATTATTCAATGAAATAAAATAGATTTTATTAACTTTTGTGTTCATCAAAACAATCGATACATGTATATAATTAATAATTCCAACTAAATTTTGAAAGAAATAATATTTAAAATTAGCATTTTATAACTAAATGAAATAAACAATCTATCAAATCCAAATTTATATAAAATGATTTTAATCCAAAGAAATTTATATAAATAAAATATTAATAATAGAATATTTATCTTAGTACTTAAATTTTATAAATTTGTGCATGATATATAATATAATAGCTTCATATTTATGCATCTCGGGTATTGGGTATTGGATACCCTAAAGTCAAAATCCAAACCCTATAGGGTTTTATCAAAAATCTCAAACCCATTCCAAAACCTATAGAGTTTTGATAAACGAGTCCTATTAGGGTCGGGACATGTCAGATACACGAAATTTCCTACAAAATTGCCATCCTTAGATGGGACAAATGCTGATCTAACAATGACATGACACCATTTATCAAATAAATGAAAGGCATACCAAACACCGCCTAAATTTAACATATATATATAGATTGGGGTGCTCTCTCCGTGCAGCAATCCTATTAATTATATAATAGTTATTTAATTATATAAATATAGAATAGTTATTATAAATATTGTTAATAACTAGATATCGAACCGTTTGAACGGTTTTGATCATTTTTTTTGTCAGAACGGGCCGATTATTCGACCTGGTAACCGAACCCTTGACCGGTTCGGTCTTCGGGTTAGTTTTAAAAACCATGATGTTATTTCATTCGAGCGTGTGACTCATACAATCCGAAAATGGAACCGTTCTGGCCACTAGTTTTCAGGTTGACAGTTCGACCGTCTGGTTTGAACGAACGGCCCGTTCTGACAACAAAAATTAAAAAAATAAAAATAAATAAAAAGACGACCAAAAACCATTGAACGAGTTAACGGGTTGACGGTTCGACCACTTGGGTCATTGACCGATTCAACGGTTTTTGGCCAGGAACCGGGATTGGGGTAAAACAGAACTAGTTTCCTAGACGGTTCCCAATTAAAAAACTAAAAAACGGACGACCCGTTCTGACAACAAAAATTACAAGCAAAAAATTGAGTGTGTGAGGTCCATTAAGCAGTACCATATGTGTTATGTCATTCGAGCGTGTGACTCATACAACCTGAAAATGGAATCATTCTGGCCATCGGTTTTCAGGTCAACTATTCGACTATTCGGTTCAAACGGATGGCCCGTTCAAACAACAAAAACTAAAAAAATAAAAAAACGACCAAAAATCATTGAATGGATCAATGGTTCGACCGCCTGAGTCAATGGGTCGTTACCGATTCAACGATTTTTGGCCAGGGACCGAGATTAGGATAAAACAAAACTGGTTGCCTAGATGGTTCCCAATTAAAAAAAAAATGGCCAAAAACCATATTACGGGTCAATGGTTCGACTACTCAAGTCCCATTTCCTATTAATTATATAAATATTGTTAGATAATTAGATATATGTAATTATCTAATTATATAAATATATAATATTTATTATAAATATTGTTAATAACTAGATATTGAACCGTTCGAACGGTTTTGACCGTTTTTTATTATTTTTTATTTTTTGGTCAAAACGGGCTGACCGTTCGACCCGGTAACTAGACCGCTGACTGGTTTGGTCTCCGGGTCGGTTTTAAAAACCATGATGTTATGTCATTCGAGCGTGTGACTCATACGACTCGAAAATGGATCCGTTCTGGCTACCAGTTTTCGGGTTGACAGTTTGACCGTCCGGTTTGAACAAACGGCCTGTTCTAACAACAAAAATAAAAAATAAAAAAACAGTCAAAAACCACTGAACAAGTCAACGGGTTAACGGTTCAACCACTTGGGTCAATGGGTCATTGACCGATTCAACGATTTTTGGCCAGGGATCGGGATTGGGGTAAAACGGAACTAGTTGCCTAGACGGTTCTCAATTAAAAAAATAAAAAACGGACAACCCATTCTGACAACAAAAATTACAGACCAAAACTTGAGTGTGTGAGGTCCATTAAGCAGTACCATATGTGTTATGTCATTCGAGCGTGTGACTCATACGACCTGAAAACGGAATCGTTCTGACCACCGGTTTTTGGGTCAATAATTCGACTGTTCGGTTTGAATGGATGGCCCGTTCTAACAACAAAAATTAAAAAATAAAAAACGACCAAAAACCATTGAAAGGGTCAATAGTTCAACCACCCAAGTCAATAGGTCATTGATTGATTCGACAATTTTTAGCCAAGAACCAAGATTAGGATAAAACGGAACTGATTGTCTAAATGGTTCCCAATTAAAAAATAAAAAATGGCCCAAAACCATTTTACAGGTCAACATGTCGATAATTCAACCACTCAAATCAATAGACCGTTGACCAATTCAATGATTTTTGGCCAAAAACCAGATCAACGATTCCATTCCAGGCCCTAGTTGTATGGATTATGAAACAAAATATATAAAAGAATCATTAAATTTATATTGTAGACAGAACGAACGACAGATACCTAAATTATTGGGTTAGTAGTTATATTTGAAAGGTACGACGCATACAATGTCGTACTTCAACATACAAATTTCTTGTTCGATATCATGTTTATGGAACCAAGATTAACACAGCAACCAAAGCTGTTTAGTAGTGACTAGTGAGCAATGTTTGTTTTGAAAACCCAACTAGTTCTAGTTGTCTAGCACTCTAGCCACGGCCCACCGGCCTATTGGTCCGTGGTTAGTGGTCCAACCATCAGATTAGATCGGTTTTGTAAGAGCATAAAAATGACACAACCGAATTGTTTGGAAACAGTGGGTACGAGTACGACCCGAACCATTTTGACACCATTCACGGTCCCCCATCTGATCTGAGCAGTGATCAACTGATCATGCGGTTTCTTGGTATAGATCCTTCTTATGATGGGGACCCCACTTCTGATAGGGCCCAATCGTCTGCCATGCACCAGAACAATGGAAGTGACGAGGTAATTTTGGATCTATCCTAGATCCGTATTTCCAATAGTGAAAAAAGAACCGATAGAGTGATCCGGTAGAGTCGCCGTCGGAACTCGGACGTCGGGTCACAGTGGAGGATCGGGGGTCAGAAATTCATCCTCGTCCCCAGATGGACATTTGTCCAACAGGGACTAAAGGATAGTACATATCCCAAAGGATATTATTGTAAATTTCAATAGCTAAATAAAAAAGGTGATTGATAATAAGGCTGAAGACACAATAGTAATTTTACCACAAAAGCTTATCATAAAGCGCCGGTTTTGGGGGGAAAACTGAGGATACTTGGCCAGTCATAATACGCCACGTCATCATGACGTGTGGGACCTACGTATAAGTTGTTGCCGTGGGATATATTGATTGACCGAGTATAACGTGTACAACCGCAGAGGACCAGAATTCAGAAAAACGGGAACACGTCCGCAACTCCGCATCAGTTGCAGCTGCAGTATCAGTCTTGACCTTTCTGAGGTTCGCCGCCTCGTCGGTGGTTTCATGGTACCGGTTGTCAATTGTCATCCGGCGTCCGCACTGGCTCTCATACTCTCTCCTCTCTCTATGTAGAAAACGCGAAGCAAGAGAGGGACCCACAATACCGGAATTTCGAGTTTCTTCTACTGTGTTTTTTCTTTAAAACAAAAAGGAGTGGAAAACAGAGAGAGAGACAGAGATGGAGGGGAGCTAAAAAGTTGTTAAAAGCGTGGCTTATGACTTCATTTCGTCGGTTTTGTTAATTTCCTTTCCTCCTCTCCCACCCCTTTCTCTCTGCGGAGTCCGTAATACTTTCTTCTGTTCTCTTCTTACGCTTACTAAGGAGTATAAAAAGAGCTGGGCAACTTTACCAGTAAAGCTGTTTCTCCCTTTTTCTTCCTTATTACCTTTTTCAGTTCTCTCTTTCTCAGAGAGTGAAGGCTAAAAGTGAGTTCCATTTTCTGGGAGAGGTCGAGTTTGCATGGTGGATGGAGGTTCTTGAGGTGAGAGAAGATTGAATTTTTTGCAATTTCTTTTGCGACTTTCGCTTCTGTTGCTTGTTTTGCTTGAATTTTTGGTTTAGTTGACGTTAGTTTTCGATCCTGTTGCTTGAATTCTTTTTCCTTTTCGGTAGATTATCTGATAGAAGCTGAAACTGCTACTGTAAACCCGTTACTATCAGTCTATGCTTTCTGTTAATCGATTAGTTTTTCTGTGCTTGTCTTTGATTTGTTTAACTTCCGTGTTTCTTGCAGGTTTTATTCCCGTTTTCTTTTACGTTTTTATTCAAGGAACAGCCCCGAATTGGAATTTGTTTTTGTTTTATCCAAGTGGGAGTATTATTTTTATCAGAGAGATGGTTTTTTTTTTCAAATGTAATTGTTTTTCTGTTTGTCTTTTTATTTGAATAATTGTTTACGAGAGTCTGCCTTCCCTGTAAATGGCTGCTCTGAATCTTTCTCTTGTTTTCCTTTGTAGCTTGTGCAAGTGGATAGCACTTCGTTGACATACAGAAGAGCTTTTTACTCCAATACTTTCGTATGGTTTGGTAGAATTGTCAGGAAGTTTACTGATTTTCTATTTCTTCTCCTTTCTATCGTGTCCTTCACAAGCATTAAAGAAAATGAATGGATTTGTAGATGCTCAAGTTATTCTCAGTCAAAAAGCATTTGAATGTTGTTCCAGCAATCGTTTTTAAGAGTTCCATTATTTCAATTTTCTGTTTTAAGAAGAGTTTAGGGGTGTTCTGTATTTTTATGGTAATGGGTTCAGGTCGATTGGGTAAATTCTTTAATTTCCTAAAATTATTGGTTCATTTTGCTCTGTACAGCCGTAGTGTCCTTTTCTCAGATTAGCAGAACAATATGTTATTACTGATTATGACAATAAAAATGTAAATTCCTACCATATTGAAACTTACAAGTAAAACTAGAACTGGAAAAGGAAAAAGTGCTCCCCCCTCTTGGTGGCATTAAGTTCAATTTAAAAGAGGTGGAAGAAAACAACTATGTCTTCCATTCCTGGAAAACCAATCTGATCCCCTTGACCAACTTGTAAGAATCTTTTTCTTTTGGCAGTTTTTCTTTGGTGGTTAAATATCCCATTAAGAATATCATTTGGAAATTTTAAATCTTGATTTTGCTTTATGTACATTTTACTTCTTCTTGGTGTATTTGTGCTGATGTTGCATGTGATTTCCCAGTTTCACAATGCGCTTTGACTGAAAAGACCAGGGTTGAGCATATTTAGACACTGTATGTGCTTTCTTTGGTTGGATTGCGAAAATGGATCAAACATCTGCCAATCCACGTAAAGATGAACATGGGAAGGAAGAATTTCCTTTTACACATGAAAAGGACATGAAGTTAGTAGTAGAGAATAGTAATTCAGAGTTTACTGAACCTAACCACAAGAGATCCTTAGAAAGGTTGAAACCAGACCAGATGCTAACTTCAGGAATCAAACAATCTCACACAGGTGAAAGATGTATACATGAATCATTCTTTCAGAGTCAACTGAGTACTGATGTTAAGATTCTAAAACAAATGCATTTTGGAAGTCTCAAAGAGATACATGTCCGGCATGGCTTGGATTTTGCAGATGTTAGAGAATCTAAACCTCTAAGTGTAGCATGCCACTCGGTGCCCCCATGCAATATTGCTGTAAATCTGAGTTCCTCTAAGATGGAAATTCTGTTTGATGCCTTGTCACCAGTTAAAAGCACAAGAAGAAATGGAAGTGATTGGGGTAGTTTTATTATTGAATGCCCATCCGCTGCTGAACAGGGGAATTTAGTTATAAGTTCCGTTGGGCAGTGGATTGTAGGTGCCATCTCAGGGAACACCAAGATAAGTGGCATCCTGAAGAGTCCATTATTATATAATTTAGGAGCCTTAAATCATGACATCAACTTAGAGAAGGTGGGTTCAACCGGAGTAAAAGGAAAAAAATATTCTGGTTTCATGAGATCACCTTCTAGGCTGAGTATCAATCTATCCCAGAACCTAGAAAGAGGAGTAGTACTTCATGGAAATGAAAAATATGAATCAGGAGCTATCCATAAAACGCCTGAATCTGTGTCATGTTCAAACTCAGCATGCTCCAATCAATCTTCTCCATCCACTTGTAGCACTCTTTCTCAGGGAAGGCTTCATTGCATATGGAAAAATGGAGTTCCTTACTTTGTGTTCTCAGTAGATGATCAAAGGGAGGTTTATGTTGCCAACATGTGGAAAGTTGAATCATCAGATGATAAGGCTCTGGATTATATGTATACTTTCCATTCAAGAACAGGTGGACAAGAGAAACAGGGTGATTCAAATAATGTATCAGATATTGTTGGTAAGATGAAAGTTTCAAGTTCTTTCAGCCTTTGCTCAAACGATTTAAAGCTCACGGAGACTGAATTTGTTTTGTTTGGTACTAGTGAAAACCATTTGGGGGAGATGCCAAGTTCAACTCCTATTCGTAAGAATAACAGCAGGCTGCCAAAGAAGGTTGTAAATGATTTTAGGACAATTAACACTACCAAGAATTGGTCTATCCCAGGATTTGGTGTACCAAGCTCCATGCTTGAAGACTTATCTTCAGAGCCTTATCAAGATATGTTCCGAAATCTTGATGCACCAAGTAGGATTAACTTGCTTGAAGGCCATCTTTTACCAAATCTTGAATTGGCTGCCATTGTTGTGAGAAGCTATGTGCATGATGATTGTCAAGACACAACAGTTGGAGGGTGGGGCTTGAAATTTCTCAACAAAGTTGAGGCTCAGCAGAATAATACTTTTCTAGAAGCGACTGTTTCTTCAGAAGACGGCCAGGAAAGTTTATTGCAAAATGAAAATGATTGTTCTACAAGTATTGATGTTCTAGTCCCAGCAGGCATTCATGATGGCCCAAGGACAAGAATTGGTGGCCCTTCTAGTCTTAGTGAAAGATGGAGGTCTGGTGGACACTGTGACTGTGGTGGCTGGGATATTGG
This sequence comes from Nelumbo nucifera, assembly GCF_055504915.1. Lineage (NCBI taxonomy): Eukaryota > Viridiplantae > Streptophyta > Magnoliopsida > Proteales > Nelumbonaceae > Nelumbo > Nelumbo nucifera. Next base: position 54,851,803 of record NC_142651.1, on the reverse strand, counting down.
GTGTCCTCTCACAGTGCTTAATTGTAGACCGACCAAAGAAGTTTCACATAGACCAGATGCAAAAGAGGAATGCAAAACATTGAATCTGTTCATCAAGGTTTGTCAATCCTCTATCAGCTTTTTTTTTAAAGCCCAATCCTCTATCAGTTTACATTGATTTAATCCATGGCCTTCAAATTTTTAAATTGTTTTAGTAACAACTTTAAGGTACAAAATTTAACATATTGGATATTATTAAGTGTCCTTGTGATTTCTAAATTTCCTGATTTCCTCGGAATTATAAATAAATTAATGTGTTGTGTATTATTCAAATTCCAGTATCTCTTTCAATCAGGACATAGCCAAGTAGTTATGAATATGTTAAGGTCAAGAATATACATTTCTTTAGAAGCCAATGAATTATATTAGCTTTCTGCATTACGAGTTATGTTAGCACAGAACATGGAGCTGATGGTGAACCAAATTCTATCTGGCAGGGTTCAAAGCAAGGTGCGCCCACCCTAAGAATGGTGAATATCCATGATGGTCTCTATTTTATTCATTTCCAATCAACTCTTTCTGCTCTCCAGTCTTTCTCCGTAGGAGTGGCAATTATTCACTCACAGAGTCCCAATCTGTCTCCAAAAATGTACAAATGATGAAGCAGTAGAAGTTATGGTTGGTAGTTTCATAATTGTAGCTCTCTCTCTCTGTGTGTACTTAATAGTTACAGTATATAGTACAGCAATACAGAATGTCCAAGGAAAATTAGTTGTGCAAAAGTTGATGCTTATTGCTACTTGTAGTTCTTAGTACTCTCCACCAGTGCAACTGTGTTTATTGTCTCATGCTGGATGATTGATAAGTCAATACTAACAGCTTTTACTAATTGATATGATGCAAAAGTGGAGGTGTACCTGAGACTAAAACAATTGGCAAGAACCCAATCTTTTTAGCTGTAGCAATCTGTTGTGCTGTGACAAAGCTTGGTTGTTTGCTTTATTTTAACATACTAGTAAGTGTATGCTTGTTTTGCACGTGGCAATTTTTGATGATGATGAATGATTGTAAATAACATGTTTCTAAAATTTTTATAATAATTTTTTTTTGTATTTTTATATCTATAAAAATTATTCTTATTTGTCACACTTGTTTTTGTTTAATATAATGAAATATATTATATTAGAGATGTGCCCAAATGTTTTCTACAAAACTTTTTGCATTTTTTATACTTTTTTGTGTTTTCATCTATTTTAATTTTTATTATTATTTAATTATGACATCAAAAAGTTTGACACATTTGCCCCTAGGTTGAATTGTTGACTTACCACCAAACAAGAAAACAACTTCATTTCTAGGTTAGGTTTAAATTTGTATTTTATTTCTATCATCAATAAAAACAATCTTTCTGTCATATTTATTTTTATTTACTTTGGTTAATTAATATAGGATTCTATGAAAGAATGTGAACTAATACCCTAAATGTAAGATTTAATAAGAGAGAATTGAATGAGGAGAAATGTAATAGTTCAAATTACATTTTGTAGCCCCATAATTGGAGAGGGAGCAAATTCAAAACTAGGGGTATTGTAGTCTAGAATAGGATTCAATGAATGTTAATGGGACTTAATACCTCAAATATAAGAGTTAATGAGAGGGATTTGAATGAGAAAAGTAGTCATTCAAATTACATTTTTATTCTTATAATTAGAGAGGTACCAAATTAAAAAATTGGGGTATTTTAGTGGAACAAAAGTTCCACACTCTCATTTAGACTTTTAATAGTGGTATAGATAAATATCTAGTTTCAGGATTTGAAGACAATTATTTTGGCTTATGATATTATAATTGACAAGTTCCTAAATGTAATTTGTGGCCTAGTGATGGCGTTAGAAAAAAAAATATATTAAGGCCTAGTGATCGTTGTAAACATTGAATAATTAAGAAGGAAGATGGAGAAAAATCATCAAACATGTAGGAAAAAACATTATACCAAGGCCTCATTCGTTTTCAGGGAAATAGGGGTGGGTAAGTTGGTAGGTCCCATAAAAGAAATAAACCCATGTTCATTTTCTAGTATTAGTGGGTTTTGTGGAAAAGAGTGATTTCAAGTGGCTTATTTACTTGGGGAAGTAATACTTTCTTTAAACTTGGGTAAATTATTTATTGATACATGTCGATAATCACTAATATGTGATGGGATAATATTGTCCCTTCAATAATGCTACTCTTTTGGATAAATCGGTCATTGTACACCTTTACCTAGGGAATAAAAGAACATTGGCAAGTGTTCTTATCCGGATAAGTGTTTTTCAAGAAACACTTGCTAGGATAAATGCATTTAGCAAGATAGATAAGTAATTTAGAAAAGAAAATAACTCAAATGTATTCATTGATAAGTTCATTGATAAGTACAGCATTTGTTTGGTGCAAATGACAATACGGTATCCATAAGCAATGATCCATAACTTTGTGTTTTAAAGCACTGATTCAGAACTTTGTGTCTGGCAAGAAATTACTCGTAGAGCATCTATAAAGGGTTTATGTTTATTGTGTATTAACAATTGAACCAAGTAGAAAAAGATTAGGTATCTCATGACAATTACAGGGTAGAGGCCTTCAGGGTGATGAAACTGAATGTTGGAGTCTTGGAGATATGGTGGGCACTTCTTCTTATTTAAGTAAGGCTTAATTTGGAAAGAATACAAATACAAATATGTATTGTTCTCCTTTCAAACTGAGCCTAAGCAACAAGCATGACCATAACAAGCCAAATAGCTCAAACTACAAATTTTGGAAGAACTGACCAGGAATGTATACAACTTTGCATTGAACGTTTCAAACAAGACATGCATTGGGTGGTCAATGCATGGCCTTTTGGTGATAAGCATATCTCTCACAAGAAAATTCATAATATTTTCTAAGTTCTGACTTCTGACATAAAATGGTTAGGAAATTCTTCAGGTTGAAATACTAGGGCTATATTTTTGCCCTTTTATGATGAAAATTTCGTTTTACTTGCCATTTAGATCAAAACATATTGGTATAGGAGTTTTAAAAAAAAAAAAAAAAAAACAAAGTTTTCACTCTAAAGGAGGCAAAAATAATAAGTGGGTTTTATTTCACTTGAAAAAATCTACAGCCATTTTATAGAGAAACAAATGCAGTCCAAGTAAAAATTAGGAAATTTGGATTATCATAAACACTCAAACAGTTTATTTGGTTTAAACAGTAAAAAGAATAAGGACAATAATCTCAAGGCTCTGTTTGTGCAATGCAAATTTGAACGGGATGCAAATTTTGCAACCGGTTTCGTTCATCTATTTGTTCGTAACTAAAATTTGCACTCCTACTTAATATAAAACTTGTACTTTTTGCATTCACTGGCAATTCAAATTTTGCATCTCAAAAGCTACTGCAAAATTTGCACCACTCTTCTCTTCTACATCAAGGGTCTGTTTGGTTCACAGCTGGAATCAAAATCTATTGGAATAGGAGCTAGAATGGTCTATACCTCCCACCTGTTTGGTTTATACAAAATCGGAATCAGTTGGAATGGATTTTCTTTCCAAACAGTTGGATTCCAATTCCGATTTCAGACCCTATTCCTATGAATCAAATAGCCTCAGTTCTCTTTCATATAAAAGTAGAGACCAGTAAAGACCATATCATCTTCCTTCTTACCTCACTCAAAAACAAATAACCCTCTAAGCGTCCATTATCTTTCATTTAAGATAATGAAACGAAAGTAAAACTTACATTCATATCTACACTTTCATACATTTACATCAGTGCAACTGAAATTGACACCGTAAACAAAAGAGAGCTAAAACAATTTAAATTACCTTTGTGTGGTTAAAATTATTTGATCAAAACTGGTACTTTGTACGGATTCTCTTGCATGTGGTCCAGTTGTTGTACAATTCGTGTTCACATGCTTTTACTTTTTTATATAAATTTTTGTTTCATGTATAATTCATGTTTTAATCTTTGTCTCGTGTAGATACAAGAAGACACATTTGTGGTAGTACTAGGATTAGTGGCCCTACTGTATGTCTTCTCTGTGAGGTCTGTATTAATACTTAATAGAGTTCGGGTTCACCACTTCAGTGACTGCAACGTCCGTTCGAACAGCCTCTTGCAATTTTGTATTAGGAATATCGCTTTATGAAATGAAATATATAAGTACGAAGATATTCTCAATGCAAGGCTGTAAAGACTGTTTGAACAAGTATTGCACTGCCTCGAGCCAAACTAGTATTAATATATATATTCCATGGTTTCATTTATTTCGAGCAGCTTGTCAGTATGTTACTAAAGGAAGTTTGTTTGAAAATGAGAAAAGTGTCATAACGAAGAACGGAATAGGCTTAGTATTTAATAAAAAATCAACCAATACTTAAAAAAGCTCACCATGGAATAAAGGTTACATTTAAAATATTTATTTATTATTTTTTTTGTTAGGGTTTTAGAATCTTTCACACCTTTTTCTTTAATCTGCTTTTTTTCCTTCCTTTGTAGGTGATTTACCTCTTGTTTGTTTTTGGTAAGGCTGCATTCGGAATCCATGCAAATACATAGAGTGTTAAACAGTCCATATAAATTGTAAAGTTGGGTTAGTTTTGCATGACAAAATTACTTTCTTACCAAATAGATTTTTAGCTGTAATGGATGCAAACATGAATTCCAATAAAGCATATGTCTTTTTTTATCAAAAGCCTAATTGAATGCAAATTTACTATCAATGTAGATATGGCAAAAGTGAAGGATTTACACTCTAATTGCATCATTTCCAAATGCAGCCTAAGTATAAAAATCATGTATATTGATGTAAATGCAAAATTGGTCAAAAGTACAAATGCAAACTTGGTTCAATTTTGTATTGCATTTAGTTGTGATGGGCACAAACATGAATTCAAAGACTGAATAGTACAACAACCAATTGATAGGGTGTTGGTTATGCCTCTTGCAACATCCAAGTAATTGATTCAATGTTGGTTACACTTAATACAACATTCAACCATTTGATCCAATGCTAGTTCCATTGTTTCAGAGTCGTAGGGACATTTCAAAAACTCCACTAGTTAATATAGCGACAGCTCACTGCTCTTTGCTCTCAAAAACCTATCTTTTTCAAAATGTTTACAATGAATATCATTGAGAATCCCTTCAGGATGGATTTACTAATACATCTCAAACTATTCAGCAGCTGATGCAAGAATTTGGGATTCAAAGACTTTAAAAAGGATTCAACATTTTTGGTTTAATTTCAAATCTTGTTTTTTCCAAGTTTCCCTCTTGTTTTTCCCTTTCAAATTTCAAAAAGATTTTCCCAATTTTGCCGTTACTTCCTAATCCAATTCAAACTTGATTTATATGGCAAAGACCCAAATATTACCCTTTGAAACAAGGACGCGACATTAAATGCCTTTTGGACGAACAAGACATCCAATGTGGATTTAATGGTCTATAAAACAAAGTATCATAATAAACTATTGGTAGAATGGGCACAGGTTCTTGTTTAATTCTCAACATGTTGGAATATCCAATGGCCATGTAACAAGCTATGTGTTGATGAAAGATGATTATTTCATGGTTATCTCTATGCAACACCTTCACATACAATCATTCACTTTTTCTTAAATTATTATCTATTTATTTATTTTCTATACAAGAAAATTTATTTGATTATTTATTGGAAAATGTTTTATGCATAGAAATACCAATATTACTGGATTACTTTGAATCCTAGTTCAAGTTCTTATTGGGTCAATGGATATCCATTTGACTTGATCTAAAGTAGATGACCAAGTGGTTAAATCCTTGATTAATATAAGACACTTATCTCAAATCTGATGGGGTATGAGTTATACTGTTGTAGAACACTTACCTCAATTGATTATTTGATTGTTGTTTATTCCTATTAACTGGAAACTTAACGTTGGAGATAGAACGCTGTATAAGGTCACTCCCATTGCTTCTTGTATATGTGAAAAAGAACATTACTGATAAATGAAAAGATCCTCTCTACTCCAGCTCGGCAGCTCCATCCAGATTAAGAAGGGTCGGGTTGCGTTTTGCTGCTGCGGGCCAGCGCCTCGGATTCAATCAACGACTCTGATGCCAATGTCAGTCCTCTTCACGTGATCAGCTCTCCTACGTTCTACATAAACTAAGTGTGAAAAAACAATAAGTATCTTTACAATTAATCATGGAAAGAAAATAAATAATTTTAAGCCAGCCACCCAAAATGAGATTGTGTTTTCTTTAAAGTCAAATGGATCAACAGATGATGAGTTGGAATATGCACCCCATGACCTGGTGCCCCAAAAACGTCCCACACAATAGGGAGTCATCGCATGTCCTCTTACACAACACGCATTCCCCTTCGAAGTCTGTGCGGAACTAACAGTGTCGTTAGTTCATCCCTTTAGCTCCAAAAGTCTGAAACAAAAGTGTTTCCCTCCATTCCCACTCATATCTCGACCTGCCCTGAACCTTGCACCTCCTCTTCCTCGTCCATTTGATCTTGACGAGAAATCCAGTGCCGATGCCGACGACCGTTCTAGTAAGGACATTGGGTGTACTACCTATCTCTCTCATCTCATATGTTCGATCTGTTCTGCCATGTTGAGTTTTAGTTTAGATGGTTTTCTGTTGTGTTTTTTCCATTTGCTCAGGTCTGTTGTGTAGCCTGTGTTTTCTGTTTAAGGGAAGCGCTTTTCAATTTTCACTGGAAAAAGAAAGGATGTAATGGGGCCTCATTACTAATTAGGTTACAATTTTGCACTGATTGTAGATAAAATACAAAATGTTAAGTCTGTTGTAGCCAAAATACTTGTAGTTCGGATGAGAACATGTGAGAGAACTTATGAGATGAGAGAGACGGGGAGTACCTCTGCTGTCCTTACTGGAACAGTCGCCGGCGTCGGTGTTGGATTTCTCATCAAGCTCAGATGGAGAAGGAAGAGGAGGTGTAGGGCTTAGGGCATGACGAGAGATGAGAGGTTATGAGCGCGAATGGAGGAAACCATTTTTGTTTTGGACTATACTTATCATATTAAATAAAAAATAAATATCATAGATAAGAACTATTTTTATTAATATTGGAAATGAAGTACAAAATTTATATCACCATCGTACCATATTTTCATTACTTATCCTTTTTTAATGGACTCTGATAAGAATATTGAAATTGTTATTGTTATCTGAAATTCCCAGGTGAAATGTGATGAAGGAAGATTTAGTCCAACCTCGCAAATCACGGTACGTAGCAAAAAAGGCAAGTAGCTCGGCATTCAAGACAGCATACCAAGGGTACAAACACCAAAGGGAAGGGACCAGCAGGCCCGAACTCCCTACTTAGAGCTCGAACTCCCTAGCAAGAAGCCCGAGCTCCCTACTTAGAGCTTGAACTCCCTAGCAAGAGGCCCGAACTCCCTACTTAGAGCTCGAACTCCCTAGCAAGAAGCCTGAGCTCCCTACTTAGAGCTCGAACTCCCTAGCAAGAGGCCCGAGCTCCCTACTTAGTGCCCGAACTCCCTACTTGGAGTTCGAACTCCCTAACAAGAAGCCCGAGCTCCCTACTTAGTGCCCGAACTCCCTACTTAGTGGTCGAACTCTTCGCAAGGTGCCCGAGCTCCCTACTTAGTGATCGAACTCTCCGCAAGGTGCCCGAGCTCTCCCTTTTGACCCCGAGTCACACAAAGCAGAGACCCGAACTGACCCATCTTATGACAGTTCGGGGCCTCCCCTTATCCGAACTCGAGACTTTGCCTTACGCACCACTCCAGGCACTTCACTTCCGGAGCATTGAACTGGACGAACCACGCCGTACCTGACACCGAAGGAGTCCGTATCCAGGGGCGGCGCACCTGACTAACTTGGGATCTGACGCTTGACGGCCGCATTTCCAATGGCCACCTGCCACCATCACCTGTCACCACTGCCTCCAGTTACAGAGACGGCTCCGACAAAAGGAGCAGTGACGATTCTGCCCCAGCAGAGGCGATGACGCCCGGACTGGCAGAAGCACGGAAATACTTATTCCCGACCTGACAAGAGTCTAGGAGTGAGTGCGTGAGGTGGTTATAAAAGGCTCTCCACCCCCAAAGAGGAGGTAGGAAAACTTTGCGCTATCTGGTTTATCTTGCCTTTGAAAGATTCTAACTTAAGCTTCGGAGCCTTTACACCGGATCCTCCCCGGAGCTTCCTCATCTCCTCCGTTTCAGGTTCCCTGTCACTCGGTTCAGAGGCAAGATCGCTGACAGCTGAGACCGGCCGGATTGCACATCATCAATTGGCGCCGTCTGTGTGAACGCTTCAAAAAGCCTCCCTCCAAACTCTCATACCCCCTTTTCTTCTTCAGAAAACCCAACACTCATGGCCTCTTCCAGCAACGCCGGACGCGGCATAGAGACAAACACCACCGGGGAACAGCTTTAAGTTCCCGTGGTGTGCGTCGGACAGTTCACCATCCCCCTTTAGGTGGATGGAATCCCCAGTCTGAATGCGCCACAAGCAGTGGCGCCCGTAAACCTTCCTGCCACAAGCATCCCCTTTACTCCCCCTATTGAGACAACCTTTACTGAACCGACTGCCGTCCCCCTAGCAGCCAGCCAAAACCGATTAAACGACCTGATGCAGTGCATGCGGGCAATGCAAGCCCAAAAGCAACAGTTTCAGCAACACCAGCTTCACCAGCAACAGGTGCTGCACAACATCTCCCAATATCACTATCAACAGCAGTTCCCCCAACTGCCACTGAACCAACCACTACTTCCACCTCGCCACCCAGCTCCGAGGCCGGCCAAGGCCTCCCCGCAGGATGGACGCCCCCACCAAGGCAAGGCCTCCAGGCCCCAGAACCCCCCTAATAGCCAGGCCTCGTCCCCAGGCCAAAGAGAAAAAAAAGTCGTCCCCGCCTCGCAGCTCGCAGGCAGGTCGGGCACCTCGCCCGCGAGATCGGCACCTCGGCGCTCCAATCCCGAGTTCCCACTCGCGGGAAACCGATTCGGCGCACTGGCAGCAGCGGACTACCAGCATTCCGGGCCCATCGAACTCGGCAACACGGAGGCCAACAGTGTAAGTATAAGGCCCACTCAACAGCGAAGGCGCCGGCGAAGTCGCCGAACCGCCACCTGTGTCCTGTCAGAGCTCAGAGGCAAAGAAGAGACAAGCTCGGACGAGGTAGGAGTCACCCCGATTCTCTCAGTTCCCTCCCCCTCGCCTCAGAACTCCTGGCGGTCCCCTTGCCCAGAGATTTCAAACTCCCACCTCTGGACAAGTATGATGGGTCCTTCGACCCCAACGACCACGTTGACGCTTTCCAGTCCCAAATGCACCTCGCCAGGGCCAGCGAATCATGCATGTGCGTGGCCTTCACCACCACCCTCCGGGGGGTAGCCCGCACTTGGTACAGGAACCTAGCCCCCGGGTCGATAAAGTGCTGGGCTCAGTTCGTGCAGGTCTTCACCGCACACTTTGTCACCAGCAAACGGTGCCCTAGAGCAGAGGAAAGCATCTTTGGAGTAGTCCAAAGGGAAGGAGAATCCATACGGGGCTACATCAAGCGATTCAACGAAGCATGCTTGCAGATACTGCGATTAGACCCCGCGGTGTAGCTCGCGGCGGCAAAAAGAGGGGTAACGCACAAAGAATTCAAAAGGCACATGGTAGCTAACCAGCCCGCAACCGTGGCCGAATTCCTCAAGCTCGCGGACAAATTCATGAGGACAGAGGAAGAAATCAACCAACGAACCGAGAGCGGAAACGAGAAAAGAAAGAGGGAAGGTGAGCCCTCTAACCCAGTCGATCGGAAAAACCCGGCTCGAGAGCCGAAGCCGAACCAGTCGTTCCGAACTCCCCTAGCAGTTCGGACGGATTACACGCCACTAAACACAAGGCGGACCGAGATCTTAATGACGATCAAGGACGCCTCATACGTGAAGTGGCCACCTCGCCTAAAGGGAAATCCGAACGAAAGAAATAAGAATTTGTATTGTACTTTCCATAGAGACCATGGTCACAGTACAGAGTAGTGTAATAATCTCTGGGACGAGATAGAGGGGCTCATCCGTCGTGGATACTTGAGAAACTTTGTACAGCACAACAATAATAACAATAAGACAGATCAGCCAGGGGAGCACGAAAAGGATGCCCCCGAATCTAGCAGCAGGCCTGCCGAACCATTGCAGCGACAGCCTCCGGTGGAGAGGCCAGTTCGGGGAAACATCCATGTAATTGTGGGAGGTTCGGTGGTAGCAGGGTGTACCTCGGCAGCAGCCCGGACTTCACTTCGCGAAGCGGCCCTCGAGGAGCGCAACCCTCCAAAGAGACCAAAGACCGAAGAACCAATCTTCTTCACGGAGGACGACGCGCGAGGAGTCCGCTACCCCCATGATGGCACGCTTGTCATTAAACTAAGGATCAGCGACTTCGAGGTCAGACACGTACTCGTAGATTCGGGCAGTTCGGCAGACATCCTCTTTAAATCAGCGCTTGACCAGCTACAGCTTCGGAGGAGCGAACTGAAACCCGCGAACACTCCCCTGGTGGGTTTCAGCGGAGAGGAATTCAGGCCCCTCGGAAAAATAACAGTACCTGTGGAAATCGGCACATGGCCTTGTGCTGTCAGACTCAACCATGACTTCCTGGTGGTCGCGACCCCCTCTCCATACAATGCCATAATAGGGCGGCCGATCACGCATATCCTACGGGCGGTGGTCTCCACCAACTATTTCGCCATTAAGTTCCCTACGGACTTCAGTGTGGGGGTAGCGCGGGGTGACCAGCTCGAGTCCCGCAAGTGTTATGTTGCCGCCCTGAAGGGAAAAACCAAGGCAGCCGGCGACCTCGATCTGGAGCGGCCTGCGGAGCAAGGCGAGGAATGAGCTTCGCCCACAGAAGAAACAGTCGCAATCCCGACTTCGCCTACGGACCCAGCTCGCACACTCCAGATCGGTGCTTCCGTTGAAGAACCCCTACAGGCCGAACTGGTGAGTTTTTTACTTCAAAATTTAGATATTTTTGCATGGTCCACGACCGATATGCCCGGTATTGACCCTGGCCTTATAACTCACAAACTTAACACTAACCCTGTAGTCAGACCCGTTAGACAGAAGAAACGCAACTTAGCCCCAGAACGTTGGAGGGCGGTCGACGAGGAGGTCGAGAAGCTCCTCGCAGCAGACTTCATAAGGGAAGTCCATTACCCGAGCTAGGTGGCCAACCCTGTGCTGGTAAAAAAGGCGAACGGCAAGTGGCGCATGTGCATCAACTACACCGACCTGAACCGAGCTTGCCCGAAAGATTGCTTCCCCTTCCCCATAATTGACTGCCTAGTGGACGCGACCTCGGGACATGAGTTGCTAAGCTTCCTGGACGCCTACTCAGGCTACAACCAAATCCGGATGGACCAGTCCGATGAGGAAAAAACCAGCTTCATAACCGAGTTCGGTCTATACTGTTACAAGGTCATGACCTTCGGATTAAAAAATGCCGAGGCAACCTTCCAAAGACTTGTAAATAGGCTGTTTCGGCCCCTGATTGACACGAAGATAGAGTGTTATGTAGACGACATGGTCGTCAAGACAGTTTTCACAAGAATTAATACAAGACTTAGATTCTGTCTTCCAAATCCTGCGACAGTTTAGCATGAAATTGAACAACAACAAATGTGTCTTTGGCGTCACCTCGGGCAAATTCCTAGGCTACATTGTCAATCGGCGTGGTATTGAGGCCAACCCGGACAAGATAAAAGCCATCCTAGATATGAGACCACCTCGGAAAGTAAAAGAAGTTCAGAGGCTAAATGGCCGCATAGCCGCCCTAAGCCGCTTCATGTCCAAGTCAGCAGACCGCTGCCTACCTTTCTTCAAAGCAATCAAAGGCAAAGGGTTCGAGTGAACCCAAGACTGCCAGCTCGCGTTTGATGAGCTAAAAGGTTACCTCGCCAGTGTGCCAACCTTAGCTCGGCCCGAGGAGGGCAAGGTCTTAGAACTGTACCTCTCGACAAGCGACGAGGTGGTCAGTTCGGTACTAATAAAGGAAACAGACCGGGTCCAGCGACCCATATATTATGTTAGTAAAATTTTGCAGGGAGCAGAGACAAGGTACCCGCAGATAGAAAAGCTAGCCTATGCACTAGTGATAGCAGCTCGGAAACTCCGCCCGTACTTCCAGGCTCACACCGTCATTGTCCTGACCGACAAACCTCTGAGACAAGTTTTACTCAAACCCAAGGTTTTCGGTCGACTGACGAAATGGGCCATTGAACTCAGCGAGTACGATCTCCAGTACAAGCCAAGAACTGTCATTAAGGCCCAAGCCTTGGCAGATTTTATCGCAGAATGCACGTTTAGCCTCGAAGCCCCTGAGCCGGTCGAGCCCAAAATCCCCATTTTGGGCAATCTCAGAGCTCCCAAGCCAATCGAGTCCGAACCCCGTGAAGTAGCAGCCAGTGTAGCATCCCTCCTGGTTAGACCAAGAGCGAACTGGGATGAGGAGCCCTGGATCTTTCACGTAGATGGCCCCTCGAACCAGCAAGGCAACGGGGCTGGAATAGTGCTACGCGGCCCGAGCGGAAGAAAGTTGGAATACGCACTACGCTTTGAATTCGTAGCATCCAACAACGAGGCGGAGTATGAGGCACTGATAGCCGGGCAGAACCTAGCGCACAAGGTTGGAGCAAAGCACGCAGTTATCTGTAGTGATTCCCAGCTCGTGGTCAACCAAGTTACAGGCGAATACGAAGCGCGCGAGCTCACAATGATTGCATACTTGGCAAAGGTAAAGGAGGCTCTGCTCAACTTCCAGTCACACTTCATCAAGCAAATCCCGAGGTCAAAGAACACTGAGGCCGACGCCCTGTCCCGACTAGCCAGCACGAGCCACAACGCCATGAGGACCGTGTACGTAGAGGACTTAACTCAGCCCAGCATTCTCGGTGGGGCAGAAGAGGTCGCTCCCGTCACTGAAGCAGAGCAGAGCTGGATCGACCCACTCGCGAACTTCCTGTTAGACGGAACCCTCCCCGCGGACCGCAACGCAGCCAAGAGGGCGCAGCGCCAGGCAGCCAAATACGTCATGATAGATGAACGGTTGTACCAACGATCCTACACGCTCCCCTACCTGCGATGCTTGCGCCCAGCCGAAACCGAGCTGGTACTCCGTGACACTCATGAAGACTTGTGCGGCGGACACCTGGGGGGCAGAGCCCTCACCCAAAAAGCACTTTGACAAGGATACTACTGGCGAACGATGAAGACAGAGGCCATTAAGCTCATCAGAAAATGCAACAAGTGTCAGGAGCATGCCAATATCCCCCATCAGCCCGCTGCTGACCTCAAATACCTCACCAGTCCATGGCCCTTCGCCCAATGGGGCATCGACCTTCTGGGGCCATTCCCACCCAGCGACAGGCGGGAGAAAATTCCTAATGGTGGCAGTAGATTACTTCACAAAGTGGATAGAAGCTGAACCTCTGGCAATAGTTACAGCCCGAAACATACAGAACTTCTTTTGGAAGAACATAGTATGTCGCTTCGGGCTACCTCGGGTACTGATCTCCGACAACGGAAAACAGTTCGAGGATATCAAGTTCCAAGAATGGTGCCAAAGTATAGGAATTATTCAGAAGTTCACGTCGGTCGCACACCCGCAGGCAAATGGCCAAACAGAAGTAATGAACAGAGCCATCCTCCACGGACTGAAAGCACGACTAGACCGAGCTAAAGGGTTGTGGGCAGACGAGCTACCAAGTGTTCTATGGGCTCACCGAACCACGGAAAAAACCGCCACAGGAGAGACCCCCTTTAACCTCACCTACGGCACCAAGGCGGTAATCCCGGCGGAAATCGAAGTACCTACGCTGCGACTAGAAGCATACGACGAACAGACAAACGAAGGCGAGTTACGCACCAACCTCGACCTACTGGACGAGGTGAGAGACCTCGCGCACATCCGAACTGCGGCCTACCAGCAAAAGGTAGCTCGGTATTATAACACGCGAGTAAAGAAGAGGAACTTCCACGTCGGCGACCTGGTTCTCCGTAAGGTCATGGTGCCCGAACCCGGCATAGGGAAACTTGGACCAAATTGGGAAGGACCCTACAGAGTAAAGAAAGCACTCGAGGGGGCATACGAGCTCGAGACCCTAGAGAGAAAACAAGTACCCCGAGCATTGAACATTGTCAACCTAAGGCGATACTCCCTATAGACCGCCAAGCGAAATGGGTAAAATCAGCACCAAAGCCTACGGGCTAGGATGCCGAGCTAACGAAGGAATCCCGGCACAAGCAAGCAAAGAAAACAGTCCGCGCGAGTGCGTTTAACAGGCAGAAAACAGACCGAACGAATAGTCAATTCGGCAAATACATGAAGTTCGGCAAATATGCTTAGTTCGGGAGAGAATGCTCAGTTCGGGAGAGGATGCTCAGTTCGGCAAATATGCTCAGCACAAACAAATCCTTCCATTCCAAAAGGTAGAGCAGTACAAAAAAAAATGTTTACAAGCCAGGAGCTATTTCATCATCGTCAGAAGGCACTTCGACAAAACCCGAAGGCCCCGCCTCGCCCTCGGAGTCTGGCTCGGCATCAGCAGCATTAGCCATCTCCTGAGTTACGCGCGAAGTGGATATGGCGCTAACATCGAGCTCGGGGTACGTATTCCGGATCATCCACCGGCTTAGCTTAAAACCCCTCCTATATGAATCCACCATCAGATCGTCAAAACCCGGCGAAGCGATGTACTCTTCAACGGCCTTCTTCTTGGCATCTTCGATACCTTGGGAGAATATCTGCGTCCTCTCCCTGATGTCCCCCTGAAGATACTCGACCTGATGCTGCAGATCCAGTCTCAAGTCTGCCATGTGCTTCACCACCACTCCCATGGCCTCGGCATCTCTCTAAGACCTCGCATGCCTGATCCGAGAAAAATGAGCAGTCTCTTCAGCAGCACGAGCTCCTTCCTCGGCCGCACGACGAGCCTCTTCGGCAGCTCGCGCCTGCCTCGAGCTCCTCTCCACCTGAGCCGCCAAGGCGTGAATGGAAGAATTCACCTGCCAAAAGAGACCGAATGATCAAAAGAACCAACAAAACAAAAGCCAAAGAGCTAAAAAAGGAGAACACTTACCACCATGGCATGGGTAACGGCACGGCAGGCCACTTGATGCAGAGGGAGAGTAGTCCATGCCGTGACCTCCTCGGGGAAGATGGTCTCTTTACTCTTTTGAAGAGCATGGGTCGGCGTCAACACGCTCCTGAAATCCCCCGGGGCCCCCGAGCCCGAGGGACCAGCTCGCGTATAAGCAGACCCGGAGTAAGTAGGAGCACCGGAGTATGTAGGAGCCCCTGTGTATGTAGTCTCAACATAAGGGCCCCCCGCCGGCTCTTGCATTGGAGGGACCATCTCGGGCCCCCTGGGCGGATCTTCTAGCTGGTAGCCCGGCACCTCGGGCTCCGCATCATGAGGCACCTCGGTGCGAGTTCGCTTGGCAACCCGCTTTCTCCTCTTCATACCTTGAAACAAGATCCCACCTCGGGTCCCTCGCGAATCCATCACACCTGCGAAAAGAAGTTCGCCATCAGTAAAAAGCAAGAAAGACAGCAAGATAAGAGTCTCTAAGTGAACGACCTACCCGAGCTCAGGCCGGCCGCAATGAACTTGGCCTCCGTCAGATACTGTTCACACTTCAGCCCAAGTCGCGCCCAATGCCGGAGGCCCTTCGTCGTCTCCTTGTCAAGCGTAACCCCGGAGTCGGGAGCAGCCATCCCCCACCCGGTCTAAAAAGGCCACCCCAGCACACTTCGCACCCCGAAATAGTCTCGCTTCCATGCTGGGACCTTGTTGGGGAGCTCGTGTAAAAGCTTAAAACCCGGGCGAGGAGACAGGTAGTAAGCCCGCTTGCGCCCGGGGAGAGGACCCGCTTGCTTCTTGAGCATCAAGATTGAAGAAAAAATCTCCAAGTCCAACGGAAAGCTCTCGTCACAGAAAAGGGAGATTGTCCCCACCATGTTCCGAATGGAGTTCGGGTGAAGCTGGCCGACTGTCACGCCGAAGTGGTTCAAGACTTCGACGAAGAGGGGGTGGAAAGGCAATCGCAGCCCCGCGGCGAGCTGCTCCCGGAATATTACGATCTCATCAGAACCGTGTTCCCAAGGAAAGCTACCCGAAGGTATGAAATAAGCATACTCCTCGGGCAGGTTATAGTAAGTAATAAGGGATTGGAGATGCAACTTGGTTCGAACTACCCGAAGCGCCACGGCCTACAGGCTCGAACTCTTCCTCGAGCTCTACCTCCGGCTCGCTAAGGCTATCGGGAGATGCAACTTGGTTCGTAGAACCTGCATCAGACCCGCTGAAATGACTATCTGAGCCATCCGAGCTAGACATTGGGAGTGACGAGACCCAGGAAAGTACTCACTCGGACGAAAGCTATAGACCACAGGAGCTCGGACGAACGGAAGACCTTGAGCGCGAACTAAAAAAACTTGGACGCGAACTAGATGCAAGCTGAAACTCAGACGTGAGCTCGAGAGAAATACAAAAGCGACAACAAACCCCCCCCCCCCCCCCCGCGCTATTTATGCTCACAGTGACCAAAAAGCAACGGCTCAAATCAAAGCCAATCCGATGGCCTACGGCCGCCCTGACCGCACGTCGCCCGAGACCGAGACGTGATTGGCGCACGTCTTTTTGAAACTGACAGCGACGGCGTGCATCTTTTCGAAACTGATGGAACGTCAGTGCACGTCTCAGAAAAATGGCAGCGACACGTCTTTTTCAAATTTGAAAAAAAAACGCCCGCTTTCACGCCCCCAAGTGGCGCACCCTTTTCTTTTTTGAAATTTCGAAGCAACGCGCGTGCACCGCATCTATCAGCATTTAGACAGGCCAACACGCTTCCCGCATAAATGGACACTCGAAGAAACCCTAACAACGCACCTCGCACCAGCAGAACCAAGATTCAAAGTGCAGGACAAATCTACCTGACACCTTGCGAACTCCCCGCGCCAGGGCAAGACCTTAGCACAAGGAGTGGGGGGCAATTGATGAAGGAAGATTTGGCCCGACCTCGCAAATCACGGCACGTGGCAAAAAAGGCAAGTAGCTCGGCACTCAAGACAGCATATCGAGGGTACAAACACCAAAGGGAAGGGACCAGTAGGCCCAAACTCCCTACTTAGAGCTCGAACTCCCTAGCAAGAAGCCCGAGCTCCCTACTTAGAGCTCGAACTCCCTAGCAAAAGGCCCGAGCTCCCTACTTAGTGCCCGAACTCCCTACTTGGAGTTCGAACTCCCTAGCAAGAAGCCCGAGCTCCCTACTTAGTGCCCAAACTCCCTACTTAGTGGTCGAACTCTCCGCAAGGTGCCCGAGCTCCCTACTTAGTGAACGAACTCTCCGCAAGGTGCCCGAGCTCTCCCTTTTAACCCTGAGTCACACAAAGCAGAGACCCGAACAGGCCCATCTTATGAAAGTTCGGGGCCTCCCCTTATCCGAACTCGAGACTTTGCCTTACGCACCACTCCAGGCACTTCGCTTCCAGAGCATTGAACTGGACGAACCACGCCGTACCTGACACCGAAGGAATCCGTATCCAGGGGCGGCGCACCTGACTGACTTGGGCTCTGACGCTTGACGGCCGCATTTCCAACGGCCACCTGCCACCGTCACCTGTCACCTATCACCTGTCACCACCGCCTCCAGTTATAGAGATGGCTCCGACAAAATGAGCAGTGACGGTTCTGCCCCAGCAGAGGCGATGACGCCCAGACTGGCAGAAGCACGGAAATACTCATTCCCGACCTGACAGGAGTCTAGGAGTGAGTGCACGAGGTGGTTATAAAAGGCTCTCCACCCCCAAAGAGGAGGTAGGCAAACTTTGCGCTATCTGGTTTATCTTGCCTTTGAAGGATTCTAACATAAGCTTCGGAGCCTTTACACCGGGTCCTCCCCGGAGCTTCTTCATCTCCTCCGTTTCAGGTTCCCTGTCACTTGGTCCAGAGGCAAGATCGCTGACAGCTAAGGCCAGCCGGATTGCGCATCATCAAAATGTATGTGCATATTTGCTAGTGAATCTTAAGTTCTTTGAACCCAACCAACATGCCCACACCTTGACTAAGCCTAGCATAACCCAACTTGAGCCCAGCCCTCCCTTGAGTTGTATTGAGTTAAGCTTAACTTGGGTTTGGGTCAATAAACTCAAGTTTAACCTTGGGTTGGGTGCCCAACACCAAGTTTTACACCTTTAGGTTTGAGACCGGGTTGAGTCTTAACCAAACCCAATTCACCTAAGTTGCACCCTGAGTACAAACACTGGTCATGTGAACAAAGGCATTCACACTAAAGGTGTTGTTTGGGCAAAACCAATCATACAATCATAACATTTTGGGACCTTGTTTTGAAAATTAAATCTAACACTAAACTTGGGTTTGGGTTGGGGATGGGTTCGACTCCATCTTTATGGCCTACAATATCAAGTTTTTGGCTGCTTAGGACCTAAAAATATTGATCCCATCCATTTCCGGCCCACAAATTACGCCCAAGTCAATATATTTTTTGTGTGTGTGTCTAAATATATATTTTATCAATATGTGTGTGCAAATATATATTTTATCAATAAATAACATATAAATATGCTATATGTATTTTGATATTTAATTTATGTTTTTTAATTCAGTTTTTTATTTTTTATTTATAAAAAATATTAAAATTTGCATTTTGAGCCCAAACAATCGCGAAAATAGCGGGACTGCGATGCCTTGGGGCACATAGATCTCAAAAAGTTACCCAAAATAAAAAAGAATACCACAATTGGACATTTGAGTGCAAAGTTATGGCCTCCGAAAGTTTGAATGAATTGAGTGTGCAACCCGCGACCCAATCATTGAGTCGAATGGGTCAACGGTCGAACCAGTCGAGTTGAATGGTTCTTGACCAAATCAACAGTTTTGACCTTCTAGTGGGGTCTTGACTGAATCGGACCCGGAATCCTGGCCGAGTGACAATTTGAATGGTTCAACTGGATAGGTCAACGACAGGTTGAAAACACTGCTTAGAAGAAATGGTTTTAAAAAGTTGGAAGATGTTAGTAAGAAATAAAGCCCAAACCAAGGTTTTAAAAACTGACCTAGAAATGGAACCATTCTAGCTACTAGTTTCCAGGTCAGTAGTTCGACCATTCGGGTCGAACGATTTGGACGGTTTGCATTAGGGAAGGAGAAAGGGAAAAAAAAAAGAAAAGGAGAGAAAGAAAAGGAAAGAAAGAAAGAAGGAAGAGGAGGAGAATGGCAGATCTGAGATCTAAGATGGCGACGGCAACGATGATGATGACAACGAGATGGTGACAATGGTAATTGCGTAGATAACAGATCGGAGATACGAATTCTAGGATCTTAGATCTAAGATTGATTTTTCATTTTTAATGTTTTTTCTCCGAGATCTAAGATCTGATAAAAAATGAAACTTTTTCTCAAATCTCTGCAACTTTTTCTTCTTCTTCTTCTTCTCATGTCTCAGACTCAGAGTTTCTCCCCTATAATTTCTTAAACCACGAACCGCTGTTCGGGTTAAACAAATCGACAGTTCGACCATCCGAGTCAACGATTTTTTGATGAAGTCAACGGTTTTTTACCCAAGAACAGGTCAGTGGTGAAATGGAACCAGTTAATTGGACGGTTTCTGGGCCGAATTGTCCAACCGTCCGAGTCAACGACGATTCAAAAACATTGGCCCAAACTATTAAACTAAGGAGATAGTAAAGTTAGTAGGGTTACTAGCTTTGTAACTGCACTAAGAGATCTTATATCTTGCAAATATAAAGAAAATAAACAAAATCAGTGCAATCATTACTAGATCTCAAGGCACCTAAGTTATTATAGTGAAGTGAAAATGTTAGTGAAGTTAGTAAACAAATTACTACAAAAACTTGAAGAAAAGAAAACACATACAAGGCACATAGGATTTTTTATAGAGGATTGGCCAATCCTGCCTATATCCTCCACCTAAACTACCATTAAGGATTTCCATTAACCAATTAGACTTCCCAAGTGCCAACAAAACCTTTATAACCAACAAGACTTCATGAATGTCTACAATACCTAACCCAATTGGACTTCAAAAGTGCCAATAAGACCTAAACCAATAGGCTTCCAAAGTGCTGCAAGACTTTGTAGTTAGGCTCAATGAAAAAAGTATAGCTACTGGGTATCGTATCTAACAACTTAAATACAAAGACAAATACAGATATACTTTAGAAACACATGGATATACGCGAAAGATATTGAAACACTTTGATTTGCTAAGAAATGCATAAAAAATCACATAAATGCATTCATAGCACTAAATTTAAAGTTGAATTATCTATGAATAAGGTATAAATACATGAGAAATGCACACTTTAATAAGTTATATGCAGAGAAACCAAGGATTAAAATATCATTATGATATGCTCGATACAAAAATACTAAATTAATTAATTTCCCCAAAAATTAATAAAAATTGAAAATTATAACTATAAAAGCTGAATTAAATAATTTAAAAGTTAATTTTCCCCAAAATTTAAAAAGCTAAAAATTATAAAAATAACTTATTTTATCTACCTTAATTGACAACAACTAATACTCCTATTATCAAAAACAGTAGGGGTGGTGCAAGACAATAGTTAAATAGTAAGGGTACAACTAGAGGTGTAAAATAGGCCATGCCAGCCCGGCACAGCCCACAGCCCAAGCCCATGCAGGCCCATGCTGTGCCATGGACCAGGCTAGTCCATGGGCCAAGCGGGCCGTGGACTGGGCCAAAGCTATTTATTTAAAAAAATGAAAAAAAAACTTAAAGTTTTAATTTTATATGAATTTTGATGTATACAACTGCTTATATATACAATAATTAAATAAATTAGTATAATAAAATTGAAAATAATTATTTATTTTATTAATATATTATATAATTATAGATTATGTAATATATAACATTATATATAATATAAATAATATATATGGGTCGTGATAGGCCATACCAACACGCATGCCACGAGCGGCCTACCCAGGCCTACGGACCTAAAACCCCAAGCCCAGCATGCCCCACATGATCGTGCCGCAGCCCAACATGGCCCGATTTACACCTCTAAGTACAAGTTGTTAATTAGCTAAACAGTAGGGGTAGTTTAAGAAAGTTACCCTTTTTTGTTTGAAATTGAAAACGCAACTTTTTTGTAATGAAAAATAGGCTCATTTTGAGAAGATTATAAATACAAATATGTACAATGCAAATACAAGGCTTTGCATTATACATATTTGCATTCGGATCATGGTTGAGCTGGTCCTAAGAGACACGTGGCCGCCAAGTCAGCCCGGCCACGTCGGCATAGCTCAGCCAGCTCCGTAGTCAGCCCTCCGCGACTTAGGCTGGGCTACGCTATTACTGTGGCCCCCTATCTTATCCTCTCAGCCACGTCAGTTATATGCCACGCTGATGAGCATAACTACGGATAAGGAGGAGTAAGGAAGACAACTCCGCTGGGGGAATAGGACTCTAACCCAAACACCTCGACGGCCAACCTCATCTCAACAACCCCGGAAGCCTAATCTGACCAGGACACAAAGTTTCAGCTACAAAGAGATACTCCATTCTCAAGGTAAAGGATTCCAACTTCTGACACCCATACTGTTACTCTGCTCGAACCAGCATCCCTATAGCTCATCCCAGTCATCCATCACCTCCTACTGACTTGAGCGTCAAAGTACCAACCCGGGGATAACTCTTCGAGCCTTTGACATCAGCACCGCCCTATTGGCAAGGACTATCTGGTTGCTATCTTTAGTTCATGCACCACCTCGGATTGAGTAGCATCAGATTGGCACCGTCTATAGGAAACGCACAAAAAGCCTTCTTGAAATCTCTCTCACTGTGCAATCAAGGAAGTGATCAAGATGCCGAGAAACCATTATGAGCGATCAACAGGCCGATCCTCATCTCGGGAATCTCGCCGCCACAATTCTCCACACCAAGAAACTCAGCAAAACCCAACCACGGTTGATCCCGTGCAATTCCAGGCGATGAAAGAGAAGGTCGACAAGATCTTTGAGATGATGCAGAACCTAGGATCTGTGGCGCCACCCAACAGAGCCCTCCCACCTTTCGCCCCGACGCGCACGAAGGATGATCCTTACTCCGAGGACCCCAAAGCGCCCCAGACTCACAAGGGAGCAACGCTGTCCAATCAAGAAAGGCAAGACACAACAAGAAAGTCCGCCCCCTCCGTCCGCTCTCGCAAGCCTGGCAATCACAGCAGAGCGCACCAAACCACGCAGATCCCTGCCAAAGAAAGGCTCGGTAGATGAACGCGACCTAGCGTGGTCTCCGTCGCTGAATCCATCTCTGTAAATGACCGCCTTGCGCGCCCTAAGAAAGAAAAGGCAACACACACCGCGGCTCCGAACCATAGGGATGCTAAAATCTAAGAACTCTAACAACGCCTAGAAGAGTTGGAACGCAATCAACTTCAGAGGAGCACAACGCCAGTCGTAGGTCAGCCCATGCAACCCATTGCTCAGCTTGTCCAAGAACCACCGTTCATCCAAGAGGTCGTGGACGAGGTGCCTCCCGTAGGATGGTGAGCACCCCAACTCGACAAATATGACGGGAACACTGACCCTTCCGACCACATCGAGGCCCTGAAAGCTCAATTGATGTTGCACGCATCCTCTGAGGACCTGATCTGCAAGACTCTTGTGGCCACACTCAAGGGCCCAGCTCTGACATGGTACTCCTCACTCCCCCCGCGCTCCATAGCATCATGGAGTCAGTTGGCAACCCAGTTCGGAAATAGTTTACAGCAAGACAGAAGCAATGGAAAACCTCAACTAGCCTCATGCAGGTGCAGTAGAGGAAAAACAAATCTCCCAGAGACTACCAATAGAGGTTCAACACTGAAGCACTATAGGTCCGAAACCTGAACCAATTCGTAGTTGTCATAGCCATGCAGCAAGGACTCCACCCCTCACCATTCAACTTCTCCATCTCCAAGCACCTCCCGTAAACACTACCTGACCTAATTATTCATGCCCAAAAATATATCAATGGGGAAGAAGCACAGACACAGATGCGGAACGAGGAAGAAAGGCCCGACAAGAAGATGAGAGACACCATGGAGCGAAAATCAGAAAGATCAGATCGGGACCATAAGAGGCAGGATCGTCAGCCCGATCATAGATCAACAAAAGGAACCGCAACAAGTATTGTGAGTTCCATAAAGACCACGGCCATGACACAAAGAACTGCTTTGACCTACGCAACCACATCGAATACCTGATCAGGCACGGGTACCTCGGCGGGTTCGTCAAAAAAAGCAAGAAGTCAGCACAGGAAGAACAGTGTGCGGAGAATGCTCAACCACTGCCCCAAGCCCCTCCTGTTGGTGTGATTCACATCATATTAGGAGGAATTGCCGCAGGAGGAGAGAGTAGCTTGAGGCATAAGAAGTATGTGCGGCTGTGCGAAATCGACGAGGGCACAAGAAGAAGCACGACCAGTCTACCACCTTCACCGACGATGGCATCCAGGGGTTCAAACCCCGCATGACGACGCCTTGGTAATTATATCCGAGGTTGCCAATTTTGAGATGCGGCGGATTATGGTTGATACAGGTAGCTCCGCTGATGTGCTCTTCGAGGCCACATTCGAGAATCTCGACATAGACAAAGAGCGCCTCACCCCCGTCAACACTCCCCTAATGGGTTTCTTGGGGGAGTCCCTCTTGCCCCTTGGAAGGATAACTCTTCCCCTCTTGATCGGAGATGGCGACATCACTGCGATGACCATGGTGGACTTCATTGTGGTCTGTTGCCCCTCATCCTACAATGCCATCCTTGGCAGGTCGACCCTTAATGTTCTGCAGGCTACAGTCCCCACGTTCCACCTCGTCATGAAGTTCCCCACCGAATATGGCATAGGCATAGCGCGTAGAGACCAAACAACTACACGACAGTACTACTTGCTCTCTTGCCGAGGACCACGCCCAGCCGCAGAAACAATGATGGCCGAAGCCTATGATCTACGGGACAAGGTGAGAACATAAAGCGGTCAACCGATCAAAGACCTCATCCAGGTGCCATTCAATGAAGAAAACCCCGAGAGGATGGTCCAGGTCAACTCTCTCCTAGATGACCGGCTCCGAGAAGAGCTTGTACAACTACTAAGGGACCACTCCGACGTATTCACCTGGTCGGCGGCAAATATGTCGGGGATTGACCCCGAAGTCATCACACATCGCCTAAACGCCAACCCTTGCTACCAACCTATCAAGCAAAAGAAGAGAAGCTTCGCCACAGAACGGTGGCAAGTGATCATTGATGAAGTGCAGAAGTTACTCGACGCCGACTTCATTCGGGAAGTTAAGTACCCCAATTGGCTGACCAACGTTGAGATGGTGAAGAAGGCCAATAGGAAGTGGTGGATATGCATTGATTTCACCAACCTAAACAAAGCCTGCCCTAAGAACAACTTTCCTTTATCGATGATTGATCAGCTCATTGATGCGACGACAAGGCATGAACTCCTGAGCTTCATGGATGCATTCTTGGGGTACAACCCGATTTGAATGCACCTAGATGACTAGGAGAAAACGGCTTTCATCACCGATTGCGGCCTATACTGCTACAAGGTGATGCCCTTCGGCCTCAAGAACGCCGGCGCCACCTATCAGCGGCTGGTGAATGAGGTATTTAAGGACCAACTCGGATAAAATGTGGAAACATACGTCGACGACATGCTTGTGAAGCGCAAGAAGGCTAAACACCACCTTGTCGACTTAAAGGAAATCTACGGCACCCTTAGGAAGTATAAGATGAAGTTAAACCCAACCAAATGCGCTTTCGGGGTCGACTCAGGTAAATTCCTTGGGTTCATGGTGACATAGAGGGGGATTGAGGCAAATCCAGAGAAAATATAGGCCATCCTCGACATGCAATCACCCCAGACTCAAAAGAAGTGCAACGACTCTTCGGTAGTGTAGCCGCCCTTAGTAGATTCATGTCCAAATCCGCAGACCGATGTCTACCATTCTTCAAAGCCCTCAAGCGACCGAAAGACTTCCAATGGACTGATGAATGCGAACGGTCCTTTCAAGAACTGAAGTTGTACCTGAGCTCACCGCCTCTCCTCACCAAACCGAGCCCAGGGGATGAGCTATTGCTCTACCTCTCAATCGGGGATGAGGTCGTCAGCTCTTTGCTGGTTAAGGAGGAAGACCAGGTACAAACGCCGATCTACTATACCAGCAAAGTCCTCAGCGGTGCGGAAACCCGGTACTCCAACTTGGAAAAAATGGCCCTGGCACTGGTCACCTCGACCAGAAAGCTCAAGCCATGCTTCCAGGCCTGTAGCATTCGAGTGCTCACCGACCAGCCGCTCAAGCAAGTCCTCCAAAGGCTGGAAGCATATGGCTGCTTGATCAAATGGAGTGTAGAGCTAAGTGAGTTCGACATCGAATACGCACCTCAACTCGCGATCAAAGCTCAGTCTCTGCATGTGGATGGCCCATCAAATCAACAAGGCAGGGGGGCCAACTTCATCCTCCTTGGCCTAGATGACATGGTGTTAGAGCATGCTCTCAGGCTTGCGTTTAAAGCATCCAATAATAAGGCTGAGTATGAGGCCTTGATTGCCAGACTTCGCCTCGCCCTAGACCTAGGATCTTGGAGAATAGAAGCCTTAAGCAACTCTTAACTGGTAGTCAACCAGATCCACGGCTAGTTTGAGACACAAATGCCCACAATGGCGAGCTATCTATAGAAGGTGCAAGTGCTCATCCATCGGCTTGAGCACTTCAACATCCAGTAGATGCCAAAAGCATATGAGCCGATGCGTTGTCCAAGCTAGCTAGCTCTCAAAAAACCAACCTAGACAAGACAGTATGGTTGGACACACTGGCCCAGCCGAGCATCGCACAGAGGACTCTTCTCATCCTCCCGGTACAACACGGTTTGTCCTGGAAGGACCCCATCACACAGTACCTCCGAGAAGGCATGCTTCCAGAAGATCGGACAGAGACAAAGAGACTTCAACATAGATTAACCTAGTACTGCCTCATCCGAGGTCAGCTCTACCGCTGCTCGCACACTCTCCCCTACCTGAAATGTCTCCCTAACTGAGGCAGATTACATCCTCAGGGAGATCCATGAACGTATCTGCGGAGACCACCCCGGTGCATACACCCTAGCACAGAAGACACTTCATAAAGGTTATTTCTGGCCAATGATGAAGCAAGGCGCAGCTTGGCTAGTTCGGAAATGCGACAATTGTCAACGGCATTCCAATCTCCATCATCAACCCGTAATCGCCTTGAAGCCGATCACCAGCCCGTGGCCATTCGCACAGTAGGGTATGGACATCCTCAGTCCCTTCCCCACTGCGGTTGCACAGAAGTTCCTCCTGCTGGCAATGGATTACTTCAACAAATGGGGGGAAGCCGAAGCTTTGGCACGCATTACCGTGCACAATGCCCAAAACTTTTTTTGTCAAGGTATTGTCTACCAGTTCGGTGTTCCGCGCATTATCATCACAGACAACGGGATGCAGTTCACTGACCAAAAGTTCGAGGCCCTCTACATCAACATGAAGATCGACCACCGAACCACCGCTGTACACCGACCCTAGAGAAATGGGCAGACCGAAGTGACCAACCGAACCTTATTGCACGACTTGAAAACTCGGCTAGACCAAGCCAAGGGGAGGTGGGTCAACTGCCGAGCATTCTCTGGGCATACAAAACTACTCTGTGGACGGCCACCAAAGAGACACCCTTTAGCCTGACCTACGAAGCCAAAGCCATGGTGCCTGTAGAGATTGGCTCCCCAACTCTCCAGACCGAGCTCTTCGATGAAGACTGGAATGACGAGGACCTCCACGCAAAGTTAGACCTGATAGAGGAAGTCCGGGACCGAGCACATGTCAGGTAGGTAGCACAGCAGTAGAGGATGGCAAAATACTATGACTCCAAAGTCAGAAGACGCAAGTTCAAGATAGGTGAACTCGTCCTCTACAAAGTCATTGTGCCCGCGCCCGGGGAAGGCAACTCAGACCAAATTGAGAAGGGCCATACAGAGTCACCAGAGTTCTTAGACCGGGCACCTACAGACTTGAAGACCTCGATGGCCGACCAATATTGAGGAGTTGGAATACAGGGAATCTTCAGATGTACTATCAATAATCTGATAGTTAATGCATAATGTTTTATTCAAGCTACACGTCTGATTGTCCTGCACACCGCATACACACGCACCACTACACACAAACCGTGTAAGCCGCGCTACACAGCCTCACTACACAGCCACACAATACATGCGTAGCTCAACACAACTCACTGACTCGGCTGATCTTCGAACGGCCTGAGCCCATGACGCATAGCTCGGCAGCGTAACGTTGACCAACTTGACTCGGTTGTCCACAACTCGAGCCTAAGGTAGAGAAGAACGGTCAGCCCTCAAATGGCCTTAAAGGCTCCCGAGACCAGAAATTGAGCATCTCGGACGGTTGTTCACTAGCCGAAGACTAAAGATCTCGGCTAACCCTAAACCTCGGCCAAAGCAAGGCCGGGGAACCCAAAAAAAAATGATGTATGTATTCACACAAGTTTAGAACAAAAATTTTCATTAAGTTAAACAGTCAGTACTGTAGATGAAAGCTCGACATACCGAGCCATTACAAGAAGAAGAAAAAGAAAGGAACCCACAATCAATCCTCGGCAAGGGGATCAGCGGCCTCGTCACCGCCCTCACCATCCTCGTCCCTGTCGGCTTCCTCGTCAACAAGATTGTCCAAAGCAGGTGCAGTGTCTAAGCCATACGCCTCTCAATTCCGCGCAATCAAACTCAGCTTTGGGCAGTGACGTAGAGCCCTCCTGCAGAAGACGTTGAATCTAGCTACAAAGGAAGTCGAGGCATATTGGTCCATCTCTTGTCGGAGCTCCACCGAGGCCTTGTACCGATCTACCGCCTCCTCGGCGACCTCCTGCATTAGCTGCTCCTTCTTCCGCCCTCAGCTTAGCGATCTCTTGCCTTAGGCCACATACTATGTTCACTGCTCAGCCAATTAGGCCATCATCACGACCACTTCCTTCTCCAGCGTGGTTGACCGCTCCCCTGTCACCCGAAGCTCGGCCAACTGAGCCTTCTGTCGTAGGTACTTGGAGTGCTCTGTCTCGTACATTCCCCGCAAGTTCCGAAGATGGTGAACTAGAGCTATTGTCAAGCATGCATTCTGTAAACATCAGAAGTATCCTTAGCATGAAGAAATCTACTTCAAAGCAACTTGAGTGAGTACGAGCTTACTTGAGCCGCTGCCCGAATGAGTGAGCATTCCAAGGTGTCGTTCCCAGTATTCTCAGCCTCCTCAATGATGTTTGCCATCATCATCATCCCACGAAAGCAGTTGCTTAGGAACCCTAGGGGTCTCTACTGCATCCCGGCTACGGACCAACCAGCGCGACACGGGGATGTCCGAGCTATTGCTCTCCACCTCAGTCTGCGAGGGAAACGTAGCCTGATGAACCTCTTTGGGATCCATGAGGCGGAGGCTAGCGCCACTTCCTTTGGCGTTGGACGACCCATCCACAAAAAGCTTCCAAGCAGGGGAAGCATCTCCTACTGGGTGCCCTTCTCCCATTTCATCTTTTAGAGCCCGAAGGAGAGCTCGGCTGAAAGTACACTCCATCACGAAATCTGTGAGGGCTTGTGATTTGATGGTAGGCCTCGACTGGTACCGTATGTCAAATTCGGAAAGCTTGATGGCCCATTTGATCAAACACCCCGAGGTCTCAGGTTTGGTGGGGACTACTCTGAGGGGCTGATTTATCAACACTATGATGATATGAGCTTAGAAGTATGGCCTAAGCTTCCTGGTTTAGACCACGAGAGCGAAGGCCAGCTTCTCCACTTCGGGGTATCTGGTTTTGGCATCGCACAGTACCTTGTTGACGTAGTATATCGGTTTCAATGCTCCGTTTTCTTTGATCATGACTGAGCTGACTACTTCATCCCTGACTGATAGGTACAAGTATAGAGTTTCTCATGGGACCAGGCGGGCCAGGAGGGGAGGTGAGGCGAGGTACTCCTTGAGTTCGTCGAAATCTCACTGACATTCCTCCATCCATTGAAGTCTTTCAGTTTCTTGTTGGCTCGAAAGAAGGGAAGACATCGGTCAGCTAACTTTGACATGAAGCGGTTAAGTGCCGCCACTCGGCCAGTGAACTTTTGAATTTCCTTCACCGGCCAAGGAGGTGCCATGTCTAGTATGGCCTGTATTTTCTCAGGGTTGGCCTTGATGCCTCGTTGAGTGACCATGAAGCCTAGAAACTTGCCCGAAGTGATGCCGAAGGCACACTTGTTGGGGTTTAACTTCATATTAAACTTTTGTAGAGTGTCGAAGGTCTCGCCAGGTCCGAGGTGTGGGTTTCGGCTTCCAGGCTCTTCACAACCATATCATCAACATAGGATTCAATGTTCCTCCCCATCTGATCCTTGAACACTTTATTAACAAGACGCTAGTAGGTAGCTCTTGCATTTTTAAGCACGAAGAGCATCACCTTGTAGCAGTATGTACCATGTTCGATGATGAATGAGGTCTTCTCTTCGTCTTCACGGTGCATCTTTATCTGATTGTTTATGGAGAAGGCATCCACGAAGCTAAGCAATTCATATCCTGCAGTGGCATCGATAAAGTGGTCTATTCTTGGCAAAGGAAAATTGTCGTTAAGGCAGGCTTAGTTAACCAAAACCACATTCGACAGCCTGTTAGAATAGTATACCTCTCAGATGAATCTGGCGTAGAGTAGCTTGTCAACTTTCTCTCCTATGGCCTTCCATCGTTCCGATGCAAAGTTCTTCTTCTTCTATTGAACTGGCCTAGAGCTCGGGTCCACTCTCAGCCTGTGAATAATGACCGAAGGGTCAATCCTGAACATGTTAGTGGCAGACCAATCAAAAACACTGACGTTAGTTTTAAGGAAACTTACTAGTTTGGATAGTCTCTTTGGGGGAAGGTTGGACCCGACACGGACCATCTTCTCGGGCTCGTCCTCGTCCAAGGTAACCGAGACGAGGTCCTCAGCTCGATCGCTCCTCCCTGAGGTCAAGGCCCTCAAGTGGCAATGCTTCTTTGTTCTTGCCCTTCAGTGCCGCTACATAGCACTGTTGGGCGGTATGTTGATCCCCCCGAACAACTTCGACGCCATGCTCGGTTGAGAATTTGAGGGTGAGGTGGTAGAAGGACATGGCAGCTCGCAGCGCGTGGAGGGTCGGTCTACCCATGATTGCATTATAGGCGGAGCCAATCCTCACGACAAGGAACTTCGTCATCCTCGTCACTTGCCGAGGCTTAGTTCCTACCATGATTGGCAGGGTGATCTTTCCTTCCGGCCTAACAACATTGCTGGAGAAGCCGACTAGTGGGACATCGGTGGGTTGAAGATGGTTTGGCGCTATTTTCATCTTTTCAGAGGCTTTGTAGAAGAGAATGTTTGTCAAGGAGCTGCCATCGACGAGAATCCTCTTGACTAGGAAGTTTGCTACTACGGCCGAAATTACCAATGCACCGTCATGGGGGACTGTGATCCCATTGAGGTTTTCGTCGGTAAAGGAGAGGTCCTCATGTTGCTTTGGCCTCTTGGGGGCTGGCCCCTAGATGTTCAATTGCCTGGCGTAGGCCTAGCAGGTCGAGGCCAAGCCTCCGATAATGACGTTGATAACTCTGGCGACTCGCTGGTGCTGGTATTGCTGGGAGGACGAAGCACTAGCTTCACCCCTAATGAATTGTTTCAAATGCCCACGGCGATTGAAGGACTATATTTTGTTCTTCAACTCATAGTAGTCCTCGGTGTCGTGGCTGACACCACGATGAAGCTTGCAGTACATTTTGGGGTTCCTCTTCATCTTCTCAGGCCACTTCATGAACATTTCCTCGCCTATTTGCATAAGGATTTAGGTCCGGGAGAAGTTGAGTGGCGTATATTTGCTGTAAGCCGTAGTCAGGGCTGACGGATTCCTGTTATCTTTGCCGCTATCACCTCAATAGTCTTCATTCTTTCTTTTCTTTCCCGAGGGCCCGCCGTTGCGTTCGGTCTCCTTCTCCTGGTGGTCCTTGGCCGAAGCCTCTTGGTGGGTGTCGAATCCAACCAAAAATAAAAGTCCTGCTCGAATTAAATATTTTTGTAGATAGTGATGAGCAAGGTCGTCTCCACAGGGATTGGGTGGATTTATTTCCAAGTGAACGAAGTAGGGGGTTGTGAAGATAAGAAAATATGTTGAAATAAATAAAATAACGGAAAATAACAGAAAGCGATGATCAAATTGATGGGAAATAGCTTTCGGTTTAAGGGACAAGTTCAGCTTTGATTCTTATCATTGATCCTTGATGCAAGGATAAATTCATATGTTTACGAATAAATTGGTTATATCCATTAACAAACTCTAACAGCCATCCTCTACTCATATTATTCGACAATCAAAACAAGCTCTTTGATTGCTTCTCTTATTAATAAACAATCCTAAACAAGCTCTTAGGATTTAATCTATTAATAGCATTAAGAGGGGAGAGACCCAATTCTGGTCAGCGATCTCACAAGCTCGGACCGTTTAAACCAGATCATACATTTTCCTAACATAGACCGAAAAATTTTTTGCAATCTATTTCTGTTAGTTGCCACCATGATCAAACCTACCAATCATATACGAAACTGGAGGTTCAATCGGCCATAGATTATTCTCATTGAATGAGCTAGGGCACCTTCTTGCTTAATCAATAAAAATAATCTTCACAGTTAATCGCATAAAACATATGAATACCCATAAACAATGAAGTGAAATAAAAATCAATTAGATCTCACAATGTTTATAGAATCAAAGCTTCCCTAACCCTTCAACCAGAAATTAAAACCTTATAGACACTTTATGATGAAATCGCAGTTTCCAGATGAGAGGGGGCGAACTCTGCTTCTTCCTCCTTGGTTGTTGATTGCTCTTCTTGGAGGCTGAAGCTCTCTTGAAGGATTTGATGATGATCTTGGGTGCTAGTCTACCCCCTTTATATAGAATTAGGAGGGAGTTGTATCCTGCTCCTTTAAGGAGTTATTTCTTCATTGGGAGTTTAGTTCTCTAATAGATAATGCCTAGATTAGATCTAATCTACTCCTATCTCATAACTGGTAATCTTAATCTCTTTTATCCTTCTAGAAATACAATAGAAAATTGAATATGATAGGACTCTTTGATGTTTCTTATTCTTGCATTCGTATTGGGCTTCTTCAACGAATTGGGCTGTTGCAAGGCTTCTATGCGAACTGGGCTTCTGCTGCGAACTAGGCTTCTCTACGAATTGACTTAGACTTAGGGATCGATTTTGACCTCGATTCAGTCCGAATCTATCAAAATTCAAAACATGAAATTTGTATATTTTTTCCTTATATTTCTAATGCATCTTGAATCATCTCAATCGGAGTCCGGATGTGAGAGTTATTCCCAGATTACCGCACTATTCCGAAACTGTGCAAAATTACCCGATTAGCCTTGTTTTTCACCCTACGCCTTCTTTCATGCCCTAAATCAAAATACAAGAATAGTGAGTCCAATTAGGTACTAAATAAGTGTAAAAGACTGAATATTAAGGGATAAAAATATGATAATTTTTATTCTCATCACCTCTTCGGGTGCAATGTACTTTTGGGCCTTTTTGAGGAACTCTAGCTTTGTCTTCGGCGACTGAGCACTTGAGGGCAGAGCCAGCTCATAGTCCATTGATGGCGGCGTGCATTGAGACTATGGGGTTGAGGTCCCTGACCTCGATCTCTTATTTTTTAAAGCGGACGATGTAAGACTGCAAGCTTTCACCCGATTTTTGCTTGATGGACATGAGCAAAACGATGCTCTTCTAACACCGTCTACTACTGATGAAGCGTACGAGGAACATGTTGGCAAACTGCTCCTAGGAACTGATTGACCTTGGGGGGAGGCTGGAGAACCAGCGGCGTTCTGCCCCATTGAAGGTGGCCTAGAAAGTTCGGTACGTTAAGGCGTCGGAGTACCCATAGAGTATCATGAGCACTCTAAAACTTTCCAGGTGGTCGTTGGGGTCCGAGGAGCTGTCGTACATCTCCAAAGTAAGAGCCTTGAAGTGTGGGGGGAGAGGCTCTAAAATGATTTTCGGGGTGAACGCGTCCATGTGGCCGGCGGAATTGTCATGACTAGCGGAGGTATCAGCTCGGTTCTCCTTGACTTGACGGAGCTCGTCTCTGACGGCCCCAAGCTTGGCTTGCAACTCGGCCAACCCTAGATCGGTGGGGGCATGGGCCCCACTTCTGTCTTCGCGGACTTGGTGGGTATCAACTCAGATTCCCGAGTACTCTGAGGCCGGGTCGTGCACTCCCCTACGAGCGCGACGATCATTTAGAACGTCCTAGAGATCCGAGACAAGTGGGGGAGTGGCACGACGTTGGCTATCGCCTCGAGAGCGAACTTCGGGGTGGCCTAGGTGTTCGCTGTTGTCCCAGGGGATCTTCCTTCGACGGCGGTGATGCTACTCCAAAGGCTGGTGATTGTCTTCGGATCGAGCGGGCACTTCTTCTTTTTGGCTGGGAGGTCGAATATTCCTCCAAGGTGAAGTGGGGGGTCGGCTATTGCTTGACTTCGATTGCTCGACCAGCTGATTTTCGCCCTGGCCGAGGGCTGGGGGCTTGACGTGCTCGCGTTGACCTTGGTTCTCTGACACCCCAGCGGGGTGGTCGCTTCAGAAGGGACCTCCTGCTCGGGGGCAGACTTCTTGTATGCACTGAGTGAGGCAGTCCAAACGGTCAAGGACTTCCTGAAACTGCTCGTAGGTGACCAGGTTCTGGTTATTCCTGGTTTTTCGCACCATGACTTTCGAACTTAGGAGGACTTAAAGATTTTTCTTTTTGTGAGTTTTAAGGAATCATCTTAGCAACGTTTCCCACAGATGGCGCCAATTGTTGCTGCTCGGATTAGCCGAGGGCAACGAGGTAAATTCACCCCAAAGTTCCAAAGGCAGGTTGAAAGGCTTTGAGGATTCTAAAGAGGGTAAGCCGAGGCTGAGGAATGTAGGCCGGGGTGTGGTGCTCCCTTCTGAGTATGGTAGAGGCCGAGGACTGCGGGTTGTTGGCTCAGTAACGAGATTCTTGGAGATCCGAGGTACTGCAAAACAAGAGATGTCAGAGGCCTCAGGTGAAGACCAGAGGCGGAGGCTCCAATGCTCAAGTTAGTACGAGGTGTAAGGTGGGGGAAGGTGCAGACGAGGTCTCGATGGTAGTCCTCGGATGCACTGGGTCCCCAGGAGTAAATGCTAATGAAGCGAGGTAGGTGCAAAAGTTTAATTCAAGGCACTAGAAGTAAATGGGAGAGTTGTATCATAATTCTGGGATCTGGATCCCTTGTAAAAGAAGAGTTACCTCATATTTATACTTGAGCGAACTGGAGGCATGTGGAGATGAATGCACTAGATGAAAGCCATACAAAGTTAGGCGACAAATCCTTGTGAATACGTCTAACTGCCCGTAGGGCTCCTCTTTTGTGGCTGGCGCTGTCAAGCGTTAGTGGGCCGGGCCTCCCAGCCCGTAATGGGCTGGGCCTGGCTAGCCCACATCAGGATGTATCATATATGCACCGTTCAATGAAGAGGAGGACGTCGATTGAATCGGACAGTTTTGGTTTATTATGCGCAGTAATTTCCTATGCTAACACTAAGGCGCATGTTAGCAAACATCATCTTAAAATCCGTACGTACATTGCGGATCGTGCGATAGGTATACCTTACCTACTTTTAAGAGTTTAAACCGCTAGATGAAATCGAGATTCTTCTTCAAACACCATATGCTCCATCCAACGGTATAAGACATATGATGTATCTAAGCATGTAAAGGGCTTGCATACACGGAAAGGACTTTCGCATTTACACGTCCCTCTCTCTCTCTCTTAGCTTCATTCCCTTTTCATGCAACTCTCTCGTATCGTCAGTTTCCTCTTTGCTTACTCTGCAAGTTTTCTTGATTGAGTTCTTTCCCGGTTTGCCCTAGCTCTCACTTTCCTTTTTCTATCGACATTTTTCGCAAGTGCTGTACATACGTGGTTTGTATTAATTGATATTTGTTTTGATTTTTCTGTTCTTGATGTTTTTTGATCGAAATGGTTTCGTGTGTAGTGTTTTTTTATTCGCCTTTGATTGAACTTGGAACTAGTATCAGAAGTTTCTGCCTACTCTATTTTTTCGGGGATGAGTTTTGTGCTTTTTTCAATGTGCATTACTGCAACTTCGCCGTTAACGTTATTATGATTGTTCGCTACTTTTTTTCTGTTTTTCTCTTCATACTATCTTTGAAACTCGAGAGCTCTTATTCACTCGAAAGTCGAAAGTAAAATACTGCTCTTTAAAGCCTTTTCTTGTGTTAAATTAGTGGTAGAAGATGTACTTCAGTGATTTTTCCCAAGTTGTTCGATATGTTGTGCTTTTTTATATGTTTTTGGGTTTTGTTCTTGTGCTATTTATCCTTTTGAAAATTTGCTTGTTGTCGTCTGTTTTATGTATTTTATTGTTAGGTTGACTTTTTGCGGAGTTCCTTATTGTCATGTCTTGAAATTTCTATACATGTTCCTTTAAGAATCTAAGTGTCTCATTTTTTTTTTTGATCAATATCTAAGTGTCTTATTTTACTACTAATGGTTGTTGTACTTCTCTGTTGATTTGAATGTCATACGGGGTCATGCGTTTTATTTTGATTTTGCAATTTACATGTTTCAGCTCTTTTTTTTTTTATCTCAAATGGTTTTCTTTTTCTGGTCTTTTCTCCTTGAGATTCTGGAGGTATTGGATTGACTAAAATTGAAGTTTCTATTCTTGTTAATAGCTTATGTCATTGCAAGCCTAATTCCTAGTAGTTCTTGTACCATTTTTGCAATTGTTGCAGTCTTTTTGTTTTTTGATCAGCTTAATTGTTGCAGTCTATGAACTTCGTTTTTCTAGGCCTTTCGCATTATTTGTTGGTAGCTCCGTATTTTCTAATCTTTCAGTGTAGGAAAAATCTCTTGCAGCATTCAATGAATCAATGACAAGATTTCTTTTCTTTTTCTTTTTTTTTTTGGTTACTTATTAGTCCTAGTTAAGTACGCCTGTTCTGGATTTTGTTGTCTTCCCCGCCTCTTATTGGTCTGCCCAAATGTGTCTACAGGTTTGGAGCACTAATACTCCGTAGAGAAAGAGTGTGGCAGAGGTGATGAGTTAGTTCTGGCATTAAGGTTTCTCTAGGTTTTGGACACGAAATGTCACGTAAAGGTCCTAACCCAAGAGTAGCTAAGGCCCTTAGTGCTATGGAAGCTCTAGGCATTTCTGAAGACACTGTAAGACCTGTCCTGAGAAATCTATTGAAATTGTATGAAAGAAAATGGGAACTTATTGAAGAAGAAAACTATAGAGCTCTTGCAGATGCTATATTTGAGTATGAGGAGACTCAGGTCATTTTGTTTTCCTTCTTTCAGATAATTTTACGCATTTTAGTTTTTTGTTTTACATTTCTTTCAATATGTTTGAACTTATTGGTCTCAACTATCAGGCAGCAGAAAGGACGATTAAGAGAGTTGAGAATATTGAAGTATGTAGTCTATTTCTTGTTACTCGCTTCACTGGTTTGGCTTGATTTTGAGTCCCTTATACACTCTTAATTGATGTTGCCCTTGACCTTGTTTAGCAGACAACTGATGATGTAAGGACAGAATATCTACTACATGATGACTCTGAACATCCACATAAAAGGCTGTGTTTGAGACGCCATGCATCATCTTCTATTGTTATCTCTGGCCTGGCACTAGGTGAAAATTCTTCCAGAAAGGCAAAATCAGGCACTGCTTCAGACCAATCTTGTTCTACACAGGAAAAAGAGGAGTCATCTCAAGGAGATGAAAGATCTGAATCCAAATATGTGTCACCTGAGACACATCTTAGGGACAGAAGAAAGGAACGTGCCTTGCCTCAACCTTGTCCTCAGCAGGAAGAGGCAGAAACATGCCCGCAATTTCTTAGGAACAGAAGAACTGAATCTGATGCTGTCACCCCTCGGATACATCATAGAGACAAAGGAAAAGAGCTTCTTTCAATTCAAATTTCCCCTAGGGAGAAAAGATCACTCTCTCTAGCAGTATGCTTAAAAGAGTCAAATATTGAGCCAGGAAATGTTCTTTTGCCCAAAGAAAAGCCTAATTCTCATTGTTATAATGCTTTAATGAAGCCGAAAAGTGAGCCATTCACTGATGAGTTGCCACAGTTTGAACTTCCACTTGCTATGATCTGCCCACCTGAGCAAGGTCTCATGAAAAATAAAGGTAGATCATCTCTCTACTTATATTAAATACCTTGTTGTTCAGTCAGGTTTGATGCAGGGATCCATAAGAAACTGAAAAGCAAATTATAAATAGACAAAAGAGTTGGGTTATGCTTGCACAATTAGCGTATCAGACTATAGACACTCATGCTAGAAGAAAAACTAGTGCAGTAGATGAGGAGAGCTGTCACAGTTTTGGTTGAAAACCTCGGAATGGATTCTAGCAAGCCACTGCTTCTTTTTCTTGGGTCTGCCTCTTTTTAGAGAATTCTAAGCGACAGATGAAAAGGTGACCATTTGAGGGACAACCAGACCTCCAACTCATTATATGAGCCAACTTTCTGATAACAAAAGATCAGACTACTCTTTTCATTCTATGCATTCCCCCTATATTTACATGGAGATGAGTGGATTGGGGACCATGCACCCAGAACATGCGCACACCACTAAATAACTACTAACTACCAACTCAACACTGAAACACAAAACTAACAATATAACATCTTACAGATCACATTGTCAGTTTTTTAGGATGGGGGTTGCATGCATGCTATAGTTGGTGGTTCCTTGTTGTCACGTGACAAGAGCACACTGCTATGACAAAAGCTTCTGTCATCAGACTATAGACACTGACATGCTAGACAAAAAAAACTAATGCACTGGATGAGGATAGCAAATGCTATAATAATAAGGTTCTGCTAATCTTACCTCCACCCAAGTAAAAAACACCCAAGTATGTGTGGCACAAAGTGTAAAGCCTTCTTCAACTAAGATGCCTGGATGCTATTATTTTGATTGTAGAAATGGTTTGAGTTTTTCTGCATGGGTAAGGCTGTGTACATCTGTCTCTCAGACCCTGCATTGGTGGGAGCCTTGTTCATTGAGCTGCCCCCCTTTTTTACATTTCCTCTACCATTTAGTAGAGGAACTGTAACATGACTATTCTTTCTAGTGTTTCATGATAAAGTATAAATGATTGATTTGTTTATTGTGCCATGTTGTCTTCATGGTTTTTAAGGCGTCTTGGTGATTCCAGGTAACAGTGTAACACCTAATTGTCTAGATGCCCCAATATGCATGGAATTTGAAAAAGAAGAAACCCATATTCTAAGTTGATTTCTATTTCTTTACTCCAACCAGCAAGTACGAAAATTGAATAATAGCAATGTTTTTTCCTAAATGATAAACAGTTTTGTAGTAAATCATCATATGCAAAAAGCAATAGCATGTTAAATCCATTAATTGCAATATTTCAAACAGACTATTACAACCTAAGTATTTAATAGAACTATTATATGCCAAAAACTGTTATTAGCTATTAAAGAAGTCTAATTTTTTACTAATAAAATATAGGATTAGAGATCAAAATAGAATAATGAAAGGAAAAACACAAATACTTACATACCAAGGGGCAGGTCCTTTGCTCTATTTAATAGAGAGTGAGAACAATTGTAGAAAAGAAAAAGGTTTAGGGCCCTCTCCTCTTTTTCCCTTCTTTCCTTCTCTCTCCTCAAAAGTCAAAACCCTAGGTGGGGGTACCTTTATAACTCAGAATTTAAGCTAGGTAACCCTCCACCCCAAAAAGTGCCATCTTCCTTGGCAAACAGCCTGACAGGGAGTTTGGATGGGCTTCCCATAGAGCGCACTCCACATGCACATCCAACCGTGCATTGGAAACATCTCCCGTACTTGTAATGGGGAGATGTTCCCAATGCAAGGTTGGATGTGCATGTGGGTTGCTCTGTGGGGAGCCCATCCAAACTCCCTCACAGGTATGGTTGCCTATTTATGTATAAGTTAAAAGTTTTGTTTTATCTATTAGAGGTGTAGCATTGCCTTGCAGCTAAACTGTTTGTTTTAGCCTTGACCATTTCTCCATTGTTGTTGTTATTAAAAGTAGTAAGCTTGTTGATTTCTCAAACCTTGCTGAATAAGTTGCATATATGCCTTATATTAATTTGATTGGAGAATAAGGCAATGCTTAATGGATTTTTAACTGGCTAGCTTTGTTTTTCACAGCTATCCCAGATCCAGTAAATAGGGGGAGTTATTCAGTTGGAGTTGGTTCTACCAAGGCAGATGGACGGGAACCTGTGTTGTCTAAAAACGTGGAAGAAAAAGGGAGAAATGATGGTGTTGGGAACATTGCATTCAAGTCTGGAAGTAATTTTGAGCCTCCAAACCTCCAGGAGGAATCTCTTGCTAATTTTGAGATTGCTTCATCACCCTTGGGAGAGGTCAAAATTTCTCTTAGCTATAGGTCTGACCTTGGACGGTCAGACTTTCACATGCCAAATCTAGATATGGTTCTAAAGATGGTGGAAGATAAATGTCGCAAATCTTATAGAATTGCTGAGCCTGATTTTTCTCTGATGAAGCTGATGAAGGAATTGTGTCTGTGCTTTTTGGAACAGGGTACTGATTCTTCTGGTGATAAACAAGAAAGATTAACTAATATGTTGCCAAAACTTGGTTCATTGCAAAATTCTGATAGTCGAAAAGGTTTTGGTTCCAAGTATAATAATCTGAGCAATTTCCACATGCCGGAAAGTTCTTCAAATGGATCTACAAATTTGCATTCTTCTATTAGGGTGCCTGTATCCCAAAAACCAAGGCTTCTAGGTTTGAATGGTCTAGAATCCTACTGGAATGTTGCATGGAGCTCTAGTGATAAAAGGAATAAGAAGAAAAAAGAGGTGAAAGGTCCAGAATCTTCAAATTCACGTAGTGTAGTGGTTGTTCAGCAACGGAAAATTTCCTTTGATGATGTAAAACCTCTTCATGATGTCAATGACATATCCAAAGGTGAAGAAAAAGTCAGAATTTCAGTAGCCAATGAGATCAGTGATGAGCAGTATCCACCAACTTTTTATTACATACCAAAGAACATAGTTTATCAACACGGGTATGTCAACTTCTCACTTGCTCGAATTGCAGATGAAGATTGTTGTTCAAGTTGTTTTGGGGATTGTTTGTCATCATCCATTCCTTGTGCATGTGCACGTGAAACTGGTGGAGAGTTTGCCTATAACCGGGAAGGCTTAGTTAAGAAGGAGTTTCTAGATGAGGTAATTTCTATGAATCGTGATCCTCAACAGCACCGTCTCTTTTATTGTAAGGACTGCCCCCTAGAGAGGTCCAAGAATGAGGATATACCCGACACTTGCAAGGGCCACCTAGTGAGGAGATTTATTAAAGAGTGCTGGAGTAAATGTGGCTGCAGTAAGCAATGTGGAAATCGAGTGGTGCAGCGTGGCATAACATGCAATTTACAGGTAAGGCTCTATCTGTGGGATCTTTCTTGCTGGATGCTAGTTCATTAGGAGTTGGATTTTGCTTTTCAATTCTTATATTAGAGCTTGAATTTAGGATTTTTTCTTAACATTATTTATATATTTGAACTTTTGAAACAATGATTTCTCTTCAGACCAGTGGTAGATATGATTTTTCAGAAGCTGGTTACAGAGCATTTTAGCTCTATATTTATGCTTATATATGTTCTGTTATTTACAATAATTCAATATTTTTGTATTCCAGGTTTTCTTGACATCTGAAGAGAAAGGTTGGGGTCTCCGAACCCTTAAGGGCCTTCCCAGAGGTGCTTTTGTATGTGAATATATTGGGGAAATATTGACAAACATGGAGCTATACGAGCGAAATACGCAAAGCACTCGGAACAAGAGACATACCTATCCAGTATTACTAGATGCTGATTGGGGTTCAGAAGGAGTATTAAAAGATGAAGAGGCCCTATGTTTAGATGCTACATATTATGGAAATGTTGCAAGATTTATTAATCATAGGTGATCCTTTATTACTTCATGAAAAAATCGAGGCAATGAGACAAATAATTCCTTTCCCTGTTTGTCACACACAGTCACATGCACAGCAGACACAAAAAACACAAAGAAAAGGAGGGTAACCAAATATGTTATTGAAGTATCCAAATACCTTGCTTTGAGTTGGATTAAAGATTTCTCATGCCAATTCCTTTTTCCATTTATACTTTGATATCCAACAATCAGAAGAAAAATATGTTTTGACATTCTGATATAGAATTGTTAGGAAAATCAAGATCCACTGTGGGAAGAAAATAGGATAGCATGCTTATCTTGAGAGCTGATAGGTTGGATCTCTTTAGAGACTGAAGGGTGGGTAGAGAGAATGTTCTGGTCACTCACCTACAGTTTGCAGATACAATAATATTTTGTGAGAGTGGGGACCCACACAAGGCTTGGAACTTGAGAAGGGTGACAAAATTGTTTGAGGTTATCTCTAAGATGAAAGTCAATTTTGGTAAGTGTTGTGTGGCGAGGTTAAATTTGCAGGAGTTATTGGAAGGTAGAGGAGGGGCTCTAGGATGTCCCATCTCTAACTGGCCTTTGAAGTATCTAGGCATGCTCTTAGGAGATAACTCTTGTGAAGGAAGATTTTGGAACCCAATTGTGGAAAACTGTGCGAAGAAATTGGCAGCGTGGAGGAAAATTATGTTTCACTCGGGGGTAGAATTGCGTTGAGCTGTTGATTAAGGCCACATTAGCAAACCCGATAGTCTATTTTCTCTCAGTGTTTAGGTTGCTTCAAAGGGAGGTGTTGAGATTAGAAAAGATCATGAGAGATTTCTTGTGGGAGCCTAGTGAAGGAAGAAAGGACCATTTGGTTAGGTGGGAATTAGTGTTCAGGAAAGTGGAGGAGGGGGGTTTGGGTATAGGAAACCTAAGGAAGAAAAACATGTCTTTGCTAAGTGATTGTGGAGGTGGCCTCTTGAGAAGGAGAGGCTCTAGCACAAGGTTGTAGGAAGTATCCATGGTTGTGCAGATAATGGTTGCGATGCTGGTGTATCTGAGTGGGCCACCTTGAACTCTCCGTGGAAGGCTATAAATGAGGTTCTCCCCCACTTTTTGAGCCTCATCAGGTATGCCGTTTGCTCTGGTGAAAAGGTTCTATTCCAGGAAGACATCTGGATTGGCATTTCTATCTTTAAAAATGAACTCATTCAAAGCTTGTTGTCCCTTTCTCATTCTTTGGGTTTTAATTGGAACTTGGGTTTTAGGAGAGACCTGAGGGATTTAGAGATTGATTGTGTGGCCTTGCTTCTCAAGACTCTTGAACCTATTTGCTTGGACCCTTCTAAACCTGATGCGCATGTTTGGACCCCCAACTCATTGGGTTCTTTCTCTTGTGCCTCCTTTTCTTCCTTGTGCTCTATGTCTAACCCCCACTTGTCTTTTTGTAAGGAAATTTGCTCTAGACCAATTCCTCCTAAAGTGAGGGCTTTTCGTTGGGAAGTGTCTCTTGGAAAGTTAAACACCTTGGACAACTTGCAAAAGAGAAGACCTGGTCTTAGTATTTCCCCAAACTGGTGTATACTTTGCAAAACTAATGGAGAAAGCTGTTACCATTTACTAATCTCGCCCCTTTGTTGGTCTCTGGGAAAAGATTTTTGGTTGTAGGTGGACTGAGCCTTCACAGATTAGTAGCCTCTTTGACCCTACAACTTTCAGATGGCCTAAGCGGAGAGGTAAGATTATGTGGCGATGTGTTAGGGCGGCTCTATTATGGACAGTTTGGGAGGAAAGAAATGCTAGAATATTCAATGATAAGGAGAGAGATAAGGTTACGGTTTGGGAGTGTCTACTCAACAGGGCTATAAAGTGGATTAAAGCCTCTGACTTCTATCGCATTACTCCTTTGATGTCTTAGGTCCCATTGGAGTAGGGAATGCTGTGAATGCGGAACTCCTTGCAGTCTTACAAGGAGTGGAGATTGCTACAGAGTTGGGCTTTGGCAGATTACTAGTTGAAGGTGACTCTAAACTGGTAATTAGGTGGCTAAGGGAACCAGATAAAGCGTCTTGGCCATTTAGGGGGGCTTTGTGAAGAGTAAAATGGCTAACCACAAGCATTGAAGTAAGGTTTCCTTGGGAAAGAAGATCGGCCAATGGGGTCGCTGATTGCTTAGCTAAGCATGGCGTACACAAGAATCAGTTATTTTGGGCACAGTTGTAATTTGCTTTTTACTCATTGAGGTTGCAACTTGTGCCTCTGTGGTTGTAGTTTCCACCTTGTGCCTTTCTTTTGTTTCTCTTTAATTTCAATAAAATTCATATCTTATCAAAAAAATAGGATAGTTTTATAGTGTCTTTGGTAGGGTTTTTAGGGCTGATAGGAGTGAGTTTCTATAATACCAGCCTGAAATTAGGATGGCTTTGATTCTATTTCTAATGCAACTTTCGTGGTTCAACTTAAAGGTGAAGTAAGTTGGTGTTATTGGTTATGGTGATTAATATAATGATCATAGATTATGGAATGTGTAGTGAGGGCTGGTAAGGTGATTCAAGGATGGTTGTTGTTTGGCTCATCTTGGATTCATGGGCATTAAAGTGAGAGAAACACTATAGTTGATTAGGGAATTGCGGACAACATTTATTTGGACCCCAAGATCAGGCAATAGTTCAGTTGATGAATTATCTATGCAATGGGTATATAGAAGAGTTCTGTATTGGGGAGGGGGGTGGGTCATCACCCATGATGTCGAATGTTTGAAAATGTGATGGGTAGCTGGGCCTATCCTATCATTTAAAAAGGTCTACTTAGTGCACACTTTTTTTTTTGATCAATAACACTTTCATTAATTCATCAATAGAAGATTTACAATAGGAAGACAAACACACTTATCTTCCAAGAGCAACAAAGAACCTCAAGAAAAGGAAAAAAAGAAAGAGAAAAGAAAGAAAACACACTAAAGTTACAGTTTGGCCCAAAAAAGTGAATCCCTTTCTGCCCCTTGTTTAGCTAAACCGTCAGCTAGGGAATTAGCTGATCTTTTAACCCAACGTATCTTAACTTCCATCTCCCGCACCAACCACTTGAATTTCCTCCTCTCATTATTGTACTTCCATAAGCCATTGTGATCTTTAATCAGCCACCCTATCACCACCTCTAAATCCCCTTCAATTAAGAGTTTCCTGATGTTCAACT
Source organism: Nelumbo nucifera (assembly GCF_055504915.1). Classification (NCBI taxonomy): domain Eukaryota; kingdom Viridiplantae; phylum Streptophyta; class Magnoliopsida; order Proteales; family Nelumbonaceae; genus Nelumbo; species Nelumbo nucifera. Next base: position 54,807,470 of record NC_142651.1, on the reverse strand, counting down.
CCTTAGCTTTTTGGACTCCTTCCATAACTGCAAAGATCTCAGCTCTAAGGGAGTCACCCACTCCAATTGGGCCTGAGAACATGGCAGAAATGACCCCATTTTCATCCCTAAAAACACCCCCAATTTTCGATTGTCCCGGATTTCCCCTGCTACACCCATCAAAGTTTAGTTTCACGAATCCACTAGGTGGAGGGGTCCAAGCCACACTCATTACTGACTTAGTTTGTGTGCAACTTGCAATTTCACCCCACTTCTTCAACATGTCATCCACAGTGTAATCTGTGAAAAGCTCCAAAGATTTCAGCCACTGTATTGCCCTAATATGAATGATAGCCCTCAGATCTGCTGCTCCTCTCTGAGCTTCTGAGAATATCCTGGAGTTTCTTTCTTCCCAAAGTGTCCAACATACTGCAACCCTTAGTCCTCTCCACAGTCCTTTCCCTTTTTATCCGCCACCTGAAAAAAGAAGGGAAAAAAGGCCTTGCAAGTCTGATGGGGGGTTCCAACTACAACCAAATAGGGACAAAGCCCATTCCCAAATTGACCTCGCAAAGTGGCAAGACACCAGAAGGTGAAAACCAGTCTCTCCATCCGCTTTACAAAGAACACACCACTAAGGTGACAAACAAGTATTGGATCTCTTCTTTTGGAGTAAATCACCAGTGTTGATTCTTTCCAGATAGGCTTCCCAACAAAAACTACCAACCCTAGGAGGTATTGCTCTGCACCAAACCTCATCAACGGGAAAAGGAGGGAAGGTAGGACTGGTGGACTGACTTAAGACTTTGAAGAAAGAAGCACAAGTAAAAATGCCATTGGGAGAAGGTGTCCAAATTCTAGAATCCGCCCTAGTGGGGTCTAAGACAACGTTATCAAGAATTGCAATAAGGCTCAAAATAATGTCAAAGTCTGAGTCTCTCAAATCCCTTCTTAGACCCAAGTTCCACCCAATCCCAGAAAAGGAAGAGGACGGGGTGGTAAAAGACGAGATTGACTCATTTTTCAAATCAGAAAGAGCAAACAAAGAAGGAAACTGATCCTTTAGAGGGGCACTCCCCACCCAGGTTTGTTCCCAAAATTTTATGGAGTTACCGAAATTCAAATCATACCTGATATTAGGGGAGAAAACTGGTAGTAGGTCATGAATGGCTTTCCAAGGAGAATTGCTTGTGGTCCTAGTTCTGATTCCAGCGTCCCATCCATTATGCTCCAACCCATGAATACTTGCCACTATTCTAGCCCAAAGCTTCTCCTTCTCCAAGGGGAATCTCCACAACCACTTTCCCAACAGAGTCATCTCCTAATATTCCCAAGCCCCAAGCCACCGCATGTCTTACTCCTACAGACTATCTCCTAGCTCACTTTATGATCTCTCTTTTCCTCTCTCGGTTCCCACAGGAAATCTCTCATTAACTTCTCCAATCTATTAGCGACCTTCACTGGGATTTTAAACACCGACAGGAAAAAGATAGGTAAATTAGCAAGCGTGGCCTTAATAAGAGTAATTCTCCCACCAAGAGAGAGGTAGTTCTTTTTCCATGACACCAGTCTTTTTTTGAACCTTTCCACCACCGGGTTCCAAAAGCTCTCTCTCATGGGATTATCCCCTAAAGGAAACCCTAAGTAGTTCAAAGGCCAACCTGAGACTTCACACCCCAACACTTCAGCACTCTCCTTGATCTCTCCCTCTTCCAAATTCACCCCCACAACACAACTTTTCCCAAGGTTAACTTTCAAGTTGGATATTTGCTCAAACAGTTGTATCACCGACTTCAAATTCCTAATAAAGCTCACATTACCGCCTTAACAAAACAGAATCGTGTTGTTAGCAAACTGCAAGTGAGTAAGAGGGGTTTCCGCCCTCCCAACTCTCCAGTCTCTAATGAGCCCCCTAGAATCTGCTCTGTGAATCAATTTCCCCAAATCCTCCGCAATTAGAATGAATAAGAAAGGATAAAGGGGGTCTCCTTGTCTTATACCCCTACTGGCTGGAAAGAAGTCTACCATTGTCCCATTCACCAGCATTGGGTAATGACAATTCCGGACACAACCCTTGATCCACTTACACCATCTAGCCCTGAACCCAAATTTAGTCAAAACTTTCCTCAAAAATTCCCAGTCCACCAAGTCATAAGCCTTTTCCAAGTCCAACTTACAAACCACTCCCTTCTTCTTATCCCTCTTAAAATTCTCCACACTCTCATTAGCAATTAAAATCTGATTAGTAATTTGTCTTCCATTCACAAAAGCTCCTTGGTAGTGTGCAATGATATCTGGCAAAACCTTCTTCAGCCTCAAAGACAACACTTTTGCAATGATCTTATACAAGCTATTAACCAAGCTAATTGGCCTAAAATCCTTCGGGTGGGAAGCATATTTCTTTTTTGGAATTAAGGCTATAAATGTGGAGTTCACACCCGGATTGACAATTCCTCTTCTGTAAAACTCCTCAAATACCTGCAAAAGATCATCTTTCAAAATGTCCCAATAGTCCTGATAAAAAGCCATTGTGTACCCATCCGGCCCTGGGGCTTTTGTTCTATCCATAGAAAATACAGCCTTCTGGATCTCTTATAAACTAAAGCTTCTCTCCAACCTTCTCCTGTTCTCCACCCCTACATCTGGCCAATCCAATCCTTCTACCCACACCCTTCTACACACAGGCCTTCTTAGGATAGATTTGAAGTGCTCCACACAAGCCCTGGCAATCTCCTCTTGATGCACTAGCTCAACTCCATCTACTACCAATTTGGAGATCAGGTTCTTCCTTCTCCTGCCTTCTGCTAGAGAGTGGAAAAACCTAGTGTTTCTGTCCCTCTCTTGCACCCATTTACACCGAGATTTTTGCCTCCAGCTAATTTCCTCCTTGTGCAGGCAGTCCTCTAACTGTCTTCTTAAATCTCTCCTGAGCTCAATGTCTTCCTCTCCAAGTTCTCCCCTTTCTTCTTTAGAGTCAAGGCTTTCAATCTTATCCAACAGATCTCCCTTTCTTTTTTCTATCATCCCAAACTCCACCAAATTCCACTTGATTTTTGCTTTCAAAAATTGAAGTTTCTTATATAATTTCATCCCCTCCCATTCCACCAATGGGTTACACTCATACCACCTCTCCCTCACTTTGTTGTTAAACCCTGGGTGGAGTAACCACATATTTTCAAATCTAAAGGGGGTAGGACCTCCACGCCTTCTTTCCTCCTTACATAACACTGTGGGCCGTTGATCGGAGGTCACCCTTGGAAGAGCTCTAGAAGCCAAGGTTCCCCAATGAACTTCCCAATCCAGAGAGAACAGGAATCTATCCAATTTAGAGCAAATGGGTCTAGATTGGAGATTTGACCAAGTAAATGTCTTATGGGCTAGGGGGATCTCTTTAAACTCAAAGTCATCCACAAAGCTGTTAAACTTTCTCATGCTTTTTGTCACCCTCTGGTTAACCTTATTGGATTCCTCCGAGAATCTAATCACATTGAAGTCTCCACCCATGCACCAGGGCCCATCCCACAACCCTCTAACATCCACCAATTCCTCCCACAACTCCTTTCTCTTTCTGTAGTCATTCGGTCCGTAAACATTTGTGAGAACCCACGTAAAATCACCCTCAAGTTGCTTAAACTTCACGGAAACTGAGAACCTTCCGATCAACTCCTCCAGGCCTTCAACCACATCCCTCTTCCACATTGTTACAATCCCCCCGGATGCACCCCAAGAGGGAGCAGGCACCCAACTGATCCCCCTGGCTTTCCAAACACTCCGTGCCCAATTGTTATTAAACTCCATTCTCTTAGACTCTTGCAACAACACGATGTCTGGGTCAAACCGTTTTATTACATCTTTTATTGTCGCTCTCTTCCTTGCACTCCCAATTCCCCTCACATTCCAACTAAGGATCTTCATTCCACTTCTTATTTAAACCCCTTGCCACCTTTAACTACTTTCTCCCTTTCCTCCTATCTCCTTTTACCCCAAGATTGTTGTCTCCTACATTTCTCTTCAATCTCTCTACTTCACTCAATCTCCTCTTCTTTGTTATGATCTGCATCTTCCTCTTCTGTAATCTTTCTTTCAACACATTCAAATCTTCCAACCTACAACCCAACTTCTCTATAAATTCAGCTAGCAAGTCTTCTCTCACCGAGTCCTCCATCCCTACCCTTCCTACAGAAACCCCTCCATCTCTGCCCATCTGCCCGTTCTTCCTCTCCCCTGGTCCCACCTTTGTTCTTTCCTCTCCATCCAACCTCCCTCTCCTATTACTTCCCTCCTTCCCTGTTCCTTTCCCTCCATCTCTACTCTCAAACCCCCCTCTCCACTAGCCCCTCCCCTCTTCCTTCCTCCCCTTCCCTCCTCCAAATCAATTTTCCTTCCACTTAAACACTTTTTCAATGATTTCCCACACTTTTTCACTCCTAAACCTTCCTTCCCTCACCTTCCCACTTTCCTTCATCCCCTTTTCCCCCTCCTCGGAGAGCCCGCCTTCTAGCATGACTGCATATTCATGGGCTACAGGACATGGGACAGAAACGGAATCTGGAACCAAAGACAGAGGAGACACACTAGTAGCAGAAACCGAATTCACTGGGTTACTTGGGATTGGTGGACAGGCTAGAAAAGGATTGCTCCCGGCCTCCCTCTCATGTTCCAGAGGTTGGTAAACATCTGTCTCCCTTAGTTGGTTGGGAAGTACTTCTGTCCTTTGGCCAACCTAGTGATCTTTCCCCTCTACCCCTGGTTCACCCCTAGATGGTGTGTTCCTGCTCAGCTTCCTGTTCTCCTGGTTTACCCCTTCTGATAATCCTTGCACACTCTGTAATCTTGGAAATGAGTTGACCCGATTGCAACCTACACCCTGAAATAAGCTAGCAATATTCCACCCATCCACGTCACCACCAGCACAACTACCTTCGTCGTTTACACTGCCCACTCTAGTACCATCAGCAGAAAGGTCCTTCGCTTCTTCATCTCCTTCACTGCACTGCGCCCATCCTTCATCCTTCTCTTCCCTTTCTTCAGTTCTGTCCCTATAGAATCTTCGATTCGGCCTTTCTGAGGAGCGTCACAGTTGGCTATGCTCCTCCAAACATCGCCGGGAAACCCACTGCAACACCGGTTTCTTCTCCAGCTTCTGCCGCTGTGCACAAGCCCCCCCCCCCCCCCCCCCCCCCCTTTCTCACGACTTAGGACGATGATAGACCATTAGCACTGTCTATCAGCGCCCCAAGAGAAGCCCCTTTGCCCCGACCCACGTGACGATTTAAGTTATCACGTGGGTTCTTCAAATGGATCCCCCTTTCGGTGTTATGCCCACCTGACCCGCCCGCGTGACCTTTAACGGCTCAGACCAACCCTTTCGGCTCCCCAACCCACCCTGCCCTTTCGCCACGTCAGCAAAGGAAGAGAATCTCGCCATTAAGTTGCTTAATTCAAACCTATTTGAAAAATTTTCCTTAAAGGGATTTCTTGTCATTTGGTTTCCCCCAACCGGCTCAGTAACCCCAAAAAAACCTTTCATCTGCTCCACCTTTTCGACTCCCAACATACGCCCTCCACGTGTCCACCACCCCGCCAGTTCATCATCTTCTACCTTAGGAACACCTCCCCACCACGACCATTCAACTTCAGAGGCCACCCACACCTTGTACCAGGCATCATCCGAGCATATTTCAATGACCCTCGGCAAGTTCTCGTGCCTTACACTAGCAACCTGTAGCTCCACGACACCCAGAAAATCGTTTATCAGCTTTCATCAAGATGCCTCCCAGACAATGCGCGATGTGTTCAAGAACAGAGTTCCGCCAGAGGTGAAATGGAAGGCCTACAAGCTTCAGCCGGACACAACCATCTTGGACTTCGTCTTCATTGCATAATGGACTCCAGTTCTGAACCTGTATCAGAACTCCATCCACCACTACTGCTTTAAAACTTAGCTCCTGGTCGCCTACATCAAGCACAGCTTTCGTCTCTGCAAAAGGGAACAACATAGCTTCCCTCCCAGATCCTAACTCCCCTGCCACTGTACACAGAACCCTTCTCCAGTCTGTCACTCCTCTATTGGCCACTAACACCCTTCTTTTCTTCCACTCATCCTTCCCTGCTCCTACCAATAATCTTCGAAGACTAGACGTGCAAGCAACCACCACTTCAGTTGGAGTGCCTTGCAGTTCTACGCTCCCAGAGGAACTAAACGAAACTGCCCCTTCCTGAGCTTTTTTACCCTGATCTTTGGAAATTTGACCAGTTCTCTTCACCCCCTCTGCTCTCTTCACTTCCAAGGCTACAAGAAAAGACTGTAGCACCTTCACAAAGTCCATCCACCCTTTCCGTAGCCTCCCTTCTGGCACACACAGTAGTTGCTTTCCACTTGTTCCAAAAAACTCCACCACAGAGATAAACCATCCCTTTCTGTTTCTTTTCAATTCTGTTACATATTTCTTACCTGGTACAGCCAATGAATTTGTCCATCCAATCACCTTACCAGAGTTGATAGCCCCATCTATGAAACCTTTCAACCAGACTAAGACTTCCTTTGACACCAACACAGTCGCCCTGTTATTCTCTCTGATTTTCAAAACATCCTCACCTTTGATCCTTTCCTCTTCGAACTTGAAAGTCTTGGCTTCGATCGACACCTCAGACCTCCACCTTCCTACTACTCTGAACCTGCCCTCGTCCATGAACCTGTCCCTCGCACCTCTTCTGTCCCCGTTACACTTGTTTATATCTATTGGAGCTACTCCTAGAATGATTTCATTTCTTATCCTATCCTTTCTAATTTTTCCACTCATAAACCCTCCTGGATTCTACTTAGTGCACACTTTACGGTAAAGCATTATTTTTTAGACATTAATAAAGTTTCTAGTTACCAAAAAATGTATTGGGAGTTGACTAACATGTAAGATGATTTTATCAAGAAAGCAATAAGGGGTAGGCTGGACTATACAATAAAGTATGGAGAATTTCAACACTTCCTAATTGGATTAGAAATTCAACTATTGGTGTGGTTGAAGCACTCAAATATGAAGAGACATGTGATAGATCCAAAAGAAAGAATGAGAAAGGGAAGCATAAATGCTTTTGGTTTTATTAATATACTGAAAACTTAAGCTATGAGGATAAAAACCAGGTGATAGTCCTATATTTGTATACTTGTACTGTGTGGAGGTGAGAGTTGATAAAGTCTACAACTGCTATATATGGGGTTAAAATGTATAGTGGGCAATGGTCAAACAATCAGGTTCTGGAAGAACGTGTGAGGACAGACCTCTAAAGACCTATTCTCTGCCCTGTTTGAGGTGGCTATAGACAGGGAGGCATGTATGGCTGACTATTACAGTATTACCAAGTGCAAAATGCTATTATTGGAATCCCATTTTTAGGAAAGCCAGAATGATTGGAGGTGACCTCAATGATGGATTTGTTATAGAAACTTTACTCAGATTATAATTGATAGGTCTAGGAGAAATTTGGCCAATTCTTTGTTAGCTCCTTCTAGTTTGGATAGATAAATGGAGTATGATTTCCCTAGTAATAGAGTTTGGTGTGCAGTTGTGCCATCTAAAGTTGTTTTTTTTTTGTTTAGTTGGCCATCTTGGACACAATTCTAACTAGACAACCTTGTTTGAAGAGGGATGCAAGTTGTTAACACAAATTGCTTTGTGATGAAAATTTGGAGATTGTCAACCATTTGCTTCTACATTATAGCCTTTTTTACAGTTAGAGGTTGCCTCCTTGCCTCAAATGCAAAATTTTTTGAAGGGTTGGGATTTGAGGGGTTAGAGTTTAAGTTTTGTTGGCATATGGGCTGGCACAACCCACAAATTTGGGTCGGGTTGGGCCTAGTGGTTTAGTCCCACAAGCTAACACAACTCGTATATAGCCATTGGGTCCGAAATGATGAAAAATTTTGGGTGGCCCAAAATGATAAAAAATGCCCCCTACAGCTATAAATAACTAATTTGTGGGGGCATTTGTGTATTTAGCCTTAGGGGGCAAAAATGACTTAAATGCCCCCTAACAACTATAAACAACTACTTTGAGGGGCATCTTGGTCACGTGATAATTAAATGACTTAAATGCCTCCTACAACTAGTTTAGAGGAGTGATGGTGGATTTTGGCATTTCCGTGGAAGGTTTTGCGATGGTGCAAGTGTAAGGAGGAGCGATTAAGGTGTTCGTTGTAGAGGATAGGATTTAGGAGCATGAAATCTTCCTTCACAGATGCGTGGTGCTTCACTTCTCAGGTGGCTGCCCAATTGATGAAGAGATCAAATGACAGTAGTCTCTTATGTGGCGGAACATGCAAAAGCCATCCATGAGAAGGCTTAAAGAAAACAAATGGCTTATCATTTTGCTTCGGAGGAGGAAGCACGTGGAGCCTTGCATTTATGAAGTCCTTGTTTTAATGGCTTGCACTTATCCTTGTCACGATGGTCCCTGGTTGGCTGCTCGGATAGGCTGAGTAGTGGCTTTGGCAAGTGGTGAATCCAAATCTTCTGGATTCCGCTTTTAGCTTGATGTTTGACAGTCTTCAAGGATATCGACGATGTTGTTGGTGGTTTTATATTTGTGGATTCGAACAAACCTTGCTTGGAGGAACCTTGATGCTCTTCGCCTGCTTGTTTGGAGTAGGGTAGCGTGAGATATCCCCAAAACTATAGAGCTTGTAGTGGGGTGTTCGGTACCTCCGGATTGCCATCAAGGGCATTGAGTCCCCGGTTGATCGTCAACATTGGAGCTGCACCATGTGCAACTGGGTCTTGTAGACCTATGTTTTGTTTCACTTTACCAGAATTGAACGACCTCCAACTAAACCTCCGTTTCTTGACCTGGGGCTCCCAGTGGGGGCAATGGCGGATCTCCTCTTATCATTGGGGACCCTTCTAATTCCGTATGGTTGAGGCGTCGAAGAAGGCAAAGAAGAAAGAAGAAGTTGCATTCACCGTCCCGTGTTGTTAGTGAAGAGGGTGGGGGGGGGAGATTCTAGCGATCCCATTGTCGGTGGAAGATAGGGCAATGTCCTCCCCTTAGTATCATGTGATGATGGGAGGGAATCTTGTTTTGGTGCCATCACCAGTAGGGTTGCCGTTAGATATCGTGCCGTTGGGTGTTTTTCTTCTGAAACACAGATGCTCAATACAATCGGTTCCAACCCCTCTTCACTCATCTCAGTGGGCAGGCATTTCAAATTTCAAAGTCATTGTTTTTTTTTTTTTTTCAATTAGACTAGGAATACTAAATGGTGGCTGGTTTACTGCTTTGGGCCCGATCCCACCCTTACGGGTCAACTTGTTCACTCGCTCTTTTCTGGCTAATGGCCAAGAACTTTGTTTGGGCCTGCCGCGGAGTGGTTTGAAGCCCATGTGCTCTATGAAGTCCCAAGGTTTAGTCCCCTTGAAGTTCATTTGGCAGCGGTTCAAGTCGATTATTGATCCCCCTTTTTGTGGTAGAGGCAATCTTTTTGGGAAGTAGCTAGGCACGGAAGCTTTCTCGGACCAAGTTGAGCCTTTCTCTCTTGTTAATTAGTTGTATGATTCTCCTTCTAATGTGCATGAGGGGGAGCCTAGCTCTGCACCGGCTGAATTAGTGGATCAGGTGGATAAAGCGTTTTGTCTCGAAAAGTTCCTCAGGGGTGTCCTATCTAACTGAGCAGGATTCTCAAGTCAAGGGCTGGTCTATTTCTAAGCTCATTGGCGAAGCGAAGGCCAATCCACCTCTATCTAATCTGCACACTAGGTTGGCTGTAGAGTCAGAGACATAGAATACTTGGTCCGGCTATTCTGTTGATCCAATAGTGTTTCCTCTTGGGAGCAAGAAGTCCAAGCTATAGACAAACCTTTATGATTTGACAGTTGTAGATCCTCCTTCCCAAGGGGCATGTAGCTTTAGGGGGAGGGGTGGGAGTGGCAGAGGTAAGGGTATTGCAAGTCGCTAGAGGGGTGGCTTTCCCCTTTTTTCATGGTTTGCTTTTTCCCTACTTAGGTCTAGTTTAGCTTTTTTGGGGGCGGTTGAGCTCTTTTTTGGGGAGTCGACTAGGCTTTATGGGCTTTGCCTTGTTGCTTAGGTCCTTGTGGCTCTTGGGGTTGCTGTTTTTGCCTTTTTGGTCGCTTGTAAACTTGTTTATTTTCCTGGCTTTTTAATAAAATTCACCTTACCATTTTCAAGAAAAAAAAAAGAAAAAAACTCCCAACTCTTATAAATACCTTTACCCTAGCTCATTTTCATCACAACAACAATCAATCTCTCTCATACTCATATTTTCTTACTCTTTAATTCTCAACCTTTTTCAAGTTTCAATAAGGAGGAGGCTTGCTCAAGTGTCTCTGCAATTTGTGAGGCTCAAAAGCTTCATTTATTGAAATCAAGTTGGGATACCGGACTGATAGAGCGGGTAAGATGTAACTAATTTATTAAAATGGTCAGGTCTTCCCAAACACCCTCTTCCTATGGCTTCGATGAGGCCTAGTCCCAATATGATAGCATTGATGTTGGTGCTATAGTTACTGCTAATGATGCTATTCTTGGTGGATCTAGGGGTGGCAAGAGAAAATTTAATGAAATATGGGCTTGCTTTATCGTAGAAGAAGTTGAAGGAAAGGGCATTTCCCAAACACCCTCTTCCTATGGCTTCGATGAGGCCTAGTCCCAATATGATAGCATTGATGTTGGTGCTATAGTTACTGCTAATGAAGCTATTCTTGGTGGATCTAGGGGTGGCAAGAGAAAATTTAATGAAATATGGGCTTGCTTTATTGTAGAAGAAGTTGAAGGAAAGGGCATGAGAGCTGCCTGCAAAAAATGCACAAGTGATTTTAGTTACCAAAGCAATGTTGGCATTGGACATTTAGAAAGACACATGGAGAAACACATGAAGAAAAACAATGATCCAAATCAAACACAAATGCACAAACATCTGTTTTTTTGGTAATTTTCAATATTCTCATGAAAAAATGTGACAAGAACTAGCTAAATATATTATACATACTGAACAACCAATTGCACAAACATCTGTTTTTCTTTTGGTAAATTTCAATATTATCATGAAAAAAGGAGACAAGAACTAGCTAAATATATTATACATGCTGAACAACCATTTCTATGTTTTTAAAGATATAGGGCTTGTAAAATTTTTACAAACATTTGTAAATCCTACTTTTAATTTCTACTCTTTCAACTCTTCTAAAATTTCACGTACTTCAGATATTTGGACTTCTAAATATAGTGTTAGTTATATTTGTGTCACTTGGCATTTAATTGGTGAATCATTGCTTTTACAAAAAAAGAATTTTAAGTTTTTCAAAACTTGAATGGCCACATTTTGGCTCAGCTATTGCAAATAGTATTTTAAATACTATACATATTTATGGTATTTAAAATAACACTTTTTCTATTAGTTTTGGTAATGCTAATGATAGTGATGTTGCTGTAAATATTTTAAAATCTCATTGAAAACCTATTTTAAATGTAAAATTGTTTCGTATTTCGTATAAGATGTTCATGTCACATGTTAAATTTATGTGTTCAAGATGGTTTGAACATTATTTCGCCACATATTACAGATATTAATAAATGTATTTTGTTTGTTAGATCTTCTGGTTCAAGAAAACATGATTTTAAAAACTTTTATTCTCAATATGGAAAAGCACATAAAAGATTTATGTTAGATGCTCAAATTGTTGGAATTCCACCTTTTTTTTGTTGGAAGTTTGCATCTCATATAGGGAAATTCTTAACATGTTTTACAATGACAGAATGCCAGTGGTGCTATAAGTGAGGATAATTGGAATATTGCCATTTTTATAAAAGAAGTTTTCCAACATTTTTATGATGCTACCAATATTTTTCAGGTGTTTATTACCCAACTTCATGTACATTACTACGTAATTAATTATATGTAACTAGTGATTATTTTTTAAAATATAGAAATGATGACAATTTTAAAAATATTATTGAAATAATGGAACATAAAATTAAAGGAGAAACATTTTCCCAATATTTTGGGGGAGTATTTCTCCTTTATATTGTTTTTTTTTTATGAATGCCTTTATATTGTTTATTTGCAATATTAGACCCTATGATTAAAACAAGCTGGTGTTGATATTTTACTTGATTCTTTCTGCACCTAAGATCTTTCATTTAACAGTTCTGTAAATAATGGTAGACTAGATCTTTAAAGACAAGACCCCAAAATCTCACTACATCTTTTGGCTATCTAGGCTGTCGGAAGATCTTCGTAAAAAGACTTAACAAACAACACCATATGACCATAATTTTTATTTGTAGAGTAATATTACAAACTTCCTCTCATTTGAGGAATTAGATAATTTTGATATTTTTGCTTGGTGGAAAGGACATGAACAAAATTATCCCGTCTTTGCCACTGTGTCACGTTATCTACTAACTCCTTCGGTGGCCACTGTAGCATCAGAGTCTTGTTTTATTGCAGGTAATGGGGTATTAGATGAAGAGGGAAGCCACATGCAAATGAAACTCTGTAGGTGTTCATATACCTCAGCGATTGGTTAGGTGTAGAGGATAGACTACAAGATTGAGGACATGACACCTCATTTGATGGGTCATTGGAAGATGGCAGATCAGGGAGGTGGTGGAACAGTGGGGCCAATATTCAATAATTGTACAAACTTTTAATATTATTGTAAATTTTGATTTACAATTTTATTTGTAAGTCATGTGTGATTTATTTTCTAATTCTATTGCAAATTTTTGTTCTCAATTTTATTATACTATATTATTCTTATTCCATTGTATTTTTTTAATTTCATTGCAAGTTTCATTAAAATAAATATGAAATAAAAATGTAAGATTTTTTTTTTCAATTTGTTGTCTATCTTGTATTCCCTTGGAAAAGCGTGAGTTGCTGCCTGCCCCAAAATAAAAACAAATTGAACAGATTAAAAGCAAATTACAGCTGAGCCCAGTATAAAATATCCCTATTGTACCTTGTTTTGCAAGAAGATCAGCCAAAGAATTACGTATCAAAAAAAAAAAAAAGATCAGCCAAAGAATTTATTGATCTCCTAACCCAGTGTACTCTTACATTCATACTCCTTGTATACCATTTATATTTCTTGATTTCATCTCTAGAACACCGAAGGACAGAATCCAGATCTTTCAGCCATCCCACCATCAACTTAGAATCTCCTTCTACTATCAAATTTACCAAGCTAAGTTGGTGAACAATCTGGATCCCTTGCATTGCAACAGAATACAGATTTTGCAGCCATCCCACCATCACCTTAGAATCTCCTTCTACTATTAAATTTACCAAGCTAAGTTGGTTAGCAATCTGGATCCCTTGCATTGCAGCAAGCAGTTCAGCCGTAATAAAATATCCTTCCCCCACCGGTCTTGAGAAAAGTGCCAGGATATTCCCATCCTTGTCTTGAACCACCCCTCCTACACCAGACTGGCCTGGAGTTCCTTGACTGCTTCCATCAAAATTCAATTTTAAGTAATCTTCTAGAGGCGGTGTCGAAGCTAGATGTGTTCTATCCTTCTGAGAATTGATTGGCCACTGCCCTCCAATTTCTCCAAATATTATCAAAGGAAAACTGGTGAAAACAGTCCTCAGTTTTTAACCAATATATCACCTATGGCTGCAACTTGGGCCAGGTTAGCCCGAACCCAACCCTAACCCAACTTGAAAAAGTCAGGTTGGGTTGGGTCAGGTTGATGCGCGGGTTAGGGTTAGGGTTGAAATTTATGAACCCGACCGATCCTAACCCAACCCGAACCCGAATCCAACTCTATAGTACATATCATGTATAAATATATGTTATTATATATGATCATACATTGATTTGTTTAGATGCATGATAGTTGTATAGCCACTACCACATAATAACATTTATTTCATTTAAGATAATTCCTTCACTTAATCCTAATTGGAAATACTAAAACCTTGATAACATATTTTATGTTTTCTGAATATTTTATTCTTTATCTCCTCTCTATTGTTTGCCACTCATAGCTTGCTGCCCATCAAAGATCTATTATAACTCATCATAATATACTATAGTCATTTCAAACACTTTTTTCTGAATTTTGTACTTAAAGAACCAATAAAAACATCAACAAACAAATACTAATAAAACATAGGATTGATATATGTAATGAAAGTTGAGTTAAGATCTAAGACTAAGAAGTTCTACAAGATTTTAAGGGATGGGAAGAAGGTTGGGTTGGGCCCAACCCGAAGTTGACTTTCGGTTGGGTTGGGTGGGGTTAGGGTTGAAGGAATTTAGTTAGGGTTAGGGTTAGGGTTAGGGTTGGGTAGGTTGGGTTGGGATAGGGTTAGGGTTGGGGTTTTGGAACTTAGGGTTGGGCTAGGGTTGGCCTCAACCCGACCTAACCTGGCCCGACTTGCAGCCCTAATATCACCCTAGTCATCACACACTCCTTGATTTCTTGTATACTTATCTTCTTTTCCTGAAAAATTCTTGTATTCTTGTTAAGTTATTTTTTTTTTTAAATTTTCATTATTTTTCAATTTTCTTTCAATTTTTAATTTTTCTTAGGTATAAAAACGTGCCTGCCTGGGCTGGATCCAGGCTCCCCTCCTTACATTTTCATGCCATGCTGGCATGGCCTGTTATGGTGCGGTTGGCACGAAAATGTAGGCCATGCCAGCCCAGCATGGCCCACATTACACCTATAGTTTGAGTAAACAAGGGAAAGTAGCATGGAGGGTACTTGCAGATGTGTTTTAGTCATTATAGATGGGAACACTTGGATTTTTGACAACAAAGCAAGTATAGAGGTAATGGATAAAAAAAATTATGGGGTAGATGTTCTCTTGGTTGGTGAACTGCAAGTTGTTTAGAGGAAGAAATACCAACTCCTTTTATGATTTTGACCCTTTTGGTAGATATTCTTGGACTGATTCCGTAGTGTAAAGTGAATAACTTTGTTTTTTTTTTTCCTTCCCTGTGTATACCAACCTGTTTTATAGGGTTTTCTTAATTCGTTTTGCATTCTAAGATCATTGAAATACTTTACCTTTCTAAAAAAACTGAGGGTGAAAAGGAGAGTGGGCCACCTTGTCTCAACCCTTCTTGGTTGGAAAGTATCTTTGACTACTTTATTGAACAAAAAATTGAGCATAGTTATCAAGGCGACTAGGCGACAAGGTGGCCTTGGAGGCTCGCCTCGCCTAATCGCTAAGCAGTTTTGTACATTGTGTAATAAAATACTTTTATATTCTTAAGTTTTTTAGATTATAATTATAAAACAGACATCATTAAACTAAAATATTCATTTTGTGTGTTTATATACTAATTTCTTTTTTTTTATTTTCTTATTTGTTAGGGTTTAATCAAGACATACATTGCTAAATGCTGTATTGAATTCTCAATGACTTCAAAACCTGAACCAATAGACAAGGAAGAAGTTAAAATTTTTCTAATCAACACATTTTCTTCTTCCACTTCTTCATGCACCTTTTCTTTTCTTTTCTCCTTTTCCTGTAGTACAAATAGGGGTTCAACCCCTATATGTTTGGGATTTTCTCTTCTTTCTTTTATTTTTTTTCATGAATATGATGATTTTCTATACTTTATCATGAAGTTTATACTTTTCTTATGAAAATTATGGATAATTATTAAGGTATATGGTTATGGAACCTAAGGAACTACCCTAGGATGTATGTTTTTTACTTAAAAAAATTCCATTGCCTAGGCAACTAGCCTACTCTTGCCATTGCTTGCTCAAGAAATTGCTAATCTATTAAATCATAAGCCTTCTTCATGTTTTTCTTACATACCAAAACCCTTCTCCTAGTCCTCTTTACCGCCTCTAACATTCATTGACTATTAAGATCTGGTTTGAGATTTGGTTATATTGCAAAAATCCACCTAGGAGTCATCTATTGCATTATATTTTTTCCTGATCCATGTCATTTTTTGGATCTAGTTTCTAGGAGGGTGATGGAGGGTGGTTGACTGGTCATTTGGTGAATAGGATATATCTTTTCAATGTTTCCCCTACATTTACCCATCACCAGAGTAGTTGTTTTGGTCATGCTAGGTCTCTTGTGTACGGATTGGATAATGTTTTGGCATAGTCAACTAGGCCGTTTGATTTTTTGTTAATTTTTTTTGTTAACTTCCTTGTTTCCTTAGTTATTTAAGTCTATTCAAGTCTCATGTCTATAATGTAGAAGTTGTCGATTGGCTAAACAATGTAGGAACTATTCTAGTCTAAGTAATCGAAGTGTTTTGCCCTTTGATTTTGTGCAGTTGCCATTAGAAGAAAAACAGTCCTTGAGAATAGAGGACTGTTTAGGATAGATGCAGAAATCAAAAGAAAACAGCAGAAAATACTTCTTCTAAGGAAGAGAAGATGAAGAAGAAGATGGTGGCAATAAGGGTTCAGAGAAAGAGAGTTTCGAAACTTAATCTCTCCTCTTACTCCCTAACACTGTTTTATTAAGTTAAACTTGAATAATTTACAAAGAGGCCCTTAGTTGGGCCAGGAATTAAAAGAACATAACATAGAAAGAATGGGCCCAGAATAAGGCCCACTACAGAAAAGAATATAAACATATGAAAGGATAGACAACCTATGGCCCATTCGGCCCATCTTCTCTACACTCCCCCTTAAGCTGAGCATAAATGTCAATCATGCCAAGCTTGCCAGTATCATGCTGAAGTTTTGCCTTGGGAATGCCCTTGGTGAGAAAATCTGCTAGCTGTCCTTCAGAGGTGATGAAAGGAAGACATACTTCACCCGAAGCCACTCTTTCTCGAATGAAGTGTCTATCAACTTCAATATGTTTAGTTCTGTCATGTTGCACTGGGTTATGAGCAATGTTGATGGCGGCCTGATTATCACAGTATAACATCATTGGTTTGTCATGCTCAATCCCCAGTTCCTCCATCAATGATTTTAACCTCAATAGTTCAGAAACTCCATGTGCCATGGCTCTGTATTCTGCTTCTGCTGAAGATAGAGCAACAACAGATTGTTTCTTGCTTCTCCAAGAAACAATATTACCAGCCACCAAGCTGCAATACCCAGAAGTAGATCTTCTGTCATCAATGTTTCCAGCCCAGTCAGCATCAGTATAGGCTTCAAGTTTCATATGACCATGCTTGGCAAACAAAATTCCCTTTCCTAGGGAGCCCTTCAAATAACAAAGGATTCGCTCTACTGCTGCCACATGAGTGTCTCGGGGAGCATGCATGAATTGGCTGATGCAACTGACAACATATGCAATGTCTGGCCGAGTCATGCATAGATATAGAAGTTTTCCAAGAAGTCTCTGGAAGACTCCTTTGTCTTCTAACAATGTTCCATCTGAAGCAGACAGTTTATTACTCATATTAATAGGAGTAGCAACTGGTCTAGCACCCATCTTCCCTGTTTCAGAGAGCAAATCAAGAACATACTTCCTTTGGGAGATACGAATCCCATCCTTGGATCTAGCAACTTCTATGCCAAGGAAGTATCTCAATTCCCCCAGATCTTTAATCACAAACTCTGTATGGAGGAAAGATTTGAGATCATTAATTCCTGAAACATCATTACCAGTCACAACAATATCATCAACATACACAATTAGGTATACTGCCAGGAGTCCACTCCTCTTCACAAAGAGAGTATGATCAAACTGTGTCTGTACATAGCCAAAGTTAACAAGGGCAACTCTAAACCTCTCAAACCATGCTCTAGGGGACTGTTTTAGTCCATAAAGAGATCTCTTCAGCTTGCATACCTTTCCTTTCATATCTGCTTCATACATCCCTAGAGGAAGAGACATATAAACCTCCTCATTTAATTCTCCATTCAGAAATGCATTCTTTACATCCAATTGATAAAGTGGCCAGTCAGAGTGAGTAGCCAAAGATAGAAGAACTCTCACAGATGTCATCTTGGCAATAGGTGCAAAGGTCTCCAAATAATCAATCCCATATGTCTGTGTATAGCCTTTTGCAACTAGCCTAGCCTTGTACCTCTCAATGGTGCCATCAGCATGATATTTGATGGTAAAGACCCACTTACAATCAACTGGATCCTTCCCTTCAGGCAAATCAACCACTTCCCAAGTGTCATTTTTGTGTAGGGCATCAATTTCGGATCTCATTAGCATCCCTCCATTCTGGAATATTAAGAGCTTCTGACACAGACCTGGGAATAGGGTTAGAGGCAACAGAAGAGAGGTAGGCAAAGTATGAAGGAGAAAGCAGACTATAAGAAAGGTGTTTGGAAATGCAATGTGCAGTACACATCCATTTTCCTTTCCTAACAGCAATGGGAATATCAAGGTCAGGGAAGGATGGCTCCAAAGGGGCTGAAAAAGTACCTGTTGTCTCATCTGTAACTGGAAGTGCACGAGGCTCATGTGTTGTAGGGGAAACAACCTGCTCACTTTTGGATCTTTGCCTTTGATACATCCTGGGATTAAAGAGAGGACGAGGAGGTAAAGGGGGGGGGGGGGAACACTGGGACAAGGAGAGTGGAATGATTGATCCTCCCTTGATTCATTTGAAGAAGAAAGAGACTCAGTAAGAGTCTCAACCGAGACAGGAAGAGGAAGAGCAAAGACCTGTGACAAATCCTCCCCCTTTGGACAATGTCCATCCATGGAGGAACCATAAAAGGAAGAAAGCTCATCAAAGGTGACATCCATTGTGACATATCGAGTATCAGTCTTTGGATCAAAGCAACAGTAACCCTTCTGTGTGGGGGAATAACCAAGGAAGATACACTTGTGGGCTTTTGGTTCAAATTTATGTCTTTGGACACTAGGAATATGTACATAACAAGTGCAACCAAAGACACGAAGAGGAATAGAAAAAAAGCTCCTTGTTCGGATGAAGAAGACTGAAAGGAGACTTAAACCCTAAGATCCTGGATGGCATGCGGTTTATAAGGTAGGTAGCAGTGAGAACAACATCACCCCAAAACTTTGTAGGAACATGTGAGGCAAACAAGATACTTCTTGCAACTTCAACAATATGCATATTTTTCCTTTCAGCAACTCCATTTTGTTCTGGGGTCCTAACACAGGAACTTTGATGAATAATCCCCATGTCAGAGAGGTAGTAGGATAAGTTTTTCTCAAAATATTCTTTTGCATTGTTCGATCTGAAAATTTTAATCCTGGTATCAAACTGGGTTAGGACAAATTCATGGAATTGTCTCACAATTCTGGGAACTTCATCACGGGATTTCTTCAGGAATATCCAAGTAAACCGAGAAAAGTCATCAATGAACAAGATAAAATATTTGTAACCACCCATAAAGGGTAAGTGGTAAGGCCCTCACACATCAGAGTGCACAATATTAAAAGGAGAAGAAGATCTTTTATTACTCAAAGGATAATTGTTTCTACAATGATTTGACAACTCACAAGACTCACAATGAAGATTGGACAAACTAATTCCCTTAAACAGTTCAGGGAATAAATGACTCAATGCAGAAAAGGAAAGATGACCCAAACGAAAATGACATAACATAACTCAATTGATAGACTCTGAAGATATAGACCCAAAAGCAACATTTCCAGGCTGTTCAGGGCACTGCCCCGGAGTATCAAGCAGGTATATTCCATTCGCCTCATGGCCACTCCCAATCACCTTCTGAGACTCCAGATCCTGAAAAACACAGTAGGAAGGAAAGAAGGTTACACAACAGTTTAATGACTTAGACTACTTACAGAAGACAAATTTGTATTTAGTCTAGGTACATGAAGGGAAGAAGGTAGGAACAAGGAATCTATAGCCTTAATGGCTCCCTTGCCAGAGATAGAGGCAAGAGAACCATCGGCTAGGGTGATTTTGTCACGTCCAGGAAGCTAATCATATGAAACAAATAAGGTAGAAATGTTGGTCATATGATTAGAAGCACCTGAATCAATAATCCAAGGGATCTTAAGATTACTTGAAATGGTTGCATGATTGGTAGAAGCCCTTATACTTGAATGAGCAAATGCAGAAGAGGCTGAATTTCCTGAAGGGTTGGAAGGAGAAGCCACACCCTCTAGGTGACTGATATTTTGTTTTCATGGCTGCTGTGCACTAGTAGTCATCTCTTCAGTATGGTACTTGTCACAATCTGGATCAACAGCCACATTAGCACTCCCTGCCCTTTTACTATCATGCTTTTTCTGAAACCGAAGAGGAACAAGATCAGGATGTAATTTCCAGCACTTGTCTTTAGTGTGTTTTGGCCTTTTACAGTACTCACATACATCCTCTTTCTTCCCTGAGCCACTAGAAGTCCCTGCAACTCCTTTGGGTTTCACTCCCATATTAGCAAAGTGATCATTTAGACCAGCCCCTTGAGCCTGGACAATCCTTCTGTTCTCTTCACTACTTACCAATGCATATGCTTGTGACAGTGAGACACTCTCCTTGGATAAAATATTCTGTTTTGTAATATCATACTCTGGGTTTAGTCCGGTTAAGAACTCAAACACCCTGTTTCTTTCAACCAGTTTCCTGTAGGTCTCTGCATCATTAGTGGTGTCCCAGGTTACAGTTTCTATCAAATCTATCTCTTGCCACAAAGACTTCAGTGTTGAGAAGTATACAGTTAAAGGTTTCTCTCCCTGTCTTAAATTCTTCACATCACTTCTTAACTTGTAAGCTCTAGCACATTTAATTTTTGGGAATAGGTTTTTGCAACACTATCCCAAATTTCCTTGGCTGAATTCATCCACAAATAGTGCTGGCTAATTTGTGGCTGCATTGAGTTTACAAGCCACCCAATAACATTATACTTCTCTTGCATCCACTTGCATCCACCCCACTTTCCTCTACTACAGATATGAATCTTTACCGATTGTGACCATGCTAGATAATTAGTTCCATCCAGCTTGATTGTGGTCACAGTCAGTAAAGAGTCAACCGAAGCTCCCGGAACCTGTCCGAATTCAGCAGCATTCTTGTTTTCAATCTCTGAGGAGTTCATCTCTTTAAACACTTCAAAGCAGCAGTATCACAAATCTGAGTCACACCCGAAAGCTGTGAGAACCAGAAATAGAAGTAGCACCTTGTTGACTACATGGGACACCAACCAACTTGGTTCGGCCTTAATGAAATAAAATCAGAAAACCTCCAAACACTGAGCACCCAGTCCAAGCTCCTTTTCTAAACAGAAATTCCAGGTACTGACCAAACAGTACCCCAAAAAGAGCAGAGAACAGTCCGTACTGGTGAAGAGGCCTTTTAACAAACACAGAGTGGGCAGTAGAGAAGACCGCACTGTCAGAAATAAAACCAGCCCAAAGAACAGTCTGTACAAGGGCCCAAAAACAGTTCAAGGGAAACAATAACCAGCAGTACTGATTCCAGAGGTATTTTAGCTACTTGACAGTCCAGAAAAAAAGTGAAACCAACCCAGAAATTTTTGGGCTAAACCAGACTAAAAGAACAACCGAATAGCTGTACTGTTCCCAAAGAAACTTCGGACACTTCAACAGTCCAGAACAGTAAAAGCAACCCAGAAACTACTGAGCACAACTTACAATCTCTGATTAAAGCTCTAAATCAGAAACCGACCTGTTTTCTCTGATTCTTCCTGGTCACCGGACCACTCTCCAAGAGATTTGAGTCTTGGGCAACTTCTTCAATCTTTAATGACCTCCAAGAATCAGGCAACTCAAGCTGAAGCTTCCAACACTAGAACAGCAGAAATCAAAAGAAAAGATGAAGAAGAAGATGGCGGCAATAAGGGTTCAGAGAGAGAGAGTTTCAAACCTTAATCTCTCCTCTTACTCCCTAACACTGTTTTATTAAGTTAAACTTGAATAATTTACAAAGAGGCCCTTAGTTGGGCCAGAAATTAAAAGAACATAACATAGAAAGAATGGACCCATAATAAGGCCCACCACAGAAAAGAATATAAACATATGAAAGGATAGACAACCTATGGGCCATTCAGCCCATCTTCTCTACAGGGGGCCATATCATCAAAGTTCTTGTGCATGTACTACCCTTTAAAATGGGGTGGCTAAAAGGAAAAATTTTCATATTGTTCCAGTGTCTAGAAGTCATATGTTCAATAATAATGTTCCTTTTCCATATTGGGGGGGGGGATGCAATGCATACAAGCACCTATTTCACAAATGTCTCCTTACATTTTGGGGTTTAATGCCTTCAAGCCTATTGTATCCCAATTGTTTTGTTTTTAGTTCCTTTGCAATTGTTTGGGTGTATTTTTCTTGGGTTTGCATTTGACAAAAAAGGATATTGCTGCTTTGATCCTACTTTAGCAAGAAAAGTAATTTTTATGGATGTTATTTTTTTAAGTCTACTCCCTTTCATACCCATGTCTCTCTTTGAAAGGAGAGTGGGAATGAAGAGAGAAATGTTTTTCTAGCTTGTTCCCACTACGATTTAGCCCTAGGCACCTTAGAAACATCCAATGTCTATTCTTCTGTTTTTGAAAGTAATGTTGTGATAATTTTTTTTTTGTTATTTCAATTATTAGCAGAAAAAAATTAATTCTGAATTGTCATTCATTTTGATCTTATTTATCTTGTACTTCTCATCCTTGTAGATGTTTTGATGCTAACTTGGTTGAGATCCCTGTCGAAGTTGAAACGCCTGACCATCACTACTATCATGTATGGGTTTACTGCTCTTCTTTAAGAGTATTTATTTATCTTGTACTTCTCTTATCCTTTTTGTACATGTTGCATTGTAGTTTAAGAGTATTACATGAGAAAGAATTATATCTAATAGACCAATGTTTTATTCCTAAAATGTAGCTTGCCTTTTTCACAACAAGAAAAGTAGATGCTATGGAAGAGCTAACTTGGGTAAGGGGGCTAAGCTGCTATGAATGTTCTATCTCAGGTTTTAGACATTATGTTCTTTGCAATCATAAATGAATCTGTTGTTTTTCAGGCCTTTTTTACATACGTACTGCCAATATTTTTTTGATGACCATGCTTATTGAGTTCAAAATTTATTTTCATTCTTGTTCCCTTATCATGCAAGTTTAATTACGACTTCTCTTATTTAAGTGACATTTTCTTTTTCTTCTTTGTATTTACTTTATGAATGTTTACTTACACTCACAAGTTTATGATATGAACGTTTTAGTCTGCTGCTACTACCACCCCATTCCTAGCATTGTCCTTGCCATATGCTAGTTTACTTGTTTCTCTTGAATCTAAATTTATTTGATGAACTCTATTTTATTTGATTAAGAATGAGGAAATTAATAAGAAGGGGAGTAGAGAGCATTTATATATCACCAAAATAAGTGTAAAATAATAATTATATGCCTGGCTGCCTAAATCCAACAAAGCAGAAATAAACCAGACATAAATAAATCTGTACAAGTTTTAACTTGGTAGGTTTCTTTTTTTTGATAAGTAATGAGATTTTATTAGAGAAAGAAGAGAAAAAGTTACAACTGTTTAGGTAGAAGCATGAGCTGCAACCGCACCCAACAGACTAAAAAAAAGCAAATTACAACTGTGCCCAATACAACTGTTCCCTATTTGCCCCTTGCTTGCCTAAGCTGTCAGCCATAGCATTAGCTGATCTTCCCTCCCATTTTATCCTTAAGCATATATTCCTTGTCAGCCACTTGAAAATTTTCAGTTCATTTTTTTTTGATAGACCTTATTTAGTTCATTTTTGTAACACCAGACCACATACAATTGTTTAGGTAGAGGCATGAGCTGCAACCTCGCCCAACAGACTAAAAAAAAGCAAATTACAACTGTGCCCAATACAATTGTTCCCTATTTGCCCCTTGCTTGCCTAAGCTGTCAGTCATAGCATTAGCTGATCTTCCCTCCCATTTTATCCTTGAGCATATATTCCTTGTCAGCCACTTGAAAATTTTCAGTTCATTTTTTTTGATAGATACTTATTTAGTTCATTTTTGTAACACCAGACCACATTCCTTTTGGGTTTTGCAGCCACCCCACCACCACCTTATAGTCACCTTCTAATAGTAGCTGTTGCACTACTAGCTGTAATGCAAATTGTACCCCTTGGAGGGAAGCTAGTAATTCTGCCCTAGAGTCCCCCACACCTAGAGGACCGGAGTATAAGATAGCTACATTACCACTTTCATTCCTTGTAAACCCTCCATTCTAGAGGGCCTGGGTTACCTTGACTTCTGCCATCAAAATTTAATTTTATAAATTCTTCAGGAGGGAGTGCCCAACTCATATACACTTTGTTCTTCCTTGAGGAGCTACTTGCCACTACTGCCCAATGCCTCCAAAGATCATTAAAAGAGAAATGGTGAAATAAGTCCAAAGATTTCAGCCACAAAATGGCCCTACGTAATATGCAGTCCTTTAATTCTTGTATGCTTCTTTCCTTCTCTTGAAAAATTATGGCATTTACTTCTTCCCACACTGTCCAGAGAAAAGCTGCTTTGCACATCTCCACATTAATCTTCCTATCCGATGATGCCAAGGAAAGGTAGATGGATCAAAAAGCAAACTTACAATCGCTGGCCTATTCCACCTGCACCCAACAGAAATGCAAAGATAAGGTCTTCTCTTTTGTAGATTATCGAGGGTGTGTACCTTCCCATAGAATATGCCCCAACAGAAAGCTAAGATCTTAGGGGGAATAGGCTTGCACCAGACCTCATTGTAAGAGAAGACTTGGTGGACTTCAGAGCAACAAAGGGCCTTGAAAAATGAAGCATAAGAGAACTGACCCGGGGGCAAAGGCGTCCAAATTCTTTTGTTTGGTTCAGAGGGGTCCAAGCAAATTTTTTCAAGAAGCTCAAAAAGGTCACTTAGGCTCTCACTCTCTTCATCCCTTAGATCTCTACAGAAATCAAAGTCCTAAACTAGTGTCAAGGGAGATTCCAGGGAGGAGAAGAATTTTGACACGGGCTCTTTTTTATATTGCGATAAATTGAATAATGACTGTAAGAGGTCCTTCAAAGGAACCTCTCCAATCCAACTATTTTCCCAAAAAAGAACTGAATTACCAAAGCACACATCATACCTAATAAATTCGTGAAGTTGGGGAAGAATATTGTGAATTGCCTTCCAAGGTGTTGCTAACACTCAATCCCTGCCTATTTTCCATCCATTGATGTTCTCCCTATCAGCCTTTGACTTTGAGATCTTTTTTTTTTTTTGATAGATCATTCAATTTAGTACATTTGCTAATAAGGTAAAAAGGAAAGGTGATAAAGGGTCCCCTTGCTTTACACCTCTACAAGCTGGAAATTTACCACCCCATTAACCATGATAGAAAGGTGACTAGAACTGACACAACCCTGGATCCACTTGCAACACCTTCTCCAAACCCACATTTTCTCAAAACTTGTAACTGGAATTGCCAATCTGACAAATCATAGGCTTTTTCCAAATCTAGCTTACAAATGAAACCTTTCTTCTTAGTTCTTCTCATGTCCTCCAGGCACTCATTCGCTACCGGAATCTGATCTGTGATTTGTCTCTCTTTCATAAAGGCCCCTTGGGATTTGCCGATTAAGGAGGGGAAAACTTCTTTGATCCTCAAAGATAGTACCTTAGCTAGAATCTTGTTGATACTAGTCACCACTGATAGGTCTAAAGTCCTTAGGGTGAGAAGCGTAAACCCTTTTGGGAATTCAAGCCAAAAAAGTAGCATTAACTCCTGGGATTATTATGTAATTTCTTGCAAACTCTTTGAATACTTCACAAAATTCATCTTTCAAGATCTCCCAACAATCTTGGTAGAAGGCCATTGTAAAACCATCAGGGCCTGATGCCTTAGATCTATCCACTAAGAAGACTGCCTCTTAAATTTCCACTTCTTAAAAATTTCTTTCTAGCCAACAAGCTTTTCCTTCTTCTAGCCTTTTTTTAATCATCAATCAGTTGTCGAGTGGGGTTGTAATCAGTCCTAGATATAATATACAGAATCAAGAGAGAGATATGAGAATTAGAGAAGAAGGAGAGGAGAAGAGAAGAAGAAAACAAAAAGGAGAAGTCAAAGAATATAGGTGATCAGTTTGACTGTCGCCCCCTCACTGCTATTTATGTTAACAATTAAATAATAGGGGAAAAACCTGAATTGCCTCTACTGTTTACAAAAGAAATAAGTAACTACTAACAGAAAATAATTGTTGACTGTAACTAAACAGAAAGACTAAACATTCAGCATAATAAACAAACAAAAAATTTTTGGGGACCACACAGAACCACATTAATGATCTCTACACTCCCCCTCAAGTTGGGAATAGATGTTTGTCATTCCCAACTTGCATAGGTCTGTCTTGAGCTTTGTTTTTGGAACTGCCTTGGTGAAGAGATCTGCAAGTTACATACTAGAGGTGATATAGAGAAGGCACACTTCTTGTGAAACAACTCTCTCTCCGATAAAGTGTCGGTCCACTTCAATATGTTTAGTTCTGTCATGCTGTACCAGATTATGGGTTGTTTTAATAGCAGCCTGATTATCACAATACAACATTAGAGGCTTCTCATAAGTGATACCCAACTCCTCAAATAGGGATTTAAACCACAATACTTCAGCCACACCATTTGCCATTGATCTATATTCAGTTTCAGCACTGGAACGGGCAACGATATTTTGTTTCTTCCTCTTCTAAGAGACAAGATTACCCCCTACAAAGGCACAATACCCAGGGGTAGACCTCATCAATAGATCCAACCCAATCAGCATCTGTGTAAACTTCTATTTTCATGTGACCATTATTTTTGAATAGTATGCCTCTGCTTGGTTTCAAATATGCCAGTATCCTCTCAACTACAAGTAGATGAGTAGTTATAGGAGAATGCATATATTGGCTAACAACACTAACTGCATAATTGATGTCCGGTCGTGTGAGGCATACATAGAGAAGTTTTCCAACTAATCGTTGGAACATGACTTTATCCTCAAGGGGCTCTCCACCTTTTGCACTAATCTTGTGATTTTGTTCAATAGGTGTGTCAGTTGGTTTAACACCCAACTTCGCTGTTTCTTCCAACAAATCAAGAACATACTTCATTTGGAAAAAAAAGATCCCATGCTTAGACCGTGCTATCTCAATACCCAAGAAATACCGTAGCTCTCCCTGGTCTTTGACCTCAAATTCTTGGTGAAGGAGTTGCTCAAGAGAGTCAATCTCATGGGTATCACTCCCTGTCACCACAATATCATCCACATATACAGCTAACAATGTTAAGGAGGTATCCACTTTCTTAATAAAGGGAGTGATCTGACTGGGCCTGCACATAGCCAAACTTCTCAAGTGCTTGTTTGAATCTATGAAACCAGGCTCTAGGAGACTGTTTTAGTCCATATAAAGTCTGCAAACATTCTTTTCTGTTTTTGCACTATAAAATGTAGGGGGCAACTGCATGTACATTTCTTCTTGCAAGTCACCATTGAGGAAAGCATTTTTAACATCCATCTGAAACAAGGGCCATGAGTAGTCAGTTGCAAGAGATAATAAAACCCTGGTAGTGTTCATCTTGGCTACTAGTGCAAAAGTTTCCAAGTAGTCTATGCTTAATGTCTGAGTAAATCCCCTTGCAACTAATCTAGCTTTATACCTCTCAACGGAACAATCAACATTATGCTTCACTGCAAACACCTATCTGCACTCCACTGGTTTCTTCCCTTTAGGTTGGTCAACTAATTCCCATGTATTGTTCTTCAGAAGAGCATCCATTTCTACTTTCATTGCATCTTTCCACTCAAGGACTGACATGGCTTCCTGCACTGTTCTAGGAATGGGAATAACAACAATGGATGCCAAAAAGGACTTGTAAGAGGGGGACAAATGATCATAAGACAAAAATTGGGAAATACAATGTGTTGTAGATGAGGTACAATGGCGTTTCCCCTTACGAACTGCAATGGGAAGCTCAAGGTCATCCAAAGGAGGTGAAGGCTCAACAATGGAAGGTATCTCATCTGTAATGGAAGATGAAGGAACTATGGTACTTGGATCCGGATCTGCAGAAGGAACTGGGACTGGCCTGGACTGTTGATGACCAAAATCAACCTGCCTCCATTGTTTATGATAAACTCTCAAATCTTGGCACCTCTGACAACCCTCCTCACTACACTCCCCTTCATTGATAGGGACTGGCAATGGAATTTCTGGTGAATGAATCCCCACCTCACTACTCTCCCCTGAGAAGAACTTAGGATAATAGGGTATATCTTGAAAGAAAGTGACATCCATAGAGACGAACCTTCTCCCAGAAGTAGGTTCATAGCAACAATATCCCTTTTGAGTTTGTGTATAACTAAGGAAAATGCATTTTGAGGCCTTAGGATCAAATTTGGAACGATAAGGTCCAAGGGTCTAAACAAAACAAGTACATCCAAATGTCTTACGAGGAATAGTGAACAACTCTTCATCAGGATATAAGAGGGTAAATGGAACTTTCATGTCTAGTAACTCGTGAAGGAACTCAGTTGGTGAGGTATACAACTGTATGAATGGCATCTCCCTAGAATTGTATAGGCACATTGGAGCTGAACATAATGCTCCTAGCTACCTCCAATATGTGTCTATTCTTCCTCTCAGCAACCCCATTTTGCTGAGGAGTATGAGGACAAGTACTCTTGATGAATAATCCCATGGTCAAGGAAATATGAGGTTAAGGGTTTTGGAAAATACTCTTTTGCATGATCAGATCTGAAGATATTGATTTTGACCCCAAACTGGGTCAAAATCATCTGATGAAAGGTTTGGGTTAAGGTTGGGACCTCATCTCGAGAACACATAAGGTAAACCCATGAGAAACGAGTATAGTCATCAACAAACAACAAGAAATATCCGTATCCCCCCATAGCAGTGTTGTGATAAGGTCCCCGAACATCAGTATGCACAATTTCAAAAGGAATACTACTTTTATTACTCAAGGGATAAGTTGTTTTACAATGCTTTGCAAGCTCACAACTTTCACATTTCAAATCAGACATCTGGACTGACTCAAACAAACTAGGAAATAAACTTTTCAAAGACCTAAAGGATAAATGACCTAACCGGTTTTGCCAAAGCATAACTTGACCCATAGACTGAGAAACAAAGGATCTCCCAACTTCACTGTCTTCTCCATGTGAGCTCCCTCCATGCAGGTAGATTCTATTCATCTCATGGCCAATCCCAATCACCTTCTTTGTCTCCAAATCTTGAAAAACATATCGATTAGGAAAAAATGTCATTGAACAATTTTGGGTTTTAGTAATACTACTGACAGAAAGCAAGTTAGTACTATGTTTAGAGACATTTTAAATTGAAGAGAAAGAAATGGCATTGGACAATTTGATGTCTCCCTTGCCATAAATAGGAACAAGAGAGCCGTCAGCAATAGACACTTTGTCTCTGTCTGAGGATAAGTGATGTGATCAGATGCACCTGAGTCTATTATCCAACAAGGTTCAGTGTTACCTGGGGCTGATGCATGATAAGCTGAGGCCCGTGTACCTGAATGAGCAAATTCTGAAGTGGGAGCAATAGATGTTGTGACTGATGGCTGAGATAATGCTGTTGAATTGCCAACTTCACTTTCCAACTAAGTCAAAGCAGCCCAGACAACAGCTAAGGTGTCTAGGGATGTAGCTCTTGTACTTGACGAGGGTGCTCCATTAGTTGTAACGGCCATATTAGCATTTCCCCTTTTGTTTTTGAGCTTTGTTGGAACTAGATGTGGATGTAACTTCCAACATGTGTCTTTAGTATTATTTGGTTTCTTGCAATGTTCACATACTAGCTCCCTCTGGTCTTCCTTCTTCATATCCCTCTTCTTATCACCCCCAAACTTTGGTTTGACTGTTGCCAAGGCTGATTCAAAAGGTTGATGCTGCATCATAACTTTCCTCCTACTTTCTTCACTGTGCACTAAGGCGTAGGCTTGTGATTAGGTCACACTTTCTCTCGTGAGAAGTTGCTGTCTCACAATATCGTTCTCAGAATTCAGACCAGCTAAGAATTCAAACACCCTATTAGTTTTCACCTGCTTCCTATAAGTTCGTGCATCCTTCTGACTTTCCCACTCAATTGTCTCTAGGTGATCAATTTCATGTGACAGAGATTTCAAGGTTGAGAACTAGACTGTGATTGGCTTCTCTCCTTGCTTAAGTTTTGTTTACTTCACATTTCAGCTCATAGGCCCTAGCAACATTAACAGGTTGGGAATAGGTTTCTTTCATGATGTCCCGAATTTCCTTGGCTGTTTTTACCCACAAGTAATTTCTGCTGATGTGGGGCTGCATGGAGTTGTACATCCATGTCATAACCAAGTAGTTCTCCTGAACCCATTTGGCATAGGTTGGGTCCTCCTTAGTTGGTTCCTTCACATCCCCCATCAAATAGTTCAGTTTTCTTCTATCTCCAATAGCCATCATGGCTGATTGGGCTCATTCCAAGTAATTTGAACCGTCAAACTTGACAGTTGTAACCTGAAAAGTGTTCTCGGACATTTTATCTGAACCTCCAGTCCCTAGAACACCTTCCCCTTGGCTCTTAAACTCCATTCTTGTCAAGATAAAGGTCAAAAAACACCCCTTTTAGCCCTGACACTAGGTAATTACATCCAAAATTTGTTAACAGCTGAACCTACTTTACCCTTTAGGTCGGCAATCCACCCAGAAATAATAGAACAGCTCTGTTTGTTTTTTTCCAGAAAGCTAAAAACCTTGGTCTGCAAAGCTGTAACTGATTTAACTGCTGCCCTAGAATTGGCAACAGTCAAAAGGTTTAGGGTTTTAATCCTAGAACTATTCGAAGGTCGAGAAAAACCCTTAAGACTCAGGAGAGAAGAGAGATCTCTCAGCCGCACCTCTTAGAAGAACCAAAAAAAAGGTTCTTTTAATAGATTGATCTCCAAAAGACATCAACTTACTTCAGAAAACTCTGGCTGCTACCATCAAAACCAAGTTTGAACCCTAATCTTGAAAATTCTTCCCTTCTGATTCTTCCTTATTGCTGGACACTCTCCAGGCTCTATGGTCCCTTGAGTAGTAGCTGCACACTACCAACAACCTCCAAGAATCAGCCGTTGGTCTTGTTTTGCTGAAACTTCCAACCCTAGGAAGTTCTCATGTAGTCGGCCTGATTAGGCTGACATGAGAAGCCCTAGGTTGGCTCTGATACCAAGTTATCGAGTGGGACTGTAATCAGTCCTAGATATAATATACAGAATCAAGAGAGAGATCTGAGAATTAGAGAAGAAGGTGAGGTGAGAAGAAGAAGAAAACGAAGAGAAGTCAAAGAATATGGGTGATCAGTTTGACTGTCGCCCCCTCACTGCTATTTATATTAACAATTAAATAATAGGGAAAAAACCTGAATTGCCCCTACTGTTTACAAAAGAAATAAATAACTACTAACAGAGAATAACTGTCGACTGAAACTAAACAAAAAGACTAAGCATTAAGCATAATAAGCAAACAAAAAAATGGTGGGGACCACACAGAACCACACTAATGATCTCTACATAATCAAAGGCATTTCATTTCATTAAGAGAAAAATGATTACAGATTCATGAAGATTATAAAAAGGGAACTGCATATTTTCCAATTTACAGAGATTATTCCATGTCTGCGCAAAATAGTTGATCCCTATGTGCCCTTGCTTTGCTAACGTATCAGCCATCCCATTTCATCCATCCATAAAATTACTAGTTTTGAATCTCCTATTTCTAAATTCTTAAAACCCCTTTGTTTTGCTAGTTTCAGGCCTTGCAATAAGGCTGATATTTCTGCTTTTGCCGAATCCCCTACTCTTATCGGACCTGAGAATAGTTTTACCACTTTCCCTGCTTCATCCCTGAACACTCCTATTTTTGACAATCCAGGTTTTCCAAATGAGCTTCCATTGAAGTTAAGTTTTAGTCTGTTTGGTTGAGGAGGTTTCCAGTCCAGAACTAATCTTTCTTTCACAGCTGCTGAGTTGGCCACTTCAAACCTGGCTCTGATAATATCATGTATGGCCACCCATTTGAAAGCTTCCAAGGATTTTACCGACATTGCTGTTTTGGTCTTTATGTTTTCCACAATGTCCTCCAAGTTCCTTGCCTTGTCTTCAAACAGTCTTTCATTTGTTTCCTCCCATAGAGTCCAGATTGTGGATGCCCTTGCTGTCTTCCTTATTAATCTTCCTCTCTTATTTTCTTGTCTAAAGAAAGCTGGATTGAAAAGAGTTGCACAGTCCTGTGGAGGGTCTCACCTGCAGCCAAATAGTGAAGAGATGCACGACCAAACAGAATATGCAAGAGAGCAAGATAGTAGTAAGTGTGAGGTAGTTTCACTATTTTCATTCCATAAAATGCACATGTGAGGGGATGGGCATTTATTTGGCCTTCTTCTTTGGAGAACATCGTGGTTATTTATCTATCCCAAGTAAACTTCGCAGCAGAAGGCTTAGACTTTTGGGGGAATAAGCTTACTCCATATTTCCTTTGTAGGGAAGTTACCTCCCCTCCCTGTGTCTAAGGAAACTAAAGTGTCAAAAAAAGAAGCACAAGTGAAATATCTAGAGGGGGAAGGTGTCCAAACTCTTATCTTCCCCCCTTACATCCAAGAAGACTGACCCCAAAGCTTGTAACAACAAGTTTATCACTAGTTCACATTCTCTATCCCTTAAACCCCTTTTGAAACCAAAATCCCAATTTAGACCTGAGGGAGAAAGACTCCAAAAACAAGCAATGGGCTTCTTTTTAAGGTTAGAGAGAGAAAAAAGTAAAGGGAATTGAGATTTTAGGGGGAAAGACCTGAAGCGAGAGGCGAGATCTTTGCATTCCCATCCATTGCCCAAAGCACCATGAATGCTCACTATGACTTTGTGCCACAAACTCCCACTTCACTATGAATGCTCCCAAGTAGAGCTGTATTTCTATGTTTCAAGTTTCCCAACCCTAGTCCCCCTTGCGTCTTAGGTCTACAGACAATCTCCCACTTCACCAAGTGATCTTTTCTTTCCTCCCCTGGTTCCCAAAGGAAATCTCGCATGATTTTCTCTAGCTTTCGTGCTACCTTGGTGGGGATTCGGAATGTAGAGAGGAAATAAATTGGGAGGTTTGATAGGGTCGACTTAATCAAAGTAATCCTTCCCCTAGAGAAATGTAGTTTCTCTTCCAAACTGTAAGCTTCTTTGTGAACTTCTCCAAAATTGGCCTCCAAAAGAATTCAGATTTTGGGTTTCCACCTAAGGGTAAGCCTGAGTAGGTTAACAGCCATGAGCCTAGTTGACACCCCAAGCAATCAGGTAAGGCTTCAACCTCTTCCTCTTGGGTATTTACCCCTACCAGGTAGCTTTTCTCCAAATTTATTCTCAATCTGGAGCTACACTCAAAGGCTGAGATAATTTCTTTCAGATTCCCCCCCCCTTCCTCCTAACCCTCACTTCCTTCCTCACTGAAAATGATAATGTCATCTGCAAAAAGGAGGCGCGTCCCAACTACTTCTTGCCTCCCTACTCTCCATCCCCTTATACTATTACTTTCATCTGCCTTTGATATCATTCTACTTGGCACCCCAGCCACCAATGTGAAGAGCATCGGAGATAAAGGATCCCCTAGCCTCAGACCCCTCTTTGTTGGGAATAAATCTCTTGACACCCATTGATTAATATAGATAAGTGGCATGAGCATATGCATCCTTTTATCCACTTTCTCCATCTAGCTCCAAAACCCAATTTCTCCATAATCTCCAAGAGGAACTCCCAATTAACAAAGTTGTAGGCCTTTTCAAGATCTAATTTGCAAATGAAACATTTTTCCTTTCTTCTTCTCCTTTCCTCAACACATTCATTTGCTATCAAACTTTGATCTTTTATTTGTCTCCCCTTAACAAAAGATCCTTGATTTTGGGAGATCACCACAGATAGAACCTTGCTTAGTCTCCCAGACAGGACCTTCGCTAAAATTTTGTAAAGGCTTCCCACCAAACTAATTGGTCTGTAATCCTTTGGATGTGAAGCTTTTTTTTTCTTGGGTATTATTGCTATGAAGGTGGAATTTGCACCTGGATTACTTTTCCTTTGATCCAAAATTCATTAAAGACCTCCAACAAATCGGCTTTAATTATATCCCAACATTTTTGATAGAATGCCATTGTGAAGCCATCTGGCACTAGGGCTTCGGAGTTGTCCATTATGAAAGCTGCTTCTTTTATCTCCTCCAAAGTGAACCTCTCTTCCAGGAGTTCCTTCTGGGTCTTAGGCAATTTGGTCCAATCCAACTCAGGCAAGGGATCTCTTTCCTCAATTTTTCCATAAATGTCTTTGAAATGATTCATGAAAGCTCTCACAATTTCCTCCTCCCTCGAAAGCACTTCCCCTCCGATCTCCACACTATAGATGTAATTCTTTTCCCTTCTTCCATTTGCTAGAGAGTGACAGAATCTAGTATTCCCATCACCCTCTAACAGCCATCTACACCTCCACTTTTGTCTCCAAGAAATTTCCTCCTTCCATAGGGTGTCCTCCATATCTCTTTTTAAGACCCTTCTCTCTTTTCTATCCTCTTTTGACATTGTTCCCCACGATTCCTTCTCGTCTAATTCCTTTAGTCTTCTACAGATTAAAGACTTCTTATCCTCTAACCTCCCAAAAGTCTCTCTATTCCACTCTTTTATCCTGTCTTTCAGTCTTTTTATTTTGATGACAAACCCCACTCCCTTCTTCCTCACATTTATTCCATTTTCCTCCCACCACTCCTTTTTTTTTTCCCAAAAATCTGGGATCCTCCAACCAAATATTTTCAAATCTAAAGGGTGTTGGGCTGCCTCCAATCCTCTCCTGTCCTAGACTTACAGGGCAATGGTCTGAGGTTAACCTAGGCAGGGCTTTGGATACTAAGTCTTCCCACATCTCCTCTCAACCTATTGTGAATAAAAATCTGTCCAGTTTAGAGCAAACCGGATTTCTCTGGAAGTTAGATCACGTAAATTGTGCATGCAGGAGTGGCATTTCCTTCAATTCCAAGTCCATCACCAGGTTGTTGAACTTCCTCATTCTTGTGGTTATGCCAAGGTTTGGGTTATTTGACTCATTTGAGTAACTAATGACATTAAAATCACCCCCTAGACACCATGGTCCTTCCCACAGGCCTCAACATCACTCAGTTCTTCCCAGAAAAGGTTTCTTTCCCTATAAGAGTTTGAACCATAGACATTTGTCAATGCCCAAAGTTTATTGTCCTTTTGCCTCTTGATTTTTATGGAAATGGAAAAGCTGCCCAATCAGTTCCTCTACACAGTCCACCTCCTCATTTTTCCACATTGTCAACAGTCCTCCAGATGCCCCCCCCCCCCCTAGAAGGGGCGTAGGACCAGCTTATCCCTCCCCACCCCCCAAATACTTTTGATCCATCTTCTGTCTACCTCTAATAAATTTGTTTCTTGCATCATAACCAGTAATGGTTTCTCTTTTTTTAAAACGCTTTTAATTACACTCCTTTCTTAACACTTCCTAGGCCTCTAATAACATTGTTTCAGCAAATGCAGAGAGCTATTCCCTCTTTCTCCTCAAGTTACTTTCCTACCTTTCCTTGCTTTCTCTCCTTTCTTCTGCTTTCTACCTTTTCATAGTCTATCCCACAATGTAACTTCTCTAATTCTCTCAGTCTCTTTCTTTTTTTCATTTTTATCTCTCTCAAGCACCTCCTCTTTTGGAATTCCATTCACTTTCTCTCCCCCTTTACTCCTCTTTGGAAATCCATCCACTCTCCCCCAATTCCTTTAGGTCCTCTAGAATTAAATTGAACACAATTTCTTCCTCCTTACTGTTTGTCAAGACTGTCTTATCTTCAGTTTCTTCTTGTCTCAATTCAAACGACTTAGTCATAGTGGCATTCCGGGCTTGGGCAATGACCGGATCTGTAAAGTACAAATCAACAGGAAAAAGATGAGGTACCACGGAAGGAGAAGGAAAAGGCATCGGAATAGGAGAAAGAATATGGGAGGGGGAGGGGGAGAGGGGAAAGAAACTTCTTGCTCCACACTGTCGCAAGCCTGCCCTTTAGAGACCAACGAGGTATTTCCCTTGGTCGATATTTCTTGATCTGACTCCAGAGACAGAGCCTTTGTAACACTTATGCTCGGTTCCTGATTGAAACCAATGCCCGTTTCACCATGATTCTGCCCTTGCTCTTTTGTTGGTTGATTATTCTCCTTAAATTTGTCTCGTGGGGAACTGATGCCTATCTGTGGCTGCAAGACTTCATCGGGTTGGCAAGTTTTAATTTCCTCCTTACTCGCCATTTTGTGAGTCTTCGCTTGCAAATTGTGAATCACTCCAACCATTACACTCTTTATCTTCATTCGCTTTCTTCCTGTTATACCTTGGGTTTTGCCTTTCCAGGGGTTGTGGTCTACAACTTTTGCTTCGGCTTCCAACTCAGGTTTGAAGCTTTTTGGCTTGAACCTGAAGTACTCTCTCCAGTGATTTAAAAGGCGCGCCTAGGCGCACAGGCGAGGCGCATTTCAAGGTAGGTGCCTTGCCCAGGTCCTAGGCGCAACCCATTCGAAAGGCATACGCTTGGTGCGCCTTGTGCCTTAGACCAGGCATGCACCTGTTGAAAATTTGTTGCTTTCTCCTTTTTTTTGAGTCTGGCAGCTCGGTTTGGGGCTCCGCCCTTGGATCCCCGTGCCACGCCTCTCGAGGCTAGCCCAAACAAGTCCATGTTAGGGTCTTAAATTCTAAGTTTTCACACAAAAAATAATAATTTTATAGTTTTAATTGCTTTTAAGAAGATATTTTATTAGGATGAATGAACGGACAACATTACTAAATAGGGGGTTCTTGAAGCTTCGATGAACGAGCAAAAATTAAAACTATAAAATTATTATTTTTTGTGTGAAAACTTAGAATTTAAGTCCCTAACATGGACTTGTTTGGGCTTGCCTTAGGGGTGTGGCACAAAGGCGGCTCGTAGAATTAATAATGTAATATGTCACATTAGCTACTTGATGCAATTGAGAAATGATGTTGCGCGATCTAACTGCTCCCTGTTGGAGGATGATCTGGCTTCCAGTCGGACGACGAGCTTGGTAAATCTGCAAAATAAGACCAGAGAACCCGGGGTGGTTAGCCCGGCGAGGTCGCTCCGATGTTTAAGTTAGTAAGCTGTTGCGAGCTGAAATAGCTTTGAGAATGTAGAGAGCTAGAGAGCTAGAGAGCTAGAGAACAGAGAAATCACGCGTACCTCGTGCCATCGGGGTTGGAGCCTTTATATAGTTGAGTATTCGTGGGGCACACGAAAGAGTTCGAGGATATCAGGGATGTGGCGATGGAGTTCGCTCCGTTTCCGAAGGAACAACATACAGGTAATGCTTATCTCGTTCCTCCTCCGATTCCGGCGGAGTGAGGATAAGTGCTTATCGCGATCCCGGAAAGGTCGCGGTCTGTTAACTTATCGTGATCTCGTGGGATTCGGGAGTCGTTGGAGAGACCTCTGGAGTTGGTCACGTGGGAGTCGGTTACGTGTCGATTCGAGTTGTTGGTTCTGAATTGGTACTTCGGCTTTTTAGTTCCGAACTGGCTTGAATACCGAGGTGACTCGATGCCGAGGTGCGACCTGCATCGAGGTGGCTCTGCTCCAAGGTGATCCTTGAGCCGTGGCCTTTGTGCCGAGGTGACTGAATATGCCAGCTCCATTGTTGCGAACTGAACGTGTCAGGCTGAGTTGTCATCTCTTGGTTAGGTTGTGTCCATGCGTCCCCTTTTTACTAGGTCAGGCCAAATCACCCTTCATCAATTGCCCCCCACTTCCCGAGCCAAGGGTCCCGACCCGGTGCGGGGAGTTCATGACGAGTCCAGGTGGATTTGGCCCGAGGTCGGACCTGTTCGGCCACCTGACTCAACCAGGAATAACCCAGGTTGCGTGTAGTCTGCATGTAGACGTCATGCGATCTATAAACTTCGCGGACGGCAAAACACACGCTAAACCGATTTCAAGCTCGGGGTCGCGCGATCGGTTTTTCTAGGAGCCGTTGGATCACTTCAATCTCGATCGTTGATTCTCGGACACAACGGCTATAAATAGGGGCCCCGAGACTCATTTGCTTCGCCACAAATTCGCTAGCCTTCGGTCTGAGGTTGGGCTCAAGTTCCCTAGCTCGGTCTCTTCAGTTCGGTGTCTTCCCGAGGTCTTCCTTCAGTTCGATTTCTCTTTGGTGAGTCTTCCCTATCTCTCCTTTTCGATTTTGTGTCTTTTCCATGTCTATATTTAGTTTCAACAGTCTTTTAGATGGGAGTGATGGATCCGTTGGGACCGAGGTAGGTACCTCGGCTCAACTCGTAGATCGCCTTACCGAAGAAGCTACTTCAGGTCAAGATGCGGTCTGCGATCCTCCTGTGGTGGAATCACCCCGGGAGGCGCGAGAGGCCTCGGGTGATTTGGCGCCCACCTCGCATCGAGGTCGGCAGCCAGATAACTTTGACCCGTCGACAATGACGGCGGACGGGCTCCAGTCCCTAGTAGCTCGGTATAGGCTTCCGGGCAACTTAGTCTATAGTATTCCCCTCAGGTGATCTGGCGCCCACCTCTCCTTGGGAGCACGGTCACGACGAGATCGTGATCTTTGTGGAGCAGCTCGTAGCTGGTCTTCATCTTCCCCTTCACCCCTTGATAGTCGAAGTCAACTTTTTAAATCACCATAGATCAGTTGCACCCGAACTCCATTCGTAATGTAGTAGGAACCATCTCCCTTTTCCACGACTACAACCTTCCCCTCGAACTTGATATCTTCTCTTCCATTCCCTCTATAAAGAAGAACTCCTGTGTTATGCCCGAACACAAGCGAACTTACTACCTGTCCCCTCGTCCGGGCTACAAGCTCTTGCACGAGCTCCCAAACAAGGTCCCAACCTGGAAAAGGCGTTACTTTGTGGTCCGCAACACAGAGGGGTGGCCTTTCCCGACCCACTTAAGGGCGGCCATCGAAGACCCCGGTGTCAGGCTGAACCTGAAGACAAGGGAAGCGCTCCGATCTTGGGCGGAGCTCGGTCTGAAGTTCGTGGACTACGTGACTGAAGACAAGCTTGTGCAGGCCGATCTGAGTCTTGGTGGGTCGTCACTTGTTGTGTTGTCTTTGTTTTATTTCGGTGTCATTTCTGATAGTTTGCTTTTGTTGAAGCAACCATGAAAATCATTGCGACCGAACTCTTCGGTAGCATGAAGAAGGGAAAGAAGAAGCGAGCTGCCAAAAGAGCTCGTATCGAGTCTTCGTAGGCTGCCGTTCCAGAGCCCGAGCAGCCCTTATCTGCCGAGCAACCTCCCGTGATCGATCTGGTCGAGTAGGAATCCGGGAAGCTCTCCTCGCCCCGCGCGCCCGAGGAGGCAATGTCTATGGAGCCCACCCCTGCAACTGTCGCTTCTTCAGGTAGTGATGAAGCAGCTCGGAGCATTCTGACTCCGAAATATAGCCTTCTCAAGAGCCAAAGCACAGTATATGCTGAGGAGGTTGCTAGTTGGGCCGAGTTGCCAGTCGCTCAGCTCGGAGCACGAGCGGCTACCCATTGCATGGTGGTAAGTTTTTTGTCTTGACTTCTTCAATTTTGTACTTAACTTCTCTTGTACTAACTCTTGTTCTCTTCTCTTGGTAGGTGAACACTATACATGCCCTGACTTACCAGTCCGTGGTGCACCTGAAGCGAGCTCTTGCAACTGAGTCTTCTTCTCGTGAGGCTCACGCCGAGTTAAATTTGGCCCGCAACAAAGTTAACCAGTTAAAGAAGGATGCGCGGGCGAAAAATGAGTTGATCACACTGCTAATGTCTGAGAAGGAGGAGGTCGCGGGGCAGAAAGTGGCGCTGAAGAGGGAGGTGGAGAACCTCGAGGTCCACGTAAAGGAGCGCACTAAGATACTCCTTCAAGCTGTGGAGGAGGCCAAAGTCAAGGCCGTCAAGGAATATAGGGCCTCGGAGGAGTATCAGAGGGAAATGCTTGAGGTGGGGACGGAGAGCTACCGCAAAGGCTTCAAGCTTAGTAGGTGGCTGACCCGACGTGAATTCCCTCAGCTTGACCTTAGCGCCATTACTACTTCGAAGGTCACAGAGGAAATGGCTGTCGAAGCTGCTGAAGATCCGGACTCCGAAGCGGAAAGCGACAGCGAGCTGCTCGGTGACGTCGAGGAGACTGGTAATGATGAGTGTATGGACCCTTCTACTGAAGCCTCGGACAAGGGCGAAGAGCACCGAGATGAATAGAGTTTTCCTTATCTCCTATATTGTATACCCCATGCCTCCGAGCTCGGTCTATAGTGAATTTCATCTTTTTTCCTCTTGTACTCGAAATTTTATACCAATGAAATACACATTTTGACTTATCTTTGTTCAAAAATGTTCCAAGTGTAAATAATTCTCGAACTGACAAACTAAACCAAGTAGGAGTAGAAATGTGTAGGTTACCCTGAACTGTCGAGCTTCCGAGCTGGACTACAAGTAGGGATAACCGAAATAAAATTTTTCCAAGTGCAAGTTACCCCGAACTGTCGAGCTAACGCACTAGACTAGGAGTAGGGGTAACTTCACTTAATGTACGCCCAGGTGAGCGGACATTGTAGGGTATATACCTGACCTGTCTGCGCACGGGCTAATCGCTTAGATGTCGGTTGTCCCTTAGAGCTAGTGGGTCCAACCTGTTATTATATGTCGAACTGGGCTAGACGTCGTAGGGTTTATACCCAAACTGTCTATGCCTTAGGCATGACGGCTGATTTACCTATGTCGAAGAGGCGACTAGCACTTGTCTGTCTATGCCAAAGAGGCGACTAGGACTTGTCTGCCCATGCCGAAGAGGCGACTGGGACTTGTCTGCCCATGCCGAAGAGGCGATTGGGACTTGTTCATAGTGCCGAGGTCATATGTCAGCTCGGCATTATGGCCCTTGGGCTTTTGGGAGTGACTCACAGTCCTCTCCCCAGTTCGGTGATCAGAAATAGTATCTTCTCAGGTTGTCGACGTTCCACGCTCGAGGTATTTGTTTCCCTTCCAAGGTCTCTAGTTCGTATGTACCTTCCCCGAATACCCATTTTACTCGGTACAGACCTTCCCAGTTTGGTCCGAGCTTACCAACACCGGGCTCAGGTACCATAACCTTCCGAAGAACCAGGTCGCCGACACAGAAGTGTCGCTTCTTGACCCGGGCATTATAGTATCGAGCTACTCTCTGCTGGTAAGTTGCAGTCTGGATGTATGCCAGGTCTCGTACTTCTTTCACCAGGTCTAGGTTGGTACAAAGCTCGTCATTGTTTGTCTCCTCGTCGTAGGTCTCCAAGTAGCGTAGGCACCTCGATTTCTATTGGGATCACCGCTTCCGTGCCATAAGTGAGATTGAAGGGAGTCTAACCCGTGGTAGTCTTGATAGTTGTTGGGTAGGCCCATAGCACACTGGGCAGTTCGTCTACCCACAGTCCTTTTGCTCGAGCTAAGCGAGCTTTTAGTCCACCAAGGTGAAGTTTCGTTGTATTTCCATCTCGGCACACCAATTCTGAAACTTGATGTCCTCGAATTGCTTTCCGTTGTCGAAGATGAGTACCCGAGGTAGCCCAAAGCGACATACTATATTCCTCTAGAAGAAGTTTTGTATGTTGCGTGTCGTGATCGTCGTTAGGGGTTCCGCTTCCACCCACTTCGTAAAATAATCCACTGCTATGACCATAAATTTCCTTTGTCCTGTCGCAGGCGGGAATGGGCCAAGTATGTCGATTCCCCACTATGCGAAGGGCCATGGGCTAGTGAGGTATTTGAGGTCGGCAGCAGGTCGGTGATGGATGTTGGCATGCCTCTGACACTTGTCACACTTCTTGACGAGCTCGAGTGTGTCTGCCTTCATCTTGGGTCATTTATAACCTTGTCGTAATGCCTTCTGGGCGAGAGCTCTGCCCCCCAAGTGTTCGCCGCACAAGCCTTCATGGGTATCGCGGAGAACTAGCTCGGCCTCTGAGGGTCGCAAGCAGCGCAAGTAGGGGAGCATGAAAGATCTCATGTACAGTTGTCTGTCTATGATGACGTACTTGGCCGACTAGCGCTTTACCCTTCGGGCCGCATTGCGTTCTGTAGGGAGGGTCCCGTGAAGCAAGTAACTCACAAGCGGGTCGATCCAACTCTGCTCTGCTTGTGCTACAGGAGCGACCTCTCCTGCCCCCCCGAGAATATTGGGCCGAGGTAAGTCCTCTATGAACACGGTCCGCATGGTGTTGCTTTTTGTGCTAGCTAACCGGGACAAAGGCGTCGGCCTCTGCATTCTCGGATCTCGGGATCTGCCTGATGAAGTAGGAGATGAAGCCACGTAGTATCTCTTTGACCTTGGCCAAATAAGTAGCCATGGTGGTGTCGTGGGCTTCATACTCGCCGCTGATTTAGTTGACCACGAGCTGGGAATCGCTACATATGATAAGGTGCTTAGCCTTTACTTCCTTCGCTAAAGTGAGCTCGGCGACTAGTGCTTCGTACTTTGCTTTGTTGTTTGATGTTGCGAGCCTGAACCGGAGTGCGTATTCTAGTTTCACCCCGTTTGGACTGTATAGAATTATTCCCACACCGCTTCCTTGTTGGTTTGACGAGCCGTCAACATGGAGGATCCAGGGCTCCTCGTCCTAGGTCGGACTTGCTTTAATCGGGATTGGCGCCGCACTGGTTGAAGTATCCTCTGTGTGCTCGAGCTCGTCCAGCTTAGGGATTGCGGTGTTGAACGTACATTCTGCCACTTAATCGGCCTAGGCTTGGGCTTTAATTGCCGTCCGTGGTTCGTACCGGATATCGTACTCGCTTAGTTCGATGGCCCATTTCGTCAATCTGCTAAACACCTCGGGCTTGAGCAGGATCTGTCTCAGAGGCTTATTGGTGAGGACGACGATGGTGTGGGCTTGGAAGTATGGACGAAGCTTCCGAGCTGCTATGACTAGCGTGTACGCCAGCTTCTCGATCTCCGGATACCTTGTTTCAGCATCCTGCAAAACCTTGCTAACATAGTAGATGGGTTGTTGGACCCGATCTACCTCTTTTATCAGTACCGAGCTGACTACCTCGTCACTTGCGGAGAGGTACAACTTCAAAATATCCCTTTCCTCGGGTCAGGTCAGAATCGGGGTACTAGCTTAGTATCTTTTCAGCTCGCCCGCGAGCTGACACTCCGCGGTCCACTCGAAGTCTTTACTCTTCTTTATGGCCTTAAAGAAAGGCAGGCAGCGATCTGCCGACTTGGACATAAAACGGCTCGAAGTGGCTATGCGGCCATTCAACCTCTGAACCTCTTTTAGTTTGCGAGGTGGTCTCATATCTAAGATGGCCTTTATCTTTTCCGGGTTGGCTTTGATGCCACGTCGATTGACTATGTAGCCCAAGAATTTACCCGAGGTGACCCCGAAGACACATTTGTTGGGATTTAACTTCATGTTGTACTTCCGTAAAATTTTGAAAACATTTTGCAAATCATTTAATAAAAATTTTGAAAATTAGGTCTTAACGACCATATCATCTACATAACATTCAACTTTATTGCCGATTAACGGCTCAAAAATTCTGTTTACAAGTCTTTGAAAGGCTGCCTCGGCATTTTTTATTCCAAAGGGCATAACCTTATAGCAGTACACTCCGAGCTCGGTTATAAAGGCCGTCTTTTCTTAATCGGTGGGGTCCATCCTGATCTGGTTGTAACTCGAGTATGCATCTAGAAAGCTCAGCAACTCATGCCCTGAGGTCGCATCCACTAGGCGGTCGATCTTTGGCGGATTTTGCTCCTCGCTTTCTAATTTGCGAACTGAAGTTCGACTTGCTGCCGAAGTGCAGCCCGCGATGATGGACCTGCCAGTAATCATATTGATTACTCCGCGGATCAGTCTCTCCTCGGGCAGTTGCCGTGACGGCTGCTCGTTCTGTCTGTTACTAGACTCAGGAGCATTTCTTCTCTGGTCCCCCTGCTGGTCTGTTTGCCGATCTGCTTGGTTCCTTTCTTCTCATTGTATAAAATTTTTCAGATACTCGCGACGGATGAGCTCTTCGATCTCGTCGTGGAGGTTCCTAGAGTTCTTTGTACTGTGTCCGTGGTCTTTATGAAAGTGACATTAAACATTCCTGTTCCTGGTGGTGGGATCTCCCCTCAACCTAGGAGGCCACTTGACAAAGGAGGAGTCTTTGATAGCCATCATGATTTCTCCTCGCTTAGCGTTGAGGGGTGTGTAGTTCGTCCTTTCTACAGGTGGGGTTCTGGAGGCTGACCTGAC
Source organism: Nelumbo nucifera (assembly GCF_055504915.1). Classification (NCBI taxonomy): domain Eukaryota; kingdom Viridiplantae; phylum Streptophyta; class Magnoliopsida; order Proteales; family Nelumbonaceae; genus Nelumbo; species Nelumbo nucifera. The sequence continues at coordinate 54,763,343 of NC_142651.1, read as the reverse complement.
TTGCGAGATCGGCTCCCAGACATGTTTCCTTCCCTGGTCGGGGACTTACTCTTTCTTCTCTTATTCCCGTCATTACCTGTGTTGTCACCTTCTCTTTTTCTCTTCTCTACTGGATTATCGGTCCTCTGATTCATCTCTTCCTCGGTTCCGATGAACTGGTCGGCGAGCTTGAGGAATTCTGTGATATCTTTCGACTTGTTGGCTACCACATGCCATTTGAATTCTCTGTGAGTTATGCCCTTCTTTGCTGTCGTGAGTCTCACCGCTGGGTCTAGGTCGGGGATCTGCAGACATGTGTCGTTGAAGCGCTTGATGTAGCTTCTGATGGACTCCCCTTCTCTCTGTACTACATTAAGGAGACTCTCTTGGGACCTCGGACACTTCTTGCTGGTGATGAAGTGTGAGGTGAACAACTCCACGAACTGCGCCCAACTCTTGATTGTTCCTGGCACGAGGTTCTGATACCATGTGCGATCTACTCCTTTGAATGTGGTTGAGAAAGCTACACACATGCAGGACTCATCAGCCCCAGCTAGATGCATCTGGGACTGGAAGGAGTCCACGTGATCGTTAGGATCAAAAGATCCATCGTACTTGTCGAGGGGAGGCATCTTGAAGTCCTTGGGCATCGGGGTCGCCAAGAGCTCGGGAGATAGAGGGGACGACCCGGAGAGTAGAGGGGCGGTCTTTGTGGCTACCGAGCTCGCCTCTTCTTTACCTTTAACCTGTTCTTATTGGTTTGGTCTCGTGAGTTGGCTGTTCTGAGCTGAATGTCAGCGTGCCTTGTGACGCCTTCATTGCTGCTTTTTCATGGGCTCGACATTGGTGCTGCTAACCTCTGTATGGTCAGGTACTGCTCTGTTGCGAGGTAGTTCTTTGTTCCTTGGGTTGTGTGTCTCCGGACCTGTTTCCGATATTGCCTTGTGAAGCGGTTGGAGTGATCTGTCCGTCTCTCCTTCCGCGAGGTGAGACTCGGCTCCCAAGAGGAAGTGGGACCTGGGAAGTCTCCTTGCCTCGGTGGGGAGATTGAGTGTTCTGCACACGAGGTCGGTTTTGCTGAGTTGCTGGGTGCCTGGGTGTAACCGACTGTTGGCTTTGCGGCAGTGGAGGGAATTGCTATTGGTAGTACTGGTAAAACACATGTTGCTGGTATTGTTGGAACTGCTGGACCTGCTGCATTTGGACCTGAATGGCCCGCACGCAGTGTACCGGGTCATCGAACTGGGACTGCCCGACTCCGGGGGGAACCACAGACGGTTCAGCGAAGGTTGTGCCCACGACTGGAGGGAGCTGGGTGTTTACTTGTGTCGCTTTGTGGCACGGTTAGTGTTGGGATCCCAGCCACCGTGAGCGGTATGGTGAACTGACCAATGCACACTGATGGAAACTGAGGTTGCTTCCTAGTGACGTTCATTTCAGTGCTCTATCCGGCGTGACTGGAAGATGCCATTGATTTCAGATGAACTGTTGATTGTGGAGAAGGCTTTTTGTTGTGTTTCCCACAGACGATGCCAATTGTTGTTGTGCGATCTGACTGCTCCCTGCTGGAGGTTGATCTGGCTTCCAGTCGGATGGCGAGCTAGGTAAATCTGCAAAATAAGACCAGAGAACCCAGGGTGGTTAGCCTGGCGAGGTTGCTCCAATGCTTAAGTTAGTAAGTTGTTGCGAGCTGAAATAACTTTGAGAATGTAGAGAGCTAGACAGCTAGAGAGCTGAGAAATCACGCGTACCTCATGCCATCGGGGTTGGAGCCTTTATATAGTTGAGTATTCGTGGGGCACACGAAAGAGTTTCGGGATATCAGGGATGTGGAGATGGAGTTCGCTCCGTTTCCGAAGGAACAACATATAGGTAAGGCTTATCTCGTTCCTCCTCCGATTCCGGCGGAGTGAGGATAAGTGCTTATCATGATCTCGGAAAGGTCGCAGTCTGTTAACTTGTCGTGATCTCGAGGGATTCGGGAGTTGTTGGAGAGACCTCTAGAGTTGGTCACGCGGGAGTCGGTTACGTGTCGATTCGAGTTGTTGGTTCCGAACTGGTACTTCGGCCTTTTAGTTCCAAACTACCTTGAATACCGAGGTGCCTCGATGCCGAGGTCCGACCTGCATCGAGGTGGCTCTGCTCTGAGGTGATCCTTAAGCCGTGGCCTTTGTGCCGAGGTGACTGAATACGCTAGCTCCATTGTTGCGAACTGAACTTGTCAGGCTGAGTTGTCATCTCTTGGTCAGGTTGTGTCCACGTGTCCCCTTTTTACTAGGTTGGGCCAAATCACCCTTCATCAAGAAAGAAAGAGATTGTGGGTTTTATATACTTGAAAATGTTTTATATGTTTGATTTCATTTTTAAATTTTCATTTGAATATGCTTTACATATTATGTTTATGTATTTTAATTTTAGACAATAGGTTTTTTAAAACATTTATTTTAAAACTTAAGTTTATATTTCTATTAATATTATGTTTTATATTTTTTTATTTTTTTTGCTTTTTTTTTTAAATTGTGTGCCTTGCCTCAATAAGGCGCATGCCTCGCCTTGTGCCTTGCGCATCAGGCACAAAATGGCCCTTGCGCCTTTTTTGCACCTTGCGCTTTTAAAACACTGCTTTCTCCACTTTGGCGTTTCTTCTCCACGACCTGGATAGCGAGGTTTTCCTTGGGACTGGAAGAGAAGAAGACGATGGACCACAAATCTGATCTGTCATGTGGAGAGCTGAGCCAACGGTTTGGTTTAAGCAGAGTGTCGTCTCGCTTTCTGATCTCCAGACCAGGTTACCAGTCATGCGGCCATTTAAAGTGTCATGTGCCCGGGTAGCCTGGCTAGATGTTCTTCAAATCAAACTTTGACCTCGGGCCAGATGTTACTTCTGATACAACCTTTGCATAGGATTTGCTCCCTACCGTTTAATTTTCTTTTAGCAGCTGAGACTGTTTCTCTCCTTTCTTGAAAAACGCATTGTTCTTTTTTACTTTCGAGTCCCCTATTTGAAAATTTTCCTTTTCTCATAAAACCTCGCTTCCTCTTTTCCTCAAAGACTCTTCCTCTTCTTCTGTGTGACCAGTTATTGCCATGCCATCATTACCTTCCCTTTGCCTTCTACCACATGGGATCCACCAAACCAGGTTAGCATCGTCTTCTACCTTCTTCCCACAGCTCCAGAGTAAAGCTTCTACTTCCGTTGCAACCCAGATTTTGTGCCAGACTCCATCAATCAGTAAGTCAATAGAGCGTGGGATTGCCTCTGGCTGGATCTTCTTGTTTGCCTCCTGGGTATTCTGTGAATGGTCTTCTACGTTTTGATCAGGTTTCTTTTTTTCAAGCATTCTGCTCATACACACCTGTAGCAGTTCTGCTGCATTTTTCCAACCCGAGCTGTTATGTTCCTCTGGGAAGCATAATACTTGCCTTTTATCCTCGACCAAACTATTCTTTTAGCGTCAGGAACCAACCTTTTAGATTTCTTTTCTGTTCTATAAGATAAGACCTTTCTTCCACCGTTGGGGTGTTCTTCCAGCCTTGAAATTTTACTGTGTATTACTCCATCAACGAAGCCTTTTAGCCAGCTCACTGCTTCAATGTCCAGGAACACAGTTGTTCTTCTTCCTTCTCTTATCTTTAATAACTCCTTTCCTCTGCCTCTAGCTTCCTCGAGCAGAAAGTAGTTGGCCTCGATCCTTGCTTCCTTCATCCACTTCGCCATGCTCTTGAACGCCATGGTGGTTTCCTTCTTTCTTTCCTTCTTCCAGCCTTGGCCACTCCAGTTCTTCCGAAGGTAACTTCTCATTCAAAGGGCTTCCATAAAGAGATTTGAAATGATTGACAAAAGCTCAAACTATTTCCTCTTGGTTGGTAACTTCTCTTCCAAGTCCTTTTTCAGCTGCCTTCTCTGTTCTTTGTCTTGTTCATTCAACAACCCTTGGGATTCCTTCTCATCCAACACTTCAATTTGATAAATTCAGGTTTTGTTCTTCCATCCTTCCAAAGTGATCTCTATTCTACTCCTTCAATTTAAATCTTAGCCTCTGTAGCTTCTTATGGAATCTCACTCCCTTCCATTTTACCCCCCTTAATTCCTCATTCCACCACTCCTTTACTTTGGCCTTAAATTTTGGGTGTGTTAACCACATGTTTTCAAATCTGAAAGGTCTAGGACCATTGATGAAGGGTTCTACCCCCATCTTAATTGGACAATGGTCAGAGGCGATCCTAGGCAAGGTTCTAGAAACCAAATTGCCCCAGTTATTCTCCCAGGCTAAGTTGAAAAGGAACCTGTCCAGCTTTGAGCACAAAGGGTTTTCCTGGAGATAGACCAAGTGAATCTGTTCTACAACAGTGGGATTTCCTTCAACTTGCATTCATCTATGAAGTCATTAAACTTCCTCGTGCTTGCTGTTATTGATTGTTGGGAACTACTAGTTTCATTTGAAAATCTTATGACGTTAAAATCCCCTCCTAGACACCAAGGACCATTCCTTAGACCTTTAATTGCAAACAACTCCTCCCACATTTCATTTCTCTCTTTGTAGGAGTTGGTGCATACACATTAGTTAATACCTGAAGAAAGTTGTTCTCCACATTCCTAAATTTGATAGAAATAGAGAATCTCCCTATGAGTTCCTCCACTGGTTCCACTGCCTCGTCTTTCTAGATTGTCACAATCCCCCCCCCTGAAGCTCCTTAGGCTGGAACCGAAGACCAACTTACACCCCTGGATCTCCAAAACTTATTGGACCTCGCACATTCCATTTACACTCCTCTTTCTCACACTCCCTCGTCCTCGCACATTCCAGCTTTACTATTCTCTTCATTACCTTTCTTATCAAGACCCTTCTAGTACCCCTCTCCTCCTTTCCTCACCTAGAGCTCTTTCTCCAGTCTCTCCTTCCACTAAACTCTATGTCCCCCTCAATGTTAGATATCAACCTTTCTGCTGTAGTTTTTTTTTTCTTTTTAATTTCCTTCTTTTGCTCATTTTTCCTATGATACTTCTGCAAAGCTTCTCTCTCCTTCTCAAAAGCAGCCTCCTTAACTATCCTTTTACGTTCATTTTCTACTTCATCCTCTACTTTTTTGGACAACACCATCTTCTCATTAAACTCTTCCAAAAAATTCTTCCCTTTGCCTAAGCTCCTCAAAGACAATCTGGATTAGACTCTAGATCCTTGTGACCTCCTCCTCTAGTCCCTTCCTAAAAACAGATTCAGCTTTTTCTTTTCCTTCCTCAACAACAACTGTAACTCCGCCTTTAGATCTGTCAATGCCCCCCTTCTAGATGAGACACTAGGGTATCTGCAAGAGGATCAACACACTTGTTAGTACCAAAAAACAAATGGACAGTCGTACCTGGTCTTTGAGACGACGAAGAAACATTAAAGAAGGCTAGGAGTTGAGACTTTTAGTCTGAGACCATGATTTTCCCCTTATCCAGACTTTTCTGCGGAGTGGTTTGGTTGGATTGATATCCCTTTACAAGACGCATGCAAGTTCTGCCTTTCTGGACCAATCCCCATACAACACTACTCTTTTGGATTAGCTCCCTTGATAATGGGGGTGTAGTAAGCACAACCCCTAAAGCCTAAAGCCGTTGTTTCAATGTTGTGGTCTTCCTTGACTTCACAAACGCCAGTCATTTTCTCTTCTATGAACAGAAGTTTTGTGCTGAGTCTTCACTATCCTCTTCATCAGACCAATCACCAACTTCCACGAGATCTAGGTCCCTTCTTTTCACACATCCGGGATTTTGCCTATCATGCGAGATTGTTTTTAGAATCTTGGTCGGCATCCGTTGAAGCAAGCTGTTGGGGAGAGAAGCTGCTCCAGATTTGCAGCAACCAGCAAAGGAGCTTAAGGAGGACGATGATATACCGTCCTTCCAGTCTATAGGAGCTCTTAGAGATTCGAGCACGTCGGTTTTTTAAAGTTTTATGTGACTTGCCTGATTCTAACATATTAACATGGACCTCTTTAACAAATTTGGCCCTCGGTTCAACTGATAGGTCTTACGACCCCATGTTAGGCATGTTGGGTCGGGCCTACATTTGGTTCAATTTCTTTGGACTTGAGATTGGGCCTAACTTGGGCCGACACCTCTGTATCGGTATTGGTCATGGGGTATATGGGAAATGCTACGAATACGCTCGTATCCCCTGAATCATCCGTATTGGAATGATTCGCATTTGTATCAGACCATATCGTGTTGTATTAGTCGATACATGCTGATACGGACCAATACACGGCTACACGTGTGTTTCGTTTTTCACACTTTCATGCGCCTAATTTAAAAAATTGCGGCTGGCATGACTTGAACCCAAATCAACCAACACATAAGACTTGAACACATTCATAAGCCACTAAGACAACCATTATTTATTTTATGTTAATAAGTGAAATAAAATAAACCTTTTCAAATTTTAATGCCCACATGTAGTTTGAATAAATAACATATATTTATGTTCAACAATTCCAAGTAAAGATTAAAAATTATTATTCAAAATTAATATTTTGTAAACTAATGGAGTAAATAATTTCTCAAATCGACATTTATAACAAAAAGTGGTTTCTAATCTCATGAAATTTATACAAATAAAATTGTTAATAATAGAATAATTATTTTAGTACTTAAAATTTATAAATTTAAACATGATAATGTCTTAAATTTTTTGTAAATTGTTAATTAATATTTTAATTTGCATTAAATAAAAATATATTTATTATTTTACAAAAATAAAAATATTGTTTACAAAATACTTGAAAATATAATATAAATTGAATTTTCCAAATCCACTAATCTATTTTTATATAAAAAAATGCTTTTTATTTCATAAAATCATAAAAAAATATTAATAATGAAGTAATAATTTTAGTAATTAAAAATATGAATTTGCATATGATATGTATCTTGGAAATTTTAGTATATTTGAGATATTTTATGTTAAGGTTATATATTTTTATGAATTATTTATTGTTATTTTCATTACACTTTATTATAACATTTTTATTGTTCACAAAAATATAAATATTGTTTACCAAACATTTGAGAATTAATTTTGGGTTAATGTTAAAAACTAAAATAGTTGCATGTATTTTGTGACATGAACTTCAATAAAAAATAAATATTAGCTTTGTGCATGTATTAATTTGTGAAAATTTACATAATATGTTCTAGGACTCTGGATTGATACATTATCAATAAAATTGTATGATTTCTATGCATCCTACTACATTAATTGTAATATATTTATTCACAAATACCATTATAATATACATTTCCTATGTATTTATACATTTATTTTGACTATTTTAACCTTAAATATAATGTTATTAATATATTTTTGGAATTTATATGCATTTCCCAACGTATCCAGAATTGATTGGACAAATCAAGCTTTTAATGGTAAATATATAAGGATTATAATGGTAAATATATAATGGTTGTAAGTAGAAACTAGAAAGGGGAAGTTTGAGAGTCAGACAAAAGTAGTTGAACTTGGCATTTCGAAACGAGATTGGATGAAATTGGGTATGCTAAAATCCAAATTTGATTTGTTAATATTTCTGATCCATATTAAGTTTTAATTGTTGGATATAAACCGGACTTGGATCATAAGTACTCTAAAAATGATCAATATATTATGTATTACTAACAAAATAGCTGATAATGACTTTGAGATTGTACATCATGAATAAATTGGCTTAAAGACATGAGACTTGAACCTGTGAATCTTTGGTGCACAGACAACATTTACGCCAATTTATGTAATAGATACACATCAAGTTCATCTAGCTATAAGCATGTATATTTATATTTAAATATTATTGGCCAATGGTAATGGATCAGATTTGGATGGATCCATAATTCATCCAACCATAAAAGGATCAAATTTGGATCACCTCGATTGGATCAGATTCAAATTCAAATTTGGAGAAATGAATACCAATTGCAGCCTTTTTATATGTGGTTATCGATTGTATCTTGTGTTATTATTGGACAGGACAAATATTTATACATATCCAGGTTGTCATTTTTTGATTGTGGATATGCATAACCGCAACCTTTATTGGTTGCTTTGAACTATTTTTGGTCCCGTAGAAGTAGAAATTTTGGAATTATGTGCATTTACTTATTGTTTAGGAACTAAGTCAGGCTGTGTGCATCTGCTTCAGGACTATGGGATTGACTTTGCTGATGATGACCATCCTGTAAAGGCATTCTGTTGTTGCTGTGGAAGCAAATTCTGCCGAGACATAAAGCGTCCTAACAGTTAGTATTATCTTATCCTTTTATTAGTAGTCTTTGCAAAATGGGTAAATCACTAATACCTCCCTATGGGTTTCAGTCAAATACTTGCACAACCCTTCAGGTTTACCTAATAACTTGTACCCCTTTGACCACCAAGCTACAGGGGGTTTGTTGAGAGAAGGGACATAATTACGATAGAAATAGAGACTTACTAAAATGTCCTTGACAGTAAAATATTAGTTTTTCCTTCAAAATGTATGTTCCGAAATTTGATAAAAGTACCCTCGTTTATAAACATCAAATACAGTTTCTTTGTTTGATTTTTTCTTGAACCTGTTTTCAACTTTTCATTCTTACCTTGATACAATAGCATAAAAATGTCTTTTCAAGAAAGTATAAAGGAGGGTATTTCGTCCGTATAATATATGAAGATGCAAAAAGAAAAGGTAAAATGGATTTTCAAAAAGTTCTAACTGTCAAGTGCTTTCCATCACTAAAACTGATGGCATGTTAATGGAGGGGTGGAATGTGTATTTGACCAAAATCCCATGGGAGGAAGTGCAAGTAATTTGCTTTCAGAATAGATCATTACTTGTAAGTTATAATTCTCTAGGGTCTTTTAGCCGACCTTGGAGTCTTGGAGTCCAAAGAATTATTAATTGCATATCTTTTGATAGCCTTCTAAACTTTTTGATCTCATTTCTGAAATACCATAGGCTCTCTTTTCCTCTTTTCTCAACCAGCTTAGGATTACTTTGGAATCACCATCAATTATCAGGTCGCCTTCTGTGTTGGGAACATCTCCTCCTACACACAAGTGAACTGGAGAGGGTCACTGGGGACGATAAGAATGGAGGCATAGTGGGATACTCTTAAATGGATGCATAACTGGGTAGGGTCAAGGGCTGAACCGCTCAAGCCTTCGATGTTAGGATCAATGGCGAGCTCCTTTTCTCGCTGCCTCTGGTTTCACCTCTTTGGAATAGAATGAGGCCCATTGGACTATCAAACTAAATCCACATCAATCCGTTTCACCAATTACCCCTTAAGTCTGGATTGGTCCAACTCAAAAGATATATTGGACTGTCCAATCCATCTGAATTTGGTTCAGTTCGTATTGGGTCCAATCCAAACCCAGTCTATTGACACCCCTTATGATGGATAAGCAAAGATGGTGACTTGTTCATAAACCTATGGTTTTAAATTTCACTTGGGCATAGACAGATAAAATGAAAATTCCACTGTGAATCATACAACTGATCATAATTGTTAGATTTAATTTTTTTCCCTCATTTAAAATGGGTATAAATATAATTCTAGTTGTGGACTCTAATGCCTCCCATCGATGGCCCATTTATAATGAACAACTCTGTTGTATCATTTTTTGTGACACAGGAACTAGATCCAGGTCATTAATTTTGCGGTGATCATGATGCAGTGGCTTCACCTATGGTACCGTAAACAGGGTCTTCTTAGTAAGCTATGTGATGTGATTGTTTTATCCATGTATTCTTTTAGTTTTTGTCTTTTTAGCACTTTTGGTTATCAGTTGTAAATATAGTTAATTTGTAAATCGCTGAAGGGTATTTTGGGGTTTTCATGTACAGTTATCTATATGTGAATCTCTTAACTGATTGTTACATGTAATTCAAATTTTAGACAATTGTATTTGTAGTGGAATAGAATATATGCAATGCAAATTTAGGGGGCGTTATACGTGAATTGTTTTTCTTGTTTCCGTTTCCAAAACCAAATAAAAACCGGCTGGATTGGAAACAAATTGTTATTGAAAACAAAAACAAAGAAAACATGATCTTTTGGTTGTGAAATTTGTTTTTGCTTTCAAAACAGAAAGCAAAAAAATGTTCGTGAATTGCTGGTTTCAAAAACATGTTTTCAATTAGTGATTTGATATTATGTTTCATAAATCATATGATATTTGCACATAGATTCTAATTCAATGGTATACTTTTTCCTATGCATACTTATGCCTAATCTAACCCACATTGATAAGGTATATAATTGTCCTATAAATGTTTTTATATTTCTTATTTGTAAGTACAAAGGCAATTGAGATTGAATGCTCCAAAAGACCTAAACCTCTAAAACCAGAGTAAGATTGTAGGTATACTCACTAAAGAGCATCTCAAAGTTACTAGATCGCTCAGAGTTGCTTTATTGTTGGATGTTTCTTTGAAACCAGATTGCTGAGGTCTTTTGTCCGTCTTCGGTCTAAACCCTCTTTTTCATATCGGTAAGAGTTACTGTGGCTTTTTTACACACTACCAAATCTGACAACTCCATTGTAACTCTTGGAATGTATTGAAGCTATGGAGGATGATAGATGGAGAAGCAGGGTTGCTTGCGACTCACCGTATCATGAGATTAGAGACCAACAATTTATTTTTGTTTTAGAAAACATAATTTTGTTGGTTTCGAAAACATGGATTTAAAAAAAAAAAAAACCTTGTTTTCACATGTGAAAAGAAAAACAAAGTTGACAAACATGATTTTGTTTTCCTGCTATATGTGGCAATTTTGGAAACAAGTGAAAACAAAACCAATCATGTTGAGAAGATAATAGGAGTGCAAATCAAGATATACTTAGGATGGAGATTAAGAGATGACTCAATCCGACTTCTCTGGTACATCAGTTGGATAATTCATAACAATGGAAATATTGAGGACGTTGCCCATGGAGTATAGGCAAAATAGAAGGCTGCATCTGGCATCTTGTGCTATCGAGTATAGGCAAATATTGAGTGAAGTGTTGGGTAGTTAAATAATATGTCCAAGAAATGGAGTCATTTGAAGGATGCTATAGTAATCAAGGTGCCAAGGTGAGGCTAGGGCCGCTACTCTCCTAGGTGATGGATTTTTTTTTAATAAAAAGCATGAACCCTAGGGTAGTTCCTAGGCTCCATAGCAACTAGAAACCATCATTCACTAATAATAATAACAATTTTCATCAAAAAGTATCAATTTCATAAATAGAAAATCAACATATTCATGAGAAGAAACTAAGGAAAGAAAAAAAAATCATAAAATGTTTTTGTCTCAGTAAAAGAAAAAAAAGGTGGAAGAAGAAGGTGTTTCTTGGACAAAATTTTAAAATCTTACTAGTTCTTAACTTATTTATTCAAGTTTTCAAGTCTTTGAGGGTTCAAGATAGCATGCACCATAAGACCAACATGTGTTGATTGAAGGCTAAGGAATAAGAAAATAATAAAATGAAAATAGTATATAAACCCACGAAATGAATATCTTAGTTTAATAATGTCTATTTTGTTTCCACAATAGTTCAAAAGCATGGCTTCATACACCAACCACTTATGCTTCTTTATTTTAGAATTAATGGAGACTCGTGTGATGTATGGATTTTGTTAATCGAAAGGTAAACAATAGAAACATATAAGAGCAGACACTTTTTTATATTTTCACTTCTCAACTAATTATAATCATTTATGTTTATATATTACTTTTAATAAACTCTTTTACGATTTGAAAGTAACAATAAGTAATTTCAGCTAAATTAATAGTCGAATCTCTAATAAATAACAATAGTTTAATCTCCAATCATTATTAAAAATTTATAGTAAAAACACATAATTATTGAAAACAAATTAATAATAAAAATATAATAAATAACTAATAAAAATACAATAGTTAGGAAAGTACAAAAATACTGAAAATGTATTAAATTAATTAAAAAATAAAGTAATTTCCAGTAACAGCTTAATCTCTAATAAATATTAATCAATAAATTATAACAAAAATACAAAATTACTGAAAATAAATTATAAGAAAAATATAATATATTAAATTTCAAAAATTTAAATAGAAATAATTTATTATACAATAATTATTGAAATTTATTGTTAAATAACAAAGCAAAAATATATTTATCACAAAAATACATCAAATAATTACTAAAAATACAATAAATATTAGTACATATATATTAGATATAAATAAATATTTAAACCTATTATTAATAAATATTAATTTTTATGAAAAATATTTTTTATCATTATTAATTGATATAAGTGAAATAATAATTTTATTAATACAATAATAATTTTAATTATTATAATATTGCTTATATCTATTAATTTTTTTTGAAAAGCATTACATATTTTTGTTATCTGGAAGCTTCAATACATGTAAATTATTTAATCTATTTTTCATTATTTCAACAATATTTAAAAATTTTAAATTATTTATATTTTATATTCTTATTGTCATACATTATTAAACTTATTATAATTATTTTTTGTTTTTAATAAAATTTAAGATATAACATAATTTCGTTATTTATTCTATTCTTTAATTAAATAATATTTCAAATATTATTTAGTTGTTTGACGAATTTTTTCATTGAAAATTTTAAAACATTAATTATTTATTATTTCAATAATCTACAAAATTATAAATTATAGTGCTATAACATAATTTCGTTATTCATTTTGTAAAATACTAAATTATTATTAACTCGAATATTATGAAATATATTATAATTATTTTTCTATTTTTAAGAAAATTTTTTAATTCATTACATTATCTTATTATTTTAAATTTTGTTATGTTAAATATTTTTTTATTTAAATCTTCCATTAATATTTAAAATATCTAATTTTTATTTATTTTAAATTTATTACATAATATTAAATATTTTTAATATTTTGTTATTTAAATATTTAAATAGTATTTTAATTTTTGTAATTTTGAAAAAAAATATTATTTAAATAACATCATATAATATTTTTTATTTTAAATTGTAAAATACTATTTATTTATCAAATTGAATAACCGGTAAAATTATGGTTTATATTGTTATTACATAATTTTGTTATGAATTTTGTAAAATATAAAAATATTAATAATCTAAGTATTATTAAATCTATTATAATTATTTGTAATAGACATTTTAATGTTTTAGAAAATTTAGTTATATTTAAATAATTCTTAAATTTTTTAATTCAAGTAGAAAGTGGGGTAGAGGATCAATTGGAATTAGAGATAATTTAGGAGAGAATAGAAAAATTGGAATGGATTCTAGTAGATGAGGTAGCGGTGCCACATGGATAGACATGTATAAAACCTTGTATTTGTACTGTACATATTTGTATTCATACTCCTACCAAACTGAGCCTAATTGTTTGTAAAAATGGCATGAAAGCATCATGAAGTCAGTGTGATCAATGCTATTAACTTCATCCAAAGCTATATCATACTAAAATATAGAATTTCTTTCAAAATCATAAAACCAACGTCCAAAATATCAATAGTTCAGTATTGAGCAACTAAAATCATCGATGCTCTTATGTTTTGGTTAGTTTTAAATTTCAATCAAAGCCCCATATTTCCATATATCATTAATGCATAACTATTAATCTTTTAATCTATGATATGGGAAAGGTATCATTCTTGTATCATATCAGAAGGAAGACAATCAACAGTCGCCTTATCACTTTCGATCATTAACGTCTATTAATCTATGATATGTTAACGTCTTTAGTCGTTAAAAGGTTTTTAGTTGTCACTCTCCCCCCTTCTCTCTTTGACTCTTTCTCTCCAAATTCCAACCCCCATTGGTCTCAATGAATCTCGATTAATGACCACCCTGCATGCCTGCATCATTCTCCTATTTCAAAAACTAACAGTCCTAATTGTTCACCTTCATGGCGGATGTCAGTTCTTGATTAAACGCCCTTCTGAGCTTCGCAAACAATACGACCAACCTGGAATGATTTTTCCCGCTATCAGCTTGTAGCAGAAATGTGAATGGTTGTTTTGGGAGCAATGACTAGCATGGTTGTATTTTAATATGTAACAGAAGTGGCATCACTAGGCAGAGGAAGATCAAATCGGGTGATAACCAAAAAAAAGGATAAATTTCTTAAAGTACCCCCAAAGTTTTAGGAATTGACTAACTCTATCTTTACTATTTACATACTGTCAAAGTATCCTTAAGTTTTGTAACAATTATCTACAACCTCCCTTGCTGTTAACTTTTCATCACGCTCTATCACATATGACGTCGCATGACAAATACATTTTTCAAAAATTCCTAAAATCTATTCACTTTTTTCTTGCATTTCCGATCTCACCCCATATCTTCAGTTTTTTCCATCGTATAACAGAGTTCGATATCTTATCACTCTCCCTTCTTTTTTCTTGTTTCCTTCCCACCATTTATTCTGTTGCACCGTTTGTCAAATGAATCACAAGTGGAGCAAATGGATGATGATCACATGTTGGGGCAGCAATTTTTGACCCAACCTGTTGAACCCACCCAACCCACCCAATTATTAATGAGTCGAACCCATTTATTTAATTCTAGGTAGTTGTGGGTCGGTTAACCCAATAAGCATGGGTTTTAATGGATTGGGCGGGTTAGGTGATGGTTAACCATCGAATCCATCAATGAGCAAATATAGAGACAATACTCGATAGTCAATATAGTCATACAGAGAAATGGAGAACGTCTGAATGAGAAGAGGAAAGGATGAAATCTAGGGTTCAGTAGAGACCACTTGATCATACAATGATTTAGGTTGTCGGAGAATGAAGAGGGAACTCTAGGTTTTAGCCGAGATACGATGATTCAGGCGATTGGAGAACGAAAAGGGAAGAACAAATTCTAGGGTTTAGAAGAGACCAATACGGCAATTTAGGCTGCCATCTTAGGTACTTTAGGTACTCAATCTCTCTCTCTCTCTCAGTATCTTTAACCTTGTCTGCTACTCTACAACATGCTTGGTGAAAAATTTTTCTTGTTCCATTAGATTGCTAATCTCATGGAGAGTTGAGAATTGATCAGCCCTTATTTGATAGTTGCTTGCATTCTTCAATCTCATGTCAATTTAAGCTTTTCCATCCCTTGATGATCAAGGAATGTATGTCTTGTCAAATTCATCTTTTGAATAGAATTTATGTGAAAATATAACTTTGTCTTTACATATTGGGTAGACACAATGGTAAACATAGCTCTTGTTTTCACTTCAGTGGTAGACATAGCTCACAAGTTAGTGTCCTGAGGTAACCTACCATTGGATAGAATAATTCTAAATTTGGACCAGAATTTTGTAACGGGCTAATGATGTTTCAAAGTGTCTTTAGTTAGAGCATTATTTCATATTAGTTATTTTCATATATTAGTTATTTAGTTAGTGTCTTATTGCATTTTTATTATTGCATGAATTTGTCCTCCTGAGGTGGCCTACCATTGGATAGAATATTTCTAAATTTGGATCAGAATTTTGTAACAGGCTATTGATGTTTCAAAGTATCTTTGGCTAGGGCATTATTTCACTAATGATGAGTTGATGACCTAGAAATGATACTCCTTTTAGAATTTAGTTCATTTAGGCTATATTTCTTTATAGTATAAATCTGAATCAAATATATATTTTTTTTGTTACAAACTTATGTCAATGGAAAGCCATAGTGATGTTGAATCAAGGTCTACTTCAAGGAATAAAAAAAAAAAAAAAAAAAAAACTATTGTTTGGGAACATTTTGATTTGTTTTATAATGAAAATGGAATTGAAAGGGAAAAATGCAAAAATTGTGATAAAATATATAGTTTAGATGTGAGTGTCGGCACATCAAATATGTTATGTCATATAGGAATTTGTGGAGAAGGTGATGAATATTATAGGAGTCAAGTTAATAAATATGATCAAGATGCATATAGAGAAAATATGACAATGGCTATAATTAGACATGGATATGCATTTTCATTTGCAGAGCATGAAGATATTAGACGTATACACTCTGGTTTGAATCCGAAAGTGAAACATATTTCATGTAACACTACAAAAGCTTATGTGTTAAAGATATATAATAAGGAGAAGAAAAAATTGTGGGGTTTATTACAATCACTTCCTAATAGAATTTGTCTTAAATTAGATATGTGGACTTCGATTACCACGGAATCATACATGTGCATCATTATTCATTTTGTTGATATTGAGTTGAGGTTATAGAAACATATTCTATGTTTTTTTCATGTACCACCCTTTCACACTGGTATTTCAATTTTTGAGAAGGTGTCGAATGCATTTAATGAATGAAAAATTGAAAATAAATTATTTTCAATTAGTTTAGACAATGCCTCAACCAATGATACATTTGTTAATTTGTATAAAAGGCGTCTTAACTTGAAAAATACACTTCTATTAGAGGGAAACGTTTTTCATGTGCATTGTTGTGCACATATTTAAATCTTATAGTGCAAGAAGGTTTGAAAGAAATAGATAGCATGGTGCTTAAAATTAGAGAAATTGTAAAGCTTGTTAAAGGTTCTAAGACATACAAATTGAGATTAATTGAATGTGCCAATCAATTGATGATTGAGAGTAAAAAGAAACTAATTTTGGATGTTTATACAAGGTGGAATTCCATATATTTGATGTTTGAAAGGGCTATGTTTTATCGAAAAACTTTTTCTCATTCGAAATCATATGATATCAATTATGTTAATGCTCCAACTAAAGAAGAATGGGTGAAGGTTGAAAAAATCGTTAAGATTTTGAAAATTTTCTATGACATTGAAAGGTAGAAGTGGATACTTATTTGTCGAATATATGAAGAATAGTAATGTAATGCCCAATATGAATTCAATTATTAAATTTAAGGCGACTAATTATACAAATTATACTTTTCAAAGTCAAGTCTATGCTATTCATGAAAAGATATCCCAATTAGATTTAGAGTAAACAAGCATTGATTAAAAAAGCCATATTTATATTTTAGGATTTTGTAGATTGAATGAGTCTCGCTTTCTTGAGTTATCGAGGATGGTTCGTGATGTTCTTACAATTCCGATCTCTATAGTTGCTTCAGAAGTTATATTTAGTGGTGGAGGTAGAATTTTAGAGCAATATCACAATTCCATCTTCCAGAGAATGTTGAAGCTTTAGTTTGTACGCAAGATTGGTTGTTTGGTCTGGAAGGTAAAATTTTCCCCTTTTTCTAGATATTTATTTATGTGGATAACTTAAGTTTTTTATGGTAAAATCTTATTAGTTTAAAAAGGTTCTGATTAATTTATTCTTTTGTTTGTTTTTGATGTAGATAAATCAAAGGATGAAACGAATGATACTTGTTTAGAGGTGGATCCATGGAATTAGTTTTGGTCATTGATCATTGATCTTCTTCATCATTGGTCTCTAGTCTCTTAAGTTTTGCTTGGATTTTTTGGGTTTTTTGTTGTTAAGATTTAGAAAATGGTTATGAAGTTGATGTTTTTAATTTGAAATACATGGCACCAAAGCACATTCAACTTTTTAAGCATGTTATTGCAAGTTTTTTGTTGCATTGTAGGAGTTGGGGAATAATATCCTTGATCATAGCCTACTTTTGGCAACTTTACATTTTGTGGATCACATCATAGAGCATAACAATCCTCTCTTAGTATAGATTTAGATTTCAAACTTTATATATAGTGTTTGAGTATAGATTCACGGGATTACATCAGACAAGGGCAAATTTTTGGCCCTAATATCAATAAAAGTAATATATTTAATAAAATAAAAAAAAATAAATTAACTTTTTAAAAATAATATCAAAAAGGGGCAAAGTTACTATTCATCTTCTTCTTCTTTTAGATTATTCATCAAAGTCGCCCGTCGCCACCTCTAGCACGCCTCCAACTGTCGCCTGTAGTCGCAGAAACATCTCCTTAAATCTTTCTCAAACTTCATACCCCTTCGCCTCTATATAAAAAAAATCTCACTACTCAAATGGGAATGAGTGAGAGTAAGAAAATTTTACTCATGACTCTCCCTGAACCATAGACGGTGGCCATGTCCAAATCCACTGGTTTCCCCAAATCTAGAGAGTAGGGCTTATGTGGTTTGGGAAAACCATTTGAGAACGACTATGTCGTCGTCGAACCCATTCTCCTTGGCCATGATGTCGCTATCCCCAGATGACCACTCTGCTTCTAGCTTATACTGTGGCAAAGGAGATGCCATTTCCTGGGATGCCGACACCTGCAGCTTGGATCCCCCCATAATGACTAACACTTATTTGTTGATGACCGACGACGATGATGGCCAAGATAGGGACCGCTTTTTTGCGAGACTCATGGGTTCCGAACTCCACCACTTTTTGGTGTTCGACTATCAGCGATGCTTTCTCGATCATTCGGTTGATGCCACCACTAGACAGGATGCCATTAATTGGACGTTGAAGGCATAAAATTTGTTTGTCTACTCAATTATTTTTCATTAAATTTGAGTCTAGCCTTTTATTTCCTTATTGTTTTTTGTAATTTTGTTTTTCTTCCTTCCGTGACTCAGGTGCATGCGTACTACCGCTTTGACCTGTAACGGCGTATCTCTCCATCAATTATCTCGATTATTTTCTATCCTATCATAACATAACCTCCCAGTACATAGTTGCCATCCCCTGTTTTCTGTGGGCTCTGACGCTTGACGCCATTTTTTTATTGTTTCGTCAAATGAACTACATGGGAATGGGTGGCCTTTACAGCTGTTGTCGGTGGCGTGCATCTCTATAGCAACGAAAATGGAGGAAACGATTAGTGGAGGTGGGCGAAGGCATGCCGGAGGCAGCGACAGGCGACTCTGATGAATAATTTACAAGAAGAAGAAGACGAATATTAACTTTGCCCTTTTTTATATTATTTTTAAAAAGTTAATTTATTTTTGAAATTTTATTAAATATATTACTTTTATTGGTATTAGGGCTCAAAAGTTACCCTTATCTGATATAACCCCTAGATTCAAACATCATAGCCTAAACCCATGATTTGGTAAGCTTGAGATCAAGCCTCATGCCATAGAGCATAGCAATCTTGTTACTTTATTGATTCCATTATTTCCTATGCCAACAAGGGCATGGCTTTATTTTGGTTTTTTTAGAAACCTTATGTAGCAAACTATCCACATAATCACCTTTGTCCTATCTGATTGCCTTTGACGAATCTCCTTCTATCAAAAAAAGAAATGGGACCCTAGACTCCCTAGACTTAGCAATCATAAAGACAAATAGGAATGACATGACATCAGCTCAAAGGAGTCACCCTCTTTAATGGTCTGATAGTCTGGTTTCCTCAGAGACATGACATCAGCTCAAAGTGACATTAGTAGTTATCAACTGTTTATTCCTTAGAAGCAAGATGTTTCTATTTGTTGTTGTAGGTGTTATTCCATCTTGAACTTCTAATATGATACCATCCTACCATAGGGTGACTCCATCCAAAATTTGTTTCTCTACAGGAGCCATTGCTTGGTGCAGTGATAAATCTCAGGTTGCCAAGTTTGAGAGTGTAGGTTCATATCTTAGAATTGACATTTTAGGTTAGGTCTTTGCCCAATCCACCCTACCAAGACCATAGATAGCAGGGATCACATCAACATTGGTAATGGCCTTTTATGTGGTGATACTCTACCCTTTGGAAACATAGGTTGGTGAATACTTTGTATTATGGTGTCTCTAGGAAACTTTGTTTTATGTCTCCTTTATCTCAATCCATTTTTACTAGGTGCTTCATCACTATTTTTTTCCTTACCAACCAACTACACCCTTTCTCATCGTTATTGTTTTGGTCAAAAAACTGTAATTCAATAAAAAGTATGGAGATTACATAGTAAAGGCCCTCAAGGGGACAAGGACACAAAAACAAATCTCTTTGGTTGACTCTCAGATGGATAGCATGAATTGGGCACATTAACACTCTGCATGACTAGAGAAGGGGTGAGGAAGCAATTCTGAATGGGACCATCCAAGAACATATTCTTCTATTAACTTTTTTTTTTGGTTCTTTTGAGGCTTTTTCTGTAACTTATGGCTTACCCAAGTTGGGTGGCTAGGTGAGGTGATTCGGAGTTAAAGTGTTCAGAATTTGTCACTTGGTATTTGTATTCACATGTTTTTATCTTACAAATGGCATATCCTTTCTTCTATTCCTTTTTCTTGGGGACACATAACTGCAGATCCCATTTTGTTGCTGTATTATCAATTTTATTTTTGTGCATAATCTTAAATGTGTTTTTTTTGTTGCTTCTGTTGCAGATCTCAAAGCTTTAAACAAGACCCATCTTTCTACGTTGTCTAACATTTCCAATTTCCAGGACACCATATCATCTGTCACTGTTTTTACTATCTATAACACTTGTAGATATACAATGTTTGCTTAGACCCTCAGAGAACACCAAAAACCAAAACTAACACCATAAGGTTGCATGCAAGCAACCCACAGTCAACCTTCTTGCTACGATGAACCCACAATGCACCACAAGTTCTGCGATGAACTCACAATGCGTATTATAAAACTGCGATAAACCCACAGTTCACCGAGCCCATTCGGTGCCCGAAATAAAGGAAACCACGGCCGAACCTAGGACAGGGCCCTGCACTTGTCCTAACACACGATAAATCGATGACTTGCTAAACGTGCGATGAATCCACGGCTTACGAGCCCACTCGCGACCCAAACCGAGAGAAGCTCAAGCTGAGCCCACGCATGCCCAGAGCCATGTGGAACCTACACCATCAAAAGACACGACGAGACACCATGTAGGGTTAACAAGACACTGCCCGCCAAGCAGCGACATCATTAAATGCCGCTTCAATTAAAATAAAGTGCACAAGAGGTAATAGCACACGCGAGTAATGAGGGGTCTTGAGGAGAAGAAAAGCCAATCCTTGGGAAAATCCTCATGAGACACGTGGCGAAACCCCAGTGGCACACTTAATGATTGACAACAAATCCAATATTCCCTTTCCCGATATATCGTAAGTACCTTTATCTCATACCTTTTAGGATGTTGGGATCTCCCCATAAATGGAGATCTTCCTCGTATTGGGAATTACTCAGCATTTGGCATTCTATACCCAACACTCAATACTCAAGCACACCTCACTTCGAGATTCCTTATCCCTAACACTTAGCCAAGGAATCAACCTCCCTACTCACTGGCCTCTCTCTATCTTTCAAAGAGACCACTCCCATCCAAGCCTTACCCCACCTACAACACTACTCTCCTTGCACGTGTTAATGATAGATCATCTAACTTGGTGACTATTGGGAACATTTCATATGATAAAGTTGAGAGGTTGATGGCAATTTTAGATGGCTATTTTAGTGTTAATGATACAACACTACTCCCCGGGAAGTCGTATTCTCCCTAAAAAAGCTCAATTTCACCTTCCTAGGTGCATACTAAGATATTACATTATACCGAGATAACCTTATCACACTTAACGATGTGTCAGGAAAAGAAACCATAGGAATAGAACAAAGGTATGATAAAAGACACGAAGAGAAAAGAAAAAGGTTTCTTAAGAACTGCAACTCACATGTTCAGAACACCAAATGGCACCGGAGAAGACAAACAAACGCCAATACGAAATCCCAAGCGAATCTTAACAAAAGAGAAACCTATAGAAAATTACACCTATGCCCTCGCAAAGCGGAACGAAACGACGCATTTAAATCAAATGAAATGGCCACGTCATTAACTGCCAATTCATAGTATCGAGTAGTGGGAACCCGCCACACGTGCGAACTGGTCCATTAATTAAACAATGTCAGGCAAGCAACACGTGCCAATTATAATACCCAAACCACTATCAAATGGCACGCCCAACCAATTCCCAATAGCAGTCGAATACGAAATGCTCCCATAAACTAATCAGTCCACAATTTGGTTCAACATCTAGTCCCACTCAAACATAAAGGAGGAGGCCTTCACCCACACAACCACACATGACACTGGTCCCTGTCATCAAATCCCTCCCTCCAGTGGCCAGGGGGGCTAAATAGTGGAGTGCAAGAGCATGCCGTCAAAAAATAGACAATATCTGTCACGAAATGGCAGACAAGGAATTGTTAATGATAATGGCCTTGTTGTTATGTCTTTTCCTGATTCCCTTCCTGCCAACGGCCAAGGGGGCTGAAACGCATAAACTTGACATGGAGTTGCCGGTCGACAGAAAGGGAATCACCAAAAGACAGGGGGCTAAACTATGAAGCAATATCACCAAAGAGTAGATACCTAATGTATACCAAAGGCCAGAAACGCACAATCCCTCGAGTAATCGACTCTCAGTTTACCAACAAATAGGGGGGCTAACAAAAGCCACACAAAATTACTAAAATAGAGCAAAATCCCCAGACCCAACGTGTGAATATCTACTGACTCATCGCAAGACCTAAAAAAAATGCCAAGTCGAAGTGCTTATCGATAAGCTTCCACCTAGCGATAAGCAAGGGGGCTATTGTAGATACATAGCGCTTACTCAACCCCTTAGAACACAGTGAACAATGTATTGACACCACATAGATGCTTGCGATTAGCCAACAGCTCATCTCTTCTCTACGATGAACTCTTGGTTCATGCATGCTTGCGATGAATCTATGCTTAGCGCAAGCCCAAAGTAAACTCGAGTTGAACCCACAATGAGGTTTTATGTGTTTGGCCTCGCAAACAACTCCGAATTGCCATAGAACCCCAGTTCATTAAGAACCGGTCTCGGGTATTAGCTGCACCCATAATGTCAAAGTGACAAGCGTAACAAGACGCCACGTAGGTCTAATAAAACATTGCTTGCCAAGCAGTGACGTCACTAGCGCCACATCGGTTAAGTAAGGTGTGAAGGGGTAGTAGTACATTGAGCTATGAGGATCTCCGAGTGAAGGGAAAGTCAATCATTGGCCAAATCCCCATAGGGACACGTGGTGAAACCCTAGTAGTGTTCTTAATAATTGACAACAGATCCAATATTCACTTTCCTAGTCAAACACAAATGCCTTTAAGTCCTTCTTTTCAGGATCTCGGGGTCTTCCCCCATAAATAAGATCCTTTCTCATAACGAAACTCATTCACTCAATCACCGGGTACCCCCATCACTGATCCCTCATCCCAACATTCTATTTAACACATCCTAACCACCGATTGAACTCTCTCCGGCTTCAGACCCTCCCCTGTCTTTCAAGGAGACTATCACCCCTAGCCTAACCACCACCTTGCTTACATGCATGATTAAGCTCTCACACTCTCTAATCTCCTTAGCATTCTAAAGAGCTCCTCGCTGACTTAAGTATCGGAGTGCCCACCCTGTGTAAAAACACCCGGGCACTCTAACACCTTTCTCTTGCAAAACTGCATAGCTCGACCACCGACCAGGAAAACTTCCAACTCGGAGTCTGAGTCACCTGCCACGTGAGAGCTACTAGATCACGCACCACCAATTGGCATTGTCTGTGGGAACCGCTACGAAAAGCTAAGTTCTCACCTCTCAACACTTTTATAACAAGCATCCATGGCTTCTTCAAGAAAGCAAGCAACCAACAACAATAACAACAACCAGGTCACTAGAGGACAGGACCAGCTCGGACTAATCCCAAATGTTCCCTCAATGACAATAGGACAAATCAATGTACCCCTGACTCTACTAGGTGCCACTCCTACACTGAACCCGACATTTCCACCATCTTAAGCCACCTCCTTCTGCGGTTGAGCCCTTCGCGGCTCCTGTTGGAGTCGATGCGCGTCAGTTCTATGATTTGGTGCAATGTGTTCGGGGGATGAGCTCTCAAATGAGGGCCTGGGAAGATAAGTTTGCCACCCTAATAGGGGGCAAGAATAGCAACAACAACAACAGACTTAGCATCAGCACCAGCGAACACAACAACATTGGCAACAATAACGTTAGCATGCCAAGTAGAACCCTAACCTGGCTTCTAATCAGATTCTTGGTCAGGTCCCTAACCAGGTTCCCGACTAAAACCTGAACTAGCCCCCAATGGAAGGACAAAGCCGAGCTACCACGCCCATCAAAACTGAACCTGCTAGTTCGTCAAAAGGGTCCCAAAGGAGGTGCCGCAGACGTACTCACCGTGCCTCAAAAAAGAGTTAGCTCACTCCGTCTGTGAACAAGATAGATAGAAGAAATGAAAATAAGGAAGTCATCCAGGTAGGCAACTCATTTGGGTGTCCAATATCTCGCACCTCGCCACTGGCTGTCGAGATACTCACAGCTTCGTGGCCTAAAGACTTTAGAGCCCCTAGCCTTGAATCTTGCAATGGAACGACAAACCCTATGGACAATGTTGACAGTTTCCAGGCCTTAACGCAACTACACGGGACCAACGATGTGATCTTGTGCATGGCTTTCCCAATGACTCTCCGAGACACAGCTCAGCTATGGTGCTCAGGATTGGTCCCCGACTCCATAAAAACTGGGACCAATTCGCCAAATTATTCATCACTCGCTTCACCACCAAAAGAAGGTGTCCTAAATCTGTGACTTGCCTACTGAACATCGTGCAATGAACAAACGAGATGCTCCACGAGTACATTAAAATATTCAACCTGGAACATCTCCAAATCCCTAACCTCGACTCGACAATATAGCTTACTACAGTAGTGAACAGTGTTCGCCATCCTAACTTATGCTGGGAGATCAAGGTGAACCCTCCAACTTCTATGGAGAAGTTCATCGCCGAGGGAGATAAGTTTACAAAGGCGGAAGAGGCATTGGGATCCCGGTTAGAGCTGTCTGGGAAGAGGAATTGAGTAAATACTGATGAAGGAGTAAGTCGCCAAAGAGAAGTCGGCCACCCCACAATAGGCGAAGCAAGTCACCGAGAAGAAAGAGTAAGTCTCCCCATCAGAGTTTAGGATTAGGCCGACGATCCAGAACTCCGACTGTATAGAATAGAAACTATACCACCCTAAGTGTAGAAAGAGGCAAAAATTTAATGCATATAACAACAATTGAGTATGTAAAATGGATGCCCAGGATGAAGGGCGACCCAGCAAGCAGGAACCCCAATAAATATTGTCATTTCCACCGTGACATAGGTTATGACACTAAAAACTGTAGAAACCTGAAAGACAAGATTGAAGAGTTGATCCGTCACGGGTATCTAAGACAATTTATCAAAAGAGAAGAAGCGGGCCAACCTACTGAGCAACGTAGGGAGGCGCCTTAGACAGATAGGGAGCAGGAACCAGCCCTCCGAGATTTACAGCCATCAGAGTGGCCCGTCCGTGGAGTCATTAACATGATTATGGGAGGGTCGATTGTAGTAGGGTGCACAACTTCAGCGGGTAGAAGCTCATTCCGAGATCTTGAGCGTGACAGTGATAACCCACCGAAGCACCCTCACAGAGAAGAAGTGATCTACTTCACAAAAGATGGCACTCGTGGCATATAGTGCCTGCACGGTGATGCCCTGTTGGTGAAATTAGCAATAAATGACTTCGAAGTCAAAAGAATTCTAGTCGACTCAGGGAGCTCAACTGATATTATCTTCCAAAAAGCATTTGAGCGAATGGAGCTCGGCAAAAAGGATCTACAACCAACTGACATACCCTTGGTTGGGCTTTAATGGTGAAGTATTCCAGCCCCTAGTCTAAGTGAGGGTACCAGTTGTACAGGGATTAGCCCCCAACTTGGTTCGGTCTGATCATGACTTCCTTGTGGTCGCAACCCCCTCACCATATAATGCCATCTTGGGCCAACCTATCCTACACGCCCTTCAAGTGGTAGTGTTGACCTACCATCTAGTAGTAAAATTCCCAACAACTGGAGGCATTGAGGGGTTATGTGAGGTGACCAGCTTGGGTCTCGCAAATGCTACATAGCAACGCTGAAGGATAAAGGAAAAATAGCCATCAACATCGACTTAGAGCTGCCCCCAGAGAACATCGATGAGCGAGCCCGGCCAATGGAAGATACTATCCTAGTGCTAGTCTCAGAGGCCAAGCCAAAGAAGACAATACAAATAGGACCTCGCCTCATAGAACCAATGCACTCCAATCTGGTAAGTTTTCTACTTAATAATCTAGATGTTTTCGCTTGCTCGGCAGCAGAAATGCTCGGCATAGACCCCTCCATAATAACTCACAAACTAAATGTGGATCCCTCAGTTAGACCAGTCTGGTGAAGGAAAATGAACTTCGCCCCAGAAAGATGGAAGATAGTAGATGATGAAGTAGGGAAGCTACTTATAGCAGACTTCGTTAGAGAAGTCCAATATTCGAGTTGGATTGCAAACCCAGTGCTCGTAAAGAAAGCCAATGGCAAGTGGCACTTGTGCATTGATTACACAAACATTAACAAAGCCTGCCTAAAGGATAGCTTCCCACTTCCAATAATCGATCGTTGGTAGATGCGACCTCGGGGTTCAAGTTGTTGAGTTTCATAGATGCATACTCCAGCTACAATTAGATCTCGATGGACCTGGCCGACAAAGAAAAAACCGCTTTTGTAATAGAGATGGGCTTGTACTGTTATGAAGTCATGCCCTTTGGACTAAAAAACGCTGGGGCGACCTTCTAGCATCTTGTAAACAATGTTTTTTTAGACTTAATTGGAAATAAAGTTGAGTGTTACGTAGATTATATGGTTGTAAAAACTAAGTTTTCAAATTCTTTAATTGCCGACCTAGATTGTGTTTTTAATGTCTTAAGGAAGTATAACACGAAACTCAACTTGAACAAATATGTCTTCGGTGTCACATCAGGCAGGTTCCTTTAATACATAGTTTGCCGACGCCGCATTGAGGCCAACCCAGATAAAGTCCAGTCAATCATAGACATGTGACCTCCCAAGTCAGTTAAAGAAGTACAAAAGTTAACTGGCTGAACTTAGCTCGGCCACCGACCAGGAAAACTTCCAACTCGGCGTCCGAGTCACTTGCCACGTGAAAGCCACTAGATCGCGCACCATCAAATTTTTTTTCAGCTAATTTCTTTTTCCTTGTTTTTTTTTGGGGATTAGTTTGTTATAAATAAACACATGTGTTACCTTTATTGTTGTTTTCTGGCCATGGTTGCCTTTATTAAGTGCCTAGTCCTTAATTTGTTTCTTTTCAATTGTTTGACAATGTGTAAGTCAGCCAATTCTTTGGGTAGTTTTTCCTTCCACTATTTGTTTGGCAGTATGGGAAGACAAACAGAAGCATTTTGATAGCTTAGTACATCGATATTTATGTTTGGATGTTAGCAGTTTTCTGATAGAGTGGATTTTCGGCCTTTTGTCTTTCAATGATTTCAAATAGTTGAAGCGCTTTTGGGCCTTTTGTCTGACAGACTGGATGTTACTTGCTTTGTACCTCTTTTATTTGAACTTTCTAATTGTGCATTTTAGTTTGAAGCCATATATGACTAATAGTGAGGATTCATTTTCATCAGGTCTTGAATGCTATTCTAGATCATCGTGTTGAGGTTTTTATTCAAGAGTTTGGACGTTTTAAAAGAGTAATTGGGAGGTTGAACGGGATGATATATGAGAAGAAACAAGAGTTGCAACTGTTGTCACTCTTTATCCCATCTGAATCCAAACTCTGAAGGGCAATTCAAGAGTACACAAGGCAATTCAGGAATACGCCCCAGAACTGTTGTAATTTTCACAGTAATACTGTTTTTTCATATGTATAGAAGGGATAAAATGAAAGTTGCAATTTCTGTTTTTTCAATTTTTATGTAATTTCTATTAATTTTATGCATTTTTGTGTGTTTTTGTTTAATTTCTATTTTATCCTATAATTTCTATTATTTTTATGTAATTTTCATTATTTTATCTAAATGGGTTGAGTTGGGTTAAGATGGGTTTGGATTGAACCTAACCCATTTAATTCAATCTAATCGGGTCATTAATGGATTAGCGGATTAGATGAATTGGATTGAAACTCAATCCAAACCAAACCCAACCCAAACCATCCAATTACCACCTCTAACGCACGCTTGTGATGATAAAACCACCGGTTTCCGTTACTGTAATCTTCATCGTCTCCTACTCCTAAGCGGCTCCACATCTACCTCTCCTAAGCCACCACGTCACACACACGAACTACATCTCCGAAGCCTCCCTTACGTGTGCGATGAAGTAGATGGAGAGGTTAGGCCTTCCATCATTGAAAACTCTGGCTAATAAGGAGGCCAATAGTACTACTACTCCTATAATTGCCTTCATTTGGTTTGTGGTGAACCAAAGCCATGATTTGAACTATATAGCCTTTGTTTGAGGATTGGAGAGCTTATGTACGCTGCTTTTCTCTCAGTACTATAGCGTTAGCGTTAGTGATGATTACCATTTGAACTTTCATTTACGATAATGACTTTGTGACAAATACCGAGGTTTTTAAAATCGATCCAGACAACTAATCGGTCAGGGGTTTGGTTCTTGGGTTGAATGATTAGATTGTTCAAATCGAACGGATGGCTCATTTTGATAAAAAATAAATAAATAAATAAAAACCGGCCAAACTATCGAATGGTTTGAACGGTCCGATCACCCGGGTCAGCGGTTTGCTGACCAAACCAATGGTTTTGGGGGAAATAATGGTTCTAGGGTAAAATGAAACCGATCACCTTATTGGTTCCTAGTTTTTTCAGTCTGATCGTTCAATTCAGTCCGGTTTTGAAAACCATGACAAATACCCTTCGCCATTAAGAGGATATTCGGTATTGAGGCCCAAAAAAAACATGTACTTTTCAGGCCATTGGCCCCCAACGTAATTAGTTTGAAATGGTGTGTTTTGGGACACGCTATGCCACACTAAGCATTTTTGTATTGTGGTTGTGTGGTTTGTTCCAAATCATTGTTTCATGAGTGTTTCATGGTGTGGTGGGTTTTGGAACATGCGATTTAGGTGGTGTTCGGTTTCATGGAACATCCACGATATATTGAGTTTTGGTCTGCACCATGATTGCTTAGGGTGTTTGGTTGGTTCATGGTATGGACTAATCCACATTATCTCGTGGATTGGTCCACACCACGGGCCAATTTATTGTCTATGGGTTTATCTCGTGGATTAAACCATGCTACGTTGTTGTATGGGATGAGGAGTTATCCCATACTTCGCATATAATATTTACTGTTGCATATATCATGCTAATTGAGTTTGCATGAAAAAGTCAAGGTTTTTAAAACTGGCCCGGAGAATGAACCAGTCAGGAGTCCACTTCCCAGGTCGAATGGTTCGACCGTTCAAAACGAACGATCAGCCCGTTCTGACATAAAAAATAAAAATAATAAAAAACGGTCAAAACCATTGAACGATTCAAACAGTTCAACCGCCCGGGTCAGCGGTTTGCTGACCAAACACAAGATGTGGACAAAAATGTGCCACACCTTGCAGAATGCCCATTAAAGTGTGGTATGGATCAACACACACATTTTTGTCCATAGTGCTGAACAACTATCTTGTTGGGTGTGGTGTGTTTTCATCCACACCACAAGTATGGTGTGAATGAAAAGACACCACCCAATTTCTCATTTACATTACACAACACTCCCTTAGTGTGGTGAAAATATTGTGATATATTTGATTCTAGAACACACCATGGCTTAGCCTAGAATGCACCATAGCATAAAAGAACACCATTCTCTTTGGTGCATTCTGGAACCAAGCAAAATGAGCCACAACCATGCTATAGAACACTCATGAGTTAGAAGATAGAATGCATTAAATTACCAAAATACCTATATGAACTTTCTTTATTTTCTTTTCCTAGCCCTTCTCTTAAACCCTAATTGACACAAAAAATACCTCCATTTTCTCCATATGAAACCAACTAAAATAACAAGAATCATTTCATTGACATAGAAAAATAAGTTTATTTAAATTCTTGTTTCATTTCAAAGACATGGATGTCTCTCTTCATCTTAAAATATAAAAATTGTCCACTCTTTCCAATAAACCAAGAAAAACCAAACGTGACCTTAAATTTATATCTATTAGAAAGAAATTTCTACCATTTTCATTGAGTATTGAATCCAACTAGAAATTGCAAAGTGAAAGTTTAAGGGGTAATTGTCATTGACCCCATAGTATATGGGGTCTTTATAATTTACCCTTTCTTGGCTTAGATACAAGAGAGAGAGAGAGAGAGACTTCAACATTGTTTTTCTTTTTGGATAAATTACAAAGGCCCCCTAGTACTATGGGGTCTTTATAATTTACCCTTTCTTGGCTTAGATACAAGAGAGAGAGAGAGAGAGAGAGACTTCAACATTGTTTTTCTTTTTGGATAAATTACAAAGGCCCCCTAGTACTATGGGGTCTTTATAATTTACCCTTTCTTGGCTTAGATACAAGAGAGAGAGAGAGAGAGAGAGACTTCAACATTGTTTTTCTTTTTGGATAAATTACAAAGGCCCCCTATACTATGGGGTTAGTGACAATTATCCCCTAAACTTTCATTTGCAACCAGGCCTCCTAACCTTTACTTTGTGACAAATACCCCCTATGTTAGAGTTCTGTCAGTTAACTTAAAAAAGTTTCTCATTTAAGTGTTTAAATATTTTTAAATTCCCTAACTACATTTTTTTCTTATTTATTTGAACAATTTATGATTAAGTTAGTTTTCTAACTTGATTATTGTAATAGATCTTTGTAGATTTCTAGCTGAATTCCATATTCAGATGAAAATGGTAGATGCTTCTTTTTGATAGATCAAAATTTAAGGTTTCATAAAGATTCTATCTCATGAATTTCTATTTTTATTTTTTTTATCTCTTAAATTGAAGTCCTCTCAATTGTTCTAATAAATCATCACAAATTTTTGGATTCAATATTCACATAAAATGGTAGAGGTTTCTTTTTGATAGATATAAATTTAAGGTTTCTTTTTAATAGATATAAATTTAAGGTTTCATTTGGTTTTTCTTGGCTTATTGGGGAAAGGAGTGGATAATTTTTATATTTTAAGATGAAAAGAGACATTAATTCAATGAAATGAAACAAGAATTTTAATAATTATTTTTTTACATCAATGAAATGATCATTCTTATTTTAGTTGGTTTTGCATGAAAAAACGGAGGTATTTTATCATGGTTTTTGAAAACGAACCGGTGATCGAACCAGTCAGGGGTCTAGTTATCGGTTCAAATGGTTCGGCCGTTCGACCTGAACGACCGACCCGTTCTAACAAAAAAAATTGAAAAAATGATCAAAATTGTTTAAATAGTTCGAACGGTTAACCGGCCGGTTCAACGATTTGCTGACCAAAATCAATGATTTTGAGGGAAAATGGAGTCGATCACCGTTTCCCAATTTTTCCGGTCCGGTCCGGTTTTGAAAACCATATATTTTATGGTCAATTAGGATTTAAAAGAAAAGGACAAGGAAAAGAAAATAAACTGAGTTCAAGTGAGTATTTTTATTAATTTAATGCTGACTTCACTGCTAAGGTTGTGTTTGTTTTCGGTCTAAACTATCATCAATGTAAAAAGTACATCGATGGAGTTTGATGTAAAACTTACACTCCAACCAAACACATAAAAATAGAGACTGGGAGTGCTAGAGTGGAGTTTTATACTAATCCGTATTTACCAAAAACAAACACTAACGAATATAAACCGGTGGTAGAGTTTTACATTAACTCAGTAGGTGTTTGGTATTGGTACTAGGAACACCATACCGTTTTCTCATAAAAGTAGTGTTGAGCATGTGTGAGAAAACAATGCTTATTTTTTGTTTGGAAGCGGTGTTGCCACATAGGCTGTCTTCTGGGAAAACAATACTGGTTTTTTTGGTACCAATACTGTAGGACTGTTTTCAATATTGGTCATATTATCCAACGTCCAAGATGATGCCACATCATTACACTACTGATATCAACGACCTGTTTTATGAGAAAACACCAAATTTTGGCCTTGCTTTTCATATCACACTTTTTCCAATATCCAATGCATGGTCTAAAACAATGTTTTTTATGGAAAAATGGTACCAAATAAGAGGCTATTTTTTGAATTTTCTGATGTGGCGCCTACATGTCCACTGTTTTGTAAGAAAACGACATCGATGCCAAACGGTACAAACGGTTAACTGGCTGGTTCAGCGGTTTACTGACCAAAATAAACGGTTTTGAAAAAAAGCGGGTTTCCGATCCGACCGTTCGGTCCGGTCCGGTTTTGAAAACAGTGGTTGAAAATGTATAACCAGGTGCAGGAGATCCGGACTCGCGAAACTGGGGTTTAAGGGTTTTGGATAATCTGACATCTGATCATCTACATTAGATTAGGGTTTTAATTTTTTTAGGGTTTATGCCTCTGCGTTTCCAAAATCCAGCCATGGAGGTCGCAAACCAGACGGATAACTCTACCCTGAAGAAGAACAAAAAGAGAAAACAATCGTTAGAAAGCCAGTTTCGGTTCCAGCTCGACACTTGTTCGAAGAATAAGGACCTCTCTGGTGCTCTTTCACTGTACCAGAAAGCAATCTCGGAGAATTTCCATCTCAATGCGTACCATTTCAACACGCTCCTTTACCTTTGCTCGAATTGTCTCAGCGATCCGTCGTCTTCGTTGGAACCAATGCCAGATTCATCAGAAGCCTCTGCGTTGGAATACGGGTTTCGGATCTTTGATCACATGCTGGCCAGCAATATCAATCCAACAGAAGCAACGATTACGGCTGTGGCGAGGCTCGCTGCTGCTAGAGGGGACTATGATTACGCTTTCGAGTTGGTGAAGACAATGGAAAAATACAAAATTTCTCCAAGGCTGAGGTCGTATGATCCTGCATTGTTTGCTTACTGTCAACGGTCAGACGCCGAGAAGGCGTATTCGGTAGAGGAACATATGATTTCAATGGGAATAAATCCAGAACAACCGGAATTGGCTGCACTATTGAAGGTGAGCGTTGAAGCTGGTAAGGAAGAGAAGGTTTATTCTTATTTGCATAAATTGAGAAGCTGTGTGAGATTCGTTAATGCATCGACTGCGGAGATAATAAAGCGATGGTTTTCTAGTACATTGGCTTCTGAGGTTGGTGCTGTGAATTGGGATGTGGGTCGCGTTAAAGAGGTGACGTCAAAGAACGGTGGAGGTTGGCATGGACAGGGATGGTTGGGTAAGGGGAATTGGGTTGTCTGTAGATCAAATATTGGCTCAGAGGGATGTTGTCGCTCTTGTAGCGGGCAACTGGCTTGTGTAGATATTGATCAGTCGGAGACTGAGAAGTTTGCAGAATCAGTAGCTTCATTAGCAATGGAAAGGGAAACAAAGTCAAACTTCAGAGGTTTTCAGGTGCACTTTCTTTCTTAATTGGCTGTTTTCTTTATCCTTAACGTCTTTGTTTCTTTTAAACAACTTAACTTTATTTGACAGTAGAAACATCAGAAATTGGGTACAAGAACAAACATACTCGATGGTCTTTCTTTCTCTATAATTGTAGGGATTTATTATTAGGACATATTGAAGTTTCCATGTTTTCATTAGCTGCATCTCTGACGTATTCATTTTAATAAGAGTTTGGAAAAAGTTCTATGCTGGCTCCCAGCTTGATGAATCTTTTTCCTGGTTTCTGATGACGGTGCTCACTGTCAGCTATCTACGTGTAGTGCTCACTGTAAGCTGATATGTCCCTTTTAGTTTTGGCAAAAGTTCTATGCCAGCTTCTAGCCTGATGAGTGATGACACTTTATCCTAGCTTGATATGGCAGTGTTCAATATAAGCCATCTACACGTTTCAAGAATTATTGATCCAAAATAGTTCAAAAGCAGTTTGTCAAACTTTGTCTTAATAAAGTAACTCTAGATGACTGACTAATGCAATTATTTTGATCCTTTTGTCTGTTAAACACTTAAACTTAAAAGTATTTCTTGCAACTGCAACTCTTAACTGAGTTCTCTAAATTTTTAAATAAATATGCTGACTTTGGTAAGGTTCTGAGATTCTCTGACTCTCAGTCCATAAGTGGAACTCGCTTTATGAGAATACTTAATATGTACTAATCTTAAGGTGATTTGTCTAGGCATGTATAGTGCTTGCTTAGACTGTTATAGAAAGAAATTTGAAACATGTATTCATGTGTGCCATTAGCTGACCCCATATAGTTGGGATAATGCGTGGATGATGATGATGATTCGTGTGTGTCATATTATTGAATTAGGGTGAAGGAACAATGAATATGCCAGTACCTTTGAGGTTCAAAAACATGACAGCAATGTGAAAATTTAACAATCAGAATGTCATTCTCGCTAAGTATGGACTAAATGACTAATGCTGTTGCAGTTGTTGTTTCCTTAGGAGTGGCTTGAGAAACATGCTACATATGAAGCTATAGTGGATGGAGCAAATGTTGGACTTTATCAACAAAACTTTGCAGATGGTGGATTTAGCCTTCCTCAGGTTGTACATCCCAAGTTGGTGGTTTGTCTTCTCTATTTGTTTATTTGATTTTGGCTAATCAAAGTGTAAAATGATAAATTTGAACAACTTATGTTGATATTATCAAAATTGCAATGGAGCAGCTTGATGCTGTTGTGAAAGACTTGTATGAAAGAAGCCAACAGAAATGGCCACTTGTTATCCTACACAACAAACGTTATCGGGTCCTTGCAGAAAATCCATTGAATAAGAAGCTGCTTGATGAGTGGAAAGCTCATGATGCATTGTACACAACGCCACATGGTTCTAATGACGATTGGTAAGGATCTCTGCACTATACTTGAAGCTGCCATTTTGACTTTTGAGCTACATAAATCCATTTACTTCATCAATGCTTCTGAAAGTTCAAAATATTTGAATGACATACCTCTGGCACTGATATCCCATTAACCTAATTGTGTTGTTTGGACATCCTTATCAAGCGTACAGGAACTCATTGTATTCATAACCTGAATGCAATATCTTTTGCATTTTACATGTTGAACAATATTTTTGCTGTTCCTATTGAATTTTGAAGTATGATTAATTCTGTCTGTGATTCAGGTATTGGCTCTATGCAGCTGTAAAACTCAAATGTTTGCTTGTGACAAATGATGAAATGCGAGATCATATTTTTGAACTTTTAGGAAGCAACTTCTTTCTCAAGTGGAAAGAGCGACATCAAGTATGCATCACATAAAAAATATTCATCTTTGACTCAATTGCTGCTTTTTCATTAGTTCAGTTATCTGTGTCTATCATTCTCCCCTCTCAGCTACATTTTTTACTAGTATTTCTCTTTTCATCATCACAACCTATCGTAGTGGTTATGGTTAAAAGACATGCTGAATAGTCGGTTTGCATAAATGACGAGAGATTTAATGAATTGTTCTCAATTTGGATTTTCTTCATTTTCTGTTTATCTTATATTCATCTGATGAGGCTTCTTCAGCCTTCATTTATTTACAATACCAATAAGCTTCCCTTTTCAACATTTTGCTTACTGAAAATCTTGGCTCTATCCATTATGCAGGTTCGATATACATTTGTGAAATGTAATCCAAGACTTCAAATGCCACCTTCTTACTCTTTAGTCATGCAGGTGATTTTTTAATCTAGTTCCTCCTGTTTTATTTACCGAAGTTAATTCTGATAATATATCAGTTCTCTTTAGCTACTTCAATTGAATGCAACATGGTTATATTGGTTTCTTGAATCCTTACCAACACTGTGGTCCTTAGAACTAATGGAGAGGTTTACTCTAAAATGAGAATTGTTACCTTTCTGATTTCCAACTTAGACAAGCAGCACACAAGGTTGCTGGTAAAAAAAAAGTAGCATGCAAGGTTTCTTCTTTGTAACCTACTATGGTGGTGTTCGGTAGAGTGTTGAAAACAATCTTTTGTGTGGTTGAGAACACTGGGTCCCACAGTTCTTTTGGCTCAGTTTCTATCTCAATTGGTCCAAATATACGGAAGTGCAAATGATCAAACTGCAAGTTCTGGTTTACTTTTCTTTCATGCTTTACTTTCTTTTGTTTGTTTGGGAGGAGTAAAATGATGTGGGCCCCCACTTTGTATGAGAGAAAATGAAGGTAGAAGGGTCTCCATTTTATTTGCACTGCCAATGAGTGTAAATAAGTATATATTTTGCATCAGTTAGGGGTGTAAATAACTAGCTGCGAATTTTGCATCTGGTTTGGATCTGCATTGCAAACAAATGGAGCGTTAAGTTAAAACTAGTGTTTTTTTTATCAATAATTCAGAAAGTGATTTCATTAAACTAATTAAGGCAGTACAACCAGAAGTTGTGAAGGATACAAAAAGACACCGAGTGTCCAAAATGCCCCAAATATTACGGATAAGCCCAAAACATTGACTGTCTTTGTACCCCTTGTTTAGCTAAACTATCTGCCAAACTGTTGGCCGATCTTCTAATCCAATTAACTTGAACCAATATATCCCTAGAGAGCCTTTTGAACCTCCTAAGGTCATTCCTTAGGTGCCAAGAAACTCCTTCCCCTTTCCTTAACCAGTCCACAACTGTTTTGGAATCACCTTCAATAATTAGACTTTCAAGGTCCATTTCCTTGGCTTTCTCAAGCCCAAAGACAGCAACTAAGAATTCTGTTGATGCCACATCGCTTTGCTCAGCTGGACCCGAGAAGAAGGCATTATCTATTACCTTCCTCATCCCTGATAACTCCTCTAATTCCAACGGAGCCTGGAGTGCCCACATCCCATCGAAATTCAGTTTCAACCAAACTACAAGGAAGGGGAGACCATACCACTGTTACAATCTGTCTTCTAGAAGATGAGGCAGCTATAGCCCCCAAGCTCTGAAGAAATCATCAATCTTAAAATCTGAGAACAAGTTCAAGGTCTTAACCCAATGAGCCACTCATAGGGTTATGACCTCAACCAATGCTTCCTTGGTTCTCTCATTTTCCCTAAAAATTCTAGAGTTTCTTTCTTCCCAGACTGTCCAAATAACTGTTGTCCTCGTGCATTGTCACATCAGTCTACCTCTTTTAGTAGAACAGATACAAACAGAAGGGTTAAGCAGCCCTCCCAAGCTATCAAGAGAGAGCCACCTGCAACCAAAAAGTGAAGCAAACCACTCCCAGATAAAGCCAACAAAAGGACAGAAGGTTAGAAGTTTAACTGCACTCTCACCATTAACCTTGCACAAGCTGTACCAGTTGGGGGACAAGCACCAGTTTGGCCTTTTTCTTTGAAGCTTATCACAAGTATTAATGCAACCATGAAACACTTCCCAACAGAAGGCACTAATTCTAGGGGGGATGGGCTGACACCAAATTTCTGTAACAGGGAAAGAAAGAGAAAGGGAAGGTGAGGAAACTACAAGGGAATTAAAAAAGGATTTATAGGTGAAAGTCCTAGCTGAATTAAGGGTCTAGACCCTGTTGTCCATGCTCCCATCCCCAAGAACCACATGATTCAGCAAAGAGAGCAAAGTAGAAACAAGGGAAATTTCAGACTCTCTTAAGGTTCCTAATGAAACCCAAGTTCTAGTTTAGTTCAAAAGGAGAGGAAGAGGAACAAAGGAAACCAGCTACCTGTCTGCCTTTAAAATTGGAAATAGCATAAAGAGAAGGGAAGACCTTCATTAAAGAGAGAGTGGTTAGAAAAAAGGTTTGATATGGAGGAGGTAAAGGAAGCAGTATTCTCTATGGATAGGACAAAAGCTCCGGGTCCAGATGGGTTTACAATGGCCTTCTACCAGGATTGTTGGGATATTTTGGAGAATGATCTTAGATCAGTTTTGAGGAGTTCCATAGGAGGGGTGTAATAAACCCAGGCTTGAACTCAACTTTCATTGCCTTAGTCCCAAAGAAGAAAGATGCTTCTCAACCAAAGGATTTTAGACCTATTAGTCTGGTGACTAGCTTGTACAAAATCATTGCAAAGGTGCTGTCTCTCAGGATAAAGAAGGTGCTCCCCTCTATTATTGCACCCAACCAAGGTGCTTTTGTAGAGGGAAGATAGATCACCGATCAGATTCTCATTGCAAATGAGAGCTTGGAGAGCTTTAGGAAGTCAAAGAAGAAGGGAGTGGTTTGCAAATTGGATTTGGAGAAGGCTTTTGACTTGGTTGATTGGTCTTTCTTGATGGAGGTGTTGAGGAGTTTTGGTTTTGGAGACAGGTGGTGTAAGTGGATCTGGGGCTGTGTTAGGACTTTCCATTATTCTATCTTGGTGAACGGGACTGTGGTTGACTTCTTTCCTGTGTTGAGAGGTCTAAGACAAGGAGATCCTCTTTCCCCTTTTCTTTTCACCCTGATTGTTGATGTGCTTGGGAGATTGATCCATAGAGTAGACTCGAGGAATTTGATAAGAGGGTGGAGAGTAGGAAGGGAGGAGGTTCCCTTAACACTTCTACAGTTTGTAGATGATACTATCATTTTCTGTGAAGGAGGAAACTTCAATTGGATTCGGAATCTAAAGTTGACAATACAACTCTTTGAGCAGGTATCTAACCTTAAGGTAAACTTTGATAAGAGTTGTGTGGCTGGAGTGAATGTGAACGAAAGAGACCTAAGGGAATTTGCAGGTGAGCTAGGTTGTGCAATTACAAACTGGCCCCTGACATATTTGGGCCTCCCTTTAGGAGATAATCTTAAGAGTGTTATTTTTTGGGCTCCGGTACTGGAGAGGTTTGAGAAGAGGCTAGCGATCTAGAAGAGAAATTATCTTTCTTTAGGTGGGAGAGTCTCTCTCATTAGGTCTACCCTAGCTAACCTACCTGTTTACTATTTGTCAGTGTTTAAGATCCCCTCAAAGGTTTCAAATCTTTTGGAAAAGTTAATAAGGAACTTTCTCTGGGAGCCTGGAGAGGAGAAGAGAGATGATAGGGTGAGTTGGGAGGTGGTCTCTAGGTGTAAAAAACTAGGAGGTCTTGGGATTGGTAATTTCAAGAAAAGGAATATGGCTCTACTAGGGAAGTGGTTGTGGAGGTTTTCATTGGAAAGGGATAAATTGTGACTAAGATTGTGGCTAGCATTCGCGGGCTGGAAGACAATGGCTGGGATCCTGGAATCTTGGCAAGGGCTTTAGCTGCTTCTCCTTGGAAATCCATTCACAATCTGCTTCCAGTTTTCTCCCCTTGGATCAGGTATGGTCTAAATTCTGGTAACCGAATAAAATTCTAGGAACAACTTTGGGTCGGGGATTCTCCTCTGAAAGACCAGTTTCCTTCATTGTATGCTCTTTCAGACTTGAAAAATGAACCCATATCTTCTTTCTTGGTCCCTTCAGCCTCCATTTCTGGCTTTGGATGGAACCTTGGCCTGCGTAGGGCAATTAGGGATACAGACTTGGATAGCTTGGTAGCTCTGCTAGCCTCTCTTGAGGGTGTCTTCCTAAACCCTGCTAAGGAAGACACCAGATTTTGGACCCTTTCTAGCTCTGGTACCTTTTCTTGTGCTTCATTCTTTGAAACCTTAACTCAGCCTCCTACCCCCTTGGGGTTGTCCTTTTTGGTTAAGGAAATTTGGAGCAGGCCTATTCCTCCTTGGGTTGGGTTTTTTTGTTGGGAAATTTTCCTAGAAAGAATCAACACTTTAGAATTACTTCAGAGAAAGAGACCCAACTATTGTCTACTTCCTAATAGATGTGCTCTTTGTAAAGCTGATGGGGAATCTGGATACCACTTCATGGTCTCTTGTAAGGCTACTAAAACTGTTTGGGAGTGGGTTTTCTCCCGTTTTGGGTGCTCTTGGTATCCTTTGGAGACTGTCCAAGGTTTGTTTTCTCCTTTTTTCAGTTGGCCTAAGAAGCGAGTATGCTGGTCTTTGTGGGAAGAAAGAAACTCATGCATTTTTTCTGACAAGGAAAGAACGTTGGAAGAATTGTTAGATCGAATCCTTTTAAGAGCTGTCCACTGGCTAAAATCTTTGGATTTGTTTTCAGATTTTCCTATGGATGACTTGCTAAGAAACTGGAAAGAGATTGCTTCCATTGCTAGATGCAAGAGGACTCTTTGTCCGCTTTGGTTCCCTCCCCCCTCGGGCTTTATAAAGCTGAATTTTGATGGTAGCAGTGTAAGGAATCCAGGACGCTCTGGGATTGGAGGAGTCTTTAGGAATGAGGAAGGGATTGTTATTGCTTTATTCTCTGGCCCTATTGGAGAAGGTGATTCTCTTTCTTAGGGCTGAGATCCTTGCAACGCTTGAAGGAATTCGAAGAGCAAAGGAATTAAATATCAGTCGCTTGATTCTGGAAGGTGATTCGAAGGTGGTGGTTAGTTGGTTGAAGACAGAGGACAGTGGTTTGTGGAACTTTAACAATGAAAAAAAACAGTTCTTATGGCTGGTAGGGACATTGAGATTCAGTACAGTTGGGTGAAGAGGAGTGTCAACTCATTTGCGGATGGGTTGGCCAAGCAAGGAGTGAATAGGGAGTCTGTTTTTTGGGCTAGTTTTTAATCCTTTTCTTTGCATTCCCTTTGTTTTCTGTTTTTGGGGGGCTAAGTTATTTTATCTCCCCCTTTGTATCCTTATTCCCTCTCTTCTTTTAATTTAATGAAGATGGTGTTATTGATAAAAAAAAG
Source organism: Nelumbo nucifera (assembly GCF_055504915.1). Classification (NCBI taxonomy): domain Eukaryota; kingdom Viridiplantae; phylum Streptophyta; class Magnoliopsida; order Proteales; family Nelumbonaceae; genus Nelumbo; species Nelumbo nucifera. The sequence goes on along the minus strand of NC_142651.1, from coordinate 54,722,889 downwards.
GGGTTTCCAGGATCCAAATGTCTTCCCAAAACCTAATCTTTTGACCTGAGACCTAGTCATACCTGATGTGGCAGAGGAAAATAGGAAGACGATCATGGATGGCTTTCCAAGGAGTAGCTAGGGTAGCTTTATGAAGACAACCAGCATCCCAACCATTGTTTGATAGCCCATGAATACTTGCTACCACTTTGTGCCAAAGTCTATCACTCTCCCTTGGGAACCTCCAAAGCCTACTCAATAATGCCCAATTTTTCACTAATATTTCCAATCTCCAACCGTCTTTCTACCTTCAAGTATGACACCTTTTCCCACCTAATCAAGTGATCTTTCTTACCTTCCCCGGGTTCCCACAAAAAGTCTCTAATGATCTTTTCAGGCTTTCTCAGAACAGCTTGAGACATCCTAAAAACTGACATAAAATAGGTAGGAAGGTTAGCCAGGTAGATTTGATTAGTGTTATCCTCCCACCTAACGAAATATAGTTCCTATTCCACCCAACTAACCTCTTATCAAACCTTTCCACCACTGGATTCCAAATATTCAAAGATTTGGGGTTGTCACCAAGGGGTAACCCTAGGTAGGGGTGGATTCAAGCTGAGTCGAGCCTACTATCTGGCTCGAGCTTGAGCTCAACTCACCAATAAACTATCATGCTTGAGCTTGAATTCAGCTCAAGTCAAAAGCTTGTAAGTTTGAACTTGTCTTGGCTTGAGCTCAACTGTAAGCCAAACTTTTTATAAAAATAAGAAATATACATATAAAAAATTATAGATAGATTGATAGACACACACACACACACATACATGTATGTATGTAAAAGCTCGATTAGGCTTGCGAGCCAAGCTTTATTGGGCTCGAGCTCGGTTCAAAGCTTGATTTAGACCAAGCCGAATCGAGCTTTTCTTGAGCTGAGCTCGAGTAGCTCGTGAAAAGCTTGGTTATTGGCCACCCCTAACCCTAGGTACTTGATCGACCAATTGCCATTCTCACAAGTGGTAATGGTATAAAATTTTGGGAACATGTTTGGGTAGGTAGCCCCCCCCTAAAGGATCAATTTCCTTCGCTTTATGCCCTTTCAAGCTTTAAAAATGAGCCAATAGGCAAGTTCTTTGTTCAATCATCTTTAAACAATGGGGTTGATTGGTATTTGGGTCCCTGAAGGGGTATCAGGAATTCAGAGCTCCAGAGTGTAATTAACCTGTTGCAATTGTTGGAGGGAGTGTTCCTTGTGCCATCTTTACCTGATAGCCAAATTTGGACCTGTACTACCTCTTGCTCTTTTTCTTGTACTTCCTAAAACTTTGTTACAGTCCTCTCCCAGTATTTTGCCATCTTTTCCTGTGAAAGAGGTGTGATGCAAACCTATCCCACCAAGGATTGCTGCTTTTTGTTGGGAAGTTGTACATGGAAATATTAACACCCTTGATCTACTTCAAAGAAAGTAGCCTAGTTGGTATTTATACCCTCACTGGTGTGTGTTATGTAAGGCTGATGGGAGAGTTTATATCACTTGTTTGTTTCATGTTCCTTTACTACTGTTTGGGAATGGTGCTTCTCTTTGTTTGGGTGCAGGTGGAATCCTCCTGTGAATGTACAAGGCATGTTTGATGCAACTACTTTCTCTTGGCCAAAAAAGAAGGGAAGAATTATGTGGAGATGCTTAAGTGCTGCTACCCTTTGGACGATTTGGGAGGAGTGGAACTCAAGAATTTTCATGGACAAAGCAAGAAGCAAAGAAGTACTTGAAGCTGTTAAAATAAAAGTGGTGCATTGGTTGAAGTCCCTGAAAGACTTCTCTTGTGTTTCAGCAAATGATTTACTGAGGAACTGGAGGGCAGTGGCAGATTCATCTGCTCATAAGGCTGTCACAGCTCATCACTGGAGCCCACCAGATAGAGGATTTATTAAACTAAATTTTGATGATGGTAGCTTAGGAAATCCAGGACCTTCTGGCATTGGAGGTGTATTTAGAGACGAGGAGGGAAAAATTATTGCACTATATTCTGGGCCGGCTGCGGAAGGAGATTCATTGAGAGCAGAAGTCATGGCTGTAATTGAAGGCATACAAAAGGCGAAAACAATTTGCATCAGCAAATTAAGTGTTGACGGAGACTCAAAACTGGTGATCAACTGGCTACAGGATGAGGGAATGAAAATGTGGATGTATAGTAATGATAGGAAGAAATTCAGGTGGCTAGCTAGAGATATGGAAGTAAGGATAGGGTGGGTTAAGTGGAGTGCAAATGCTATAGCTGATACATTAGCTAACCAAGGGGTGGAGAGAGACTCGTTGTTTTGGGCACAATTGTAAAGGAATTGGGGTTTCTTGGGGGAGACTGGAGAGATAAGAGTTATCTCTCATGAATCTTAAACTGTTTTTGAACCATCTATACTTACCATTTTCTGCTCAAAAATATTTGATGTTATTGATCAAAAAAAAAAAAAAAAGAAAAAAAGAAAGAGAGCAACTTTGATTGTTCAATGTGCCCTTTGTGGCAATTCTGTACCAACACACTACTGATTGGACGAAAACTTAAAGGAACTTCTCCACTGCCTTATTTTATGTTTTCTTTTTCTATACCATCATCCAATTATGATCTATCACAAATATTTAAAGCAACAATACGAGTATAACAAAATACCATCGTATTCTTTCTTCTTTTAAATAATAAAAATACAAACTAACAAATAGGCTTTAAAATGACTTTGTGGTTTACCAAGTTGACTAGCCGTTAACTGATTAGTCGACCTAGTTGTTTAGGTGTTTGCATCAATGGATATTGATTGGCTATTAATGGTGCAGTCAGTCTGGCCCTCAAATGACTAGTCAATTTAATGCTGATCTATCTGATCACAATTTGTAAGATCTTCTAAAACTGTTTTCTTTACCAACTAGATGCAATACAAATGCAACTCTTAGCCCATGTGCAAATAAAGAATCCTTTTTTTTTAGGAGAATGGCATGGTATTGTATACAATTCACTGCTGTAAACATTACAAGTTTAGCATGTATAGTGAGGCACTATACTAAAAACTGCCAGGGATAACTAAACTAACCTGAGCAAATCATAAAAACAAAAAATTGTTGTCAAAAAGAAAATTGCTGTGAGATATTTGCAAAAGAATCCAACACCCTATCCTAGAATGAATAGACCTTAACACCCTTCTGATTACTTCATTGAATGCATAATTCTTTTCCTCAAAAATCTGTTGAGATCTATGCCCTTAGAGAATTTCTTTCTCTAAAGGTCACAAAAGTAAAGTTTTTATTGAAGTTCCAGTGTTGTCTCTAAAGTCTCCTCCTAATCCTTCACCCATGGGTCTCAGATTGCTCAAGGACCGTTATCGAAATTGAGGTTTAATCTTCCTGATTCTCGCAGTTCCCATTTTCTGTTGTGGGTGATGGTTGACATGGGAAAAACTAGCCACTACTTGCCTGTCCCAGATGATGGATTTCATGGTGATACCCTTGAATTTCTTGCAGGTAAATCACCCAATGTACCACCCCAATTATTGTGAGCTCAGTGATTGACTGTGGCCCTAAGATATGTTGTTTCTTGTTTGTCCAAGCCCAATAATCTTCTAGTCTTATCCTATAAAATTTTCCTGTGGTGGTAAGCACATATCTTGGGCAACATGTTCAAACAATCTTCCTCAATTGAGATTGTTCATTGGATAAATCTCCTAAACTTAATTCTTTACTAAATCCTAATTTTTTCTAGGCTTGCATTTACCCCTCCATTATCTACTGTTGCATATTGTCCTCAATTATGAAGGATACAATGGGATCCAAGACTCACTTCTGGCTCTAAATTAGAATCTACGCGACCTGGTTCTAGATGCAATTTGACATTTTGACTAGATTGATTTCAACTCAGACATGGTTAAATGATACCACCATACTGATGATATTTAAGTCTAATCATCTTTCCCTGTTCCATATGAAAGGGGCTTTCTTTTCATAGTAGCAGTTAGTCACTTCAATTCATGCCCTCTATCTTAGGCTCCAAGGTGTTATCCTTTGTAATGAGAACCAAGTAAACATTTCTTTTAAACATTTTGGCAATGGTTATTGGTTTATTACAACAAAGGGGATCTGTACTGAAAATACATATTATTTACTTGCTTTGGACTTGTGCCTTTGTGAGGAATTGCCTTTTCTGGTGCTATCATTCAATCCTGTCTTTTCTAAACTACAAGGAAAATGAGATTTTTTGGGAATACCAAGGTATTCATTTTGACGATGTCATCACTCATCAAGCATGAGCATTTCAAACTGTAAGATATGCAAGCTTGTTATAGGAATGCCTTAAACATGTCTTGTCTTCCACCAGAGTTTGGGATCAAATTTCTTATGTCTACACTACACAAGGAACTCTAGATCATATCCATTAATTTAATGTAATCAGTTAGTTTTTCCTTTGGCATAAGAGCATTGGATTAAATTATAATAAGTTATAGGCAGGGTCCATATGTAATTCTATTTCTATTGGTCATTGCACGGCTGTGAGGCTTAGTTTTGTCACTGGTTGTACTTTTCCCTTTCTGTGAGTAATGCTTGCTGGTGAAAGTATGATGCTGTCCTTGGGTTTGATCACACACTAGGACCTTATGTTTTTTAATTCTTTTGATTGATTAAAACGAAGCCTGTCGGTTAACCTTTCTTATTGTCACATTTACTTATTAAGTTTATGTTTGAGATAGCTTCATTACAATCACTTGTATGTAATAATCTTCTAGATTTTTTTAATAATCTTTATCCCTGTCCTGTGCTTTCAGGAATCTGAAGAAGGATCATGGCATGTGCCTATTGAAGGTGAAAAAGGCGAATGCAGCGATGAATCATCAAGGACTTGGCTTTGCATCACTAGGTTTAGATCTTGTGAATGCTCTGATGGAGGATTGACAAACTCGGTGGTTCCTAAAATTTATCAGACCCAAGACTCTAACGACCAGCAGAATTTCAAGTTGTGTGAATTAAAAAATATTATAACTGTGAATGGTTTACAAAGTGATCCAACACAATTCCAGCTTTCTGATAACAAAATGACGGCCATTACAGGTAAACGAAAAGAAAGATCCCCATCTCCAGAGAAAAATCCTAACCTCACTAGATGAGATTATAAACCTTTCCTCTGCATATTTTGTTGTGCCTATTTATTTGCCTTCCGTGACTTGTGGTTGCCCATCAAGATAAAAGAAAAATTGATTATTTTAACTTGTCGGTCTATACTATACATGCAAGCCTCTCTCTGCTATGGGGCCAGTGAGCTTAATTTTACAAAATTACAGTTGCATTACAAGTTTAAAATGCCAGTTCTTTTCATTTGCAATAGCCCAACAGGTAAGAATGTCAATGGACCGATTTTGGATTGGACCCCGTCCAGTCCAAAATCGATTTGGATGGACCAACAAGACATATTGGATTGGACCAATCCGGTCCAAAATATTTATTAGATTGGATTGAACCTGGTCTGTCCGTAACAAATTTATATTGGGTTGGGTTGGAGCAAGCCAATATCTGGTCCATTGATATAAGATAAGAATATGTGTCAATGGACCGGGTTTGGGTTGAAACCAATCTAAATCATTGAATTGGACCGGTTTAAATTGGTCCAAAACATTCATCGGATTGGATTGGACTTGGTCAATTTATAAATGGACTCGCATTGGACTGGATCGGATTGGAACAAATCTAGTCCAATTGACTCCAACAGGTGACCATTCAATTTAGTACCAATTGGCATGCTGATTGATGGATAATCCTTCTTTCTGGCCGGGTAAATTAAAAACTGTCATAAGCGGGCACAAATTTATGTTTTATTTATTTGTATTGAGAACAGGTCTACTTTAGACTGAGGTTGCTCTCAAATTTTGTTGTATAAAAAACAAGGTTTTAAAAATTGACCCGGAAATGGAATTATTCTAGCTACGGGTTTCCGGGTCAGTGGTCGAATGGTTTATATATTAGGGCAACTATTTTATGAGTTCTGAAATTTGAGAAAGGAGAGGAGATGTTGTCGGCTGAGAAAGAAAAAACAAAAAGAAAGAAAGAAAGGAGAAAGGAAAAAAGAAAAGAGAAAGGAAAAGGAGGTAAGGAGGGAAGGAGGGAAGAAGGAAGAGGAGGAGGGTGGTTCGACACTCACCTGTGACGGTAATGGCAATGGCGATGGCGAAGCGGTGGCAACATACACAGATCTGAGATCTGAGTTCTCATATCTTCTTCTTCTTCATCTTCTTCTTCTTCTTCTTCTCTCCTTCCTCAGATCTGAGATAACTGAGACGAGTTCTTAGATCTTCTTCTTCCTCAGATCTGAGACATGAACTCAGATCTGAATTTATATGTTTTCTGATGAAGAAGAGAGTTTCTGGGTCATAACTGCTGTCCGGGTCAAATGAGTCAACGGTTTTCTGACAAAGTCAAATTTTTTTGACCCAGGAACAGGTTAGGGGTGAAACGGAACTAGTTGCTTGGACGGTTTCCAGGTTGAAAGGTCTGACCGTCTGGGTCAACGATGGTTCAAAAACATTGATAAAAAACTTTGTGACTCTTATGCACACCCTATACCTTGATGTAACATGTAAGGGTTGGGGTAATTTTGTTTTTCATCTAAAATCACTAAATGGTCATTATGACCGTCAAAATGGGAATTGCTTATGCTTGAACTATGGACTGTAATTTTGATATGAATGGACGTTTTGTCATGCAGATGTGGGGATATTTCGAGGATAATTTGCTAATTTTCTCAATATATTTTGAATATCTAAATAATATTATAAGGAAATTACTAAGCAAATAGAAATTGTTATGGGTTATTGAAAGTATAACTTACACTTTAAGATTCAAAACAACTAACAACTGTCTCAGTGTCAAATATAAGAAGGTAGATCAATACGATTCTGGGAAGACAGATGGGGTGGGAGAATGCCCTATTTTATATGCAAGTAAACTCAACTGATTATAGTCAAGATCAAAGAGTGAGTGACTTCATAAAAGAAGATGGTGACTGTTGGGAATTGGGATAAAGAAAAATTAACTACGCCCCGATATTTGGGAGAGAATCAGAACAATTCCCATTCTGTAAAAGTAATGGTACGACCTGTAAGCAGGAGAGGAGAACACAAAGTCTCAATAGTAATAGTACGACTCACCATTTTTTGGTGTTTCTTTGGGCGCCCTTTAATATGATTCTTTACCGATGAAACTGTCGATTTCCAATGACGTTGCTGTTATAATTTATAACCATGGTTTTCAAAATCGGACCAGACCGGACAAGTTGGACTAGTGATCGGTTCCTTTTTTTTTACCAAAATCAGTTTTTTGCTAAAAAATGTTGATTTGATCAACAAACCGTTGACTCAGGCAGTTGAACCTATTAAACCGTTTAATGGTTTTTATCGTTTTTTAATTTTTTTTTGTTAGAATGGGCCAACCATTTGATTTGAACGGTAGGATACTAGCTTTCTCATTGTAGATATCTCTTGCTTTAAACGCCATATGTAGGATTTTTCATGGTACTGCAAATACATCATACATGTAATATATAATTATATAGCCATTTTGACAAATATAGGTGGAGGCAAAATCGAATCATAGGTAGGGATGGCAATTTCTACCCTATCCAGTGGGTATTTGCTTGAAGCAAGGTTTTTAAAACCGATCCAGAGAATGAACCGGTTAGGGATCCGATTTCTGGGTCGAACGGTCTGACTATTTGAACCGAACGGTTGGCCCATTCTAACAAAAAAATAAAAAATTTAAAAAATGGTCAAAACCGTTTGAATGGTTCAACCGCCTGGGTCAGTGGTATGCTGACCAAATCAACGTTTTTTTATAAATATCCGATTTTGGGGAAAAACAGAACCAGTCTTCTAACTAGTTCCCGATTTTTCCGGTTCAACCGTTTGGTCTGGTCCTGTTTTGAAAACCATGGCTTGAAGAATGGGTTTTGGGGCAGGGACGTGTTTTGGGATTCTACAACCCATATGGCTATGGGTAAGGTAAGGTATTATGCTAAACCTGACCCTCATATTGTTGGGAAGACCAGAAGAATATGAATTTTATATACTAGGTCTTGAATTTAATAATATTTTGAATTTTACATGAAGGATAATTGATAGTTTATGTGCATGTCTTAATCAAATAATTGAATTCTTTGTTGCTTATTTGTGCTATTTTATTTATTTATTGTTTATATATGATAAGAAATAATAGGAAATTAGATGTAGGTTTTAAACCCAACCTGTCATACTCCTACCCTTGAATGCAAGGGTAGGGTTTTGCATTTTTGTGTGTGGGGAGGGTTTGGATTCTAAAAATCCATTCCACTATAGATTTTGGGGCAGGAATGGATTGAAAGGTTTAGGAAGACAGGGGGGGTCTATAATTTACAAAACCCTCGTTGAACCCATCCATTTGCCATCCCTAAAGGCATTTAGATCACTAGTCTGTTGGATTAGCTGTTACACAACTGAGATAGAGGTATTACCTCTTACCATGGTTTTAAAAGACTTGGCCTTAACTTTAGTATGAGGCTTAAGCTTTTGTAATATAAGAGGTTTGTTGCTTGGATAAACAAAACTCCTAATAGGTTGAACCAGAGTTATAGAGACCTTATCCATAACTGGAAAAAAAAAAAAAACAGAAAAGAGATAACAAAATGAAAAACTTAAAAAAGTCGGCCATTACCAATGTTGGTCTTCACTTAGATTTGCTAACGTCTATGCCTACCCACAAGACATCACAACCACACATTAGGAAGATCTCTTGTGCTTGTATGTTGTCATTCATGGGAATATTCTCAATATAAGGTATGACCATAGTCTCCTATGAATAGGTGTCGTAGAGTTCTGTATAGAGCATTCGTCGATTCGTCCCAATCATATAGGGATCCACCAATTGAAATTTTTAATAACAACAACAACAACAACAACAACAACAACAACAACAACAACAACAACAATAATAATAATAATAATAATAATAATAATAATAATAATAATAATAATAATAATAATAATAATATATCTTCTCTCTAACTCGAACTAACATTTTCATTTTTGTCGATCCACGATTTTCTCATTAGACCAAAGAAATGACCCCTAAGATAGAATCATAGGTATTAAAAACTTGCTCAAGGGGACAGCTATGAACCTTGCCTTAAGAGGTAATGAACAAAACATAAAAGAAAGAATATTTGAGATGCTAATTTTTGATCCTTCTATCTTTATAGGGCTCAACCATGGTACCAGAAAGACATGATATTGGGAAAACTTACATCCAATCAACAGTAACCATAAAAGAAGTGACCAATCAGGTGGTGTTCATCATAATTCAAAGAGATGCTTTGATTGGTCAAAGCTCTTTTGATATTATGTCTTTCTAGTATCATAGATTTTCCTAATATATTAAACAATTAAAACAACCCAATTCTTCTTTATGGGTATATTGATGACCCTATCAAATTGATACATATTATCATATGATATGCAATGATACATATCTATACTTTGAACCTTAATTATATCATATAATATAAAGATGAGAAAATCTATGATACCAGAAAGACATGGTACCAGACCCATGGTTCAAAGTATCGATACGCCCCCGTGTATTGGCAGGGGCGTATCAGTATTAAAAACTCACCGCTCGATGCTTTTATTGAGTTTGTATTTTCAAAACTTGATTTTTGGAGATGATTTTTAAGTGTTTTTTTCTTGAAATAAATGGGGTCCCAAAACACCTATAAATAAGTGTATCGAGACCAAAAGATATGATATGATATGCCCGATACAAAGCATATTGTATCAATACTTTGAACCTTGTCTGGACCCATATATATTATAAATAATGATGTCACATTACCACTATGAAATTATCAAATCAAAACAACTTAAAAAAGAGTATTGATCATTCATTAACTTTTTTTATTGAGAGTATCTATACTTTCACCCTTAGATCTAATTAATCATGCTTACATGGCTGAATTGATTAATTTTATAAGCAACATGAATCTCTTGAACTTAAGGTTTTGTGATAAACTGTACACTAGCCAATGAGAATTCATCAAATTCATGGGGTGATTTTGATTCTTCCGATTCTCAAATGAAGATCTCATGAGATGTTTAATTTGATTAATTAATTAAGCAAAATCAACACTTCTAGTTAAAAGCAAATGAGCAAGGGGAATGCATGCATAATCATATAGCTTGCTTGAATTCTTTTAGGTTTGTGTAAGAAAGATTGATGTAATAGATTGTTTAGAAACATTTTGCTTATGTTAAGTTCAACGTTTAGCTTTATTTGATTTTTTCCCTTTTTAGGAAGAGTAAACGTGATCTTTTTGAATGTTTTTTTTTTTCAATTTTCTTTTTTCTAAAAAAGTGAACGTGATCTTTTACAGCTGTCTCTATCAATTTTGAACAAAAGAACAACAACCAAAGAGACAATCAGAAGAGAACAGATTAAGAAAATTTAAAAAATGACATTTTCATATATATAAATTAAGTATCAGCGGGGCCTCGATCACTTTATAAATGTACACTGCAATATCAAGACCCAAGATTCAAAATATCGCAATGTATCAATGCATATCATATAATATAAAAATAAAAATAAAAGAGTATCATACGTTACAAACTCTGGATATACAATTTTTGCCTATCTAGCATATCGATGCTTTGAGAACCCCAAAGCTTTTGCCATGCAAATATAAGCTCATGTTGATCCCACGAGTAAAATAGCTTCCTTTTACCTTTTCCAATTCCCTCATAACCAAGCATCCATCAACAAACACTAGGTGGGTGACAAATCTCATAGTCCAAATCAGGGAGGTGTTAGGTACGATGGTGTTGCATTGCCATTGCATTTTGGTTTGATCAAAACAAATTTGTAAGGGAGAAATTTTTCTATTTGAAATGTCCTGAAAACATTTGAGTTGATCGGTATATTTTGTTATTTCTACTTAAATGCAAACTTTGATGTTTCCACACACATGTATTTTTCTAGTTAAAATGACTCTCATATATGATGTGACAATATATATATATATCTCACAACCCAAAACACAATTGCAAAGCAACACCACTATACCAAATACCCCCATGTTTCTAAGGAAAAAGGAAGTTTATCTACTTGAAAGGTTTAGGAAGTGTTTTCACTATATCACCTTGTCCATTCAGCTTGAAGAGTCTGAATCTCACCCAATTTCCAAGCACTATAGATTGGTGGGAAGAACTAGAATTTTGTCTCTCATATACAAGCAACTTAGCATGATAGAGACATATATCCATGCATCTTAACCATTGTAATCAGATGGCTGAGAAGATTTTTATCAAAATCTTTTAACCCAGTATATGTTGTAAATATAGTAGTAAAAGGGAGAATGGAACTTATCGTTTTTGTGCCTTCCAAACTTGTAGAAAGGTGCAAAACATTACAAAGCCTGATGTCTAATGTATGAGATGACAATCTAAAGTGTGACAATGGTGCAAAATTGCTTTGGAAGTTGACAATCTAAAGTGTGACAATCTAAAGTGTGACAATCTAAACTAGAGGAAACCCTATTCGAATAACAAGAATTCAAACCCTAGGAACACGGGACACACCCTGTAGTTTTGTGAGATAGGATCTCAGAAACCCTAGAGAAGAAAAGCAATTCGCCACCTTCTTCTCTAGTTTCCTCCTGTTGCAGCCGCCACTATCTATTACAATTCATTTTCTCTGTCAGAGAAATATCAAGAAAAGTTCTTGATATCGGTCTTTGTTGAAAGGCTGATTCGGTTTGGTGCTCATTGTCATCCAAAGGATTCTTGTGAAGGATTCAGTGTGTAGGACGCACCCTATTGGTTCTGTTTCACAGTTGCTGTGTCATCTTCAGCAGGAGCAGATCTTGGTGCCTTCTTTGGGTGTGAACACCAACTTTGGGAGATATTATTTCTCTGGATCAGGTATAATCACTCCATTCTCTTTTGGTTCTGATCTAGTTTGGTTTTGGTTCAAGTAGAATCCTTGAATCTTGATTCTAAAATTAGGGAATGCGATTCACAGTTGAAAGGTAGGTAAAAAATTTTTGAAATTCGCCCACCCATTCCGCAACTGTTTTGGCGTCCATACGATGGATTCTACCATCCCTTTCATGTTGGCTTAGTTTTCCAAAAGCTATCACTATATCATGTCTTGTGCAATTCATTAAATAAGAAATGGATCATATTTGTCATTGCAATTAGGGGTGTCAATTGTGTTAGACAGTGTATGCCCTTAGCTCCAAACAGATTGATGTACTTAATAACATTTATTGTAAATGAATAAAAGTGCATAATTGATTCATGTGATTTGGTGTGTTTCTATGTAAAACCCTTAAACTGGACACTTATGAGACCTGTTTTAGTTTAGAACCTTCACAGTTGCTGGATAGATTTATCCTGCCAAGGTTGACACTGATGTGCCGCCAAGTGGGTTGGGGTGGCTTCTCTCAGCTGCTAGGGTGAGACCTGAGGTACATGCAGTGTGGGTTTTCTTGAAACCCAGAACCGGACCAAATTCCAGTATTGCCTTGGACCTTAGAGATAGATGGGCAAAACTGAAATGTTACACCTAACCCCTAGACTCGATTATGTTATTGCACTAGGTGTTGGATTGGGCTGTCTTTGATATGCCAATCAGTGAGATCCTTAGAGGGGGTCAAGACTTGAGTATGTTGGGACAGTCCGAGAATTCACCTGAGTGGGTGATCATAGTGACATGATTAGTCCTTTTGTCGGACAAAGTGAATGATCGGGGAATGCACTCTCTCTGATGGAAACCTAAACTGCCGGCAGTGGATTTCAAATGTGTTTGAAATTTGTTTTGTAAAATATATTTATATAGAGATATACTTATATGTTATGGTTTCAAATTGTTTGCAAAAAGTTTTAATTCCTGGGATCCATGTGAGTAGAGAGTGCGGCATTATACCTTGCAGCCGAGGGAGATGTCCTCTCTTGTCGGGCAGTGTTTAATCATTAAGGGCTGAGAGGTTAAGTGTAAACCATTGAGGGTAATACCTGATAGGCTAATCTTGCATCTGCCCACAGTCCTTGGGCCTTTATAAGGTGGCTGGACCCAATGACCATTTAGTGTAAATGTTGGGCCCATTAAGAGCCCATACTAATGGACTCAGAGGTTCATTGTGTTCTGCAGTTAATTCGGCCAAGCCTTATAACAAAGGCTGGGCTAAACCCATGTAGCTGATGTATAGATTAATGCTAGGGTCCCACACCATACAAAGAGAGTCAAGTTAGCCAACATATTAAAGGGTAAGTGAGCTATGTGACTTAATGGGCCTAAAGCCCATTTCGAACTAGGCTTAAGTCACTTAATTAAAAGGGGGCGAAATCTGATTTATAACTTGACCAGAATTAGCTGAAGGATAAGATAAGTCTTATCCATTTAAGAGTCCAGATCCAAATATCATATTTGGATCAAGAAACTCTCTCCTAATTGGATTAGGAGGCTGATCCAAAGAAGGCTATAAATAGGGGGCGAATTCCTCAGTTTATATACACTCAACAACCTGTAGAATTCTTCCCCAGTTCTTGCTGCTCCTACTCAGTTCGATTTCCACCTGTGGATCTGATCAAGAAATGTTCTTGATATTGTTTCTTGCTGGAAGAAATAATCTGAAGTCGTGCTCACCAGCCCTTGTTCGATTCTTACTGAAAAATTCAGGTTCTTGCTAAAGAACCATCCTGCTGATCCTGCTTCACCATACACTGTGTCATCTTCAGTAGAGGCGGGTTTTGGTCTTCTCTTTGGGCGTGAACACTTACGTTGGGAGTTACTGTTATTTCGTATCAGGTATATCCCTCTCTTCCCTTTGGTTTTAGATCTGGTCCGATTTTGTTTCAAGAATGAACCTTGAAAATGCAGTTTTCTAAATTAAGGAATACGATTCCCGGATGGGAGAGAAAGAAATTTTGAAATTTCGCCCAACTTTCCTGCAGGGTTCGGCCATCCATATGATGGATCTCCCATCCCTTCAAAATTGATTGTATTTGGCTCAATTCGATCCAGTCCAGTGTGAGTCCATTACAAATGGACCGGGTCCAATCCAATCCAATGATTATTTTGGACCATTTTGTTCCGGTCCAATTCAATGTTTGGACTGTCCAATCTGATCAAATTTGTTTTAATTTAAGATTAATTCTAATCCTGGTCCATTGACACCTATATTATTATCTTCTATCAATGGATTGGATATTGACTCAATCCAACTCAATCTTATATAAGTTCATTACAAACGGACCAGGTCCAATCAAATCCAATAAATGCTTTGGACCATTAAGTATGGACTGATCCAATTCAATATGTCTTGTTGGTTCGTATGGGGTCCAATCCAAAACCGGTCCATTAACACCCGTAATTGCAATGATAAAATGGTAATATAGTTAATCTTTTCTTAGGGTGGATGAGATATAATAAAAGCTGAAGATACGTAAGCAGGACATCCTTTATATACACAAATATTTGTTTGTGTGTGCATGTGTTTGTCATGCTAAATGAACCCAATTACAGTAATTGTGTGCTTTGTAGTAATGATGGTGGACCAATCAATTAAGAAACTCTTAGTAATTATGTCCATAACAACATGATAATAGTGATACTGAACTAACTTTTTTTACTTGCTAAGATTTCCAATACATCAAAACACCAAGGAACTCTTTCATTTTTCTTCCCTTTTATTAACTCAACAGCATACCCGAGTATGGAGATTCAGGGTGTTAGAGAATGAACCAAAAATGAGAAAGAGGCTGAATAACCAAAATAAATTTAAGGTGTTAGAGAATAAAAACCTATCTAAGGACTTCAACCAACACCTTAAGTTTTAAGGTTGATTCTTTGACATGATATTAGAGCCTATTTAATGATCAGCTGTTCTAGTGTTAGACCCTTATGGCCTCCATTATAATTAATTAAACTTCAGCATAAGGTATGAGTGGATCTGTTCTTGTCTATACTTTAAACTTGATTGGCTTTCATGTGAAAAGGCATACTAGAGAATAAAATCCTATTCAGAAACCTCACCTAACAGCTTAAACAAAGCTTTTAGATTCAACGTTTCCTTGACACAGGACAAAAACTTTAAATCAGTTGCTCTCATTCATATGCTATGCTTATGGAGTTTCCTAACCCATTGACATCATATAAGTAACTGAATTAGGATTAGACTTCATAGTCAATTCCATTTATCTCACCCATGAAAGCGAATTGTACATCAACCAAATTTATAGACATAGCAGGCCTATCCAGATTTTGACAGGTATACATCAATTGTTTTGAAATATAAAAGTCCTATTATAGACTTCCTCTAGTCTAATGACCTTTCAATGATGATTTAATTTTATTTTAGATACCATAAAATTATAAATCTAATCTTTTTCCATTTGCTTTAAATCAGCTTATGATCGATATTCCCCATTGAATGTTTTCCGAGCTTTATAAAAACCCTTGAACTCTTGCTTACAAAAGCTGAATTTCTGTCTAACAATAACCGTGTCAACTCGTCTCTTACTTCTGAAGCTTTTCAATAGATTCAGAATGTTGAGAAATGTAAATGTACACAATATTCTTTTTTTTTTTTTTTGGTTTTCTGATTGGAAACTGATAATACTTTTATATAGTGGTTGGGTGTGTATTGAATGCTGAAAAAGTGCTTGGGTACTAATAAAAAGAAATAAAAGTCAAGATGGAAAACATGATCTGAATTTAATTCTCTAGTAAACTGTGGTTCAATGTGTAATTTTCTGTTCGGCTATTTTACAATTGCTAAACCAAAAAAAAAAAAAACGTAAACACCACGGAAACCATTTTGAAGTTTATTCTGATTACATTTGACAATACAAATCTAAACTGCAAATAGAGTGATTCTATGATTTGTTAGTTGTGTTATTGTCACTATTTGGTAGAAATCCAAAGTATGACTTCCTTCCTCTAGATCTTTATACATGAGCCTTACTAGGAATTGATAGGATGAAATATTGAATAGAATGTGTTTTGTGTTAGAAAGTTATAAAATATATAATACATAAAATTATATATTTTATATTTATATTAAAATCAATATATATTATAATACAATCGGATTAGATAGAATTAAGTCTACATTTGATCTGATTAATGCAAATTGTAAAATCCAAATCAGATCTAATTATATAAATAAATCATCTGAATATGAGATAATTAGATCGGATGTTGGATTAAATTTCGGAAATGGAATATAGTGTATAAGTACTTAATCCCTGAGATGTAAACACTTGTAGAGGAATTTTCATTTGCATAGATGTCTCATTGTCTCCCCATTAGACTTGGCAAAAAGTTGATCCTACCCAACTTGAGGAAGTGGGTTAGGGCTCCCTATGCAGTGAACCGATCTAGAAGTTGGTCTCACCCAACCCAACCCTAAAAGCATTTGGGTTGGGTCAGGTCATGGGTCACCGCTACATCACCTATTCTCGTACCAACATTTTCAAACTGGTATTATGTGGACAGTTAAACTGTTCAAACCATTGAACTAGACAATTATACCCATAGTTTTTGTAAAAAAAACCATTGACTTAGTCACTAGTTGACTCGTATGGTTAAACCATTGACCATCTGGCCTGTTGATTAATCCTAACCTGAATATTTAGGGTTAGGGTCTAACCTTTGCTGACCCGACTCGAAATGACCCAAAAAATGCATTGGCCTGACTTGACCCAACTTGATTGCTATCGGTTTGACTATAAAAATGAAATACTAGCAGAATAGGCATGAAGAAAGGAGGGAAGAATTATGTACGATTAGGGGTGCAAGTTGGGTGGGTTGGGCTGGGATTATGGTCAATCCAGGCCTGGCCCTAAAATTTGGGTTTAAGGCCCGAGCCCGAGGTCAAGTCCGGTTTTCCCAACCCAAGCCCAGCCCAACCCAAAATTTGATGCACTCGGGTTGGGCTTGGGTTGGTCAATGAACCCACTCTAAAATTATACATATATAATTGTATTTATGAAAATATATATACATATATTTATGTATGTATGTAAATATGTATGCAAAATATCTATACAAATGTTATATATACAAATATGTATGTATATATATATGTAAATATGCATGCAACATTTACATATATACACATATATATGTATAAATGTATATAATTGGGGTGGGCTCAGACTGAGTTCGAACTACCTAAAGGCTAGGCCTAAGCCCGGCCCGCAAAATAAAAATGCCTGACTTCTTGGACCCGAGCCCAACCCATATAAAATTCCGGGTTGGGCCGGTTCAAGCTTGGATTGGGCCCACCCAAGTTGCACCCCTATGTACCTCTATACAAGAAAACTACTAAATGAATTGATATCTCCTATGAATTTAACATACAGGTACGAGAGATCCAAGCTCATATTTAATCTCCCTCCACTTTAGGGCACCACAGGAGACAGTAGTTGTCAAATGTCCAATAGGCCCAATCCTTAAACTGAGCCTGATATAGTTGGAAATTCTTTTCCCAAGATCGAAAAGAGATACTTGTTTATCCAAAGAAATAGAATAAACCATTGATCACAAATTAGTATTGAAATCAAAGGGTTAAGAAAAGGAAACACATGATAGCATCAATGGTAATTTTTCATGTAAACAACTTCATGGGCTGGACCTTCCCTCAATGTTGGCTCTATAGCTCTTACACTATGAGTGCCTAATATAACATGCTTTTATTAGGACTTTAGAATCTTATTGGTAACCAAAAAAGGAGTTTGGTGGCTTATTCCCTCTAACAACATGTCTTCTCTTTTCTTAGATTAACTCTCATATCAACCTTCTCTTTACAATACATCCAGCCACACATCACAAATATCTCCCGTACATGTATGTTTAATCCATAGCGGTGCTTGCGGAGTATGTACAGTTTTTGCTTACAGGAGATCTTGCATGCCTTTGATCTTTTGATTAGAAAGAAAATTTTCTTTTTGTGTACCTACTAAAAAGGCTGAAGGGATTTCATCCTTAAATATTAATAAGGAAAGAAGAGGCTTCTGTAATGGGATCTCTTCCATGTACTATGGTTATATGCTACATGTAAAATGCATATACAATCCTGCTATGGACCTATGGTAGTTATAAGGTATGGTACCTAATTAGGAATGGCAACGGGGTGGGGCACTCCCTCCCCATCCTCGCCTCGAAGTCATGATACCTTGCTCTGTATTCGCCCTGTTCCCGGTGGCGGGGCGGGGCATCCATTCTCTATCGAGAATGGGGAATCTCCAAAATTTCCCCACTCCAAGGCAATTATTTAAAAAATATCTATTTTATGGATAATTTATACATAGGATATAGGAATTTGGGGGTATTTTAGAATTGAATTATAATATTTTAGGGATAATTCAAAAATAAAATTATGGGATTCTAGGATTTTAAAAAATTAGGAAAACTTAAAGATATTTTAAATATCAATATTGAACCTAAATATATTTTACTAATTTACCTTCGGATTCAAAGCGGATTTAGGGAATTATATACAAAACTCTCCCCCGCCCCCCACTTCGGGGAAAACTATTTTCCCCATCCCCGCCCCATCCTTGTTTAGGATCAGGGAAAACCTGCCCCATTCGGGGCGGGGCGGGGCTCCAGTTTTACGGTATCCCTATACCTAACAAATTCCTAATTAATCAGTTGTTATTTTTATTTATATTCATGTAAGATTTTGATTGGTTGAAGTGTTTCAGGTATGAGAGAAAGTGAATGATTAAATGACGTGTGAATTTTAATTGTAGAATTCTGTGGTAGCTGCTAAGCAAGCTCATGTGGATGAGGGGAGAATGATTTTGAAGTCAAACTATTTCCAATACCGCATCATCTGGTTGCCTCGCACAATAAAATAATAAATACAAACTTCTCCCAAAGCAGTTTTGGATAATCTTCAATGCTCCAATCTTTCCTTTCTTGGTAAGATATTTCTTCCCCAATAAAGAACATAGCTTTCTTTAATACTTTGTATAGAGGAACAAAGCTTTCCTTAATTAATCAATGCAAGCTCTGTGATTCCCTATATTTAAATTGGAAAAAGGAGTTGGTAGTGACTCTGGTCTATGGGGAGGAGATTCTTGGAGTTAATTACTTACAACTTCTCTAGGGTTTCAATCAATACATATTCCACCCTTCGGTTTTGTACCTCCTTTGATCACCAAACTATATTAGATAGGTTTGTTAATAGACAAGATGGAATTAAGATGCAAGTAGATATGTTACCTAAGTTAAGTTAACATTGAGGTATTAATTTTTCCTCCAATATAAACTAGAATTTATGATGCATATATATGCTGCACTGTGCAGCAAAAGATGTGAACTAATGATAACTTTGGTAGGTGTTTGGCATCGGTGCTGTAAATATCGCACAATTTTCTCATAAAAACAGTGCTGGGCATGTGGAGTTATAAGTATCATTTTCTTATAAAATTGTGCTTATTTTTTGTTTGGAATCGGTGTTGTCACATAGGCGTTTTTTGGAAAAAAAAAAAAAAAACAGTACTGGTTTTATTTGGTACTAGTGCTGTCGGTAATGTTTCCAATATTGATCTATATTATCCAACATCCAAAATGATACCATATCATTGCATCACTGGCAGCAATGTGCCGCTTTTCTCAGAATTTGGCATTGCTCTAGACCACACTTTCCCAATTTCCAAGGTGTGGTCTAGAGTAATATTTTTTTTTTAGAAAAACAGTACCAAACAAGAGGGTGTCGTTTGAAGCACCGCTTTCTTTGATGTGGTGCCTACGTGGTGCCGTTTTCTCAAAAATGACATCGATGCCAAACCTCACCTTGATTTAAGTATTGTTAGACATCAAACACCTTGTTAAATGTGAAATTACACTTTGTGAAATGTTAATCAATGAAACTTATAATGTATTTAATGTTTCTATATAAAAAAAATAATGTATTTAATATGGCTGGTTGAGATCTGGATTGAACGTGCAACCAATATCAGTGAATGCATCGTAGTTGAACTCCTAAAATTGAATTTGGATCTCTTGCCTACAAGAATCCTACTCACACCAACCCAAGTCTCATTACAGCTATACACCGAGAACATCTCCAGTATTTACATGTTACCATTTATGGGGTGATATTCCCAATGTACAGCTTAGATGTAATATCATGTGGGTAGGAGATCTGAACTCATTGAAATTAACGAAAGTTTTATTTTATTTTTTCCTGAAACTGATTTTAGCTATTTATTCCCTCCTTAACAGTATGATATGATAGGAATGGATTGCCTCTTCAAGACGTATAAATTAATAAGGGTATTTTTATCCAAATAACATACAAGAAGGTGGCTAAAAGGTATGATGACTTTTGAAAGGTTTAAATATCATGCAAACCATTAAGAGCCCATTTTGAATGGTTGAAGCTTATTGCCTTCATCGAGCTGCTTGGGAAATTGGAAAAGCCACTAAAAGAAGCTTCAACGCAAAGCTTCTCTTGGCTGAAAGCAGACCTATTCATAGGCCATATATATGAACATTTTATAGTTATATTACTTCAAAGTAGGTTCATTCAAATCTTGGCAAAAGCTAAGCCCAAGCCTGACCCAATAGATCTAACTTAAAGACAAAATTTTGGCTTTTCAGGTTTTTACTAAACATTGCTTCTAGGCTGTCCCCATGAAGATATTGCATGAAAGCCCTTCCAAACAGGCGCTAAAACTAATTGGATAGAACAGGCAACATAAACTAACTATGAGGGATGAATAAATAAATAGGTAGAAAGGCAAGGGGAGGTCTACTGTTGCCCAGAAATACAATTACTTTATCCTTTTCTTATTTAGCATTGGTCTTGCAAGAAAACATGCATTCTCAACAAATCTAAAATTGGTTTCTATGATTTCCACACAATGTTGGATTAGTAATATAGAACTAAGGCCCTGTTCACTTTTTGGCAAGTTATTTACCTAGGTAAATGCAATTACCTGGGAAAAACTTATTCATGTAAGTGTATTTATCCATGTTCTTTTATTTCCAAGGTAAATAAGGCAATGACCATTTTATCCATGAAAATTCATTACTAAAATGGGCATTTTTGTCCCATTTAAGTGTTTGCAACTTTCCCTCTATTGGGAAAGTTATTTACCCATCTAGGAGATGGGTATCACTTTCCTAGGTAAGTAGCACCCAGAAAAATAAACTTTCCCTAATCCCCACATAAAGATGAAAAAAGAATATGGGGTTCTTGGTCAATGGGAACCAAAATCCCATTAACCAACTTTCCCCCTCTCAAAATCCAAAAAAATAATGACTCCTAAGTAGCTAATTAAGTTGTTTATGCCAAACAAAACTAATTGGTTCACCCCTTAAAAAAAGAAAAAAAAAAAAGGCTAGATGTGACATTTGAGACAAAAGAAGTTTGAAGGCTTTAACGTGCACGATTTCTCCTTCTTGCTGGATAAAATAATTAGATTAAACCACCAAAAGATTTATAAAGTCTGAAACACACGGGAACGTGGAGCTGTATCATCAAAATGAATAAGCTCCGAAGTGTGCTTGACAAGTTGGGCCAAAGAGTGAGTTAGAACTTTATATTTATGGTTAATAAAACAAAAAGAAAAAGGCCCAATTTGAGAAAGCAAAAAGGAAATTTGATAAATATATATATATATATATATATATATATATATATATATATATTAACAGGTACAAGGCGAATCTTGAGACTGAATAGCATGTAAAATGAGAAGAGAATCTGTACAAATAAGTAAATTATACTATCCTTCTTGAACAGCCTTTTGAAACGTCCTAATTTTCAATTGCCAACTCCACTTATAATGCAAGTTTTATACTTAATGGATAAATATGAGAAAATGTGTCATCCCATGTTAAATAAGCTTTTTTAGCGAAGAATTTACCTTTGGAATCCTTAACCCAAATCTAGTGAAAAGACAAATCAGAAGGATAATTTTCAATGTTGGAAATGAGTTAAACCATAGGCTTAGTAAGGTGGGAATCATGCTTTTATGAATACTCATGATAATGATAAGATATGGTTGTCTATTCAATTCAATGGAAAATTCCTCGTGAGGGTATTATAAAATTTAATTTTGATGCATCCTGCAGGCTAAATGAGTTATGCTCTACCGCGTGCGTTGCTAGCTAGGGACCATTTTGGTAGAGTCTTAAATGTGAAAACATACTCTATTAGTGTAACTTCTATTAATCTTGCTAAAGCTAAAGCATGAGTTGTTTGGGAAGCTCACAATACTAATACTGTTCTTATTTTTCGTGGTCTGGTCTGCTTGTTATTATAGAGGGTGATTCCAAGCTTTTCTTCAAAAGATGAGTTCCCCTCCCCATAGAGATTAAGAAACATCATTGAGAAATATCATTGTCTTAAGCTGTGTTTGGTTTGAAGGAAAAAGTAAGGAAAGGAAGGGAAAGGTAAAGAAACCTATACAAACTTTGTAAAGATTTTCTTACCTTTTCCTACTTGTTCCTTCAAACCAAACATAACCTTAGTGTATGATGGATCATAATATTAGATACCATCATATCCATCGCAAAGCTAATCAAGTAGCGAATTGTTTAATTGATCAGGTAGATAGTGATTACTCTTTTTCCATTATTGAGCTTTCTTGGCACTTATATTTCATTTATTTTTGAGGTAAAGCATCACAATTAGGCGAATAAAGTTCAACGTATCACATGATTCATATCAATGTTTTTGAACTGCCGTTGATCCGAACAGTTGGACCATTCGCCCCAGAAACCATTCAAGCAATCGGTTCCATTTTACCCCAAATCCAGTTCCTAGCCAAAAATTATTGAATTGATCAATGATCCATTGGCTTGGAAGATCGAACCATCGATCTGTTTGACCTGATCAACGACCCAATGGCCAGAATGGTTCCGATTCCAAATCAGTTTTTAAAACATTGATGGATATGATGCAAAGGCACATCGTATCGTATCTTTGGGTGTCAATGTTATACATCTCTTTCAATTTGATTTTAAAAACTATTTTTTATTAAATGATATATATAATTATGCTTAAAATTGAATTTGAACAATAACTAAAAAACATAAAAGGGTGCATAGAGATGTATCATACCTTGAACCAGAGATGCAGCGAATAAATGGAAACCATCCAATAAATTAACATCATTTTTACATGTGTTAATGAGCTAGCAGCCACCCGTTTATTTTTTGATGAGAAGCAAGAAATCAATAACAAAAAGAAGAAGAGGCTACACACAGCAAGGGGTAGAACATCCTCAAATGTCAGCACAAAAAATACATTTTAAAGAGAAAGGAAAAGAAGCAAGAGAAGAAAGGTTGGAATGAGCACAATTTGCAAGCCAATCAGCAACCCGATAAGTGTGCTCGTATTCACATATTCAACGACATCGTCCATCCTCTCGATCAAAGTCCTGCAGCCTTCAATGATCCTTTTCAATCTCCATGGAGGGTCCACTTGGTTCATCAAATTGTTAATAACTAACTTGGAATTACCCTCCATGATGATGGATTTTCCGTTGAAATTGAGAGCAAGATTGTGGGCTTCCCAAACAGCCCATGCTTCAATAAGATTAATTGTCGTAACACCTGTTCCATAGGCTTTGAAATCTAGAATCTGGCTAAAGTGGCTTTTGGCTACATAAGCAATAGTGCATAGATTGTTAATGCATAAAGCATCAAATATTATTTTGATAGCATCCTCTTTTGAATTTATCCACTTGACAATGATGATTTATTTACTAAGTTCAATCATTGAATCCCATTCAAAACTTGAAGTCAATTTCATAAAGGAGGTTTTAGCTCTCTAATGATTATGGGAGGGGGATTGCTTTATTATTAAAAGTCTTAATATTTCTGTTCTTCAAAATATGCGGTAGCAACAAATTTTTCGTTTACAAATGGACTCTTACGACAACATAAGCAACACAGCAGCCACCCGCACTTTGTACCATACATTGTATTCATTCATTTCCGCCACTCAATGTCACATCATCATTGTTTTAAGTGACAAAAATTTGCTTTGGTGAATTACAATGCACTCCATCCCATAAATCTGAAATTACAGCCCCATAATTTATTAATAGCCTTTTTTATAAATCGCATCCTATTCGTGAATTTGACATCTATTCACGGTCAAGATTCATTCCACCTATGATTTATATCATAGGATTAAAAAGTTTGGGAATAAACAGTTATTCTCATAATTGCTTTTAAATCATTTGAGTACGTGAAAAAATCAGGAATTGCTTCGTCAATACTAACATAATTACAGCATAATCGAAGAAGATGTGAATGTTGGAAATTGGGTGCCACTCCCAACGGAGGGGAAAGAAACACAGCAAATATCATCATGGTTTGGCCTCCCAAAAATCAATCTCCATATCTGCACTCGGTGGTGAGTTGAAATTGGGGGTGTTAAACCAATGAAAACAGCCCATGTATTCAGCGCACAATTCATGACACGAGTGCCTTAAATCATCAAACTTTATTATCAACAAAAAAGGTAAAATTAAAAGTAAAATATTTTGCTTAAAGTAGTAAAATAAAGGGAGAACGACTGATCAGCTCAGGTCAGAATTTTATAATCTCACCCTACAGGGAGATGAATCCTGACCGTGAATTGATGTTAAATTTACGGGCAGTATGTGGTTTAAAGGGGGGCTACTATAAACTATGGTGGCTTGTTATTCAGAATTCTGCATTGGATTGTAGAGTATTTAACCCTAAAATAAAAGTATAACCAATTTGATGATGCGCAATTCGGCCGGTCTTAACTGTCAACGACATTGTCTCTGATCTGAGTAGCGGGGAACCTGAAACGGAGGAGTTGAGGAAACTCCGGGGAGAACCCAGTGTAAAGGCTCCGAAGCTTAAGTTAGAATTCTTCAAAGGCAAGATAAAACCAAACAGCGCAAAGTTTGCATACCTCCTCTTTGGGGGGGTGGAGAGCCTTTTATAACCACCTCGCGCACTCACTCCTAGACTTCTGTCAGGTCGGGAATGATTATTTTCGTGCTTCTGCCAGTTCGGGCATCATTGCCTCTGCTGGGGCAGAACTGTCACTGCACTTTTTGTCGGAGCCGTCTCTGTAACTGGAGATAGCGGTGGCAGGTGACGGTGGCAGGTGGCCGTTGAAGTGTGGCCGTCAAGCATCAGATCTCAGGTCAGTCAGGTGCGCCGCCCCTGGGTACGGACTCCTTCGGTGTCAGGTACGGTGTGGTTCGTCCAGTTCAAGGCTCTAGAGGCGAAGTGCCTGGAGCGGTGCATGAGGCGAAGTCTTGAGTTCGGATAGGGGGGGTGTCCCGAACTGTCATAAGACTGGCCAGTTCGGGTCTCTGCTTTGTGTGACTCGGGGCCAAAGGGAGGGTTCGGGCTCCTCGCAGGGAGTTCATGCTCTAAGTAGGGAGTTCGGGCCCCTTGTAGGAAGTTTGGGCTCCTCGTAGGGAGTTCGAGCTCTAAGTAGGGAGTTCGGGCCCCTTGTAGGGAGTTCGGGCTCTAAGTGGGGAGTTCGGGCCCCTTCTAGGGAGTTCGGGCTCCTCGTAGGGAGTTCAGACTGCTGGTCTCTTCCCTTTGGTGTTTGTACCCTCGGTACGCTGTTTTAAGTGCCGAGCTACTTGTTTTTTGCCACGTGGCGTGATTTGCGAGGTCGGGCCAAATCTTCCTTCATCAATTGCCCCCCACTCCTCGTGCTAAGGGTCTTGCCCTGGCGCGGGGAGTTCGCAAGGTGTCAGGTAGATTTGCCCTGCACTTTGAATCTTGGTTCTGCCGGCGCGAGGTGCGTTGTCAGGGTTCCTTGGGCTTCTTCAAGCGTCCATTAGGCGGGAAGCGCGCCGGCCTACCTAAACTCTGATAGATGTGGCGGCACGCGCTTTATTTCGAAATTTCAAAAAAAGCGCGCCACTTGGGGGGCGCGATAGCGGGCGTCTTTTCAAATTTGAAAAAGACGTGTCGCTGCCGTTTTTACTGAGGAAACGTGCGCTGGTGTTCCGTCAGTTTCGAAAAGATGCGCACCGGCGCTCTGTCAGTTTCAAAAAGACGTGCGCCAATCACGTCTCGGTCTCGGGGGACGTGCGGTCAGTGCGATTGAAGGCCGTCGGATTGGCTTTGATCTAAGCCGTTGCCTTTCGGTCACTGTGAGTATAAATAGCGGGGGGGACCCTAGTTGTTGTCACTTTTGTATTTCTCTCGAGCTCGCGTCAGAGTTTCAGCTCGCATCCAGTTCGCGTCCAGGTTTTTTTAGTTCGCACTCAAGGTCTTCCGCTCATCCGAGCTCCTGTGGTCTACAGCCTTTGTCCGGGTGAGTACTTTCCTGGATCTTATCTCACTTCCGATGTCTAGCTCAGATGGCTCAGATAGTCCTTTCAGCGGGTCTGATGCAGGTCCTACAAACCGAGTTGCATCCCTCAATAGCCCTAGCGAGCCGGAGGTAGAGCTCGAGGAAGAGTTCGAGCTCATAGGCCGTGGCGCTTCGGGTAGTTTGGTGTCCACCTCTCGTCGGGGTCGGATGTTAGACAAGTTCGGTCCTTCGACCATGACGCCTGAGGGGCTCCAATCCCTCATTACTTACTATAACTTGCCCGGGGAGTACGCTTATTTCATACCTTCGGGTAGCTTTCCTTGGGAACACGGTCCTGATGAGATCGTGATATTCCAGGAGCAGCTCGCCGCGGGGCTGCGATTGCCTTTCCATCCCCTCTTTGTCGAAGTCTTGAACCACTTCGGCGTGACGATCGGCCAGCTTCACCCGAATTCCATTCGAAACTTGGTGGGGACAATCTCCTTATTTTGCGACGAGAGCTTTCCATTGGACTTGGAGATTTTTTCTTCAATCTTGATGCTTAAGAAGCAAGCGGGTCCCCTCCCCGGGCGTAGGCGGGCTTACTACCTGTCTCCTCGCCCGGGCTTTAAGCTTTTACACGAGCTCCCCAACAAGGTCCCAGCATGGAAGCAGGACTATTTCGGGGTGCAAAGTGTGCTGGGGTGGCCGTTTCAGACCAGGTGGGGGATGGCCGCTCCAGACTCCGGGGTCACGCTTGATAAAGAGACGGCGAAGGGCCTCCGGCAATGGGCGCGGCTAGGGCTGAAGTGTCAATAGTATCTAACGGAGGCCAAGCTCATTGCGGCCGGCCTGAGTTTGGGTAGGTTCTTCACTTAGAGATTCTTATCTTACTGTCTTTCTTGCTTTTTACTAATGGCGAGCTTCTTTTCGTAGGTGTGATGGATTCTCGAGGGACCCGGGGTGGACACTTGTTTCAAGGCATGAAGAGGAGAAAGCGGGTTGCCAAGCGAAGTCACGCCGAGATGCCCCGGGATGCGGATCCCGAGGTGCCGGACTATCAGCCAGAAGATCTGCCCAGGGAGCTCGAGATGGTCCCTCCAATGCAGGAGCCGGCAGGGGGCCCTTATGCTGAGACTACATACACAGGGGCTCCTACATACTCTGGTGCTCCTGCTTACTCCGGGTCTGCTCATACGCGAGCTGGGCCCTCGGGCTCGGGGGCCCCGGGGGATTTCAGGAGTGTGTTGTCGCCGACCCATGCTCTTCAAAAGAGTAAGGAGGCTATCTTCCCCGAGGAGGTCGCGGTGTGGACTGATCTCCCTCTGCATCAAGTGTCCTGCCGTGCTGTTACCCATGCCATGGTGGTAAGTGTTCTCCCTTTTTTAGAGCTCTTTGGTTTTTGTTTTGTTGGTTCTTTTGATCACTCGGTTCCTTTTGGTAGGTGAATTCTTCTATTCACGCCTTGGCAGCTCAGGTGGAGAGGAGCTCGAGGCAGGCGCAAGCTGCCGAGGAGGCTGCTCGTGCTGCCGAAGAGACTGCTCATTTTTCACGGATCAGGCAGGCGAGGTCTCAGAGAGATGCCGAGGCCATGGGAGTGGTGGTGAAGCACATGGCGGACTTGAGGCTGGATCTGTAGCATCAGGTCGAGTATCTTCAGGAGGACATCAGGGAGAGGACGCAGATCTTTTCTCAAGGTATCGAAGATGCCAAGAAGAAGGCCGTCGATGAGTACATTGCTTCGCGGGGCTTTGATGATCATCTGCTGGTGGATTCATATAGGAGGGGTTTTAAACTAAGCCGGTGGATGATCCCGAATACGTACCCCAAGCTCGATGTTAGCACCATATCCACTTCACGCATAACTCAGGAGATGGCCAATGCTGCTGACGCCGAGCCAGACTCCGAGGGCGAGGCGGGGCCTTCGGGTATTGTTGAAGTGCCTTCTGATGGTGAAGAAATAGCTCCGGGCTTGTAATTTTTTTTTATGTACTACCTTACTTTTGAAATGGAATGACTTTTGTTTAAGTGCTGGTTGTTCTTTCTCCCGAACTGAGCATATTTGCCGAACTAATCATGCGTCCGATCTGTTTCCTGTCTGGGCTACCGCACTTGCGCGACCTGTTTTGGTGGTGATTTTATCCACTTTGCTCGGCGGTCTATAGGTAGTATCGCCTTAGGTTGACAATGTTCCATGCTCGGGGTACTTGTTTTCTCTCTAGGGTTTCAAGCTCGTATGCCCCCCCGAGTGCTTTCTTTACTCTGTAGGGTCCTTCCTAATTTGGTCCGAGTTTTCCTACGCCGGGTTCGGGTACCATGATCTTACAGAGAACCAGGTCGCCGACGCGGAATTTCCTCTTCTTTACTCTGGTGTTATAGTACCAAGCTACCTTTCGCTGGTAGGCCACAGTTCGGATGTGCGCGATGTCTCTCACCTCGTCCAGTAGGTCGAGGTTGGTGCGTAACTCGTCTTCATTTGTCTTCTCGTCGTATGCTTCTAGTCGCAGCGTAGGTACTTCGATTTCCGCCGGGATTACCGCTTCGGTGCCGTAGGTGAGGTTAAAGGGGGTCTCTCCTGTGGCGGTTTTTTCCGTGGTTTGGTGAGCCCATAGAAACACTTGGTAGCTCGTCCGCCCACAACCCTTTAGCTCGGTCTAGTCGTGCTTTCAGTCCGCGGAGGATGGCTCTGTTCATTACTTCTGTTTGACCGTTTGCCTGCGGGTGTGCGACTGACGTGAAGTTCTGACTAATTCTCATACTTTGGTACCATTCTTGGAACTTGTTATCCTCGAACTGTTTGTCGTTGTCGGAGATTAGTACCCGAGGTAGCCCGAAGCGATATACTATGTTCTTCCAAAAGAAGTTCTGTATGTTTCGGGCTGTAACTGTTGCCAGAGGTTCAGCTTCTATCCACTTTGTGAAGTAATCTACTGCCACCACTAGGAATTTTCTCCCACCTGTTGTTGGCGGGAATGGCCCCAGAAGGTCGATGCCCCATTGTGCAAAGGGCCATGGACTAGTGAGGTACTTGAGGTCGGCAGCAGATTGAAGGTGGATATTGGCATGTTTCTGACACTTGTCGCACTTTCTGATGAGCTCGACGGCCTCTGTCTTCATCGTTGGCCAGTAGTATCCTTGTCGAAGTGCCTTTTGAGCGAGGGCTTTGCCCCCTAGGTGTCCGCCGCACAAGCCTTCATGAGTGTTGCGGAGTACGAGCTCGGCTTCGGCAGGTCGCAAGCATTGCAGGTAGGGGAGCGTGTAGGATCGTCGGTATAACCGTTCGTCTATTATGACGTATTTGGCTGCCTGGCGCTGCACCCTCTTGGCTGCATTGCGGTCCATAGGGAGGGTTCCATCTAGCAGGAAGCTCGCGAGTGGGTCAATCTAGCTCGGCTCTGCTTCAGAGACGGGAGCGACCTCTTCTGCCCCATCGAGAGTGCTGGACCAAGGTAAGTCCTCTATGTACACGGTTCTCATGGCGTTGTGACTCGTGCTGGCTAGCCGGGACAGGGCGTCGGCCTCAGTGTTCTCTGACCTCGGGATTTGCCTGATGAAGTGTGACTGGAAGTTGAGCAGAGCCTCCTTTACTTTTGCCAAGTATGCAATCATAGTGTGCTCGCGTGCTTCGTACTCGCCTGTAACTTGGTTGGCCACGAGTTGGGAATCACTGTAGATAACAACGTGCTTTGCTCCGACCTTCTATGCTAGGTTCAACCCAGCTATCAGTGCCTCGTACTCCGCCTCGTTGTTGGATGCCGCGAACTCAAAGCGTAGTGCATATTCCAACTTTGTTCCGCTCGGGCCGCATAGCACTATTCCAGCCCCGCTGCCCTGCTGGTTCGAGGAGCCATCTACGTGAATGATCCAGGGCTCCTCATCCCAGTTCGCGTTTGGTCTAACCAGGAGAGATGCTACACTGGCTGCTACTTCACGGGGTTCAAACTCTATTGGCTTGGGAGCTTTGAGCTCGCCCGAACTGGGGATCTCGGGCTCGACCAGCTCAGGGGCTTCGAGGCTAAACGTACACTCGGTGATAAAATCTGCCAAGGCTTGGGCCTTAATAGCGGTTCTTGGCTTGTACTGGAGGTCGTACTCGCTGAGTTCAATGGCCCATTTCGTCAGTCGACCGGAAACCTCGGGTTTGAGTAAAACTTGTCTCAGAGGTTTGTCAGTCAGGACGATGACGGTGTGAGCCTGGAAGTACGGGCGGAGTTTCCGAGCTGCTATCACCAGTGCATATGCTAGCTTTTCTATCTGCGGGTACCTTGTCTCTGCTCCCTGCAAAATTTTACTAACATAATAGATGGGTCGCTGGACCCGGTCTATTTCTTTTATTAGTACCGAACTGACCACCTCGTCGCTTGCCGAGAGGTACAGTTCTAAGACCTCGCCCTCCTCGGGCTAGGCTAAGGTTGGCACACTAGCGAGGTAACCTTTTAGCTTGTCAAACGCAAGCTGGCAGTCTTGGGTCCACTCGAACCCTTTGCCTTTGATTGCTTTGAAGAAAGGTAGGCAGCGGTCTGCACATTTGGACATGAAGCGTTTTAGAGCGGCTATGCGGCCGTTTAGTCTCTAAACTTCTTTTACTTTCCGAGGTGGTCTCATATCTAGAATGGCTTTTATCTTGTCCGGGTTGGCCTCAATACCGCGCCGATTGACAATGTAGCCTAGGAATTTGCCCGAGGTGACGCCGAAGACACATTTGTTGGGGTTCAATTTCATGCTAAACTGACGCAGGATTTGGAAGACAGAATCTAAGTCTTGTATTAATTCTTGTGAAAACTGTGTCTTGACGACCATGTCGTCTACATAACACTCTATCTTCGTGCCAATCAGGGGCCGAAACAGCCTATTTACAAGTCTTTGGAAGGTCACCCCGGCATTTTTTAATCCGAAGGGCATGACCTTGTAGCAGTACAGGCCGAACTCGGTTATGAAGCTGGTTTTTTCCTCATCGGACTGGTCCATCCGGATTTGGTTGTAGCCCTAGTAGGCGTCCGGGAAGCTTAGCAACTCATGTCCCGAGGTCGCATCCACTAGGCGGTCAATTCTGGGGAGGGGGAAGCAATCTTTCGGGCAAGCTCGGTTCAGGTCGGTGTAGTCGATGCACATGCGCCACTTTCTGTTCGCCTTTTTTACTAGTACTGGGTTGGCTACCCAGCTCGGGTAATGGACTTCCCTTATGAAGTTTGCTGCGAGGAGCTTCTCAACCTCCTCGTCGACCGCCCCCCAGCGCTCTGGGGCTAAGTTGCGTTTCTTCTGTCTAACGGGTCTGACTACAAGGTCAGTATTAAGTTTGTGAGTTATCAGGCCGAGGCTAATACTGGGCATGTTGGCCGCGGATCAGGCAAAAATATCTAAATTTTGAAGTAAAAAATTCACCAGTTCAGTTCGTAGGGGTTCCTCGACGGAAGCACTGATCTGAAGTGTGCGAGCTGGGTCTGTAGCCGAAGTTGGGACTGCGACCGTTTCCTCTATGGGCGAAGCTCGTTCCTCGCCTTGCTTTGCAGGCCGCTCCAGTTCGAGGTCGTCGGCCGCCTTGGTTTTTCCCTTCAGGGCGGCAACATAACACTTGCGGGACTCGAGCTGGTCGCCCCGCGCTACCCCACACCGAAGTCCGTAGGGAACTTCATGGCCAAATAGTAGGTGGAGACCACCGCCTGTAGGATATGCGTGATTGGCCGCCCTATTATGGCATTGTATGGGGAGGGGGTCGTGACCACCAGGAAATCATGGTTGAGTCTGACCGCACAAGGCCATGTGCCGACTTCCACAGGTACTGTTATTTTTCCGAGGGGCCTGACTTCCTCTCTGCTGAAACCCACCAGGGGAGTGTTCGCGGGTTTCAGCTCGCTCCTCTGTAACTGTAGCTGGTCAAATGCTGATTTAAAGAGGATGTCCGCTGAGCTGCCCGAATCTACGAGTACGTGTCTGACCTCGAAGCCGCTGATCCTTAGTTTAATGACAAGCGCATCATCGTGGGGGTAGTGGACCCCTCGTGCGTCGTCCTCCATGAAGAAGATTGGTTCTTCAATCTTTGGTCTTTTTGGGGGGTTCCATTCCTCGAAGGCCGCTTCGCGAACTGAAGCCCGGGCTGCTGCCGAGGTACACCCTGCTACCACCGAACCTCCCACAATTACATGGATGGTTCCCCGAACTAGCCTCTCTTCCGGAGGCTGTCGCTGCAACGGTTCGGCAGGTATGCTGCTGGATTCGGGGGCATCCTTTTCGTGCTCCCCTTGCTGACCTGCCTTATTGTTATTATTGTTGTGTTGTACAAAATTTCTTAAGTATCCGCGACGGATGAGCCCCTCTATCTCGTCCCGGAGATTATTACACTGCTCGGTACTATGACCATGGTCTCTATGGAAACTACAATACAGATTCTTATTTCTCTCGTTCGGATTTCCCTTTAGGCGAGGTGGCCACTTCACGTATGGGGCGTCCTTGATCGTCATTAAGATCTCGGTTCGCCTTGTGTTTAACGGCATGTAATCCATCCGAGCTGCTAGGGGATCTCGGAACGACTGGTTCGGCTTCGGCTCCCGGGCCGGGTTTTTCCTGTCGACTGGGTTGGAGGGCTCGCCTTCCCTCTTTCTTTTCTCGTTCCTGCCTTTGATTCATTGGTTGATTTCTTCCTCTGTCCTCATGAATTTGTCCGCGAGTTTGAGGAATTCGGCCACGGTTGCGGGCTAGTTAGCTACCATGTGCTATTTGAACTCTTTGTGCGTTACCCCTCTTTTGGCCGCCGCGAGCTGCACTGCGGGGCCCAACCGCGGTATCTGCAAGCATACTTCATTGAATCACTTGATGTAGCCCCATATGGATTCTCCTTCCCTTTGGACTACTCCGAAGATGCTTTACTCTGTTCTGGGGCACCGTTTGCTGGTGACAAAGTGTGCGGTGAAGACCTACACAAACTGGGCCCAACACTTTATCGACCCGGGGGCCAGGTTCCTGTACCAAGTGCGGGCTACCCCCCTGAAGGTGGTGGTGAAGGTCACGCACATGCACGATTCGCTGGCCCTGGCGAGGTGCATTTGGGACTGGAAAGCATCAACGTGGTCGTTGGGGTCGAAGGACCCGTCATACTTGTCCAGAGGTGGGAGCTTGAAATCTCTGGGCAAGGGGATCGCTAGGAGTTCTGATGCGAGGGGGGAAGGAATTGAGAGAATCGGAGCAGCTCCTACCTCGTCCGAGCTCATCTCTTCTTTGCCTCTGAGCTCTGACAAGATGCGGGTGGCGGTTCGGCGACTTCGCCGGCGCTTTTGTTGTTGAGTGGGCCTTGTACTGGCGCTGCTGGCCTCCGTGTTGCTGAGCTCGATGGGCCTGGAATGCAGGTAGTCTACTGCCAGGGCGACGAATCGGTTTTCCGTGAGCAGAAACTCGGGCTTGGAGCGCCGAGGTGCCGAGCGAGGTTCCGGACTCGCCTGCGGCGAGGCGGGGATGATTTTTCTCTCTCTTCGACCTAGAGACGAGGCTTGGCTGTTAGGGGGGTTCTGGGGCTGGGAGGCCTTTCCTTGGTGGGGGCGTCCATCCTGTGGGGAGGCCTTAACCGGCCTCGGAGCAGGGTGCCAAGGTGGCAGTAGTGGCTGATTCAACGGCAGTTGGGGGAACTGCTGTTTATAGTGATACTGGGAGATGTTGTGCAGTACTTGGTGCTGGTGAAGCTGGTGTTGCTGGAACTGTTGCATTTGGGCTTGCATTGCCCGCATGCACTGCATCAGGTCGTCCAACCGGTTTTGGCTGGCTGCCAAGGGGATGACAGTCGGTTCAGTAAAGGTTGTCTCAATAGGGGGAGGAAAGGGGATGCTCGTGGTAGGAAGGTTTACGGGCGCCACTGCTTGTGGCGCATTCAAGCTGGGGATCCCATCTACCGAAAGGGAGATGGTGAACTGTCCAACGCACACCACAGGAACTTGAAGTTGTTCCTCAGTGGTGTTTGTCTCCGTGCCACGTCCGGCGTTGCTGGAAGAAGCCATGATTGTTGGGTTTTTTGAAGAAAAGGGGTTATGAGGGTTTGGAGGGAGGCATTTTGAAGCGTTCCCACAGACGGCGCCAATTAATGATGCGCAATCCGGCCGGTCTTAACTGTCAACGACCTTGCATCTGAATTGAGTAGCGGGGAACCTGAAACGGAGGAGATGAGGAAATTCCGGGGAGAACCCGGTGTAAAGGCTCCGAAGCTTAAGTTAGAATCCTTCAAAGGTAAGATAAAACCAGATAGCGCAAAGTTTGCATACCTCCTCTTTGGGGGGGTGGAGAGCCTTTCATAACCACCTCACGCACTCACTCCTAGACTTCTGTCAGGTCGGGAATGATTATTTCCGTGCTTCTGCCAGTTCGGGCGTCATTGCCTCTGTTGGGGCAGAACCGTCACTGCACTTTTTGTCGAAGCCGTCTCTGTAACTGGAGATGGCGGTGGCAGGTGACGGTGGCAGGTGGCCGTTGAAGTGCGGCCGTCAAGCGTCAGATCCCAGGTCAGTCAGGTGCGCCACCCCTGGATACGGACTCCTTCGGTGTCAGGTACGATGTGGTTCGTCCAGTTCAAGGCTCTGGAGGCGAAGTGCCTGGAGCGGTGCGTGAGGCGAAGTCTTGAGTTCGGATAGGGGGGGTGTCCCAAACTGTCATAAGACGGGCCAGTTCGGGTCTCTGCTTTGTGTGACTCGGGGCCAAAGGGAGGGTTCGGGCTCCTTGCAGGGAGTTCGAGCTCTAAGTAGGGAGTTCGGGACCCTTGTAGGGAGTTCAGGCTCCTCGTAGGGAGTTCGAGCTCTAAGTAGGGAGTTCGGACTCTAAGTGGGGAGTTCGGGCTCCTCATAGGGAGTTCGGACCGCTGGTCTCTTCCCTTTGGTGTTTGTACCCTCGGTACACTGTTTTAAGTGTCGAGCTACTTGTTTTTTGCCACGTGGCGTGATTTGCGAGGTCGGGCCAAATCTTTCATCACAATTGATGATGGAAATGGATTTAGTCCCAACCTGCTCACACCATTCACATTGGAGTTGGGATCTCCTACAAACAAAACATGTTCCAACCCCCTACTAACTTCATCTAACACCATACGTCTCACTATGGGGCTGAGAAATTCAGATTAGCTAAACGCTTTAGCTGTTCAACGGGTTGTGGAACCAATGATGAGGTTTCATGCCAGTAATAAATTCATGGCTCCACTGTAAAAGATGCAGGCCCTATGTATTTAAATACTGGTATGGAACCTTATCATTGGTTTCACAGCCTGCTGAACAGCTAAAGCATTAAGCTAAACCTTGTTCTAGATTAAGACCCACCATGAATGAGATGTGTGGTGTTAGATCATGTTAGTAGATGGTTGGAATGTGTTTTGTTCGTAGGAGATCCGAACTCTTCACATAGTCCCTTGTAGTCTTATATTGAGAATATATTTCTATGGAAAAAAGCATAAAGTACAAAGATATTTCCTCTATACGGTTATAAAAGGCTGTGAAAACAGTGTGAGCACTGAATGGATCTCTTGACAACGGCTGAGTCAGTCAGTCCTGCCCTAGTAACCAAGGCCACCCCTTCGGCCCCTACTCCAATTATGCTTAGATCACCATCCAATCTCACTGCTTTGGTGTCATCTTGCTAGTAGTGGGCAGAGAGAGAGTGTGTGAGAATTGATGTGACTCAATCTTGCCCTTGCTTCGGTCAAAGAAAAGCCTGTTTGAGCAGCCTTTACAACTTTGTATTGAGAATATGATATTCCCGATCTCACCAACACCACCCCTCCATCCCCTACTCCAATCCTACTTCAGTCACCATCCAATCTCATTATTGATCTGACAAGTGGTACCATCTTGCTAGTAGGAGAGAGAAAGAATGGTGGGGGGAAAGATATGAAGGAGGGGGAGATGGGGAAGGAGAAGATAATAGAGGCCATGGTCCCATAGAGACTTTATATTTTACTTTAAGCAAATTTTAATTTTATTTTTTGCTTCAATTTTATGTTGTCTTCGTCATCATCTAATTGTTCCAATTATATTGTCAATTATGTGAAACTTGTTGCTTAATTTCATTTTATTTTCGTTTAAGAAATAAAAAAAAAAAATAGTTTTGTGGCACCGTAATAGGCATTCATCGTTCTAACACAACTTAAAAACGGTGGGTAAGTAATGACCGGTGGGAACAGATTCAATGAATAATATATACAAGTACGGGAGATATTCCAGATGTGTCGCCAAGACATATTATGAGGTTCATATGAGGAGTGCTCTGTGAGGAGCATATCCAAATTCCTCTCTATTAATATTGACAAGGGAGTTGTTCCAAATAGACCTGTTTATGGGCTGAGCCGAGCTTTCATTCTTCATTAACAATTTCTTTTTGTTAATGAGAGTTTGGCCCCGAGCCTAAAGCCCGACCTGACAAAATGATTTATATATATATATATATATGGAAAGAGAGAGAGAGAGAGAGAGAGAGAAGACCTAGTTGGGCTTGTTGCCGCCGTTGAACAGAGAGAGGCGCCATTGAGGTGTCAGACTGAATTCTCTAGAGAAGATAATGTGAAAAAAGAAAGACTGCCACTTCTAGCCTACGTTTGTCAAAGATTGCCAGAGAAGAAAACGGTTGAAAGGGAACAACCCAACAGGGAACTGAGAACCATTGGTCCATTCACCAGAGATAACCACCTCGCCGAAGAAGAAAACGCTTGATAAGAAGACATGCTAGGCTGCTGATCCGTTGGTCGATGCTAGCTTGAGCTCTGAGAGATGAGTTTCTCAGGGAAATGATGAACAAAGTGATAGAGGAAAGGGGAACGTCGGGCTCGAGTAGGGTTTTGGGACTTGGGATTTGAGAAATTAGAAAGATAAAAGATAAAAGCATGTATATATTAATATATATTATAATAAATATTATATAAAATAATCAGGTTGGTCGGGCTCGGGCTAGGCTTTTTTAGCAAATCCCAAGCCTGGCTCGGAACACAATTGGGCTTGGTGTTTTAGGCCTGAGGTGAGGTCTCTTGGTTTAACTACATGTCCAAGCTCGACTGGGGAGCGGGTCGAGCTACCCGGCCCATGAACAAGTGGTCTAGTTCCAAATGTGCGGTGGTAGTAACTTGTTGGGAGTGTTCTATTGGTAGTAGCTCTCTATCCTCTGTGACTTTGTTAGGTAGGCCCCATAAGTATCTTAAAGTTGTTTGGAAAAAACTCCTAAAGGCCCATGTCAATTGTCCATCATTCATTTTTTGGTTGTTACTTCAGCCTCTTTAAATAGGAATTGGGATCTTCTCCTCACAAAGTGCGCCTCATACCAACCACACAGCCACATCCCACCCTATATTGGGAACATCTCCCCATGAATAATAAATACAAGTATAGGAGATGTTCCCGATATGCGGCCAAGACATGTTGTGAGGTTGGTGTGAGGCAAGCTCTGTCAGGAGCATATCCAGACAAAGCACCTCAATTAGGCTGGACCAACTTAGCTGAATGTTCAGCTCTGTCCTCCCAAACGGTTACACTATGAGATCAGATTGGCACCCCACAAGCACTTCACACCACCTCCCACCCGTGTATTGGGAACATCTCCCCATGATGTGGGGCGCCAATGTGATCTCTACTATTATACCTAATTTGAACATTTTATTTACTAAAAAAATATTATACACTTGCTTAATCTAGAGCTGCCCGATGTATAAATAGTTTGGACAATGGCCCTCTAATAGGGATGCAAACAGATCAGATTGGATCCGAATTAGGGTATATTCGAATCCGATTCACACTGTTCATGCCGAATCTGATCAAATCCGAAGATTTGAACGGATCTGATAGGACACATTTGAATTCGAATCCTATCGGATCTTTGGATCTTATTTGATCTGATTTGTTTTCTTTAAAAATTAATAAATTATTAAAAGAAAAAATTAAAATATACCAATTTAAGTAAAGAAAAAACAAAAAATACAAGTATTTTTTAATTATTTTCATCATATATATACATGTTTTTTATAAAAAATAAATAAATAATATAACAAATTTATAAAAATACAATATAAATAAATAAATAACATATATATGTATTATATATATATATATAACACATCGGATCGGATCTTCTCGAATCATATAGGGGGTGATCTGAATCTGATCCAATTTCTTATCTGATTATAGGATCTAATCCAAAGATCCGACCAAGGGTGATCCAAATTCGACCAATAGGATCGGATCAGATCATGATCCAATCCATTTGCACCCCTACCCTCTAACTATGTATCCACCACATGGCTAAGGCTAACTATCTGTATTTATAGGCTTCAAGGCTCCTTGTATCGAGTTCATATTTTCCTCACAGAACACACCCCAAAAATGCCCCACATGCACATCTTAGCGTGCATTGAGAACATCTCCGGTACTTGTCATTGGGAGGTGTTCCCAATACACATTTGGGATGTGTAGTGGGACGTTTTTGGGGAGATTTTTGTGGGGGGGCAGATGTGAATTCCCTTTATCATGCTAGAATTCAATGCCTTTTCCGTCTTTAAAGAATCCTTTTCTCTTTAATGTCACACTTGTGGCTCATGGTTGGGATTATTTTTGGTAAATTAGGAGATGCACTTTCCGTGGCTATGATTTGGCAGGACGATTTTGAGGAGTCTGGATCTACTCCTCATAAAGTGTACCTCACACCGACCGCATAGCATGTCCTAGCCACACATTGGGAACATCTCCCGCACTTGTATTTATTATTTATGGGGAGATGTTCCCAATATAGGGTGGGATATGGTTGTAAGGTCAGTGTGAGGCATGCTTTGTGAGGAGTAGATCTCCCGTACTTGTATTTATTATTTATGGATGATTATTTGTCATGTCCATGCAGACAAACGACCAAACCACAACGGAGTCAAGCAAGCATTGTCGCAGCTATGGATAGGGAAGAAAGGGGTCCATATAGGTGATTTAATCAGAGAAAATTTCCTAGCTACTTGCTCAAACAAGAAGGGAGCAAGGAAAATACTAGATAACAAGCCCTAGTTTTCATGAAAAACATGCTACTCATGAAACCATGGAAACTGGGGAAAAACATTGAAGAGGTGAGACCCAATACCTACCGGTTTTGGTTACAAGCCCACCAATTTCGATGGAGGCAACCATCGATAAGACTGCTAGAAGTATTGCATCATACGTTGGAGAGGTTATAAAGGTCGACATGGAAAACCTAGAAGATAACCTTGTCAATTGTTACATGAGAGTCTTAGATACCATTGATGTGGATAAACCATTGAAAACAAGGAAATGAGTGAGCATAAGAAACAACCAAACCAAAAGGTGGAGTTCAGATATGGACGGCTCCCCAACTATTGCTATCAATGCGGGAGATTAGGGCACCTATTGAGCAGCTATGGAGAAGTGGAGGATGACGAAGATACTGATAAGGAGGCAGGCCATTCGACTAGAAGATTTGGACCCTGGCTTCAAGTGATCCACGCCGGCAGAGGATCACCAGTGGGGGATGATCGGAAAAGCTATAGGAAGTAGGCAAACCAAAAGGGTGAGCAACAAAGCAACCGCCATGCACATGGGAATGATGATTCGAATCTGCCTAGACAATCAAAGAAGGCTAGTAGAGGGAGAGTCAGCTAACGACTTGTACAGAGAATCAAGGCAATAGTGGATTAGCCAACGGGAATCCCCATAACAAACAAATAGGGGTTGTTATTAAATAATATTTTACAAAGGAAAGCACAAAAAAGCACAATGATGGAGGCGACGTGTTGGGGAAAAATCCAAAAGTGGTTACAACGGCTTTTGCCCTATCTCCATCAGCAGAAAAGTCAAAAGAAGCAAAAAATGGTGGAAAAGATTATTCAAATGGGAAAACAAAAGGAAACCAAATACTGGAGGGAGTTAGAAGTGCTCTGGAGAGAAGAAGGGACATGGAGGAGGCTTTGGAGCACTTAAACTTTAAAGACACTAAACTAGTGAAACATCAGAAGACAGCATAAGCAGATGACAAGGTTGGGCCATCTACAGCCCCTATTAGAAACCAGCCCATACTTTTGGAGAGATCGGCGAAGGCTGCACAGTAGCCCCACCGAACGCAATGAATTGGTTATCTTGGAACTGCCAGGGAGTGGAGCCATCCCTGACAGTTCAGTACTTGTCAGAACCTGCCCGTTGTTAGCACCCAATTTTTGTTCGATCCCTTCTTTGTCCCATCTCCTATATTCCAGATGCCCAATCAGACCATGCCAATTGCTTTAAAATATTCCAAAACCCTAAGAAACCAAATTTTAGCCCAAATGCCCATAAATCCACCGTTAAATCTACATGATTCCCTCTCGATGGTCTTGATTATGCCATATCACCATATTTGATCCCTAATCAAACTTCATCATGTGAAACAAAATCCTTAAACAACCAATCACACAAAATTTCAACCCTAATTCTTAGATTGGCTAATCATCCATCAGAGATTCCATTTTGATGCGTCTAACACTATGATGCTCCTCAAACCAAAAGCTCATGATCTAAACATACCTAACATGATCAAATCCTTCCAACATCCACATAATCCCAGTCCATACCTTTATCCCAAAATTCCCTTGTTTAACTCAACATCATGCCTTGATTCCGTTTTGATGAATCTTATTGATTAAAAGATCACCTGTCATGAATCTCCATTATCCAAGCCTTATTTGACCAATCAGACCCTGCCACCATGTTCAAAGACCCAAAAAACACCAGCACATCAAATTTCACGTCCTAATTCACTCGTTTGACTATTAAACTGGGAAGGCGCTATTTTAATGCACTAGATTAAATCGTCACATCACTTGTCCAACCTAGGATCTTAAGAGGGTGGAGACTGATGTCAGATCCTTACTTGACCCCATTAAAACACATGGACCAATGAATTCAAGCCTAATAGGCTTAAAAAGCTCAAAATACCAAACATACCCCACTTGAAACTAAGAAAGGACAAAACCATTTAAAAGTTCATCAAATTTACATTTTTTGCTGCTGTCAGCCCCAAATAGGGGGCTTCAACGTCTAGCACGCTCCAATACCTCATTGGGTACATGAAATCCATAAGAAGCCTTCCAAACTCGAGAAAATTTGTTACACAAAGAATGAAGGATAAACTGCATGCCCTTTTCTCTCAAAATCTTTACCTATTTCAGTGAAAGAGCTCTATTAAATCACATACACTGTAGCTGAACAAATTTCAGACCCATCTCCCTCCCTTTTCCTCTATAAATAGAGGCCCAACTCGAGCTTGAGGAGGAGAGGAGAGGAGAGGAGCAGCTTCCCAACTTCTGTAATATACCCATTCTGCTTAAAATCCCGAAATTCCTAAAGCCAAGCTCAAGCCTCATCCCCTGTTTTCCAAACTTAACACCATAAACACTCAACCCAGGTCCATGCCTCGCTTAAGTTTTTGTTTGAAGTCCTTTTAGCTGCATGAAAGTTTGTTTCAAGGTTGTATGCAAGAGGTAAACCTCTCGTTCCACCGTTTCTCTGCTTTTAGTTTAGTTTCAGATTGCTTAAAATCCTAAAACCTTGGGAAACTTGCATTCCCAGCTTCCTCCAGATTGAGAAAAAGAGGTAGAGAGGCGAGGGTCTTAGGGAAATCAGTACTTAAGACCCGATAACATCACCTCAAATAAATTCTGGGTGAAGTTGGGAACATTTTTTCCAAATTTCAGGCGCTTTGAGCAATCCTGTTAATTCGTGATTCGCTAGAATTTGAACCCGAATTTACTCCCATAATGGGTTGTTATAGCAGCTTGGAGGGATGGGTGCCTAACACTTTCCCTCTCCCAACCTTTGGGACCCAAAACCTTTCAGTTTAGTGCCTTTCCCATGGAGAACAAAGTCACTACCAAAGAGCTAAACTTGAACTTTCAAGTTTGAAAATGAGGGCCCATTTCCTCTAAAAAATGGGTGGTGACTCCATCTCTTTGAGCTGGTCATGAGCTTCCCGAAGCTCACACCCATTCCTACCACCCAAGCCTTATATACCTATGGAGACAAAAAGCACTACAGAGGCCATGTAGAGAATTAGTAGGCGGTTGGGGTACCTATCCAATCATTCAGTAACTACTAGGGGTCTGTCGGGGGGTTTAATTGTAATGTGGAAAGAAGATATTTCTTTAAACATCATCTCGTCTACCTGTAACCTAATCACAACAGAGGTGGAATTGCAGTCCAAGGAAAAATTCACAGTCTCCTTTATCTATGGGGCTCTAGAACAACATAATATGTATGTTACATGGCAAGATTTGGCAAACTTGGGGGCCTATGTCATGGAAGCTTGGCTAGTTATTGGCAACTTCAATGAAATATTAAGTTAGAGAGAGAAGAGAGGGGGACGACATCGTAGTCACTCCCAAATGGTGGGTTTTAAGGCAGCCCTAGAGATGTGTAGATTACAAGATATGGGATACAAGGGGTCGGACTTTACATGGAATAATAACAGATAAGAGAACCAAAATGTGGTCGAATGGCTGGATAGGGCAATTTGTAATCTGAGATGGAGTCATTTATTCTCGGAGGCTACAATCTTGCACGAAGCAGGAATGGAGTCGGATCACTGCCCAATCATCCTTTCACTATAGAAAAGAAAAAGCAAAAGGAAATCACCTTTCAGATTTGAGATGATGTGGAGCTTAGATAACAATGAATTAATGTAGAAGTAAAAGAAAAAAGAACTTCAAGAAATTCTTTGAAATGAAGAAACTCTTTGGCTAATTGGCTCCAGTTAGAAGATTGAAACACAAGATATTTCCATAGGCAACTCTGCAAAGGAGACAAGTGAATCATATTGAAAGATTGAAGGATGGAGAAGGAAGATGGATTGAAGAGAAGGAGGAGCTAGATCATTTGAAGTGCAGCCGCTGCAACATTTCCAAAATTTATTAAGTCAAGCACTCAAGATTTGGACGATGTGGAAAACGTTGAAATTGTCGTTTCCCCAATGTGCCATCATTTCCCCCAACGACTCAATGACATGGCACCTACATGGATCCAACTTGGTGTGAATTAAAAATGATAATGTGCACCACATTTCACTAAATTGTCAGCCTTTTTGTTCTTCATTGCCGCTACTTGCCGTGTTGTATTGCCGATGGGTTTTTTGTTATTCATTGTTGCGGCCTACTGCTGCATCGCCTGCTGTTGTTGCTAGATATATCGTAGAGAGATTTATGTTTTCCATTGCCGTCACCTGCCACTGCATCGCCGGCCGCTGCCTGCCACTTCCTGTTGCTATCTCACGGAGGGTGTTGTCATCAGTTGCTATCTCATTGCTGCTACTTATAAACAAACAAGTATTCATTGGTATGAATAAGTGAGTAGGACTCACCAGTATGAAAAGGATTTTTTTGTTATGAACGTATTGACCAGTTGTGTCTCTTTTCAGTGTTTTTGGTTTTGTTTACGTTTATTGAAAAAACGCTACCACCTCAGCACCATATCAGCATTTGGGTTAATAAACATTTTTTGGGTTTGAAATTATTGTTTGCTGCAAGTGTTTATTGAGAAAACGCTGATAAACATTTTTTCATTGATTTCCGTGAAAGGAGTCATTGGGAGAAGCATCAAATTCTTGCTTCCCCCAATGGTTAGCCATTTCACGAAACATGAGTATCATGTGGCGCTGATGTGTAATCCGATGTGGCGTGGATAGTTTTTGATCTGGTGCATCGCTGATCTACCATCCCACAAGAAAAAAATAATTTTGTAACCCTAACCACAAATTAGGGTATCAAACTGAGGTAAGTGGACGCTGCAGACGATCGAACTTACAAGGAGATTTTTTTTTTTCTTTTCACGCATTGACGTTGACTAGTGGACACTGGTAAGTTCGTCATCGACACCCCGTTAATCCCCTGCCTTGACATCGACAAGGTTTTTTTTTCTAATGAGT
Organism: Nelumbo nucifera; assembly: GCF_055504915.1. NCBI lineage: Eukaryota > Viridiplantae > Streptophyta > Magnoliopsida > Proteales > Nelumbonaceae > Nelumbo > Nelumbo nucifera. The sequence goes on along the minus strand of NC_142651.1, from coordinate 54,678,700 downwards.
CGTAACATTTTCTCCTTGTTTTTTACAGCTCTATAACCCATCGGCAAGGTGATTCATACGCCGTTAATCCCTTGCAAATCATTGCTATTTCTTTTGCCCATTTGAACAGTATGTCCACCATTCCCCTCCTTTGAACATTTTTTATTTTTTGGGTTGTTCTCTACTTGATGTTAGATATGAACCAGTCTGTCGTTTGTATGCTTTCTTAATTAAAAATTAAAAGGCTTTTCTCTTCCAGCGTGAATTCTTTTTCTTGTTGCAAAACAAATAGATTTATTTCTCAAGACGGAAAACATGATCCTACTATAATACAAACGCATAAACTTATTAGTAACCCATTGTAGACAACATTTTTTGGCTTCATTGACATTTCGATGTATTTGTTTATAGAATAAGCGTTAAGAAAATTCATTTTCATTTCTATGAGTTCATCTTTCCCAATTACCAACGACCTTTTTTTGTTCTATTTGTGGATTACTTGAACATTTTGAAGTTTTGGAATTTAATTTGTTAGAAGTCTGACAAAGAAAGTCAATTTGTAGTGCGAATTGGTGAAAGTTTTTTGTAATGAAGAGCACTCATCTCATGTAGATCATATGATCAAATCTCAAGGCTGTAGAGGTGTGTCAATCAACTTATGGGGTTGTCTAATAACTGAAGAATTAATATAATTTCCTATTTTTTCTAAGATTTGTTAATTAAAGAAAGAGTATTGATGAAATTTTGTCTACTTCTCAAACTTCTCCTTGCTTAGAGTGGGTAGTTTGTCTTTAGATTAGTGGGGGGTGGATTCATATCTCCTTTTAATGGAGTTTGCAGTCACAACTGGCTGGATGTTGCTTCATTACTTTGGTAAGCTTAGGTGACTTGAATTTTACTGGCAATTGAATGCTATTCTTGATAAAACATAACCTTTGTCGTGTTCTTATCAGTCTGACCAGTGTTAGGATAATAGAGTGAGAAATATCGGAGAATACTAGTTTGTTCCTATCCACTCTCCTTTACAGCCTGGTCAATACAAGTAGAGAAAATAAGGGATCCAAATGCATAGGACGATAAAGCCAAAACCCATTGTTGTGCATAAAGGAAGAAAGTAAATGTGACACTGGAAATGATCATAAGAATTGCTATTGGAACATAAAAAGGTTTTGGTATCGAAGATGTTTGTTATCGGCCGCTAAATTATTTAACATATCAGTGAGGTCCAAAGAGACTGAGAATAGGCACCATTTTAGAGAGAGAAAATTTAGTTTCAGGTTCTGTTTCTTTTTCTTTTTTCGACTTCTGTTAGGTCAATGTCTTCCAAGTTCCAATCACCCTACCCTCTTAGGTTATGAACAAGAAAGATCATGCGTATAGCTTTAGCAGAGAGGATAGAAAGAATGAAATTCAATTGATTTTCTTAGAGCTAATTCATTAAATGCAAGTATAGGTAATTTGGACCATTGGATTGACTAATGGCTCCTATACATCTAAGTGAAAGTGTCACACTGAAACACCCATATAATTGTTCCTTGAAACATGCCACCAAACAACAAATATGAAAAAACGTTTTATTTTGCCGAGTTGTAAAAGGGGCGTTTCTTGAAACACCCAAAATAGGCCTAACCAAACAACCAAAGGAAAAACATTTAAAGCGAGTGTTTATCAGATAAACGATTATTTGATAAACACCCATCCAATAAACACAAATGTAACCAAACACATACTTTGTTATGAATATTCACATATGAGCCCCACCATCGTCACCAGTTCCGTCTTTTTTGTCATTCTTCTTATTTGGTTTCGAGTTCATCAAAATTGCACAAGGACTATTTGATCGGGATCAAACACATAGTGGTATCAGGTTAAAAGGGATTCATGCCTAACACTGTATTGCTTACTTGAGCATGAAAAACAGTAAGGCTATGTTTGGTTGCAGTATAAATTTATTTGCACTAGTACAAATGCATAGGAGTGCAAATGTAAAAAATGCAAATTCTTGTTTAATTTTGTTTCGGATTGTACTTTATTCTACTTCATGTCTTAATTTACTTCATTTGTATTGCAATCAAACAAAATAAGCTAAAATTTAAAACAAAAATAAGTCAGAATTTACACTCAAATCATTTGCACTACCATGATTTTGCATCAACGCAAATTTATTTGCATTGCAATCAAACACAGCCTAAGGGAAATTGCCTTACCAAACAAGCGTGGGCTTTTTTTTTTTGGAAAATTGAGCCTAAAAACACCCGCACTACCAAAGTTTTACTAGATACGTGAAAGAGGTTGTCTAACTAAGGTTATGTTTAGTATTATTGCGGTTTATTCATAAAATGTTTGAGATTGATCAATATATAGGAGGTAAATTATGAATTATCATGTCATACAATGAGAAACACTTTGGGTTGATCAATACGTTGTTGTTATTTGTTTTTTTGGTATTCAATTGTTGCTGTTACTTAAAAATGTTTCAACTCTAAACTGCAACGATCAGTCCCATGTATTTTTTTTGGTTGGAGTGGCTCCCTTGTTAACATGGCAACTCATCTTTTTCATCAATTTTGTTGATCAACCCCAAAACGTTGTAGGAAGAAACTATCAAACACAACCTAAATTAATCAGAAAAAAAATTTGAAAAATCGCGATAAATACAAAATACACGGTGGAATAGAACCGTAGAAGTTAAATTTCGGGAGAAGAAGAGGGCAAACGAGGGAATTTGACCCCACTATGGAAAGAGCTTTGAAATGATGCATAGAGCAATGGGATACTAGGCAATTGTGCTTTAATAGTTCTGGTCCTTCTGGATTTTGATGCTGATATGGATATCAGACCGCCCGGAGGTGCAATCGGAATGTTCTTGTTTCCTTGTAGCTTATGCTTCTCAAGTTTCCCACAATACTTCCCATTCTGATTCAACATCGACCCTCTTAAGCTCCAACTCTGCATTTTTTCCTGTTTCAGAAGAGAGTTCCAGGTACCCATTTTGATTAATTCTACCAAAAAAGTTCGATTATTAGTTTGTTTTTGGGTTTTTGTAGGTAGAAAGATTGGATATTGGGGCTTCTTCTTGTCTGATATGACTCGTTTTCTACTTGAGAATTGGATATGCCGATTTTGCGGTTACGTTCTTCGTGATTTTCAATCCTTACTACTAGTTCCAGTTCGAATTGGGTTCTCTTTCTTTTTTGATGGAGAATCTGGCAGTATGCTCTTGTGCTTCCTCTGTTTTTTTCCTCCTTTTTTTTTATTTTTTGGTCAAATTCTCTTTTCATTTTTCGATGATGGATGAAGTGGGGAGGGGTTAGCGTTGCTTACTTAATTGTTCATCTTTTTAAATGTTTGTTTGGTATAAACACTGAGAAATTATTAGATGTGTCTTGTTCAGGATTGATAAATATTGACCCCCTTTTCTGGAATTATATATCTCTCCTATAAATATGCATAGCGATGGCATACTTATTTCTGTGGTTCTTGTCCTCTTAAGTTCTATTCTGATGTTCTGGGTGCGCTTGTTATTTTTTTTTATCAAGATATGATCTTTATAAGGTGATTTTGAATTCTTAAATTTGGGTACACTTGCTTGGTGGAAGAAAAAGGAAGATAATTATTCTCAAGAATATCTTATTACGTATTGCAAAGTAGAGGAAAATTTGGTGGAATTAGATATTTAAAGGAAGGGGATGTTAATCCCAAATTTGCAGTTGTGCTATTTCTTTGTTTTAAGGTGAAAAATCCTACATATGTCTCGTGTTGCAAACTAATTTATAGTTTACGAGTTACAAGTCAGTTCTAGGGTTTATGCAAAATGAGATGGAGAAGTGCTCAAAACTGGCTGCTGTTGGCACCCTATTGATTGTAGATGTTCTAGAATTGGTGTTTGAATTTGCATACATAATAGTGCTCAAAACTGGCTGCTGTTGGCTTCTCTTGAAGAACAGAGAACTGAGACTAACCTGAACTTCCAAGTGTTGGGTTTGGGCCAACTGCCCTAGAGCAAGTCCTTTGGTGCATGTGCTCTTTGTATGTGTTATTTCTTTCATAAAGTTTAAATTGCTCAAGGAAACAATACCATCAAGGAGAATGTAGACAGGTTGGTTTTAAGCTTACTGCTTAATCCATGTTTGTTTTCAGAAAATCAAAAATCTCTTCCTACCAAGTGAAGAAAAGGGGGAAAAAACTCCAAGTTGCAGTTAGAGCCGAGACTCTGCCTCCTTCTATGATACTTCCTTTAATGTTTGCAATATTATGGGATTGTGATATCAGTTTTGATGTCCATATCACCACAAAGGATATCAACATATTCTAGGTTTATCAGAGATACATCTTGTAAATTATTATGGATGTAAAGTAACTTTTGGAATTTCGTAAAATTAGTTGATATTTAGGTAAATAAGATGTAAATCACTATGAACTATTTGAGAACATGTTGAAAAGGGGTTAAATAGGCAGATATACTTAGCTATCCCACATGCTTCAAATTGTTGTCATGTAACTTATCTACTATATTATAAGTAAAGATCCAATACATTGTTTCTGATGACCTTGTATATCAGTTACAAGTTGCAACTAGCTAATACATAGTTTAGTTAGGTGTACTAACAAAAAACGGGAAGAAATATAAAAGTGGAATTTGGATCTGTATCTGATGTATTGACCAGATAAAACTTAAAAGGGCCATCGCTTAGTTTTGGTCGTGGCTTTCTAGGGTCTTGGAATGAGTGGACTGGATGTGGACCTAAGCCTCTAATATATATTTTTTTTGGCACCAAGTAGCCACTCTCAGACTTAAATCTGTGCTCTCATGCTTGTTAGACTGGGTTTTTACCATTGCACCAAGCTAAAACTCTATGAAGAAAAATAAAAATTTGTTTAGAAAAAAACGTTCAGTTTTGAAAACCTTGGAATGAGTTTTGACCTATGATTCACTGCTTGATTCTAAAAACTCAAATTACTGCTCCTTTTCCAAGAGTCCTACCCTTTCTTTTCCACCCTAAAAATTGAGTTGGGGAGAAAAGGGTGCAAAAAGAAGTTTCTCTGCCCCAAAAATTGAACTATTTTTTTTTTCTTTTTGTTTTTGGTCAAATGTTGATATTGAACATGAGATGATCGACATTCTGCGAAAATAAGTACTTCGTGCACTATTTTGGACATTCCAGACCAACATTTATTATTTTATGAATTATGCATCAAAGTTACTTATTTCTCTATTATGTTGATATCTGTGTACTGACTGACATTAACTGACTTTTTTCAATTATTTTATTCCATGGTAGTAAACATCAAGCTTTGATGATATCGACACATCATCCTTGTCCCATGATATATCCTCCTCAAATGTATTAGCAAAACTGGTGTAGAATTATGACTTTTAAGTTGCATATGCCATACTATAAATTATCATTATTAATATCTTAACTGTCCATCTATGATTCATTGATTCTCTTCTATCAAATCGAGTACATATAAGAAGCACTCAATATCCTGTTTACTACTATAATTATGATGATACCTAATTTATTTCAGATAACTTATAAGAGATTTTGACCAGCTGAACCTTATATTTTGTAGATCCTTCTTAGGAGATCTTTAAGATAAAAACCAGCTTGATTACCTTTAACCATAAAATAAATGGGTCATTGTTCACAGAATATATCCTTGTTTTCTTACAATCCAAAAATATTCTATCTTGTTGTTGATTAATTTATTCAATTGGATTAAGCTTCTTAGGTAAAATAAATCTTCAATATATGGATTGCAAACTAAACATTTGAGATCAATAAAAATATTAAATTATTAATAGATTTGTGATTCTAACAGTGGTATTTAAATCATTGTAGCAGTAGTTCAGGGACTTCCAAATGCATGCTGTACTTCATGAATGATTGGCAATTTCCAAGTTTCAACCATCTTGGATTTGGTTGCATCTCATTTCCACGGATCATTTATGTGCCCTGTTTTTGGTCAATATCATTTATGTACCCTTCTTCTCTTTTCTTTTTTTTTTCTTTTCCAACTAGTGGGGACCCGTGCAAATCTGAAAGATTTAATAAATTTATTTACTATTAATTAATATTAAATTAATAATCAAAATTTGTTGTTAACTAACTATAAGTATTCAAAGTTATTGTTAATATCTAAAATTTAATAATTTTATTTTTCATTTAATGTTGATTTACAGAAAATAATTATTGTTAATTTAATATGAACAAATATTTTTAATAAATTTAGTTTTATTAATAATTTGTAGTAATTTTAATAATTTTTATTATTTTTAAATGAAAATTTGATTAACTTTAAATAAATAAAAATAACGACAAAAGCTATCATTTTTATTAATTTCACTAATAATTAAAAATTATATAGGAATGACAACGGGGTGGGTTCAGGGCAGGGCACCCCATCCCTATGCCTGCCCCATGGTCAAGACACTCTACCCCATCCCTATGCCTGCCCCATGGTCAAGACACTCTACCCCATCCCCGCCCCGTCCCTAGTGTCAGGCGGGTTTAGGGCAAGGCAAACCACTCCTCAATGTTGGGTGAGTTCAGGGGCAAGGCACCCCACTCCTCATCAAGGATGGGGAATCCTCGAATTTCCCCGCCCCGTCCCCAGTATTGGGCGGGTTCAAGTAGAGGTGTAAATCGGGTCGTACTGGGCCGGCACAACATGGCCCGCATGTGCACAAAGTATACATAAAAAACGGGGCGGCTACCTGGCCCATGAATAGGTCAAATTGTATATATAAACAAATGTATACTTCAAAAATCATATGAAATAAAAATTCAAACATCTTTTTTTTTTTTTTTTTTTTTTAAAATGGACCTCCCATGGCTTGGCTTGGTTCGTGGCCTGGCTTGGCCCAAGGCTCGGCCCACGTCACGGCACGGCTTGTGCCGAACCGACCCCCCAAATTAGGGATGGCAATGGGGCGGGTTCATGGAGGTTTTGTAAATTCTAGACCCTACCCACCTCCCTGAACTCCTCAATCCGTACCTGCCCCAAAACCCGTAGTGGGTTGGATTTTAAGAATCTAAACCCTACTCGCACATGAAAATGCAAAACCCTCTTGGACCCTACCCTCCCCACATTCAAGGGTAGGGTGGGTTGGGTTTAGAACCCACATCTAATTTCCTTTTATTTCTTGTCATACAAAAGTAATAAATAAGAAAAATAACACAAATAACAACAAAATTTCCAATTATTTGATTAAGTCATGTAAAAAACACAAACTATCAGTTGTCCTTCATGTAAAATTTAAAACATTATTAAATTCAAGACCTAGTACATAAAGTTTATATGCTTTCCAACAATATGCAGGTCGGGAAGGGTCAGGTTTAGCCTAATACGTACCCTACCCATACCCGTACGGGTTGTAGAATCTCAAAACCCATCCCCGCCCCAAAACCCATTCTTCAAGCAAAAAAACCTGCCCTGTCGCCACCGTTGGGGAGGGTACCCACCGGGTAGGGTAGAAATTGCCATCCCTAGTTTAAATGTTGAATTCAGTTGTCTATATCAAAGTATGAATTGCCATCCCTAATTATTAAAAATACTGTAATTATTTAAATGTAATTAAATGTAATTTTTTAAAAATAGTTACTGTTAATTATAAAATAACTATATGTTGATTTTTTAATTATAAAATAATTAATGTTAATTATAAAAAATAATTACTGTTAGTTTTCTCATAATTACTGTTAATTACATATTTTCATATTTTCAGAAACATAGTTACATTGTTTTTTGTTATTTTTTTGAAAATACTATTATTTAATAAATACATTATTTTTAAATAAATACTGTAACTAACAAATACTGCATTTATTGAAAATACTGTTAATTAATTAAATACTGTAATTAATATTGTTAATTAAGAAATACCGTATTTTGTAAAATAATGTTAATTATTAAAAATTAGAAAAATACTGTAATTATGAAAAATATTGTAATTATTAAATTACTGTTAATTAATAAATACATTATATTGAACAAATACTCTAATTATTATTACTTGTAATTAATAAATACTGTTAATTATTAAAATAAATGCATTATTTTTAACAAGTACTGTAATTACTAATACTTCTAATTAATAAATACTGTTAATTATTAAAAATACTGTAATTACTAACACTGTTAATTATTAAAATAAATACATTATTTCTAATAAATAATTGAAAAAAATTGAAAAAGATGTTTAAATTTTTATTTAATATGATTTTTTATGTATACAATTGTTTATATATACAATTTGACCTATTTGTGGGCCGGGTTCTAAACCCAACCTGCCCTACCCTTGAATATGGGGAGGGTAGGGTCCGGGAAGGTTTTGCATTTTCATGTGCGGGTAGAGTTTGGATTCTTAAAATCCAACCTGTTATGGGTTTTGGGGCGGATACAAATTGAGAAGTTCAGGGAGGTGGGGGTCTAGAATTTACAAAACCCTCCCCGAACCCACCCCATTGTCATCCCTAATTTGGGGGGTCGGTTTGGCATGGCTCACGGCCCGAGCCCGCACGGGCCCATGCCGTGCTGTGGCCCGAGCCTTGGGCCAGGCCAAGCCACGGATCAAGCCAAGCTATGAGAGGTCCATTTAAAAAAAAATTGAAAAAGATGTTTAAATTTTTATTTCATATGATTTTTGATGTATACAACTGTTTATATATACAATTTGACCTATTCATGGCAGTGTTTTAAAAGCGAAAGGCGCACAAAAAGTGACATGTTCCAAATGCGCCTGAGGCGCAAGGTGCAAGGTGAGGCATACGCCTTTTTAAAAAGTCACACAAAATAAAAAAAACTAAAAAATAGAAAAAATAGAAACAAACATGTAGAAATTCTAAGAAATCTCTGGAAAATATCAAAAAACAAGGAGAAGAAGTAAAGAGAAAACTGAAAAAAAAAAGAATGGGGTGGAGCCCTGTTTTACTATTTTCAAATTAATATTTACTGATAAAAAAACAGTGTGTAACAGTGGGGCGGTGCCCCTGTTTTAGAGTAAAACAGTTCCAGAAGAAGAAACACAATGAAAAAAAAAGATTGGGCAGAGCCCCTGTTTTTCTATGAACAAGAAGAAGAAGAAGGAGGGGAAGAAGAAGAAAAGAAGAAAAGAAGAAAAGAAGAAGAAGAAGGGGGCCGGTGGAACCCCTGTTTTCAGTGTAAAAAGTGAAGAAACAAATAAAAAAAAAGATTGGGCAGAGACCCTGTTCCAGAAGAAGAAGAAGAAGAAGTACCTGATGCTGAAGGCCTAAAGAGTTGAAGACGCTACAGTTGGTCATCCGACTGAGAGATGGCCTCTGATAATCAAACTTTGAAGGTGGTTGTTCGACTGAGTTGAAGGTCTGAACTCGATGATCTAAGAAGAACGTGGGGGCTGAGGGCTCTGAACTTTGCCATTCGAGACTTCGACTGATACTGTGAGTCTAAGAAGATTTTTGTGAAAACCTTGCATGGCAAGTTTTTTCTCTCTCGATTGGGTTGTGAATTTTCTTTCAAATTTGCCATACCATATCCCAAAAAACAAGGAGAAGTAAAGAAAAAACTGAAAATAAAAAAAAAAAGAATGGGGTGGAGCCCTGTTTTACTATTTTAAAATTAATATTTGCTGATAAAAAAACAGTGTGTAACAGTGGGGCGGTGCCCCTGTTTTAGTGTAAAACAGTTCCAGAAGAAGAAACACAATGAAAAAAAAAAGATTGGGCAAAGCCCCTGTTTTTCTATGAACAAGAAGAAGAAGGAGGAGAAGAAGGAGGAGAAGAAGAAAAGAAGAAGAAGAAGGAGAAGAAGAAGAAAAGAAGAAGGGGGCCGGTGGAACCCCTGTTTTCAGTGTAAAAAGTGAAGAAACAAATAAAAAAAGATTGGTCAGAGCCCCTGTTCCAGAAGAAGAAGAAGAAGAGGAAGAAGAAGTACCTAGTGCTGAAGGCCTAAAGAGTTGAAGACGCTATAGTTGGTCGTCCGACTGAGAGATGGCCTCTGATAATCAAACTTTGAAGGTGGTTGTTCGACTGAGTTGAAGGCCTGAACTCGATGATCTAAGAAGAACGTGGGGGCTGAGGGCTCTGGACTTTTCCATTCGAGACTTCGACTGATACTGGGAGTCTAAGAAGATTTTTGTGAAAGCCTTGCATGACGAGTTTTTTCTCTCTCGATTGGGTTGTGAATTTTCTTTCAAATTTGCCATACCATATCCCAATATTTTGGCACATAAAAGGAATAAACAATATATATATATGATTATAATCATCTATGATTTCGGCAAGAAGAAAGATCTCGATCAAGAGATGAAAGGAGGAGAAGAGAAGAAGAAGAAGAAAGAAGAAGAGAGGAGAGAAGAAAGAGGCGAAATATTTAGACCAAAAAACATAAACTGGCGATACCCAGGATTTGTATTTATAAGTTAGGGCGACTACATAAAAAATAAAAGGTTAAAAAGACAAAAATGCCCCTGCGGCACATAACTGAGATTACATCACTCCCCCTCAAGTTGGGGCGTAGACATCAATCATCCCCAACTTGTCACAAAGATTATAGTGCCTCATGGAATTTAATCCTTTAGTAAAGATGTCTGCCAGTTGTTCCTCAGAGCTGATGTAGGGAGGGCAAACTTCTCCTTTTTCCAATTTTTCTCTGATGAAGTGTTTGTCAACCTCTATATGTTTAGTTCTATCATGGAGAACAAGGTTGGTTGAAATGTTAATAGCAGCCTTATTGTCATAGTATAATGACATAGGATCACTGAGAGGAAAGTCCAATTCACCCAAGAGATTCTTTATCCATAGAAGTTCTGCCACACCATGAGACATGGCTCTATATTCAGCTTCTACACTTGATCGGGCCACCACACTTTGTTTCTTACTCCTCCAAGTAACCAAGTTTCCCCCAACCAAAGCACAATAACCACTAGTAGATTTTCTGTCATCTACAGAACCAGCCCAATCTGCATCAGTGTAAACCTCAACTCTTATATGCTCATGTTTTCCAAACAGGAGTCCTGTCCCAGGGAATTTCTTCAAATATCTAAGAACTCTGTGTGCTGCCTCCAAGTGTGTGGCCTTGGGTGCATGCATAAACTGACTAAGGACTCCCACTGCATACGCAATGTTAGGTCTTGTCATAGATAGGTAGAGAAGTCTTCCCACCAATCTTTGATACTGCTTCATATCTGCTATGGGCTCATCACTGCAATCCTCGAGCCTGTGGTTTACATCTATAGGAGTGTTAGCAAGTTTTGCTCCAAGCTTCCCAGTATCTTTCAGGAGATCAAGAACATATTTCCTTTGGGAGATGAAGATACCCTGATTAGAGCGGGCCACTTCAATTCCAAGGAAATAACGTAAAGGCCCCAAATCCTTCACTTCAAATTGGGTGGCCAAGAATCTCTTCAATCTTTGTATCTCTGAGTTCCAATCACCGGTGATAATAATGTCATCAACATACACAATTAAAGCTACCATTCTTCCTTGCTCTCTCATCACAAAGAGTGTGTGATTAGATTGGCACTGCTTAAAACCCATCTGTTGAACTGCATTGTGGAACCTACTGAACCAGGCCCTTGGAGACTGTTTTAAACCATACAAAGATTTCTTCAGTCTACATACTTTCTACTCATCTCCTTTAACACGAAAACCTGGAGGTTGGATCATATACACTTCTTCTAAGTCACCATTCAAAAAAGCATTTTTAATGTCCAACTGATGAAGTTCCCAATCTAGATTTGTTGCTAAAGAAAGGAGGATTTGAATAGAATTCATTTTTGCTATAGGTGCAAAGGTTTCCGCATAATCAACTCTATACACCTGTGGAAAACCTTTTGCAACTAGCCGGGCCTTGTACCTCTCCACTGTGCCATCTGCCTTATGTTTCATAGAAAATACCTATTTGCACCCCACAGGTTCCTTTCCTTCAGGAAGATTTACCAGCTCCCACGTGCCATTTTTGTGAAGGGCATTGATCTCCTCCTTCATTGCATCTGTCCATTCAGGAGTAAGTAAAGCTTCTGCAACACTCTTAGGAAGGGAAACACTGTCAATAGCAGAGAGGAAAGCATGGAAAGAGGGTGAAACATGCTCATAGGATAAGGAAAGGGCCATCGGGTGGTGTGTGGTGCATGATCCGACACCTTTCCTCTTAGCAATAGGAAGATCCAAATCACAATTAGAAGTATCAATATCAATGGGCTTAGGGATGTCAATTGGAACAATAGTACTTGGATGCGGTGATTGATTTAACCCCTGAGAGTTCGATGGCACAGGTTGCACAACTTCAGGATGCTTTGTGTCTATTGAACTTTGTTGATCACGGCCTTGACTTTTGTACCACTGTTTACGAAAGACCCGAAATGGAGGGGGGTCAGGAGGAGAAGGCAACAAAACCTGTCTCTGTTTCTCCTCACTTGAACTCTCCTCCTGAGGAGAAGCAAGAAAGAAAGGCACATCTTCAAAGAAAGAAACATCCATAGATACAAAGTACTTTTTGGAAATAGGGTCAAAGCAACGATAACTTTTTTGGGAAAGGGGATAGCCAAGGAATACACAAACAATGGCTTTGGGATCTAACTTACCACAGGTAGGTGATAGATCATGGACAAAACACTTACACCCAAAGACACGCAAAGGGATAGGAAATAATGGAGCTGTAGGGAAGATGAGCTGATGAGGGGACTTGTACTCCAAGAGACAAGATGGCATCCGATTGATAAGAGAAGCCGCAGTCATAACAACATCCACCTAGAACCTTTTTGGAACATTCATGTGTATCAACAACCCTTGAGCAACCTCTAAGAGATGACGATTCTTTCTCTTTGCAACCCCATTCTGTTGAGGGGTTCGAGCACAAGAACTACGATGAATAGAACCACAAGTTTCAAAAAATTCTATAAGGTCACCATGAAAGTACCCTTTGGCATTGTTTGATTGGAAAGTTCGAATCTCCGTTTGGAATTGTGTGTATACCATGTTGGAAGGCTTTCACAAGTTTAGGAACTTCGTCTCGAGAGTGAATAGGGTACACCCACATATATTGAGAGAAGTCATCAATGAAAGATATGAAGTATCTGTAGCCATGCTCTGTTGGAATATTTACAGGTCCCCAAACATCAGAATACACAATGGAAAAGGAAACATCTGATTTTTTATTACATAAAGAAAATGAAGTTCTACAATGCTTGCTTTGTTGACACACTTGACACTGAAAATCATTAATAGACACAGACTTAAACAATTCTAGAAACAAATACTTTAAGGACTCAAAAGACAGATGAACCAAACGATTGTGCCACAAAGTAACCTAACTTTTATTTGACTGACTCAAAGACTCCGAGGCCGCAAGACCAACTCTATTCTCCAGCACATAGAGGCCATTCACCATGTTCCCTTTACCAATCATCCTCCCAGAAGCCAAATCCTAAAAGACATAGGAAAAAAGGTTACTGAGCAGTTCAAAGAGTGTATAATGCTGCTAATAGATAGTAAATTAATAGGTAGTTTTGGAACATATAAAACATCTGATAGGGGTAAGCCAAATGGCAAAGATATAGATCCTCAACCAGCTATGGAGGAGAAGGATCCATCAGCTAACCTCACTTTATCTTTGCTAGAAAGAAGGGTGTATGATTGGAAAAAGGTCGACTTACCCGTCATGCGATTGGAAGCACCTGAATCAATAATCCATGGAATGCAGAAGCTAAGTTACTTGAGGAAGAGGCAAAAGAGGTTGAAGGAGTGGGTCCAGAATCAGTTTGTGTGAGGGCCTTACCATATTGCTCCAAATGATCACGAAAGGCAGTGATAATATTTTCCTTAAGATCGGACCTAGGGGGGCAATCTTGAGAGTTCATAGTAGTTCCTCCACTCTGCAACTCATGAGAGGCCAAGTTAGCCAAGGTGAACCTTTTCTGATTTGGTTTCTTGTTCTGTTCTTGTGCTGATTTCTTATTTCGGTCTTGTGCCTACTTCGGCTTGCCATGCAATTCCCAACATGTCTCCCGTGTGTGTCGGGATTTCTGACAATGAGAGCAACACAGTTTATCCTTATCATCAACCATTTTCTGACCATCTCCCTTTCTTGCTGAATTGATATTACCTCTTGCGGCTAAGGCAATGGTCTCCCCCTCGGGAGGATTCATGGCAGATTTCCTACTTTCCTTGGATTGAACCAATGCATACACCTCTTGGACAGAGGGAAGATCCTTGCTGCCCAAAATTTGAACTCGAATGGGTTCATATATGGGATTAAGTCCCAACAAAAAAGCAAACACCCGCTGTTGTGACACTAACTGTTTGTAGGCTTTGGCATCCTTTTCACTTCCCAGTCAATATTCTGATAGTAATCTAACTCTTTCCAGATAGATGCGAGGGCAGAATAGTAGGTGGATAAGCTTCTTTCCCCTTGTTTATACGTTGCAGGCTCGGCTTGCAATTGATAGATTCTAGCATAGTGCCTCTGTTCGGAGTAAGTTGACCTTTCTTGTTCCCATATTTCCTTGGCTGTTTCAGCCCACATAAAGTTCTGCTTCACTGATGGTAGCATAGTAGTCAAGAGCCATGACATAATCATGCAGTTTTCCTGGTCCCATTTATCATATTCAGCCATACCAGTCCTAGGTTCCTTCACTTTTCCATTGATATACCCTGTTTTACCCCGGGCTGTGATGTACAGCTGCATCTCCTTAGACCATGTCAAATAATTTCTGCCATCTAAGGGAGTAATGGTCGTTGGAAAGCTCATGGAGTCAATACTGTTGTTCATTCCTCCTTGGTTAAAAGAGGCTCCAGAGGTTGCTGAATCTTCAGAATTCATGACTGACGCTCACTAAGACAACAACAGTCCCTTCACTTCAGTCAATACACACAAATGGACTACACAACCCTTACTTTAAGTTTTCTGACAGTTAGAACACAATCACAGCCCTTGCTGCAACACACTCTCACTGATCTAACAGGCCTCTCCAAGGCTAATATAACCCACAAGCATCAATACCCTGCTGCTGTACTAGCCATCTGAACAAGTTCACAGGTGTAATAGACTTCTCCAAGGCTAATATAAGCCACAAGCATCAGTACACGGTTGCTGTAACAGTCAACCAAACCAGATCACTCATGACCTACAACTAATTCAACAAGTTCACAGGTTTCTGGATCATCCGACCCACAAATAATGGGTTAAGCCTCCCTTATACCATTCGGTCAAGGCAACCCTCAACCTGTTCTTGGTACCAGCACCAAGAACCAAAGAAAAAGGTTTAAAAAAAATCTGTCCAAGTTCAGTTCAGGTGGTTTCTGGATTTTCCAGTCCAAGAATAATAAAAGAGAATAGGAAAAAAGGAGCCGCCAACCTCTTGGAAGGACTCAACCAGTCATCAAGAATTTTCTGCAATCACTTCAGTTGATTTCCGCCCAGAACAGGAGAGGGAGATCCAGCCGATGAGTTCTCAGGTCCAGAACAATCTTCTGCAATCACTTCCGTTGAGTTTTTGGCCAGAACTGGAGAGGGGGATTCAGCCGATGAGTTCTCCGGTCCAGAGCTGACTTCGTTTCTTCATTCTCAGTCAAGCGAACATAGAGGATGTCATCAACCAAAAAAAATTTACAGAGCACCAACCTGCTTTGATACCATGATTTCGACAAGAAGAAAGTTCTCGATCAAGAGATGAGAGGAAGAGAAGAGAAGAAGAAGGAAGAAGAAAGAAGAAGAAGAAGAAGAAGAGAGGAGAGAAGAAGCGAAATATTTAGACCAAAAAGCATAAACTGGCGGTGCCCAGGATTTGTATTTATAAGTTAGGGCGACTGCATAAAAAATAAAAGGTTAAAAAGACAAAAATTCCCTTGCGGCACATAATTGAGATTACATCAATCTATAAAAGTAAATTAAAAAAAAACAAAGGGCAACTTAAAATAGGCGCTTGCCTGGACTGCCTGGCACCTGGCCTGAGGCGCACGCCTTAGGCGCAGAGGCGAGCGCCTTCCTAAAGTTTGGCCACCTTGACCCATGCGAGGCGCCTACTTTGAAAACGCCTTGCCTTGCGCCTCAGGTGTGCCTTTTAAAACACTGATTCATGGGTCAGGTAGCCCACCCCATTGAGAAGTTCAGGGAGGTGGGTAGGGTCTAGAATTTACAAAACCCTCCCCGAACCCGCCCCATTGTCATCCCTAATTTGGGGGGTCGGTTCGGCATGGCCCATGGCCCGAGCCAGCGTAGGCCTGTGCCCTGCCGTGGGCTGAGCCTTGGGCTAGGCCAATCTATGAGAGGTCCATTTTTAAAAAAAAATTGAAAAAGATGTTTAAATTTTTATTTCATATGATTTTTGGTGTATACAATTGTTTATATATACAATTTGACCTATTCATTGGCCAGGTAGCCTGACGGCTCGGCCCAACCTGACTTGTTATTTTTCAGGCCTGGACAAAATTTCAGGCCTGTGGGCTCGAGCTCGGGCTTTCTCATATAAGCCTGGCTCGGGCCCGATCCAATACTACTACATATATAAAAAGGTACTTACATTATATAATATATATATACTTCTTACATTATTAATAAATATCAATTTACTATTCGGAACTATAAATTAGTTTATTAATTTATTAAATTATTACTAAATTAATATAATATTAGTTTATAAAAGTATACTGAAAATAAGACATTTTGTGTACAAATCTAATAGTGTACAACTTTATTAATCTAATCAAGATAAGCAATGATTACTGTTTTATATTTTTAAAACAAAAGAAAATAAGAAAAAATGCAAAAAATGGAGAAAATAGATAAATAGCTTCTCTCAAAGGAGAGACATGCTCACATGGACCATCCAATTTTATTATATATATAGGTTTTTATAGTGGGTTGGATCAGGCCCTTTTCTAGAACATGGGCTATGGTTGTGTGTTTAACCTTTTTTTTTTTTAAATTGTGGGCTTGTTTGGCTAGTCTTTTCAGAAGATCTTTTGGGCTTTTCAAGGACTGCTAGACGAAAAAACAGTCCTTTTCCTTTTGGCAACAAAAGACAGGAAGCTGGAAAGACCTGTGTCCCAGAAAGCTCACAGAAGCCTGGAACAGCCAAAAATCAGAAAGCTTCAAACTAAGCTTCCCATTTTTCCGTGCCTAAAATCTTTTGTTTAACAGCCCAGTAGACCATGGTAGACCAGGATACTTACCAAACGATCTTGATCTTTGAAGACAAGACCCCAAAAGCTCAGTACGTCTTTTGGCCATTTGGGCTGTTGGAATATCTTCCTAAAAAGACTTTTTTTTTTTGATCAATTATCTTCCTAAAAAGACTTGCCAAATGACACCTTTGTCTACTTCCATGCTTTTGCTAAATCCTTGTCCATTGAAACAGCAGATTATTTTCTTACTAAGCTCAGGATATTTAGGTTGTATTCGTTTACATTTATCAGTTTCCACTTTCCACATGCCTTCTGCATATTTTTGTTATCCTTTTAGTTAATTAGATTTTCCATTGTAGCCCCACCAATAATCAATTTGACAGGAATCTTTTTTATTGACAACGGTAAAAAGATTTTATTGAAAATGAAGATCAAATGCCTCAACAATAAAGAAAGAAGATTGAAAGCCTTCCATTTCCGAGCTTTGGGACAAAAGACAAACTACAATAGCAAAGAGATGACTCAATTCAGCCTATGTATACAAGTTTTATTATAATCAAACTATTGAACAATATTACAAGTCCCTCCCTGAAGCTGGTGAACCCCAAATTAACTTCCCTCTAGTCGCTCCTTAGCAAGGTTGTCTGAACTATTAACAGATCTTGGAACCCACTTCAATGAGCAGTTCATATTGGGCTATATATTAGAGCTGAAAATCTGGCTCTAGTTTATTAAAATACAAAAATTTCATTTATTAAAATATAGATGATGTACAAAAGGATGAAAAATACACAAATTAACATTAGTTCTTATTAAATCCTTGCAGTGCCTATAAAATTTGTCCTGCCCATTTCCTTGAACTCATGAAGTAGCTCAGTCCATTATGAACGAACTGATATCCTTGCAAACCCCGTGAGCTGGTCTTGATGCATTATTAAAGATCCTTCCATTCATTTCCTTGGACAAACCCTACAAGATGGCTAAAGGGTTTATTCTTCAAAGCACCTGGGCCTTTGCTTTAAATTGCCTAGCCGTTTACTTAAGATTACTACATCATATGACCTGACGCCAGATCTTCCAATTGTTGTCAAAGTCACAGAGAACAAAACCCCTCCTGCTTAGCCAGCTTATTGAGGGAAAAGCTGATGATCATCCTTTTCTGCCACCTTTTACAATATACATTTGTTAGCTAACTTTTATTCCTGTCCTTGAGCAAGCATTATCTATTTCTCCATTCTGAACACAATGGTTCAGGATTTATGTTCATATAGTTTTGGAAGAAAGGGTTTTATCCCATCTTCCAACCTGATATAATCCTCCACATTTATTTGGGCAGTGGAAAACAAGCTTATGATGATAGACATATTATTCATATAAGAAGTATTTATATTAGAGCATTTGATATAGAGACTTTCAGTATTCACATATAAGTCTCTATTTATTTTGCTTCAAAATCATATTTAACTCACTATTATACTAATGGACTTGCATTCCTCATATAAGTAGCATTCTTTGTGGGAATTCTTAATATTATCATGTGTACGACTGTTTCTTATGTTGTTAAAAGTATGTTTCAATTATTTTATTTTTCTTCTGAGACAAATGTGTTCATTGTAGGTATTCTTTCTTACTGATAGGCTCTTTCAGTGCGTTCTTTTTATAGATGCCAGAATTGATGACAGCAGTGTAGCATGGGGCTTGATAATTTGTGGCAAAGCTGCACACAGGGACTTTACATTCAGTGAGTATTCAGTATTGTTAGAGTAAATGGGGAATGCCAAACTAATAATAGGTGGATGAATATATGATGTAAGTCGGTAGCTCAGTAAGTTGGTAGCATCAGGAGCCATGTCTTCATCTCTACCAGTTCTTCCAACTCCTCTAGAAGAGAAGTATCCCAAATTGCCAGATTCACAAGAAGTTTCCTTGGGAAGGGAAATAATGACAAATCCTGTGGTTCCTCAAGTGCCTCCATTGGTCTCTAACAGTGAAGTGGTTGGTCACATATTTTCATCAGCTTCAGGATTCTCCACAGATCTCCAATTCTCTTCAGTTGCTCATGAAGGGCATTCTAAAAATGCTCCATTTATTTCTCAGTCATTAAGTAATGGAGTAGCTTTGCCATTGACGCATTCTTCCCATTCAGGTCTATATCAATCTGGGGCATTGAATCATTACCCCAAAGAAAACAGCAATATATCCTGGACTGCAGATCAACTGCAGGGTTTTCTTGATTTTCCTGAAAATGTTCCTACCCAGAGCAGTCAAACGGAAAGTGGCAATGGTGGTGTCATGCCATCTGAGGATCGTACAAAACGAAATGATTGGCAGGAATGGGCAGACCAGTTAATCACAGATGATGATCCTTTGGCTTCTAATTGGAATGAACTTCTTCTTGACACCAATGTTGCAGATACTGAAAAAAAGGTTGGTTTCTTTTATTGGCTCAAATGTATTGAAATTTCTTGGTAAATTTGCTAAATCTTTTTTTTTCTTTTACTTTTTAGTCCCATTTTCTGAAAGGGGAAACATTATTTGGGGAACTTATGCCTTCCTTTATTCTATTTTGTTTTGTCTAGGCAGCATACCAGGTTCCCAAACCACCTCCAAATTTCACAGTGCACCAACCCCAAATTCACCAGCAGCTTCCTGATCCTTCTGGTCAACTATGCTCTGTTGCCAGCCCCTCTTCTTCGATCAATGGTGCTCCAACTAAGACACGTATGCGTTGGACACCAGAGCTTCATGAGCGCTTTGTAGAAGCTGTCAATCAACTTGGTGGAAGTGAAAGTGTGTAACTATTTGGGCCATATTTCTTGATCTAATTTTAGCCAGAGGAACCATGAAGTTTCTTCACTTATTCGTTTCTTATGCATGACATGCAGGAGCTACTCCAAAGGGTGTGCTCAAACTTATGAAAGTTGAAGGGTTGACCATATACCATGTAAAAAGCCACCTGCAGGTCTGTATATTATGCCCCAATCTCCCCAAAAAAGATTGTTTCCTTTTAGGCCCCATTCGTTTACCGGTAAATAAGAGGGGGAAAGTTGGGCAATGGGCATCTTTTTCCCATTGACCAACTTTACAATGTTCTTTTTACATTTAGTAATGGATCTCATGGTAAAATCAGCTCCGCTTCCCCAGGTAAAACTTACCCATCTCCCAGGTGGGGGTAACTTTCCCACATGGGGGAAAATTTTATAAAACATAATGGGACAACTTTGTCCATTTTAATATTAGCTTTTTATGGGTAAAAATGTCATCCTGTTACTTACCTGGGAATCCTGCGAATGAAAAAAAAACATGGGCAGGTGAATTTACCCAGGAACATTTATCTGGGTAAGGTAAGTTACAAGTTGTAAAGGAATGAGGCTTTAATTGCACTTTTATTCCCCTTTCTTTTCTCTATTTTTTCCTTTTCTTGACTTGAGCTTTCTGCATGCTGATAAAAAAACAAAACTTAAGCTTTCTGCTTCCTGAATTACAGAAATACAGAACGGCAAGGTATAGACCAGACTCATCAGAAGGTAATAACAGTTGACTTGCAGTCACTTTTCTTATTCATAATTCCATATCTTTTGTTTAAATTCATCTGTTTTGCCCTATTTTCTTTAAACACTTCATTTCTGATTATGCACCTAAATATTTGCATGTATCTATATCGATGCATGTATGGGTTTTGTCTCTTTGTCCATGAATTAGATTCAAGTAGGGTTTCAAGTATTGTTGCTTGTTTGTGTTTGTGTATGCATATATGGTTGGCACAATGCTGTTGTTCTTGTTATTAATTAATTATAAATGTTCATATTTATAAAAAAAAATTAATTATAAATGTTCATATTTATAAAAAAAATTAATTATAAATGTTCATCAATTATAAATGTTGCTTAGATGTTCAGATGTTGGGACAAAGGAGCTTTAAATTGATGCTTCATCAATAAAATCATACTTCATTGTTGCTGATAAAAAAGTCCCAATGCTCAAAACAACATATGAGGATGGGCCTACTCATGAACCAGACTTTAATTTACATTTTGTAATATTGCTAGTAACTTGCTTTCTTCATCAAAGAATCTTAGGACCATTATCCTTTTTTTTGTTGATTGCTGAAATACTCTACTTGCTAATGAACTTGTAGGCTTTCTCATTCTTTGGTTGTCAGACCTTTTCTCTTTTTTTCTTCTTGGTAACCATGCAAAGATATATATATATATATATATATATATATATATATATATATATATATATATATATATATATATATATACATGTGCATCGCATAGAGTATCACTACACTAGGGACGAAAAAGAAAAATGAAATGATGTGATACTTTGTTTTTCTAAAATAATTTTTTTCTATTACATACAATATCTGAGAAAAATTCGTATTGATTGGTACTTTTATATCCTCATTTGAATCTATATCTATAGCACTCACTATCTATCATAGAAATCGAATTACTTGTCGTTGATAAGAAAAGAAATTTTAATTCATATCTTCGTCTCTTTTCGCCGTACTACATGCTACATTTTAGAAAAAAGAAAAAAAGTTTAAGAACCCCTTACCTAATATAAATAGAATAATAAAATAAAAAAAACACACACACACTGAATATTCTAACGTTTTTCTATTAATTGATCAAATTCTAGACGAGAGTACACCTAATTAAATTTTTTAAAATTGAACAAGACTAGTAATTAATCTATTAAATGATACAGAAATTAAATTTAATAAAAGCCTTTCAGATCAATGATTTTATTTATAAGAGAATAGATACTAGTACAAATCTTCAACTGTGCTCTCCTAGGACAAAGCTTGATCATTGGGTTTCAGACTTCTTTTTTGGCTTTGATGAATTGCTTGCTTTTCTGAATTAATTTGGAATTTCTATTGACATATCAACCTTTTATTCTTAGCTTGCTCCTGTTTATTTCTTTACTGGAGATGGTATAATGAAAGAATGACATATATGGAATTAATTCTTAAATTCCCTCCCTTTTCTTTATGCAGGATCAGCAGAGAAAAAAAAGACTGCTATTGAAGAGATATCATCTTTAGACCTGAAAACGTAAGTAAACTGCATATTTATTTCTGTATGTGGGTTGTTTTTTGTAATTGTCTTGATGTAGCATTATGTACATTTTGAATTGGTGTCTAAGGGCCAAGGTTCCACTACCTCCTTTATTCATCCATCTTATTACCACCTACCAGTCCTACCTGCCATTTAGGGGTGTAATTGAGCTGAGCCAAACCGAACTTTGGCATGTCTTGGCTTGGTTTGACTAAAACATTTCTATGTCCGAGTTCAGCATGTCTTGGCTTGGTTTGAATAAAATAGTACTATGTCTGAGTTCAAATTTGAGTTAGATTTGAACTCTATTTTCTGGTTTGAGCTTGATTCAATTAAATATTTGATGAGTTTGAGAGCCTATAAAACTAATATATTTTTATATTTTATAAATATAAAATGAATGTGGCAAAAATGCGAATGCTAAGATGGATGAGTGGAAAAACTAGAAAGGATAGGATTAGGAACGAAGTTATTTGTAAGAACCTAGGAGTAGCTCCAATAGGTGAAAAAATGAGAGGGAGTAGACTAAGGGTTTGGGCATGTGTATAAAAGACCACCAACTGCGCTAGTTAGAAGAAGTGATTTATTACACATTGAAGGGGCTAGAAGAGCTCAGGGTAGACAAAAAAGGACATGGGTAGAAGTACTAAGAAATGATTTCAGCACTAATAATTTAACAGTGGATATGGCTCTAAATAGGACAGATTGGTGAAATGGGATTCACGTAGCCAACCCCATATAGTTGGGATAAGCATGGATGATGATGATGATAAATAAATATTATATTATAATATATTTTTTTGTTATTCTATACATGTGTGTGTGTGTATTAGCCAGGCAGAGTCGAACTTTTTATTGCTCCAATTTGAATTGAGCCTAATTGTACTCAAGCTGGAACTGTTCAATTAAAGCGATTCGATTGCACCCCTACTCCACCTCCAAGGATCGGTAGCCAATAGATTGTGCAAGCTTTAGTCCCTATTGTAAGGAAAGAATTTCTGTCCTGATTGTAAGTTCCCATTACCAACAGGCTATGAGTGGATCAGAGCATAAGGTTTCCAAAAGCATCAGCCATCCCAGAAGGGCCAGGCTTGCCTATTTAGCAAGCATGAAAGTTTATCTAATCTCACGTCCTGCCAAAGTTCAACTGATGTCACCCCATGGGTTTAGGATGATTTGAGCATTCCAATTTCTCACTATGTCATCCATGGTTAACAGCCTGAATTCCTGCTCTGTCTATAAAAAGTGGATCACCCTGATTGTTATTAGATCAATCAGCTCTTCCAATTGATGCCAATTATATCTGAGGGTTCTATCATTTTTTCTCTTTCCATAATCCATACTGCCTATAACACAGCTGCTCTCATAATATCCTAATCATCCTTCCCCTTCTAGTGCTTGGGGAGAACACTAGCAAGAAGAAGCCATTTGCATCTTCTGGTGCTTTCTCCAATGTCATCCCATAGCCTTTGTTCATACGTTTTTGTCTCAACCATCAATTCAATATCAAAACATGAATGGTTGCAGGTGATGTGGTATGTGAGTAGGGGCGGATGAAGGATCAAATTAGAGTAGGGTAGATTAGATAGAGATGATTATGGGATCATGTGTTAAAGCTACCAAAGAACATTTTATGGAGGAGGAGATAAGCTCTGATCTCTGTTGGTAAGGGGGCACTTACTTGGTATAATGGTAAAACCTTGGGTTGGCAAGCATGAGAACGCAGGTTTGGGTAGCCACTTTGTGTGAAAACATGCAAAAGGTTAGGACCGTACCTAGTGTCTCCCCCCCAAAAGAACTTTTTTCTAGAAGGAAGAAAGACAGTTTATTTATGGTTTTTTTTTCTTCTTCTCTTCTCTTTGTTTTTCTGCACAAAACCAGAGGATATCAGCCCTGGTTTCTGTCAGTTTCTTCAGACCCTAGCAGTTTCAACTTTCAACACTTCTAGAACTCAGTCCCTTCTTCCTTAAAACAAGTAGTTCAAGGACTGCTTCAGTGGACTGTGCAGCAGGGCTACTCATCAAGCCTGCTTTTTTTTTTTTATGGGAAATGGTAACTTTCATTAACAATAATGGATAAAGATTACAACTTCCACCATCCAAGGGCCAGATGAGGAACCCTTTGATAAAAATGCCTCAAAAACAGGCCAAAACAACTCCTGCTTTCAACTCTTCCTTAGCTAAACATGAGCCATACCATTTACTGATCTTCTTGCCCAAATAAACCTCACCCCAATCTCGCTTGCTAAGCCCGAGATTTCTCTTAGCTGTTGTCTGAAAAGCCAGGTGCCCAAGCTTCTAGATTGCAACCAGCCTATTACCAGTTTGGAGTCTCCCTCCACTTCTAACTGCTGCAGTCCTCATTGCTTTTCCAATCTGAGACCTTGGAGTAAAGTGAGAACTTCTGCCCTTAAGGAGTCTCCCACTCCTACAGGGCCTGAATACATGGCCAGCACACTACCCCACTCATCAACCCTGCTTGTTACACCTTAAAACTTAAAACAATAGGTACATCTTGGTAGCTGCATTACCAACCTAGTGGTTGGACCATTCAACCTATGACCCAGTGACCAAAATGGTTTTGCATCCCGTTGAAGTCTGACATTATGCTTTCTTTCTTTCATGATGTTAAAGATATGTTTTAATTTCAGTTAATTGTCAATTAGCTTGCTAAACTCTTCTAAATGACAGGGGTATTGATATCACTGAAGCATTGCGCCTACAAATGGAAGTTCAGAAGCAATTGCATGAACAACTTGAGGTAAAAACTTATGATTGAGACACATTACAATGAAGCCTTGATATGTTTCCTCCTCCAGATATGATTGGACAATTTAATTAGCCAAGGTTAATCTCATCCGTGCATTTCAGATCTCTGTCTAGATACCATTCAGCCCTAAACCCTTTTGCTTCTTTCTTAGAGAAACTTTAACTTCAATTTCCTGAATTCTACAGTATGCTTCTTATCATCAATCAAAATGGTTTCTAGGCTGCTTGGTTCTTAGAAATGTTACTTAATTAAACTTTTCTTAAATACATGTGAAGTATCTCTTTTTTTATTGGTAAGCAGTAACTTTAAACTTTATTTGACTAAATATCTTTATAACATGTAGTATTTATTATTTTAAGCTTTATTTTGATATAAAAAAAAATCTTTAAAATATCATCTAAAGTTATTTACCTTTTTATTTTTTTCCTAATCTAGTGAGTTGAACGGATGAACTGGATGGCCATACTATTTGATCTGTGACCCATTGACAAAAGCAGTTCTGTCTCTGGTCCAATTCTGACAACATCACTTATTAAGGTTTCCTACTGGTCTCTTTAATGTTCAGTTTCTATCCATTGAAACCTTTGGACTGTGAAGCAAATAAACTACTTAAAATTCAATAAGGTGCAAGTGAGTTCTTGAAGTTATTAAAAGATTGGCTTCCAATTGAGGATCTGTTCTCTAATCCTTTCCCCTTAGTTGTTATTACCATGAATTTCTAATGTCAAATTAACTGCTGAGGCTGATTAGGAAAAATGAATGGTTATTTGTTACATTATCACCATTGTTCACATTGAAGGGTTTATGCTTGCATGATGGGTTTCGATGGGCATGTCAAATGAACTATATAAATTCATGTAGCCAACCCCATATAGTTGGGATAAGGCTTAGATGATGGTGATTATGTCTTATAAACTATAAATTCTTTTGGGGTTCCAGCTGCGGAAAATGCATCATCTATATCCCATTCAGTTTCTGACTTCAGACTTTTTCACATGTGATCTGTAGCCTATGGGAGATCCAGTTGTATAGTTATTGCTTTGGTGTTGATTCACTTGCAATGACCTAGCAACTCCATTGTTATCTGTCCCTGTGCTAGTTTGAAGCACCAATATCTGTCATGAAAGTAATTTAAGTTTTCTAGCTCCAAATTGTCTGGCTTAGCAGTTGCAAGGACCTAACCTCTCCATTCTTTCCTTGGGATTTGACAATTATGGTTTCTTTTTTCTGCTTATGTTATCCCAAAAAACAAAACAACTGTAAAATCCTTTGACAACATTGTGATCCCAAAAAACAAAACAACTATTGAAAAAGCATCTCAGCTTTAAGTTCCCCTATTTACCCTTGTATTATTTACTCTGTTGCACCCAGTATGTAGGTGATTTGTTCATACCTTGGTATAGTTGGACACACCATGAAGACTTGCAGACATTGGATATATTGTCATAAAACAATAGTTCTTGGTATATTATTCATCAAAAAAATAGTTCTCAGTATATTCTTATCTCCTTGGTTCCCATCTCAGATTCAGAGAAATCTACAATTGCGAATAGAAGAACAAGGGAGGTATCTTCAGATGATGTTCGAGAAACAGTACAAAGCGAATAATGATGAGTTCAAGGGCTCGTCCTCCAACCCACAAGAACCCTCTACTGCATTATCGGATACAATGCAACAGCAATCCTCTACTCAAAACAGAGTGGATGCCCTAAAGGTTTGTGCTGAAACAGGAAATGACAGCATTGATACCAGTGCTATAGCAGAAGCAAGCTACAAGAAACTGGGTGTGAAGCAAAAAGCGCCTGAAACCCACAGTTGTGAGGATCTAGAACCAGATGGCATTGATGATATAACTATTCCATCTGCTATTCCATCCACAAAGCGTGCAATAGCAGATGATACAACTATTCCATCTGCTAAACCAACATCGGACAGACAAGCCAATACTGCTGATATTCCAGCTCCTAAAGATACAGTAAGCATGAGTACTGAGGATCTGAGTAATGGTTAATAAGTGAAAAGTACTTTGTTGACTGCTACAAGGAGTTTTGGACACCATACCTCTTTGCCTCTCCTTTTGGGATTGGACAATGGTATACACTCGTGATGGTCAATAAAAGTTGTATTTTTTTTTTTCTGAATTTTGTCTAATACGCTTGTCAACTTGTTTGTGCCCCCGCTCTGGCGGGGCAAAGGTATGCCAAACAAAGGGAGCTACTGTGTAAGGGACTTCTATTAACTCTTAAGAGCCAAAACCTTGGTTATATCTAGAAAAAACTTGCTAACACAATCTGTAATACTACAAAGTTGTTCCATTTTTCATATTTCTGTGCATCCATTTTGTTTCCAAACTAACAAGATTTGAAGTACATTGAGAATGAAATGACACTTTAGGAGTTTGGCAAAAGGTTCTAATGCTGACTGCCAACTTGAAATAACACTTAATTCATGAGGAGGGGGGGGGGGGTGAATTTCACATAAACCTAAGACAAGCTCAATATGTGAAGTTCATGCTTCATCAAATCTCAAATCTGTATGTTCAATGAAGAGTTTTATTGGGATCATTGGAACAACCTATCCATGTTCTATGTTTCAGTTTAGAAATTCTAAGCAATTTGTCTTCCTTCTGGGGGTAAATTACTTTATACTTCCCCTGGGGTTTTGGTCAAATGCTAAGACCTCCACTCAAGTTTACCAATAAGCATCTCATTTAGGGTCAAGTTATTTATTCTGAGTGTGATCTGCTGTGGTAAATTCTGTGCGCATGTTATGAACAAGACACTTCGGTTGCACATTGGTAACATCTCATTAATGGCAATATACAAGTATCAGAGAGACCTCCTGATGATGTGCAGCTATAGTGTCATGCATGGTTTTTGAACTGCTGTTGACCTGAACAGTTGGGCCGTTTCAGCCCGGTAACCGTCCAGGCAATCGGTTACGTTTTACCTCAAACCTGGTTCTTGGCCAAAAACCGTCAAAAAAGTCAGACTTGTTGACTCGGGTGGTTGAACTGTCGACCCGTTGACTCGTTCAATGGTTTTTACTGCTTTTTATTTTTAATTATTTTTTATTTTTTTGTTATAACAGGTCGCTCATTCAAACTGGACAGTCGGGCTGTTTATCCAAAAACCGATAGCTAAAACGGTTCCATTTTCGAGTGCGCAATGTTACTAAGCAACAGATCTGAAATCATTTATTCTACCCTCTACTGATATGATGTCAGCTTCAGTGACTGAAAGCGTTCAGATAAGGTCTAAAACTTTGTTAACATGCCCATATGACTTGTCATGTGACCTTACTTTGTTGTTGGTTTGTGTCCCAAGTCAAAGGTAGAAGAAAGATGAATAGTGAAAAAAAGAGCCTTTGTACATGGGCATTTTCATAATTTTACCTGTCACTATAACTTTTTTAAGGGAATTGGACTTTCAGGCCCATATGGAATTTCAGGCCTTAAAGTGACTAACCCCAAAATATAGAGTACCTATATGCAATTTACCCTAAAACTTTTTAAGAGTTTGTTTTAATATTGTTGATGATTTTGTATAGGTTTATGAGTTAATTTTATTGATTATTTGTTTAGGTAGTGGGGACCATAACACACTTGTTGGGACTTTTTGGAGTCTTTTAGAGGTTCTTTATTAAGATTTTGTGTTCAGCCGCCATATAAGGGCATACTTGTTATTGTACCTATTTTTACCTTTAAGTATTAATAATAATGAGAGGGGACATATAGAACTGATTGCTCTCTTATTCTTTTCTCTATTCTTTTTTTTTTCTCTCTTCTCTCAAGAACACTTCCTTTCTTCATCTTTTCTACAGTTTTTTTTTTATTATTTATTTCTACAGATTTCTACTTGGTATCATAGTAGGTTTTGAGCCTTTTCTATGCTCCCATCATGTAGCCATAGATCATTCGATTGCATGATGAGTTAGAGGATTGATTGAAGACATAAAAAGTGACCAGTTTTTGGATTTTTTGGTGGATTTAGAACCCCTTATGGAAGATTTAGGGTTGACCACCAAAATCAGGAAGAACTGGAGAAGGGGGAAGAATCCCGATTGCAGTAGGACTTTTCAATTTTAATATGGGAAGCGGTGATCTAGATTTTTTAAATTTCTTGGTGAAGTTTTAAGGGGTAGTTCAAGTTCCAATGATTTACGAAGTCTTAGAGGGAGTGACAACCTTTTCTCTTCTTTCTACTTGCTCTCACAAAGACTGGAATCTTGGTAAAAGGAGGTTTATGAGTGCTAAAAGGGGGATTACGACATCTGAAGGTGATAAATTTATTTTTTCTCACCTATGATTGCTTTTCTAATCTATTCTAAGATTTATGAAGGGTTTGAGCACTGAGCAGAGCTCAATTAGTGACATGGGATTGGGTAGAGTAGTCTCTGAAGAATATTTTGGACCTGGGATCATTACCACACTTAAGTTAGATGGTACAAACTATTTAGTGTGGGCACAATCAACCAAGATGGCTATTGGAGTTCATGGGAAATTGGGATACCTTATTGGGGAATAGAAGAAACCTGATACAAATTCCTCCCGATGGGTATAGGAAAATTACATGGTGATGAATTGGCTGTATAATTCAA
This sequence comes from Nelumbo nucifera, assembly GCF_055504915.1. NCBI lineage: Eukaryota > Viridiplantae > Streptophyta > Magnoliopsida > Proteales > Nelumbonaceae > Nelumbo > Nelumbo nucifera. The sequence goes on along the minus strand of NC_142651.1, from coordinate 54,649,173 downwards.
TGTTACCATATATTGGGAAGAATTTTTTGTAGGAGAATACAATAAAGGAGAGTTAGGATGGAGTGACTGAGACCTATTCCCAAAAATAGAATGTAGCTAGAGCCTATTAGTTGAGGAACCATGTGATTAATACAAAACAGGGAGATAAGCCTCTTGCTATGTATTTCTCTATAGGGAGAGTGCGAATGATGCAATAACCTATCAAAAGTTGGTAGAGAAGAATAGGGTCTTTGAATTCTTGGATGGACTGAACCCTAAATTCGACATTGCTAGGCAACACATCATTTCCAAAGAGAGTGACTCTTTCTCAATCTTATGCCTTTGTGTCTAGAGAGGAGAGTAGGAGGAATGTCATGTTGAGGTAGCCTGGAGGTGACTAGTCGATAGACTTGTTCATGGGCCGAGTGGCCTGACGGGCCAGCCCGGCCCCCGGACAGGCTTGAACGTGGTTATAGGCCCGTGGGCTTAAATTCGGGCCAAAAAACCCGGCCCGCAAAAAATTCAAGTCGGGCTTGGGTTTTGTCAAAATAGCCCGGCCAGACCTAATATTAGACTTAAAGTGAGTAATGTGATTATGTCCATTTGAATAAAATTTTTTATTTAAGAATGTAAAACTGTGTTTTAAAATATAAAAGAAAGGGGAAAAAACCATCTTGTAGGCCCATTGTTCATTTAAATAGCAAAAAAAAAACTTTCTGAATTTTTAATTGTAATTTGAATAGGGAAAATTGTTTTTTTTTATTAGGTCGGGCTTCAGGCTTTTTATCAGGGCCGGGCTCGGACCCAAGTTATAGGCCCGTTGATCGGGCCGGGCTCGGGCTCGGACCTAGCATATTTCCCTTAATGACAAGTGAAAGCCCGACCCATGAACAGGTCTACTAGTCAGCTATGATTAGTACAATCAAACCTAAGCCAAATGGAGAAAGGGGAGTAATGAGATCAGGAAGGAGGATAAGGACTTGGTGCGTGATTACTGCAAGAAGTCTAAGCATACCAGAAACACTTGTTAGAAGCTCAATTGACATTTCATACCATCTCAGGTCAAGAACAAGAAGGGAAGTGTAAATGTGGTAGTTACTAGAGACAGGGGAGTAGTGAGGATCAGGAGGGAGGATAAGGATTTTGGTGGGTGATTACTACAAGAAGCCTAAGCATACCAGAAACACTTGTTGGAAAATCCATCCACATTTCATACCATCTTGGGTCAAGAACAAGAAGGGAAGTGTAAATGTGGCAGTTACTAGAGACTCTTTGGGACCTCTTACCCAAGCCGATTTGAGTCCATTGTAATGGCAACAGTCATAATTGAATTGGAAAAGTATGGACAACTTATGAGTAAGAAGGATTTGACTGATTCTAGTTCTTCAAGTGGGCAGCAGAGTGCAGGCACTAGTCACACTACTTCCTTTGCTTATTTAGGTAGTTCACATGTGCACATTATGCCCCCACCTCAAGTAAGGAGGGACCTCCCTGGATTATACACTCAAGAGCATCTAAGCACATGACCAGTATGTCTACCCATTTTAATTATATTAATTTTGTTTCGATAGAGATAAAGTCTCTAAAGCATATGGTTTTTATGTTCCCATTGTTGGGAAGGGAACAGTTAGAGTCACTAATGGGATTACTTCGTCTTCTGTCATACATGTTTATAGGCTTCATACTAACCTTCTTTCTGTAAGTAATTTAATAAAGAATTTGAATTACTCAATGGCTTTTCTTTTTGATAATTGTGTTTTGCAGGATTTGGAGTCAAAGAGGATGATTAGGAGTGGTTGTGAGATGAATAGAGCCTACCTTCTAGATAAGCTTCCAAGATTAGTAGTAGTAGTAGTAATGGGTCAAAATCAGTGAGTTAAATTACGCTCTGGTATAATCGTTTAGGTCCTATGTCTTTCAGTTCTTTGAAATGTTCGTTTCCAAAGTTGTTTGAGTCTGTTTAATCTTTTAGTCTAGAGTTTGAGAATTGTCAACTAGGAAACCATTGTAAACATTCTTTTAAACCAAGTAATAAAAGAAGTTATTTTGCTTTTGATATTATTCACAGTAATGTATGAGAACCTTATCATATTTCTTTCATGGGTGGTTACCGGTATTTTCTTTTGCTTGTGGATGATTATACTCAGTATTCTTGGATATATCTAATGAAATCTTGTGATGAGGTACCTATTTTAGTGCGACAGTTCTACTATATGGTTCTCATATAGTTTGGAGTGAGAACTAAGATTTTCATATTAGATAATGCTAGAGAATATTTTGATAAGGATTTGGCTACGTATTTTTTGAAGAATTGGGATGATAGAGTAGTTGTGCTTATACACCATGACAGAATGGAGTAGCAAAGAGGAAAAGTAGACACATTATGGAGGTGGCAAGGAGTCTTATGGTGTGTACTTCGGTTCTTGTTCGATTTTGGGGGGAAGCAGTTCCCATGGCTGTGTATTTGATCAACTTTGTTCCTTCACACATCCTAGGGTTCAAGGTTCCATTCAGCCTTTTATTTCCAAATGGGAAGATATTTCATGTACCTTTGGAAGTTTTTTGGTGTGTCTGTTTTGTTCATATTCTTGGTCTTCATCGTAGGAAGTTGAATCTTGAAGCTAAGAAATGTGTTTTTCTTGGGTATGCTTAAAACTAGAAGGGGTACTATTGTTATGATCCAGTGATGGGGAGCAGGTTTGTTACTATGGATGTTACCTTTTTTGAGTCTATATTCTTTTTCTATGGTAGTTCTCCTTAGGATGAATGTTTTGGTGGGGGAAAGCTACAGTTTATTCCTCAATTTGGTCCATCAGTTTCATTTGTTTCTCCACCATTAGCTCCATCATCAATTCCATCTAGTGCTTCACCATCAACTCTTGTACCACTACCTAACCCACTATGGCTCGACCTGCCTCACAATTCTTTCAACACCAATGCAAGAGGATTGACTCCACACATTCTCTAGTAAAAGAACCTTCACCACTTTCCATTGGTTCATCCGAGATTCCAGGTTCGTCTGATACAATTCCAAGTATTTTCTTTGAGCCTGTTATTACCTCTGATCCTATTGATGATGTTCTTGCACCTAATATTGATGATGCTGCAGCTGATCTTGATCTTCTCATTGTACTCCACAAGGTAAAGAGGAAGCGTCCAGCCCATTGCATTTCACACCATCTCTCCTATAGTGTCCTTTCACCCTCCTATCGTGCCTTCCTTTCTTTACTAGATTTTGTATCTATATCCAAGAATGTTAGTAAGGTTTTCTCCAAACTTGAGTGGAGAAAGCTATGATAGAAGAGAGAGGCTTTGCTTAAGAACCAAACATGGGAGATAGTTGATCTTTGTGTAGAAAATGAGACAATTGGTTGTAGATGGGTGTTTTATAAAGTACAAAGCTTATGACAACATTGAAAGGTATAGGGCAAGGTTGTTTGTAAAAGGATATACTCAGACCTATGCCCTATGCTATAAATTATTTAGAAACCTTTGCACCAGTAGTTAAGATGAGGTTAGTTCTGATTCTCTTGCCTCTAGCAACTACTTACTCATGACCACTCTTCTAGCTTGATGTTAAAAATGCTTTTCTTAATAGTGATTTGTAGGAAGAGTTATGTATATGGATATTGTAATTGGCTTCTTTGAGAATGTTAGTGAGGGACAAGCATATGTGCTGAAAAAATCATTATATGGTTTAAAACAATCATCTAGAGCATAATTCGATAGGTTTAGGGGAGCATTAATCTACCTTGGATATACACAGACTTAGTTGAATATACTCTCTTTATGAAGAGGAGAGTGATGATGCACAATCAGGTAGCTCTCTACTAGAAGACAGCTTGGACGTCGAACTGGTGAGGCCGGAAGGCCGAATTGCAAGAGAACAATGTTAAAATACTCAGGATGCTTTACCCGAGGTGGGCACTTTGATGCTTAAGTTAGAGATGAGTAAAAGAGAGCAAGAGAGCTAGAATGCAAGAGAGCATTGAGTGCACAGTCGTGCATACCTTCTAGGGTTGAAGAAAGTGTCTTTATATAGGCATGGGTCTCACATGGCATGTTTGAGATTTCCGAGAAGACGTGGCTTAGCGGCCCGCCACCCTTGAAGGTGGTTTTAGTGGATAGCGATAAGGTTTATCCAATTATATTTGGAGTGGGTGACACAAAAGTCAGTCCTATCAATCAGGTGAAGTGATCCTGGAGGAATCATAAATGATAAGTCACACATAGCGGAAGCTGACGTAGGTCACCACCTCGGACCTTGGTCAGGTTGGTGAGTGCTCGGTAGGAGGTTGGCCCCCCTGCCAAGGTCCTTGGTATGCTCTTGTCGAGGTCGTTGGTCTACTCCATCGAGGCATGTACACCGCTTAAGGCTATGTCCTCCTCAGCCCTAGCCAAGATGATGTTGGGTGCTCATTCTTTCAAGATATCCGAGGTGTGTCTGAGGTGGCTCCGAGGTGAATCTAAGGTGGTTCTGGTTGACTTGGTGAGGGCACATAATTTCCTACATGGCATTGAGGTATTACGTAAGGGTTTAGAAGTGCCATGTGATGTAATGTCACTAGAGGGCCAAATCACCCCTTATTAGAGAGAATCACTGGCTTCAATACTAATTGTATATGTGGATGACATAGTTGTTATAGGAAATGATCAAAGGGAGATTGGTGTACTCAAGAAGTCACTACAACAAGAATTTGAGATTAAGGATTTGGGGGAATTAAAATATTTTTTGGAGATTGAAGTTGCAAGATCCAAGCATGGGATATTCATCTCTCAGAGGAAGTATGTATTGGACCTACTATAGGAAACTGGGAAGTTAGGATTTGAACTAGCTAATACTCCTATTGATCCAAACTACAAGATTTAATGCTTTAGATGGTGAGTTGGTTAAGGATGTGGGGAGATATCAAAGGATGGTGGGTCAGCTATTATATTATGCATGTCCCCACTTAATAATTTGGGTATGATTTGTGAGATAATGGTAAAAAACTATTCCACTTTATGAGTTGAAAGAGTTTTTCTCTACCCAAGAGATGGGGTGGCTTTGGACTCAAGAACATATTCTGGGTTAAAGAAGCTTGTCTTGCAAAGCTTGGTTGGAAAATCCTAAAAGACAAGCAAAACATTTGGGTGAAAGTTGTGACTCATAAGTATTTAAGGAATGAAAACCTATGGAATGACCCTATAAGAAGAGGGATATCTTGGGCTTGGAGAGGAATTATTAACTCTAGACCTCTTTTCAAGAGAGGGGTTGGATGGAACATTGGCAATGGTAAAAATATCAATTTCTGGAAAGACAAATGGATTGACTTAGGTGCCATTGAGGATTTAGTTAACAGAGATCCCTTTAGTGTTGATAGTGAGATGCGGGTTTCAAGTTTCATTGGTCATGAAAGAAAGTGTAGAAGGAAGATAAAATGTATAGAATTGTGCCAAACTATGTTTGGGATAACATTAGGCCCATCTTAATCCCTTTGGATTCTAGTGAGGATAACATAATAAGGTTTGACTCAAAGGGGAATTTCACCATTAAATCTGCCGATAAAGAAGCTAGTTCTATGTTAAGAGGAATAGGGGGCACTAATTTGACCGTAAGTAAGATTTGGGGACTTAAGATACTCCCAAAATTAAAAACTTTCCCTGTCTTGTTTTCGAATAGTTGTTTGCTTACTAAAATCCTACTCATTTTTAGGGGAATCCCCATTGATAACGTTTGTTGCTTCTATGGTGAAGAAGAAAATAGTGAGCATATCTTTCTTAAATGCTCCTTTCAAAACAAGTTTGGATTACCATTAAGCCTCGTATTGTGGATTAGAGCTTTGGAGGCCCTCTAATTCAGAATTGGTGGTCAAATCTTCACAATGGAGATAAGATGTTTTATGAGAAATGCAACTTCATCTTATGGTATCTCTAGAAAAACAGAAACGATAAAGTTTTTAACAATAGGTCTTTCCCCCCTTTGAGTATCATTGATAGAGCCCTTATCTCTTATAGGGATTCTATTTTGGGTTTGGATACTAGTAGCAAGCCAGTTGGCTCAAAATCTTGGAGAACATTGTTTCGAAATTGCCAAGAGAAGGTACTATTAAAATAAATTTTGATGCCTCAGGAAGAGAGGATGGAGCCTTTTATATAGCTTGAAACCATTGTGGGGAAGTTTTGGATGTCAAAGCTTCCTTTATTGGCTTCACAACAATTAATGTTGATAAAGCTTGGGAAGCCCATAATATGGCTCAAAATTTCAGAAGTTATCCCACCTATTTCGAAGGTGACTTGCTTATAGTAACTTCATGCCTAAAGAAGCGGACTGAAGTGCCTTAGAGGCTGAAGACCATCATCAAAGAATGTTCAAGGTTGGCTAGTAAGTTGGATCGTGGTGTCTCGTACGTCCATTCCTTCAGAAAAGCAAACCCAACATTACCTTGAAGAACTGACAACACAATAAAGAATCTATGAAACTCTTGTATTAAGAAAGAAACTCAGACAGAGAGGCATTAAACCCAACATTCATAAGCCATGTTTGGAGGTTGAGAATGAAGAGGCATTAATCCAATCAATTGGATTGGTCAGATAGAGTATTCTTTGTTAATTTCTTATTTATATTTGATTATCTGCTCCTTTATAGTTATTGGAGAAGATCTATAGGAGTTTGGGTGACATTACCCAAAGACTGCGTTTCATGGTTCCTTTTCTCACATTTCCATTGTATCTGGTAAGCTAGTTATTTCCTGATTACTTCAAAATCCATTAGAGCATCTTATTAATGTGTTTCTTATTGTTTCTTTGTGATTTAACCATGTTACAATGGAGTAGAAGTCCACCGGCATCATCACTTTGGTCCCAAGGAAATCACAAGAATGAATGGTACAAAGTGTTAGATGATTTCATAAATTAAAGAAAAATGTAAAATAAATTAGAAAATGGTAGTTTGGGCATTTAGAAAACTTTAAACAGTCAGATGAAAATCTTTTTCAAAGTTAACTAGGCCTGTAAGCAGAGCGAATTCGAATTGAATATGCCTTGATTCGAATTGAAACTGATTACACAAGAGACAATTCGAATTTGATTCGATATTCAATGAATCTTCAAACTAGCCAACTGAATTTGAATTCATCTAGTAAGTCAAATATACGTATTAGATTGACATAAAATAAAAATAAAAACATATTGGTGAATGCTATAATAAACCATTAAGCTATAGTAGATATTAGGTTCCTAACAATCTCAATTTCCAAATCGAAGAAATAAACTTTGAATTTCAAGTACAAAAATATAAACAAACTAGAGATTCAAGATTGGTATCTTAATCCCATACGATAATGGAAAAAAAATGTTCTCATGTTGTAGGGTGGAAGGACAACGACAATGGATCCAAAGAGGTATTCAATGCCGAGAGTGATGGCGATGTGAACAAATGTGGTTTTGTTGAAGGTTTTCTATCATAGAGCCTTATTCTTCAACATAGTTGTAACTTGTGACCAATGGCACTTCTCCGGTGAGGTATTTGAAGATATGATTCATCAAACCTTTAAGTTGTGACCCATGGCTGCCATCCTATGGCTTGCCAACCACCACCTGAGAGAGAGAGAGAGAGAGAGAGAGAGAGAGAGATGGCTTCCATCCCTTGCTGACCACCACTTGAGAGAGATGAAAAGAGGTAAGAGGGATTTCAAGGTCTGCAGTTGGGATGCATAAACAAATGGAAATGGAGAGAAATGAAGAGGAAAATCAAATAAAAAGTAAAGACAAAAGAGATGGGCGGACTTCCCCTTAAAAATATTAAAATACAACTTTTTTCAAAAGTTATGAAATCAAAAAGTAAAGACAAAAGAGATGGGCAGGCTTCCCCTTAAAAATATTAAAATATCAAAATTTCTTTCAAAAGTTATAAAAAGGGCAAATTTCTTAAACTGTCCTTATGGTTTAGCTAATTGACTAACTCTACCCTTACTGTTTATCTATTGTCTTAAAGTATCCCTACCATTTCTGACAATTGACATCATTGGTAAGTGTTAACGAAAAGAAACAAAATGTCAAATTTACCCTCCAAAATACTTCAAATTTTCAAAATAAAACCCAACCGATGAAGAGGTGAAAAATGGAATTAAGCAAAAACCGGAGAAAAGCTTTATTTAAAAGTGGATAAATCTCTTGGCCTAGTAAGTCGTCGATTGGACTAGTGAAGCCTCTCTCCCTTGTTCTCTTCTTCATTTGCAAAGAAGTCCTACGGCCTTATCAAAAGTTGTTCACAAGCTCACCAAGCCATCCTTGAGACAGTACCACGGAGCCACGAAATCCTTGTCAATGATTGCCAATATCCTCATCCTAGGAAAGCATGCATCAATTGACATCCATAACTGGAAGTAAAAATTGATGGGGCCGCCTCTCTCGATGCAAGCAATGAATGTTTCTTTCGAGTTTTGAAATAAGACATAATAAAGAAAAAAGAAAAAACCCCAAGCCAGTTGGAGAGTCGGAAACGAAAGATACAAAGTTCAGAGTTCAGACTTGAGACCAAAGTCAAAAACACGACATTCATTCAGTAAACAACATTCACAAATTTGTTTCAGCAAAATCATTGCACACCTTTTCTTGAGAAAGAAACCAAAATCTCTACTGTGTTAGGAAGATTTGTTTCCATTATCTTCAATATCAGAAGAAGAGGAACTCAAAGCCACAAATCTAGCAGAGATCGATGCGAAGTATTTAGAATCATTAGCAAGTTGTAGATTGACAATAAGCTTTTTTCTCTTCTTAATCATCCATTTTGGGATTTTTTTTATCTGATTTGCAATAGCAATCTCAGAGCATCGATTGGGTTGAGTTTATCCAATGGAGAAATGCTCTTGGTACACAATCTCAATGCTGGTGATGGTGTTCTCTAGGGATAAACCACATAGTCGGGGTGAGGAGTGGAGTACCTCTACTCCATAGTGAAGGAATAAGGTGGGTGGTTGTGGGGGCCTGAAAGTAATGAAGGGAAGAATAAAAGTGGTGATGGGGAAAGAGTAGCTGCAAACTGACGAGATGTAGACCAGAGACATGTGAGAACACTAAGAAAGTGCCACAAAGAGGATGATAAAATGGAGAGAAATCAGATTGAAGGGAAGAGAGTTCTAGTCACTACCATTGTGCTTTCATTTCGATATTGAAGATGATTCACAGTAATTTCAACCCATTAGATGTGACCATCAGAACAAACAACGGTGCCAAAGAAGGTGGATTCTGAACTCGTTTTGGATTCTTAGATGAGAGATGGAGACGGAAGGAGGGAGAACATGGATTGAGGTCAGAGAGGGTCGAAGCGGGAATGGGATTTGGATGGGTTTTATTTTGAACGTTTGAGGAATAAGCTTGACCCTTCATCATCTAAGTCTACAACCAGACTAACAACTTTGTTCCCATTCATCCTTTGTGTCAAACTGAAGTTTGGACCCTTCATCCAAGTTTGTGACTAGACCTATGTTATGTACCTCTTCTCGTTGCCAAGAAGAGAGGCTTGGGTTTCCCCGAGCTATGGTGTTTGTCACCACTCAAAGAGGAAGGTGCCGACAAGCTAGGGGATAATAAAACTTTGTAATAGATTTAATTCAAAGGTGCCCTTCTTTATTACATATTTACTATTTATAACTGAAGGTGGTTACAACAGATAGACACGTCATCAATCAAATCGTAACCGAATGGATAGAGCCTTGATTGTAATCATTAGTATCGGATCAGATTTCAGGGAGTAACCATAAGAATATTCGCTCCCTAATAGTGAGGACGTGACACTCCTTCCCCCTTGGCAATAGTCTCATGCTCGAGACTGAACTCTAGAAATTGCTACTGGAGTCGGGGCAGTAGTTCCCATGTGGCATCTTCTTTGCTTAGGCCCTCCCACTGGATCAGAACTTCGGTGATGGCCTAGTTCCCTTGCTTTACCATGCGGCGGCCCAGGATTTTATGCGGGTGAGGAAGAAACAATCCGTCATCTGCTAAGGGAGGCAGAATTGACTAGATCCGAGTCGGGTCCCCAACTGCCCTTTTTAACCAAGACATGTGTACCACCCGGTGGATCTTGCACCCTTCTAGAAGCTCCAAACGGTAAGCCATGGGTCCAATTCGAGCCAGGATTTTAGGGCCCGTAGTAGTGGGTGGCAAGTTTTTGAGAATGTCGGACAGACATTGTAGTCTGCCGATAAGGCTACAACCTCAAAAAGACCAAATCTCCCACTTGAAATTCCCTTTTCGTCCTCTTGCGATTGGCAAACTTCTTCATGCGTTCCTGAGCCTTGATCAAATTCTCCCTTAACAATCAAAGGGCCTTTTCCTTGGTTTTAAGTTGGTCCTCGACTGCTTGTACCAGTGTGGTTCCCAGTACATAAGTTAGAAGCGTTGGGGGAGGGTATCCATAAACCGCTTCAAAAGGAGTGATCTTGGTAGAGGTATGCAGAGAGGTATTGTAGCACCATTCGATTAGTGGTAACCAATGAGCCCAAGTCAGTGGTTGTCCTCCGGCGAAGCACCTCAGATAAGCTTCTAGTGTCTTGTTTACTATCTCGGTCTACCCATTAGATTGGGGGTGATAAGAAGAGCTTAGATTAAGTTGGGTCCCCTATAACTTGAAAAGTTCCCTCCAAAATAGGCCAGTGAATACGACATCTCGATCACTGACAATACTTTTGGGCATACCATGGAGTCGAAATACTTCCACCATGAATACCCGAGCTACATCTCAGGCCATATAGGGGTGCTGTAAGGCCATGAAGTGACTATACTTAGAAAGACGATCAACTACCACCATTATTACCATTTTCCGGTCCGAGGGTGGCAAACCTTCAATGAAATCCATACTGACTTCTGTCCAAAATTGCTCTGGTATTGGTGATGGTTGAAGTTGACCCGGTACCGGTAAGTTTTCTCCCTTGTTCCTATGGCATGTTTCATAGTGTTTGATCCATTCCTTAACCTGCTTCTTGTACCCCTGCCAGTAGCACACTTGATTGAGTCGGTGCATAGTTCTATGAAAACCTTCGTGACCTCTAGCTGGTGAAGTGTGGAGCTCATCGAACAATTGCCTTCACAGCAGAGAACTGGGGCCGATCACCAACCTTCCCTTTCACCATATTAATCCTTCTTTAACTGTGTATTTTTTTCCATCCCCCTTGCACTTGAGTTGTTTTCTCCACTTCTTCATGTGCGAGTCTGTAGCCACATCTGCCCGTAGCTTCTCTACCCAACCAGGTATTGGTCCCGAGATAGCGACCAACTCACCTTGGATGCATCATGACAAGGCATCTACGACCACATTCTCCTTCCCCTTCTGATACTGAATTTCAAAATCATACCCGAGGATTTTACTCAACAACTTCTACTGGAATGGTGTGGTTGCTCTATGTTCCAGAAAGTACCATAGACTCTGGTGGTCAGAACGGACAATAAATTTGTGGCCAAGGAGGTAGGGGCACCACTTCTAAATAACGAATCACAATTGCCAACAACTCCTTATCATAAGTGGACATGGCTCGATTACGGGGACTAAGGGCCAAACTGAAGAACACAATGGGCCTTCCAAATTGGGATAATACTGCACCTATTCCAACTCCATTGGCGTCGTAGTCCAGGGTGAATGGATGGGCGAAATTGGGCAAGGCTAGCACTAGAGTAGTAGTGACTTCTCTTTTCAGGGCTTGGAAAGCCCCATCTACTTCTTCGTCCATCTCCAGGCTCCCTTTTTAAGCAAGTTTGTCAAAGGCTTGGTGATCTTCCCGTAATTTTGAATGAATTTATGGTAGTACCCTATCAAACCTAGGAATCCCCTGAGCTCTGATATGTTATGAGGTTGCAGCCAAGCTTGCATGCATTCCACCTTCTCGGGATCTACCTCCATCCCCATGTCGAAGATTATGTGCCCCAAATAACTCACCCTTCTTACCCCAAAGAGACATTTGTTGGGTTTCACATACAACTTGTGGCACCGAAGCCTTCTCAACACTTCTTTGAGGTGTTGCCAATGCTTTATTTCTGTCTTACTGTAAACAAGGATGTCGTCCAAGAAAACTAACACCAACTTTCTTAGAAGGTCCTAGAACACTTCGTTCATTAATGCTTGAAATGTGAAAGGGGCTTTGGTTAACCCAAAAGGCATGACCAAATATTCATAATGGCCTTTATGGGTGTGGAAGGTCGTCTTGGCAATGTCCTCTTCTCGTATGCGGATCTGGTGATACCCTAACTAGAGATCTAGCTTCGAAAATATCCGAGAGCCATGAAGTTTGTCCAGTAGCTCATCTATAATGGGTATCAGGTATTTGTCTTTCTCAGTCCGGCAACTTCGATAATGTACACACATTCTCCAACCTCTGTCCTTCTTCCCCAACAACACCGGGGAGGCGAACGGGCTGTTGGTTGGACATATGGCACCATGTTCCAACAATTCTCGGACTAGCTTCTCTATTTCCCCTTTTTGATAATAGGGATACCTATACGGCCTCTGACAAAACGGTCCAGCTCCTCCAGTGAGAGGTATGGCATGATCGCACCGTCTATGTGGAGAAAAACCCGACGGATCTAAGAAGACATCGGAGTATTCTTGTAATAATTGTATAAACACCTGGTCAAGCTGGAGGGTTATCCTTTATCTCGGGCTCCTTGAGGATTTGTAGCAAGAATATGTCACTAGCTTTAGAAACCTGCTGATGTGCCTTTTCTCCATTTATCATTATGGTCTCTCTCTTTCTTAATCCTTGTAGCTGATGAAGTCCCTGTTCGTCATGGAAACTGAGTGTCATTGAGGAAAAATTCTAGGTGACGTCCCCTAGTGTTTGCAACCACTGTGCGGCCAAAACCGCATCATACCCGGGTACAATCAAGAGGTAAAAATCTGCCTTTAGAGTTGTCCCTTGAGTTCGGATCTAGACTCCATCACAACAGCTGGTCCCACGTAACTTCTCACCACTAGCCATAGTCACCACAAAGACTGAGTTGGCCAATAGGGGTACCTGAGCTCGTTCTACCACCTTGGGCTCAAGAAAGTTGTGGGTAGACCCACTGTCAATAAGTAAGACCACAGGATGGGTTTCTAGGGTACCTTGGATTCACATAGTTTGGGGCATCTCTAGTCCCTTCATAGCATGTAGGGAAATCTTAGCCTTCGGCTCTGATTCAATTTCCGGTTCTTCTTGTTCCTCCTCTGTTTCTGTCACGATCCAAAACAATTTTTGCTTCTTGCAACGATGACCAGGAACAAAACGCTCGTTGCAATTAAAATAGAGGCCCTTGTCTCTTTGTTCCTTGGCTTCTTCCGGCGTTAGTCATTTTATCTCTGGTGGGTTCATCCTTCTGATAGTACCTAGAGGCTTCAGCGGAGGATTATTTGGAGCAAGAGAGGATCTGCTACGGGGTAGTTCCACGTGAACCGCCTTCCTTCGAGCATTCTGTTCTTCTTCTTCTTCTTCTAGAAAGGCAATGCAGAAGGCTCTGGCCAAGGTTCGAGGTTCCAGCTTTTCTACTCCATCTCAGATCTCCACCTTCAAACCGGAGACAAAGCATCCAATGAGATAGTCTTCTGATAGGGATTTGACTCTACTCGATAGCCTCTGGAAATCCTCCATATACTCCTGTACAATCGTCGTCTGTTGTAGTTTGGTTAACCTTCCCACATAATTACGACCTTGTGGTCCAATGAATTGAGCTTCCATTGCCACTATTAACTGAGACCATGTGGGATTGGGTTGATACTCACGAAACCAGCTATACCACTCCACCACTCGCCCTTTGAAGCCCAAACTAGCCACCGCCACCCAGCGTTCCACCGGTACCTCCTGGATCTCCAAGTATTGCCCGACCAACAGAAACCAACCTTCCAACCCCATCCCATTGAATTTGGGAAGGTCCACCTTCCAAAATCTGGACTGGTGGCCAAACCCATTCCCCATCTGTGGTGTCCCTTCGCCGTTGCACCTAGGCTCTCTGTCTCCCCCAGGGACAACGTGTTCGTTAGCCCTCCCATTTGAGCCTTCCTGTGACTCCATTTAGAAGGTAAGTCGATTCAACCTCTCCGTTATCTCCGCCAGCTGATGCAAGATGGCCTCCTGAGTTTTTTGAAGAGTCTCTTGCGAGTGCTCCACCCCACCGAGTCTCTCCTCCACACTCGACATCTGAGCTTCTTGAAGGACCTCCCGCTTTGATATGTTATGTACCTCTTCTTATTGCCGAGAAGAGAGGCTTGGGTTTCCCCGAGCTATGGTGTTTGTCACCACTCAAAGGGGAAGATGTTGGCAAGCCAGGGGATAATAGAACTCTATAATAGTTTGGATTCAAAGGTGCCCTTCTTTATTACATCTTTACTATCTATGACTGAAGGTGGTTACAACAGATAGACACATCATCAATCAAATCATAACCGAATGCATAGAGCCCTGATTGTAATCATTAGTATCGGATTGGATTTCAGGGAGTAACTGTAAGAATATTCGCTCCTTGCTGGTGAGGACGTGACAACCTATGACGAAGAAAGAGAGAAAAGGGGTTTTGGATTCATATATTGAATATGAAGAGCGACATGGTGATTGTTAGAGGAGAAGCCGGTCTAGATTTCGATGAAGCCAATAAGCTTGGGGCGGTCAACAAGGCCATCGTTGTCGTCGAACTTGCAAGAACCAGAGGAGTGTCTTCGGCTTGACCATAGTGGAAGATGGGGAGTAGTTTGTGGCAAGTGAGAGTGAAGATAGGGAACAATAAGGGTATTTTAGGAATTTTGAAAAAAAATTACTAGTCATGTGATGTCACATGTGAATGGAGTGTGATGGAAAGTTAATGACAAGGAGGTTTTAGACAATTGTTAGAAACAAAAGGGGTACTTTAAGACAATACTTAAATAGTAAGAGTAGAGTTAATCAATTAACAAAATCATAAGGGTAGTTTAAGAAATTTGGCCATAATATTATGAAGAGCGGTTTTATCAAAAATCATCATGGTTTTTCATTCAACCATTAGTAAAATAATATTTAAAAATGAATATTCATTAACACAAATATCAATAGATAGATATATAATTTATATATTTATAATACTTGTAATCGAATAGCCTAATGTTTGAATTCAATTTGATTAATTAGTCGATATTAAAATCACATTCGAATTCAAACATTCATCCAATTCAAATTATCTGAATGCGACTCAGATCTTGGATTCATAGTCAAATTTTCAAATACCGTTTACAGGCCTAAACTTAATTGATGAAATGCTAACAAAGGGGGCCTTTGTCTAACAGCCATAATTCGGGGGGTCTTTGTGCAAAAAAAAGTGCAAGGTCCTTGTAATTTACCTAAAAGCAGAATCGGATTAAATCCGAATCCGACCTGAATCTGTTAGGATCCGAATTCGAATCCGAGATCTTCAAAACCGATCGGATTTGGATCAAAGTCGGACGTAATCCTTTCAATAATCGGATCGATTCGGATTTTGCCGAAGCCAATCCCGGTACAGCCCTAGCCCCTGATGACTAATGAGTGCTCAGATTTGAGAATCTTTATTGATTTCATAATTCATACCCAACGTGTCCCTCGCACGTGCTAATTCAGTGTGTATGGGTTCACTGGCTCGAGTCGTAACTTTTCCCTCATCCCAAACCCCACTATAACGAGCCGCCCGAAAGGAAATCTGGTCTCTTTCTTCTCGTCGGGAGAACAAACTACAAAGTGGGAGTGGAAAAAGCAAGAAGACGAGAGATGACTAGCGAGGATGGGCGTGAATCGAAAGGGCCGGAGACGAAGCAGACGCATCGGCTGGAGAGGAAGTGGACGTTTTGGTTCGATAACCAGTCGAAGTCCAAGCAGGGTGCCGCTTGGGGAACCTCTCTTCGCAAAGTCTACACCTTCGACACCGTCGAAGAGTTCTGGTGGTATGTACGAGTTCAAACTTAGATTCTTAGATACCTAAAATTTATTTATTTTTTTCTGTGAATTTATTTATTTAGGTTCGAAAAAATAGATTTTTTTTTTTATGATTTCCACTTCCTATAATGCTTCATTTGTATTCTCTTTTAGTTTTATGCTGATATGGGTTTGGTTCCTATGAAATTAGAGATTTGGGTTTTGTTTCTGCTTTTTTTTTTGTAATTTCTTTACTAGTTCAATATTTGTGCTACTTCCCCCTATTTAGTTTCTACAAAAGCAAATTATTCAGTTTCTAATTTTTATGGAATTAGATGCAGTACCTTTGTATTAACTTAGTCCAGACCAAAATTTTAAGCAGAATGTGAATTTTGTACCTAGACATTCATAAATTCTCCTTGCAGCTTGTATGATCAGATATTTCGGCCTAGCAAGTTGCCGGCAAATGCCGATTTGCATCTGTTCAAAACTGGGGTCGAGCCTAAATGGGAAGATCCAGAATGTGCCAATGGAGGCAAGTGGACTGTTACCAGCAGCAGAAAGGCCAACCTTGACACCATGTGGCTTGAAACTGTGAAGTTCTGAGCTTTTATTGCTTTTGATCATTAGTCTGAGGTTTTCTTGTTATTTGCTTTATGTTGTGGTTATTTGCATTTATAATCCATTTAAGCAAATTTGTGGTATAGTTACTTTATTGACGTGTTCTGTTATTAATGGTTTTATTGACTAGTTGATGGCTCTAATTGGAGAGCAATTCGATGAAAGTGATGAGATCTGTGGTGTTGTTGCAAGTGTTCGCCAGAGACAGGATAAACTTGCATTGTGGACTAAGACATCAACCAATGAAGCAGCTCAGGTTAGATTTATGCTCCACTTGACAATTTGATATTTGAATTGTCTTAGTATAAGCACATACATTAATGCCATTTATTAGTTACTCTATCCGTCTGGTTGTTAGACATCTTAAATCTGGTTTTACAGTTCGGAGCTAAGATTGAGCATACTACAGCCTTCTTTTGGAATTTGACTTATGGTTTCATTGTTGGTGTTATGGTTGCATAAGCAAAACAAAACCTAATTTCCAGCTCCCCCTGACTAGGTGCATATATTTGATCATCCAAGGAATTTTTTATAGTGTGTCATTAGGATAAATATGCATTGCCCTCCTAAGCTCAAGAATCCCACAGGGAAAAAATAAATAACTAAATGAAGTGCTCTTTGTATATAATATTTGTGCTTGTCAACTGTGACTGGATAATTGGTTTTTATAAGATTTTTGATGTAAAATAGATAATAGATATTCTGATGCAAAATGGGACATAAGTAATAATCATTGCTTTGGAATTTACCAGCCACCTTATAAGAGGATAGTTTTAATTGGTTAAAGATGCATTCTCATAACTCTTTTGGTCTTAGTTGGAGTATTATATGGTGCTGAGTCTGAGTTTTAATTTTTTGGTTGGTCTAATTTATGGTCCTAGTTTATTTATGAGTGGGTTTCTAAGTTATTCTTGGAGGTGGCTTTATTTCTCAGTTTGGGTGTAAGTGCAGTTAAGCTTTCTCTGCAAGTATATCTTTGATTACATTTATCATTGAATCTTATTTCAGTCCTAATAGAAGTAGGATAAAGAGTTGACTTTATAAATAGAGGTCTTAGGCAGATCTCAAATAGCATTTTTTGTATCTGGTTTATTAGAGATTTGAGTTATTGGGGTGCTTTCTGAAATTAATAGTGTTTTGAGAGTTTTGATTTGTAAATTTTCTGGTTTCACTTGCTTCATATTTGCTGTTCTTATCACTTCTACAGTGAGGCAAAATATACCTAGGAGGCTAGGACCAGTGTGTATTGTTTGAAAATACTTATTTTAGGTCTGATTTGCTTCTGTGCCTTATTCTTAGATCTTCCTTTATTCTGTCTTGATTATATTGTATTGTTCTTTTGCTTCTACATTAACATGTTATACTTGAGTTTCTATCTCGTTTACAGAGATGCATTAAATGGCATGTGAGGCATATTGGTTGCCAGTTGCCTAGGGTAGAATACACACATCTCATGGTGCTGGCTTAGAGCCTCTTCTTACTTGAGATATGCCCTATTAGCCCGTGCAGCTCACTGGTGGTTTTCTGACATGTCTCAGACCTTAAATCTTTTCCTTTTTCATGTTTTTTTCTTTCCTTGAATCTCATTTCCCCCTTGTTACTTTGTTTGGGGTAACATTCCACTTGATAGGTTTTGACACAATTTATGGGCATCAACTACTTTGTTTAAGCCAAAAGAAAAAAAAAAAAAGAAAAAACATTTCACTTACCAGGTTTGACAATTTTTTGTTTTCAGAATCATCATTTAGGGCTCTATTTACCTTTTTAGCATGAATTATGTATTTCGTTTATATATATTGAAGCATTTGTTTTTTTTTTCTTCTCTTGATGTACATACATAAGAGATTGACATAAATTGTGCTGAGTATGAGTAGAAATACTTTACATGACATTCAGAAAAGCAGCCATTACAAAATTGGCTGGGTAGAGATCTACAAAAGCATAGAGCTTCCATGGTGCACCTTCTCTCTACCCATCCAATTTACGATAGGACATCATCTATATCATTTTTGAGCTGCAGTGCTTGCAGAGTCTTACACAGGACCTGGCTCGATTGCAAGCTGAAAATGAGCAACTACATGTGATTGGGGCAGATATTGATGGTTTGCATCAAGAGCTAGTGAGTGCCTGAATGGCTTTTGAACGTGAGAAGAAAACAAATAAGCAAGTAGAGCAGAAACAAGCAATGGAGAAGAACAATGTTTCCATGGCTTGTGAAATTGAGAAACTCTGAGCAGAACACCTGAGTGTGGAGAGGTGAGCAAGGTGTCTTGGTGGTGCAAAGCTATGAAGCATTGAGAGTAAGCTCTGACCTGGGATACCCAGGTGGTTCTTTTGGTGATACCTACAGTGGAGCATGGGGGGCTTATGATGCATGTGGTCCTACCTGATGCTGAACTCTGTGGTGTTGGGGCTTTTAGACATGGTGGTTGGATTCATGTTGAGGAATTGGTTTTAGTTTTAGCTTCTTGGTGGGTGAGAACAGCAATCTTTCCTAGTGAAGTTTGACACTTGTCTGTCAGATTTTTTCCCCTTCATTTTGTGGCCTACATTTCTTTTTCTGCCACACTTCTTTTGATTTCCCTGGGGCAATATGATTACAACAAAAAAAAAAAAGTGCATATCTATTACTTATAGGTGTCAAAGAGTTCTAGAACTAGTGGTTATAAATTGTAATGCAGTTCTTGTGTTTCTGTTATATTTTTATTATGATTTTAAAAGTGAACAATTTCTTTTAAATCCATGGACCTCAAGTTTTATGAGGTAACACATAATTGTATTAACTCCACAAAAAATTGTCGTTGTACAAATATATCCCTTGCATAACTAGATGCTGTACTTTGGGACAAAAAGTTACAAACAATCAGAAAGACTATATATCACCTATCTAAGCTGCATTATATAAAAAATGGAAAAATGAAAACAAAATAAAGTGATGTTGGAAAGGAGGGGTCCTTGAGTTCTTTGCTGATTGCCAGCCATGAATGAATTTTGTCAATGCTTTTATTAAAATATCTTCCTATTGTCAAGGGTCTATCTTGATATATTCTTGAATTTCTTTCCAGTCATGAATGGATTGTCTCAATTGTGATAGTTCTCTACCTGTAGCTTTTCTTGTTGGCCTTGTTTGTTTCCCTATGTACATCATCTCATGTACTTTTCTCCATTAATGAACACACACACACACACACACACACACACACACACACACACAAAACAAAATGCTATGGATATGGAGCCCTAGTTCAACTGCTATTTCAATTATCTCCGGGTTTTTATTTGAGTCTCTTACATTACACGTATCATATCGAGCAGATGAGCATTGGAAGGAAGTGGAAGGAAATAATTGATGTTACTGATAAAATCACATACAGCTTCCATGTGAGTGCCATTTATGATAAATTCAACAATTTCTTCCTGCTCAGATTCCCTCTCTCCTCTCTCTCTCAACCACCCCTTTGGCTGTTGCAGGATGATTCCAGGAGGGACAAATCAATCAGAGGCCGATACAATGTGTGAAAACTCTTGGGCTACATGAAAATTATACCCCAACAGGCCAGCCTCGCTTTTGTGAAACTGCAATGAGAAACTTGATAGCATTTTTATTTTGTCTATTTCTTCAAGTGGAAACATCAAGTGCTTGAAATGTAAAACTTGGATGCACTTAATTAGTGTAATGGATTGATATTTATTCGACTTAATATTTGCCAAGTTTTTTATTAAGTGCTGTTATTTGTCAATCTGCTTTTATTTCACCTTGTGTATAATTCAGACCCACAGTGTTGCATTCTTGATTGGTCTTCTCCCAAATTCTGCATATTCTTAGGCATGTGATGAGACTATTGAAGAATGTAATTCTTATCAAGCAGCACAGATCTAGTTGGAGCTATCACCTGGAGTGCTGGATGGATGCTTTGATATGCATTGGGAGTTTCATTCAATGGAGATGTTATTTGCCTGGAGACTTGCAATTATTTTTGAGACTTGGTACTTACATGATATGAATCATATAATAATTGATATGATAACAAATTGGTCAGGCATGTTCTGGCAGATGATGGTTGGAGGGCTTCAAGCCTTCAACACAGGAAATCGTTTCTAGGACATGAAAAATTAGTTTGTGATGGTTTTACTTCCAAGGCTTACATCTGAAGGGAATGAACACCAAGGCAATCACATGCCTGTAGACAATGCAGCATTACTATATCTAGGGTAATTGAAGCTGAAGACGAGTCAGATTATAACGGAGCTCTTGCAAAAAGGTTATGGCATAAAAGGCATTTAGCTTGAAGTGGCTTGAAAGCTTTGCATGAAAACATTCTTTGAATGGTAGTGCTACCAGTGAGACTGTTGATTTTATAGACAGCTGCTTAACAGATGAGGCATGGGAATGCGTTCCGCACCTTTAGGCCAAGCTGTTTATTTGTTGCAAGCCTGGGCATCAGCTTTAGTGGATCCAATCGTGGGAAGCCTGGATCCCTCCTACCTTTTTATAGCCCTATTTTCTCTCTAAATCTCAATACATCCCAGCCAGGAAAGAGGGATAAAATGACAAAAAATTTGGGGAGATATCTCAAAAGCTACATTTCTGTCTCTCATTGTGATACTGATTCAAGGACTGAACGTGGGCAGAGAGTTTTTGTGGTTCTGGAAACCTTGCACAATTCCAATTTGATGTCAGAAATTACCCGTCAATGGAAAAATTCACATATTGAATGCTTCCGATTGTTTGCTTTGATGCATGTGATACTTGAGAGTTGAGACTGAAGGCCCTGATCTCAGTCTCAAACTCAAAAGATTATATATTTTCCTACAGAAAATCTTTTCACACAGACCGATAGAGAAGTCTTTCTTTCAGAAACAAAAAGAATATAGCCAACTACATAAGATGAT
This sequence comes from Nelumbo nucifera, assembly GCF_055504915.1. NCBI lineage: Eukaryota > Viridiplantae > Streptophyta > Magnoliopsida > Proteales > Nelumbonaceae > Nelumbo > Nelumbo nucifera. The sequence goes on along the minus strand of NC_142651.1, from coordinate 54,627,820 downwards.
CTTTCTTATAATTTTCTATATTTTGACGGAGAACAGAAGACTTGGGGAGGGGGGTTGACTCAGAAGGGAAATGAAAGTTCACATGAAGCAGAAGGGAAACCCAGACGAGAAATGTATATGCATCTGGTGTTCCTTACACAATACATAGCATTACAGTTTCCACTTTCCCCCATGAATAAATAAATAAAAAAAAGTAGATTTTTCTCAAGCAAGGAAACCAAGCCGTTCTCCATTCTTCTTTGCCAATCTAATCAACCCTTGTCTTTGTTTCGCATCTGCTCCTATTGATTTACAGAATTCTGTAATGACCTGAACATAATTTTTTTTCAAGTCCAAATAAGATTTGAAGATTTGATTCTTTTAAATAGAATTAGTCCAGAAATTTTGAGTCTGCAGAATACCTCAAACAGAACAACTGATACTGATGATATATGAAGAAAGAACAGCTTAAGAAATGGTACCTGTGAGTGTAAGGCAATGGCTTTGCCTCTAAGCTGGTTGAAGCGCTTCTTTCCTATGATATTCCGGGTGAGAACGACGATGGGTGCGAAGAGACCCTTCCCTTCATTGACGTTCTTCATCATGGGCTGCAACCTCACAGGCTTTGCAACTCGAACCACTGCTGGAACTGATTTGCTGGCCAGAGTGCTGTAATCTTCACCCACCAAGGAAGTACCCCAGCTTCCATGAAAGGAAGAACAGAGTTCTCCTTTGAACCCAATTGCCGAAATTGCTGTAGTCATGTTGAACAACTCACAGAATGACTAGTTCTTCAGCTACGCCGAGACCCAAGGGGATTGTTTCCTGATCAGTTGGTTTATTGTAACAGAATTGCTGCCTCTGTTCAGGTTGCTTTAGAATCTAGAGTTGTTCTGGTGTAACTCTGAGGGCCTTTAATTTTCTTTGGCTGGAGTTATAAAGAGAGGCTGGAGAAGCAAAGGGAGCCACACATTTAGGAGGATTGGATTTGAGTTGGTCTCTAGAATCTAGCATTACGTGGGGGCCAATTCTTGTCTTCTAGATGCATTTAACATATGACTAGAAAACAACAGTCTCTTCTCTGTGAACCTCTCTCTTAGTCAGGATCTTAATCAGGCTTCTCAAGCTGGACACGTGGCACAGCATGTCATGGTGTGGGCCAACCATTCAAAGAATCAAGAAGAGAATTATTCTGATCGGATGGTCATCGGTGAGTGCTAGCTTTTGTTTGACCAGAGAAAGATGCCACATGGGCGGTAAGGAATCCCCGCGTTTCATTTGACCAGCAGTGACAGTTCCGAGATGGAACTGTTAACTGTTGTCCACCACAAATTGGGGAATTAGGAAATAGCTTCCGTGGATTGAATTGGACCATTGGAAATTGGAACTTGGAAGGTTCCTGATGGAATGCAGGAGTGTGAAATGGAGAGAGTCGGATTCAGAATCTGATGATGTAGCTTTCTGTTAGCACTGGATTGATTACAACTTCAGCATTCGAGAATTTCAATAGACCCCTTTGTGTTTGATGGATTTAAGGCTCGAAATTGATTACGAGGCCGTTTGGTATGGAGGTGTTGCATTGCCATTTGGGTTTTGGGTTGGTCTATACAAATTTGTGAGGAATATGTATTGTTATTTCATATATGAGTGTGATTTCAATTCTAATTTCTAAAAGATGCATCTCTGCAACAAGCAAGGTTCAAAGTATCAACACGTATTGGCTGATACGGGCCGATACGTATCGTTCCGGGACTCCACTGATACGCCCCTATAGTGGGTGTATCGGGGGTCTGACTGGTTCAGGGGATGGAGGAGACCTAAACCGGCCCCCTGAATTGGTTTCAGAAAAAAAAAAAAGTTTCGATTCGACCGATATGCCCATACCGATGTATCGGGCGTATCAATATTTTGAACCTTGGTAACAAGGTAAAATCTATGGTACCAAACAAAAGAGTTTTGACCAATCAAAGCACCTCATGAATTTTGATGAATACCACCTGATTGATCATCTCTTTTATGGTATCATACTGGTTTATTGGCTGGAAGTTTTTCTGGTATTATGTCTTTCTGGTATCATAGTCGAACCCGTGTGAGAAACATCAAATTTAATGTTTGGATTAGAAATAATATTTGTATTGAATTATACCCAAAATGCAACCCCAACACAACACCACTGTACACCTAAAATTTTTGGATTTTTGTTCTTTTCATGAAACAGAATTTCAGAAGCTTTGTTTCCAAAACTGAAATTTAAAATCTCTGAAATAGAAAAAAAAATCATTTGATTAAAATGAATTAAAGATAAAATTCATTTTAAAATGAAATTAATTAATTAATTAATTCAAATTTAATATATTCATTTTACTTATTACTGATTTTCTATATTCTATATGACATGATAATGGGTTATATTTTTTCTGTGTTCAATTCAATAGAGAAATAAATAATTTTGTGTTATTTTATTAGGGAAGAAAATAAATCAAAACTACCAAAATATATATAATTTTTCCTATTTTAAGTCGATATGACAAACTGCTAACCAAGAGAACTTCTACAATCAAATTCTGAAATTCTCAATTTCAAAGGAAGTAAATTTAAATTTTTGAGGTTTTACCTAAATTAATTTCTTAGAATCTTCAAAATTTGCTCAAAAAGTGATTGGACTTTTGGTATGTAACTTGAGTAAATACTTTGTGACAATGTTAGGTTTACCTGGTTATCCAAAATTACAATAAATTTTAGTTAAGAATATTTCTCTTCTGAGAGACTACTGAGACATTATGATTTTCATTTACGTTTTGAAACTGAAATTTCATGGATCTTACTAGTTATATCTGGGCTGTCAATGGACCGGACGTTGCTCTAATATGATCCAAATTCAATCCAATTAGGTATGTTCTTATTGGATCAGATTTGGATCGAAATTTTAATTCATTTAGTTATTGGATCTCTCTCTCTTTCTCTTCGTGGGCCAACCAGGTTTCACATTGTCACCGATTTAGCATTCATGGCACGATCAATCAAATGGGCTAATCTGTTTTGATTTGAATCTCATTTCAATTTAGGCCATTATCCAATGTTGGTTTTGGCTATCTTAGGTCTTGGAAATAGATTTGATATGGTCAGGGGGTGGTCATGAGTCGAGCCTTTTATAAGTTATTCGAGTTCGGTTTGGTTTAGTTTAAACTGAGTTTCGAGTCGAATCAAGCCTGATATATAAGCTTGTTTGCTAATCGACCCGAGCTTGAGCCTAGTGAAGCTTAGTTCGTGAGGCTCATGAGCCTAGCATTAAATAAATAATTTTTGTTATATATACATATGTACATATATATAATAAATAATTTTATTATATATAATAATAATTTTATTAATATAATATTTTTAATTTTTATGTATAATAGTAAATAATTTTTATAATTCTTAATTTTTTGTCTGAAAAATAAAAAAATAGTTATATATATAATTTTTATTTTTCAAAAAAAAATACTTGGCTTATAGTAGAGCTCAAGCTCAAGTCTCTAGCTTGAATCAAGCTCGAACTCGAATTCGGGCTTGATACTATTCCTGCGAACCAAGCTCGAATAATTAAGTATTTGGTTCGGCTCGACTCGAATCCACCCCTAAATATGGTCCTAACCTTTGAATTTCTTTTTCATTTTTTCTTTACAAAGTGATCGCTTTTAAACTCGAACATTCATTCTCACACTTGTTAGCTCAAGGTTTTAATATTGCATTACTGAGTAACCTCAGCAAGTAAATTTGTATGTAGACTTGACTAAAGGGAAGATCATGTAATACCTGGGCTGGTTATATATAGCTTTCAATAAGCTATTGGAAGAGGCTTGTCTGGACCAAAATTTGTAACAGCTCAAGCTAATGGGTGTGCAGCTAGTTTTTAGAGACTCAGAGGGAGGATCAACAAAGCAATGGCAAGGGGCCGGAGTGGGTTTTTCATCAGCTTTTGTTGCAGAGTTTCAGGAAGATCCAAATTGAAGGAGACTTTCGAGTTATAATTGAATGTCTTTTGAAGAGAAATCCTCCCCCTTATTGAAAATTTGACAAAATTTCAACCCTAACTCGAAAAAATTGCACCCCTAGATATAAGTATGTGCATGTATGTAGGGAATGAGTGTCTCACACCATCTTTACCGTGCATTGGGAACATTTTCCCATGAATGATAATATCATATATAATGGGAAATGTTCTCAATGCACACCTGCGCTGTGAGGCACGTTCTGTGAAGAACAGATCCAATTTCATAGAAAAGCCAGCTAAGCAGCCGATTGGCTAGCAACTATAAGTATCTGTTTGGGAGCTCTGAAGTGCAATACCTTCGTGGACAGCTTATAAGTTATGTTTGGTGAAAAATCCCGAGAGTCCAAATTATTTATTTGTCAGTTATGAGCATGGTTTTTAAAACCGATTCGGTGACCGAACCGGTCATGGGTCCGGTTACCGGGTTGAATATCTGACCGTTTGACCTGAATGGTCAGTTCATTCGGACAAAAAAAATAAATAAATAAATAAAAAGCAGTCAAAACCGTTAGAATGATTAACCGGCCGATTCAGTGGTTTACTGACCAAAATCAACGGTTTTGGAAAAAACGGAACTGGTCAGGTGACTAGTTCCCAATTTTTCCAGTTCGATCCAGTTTTGAAAACTATGATTATGAGTTATGAAACCAACCATTACGTCCCAAGTGCAAATAAACCACTATCACATATTTAGATTGTGTAGAGACAAAATCATACACAATACTGGTTCACTTGTGATGGATTATTATCATAGCTGAATCCTCTGCTCAGCCCTTCCGGACCAAAATTTTCACATTTTTACAGAACATTATTACATGGGCTTATAGCTTTTCTGATGGGCCCTTGTCAAGCCAAAATCCATGAAAGACTTTCCAAACGGGTATTAATTGTAGTGTGGTCATGGTAGCTGAAAGCAAAGCATCAACAATGAAAAAAAAAAAAAGCCATTCTGGGTTAGGAGGAGGTAGTTCGCGAGGCTCATCAATTAAAATTGACAGGGATAAAGTCGAACGGTCCGGATTGCATGACAAAAAACCGTCCCTGATCATATACGGTTAATTGGTTGGATTCATTTTATGGCAAAACCCAAATCTGCAAAATCAGGAATAAGTTACCCAATTTGTGACAAATGCAAAACCGAGTGAACCAACATAATTAAAACCATTTTAGAGAAAATGTCATGTCTCACCCGAGGGTTTGGTGACTGAATAACATGTGATGCGATTGGCTACTCAGCCATATTCACACACTTATTTTCGCACCAGATTTTTGTTTCCATTTTTAGCCCGGCCTAGAAATTTCTTGGTTTTGGCTCAAAGCCTGGGCCATGATCACTCTTAGCTGATTTTATGATTTTATATTTCAGATATAGAAACGTGTTTTGCAGACCGTAACCATGACATTCTTTCCTTTTATCTTATGAGGCTTTACAGTTGGGTCCAAGTTTGTTTGAGTTAGTTCAGGCTGAAGTTAACCCTAGTCCCACCTGTGGCTAAGGTGTTGACCCCCAGCCCCAACCCAACCTTTGAACGTCACACTATGAATCCAAACTTAACCCAATACATTTAAAGGGTTTTGTGAGAATTAGAAGTTTGGAATTGGAATCAGAATGGTTCATCTCTAATGTTTGGTTGGATGGAATCGAAATTTCATTTTCATTTTTATCCTTAATGGAATGGCCATTCCCCTCCCCCTTTCTTGGGAATGAGATCCATTGTAACTAATTTTGCTTCTAATTCCGATTCCAGACTAAACCAAACAGGTGAAAGGAATAACCATTTTGATTTCGGTTCCAATTCCAACCGTAAACCAAATTGACCCTAAAGTTCTTTTGATCTTCGTCTAATCACCACTCAAAAGTTGTATATTTCTAATAGGGTTGGCATGGGCTTGATCTGATTGCCTCAGCTTCTTGACTTCTTTTGACTTTTAAAAGGTGTCATCTCTTATCAAGTATAGGTTAGCATTGGCTTTGCCAATACTATGCTTATGGTCCGGAGGAAAAGGTTAAGGTATTAAGGGATACTATACTATAATGAAAAGGGTGGGCAGTTCACATTGTGCCAGTAGACCCTGTTCACAATGTTCTGTGTAATGAATTATATAACCAATCATGAATGGTTACACTACCCACACCTATGACGTATCCATGGCACACTCTCATACTTGTATGTTCTAATTTATGGGGAGATATTTCTGATGTGCAGCTATGGTGTCCTGTGGATAAGGGATCCCAACTACATGATGAGCAGTAGATTTAGAGGTGTAAATCGAGCCGTATTGCCTATGGCTTAGCATGAATTTGGACCGGTCCGACATAATGGTCCATAGGCTGTGCCAGGCTCGGTATGATCGTGTGGGTTATACTGGGTTTAGGGTTTTAGGTCCATGGGCCAGGCAGACACGACATGATCAAGTGGCCCAGCCCGCGGCCCACGACACTGCACGGGCCCACATGGGCTTGGGCCATGGACCGTGCGGGGCCAACCCCCCAAGTTATCCTAAGGGATGGTCTGCGGGCCGGCATGGCCATTTTACACCTCTAAGTAGATCTGGGCTCCCACTATGCACCAAGTTGCATGGGATATATTCACAACAAAAATTGTGCCAACATATATGGTCCTAACATAATGATATGTGTTGGAACCCATCATAAGATTAGGATCCACCGTGGATGTGGGGACACAAATCACGTTAGAACAATTTTGTTGTGAGCGGATCAGGTCTCATATGCATCAATTAATTAAGTTACTAATCCCATATTATCCTAGTAGCTACATCTATTATTAGTAGTCTAGTATACAACAACTTGCCCGTGTGATCAAGGTTTTAAAAAGCTAAAGGCTTTGTTGAGGTGTAATGACCCAAAAAGCTGAGGCTTAAGCTTCAAGGCATAAGCTTCAAAGTTTAAGAAAAAAAATTAAATTTGTAAATTTATGAAAATAATTTATAATATATTAAATTAACATGATAGAAGATATACATATCTATAAAATAGAAGTTTATAAGCAATGAGTTTTGGCATTTAAGCATTAAATAAAATAATAACTAATCAACTAACAATTAAAAAACATTTTATATTTCATGTAAAAAAATAATTTAGAAGAAAGGAAATAACTTTGTTGATTTGATCTATGTAAATAATGATGATGATGATGGTGATAATAATAATAATAATAACAATAATAATAATAATAATAATAATAATAATAATAATAATAATAATAATAATAATAATAATAATAATAATAATAATAATAATAATAATAATAATCTCATTTGATTTATTCAAAAGAAACTAAGAACTTGATTAATCCTTTTTGTATTGAACTATCTTAAAACACTAAGAAAAACTAATAGAGAGATTGATTTGCCTTATTAATTTTTCACTTTACTTTTTTATTTGGTCCATAATTATTGAAGTATTTATTTATATGTTTTAAATTATAAAAATATATATTTTTACATTAAATCACTAATTAATCATTGATATTTGAGGCCTGCGCCTTTGTATGCCTCACGCCTTGAGGCTTGAGGCTTACACCTCATTTTGATAAAGGCTTAAGCCTCACATAGGCAAAATCTGTGCACCTCTCCTAAGGCATACACCTCATATCTCAAGGTTTAAGCCTTTTAAAACAGTGCCTGTGGTAAGGTTGATCCTTTCTGCTTGGGCTCACATTGCCGGGCCGGTCCGGCCTGGCCTGAGAATTTAATATAAATTATATAATAATTATTAATATATATATATATGTATATCATACAAATAATATTTATGCTATATATAAACATATCCTAAAATATGTATAATATAGTTATGGAAATATTATCTATAATCTTAATAAAAATTGAGGGTTTCCTTCAAACAAAAAACATTATTTACAGGATAAATTGGAGTTGAAGAAACAAACACCATTTGGTGGATGTTCAATCTCTCTCTAGCAACCATATTTGGTATAAATAAAACCCAGAAGCTCTTGGGCTGAGTTTGTCGTTTGTGGGCCTTTGGCTTTGGGGGTCAGGATGCGTGGAATTGAAATGCAGAACAGAAGAGCGTTAGCTCCAACTCTCCAAGCACCCAACCCCTGGCTTAGAGTCGAAGCTAGGTGTTAGTCCATCCTATTAACGTCTCCTCGACTCAACTTGGGACGTCTCAACTCACGGTTGGTAAAGAAAGAAACAAGATTTCTTACATTTCACCACCCATAAAAAAGATCTCTTCCGTCTCTCTCTTCCGCTCAGGAGACAGGACTCTCGCCTTCACATTCTCTTCAGCCTCTGCTTCACGTTTGCACACCATGACCGGCCTAATCGCCGGTTCTCACCAGAGGAATGAGCTCCATGTAATGCATGGTGTTGAAGAGGTACGCGTTGTATTTAATTCGATCTTTCACTGATAATCTTTTCAGTCTCTGTGATCTGTATTTGGATATCTTCATCTCATTTGCATTGTCGTGTTCATGCATAATCCGGCAGCCTCGGCCGGCCATACGCCAGTCAGTCTCGAAAATCTGCCGAGTTTGTGGCGACGAGATCGGATTAAAAGAGAATGGGGAGTTGTTCGTGGCCTGCCACGAGTGTGGATTCCCGGTGTGCAGGCCTTGCTATGAGTACGAGAGGAGTGAAGGGAGCCAGTGCTGTCCTCAGTGCAACACTCGTTATAAACGTCATAAAGGTTCTTCCTCTTCTTCTTCTTCTTCTTCTTCTTCTTCTTCTTCTTCTTCTTCTTTCTCTAAATTAATTAACTCTTGTTGTTGTAGGTTGTCCTAGAGTTGTGGGAGACGATGAAAGCAATGGCGATGCTGATGACTTCGAAGATGAATTTCAGATTAAGAATAACCGAGACACCCCAGATCGTCATCATGTCGTTAATCCCTCGGTAAATAAAACCCACTTATTGTAAAATCTGAAAACTGAAACCGGTTTATTAAAAACTAATCTCTAACCTTACTATTGGTAATAAGCTTGTCGATCGAGTTTTCTAGTATAATCAAGCTAAAAGAACAACGGAAATTGAGTCGTAATTAGCTAGAGATCTCCGTTTGCAGGAAAATGGGGACTACAATCCACAACAATGGCAACCCAATGGGCAGGGTTTCTCTTCCATTGCTGGAAGTGGTAAGTAAATTCAAAATTTGATATAGTAAGTTCTTCAGCCAGTAGAATTAATTGCAGGATTTCTATTGTTGTTTTGTAGTTGTTGGAAAGGATTTTGAAGGAGAGAAGGATTTCAATAATGCGGAATGGAAAGAGAGGGTAGACAAGTGGAAAGCCAAGCAAGAAAAGAGAGGTTTGGTGAGCAAAGATGATGGAGGAAATGACAAGGACGATGAAGACGACATTCTGTAAGAATTTCTTCATTGTTCTTCATTGTTTATGCGGGTTTCTGCATGTATATCTTAATCATATGGGTAGGGCTGCAAATGGATCCGATTTAATCTGATAATCTGATTCAAATTTATCAAATTTGATTCATTTATATCGCCTTTGAATATGATAACCAGAAAGTATTGAAAATTCGATCCATTTATAAATCAAATCAGATTCAGATATTACTTGATTTGAACTCGAATTCTCGATTCACTAGGGTGCAACTTGGTCACGTTGGACCCTGTTTAATGCCAACGTAGGCCCGAAACTGAAACTTGGGCCTAATGCCAGAAACTTATCTAAACTATTGTATCTGTGTAGTCCTGTTGGGCTCAGGTTGGGCCTTGGCCCAGTCTGATAACAAAAAAATCAAGCCCAGACCATATGAAATTTTGGGTTGGGTCAGTTCAGACTCGGTTTGGCCTCACCCAAGTTGCACTCCTATATACATTTATATTCTTGACCATATAAAATTTAATTTTAAGTTATATATATATATATATATATATATATATATATTTAAGAGGGATAGGGATATGGACAAATCTATTTTTGCCTTGCAAATTGAATTGAATTGGATATTCCTTGTGTCCACCAGGATGGCTGAAGCCCGGCAACCATTGTGGAGGAAAGTCCCAATTCCGTCCAGCAAAATCAGCCCCTACCGCATAGTGATTGTCCTGAGGCTCATTGTACTCTGCTTCTTCTTGCGGTTTCGTATCTTGACCCCAGCAAATGATGCTTACCCACTGTGGCTCATCTCTGTAATCTGTGAGATATGGTTCGCCTTATCATGGATACTAGATCAGTTCCCCAAGTGGTTCCCCATTACCCGTGAAACGTACCTAGACCGCCTTTCCTTGCGGTTCGAGCGAGAAGGCGAGCCCAATCGTCTTGCTCCCGTTGATGTCTTTGTGAGTACTGTTGATCCACTTAAGGAACCACCCATCATAACAGCTAACACAGTCCTATCCATCCTCTCTGTGGACTATCCGGTGGAGAAGGTGAGTTGCTATGTGTCTGATGATGGTGCTTCAATGCTTCTCTTCGACACATTATCAGAAACTGCGGAATTTGCGAGGAGATGGGTACCATTCTGCAAGAAATACAACATTGAACCACGGGCTCCTGAGTTCTACTTCTCTCAAAAGATTGACTACTTGAAGGATAAGGTCCAGCCAACCTTTGTGAAGGAACGTAGAGCTATGAAAGTAAGCAAGCAATCTGTAACGATTACTAGATGATTTGGTAGAAGGCTAGCCCAGTCTAGGTTGGGCAGGGCCCAGGCCCAGGCCCTTATCAATCACCTCTAGGCTCTAGCGGTGGACCAATGAATCCATACTTGAACAGGTCAAGCCCGCCCAACCCAAGGCTTGGTTGATTGGTCATTAGTTTTTGGGCTAATTGACTTCTGGCTGCAAAAGTCAAAGCCCCAACTAGGTTCAAATCTGGCTGATTGGGACTACTTGTTATGAGAAGATCATTCACAATCTGGCTACGTATTGTCTCAATTGTCTAGCTCTCTAGGAGGAGCTAGGCTCAAGCTTTTTATTTATTTTTGTTAGGTTGGGTTGTCATAAGTGGTTGTTTGTTGTGGTGTTGAATTTTCAGAGGGAATATGAGGAGTTCAAGGTGAGGATTAATGCACTAGTGGCAAAGGCACAGAAGAAACCAGAAGAAGGTTGGGTCATGCAGGATGGAACACCGTGGCCTGGCAACAATACAAGAGATCATCCTGGCATGATTCAGGTTTCATTTGAAAGAGTTTTCTTTGATTTTAATCTTTCTATGTCACTTGAGAATTTAAACCATTGGAATTGATGCAATTGCATTGCTAATTAATAACTTTGTAGGTTTATTTGGGAAGTCAAGGTGCACTAGATGTGGAAGGCAAGGAGCTGCCTCGACTGGTGTATGTCTCACGAGAGAAACGCCCTGGATATCAACACCACAAGAAAGCTGGTGCCATGAATGCTTTGGTGAGTGGGTTGTCTGAGTTCATTGTGTGAATTATTAACAGAAGGTCCTTGGGTACTGATACAGAAGTTTGTTGTGTTATGGCATTGTTTTATACAAATACTAGGTGCGAGTCTCTGCAGTGCTAACAAATGCACCCTTTATGTTGAACCTGGATTGTGACCACTACATCAACAACAGCAAGGCTGTAAGGGAAGCCATGTGCTTTCTGATGGATCCTCAGCTTGGAAAGAAGCTATGTTATGTCCAGTTTCCACAGAGGTTCGACGGTATTGATCGCCACGATAGATACGCTAATCGCAATATAGTGTTCTTTGATGTAAGTTGGCCTACTACCTTTTTTTTCTTGGCCACTAGAAACTCTATCGATCTATCCAACAAAGAAATAAAAATTTGAGTTGAAAACAAATCCATGCAACTTGAGACAAATACTAGCTTATTAATCAATGGATTTGTAGTCCTTGGAAGTGATCAAGCTCTCATAAGAAAATAATGCACCAAGTGCTTGTTTTTTGTTGTAGATCAACATGAAAGGCTTGGATGGGATCCAAGGACCAGTCTATGTTGGAACTGGTTGTGTCTTCAACAGGCAAGCATTGTATGGCTATGACCCACCAGTGTCTGAAAAGAGACCAAAGATGACTTGTGATTGCTGGCCTTCTTGGTGTTGCTGTTGTTGTGGTGGATCAAGGAAAAAGTTGAAGTCAAAGAAGGGAGAAAGAAGTTTGTTTGGAGGGTTTTACAGCAAGAAGAAGAAAACGATGGCAAAGAACTATTCCAAGAAAGGCTCTGCCCCTATCTTTGATCTTGAAGAGATTGAAGAAGGGCTTGAAGGATACGATGAGCTAGAGAAATCATCTCTCATGTCTCAGAAAAACTTTGAGAAGAGGTTTGGACAGTCACCTGTCTTCATTGCTTCAACACTTATGGAAGAAGGTGGTCTTCCTGAGGGTACCAACAACACAACCCTCATTAAGGAGGCTATTCATGTTATTAGCTGTGGCTATGAAGAGAAAACTGAATGGGGAAAAGAGGTGTGTACTGTTTATCTTTAGGACTCCAAATGTTGTGGATCATTTAGTTCTTAAGACCAACATATGATCAGAATCCAATCTAGTGGATTGATCAATCATATGTCAATTTCTATAAAACTAGCTTTGGTAGAGTTTGTAATTCCTACTAAGAGGTTAGCTTGTGATTTTTCTTCTTCACAGATTGGATGGATTTATGGCTCAGTCACAGAAGACATATTGACAGGATTCAAGATGCACTGCAGAGGATGGAAGTCAGTGTATTGTGTTCCTAAACTAGCTGCATTTAAAGGTTCAGCTCCTATAAATCTTTCAGATCGTCTGCACCAAGTTCTCAGGTGGGCTCTTGGATCAGTTGAGATATTCCTTAGTCGGCATTGCCCTCTATGGTATGGCTATGGAGGAAAACTAAAATGGTTAGAGAGGCTGGCCTATACTAACACCATTGTTTACCCTTTAACTTCCATTCCTTTGCTTGCCTACTGCACCATTCCTGCTGTCTGTCTTCTCACTGGAAAGTTCATCATTCCCACTGTAAGTAATGTTAGAACATATTTCCTGTCTACTAAAACTAGTTATCTCTTTTGGAGAAATTCTATTATATATATAGGGGTTTAAATCATCATTACCATTCTAACCAGATTCCATGATTTACAGCTGAATAATCTTGCTAGCATATGGTTCATTGCCCTCTTCTTGTCCATCATAGCCACTGGTGTGCTTGAGCTCCGATGGAGCGGTGTTAGCATTCAGGATTGGTGGCGCAATGAACAATTCTGGGTGATAGGAGGTGTCTCAGCTCATCTTTTTGCCGTCTTCCAAGGCCTTCTTAAAGTTCTTGCAGGAGTTGACACCAACTTCACTGTAACTTCAAAGGCTGCAGATGATGCAGAGTTTGGTGAACTGTACCTCTTCAAATGGACTACACTTCTCATTCCTCCTACAACACTGATTATCTTGAACATGGTTGGAGTTGTTGCTGGAGTATCGGATGCCATTAACAATGGTTATGGCTCATGGGGCCCCCTATTTGGGAAGCTATTTTTTGCCTTTTGGGTCATTGTTCATCTCTATCCCTTCCTCAAAGGACTAATGGGAAGGCAGAACAGAACACCTACCATTGTAGTGCTCTGGTCAATTCTTCTTGCATCAATCTTCTCCTTGGTTTGGGTGCGGATTGATCCTTTCTTGCCTAAGCAGACAGGCCCAATTCTTAGGCAATGTGGAGTGGAGTGCTAATAATGTTTGGGACCCATATCTTCCTCTCTTCTTCTATCTATTTCTTCTTGGTCTGGTCAGATATTGTTTCTTTAAATTTTCATGTCCTTGAAAAAGAGTGGCTTTGATTTGTATATAGTCTTTGAACGTACAATGTTATGGTCATAAGATGAAATTTTGTTGTTAATGCTGCCAATGACAAGCGGCCATTTCCCCTAATGTATGGTTTAAAATCTATAAGAGAAACAATTAAATTGGATTTGTTATTGTCTCCCTTAAATCTCTTAGGAGAGAGCTTCCAATCTGCCCAAAGAAGATGCTTATGACTATGATCAATGAATCTGCAGTTCTCTTTGGCATTCTCTAGATATGCCCCCATTCACAATATCCAAGCTAATATTGATGTTGAAGTTTTATTTTCTATGCACCTAGAAAAGGACATAGGAAAATTAATCTCCTTCAATTTATATTGGTATAGAAAAGATGACTAGAAGATCTTAAGATTCCTTAAGAAAAGAAAACTTCTACTTTAATTGAAAAGAAGGCTTAGTCACCCCTTACGAATATTCCTTCAACATTAACTAGTAAAGTCTCAAGTTTCTCTGAGCTTCCAAAGTATAGAGAGTAATTCCTTTTCTTCTTCTCAATAAGACATAATTAGCTCCAATTAAAAGAATAACCCCCTAGTTAATTGTGGGATCAGAATTTCATTCAAGATCTTACCATGAGATAAGAAAACAACTTGATATTCCTTTTAGTAAACTTGATCAATCTAGCTTACTAAAGATTTTCAGAATTGGGAATAAAGTTTCTAAATTTTATTCTATGATATAAAAATGTACTTTCAACAGATTGTTGTACAATGACTATTTATGAAGAGAAGTTCATATTGGTTGTGTATACATCAAAATATACTAAATTGAAGATTCCATGATGGAGTTGTAGGGATAGTGCATTTTACTATTTTTGGTAAAATACTTAAATCACCTCTGTTTTTTTCTAACAAATTCTTTAACCTTTGCTGTATTTGACCTCTCCAAATTCATCCCTAAGGGTGATCATAGATCGAATTTTGAGCCTAGGTTACTAATTAAGTTTTATATAATAAAACTTATATAATATAATATTTTATATTATATATGATCCAGCTATGGATTTATAAGTATTGTTTTTTTTCATTTATTTATTTTGTATGTTTTGTTTTCTTATAATTTTCTTTCTCACGATGTATCAAATTACTGGTTTGATCTAGCTAATTGTCATTAGTGATTTTCAATCCATAATTTTATGTTTTATTATTGCTGATTTCTTGATTTTATAGGAAGCCTATCATATAATTCATAATACTCTAATTATTTAGAACATGTTTACCAAGAAAACAACCATTTGAAGCATTCCATTTTTTCTTTTCAGATTTATACTAAATAACTAATAAAAACATCAAACAAACAAATACCAATAAAAAATATGGTTAGTATATGGTTGTGAAAGTTGAGTTTAGTTCTTTTATTCCAAGGCTAACAAAAATTAAGATATTAATTTTATGAGATTTTAAGAGGTTAGGCTGGACCCAACTTGAGCCCAACCTAACTCAAAGTTAACGTCGGGTTGGTATGGATTAGGGATTTTAGGTTGGGTTAATATTAGGGTTGTTTAGAGGAGTGGTGCTCATCAAAAACTGAAAAACCAAAAGTCCAGTTAATTGAACTAATCAATTTGGTTTTGGTTCAATAGTTTTCAAAAACTAAAGGTATTAATTTCGTCTCAATTAATCTAAAAAAACTGACAGTTAACTGAATCAACTGGTGTATATATATATATTATTTTTAATATATATTATGTATTATTTATAATATAATATATTGAAATGAACATGGGCAATTTATTTTTGCCTTTGCTTCCTTTTGTGGTTTTACAACCAACATTGTGGCTGAGAAAAGAGTAAACCGTGATGCTATTTTCTATGCGAAGTCTCTGGGCATCTCGAGACTCATTGTTTAATGCGATTCCAAGGTAGTAATACACAAGGTTTTTAAAATCAAACCAGATAATGAATCGTTAGGGGTTTGGTTTCTGGGTCAAACGGTCTGATCATTCAAACTGAATAGACGGCTCCATTCTGACAAAAAAATAAAAAATTATAAAAAATAAAAACGACCAAAATTATTGGACGGTTCAAATGGTTCAACCACTTGAATCAGCGATTTACTGACCAAATCAATGGTTTTTGGCAAAATAACAGTTCTGGGGTAAAATGAAACCGATCACCTGACCGGTTCCCAGTTTTTCCGATCCAACCATCTGGTCCACTCCGGTTTTGATTACCATGGTAATGCAGGTCCTTGCCTTTCAGGCTCCTCCCCACCCCCTTCGACCATCTTTTCCTGGATCGACGACATCACAGAGTTAGCGGTTGACAAGCAAATAGAATTCTCTCAATTCTTCGTGAAGGGAATGCAGGAGCAAATATAGTCTAGCAAATTTAGCTTGTGATGCCTTTGAAAGCCTCTATTTTGATTACAACAATTATTTTCCTTGTCATATTTTTTATGGTGCTTTACATCTTCCTAGACTTCGTTGTAAATAGGCTTTGGGTTTTTTATTTTTCTAAGTGCAGTGAGCACAATGTATTAGGGCTTGGGACAAGGTGGGTTACATCCTCCCCTATAAAATTTTGGGTTAAAAAATATTATTTATAATATTATATATATATTATAATATGTATTATAAACAAGGTTTAAAGTATCAATATGATTCACCTGATACAAGGCATATCGTATCCGTTATTCGTATCCATCCTCATCGGCACAGGATATGCTACGACATTGTGTATATCCTGTTAGTTGTGCATATTAGCACAATATGCCATTGTATTGGTATGTATCGCATTGTATCTATGGATACGGTTCAACACTCACTGATACAAAAGCGTATCGGATCCTAATTTTATGACATATTCAAACCTCGATTTAAGATTTAATTTTCCTCAAAAATTTAATAAGAACTGAAATTTATAAAAATTAATTTATTTTATTTATCTTAAATGATTTATATGTTTTATTTTACTTATAAATTATATGCTAAAATTGAAAACATATTTATTATCTGAAAAATAGAGTCAATAAAAATGCTAAATAAATAAAAGTTCCCAAAAATTTAATAAAATTTTAAATTATAATTATAAAAACTGAACTAAATAATTTAAGAGTTAAGTTTACCCAAAATTTTAATAAAAACTGAAAATTATAATAATAATTTATTTTATTATATCTACCTTAAATGATTTATATCATTTATTTTAAAATTATATGTAAAATAAACAATTGTATGTTAAAAATAAAAATACATTTATTATTTTGAAAAATAAAGATTATTTATATAAATTTACTAAATAAAAATTCTCCCAAAAATTAATAAACATTAAAAAATATAATTATAAAAGCTGAAATAGAATGATAATTATTGTATGATATGTACATATTCCAAAGTCCCGGTATTGTTGATTGTAATGTTTCTCTTCATATAATCTATTGAAGTGTGCATTTCTCATGTATTTATACCTTATTCATAGTGAATTCAGCTTTAGATTTAGTGTTATTAATGTATTTAAGTAATTTGTATGCATTTCCCTAGTATATCTAAGCATTTTCATATCTTTCATCCATATCCATGTGTTTCCAAATTGTATTTGTATCTGAGTTGTCTGATATAATTCTCGATATCGATACTTTAATCCTTGATTATAAATATAAAAAAAAAAATAGAAGAGCCAAACCAACCAACCAGTTATTTGATTTTGGTTAGGGATTTTACAAAAATCGAAGGACTGGTTTGGTTTCAGAAAAAAAAAAAATGGTTCAGTTAACCAAACCATGTGCACCCCTAAGGTTGGGGGCTTAGAATGGGTTGGGTAAGGTTGACCTTAACCTAACCTAACTCAACCCTACATGCACTCCTATTCATAATGCCCATGTTAATATATTGATGTTGAAGTTTGGTACATAGTCATTCTACATTCCTATTATTTTTCATACACCAAGAAAATCACATAGCAATAGTCTCCTTCAATTGCTTAATCCAAACCTGCCCAAGTTGCATCCTTGGAGACTTCAACAAGAAACCTTCAAGGTAACTACAAAATAAGGTGAAGATTGTTGTTTTTTGTGTTTAATTTTGTACATTATAGCCTTGCCAAAAGGAAAGTCATTGTGGTGTTATATATATATATATATATATATATATGGTTTTGTTATAAAAGTTGGAATTTTTTTTGTCTATAATAAAAGGGTATAAATATGGTAATCGCCAAAAGACATAATTTTACATGTGGAGAGAAAAAAAAAGTGTTTTTTCACAGTACTTTTTGCACACTAATAAAATATTTATTATTCGAGTATTTTGAGAGAGAGAGAAGGGGGAATGACATACAAAAATATCTTTTAGAAAAGTACAGACAAGCCCAATGCAAATTTCTGAATTCCACTGCAGAACTATAAACATTCAAAATGTCAAAAACCCCCATTCTATACACCAATGCTAACCCGTGATTTGGCATCAATTCCAGTTTGGCACCCACCCCAACTGTACTTTGTGCCTAAAAATGCTGACCCTGGGCTGAACCATCATTCTCCCAATATCTTATATTAGCATCTCATTCTTTTGCATAGCTAGTGAAGAACATGTCTCTGATATTGGCGAGACTAAACCAATATATATCTTTGTCTTCTCTAATGCTTTCCTATTTTGTGATGTTTTTCTTTATTAAGGTTCTTTTAGATTTGATATTGAAATAAAGGGATCCCAAGCATACCTCCTTCCATCTATATCTATATATTAAAATGCAATGTGCCAAGTTGGCACTTTCATCCTCTATGGTTTATTGTCAAACCTACTTATCTTTTTTTCTGGTTTCTTCTCAAAGGCACTTATCTTTTTTCTTGTTTTTTTTTTGAATTTTTGAATTTTAAAATTGATTAAAATAACACAAGTGACCAATCACTTTTAAGACTTTTAACACTCCTCATTAACATCATTAATTATGCCATTAATCATCTCCTTCAATAACTCATGCCACTAATTCTCTCTCATCTCCATTACTCCATTAAATTGCATAAAATTCATTAACTTTATCTATCTATCTATCTATCTATCTTGCCCTAAACCAATGATATATTCATTGAAATTGAGATATCCAATAATATATTAGGCACCAAATAATCTACTTCCATTTAAAATTATAATCCATTTGATTCCATATGAAAATAATAAAAATTAATTAACCATAATAAAAATAATTTAGTAAGTTACTTAAACAAAATAATAACAATTATTAATTATTTTTATTGATAAAAAGTATTTTTATTAATATAATAAAAAGAAATTAATTAATGAAAGGAATAAGATACTTAAATAAAAAATTAATATAGTTAATTAAATAAAAAAAATATATATTTAATTAAATAAAAAATTATATAGTTAATTAATTTTCATAAGGAATTTAAATTTAATAGAAACTTAATATACTTAAATAAATTCAAATTTTTCTAATTTTAAAAATTAATAACCAGTATTAGTTTTAAACATAGTTTAATTATTTTAAAACCAATTTAAATTCCATTTAAAATAAGAAAATTATAAATCCCTCCTTGGGTTTTCTAACAATCCTATGAAACTCCCAAGTGTTTTGACCCTAACAAAAACCTCCCCTATTGTTTTGAAAAAAGGTGTAAATACCTTTAGTAAGGATTCCAAATTAAAAAATGTTGATGTAATGCATTAATTTTACTTCACTTCAGCCTTTTTACATTTGTCCAAGAAATGTAATTATTCTTTGAAAGTTGTCTAGCAAAATAAATTAGTGGTAGGTAAAGTTGAAACTTTAAGTTATGTATGATAATGCATTAACAATGATAAGGGTATTTTGATAATTTCAATGTTTTTGTTACTGAAGAGTCAAGGGAAAGGAGGTATTTGCACTTTTTTCTCAAAACTATGGGGTAGGCCTTTGTTAGGTCATAGCACAAAGCTGGTTTATAGAATTGTTATAAGATGATGGTAATTATAATTTTATCTAAAAATAATACAAATAATAATAAACCAATAAAAATATTTTTTCAAAAAAATAACATTAAGATACAAAAATAATACAAATTTATTTAAAGAATAGGAAATTGGCCACTTGAATTGAACTTAGATGGACACCATTTAATTGGAAATGTCATAAAACTCCATCTTCAATTTTGCTCATAAAAAAAGCCCGTGCGTCGCATGGGGTCTTGACTGTACAAAAGATAAAAGAAAATAAGGGCAAAAAAGGTAGGGAAGGTGGGTCCTCACTTGTTATTGACATTCCTGCATGCTAGTGCTATCAATACCACTTCGTCTAGTAATTTATTTTTGGTAAGAATTTCATCTAGTAATTGACCTGTGGAAGGTGGAAGCCTTTGGTCTAATACATCCTTCAATAGGAGGTTTCAATAATCAGATTACAATGACAAAAGTGAGATGAGATCTCTTGATATTGTCTTCCCACCTTGACTTCTAATTATACCATTCTGTAGAGAAAGTTCATGAATTTGCTGTTGAGCCTAAATAACAACTGCGAAACCAACACTTAGACTTTGAAAATGATTGGGTCAAGATACTCAGGGCATCAACCCTGCCCCAATCCAATTTTATATAGGGTTGACATTTTTCCACCTTAAACCTAGACTTAATCCAATCTTCAATCCAATATTGGAACCCTAACCTTTTTAGGATGGATTGGGGTCAGGCTGACCCAATAATCTAAGTTACATCTAAACCAAGGTTCAAAGTATCGATATGGATCGGCTCATATCGGCTGATGTGTATTGTGTCGATGGTTTACCGATACGCCCCTCCAAGGATTGTATCGGGTCAGACACTGGTTCAGAGGGTAGCCAGGCCTTATACCGACCCCTCTGAACCGTTTTCAAAAAAATAAATAAATAAAACTTAAGAAAAAAGTATCGACCTCTGTGTCGATACTTTGAACCTTGCATTAAATCAAGTTATTTGATTTAATTAGTATTTTTTTTTTTCGATTTCGAAGGAATACTCTCTAATGTTGGCTCACCCATTTTGCCACCCCTTTAGGAAACAGAAGAAAAAGATTAGTACACCAAGCAAGCTAGCAAGAAAGGAATGTATATATGGCGATTAAACTCTTAAAGCAACCTGAGATAACCTAGAGATAAAAT
The DNA here is from genome assembly GCF_055504915.1 of Nelumbo nucifera. Taxonomy (NCBI): domain Eukaryota; kingdom Viridiplantae; phylum Streptophyta; class Magnoliopsida; order Proteales; family Nelumbonaceae; genus Nelumbo; species Nelumbo nucifera. The sequence goes on along the minus strand of NC_142651.1, from coordinate 54,606,989 downwards.
GCCACCCAGCAACAATACTTCTCATTGGAAGTTCAAACATTCTGTAATATCAAGGAACATGAATTTACCTTTTTGTGTGAGGAGCTAATACAAGTACATATCTCAAACTACTCTGTACAGGTCCTCTCATGAAATGAAACCAGACAAATTGTTGCTACGTAAGGAAAGTATTTTAAGATTCTCAAGCTGGCAAATGGTGTTTGGTATCTCTCCCTGTAATTGGTTTGCACTGAGATCAAGCCTTATTAAAGATGTAAGGTTTCCAATCTCTGTGGGGATTGCACCAGTTAAATTGTTGGAGTCTAAAGCTATGTATTTAAGCTTTGGAAGGCCAAAGAGGTTGTGTGGTAACTCACCCTGCAAATGGTTCACACTGAGATTGAGTGCAACTAGTGAAGTCAGATTTCCAATATCCATGGAGATTGGACCAGATAAGTTGTTGGAAGATAAGGACAAGTATTCAAGCTTTCTAAGGCCAAAGATGTTCTGCAGCTTTCCCTGCAATTTGTTTGCGCTGAGATCAAGCTCAGTAAGTGATGTCAGGTTTCTGATCTCTGTGGAGATGGTACCAGATAAATTGTTTGAACCTAAGTGCAGTAACTCAAGATTTTTAAGGCCAAAGATGGTTTCTGGTAACTCTCCTTGCAGTCTGTTCTTGCTGATATCGAGTGCAACTAATGAAAACAGGTTTCTGATCTCCTTAGGGATTGTACCAGATAAGTTGTTGGAACCTAAGTTCAGGTACTCAAGCCTATGAAGGCTAAAGATGTTCTCCAGCAGCTCACCTTGCAAATGGTTACTACTTAGATCAAGTGCAATTAGTGATTTCAGGTTTCCAATCTCTGCAGAAATTTTACCAGACAAATTGTTGGAAGATAAGGATAGGTATTTAAGCCTTCCAAGACCAAAGATGCTGTCTGGAAGCTCACCCTGAAATTGGTTCATGCTGAGGTCAAGAGAAATTAGTGATGACAAGCTTCCAATATTGGTGGAGATTGTACCAGACAAATTGTTGGAATTCAAGTGCAGTAACTCAAGCTTCTCAAGGCTAAAGATAGTGTCTGGTAGCTCTCCCTGAAATTGGTTCATGCTGAGATCAAGCGCAATTAATGATTTTAGGTTTGCAGTCTCAATGGAAATTGTACCAGATAAATTGTTGGAACCAAAGTACAGATGTTCAAGCTTCCCGAGGCCAAAGATACCATCTGGCAGTTCTCCCTGTAATTTGTTCCCGCTGAGGTGAAGTGTAATTAGTGATTTCAAATTTCCAATCTCCATTGGAATTTTTCCTGATAAATCATTGGAAGATACTGACAAGTGTTTAAGCCTCCCAAGGCCAAAGATGCTGTCTGGAAGCTCACCCTGCAATTGGTTACCATCAAAAGCAAACTCTATTAGAGCACTCAATTTCTGATCTCTAAAGAAAAACTCATTACAATAGAAAAATAAAGAGAGAGATTACAAGGCTTGGTGACAAGGTATTACCCCATTCTGAGAAAAGGATACACAAGGTTTAACATATTCTACCCCACAAATCCAATTGGAAAAACACAGAACAAGCTAACACCAGAAATCAAATACAGGAAAATGCGAACCAAGAAATCCCATTTCAGCTGCTAGAAGCATCCACCATCTCTTTTTAACAAGAAATTTCCTCAATGATTTGAACGCCTCTCTTTTACCTGAACTGATTCCACTTCCTAATTAACCTCTCTCAGTCAAAATGCTCCCAAATCTCTTATGAAGAACCATACATATAGCAGTTAAATTGTTGGAAAATAAGTATAAACATTTTTATTGGTAAACAAGCTTTAAAGCTTGGTTAGGTTTCACAATATGGAAGGTTTAGGAGAAATGAGAGAATTGAACAGGAGATGTAATCTTTGCAATTCTTCCAGGTTCCCTCTCTCTGGTGGGATTAAATATAAAAGTTTATTGTAGTCGAGGAAGAGGAACAAGGAATTGAGTTTTTTCAGTCTGCCTATCTTGGATGAAATCTGTCCTGTGAAGAAATTGCTCCAAAGGTCCAACAGCAACTGTTTCCAATTTGCAAAGAAAGTATGGGGAGAAACTCTCCTAGCAGCTAGTTATGTTGGATATGAAGTTTACACATCATGGCTAGCTTGTATAAGGACAGAACAGATGTAAGATCCCAGTGAAGGAATTACAAGAAATATCAAGGAAAGCATAGTTAACACAAAGACTGAGCTCAGAAGGGATCTCTCTACGTAGTGAGTTTTTATGTAAAACAAGAATTTGAAATGTGAGTAGGGAACTGATGTCAGTGGATACCACACCAGTAAACCTGTTGGGGTCAAACATGAAAATATTTTAGTTATAAGAAGCTTTGATAGATTATGGTTCTTGAAAGGAACTGCCAGAAAAATTGAGGTATTCAATCTTAAGTGAATCTGCTATGGCCCAGTAGGATGATTGAGTCACAAGTCTTTGTTATATCAGATTCCAGCAATGGAGTATTAAAGCAGGGAATTCCAAGGCAAGTGAATCACAGTAAAGACTAAGTTAAGTAAGATAAGACATGATGGAGAACTCTGACAGGTCATGGGATTCTAAGATGTTTGCTTTGGGATCTAAGTATTAACATACCTTTTGGGGATTGCCGAGCTGATTAGGAATTAGACCCATGAGATTGTTGTCAAAAAGGCTAAGAAACCGAAGATCTGGTAGCATGCTGATCTCCAGAGGGATGGAACCATTAAAACTATTGCTGCCCAGGTCCAAATGAATGAGCTTCGAGAGGTTGGAAATGGCTGATGGGATTGCTCCATGGAGGATGTTGATGGTGACATCAAAGTGGGTGAGGTTGGGTAGCAATGCGAAACTGAGTTCATTTAGTGTCCCATGAAGACGTGAATTGGAGAGGTTCATCTGGGCAACACTTCCACCAGTGTTGCAGATGATACCGGTCCAGTTGCAGAGGTTCTGGGTATTGCGGAGAGACCAAGAATTGAGAAAAGCAGAGGAAGATAAGCTGTTCTTCCATTTGACCAGTGCTTGTGCTTCTTCTCTTGTTGATGATGATACCTTAAAACAAAGAGAGAGTAGAAACAGAGGAACAAAAGATGCAAAAATAAGAGGAGGTCTTCGAATTGGTGACATGTCTGATGTTGCTGTAGTTTTCAATTCCTTCATATAATCTTTTCATTCTCTTCCTTAAGTTTAGGCCTACAGGGGGAGAGAGAGAGAGGTGTTAAGAAAGTTTTTCTCTAATCTTTTGTACTTGTTTTTGGAGAAAGAAGAAAGCAATTATCGCGAAATGACACATTTGACTGCAAGTCTTCTGCCATGAACAGATTGTAAGCTGCTCTACCAAACAAAATAAACAAATAAATAACACATTGTAAGCTGGTGAGTCCAGTCTCAACCAAGGCACCGCCCAGATGAGTACAAATAAAATATAGTTATTAAACAAATAAATAACACATTGTAAGCAGTGGGATTGACTTTAAATCTGCTATAAATGCATACAGGGCTTGTAAAATTTGTCAGGTAAATCATCACAAGTAAAATATAGTTATTAAAAGGATTAAAACATTAGTATATCCTTTGTTTTGTATAAAAGTATTAGTATATCTGAGTATCTTTCTTTGGAAATAGTAGAAAATGCGTAAAGTATGAATCCAATAATTATCATTTATAATTTTCAATTTTTGTTGATTTTGTTTTGGAAAAATTATTTATTTAATATTTTTATATAAATAATAGTTCTATTTGTTTTCATTTTTAACATATAATCTATATGCAAAATAAAACATATTAAGATAGATAAAATAAATTATTTTTATAACTTTTGATTCTTATTCAAACTTTGGGGAAAATTAAGCCTAAAATAGATTAGTTTCGTCAAAATAGACACCGATATGCTCAAGTTTGGATCTGCTGTAGTCTTAAAGCAATGGACTCTGCTCTAGACCTAATAATTAAATGCCACTTGTTATTTACACATATGATTTTCTTCTCATGTGTGATAAGTTAACAAAACACACCACTATTATTGGAGTAAATATTTGTTTATCATTTATTTATTTTTTAAATTTCTTGAACGCGTCCTACTTCCACCATTTTTGTTGACCCTCTCGGCCTCTCCTTCCTCCCCAAACCCTCTCCGTCCCCACAGTGTAAGAACAAATGGCATTTGGTCATTGGGTCTACAGCAAAGTCCACTACTTTAAGACTACAACAGATCTGGACTCATGTGTATCAGATTGTATCCATCAATACGATTTAATGCAGCCCCGAAGGCATATTGTGCTGATATGCACAACTCCAAGGGGTACCTGACGAGTTGTGGTGTATTCCATATCCATGATCATCGATATGGATAAGATACGCCCCATATTGGGAGTATTGTATATGTGGGTCGAGGGTATCTGATGTAGGGTGATTTAGCCCGACCTAGTAATAGAGGGACACGTGTACATGACCTAGTTGATAGAATGACAGCTCATCCCGACGTATCCAAGTCTGAAACGGATCAAGCTTGGATAACCGAACCACCTCGGAGCAAACTCACCTCGGAATCGAATCCACCTCGGGACAGGTTTACTTTGGGGCACGATTGTGTCAAGATCAATTTGGTTACTAGGCACCTTGGCGTTCATACCAGATCGGACCCAAGGGCATCAGTTCGGGTACTATTGACCGACCTCCACGTGATAACCCCAAAGATCTCATCACCGGATTCAATGTTTCACGGGATCACGCCTTGTAACAGCTGGTCTTATCTCCTCCAACTGATTCAGACGGTAGAATATGCCTTATCGACTGACATCGTTATCTTCTATTAATTCAGTAACGGGTCTCATTACAGCAAGAATCCCAGAACCACTTCGAATAACACACGAGGACTCTAGTATATAAAATTCCCAACCTTTCAGGGGCAGAGATCCGCACAACTATTGCTTACCTTGCAAACTAAAGCATGATTGATGGATCCAACATCCAAGTCCACTGGTGTAATTAAACAAGAAGGGTGAGTTACAAGGCTTTGCCATTTTAATGCCCTATGCTCCTTTCATGGTGTGCCTCCTAATAAACAGATCGGTGGACTCAATTGAAATGAATGAAATACCAATCAAACCGTGAGGCTTTGCTTCCTTCTCCTTTCTGTAAACCAGTCTGTGTGTCATCTTGAAGGCATGATATGAAATTTGTTTGAGGTAAGAGCAATTGATTCCAATTAATGTATAACCAATAAATAACTTTGTACTAGCTACATTATTAAGTCAGGACTTTGTGTTTGTTTCAGTTAAGAAAAAACAATGACTCATTACTCATATTGAAACAATCAAGAGTAAATTAAATAGTGAACATGCCGGTGCTAGGGCCCATTAGCAGTGTAATTTGAACAAAGTATAAAGTTTTGCACTCTATATATTTATATTTGTACTCCTTTCAAATTCAGCCTAAAGATTATCCCCAGGCCCAGCCCTAAAGGTGCAAACCTTAGGCTAGAGCCTGAGCCTGAGCCTGGCCCCAAACAACTTGAGTATTTAGGCTTAGGCTGAGCTTAGTTGGTTTGGGTGCGTAGATTAGTCGGATTTGAACTTAAAGTCTAATTTTAAGAATAGAATGTGCATTTACAAATATTTGTTATATTAAATCAAGATTTCAATCAATCATGCCAAAGACATTGTATGGTCTACTTACTTTCTGCTGATTCACTTTTCACGAGGTGTACTTTACCATCAAGATTTTAATAATGTTAAAGATGTCAACTATCAATCTGTGACATGTTTGATCACTTGTTAATGTTTTTTTTTCTTCATGGTGCAATTCATGCCCTATAGATTTATAACTGTCGTATTATTTATATGTAGAATATATAATTTAATATAAAATAACATATGGATTCCTGTATACATTATTATGTCATGGTTTTCAAAACCGGATCAGACCGGATGGTCGGACCGGAAAAACTGGGAACCGGTCAAGTGACTGGTTTCGGTTTTCTCCAAAACCGAAAATTTACTCAAAACCGTTGATTTTTACCAGCAAACCGCTGACCCGGATGGTTAATCGTTCGAACGGTTTTGACTTTTTTATTTTTATAAATTTTTTTGTTAGAACAGTTGGACCGTTCAACCTGATAACCGAACCCCTTAAGTATATGTCCATCAGGCTTAAAATATTAGGCCCAGGCCCAGGCCAGGGGCTAAACACAAAACCTAGACCCAAGCTCAAATTTTTTGGGCTAGGCTTGGCTGGGGCCAAGATGAAATAATCACCCTACACATGGGGTGTTCGTAGTAGATCCCACTGGTCTAGATCTCTGATGCTGCTCAAACAGGAATTTCGGTGAGATCTCATGTGTACAAAACATTGGTGTGTTCATTCGTGATCGGCTACTAGCCTGGTTCACATGACCAATATTATCCCATTTAGTTTATGCTTATACTTAGGTGTACATTAACCTATGGAAATTTATCAAAACTCATGGGGTCTTCACCTGGACCTTTATACTAAGGGTATAAATCAACCCATCTAGTGATTTTTGATGAATTTTTCATTGTAGGATGATGTCAATGTGAAACCAATATGCTTCCCTTTTTTCAGCCATATTTATGTGGGGCAAACAGGGATTCTGCTGCTTTATATTAGGAACATCTTCATATGGATTTAACATACATGTACATGAGATATTCCTAATGTATGGCTGGATGCCATGTGTGCATAACTTTTTCCCAGAAAAGATCTAGACTCCCAAAATGCACCTAAATTTTGTAATTGTGAAGTATGCTGTGCAAAGTGTAATGGGTCCAAGTCCACCGATGTAGTTAAATAAGATGGGTGAGTTCCAGGACTTTTTCCATTTTATTACTCTGCATGCTCCTTTCATGGAGTGCCTAGCTTCTAGTACACAAATGGGTTCAATTTGTAGACCATGAAATGTCAATCAAACCTTGAGATCCTATTTCCTTCTGCATTGTGTTTCTCATGCGGTTAAACCAGTCTTTACATTGCCTTGAAGGTGTGATATGAAATTTGTTGAATATGGCTATTTGTAGGAGACAAGAGCAATTGATCCTAATTAATGTATAACCAATAAATAACTTGTGGTAGATGCATAGTAAGGAGTTTGGTTTATTCTAGTTAAGATTCAATAGTCAGTACTGAAACAGTCAGGACTCAGGAGCAAAATAGGCCCGCTAGGAGTGCAATTTGGTCCAGTTAGCTTGGGTCGAATGTCGATCGAAGCCCAACCCTAAAGATCCTAACATCAGGCTCGAGCCCGATTGATACTAGCCTGGCTCAGCCCAAGCTTAACTTAATATGACTCTGATTGGGTTTGGGATCAAGTCGGGCTTAGTTGGGCTTGGGTGGGTTGGTCAGCTTCGAAAGACTTTATGTATGTATTTTTATATAGCCATCTTATCTTGAACTTAAAGGTCCAATTTAAGAATAGAATTGATTTGTGAATCCAACTACAATTACGGTGCATTTACAAATATTTGTTACATGTTAAATAAAGATTTCAATCAATCATATTAAAGATATCACATGGTTTGCTTATTTTTCATTGATTCATGTTTCATAGGTATAACTAACATCTTCTTAGTATTCCAGAAAGAGGTGTCATTAGATATGTATTTTTGCTTTAGGACCTTAAACCACAAGCTGTTATTCTTTGTAAGAAACCTCCAGATGAGCTTCACTAATAGATTCTTATTGATGTTTGTGATGTCTCAAAAACCTTTATCTAAGCATCCCCACCAAAGATCTCTGCACAGAATGTTAATCTTTAATTGTTTAGAGATTAATGAAGTGGACAGGAAATAATTGGGAATACTTTCTAAGACACTTTTAATAAGCACACTACGACTAGCCTTGGACAGAAGTTGTGGCTTCCAATTCTATAATCGACTAGTGATTTTATCCACCACAAGTTTCCAGTTATCCTTGTAGCCCCATTGATATTCAAAGAAAGCACCCAAGTCTCCTTTATTTTCTATTCCCATGAGAGTGTTTGGTTTTCGTTCCTTTGTCCATAATTTGTCTCCGTCTCATAGTAAGTTAGACCCTCGGTCTATTCCATGTATTTTTCTAGGGTATCCCTCCTCTTAAAAGGGTTACTGGTGCTTTGATCCCATTAGTCATAAGTTTTTTTGTTTCTATGGATGTTTCCTTCTTTGAGTTTAAACCGTTCTTCCTTGCTTCTCCTCATGGAGAGAGTAGCATGGAAGAGGAGAAGCAGGTCTAGGTCCGTCAAGTCTTTCTTCCTTTTATTCCAAACCCAACCCCCTTTTGTGTCTTCCAACATAAATGACATGGAGATCAGCAATGTGACAAAGATGTGGAGCCACCAAACATTGAGAAATCAACACCTTTAGACTCCCAGGAGTTAAGTCCAAATGAACTAGGCCCTAGTGCACGTGTTGCTACCCTTGCTTCCATTTTGGTTGTGGATGACGTTGATATTCCTATTGCTCAAAGAAAGGGAGACAGGTCATGCACTACCAAACCCCCCATTACCCAATATGTTTCCTATGATTACATTTCTCCCTCGTACCGAGCCCTCCTATCTGTAGTTGATTGCACCCCTGTACCTAGAAATGTTGTAGAGGCCTTAAAATACACTGAATGGACAGATGCTATGAGAAAGGAGATTAATTCCCTCCATAAAAATCAAACTTGGGAGTTGGTGGATCTTCCAAGAGGGAAAGACCTAGTGGGTATTTACAATTAAACACAAGGCGGATGGGACAGTTGAAAGGTACAAAGCAAGATTAGTAGCAAAATGGTACACTTAAGTCTATGAGGATAACTATGATGAAATGTTTGCTCCAGTAGCTAAGATGAACTCAATTCAAGTTCTTCTATCATTGGATGCTAACCTTGACTGAGAATTGCATTAACTGGACATACAGAATACCTTTTAAAATGGTGACCTAGAGGAGGAGGTGTACATGGTTAAACCCCTAGGATTCTGTTTCAAGGGAAGTGAAAATAAAGTGTACAAGTTGAGAATGTCTCTTTATGGTATAAAACAATCTCCCAAGACTTGGTTTAGTAAGTTTCATATGGCAGTCCAACAAGTAGGATTCAAGCAATGCCGGTCTAATCACACTCTTTGTGAAGAGATGTCAAGAACAGGTTATTGTATTGATAGTACATATGGATGATATCATCATTACAGGAAGTCAGAGCTTAGAAATACAAAAGTTGAAATAGTTCCTACCATTTCAATTTGAAGTGAAAGATCTGGATCCATTAAAGTATTTTCTTGGAATTGAAGTTGCCCACTCAAAAAGTGGCATCTTCATTTTTCAAAGGAAGTACACTCTTGATCAGTTGCAAGACACTGGCAACTTAGGTGCAAAGTCAGTGGATACTCCTATGGATTTCAACCATAAATTGGGTGACTGTGATGGTGAACCTTTGAAAGATGTAAAACAGTTCCAAGGGTTAGTGGGAATGTTGCTTTATTTATCCATGACCCGTCCAAACATTGCTTATTCAGTAAGGGTCCTGAGCCAATTCATGCATTCCCCTAAGAAACCACACATGGCGGTAGTAGAGAAGATTCTTAGGTATTTGAAAAAGTATCTAGGAACAGGTTTGCTATTTAGTAAACATAATCATTTGAAGGTGGAAGTCTATACGAATGTTGATTGGGTGGGTGTTGTGGATGGCAGAAAGTCTACAAGTGGATACTGCACATTTTTGTGGGAGAAAATCTAGCGACATGGAGAAGCAAAAAACAAAGTGTGGTATCAAGGTCAAGTATTGAAGCGGAGTATAGGGCTATGGCACATGAGGTGGCTGAAGTACTTTGGCTAAAAATCTTCTAGGGGAGCTTGGAGTTATCGTTCATAATCCTATGTCTCTTTACTATGACAACAAGGCAGCCATAAGCACTACTAGCAATCATGCCTTGCACGAGAGGACCAAGCACATTGAAGTGGACAAACACTTCATAAGGGAAAATTGGTAAAAGGGAGAAATTTGTACTCCTTATGTCAACTCCAAGGAGCAACTAGCTGATGCCCTCACAAAGGGGCATCCATACTTGTGGTACAATGAGTTGTGTAACAAGTTGGGCATGATAGACATATTCAGCCCAACTTGAGGAGAGTGTTGTTAGTGTTATTATTTTATCTTTGCTATTAGTGTGCCGTCAGCCTAGGATGTTGTCAGCTTGTTCTTTTCTTCTTTTAATTATTTTATTATTAGGTTGTGCCACCAAGGGTATAAATGTAATCTTCCAACTATTATTATGTTAGATCATCATAAATAAGAAGTTGGGTTCCGCCAGCAATACTTTTTGACTCCCATACTATTTTCCCTCTCTCTTTTCTCTCTTTTCTCTCTCTCCAAGAAAGAAAACACCTATATAAAGAAAGCTACTCTCACTGTTATTGATTATGTTCAGAAAATTAAAAGTTTAGCTAATGCATTGGTTGCCACTAGACATTTTCTTACTAAAGTTGATCAGATTCACTATCTTCTTGGCGGGTTACCTACCGAATATTATGCTCTCTATGACTAATAGACTTGATAGCTTATCTTTCTCTGAAATTCAAAGTTTATTGCTTACTTTTGAAAATCACTTAGAGTGCCATTCTTCACAACTTGTACTGGAATCTCTCTCTGCTAATTTGGCCAGTAAGAAGAAAGATTCCAACTATCAATCATCCTCTTATAAAAAGCCGGTAATTCTGAGAACTCCAAGAAAGCTTCTTATAATCCCAATGATAACAAATTTAATCATGGGAAATCCAATCATAAGAACACTTCAATAGTGTGCCAACTATGCGGGTGTCCTAGTCATACAGTAGCTACTTGTCATCACTATATGGAGCTCACCACCAACAAGAGCAACAAATAGGCCCATACTGCATCATCTTCGCGGTTAGTTCGTGATGATAATTGGTACCCTGATTCTGGGGCTACTAATCATATGACATCAAATCTTGGGAATCTTTTTGTTCAGGATGGATATCATGGATCAGACCGCATCACTATGGGAAATGGTATACAGGTCTAGCAATATCTCACATTGGTTCTTCTATATTGCATACTAATTCAAGCTCTTACTTTGAATAATATTCTCAAAGTTCCTAATATTTCTAAGAATTTGCTCTCTATCAACCAGTTTTGTAAGGATAATAATGCAACTTTTACATTTTACTATATTGGCTTTTATGTTAAGGACAATGCAATGGGGAAAATTCTCTTTCAAGGGTTGATTAAAGAAGGGCTCTCCTAGCTCAAGGCCAATAGCACAACTACAACTCCATCAGCATTCATTGATGAGAGAGTTTCTACTTTAGTATGGCATCAAAGGTTAGGACATCCCGGCAAGAAATTTGTAGTTCATATTCTATCTTTGTTTCAGCTTCCAATTTTGAATAAGGACTTCTATTTTTTGTCCATCATGTGTACTAGGCAAGAGTCATACCTTGTCGCTTTCTGCTACAAGTTTTGTTGCCAAGTGTCCATTAGAATTAATATTTTTTGATGTATGGGAACCAGTCCCAATTTCTACAAGACATGGCTATTGTTATTATTTTATTTTTGTTGATGCCTTCAACAAATTTATATGGATTTTTCCTATGGCTTCTAAATCTCAAGTTGCTTCTAATTTTGATGTTTAAGCGCAATGTGGAGAATTTATTGAATACCACTATCAAAATGCTACAAATAGATGGTGATACAGAGTACAAGCCTTTGTTACTCATTCTCTCTACTTCATGCATCACTCATCGCCTCTCCTACCCTCATATTCATGAGCAAAATGGGGCAATTGAACATCGCGTCACCGTTATATTGTTGAGATGGGTCTGACTCTCTTAGACACAACTTCGATCTTTAAACATTATTGGTATGATGCTTTTGAGACTGCTACATTTTAATCAATTGTCTCTCCACACCGATAGTGCACATGAAGTCTCCATTTGAATGTATTTTTGGAAAAGAACCAGATTATAGTATGTTACATACATTTGGATGTGCTTGCTACCCACATCTCCAACCCTATAATCAATCTAAATTGGATTGTCACTCAAAATGCTACTTATTCTTGGGTTATAGTTCGCATCACAAAGGGTTTAAATGTTCGGATTTATCTTTTGGAAGTCTCTACATTTCTCAGAATGTGGTTTTTGATGAGAATACATTCCCATGTGCTTCATGTAGTTCCTCTTCTTTTCCTAGCTCAGTTGCTAGCCCTCCAGTTGGTCCACCAATTGTTAAATTTCCATTTTCTTCTTCTGAACACATCTCAGACTCTAATGGAGCCACCTCTACTATTGAAAATGTTTGTGCTATCCCAACTAATGTCATTTCTACTTCTACTAAGCCAATTGCCTTGCCCTCACCTCCATCAAATACACCACTTTGCTTGGTTGCACCATCTCTTAATACTCATCCCATGATGATACAGCATAAAAGCGGCATTCAAAAACCCAATCCATGGTATGCCTTGGAACCCTCTGCTGGTTTCGACATCAAACCTACTTGTTACAATGTTGCTAAAAAAGATCCTTGATAGGTTCATGTCATAGAGGAGGGATATAAAGCTCTCTTGAACACTGATACATGGGATCTAGTACCTCGATCTCCTCAAAATAATATTGTGGGCAATCGTTGTGTTTATAAAATAAAGAGATGTCTAGATGGGACAGTTGAGCGCTACAAAGCATACTTGATGGCTCAGGGGGTTACACAACAAGCTGGTGTTGATTTTGCTGAAACATTCACTCCAGTTGTTAAACCTACCACTATCCGGTTAGTACTCTCTCTTAGGGATGCAAATGAATCGGATCGAATTCAAATCAAGGTATATTTGAATCTGATTTGACATAGTTCATGTCGGATCCAATCCGGCTGCATTTGATAGGACTCAATTTGAATCGAATCCTATCGGTAAGTTGGATCTTTGGATCTAATCTAATCTGACTTGTTTTCTTTAAAAATTAATAAATTATTCAAACAAAAATAAAATATACTAATTTCAATAAAGTAAAAACAAAAAATACAACTATTTTTTAATTATTTTCATCATATATATACATGTTTTTTTATAAGAAAATAAATAATATAAGAAATTTATAAAAATATAATATAAAAAATATATTTATAAATATATAATATATATAATATATATCGGATTGGATCTTCTTGGATCAGATAGGGGTGATCCAAATCCGATCCGAAGATCCGAATAGGGGTGATCAGAATTTGAACAAATAGGATTGGATCTCTGATCAAATCGGATCATGATCCGATCCATTTGCACCCCTACTCTTTCTTGCGGTTCACTATGGTTGGGCCCTTAGGCAACTCGGTGTAAGTAATGCTTTCCTACATGGCAACCTCAATGAAGAAGTTTTTACGAAACAACCCATGGGTTTTATTGATCCCACATGACCACATTTTGTATGCTGCCTTAAGCATTCTCTTTATGATCTAAAACAAGCCCCAAGGGCCTGGTTTACCTGACTACAAGATCATTTGGTTCATCTTGGATTTGTTGAATCTTGGGCAGATAGTTCTCTATTATTCCGTTAGTGTGGTACTAATGTCATTCTTCTTATTGTATATGTCGATGATACACTCCTTTCTAGATCTTCTACTTCTACCATTAGTACTCTCATCTCATAGCTCTCTACCACATTTGCTATCTGCAACCTTAGAGTTGTCCATTACTTAGGATTGGAGCTCCACCATACTGCAGATGGTGTGCATCTTTCACAACAAAAATATATTCATGATCTTCCCCTTAAGACCAAGACGCATGAAGCTAAACCTGTTTATACACCTACGTCTGCTTCTACCCGTCTTGACATCACTCAAGGTTCATCTCTCTCTGATGCCACTGAATGTCGTAGTGTGGTAGGGGCATTATAGTATATTACTCTCACTCAGTCAGACAATAGTTTCTTTGTTAATAAAGTTTGCCAATTTATGAAGTAACTTACTGATGTTCATTGGAATTCTGTTAAGCAGATCCTTTATTATCTGAAGTCCACCATTGATCATGGAATTCTTTTTTGTTTCTCTAATGAATTGGATCTAGAGGCCTTTTCAGATGTTGATTAGGCTAGTTGCCCAGTTGATTTCTGCTCCAAAGGAGGGTTTTGTGTTTATTTGGGCTGTAATCTAATTTCATGGAGCTCTCGTAAGCAGTCCACGGTTACTCACTCCAGCACGGAATCAAAGTACCATATCCTTGCCTCCACTGTCGCTGAAATTATTTGGCTCCAGATGCTGCTACGAGAGCTTGGTTTGAAGCTTCCTCGACCTCCAGTAATCTGGTGTGACAATTTGGGAGCCAAGTTTCTCTCATCCAATCCTGTTCACCATGCTCGAACTAAACACACTGAGTTAGATCTTCATTTTATATGAGAGGAGGTTGCAGCTGGGTCTCTCATTGTCAGTAATGTATCTAGTCACAATCAGATTGCTGATGTTCTTACAAAACCTCTTCCCTCAACCAGATTTCATGAGCTCACAGTCAAGCTTACCATCTCTAAGAGACCGCTAAGCTTGAGGGGGGATGTTAGAGAAATCTCAGTTACCCACATATATATAACTGATTTGGCAGATTATGTACAGGGTTATAATTATCTTAGATAAACCAACCCAACCCAATCTCTTACCTAACATTATCATATCTTGTAACTAGTTTCCTTTTTGAACTCTAACACTGTACATAGCAATCTCTTTGTAACAACCATCTATTTAAATACATGAGAGACTAGTCACAATTTGACTGAGTCATTTTTCCATCTCTCTGTTATTCTATTTGTTTATAGAAGAAATTCCCTACTTCTTCCAACCTGCTTCATATCTTCTTAGTTACAGATACATCATGACGCCAGGCCTCTTTATACTTGAGAGAACTTAATTCATTCAATAAACGCTGCATTACAGTTGCTGGAGTAATGCCCAATAACAGGTTAAATAATTTTCCTATGTCGCTTTCTGAAACCAAAGCATGCATAAATCATATATGGAGCTCATTAGAGACAGAGGAAGCATTTAAGACAATGCTAGCTAATACGTTTTTACCTTCTCTATCAAAGTCACCTGCACTGAATAAATGATCTCTGTTCTGTTTTGTTCCAAGTCTATAACAACTATTAAGTCAATGGGAGTGGAATATCAAGACTGTGGGCGTACATGTATACTTGGAAGGAAACTCCAGGTCTTGATGATTGTAAATTTGTCATCTCATCTAACAAATATTTATGTTGAAACCTATTAACAAATTAACTCTTTGCCAGAAAACCTGTAGAGCACATTTTACATCAAACTATCCTGAAGTTTCCTTCCAGACAAGTTCATCATCCAACATGTGGTCTTCATACCTGAGTTTAATAGTCCATCAGTGATTTCAGAAGCCTAGCCAATTTAATCCAAACTTGAATTCCTTGACTGTCCATGACCTGATAGATTTTAAGGTCTATATCATCTCCTAAAACCCATTAAAGAGTTTTCACAAGGAATACTAGACAATCCGGATTTCCTGCCCATAACTCTCTGCCCACAATACATTGCAGCTACACATCTCACAATACAAGATTGGGGGTAGAGAGTTGAGCTGGAAATCCAGTGTGAAGACATCTTTAGATTGATTTCCAGTTAGTGGATCATCCAATTCATCTTGGACAAGTTCCAAATTCCAATTTCTCAGGTTTGGCATATCTAGCCTTTATATTCCTTTCTCAGTAACCTTTTACTTTTTAATAATCTGCAGCCACCAAGAGCTTTCCGGGACCATTATATCACCCCAGTAAGAATTGCACAATATCCCCTTAGACAAGTTAATGACAGACATTGTTACATGGATAGGCATGGCATTGGTAGCATCTTAAGTTTTCCTTGCTCTAATGAGGTGATTGAAAAGAAGAAAACTTCATTACAACTTGATTTGTTGTTAGTGATATGCATAGAAATTTTGTCATCTATGATAATCAGGATGCAGTGGTCCCATGGTTCAGAAATATGCCTGATAAGACACCTCAGATAACAGAAAATATTTAAAATGAGGTTATTCATTGATACAATACTGTTCCTCCATACATTCATCCAAGGGACATGGACTCTACTGGAAAAAATCAATACAGTTACCTAACATGATCTATTTGTGATAGCCTATTAGTTTGCTCATTGTAATTGTTCAAAGTGGCTCTGATAGATATGCATGGGTGCGAGCTGACAGTTCCTGTGCAACAAAACACATTGTAGGGCGTGACTCAGGATTGGCATGTGTGCATGCCAGCGCCATGTTAATTACAAACACCACCTTCTCTGCCAATTGACCTGTGGGTGGTGGAAGTCTTTGGTCTACAACATCCTTCAACAACAAGTCACAATCACTACTGATTGATGGTGATGACAGCGAAGAAATGAGCTCTCCAGGGTGTCTTCCCATCATAACTTCCAAAGACACCACTCCAAAGCTATAAACATCACATTTTTCAGTGATCTTCATTGTAAATGCAAGCTCTGCAATTCAAAAGAGAGAACTTATTAAGGTTTCATTTTTAAACAGAAAAATGGAACTTAGATATTTATGGTATGGTTTATGGTGAGATTGTTATATTTATCCACCACATGATGCACCAAAAGTCAGACCAAAAAGAAAGGTGCTGAGCATCCAATACAGAGCTAAAAATCATTAGTTAGGGAGGACACAGGTCAGACCAGGTTGAGGTTATCTGACCAAAGTTTTGAAAAGCTAGGCAGTAGGTTAGAAATAATAATACTATTATTGACGCAGAATATTTAACAAATAATTCTTTTGAGCTTAAGTTAGAAATCCTTTTATATTATTAGAGGCTTCTGACCAAAGTCAGAAAGTCAGAAGCCTCTAATAATATAAAAGGATTTCTAACTTAAGCTCAAAAGAAGAATCCTGTAGCCAACTTATCAATACGAGTCACTTCTGCTAAGTGCTTAAAACATTAGTCAGCTGATGTTTTCTAGTCCAACAGAGGATTGTCTGGATCAGGTCCATATCTTGCGTGCATATTTCATTTACTTGATCCAAACACTTGTACCAACATAGCAAGATACATCATGTACAAGGCCCAGACTATCGAAAAGATGCTTAATGGTGGACCTAATGAAGCTGAGTAGGGTTTTGCCAATATGAATTAGTAAACTATGTGCATGCCTGGTCTACTTTGGTCAAGTCAAACCCATTGAAACATGGAAGAATCATCTATTGAGCACATGATACACAATACAATCAGAAGCAGTTAGCACAGTAAATGACAGTTGCCCAAGAGACATTCAGTACTGAAAACAGGTTCACTGTTTTATAAAATTTGAATAATCAAGCATGTTTGCCTGCAAGGTACAAGGCAGAAAACAGTAGATGAATGAGTGTTGTCATACATTGGGTCCATTGGGATAATCATCTCTTGAGCACATTGAAGATGATCCAGAATCCAAATAGAAACAGTTAGCTCTGTAAAGAACAGTTGCCTATGTCCTCATCCCTAATTCCAGTGTTACTAAACCATTAGATGATCTCTTATCCTAAACCAGGAGACATCAATTCGTACAGGTAAGAATAATGAAATGAATAAAAAAACAAATGGATACAAAATATAGCATACCTGGAGCCATGTAACCATAAGACCCAGCAACTGTAGTCCAATTGGATAAATCAGAGCTCAATAATCTAGCTGTTCCAAAGTCTGAAAGTCGAGTTTCAAAGCCTGACTCAAGCAAAACATTATTCACAGATATGTCCCGATGCACAATAGGAGGAGAACAATCATGGTGCAAATAAGCAATTGCATGGGCAAGCCCTTGGATAATTTTCACCCTTGCCACCCAGTCCAATTCACTCCCCCCTTCTTTCCCATACAAAACCTTTCCCAGACTACCTCTCTCTACATACTCATACACCAAATACATGATTCCCTTCCTAGAACAGAATCCATACAGCTTAACTATATTCCGGTGCCGAGCTTCTGTTAATGTACGGATTTCATTCTCAAAACTTTGTTGATTTATTGCTGGAATGTCACTTGAATCTGACATATTTAGCCTCTTAACAGCTACTATTTGACCTGTTGAAAGCACTGCTTTGTAAACAGATCCATATCCTCCTTTTCCAATACAGTGCTCCTCATTGAAGTTGTCTGTGGCTCTAATGATATCATTGAATATGAATCTTCCTTCTCTTTCCCAAATCAATTCCCCAGAAGTTTCATCCTTTGTGACACTTCTAATCTCTTCACCTGGTTGTCTTGATTTCCTACTTAGAATTAGAATTCCAGTAATTACAGCTCCCAAAAGTAAAACACAGACAATGGGGACAATGATAGAAATAATGAGTCTGTTATGCTTCTTGGAATGACTGCGAGGAGGACTTGTATCACAAGGGAGTAGTCCTTTTGCAGTTCCACACAGACCTGGATTTCCAATGAAGGCTGTAGCAGGTGCCTTCAGGAAAATGTTGCCATCTGGGACAGGACCAGTCAATTCATTGTAGGAGAAATCTATATGCTGTATACTAGACATGTCAGAAAACAATTTAGGGATTGTGCCAGAGAGGTTGTTATGGGATAGATTGAGATTCTCTAATGCAGTCAGCTTCCCCAGGTTCAAAGGAATGGACCCTGAGAATGAATTTTGGCTTAGATCAAGAAACGACTGCAAAGCATTTAAATTCCCCAACTCAGATGGTATTTCACCCAATAACTCATTGTTACTCAAATTCAACTTAATCAAGCTGGTGCACTTTCCAATCTCTGAAGGTATATTTCCATTTAATACATTTTCTGACAAGTCAAGTACTTGTAGGCCATTTAAATTGCTAATGCTCCGAGGGATCACTCCTGTCAAGTGATTTTTGCTCAAATTAAGCTTGAATAACCTGTTCAGACTCCCTAATTCTGTTGGAATTTGTCCCCTCAGTTCATTTGAAGACAGGCTTAGATCCTCTAATTGGGTTAACTTCCCAAGCTCAGCTGGAATTTCACCAGAAATTTTATTTCCATCAATGTGAAAATAAGTAAGATTTGCACACTCTCCCCACTCTGGGGAGAGCTCACCAGAAAACCTGTTACCACTGAGATCTATGTACAGAAGATCTGGGTGTACTCCGAAAGCCTTTGATATGTTCCCAGTGAGCTGGTTTTTTTCAAGCCTGACTCTAACCAGTTTTGAACAATTCCACAAGCAGGCGGGCAATGGCCCTGTGAAATGATTGGTATGGATTGTCAAACGTTCTAGGGAAAAGCCATTACATAACCCCGGCGGTAACTCACCAGAAAAGCTATTGTTGGAAAAGTAGGCATGTTTCAAAGAAGGACTACTCTGTCCAAATTCTCTCGGAAAGCTACCAGATAAGTTGTTGTTAACCAAGTTGAGCATCTCAAGATTTTCAAGGCGAGATATGGTGTCTGGCACCTCTCCTTGCAATTGATTCGAGTTGAGATCAAGCATCTGTAGTGATGACATGTTTCCAATCTCAGGGGGAATTGTCCCATTTAAGTTGCTTCCGAAAAGGTTCAAGAACTCAAGCTTTGATAGATTTCCGAATGTGCGAGGTATAGGACCTGTGAGAGCGTTCTTTGATAGGTCTAGTTGCACCAAATCTTTCAGGTTCCCAATCTCCGGAGGTATCAGACCTGAAAAGTGATTATCCAAGAGGAAGAGGACTGTGAGATTTGTCAATCTACCGATCTCAGGAGGAATTTTTCCCCTAAAGCTATTGTGCTGGAGTTGCAAAGAGGTCAATTGGGTCCAGTTTGTAATGAAGTAAGGGTAAATCTCTCCATATAGCGAGTTGTCTGAGATATTCAGTACAGATATCTTGGTCAGTTTGGATAGGGAGGGAGGAAGGAACCCGGTGAGAAAGTTCGCCCCAAGGCTTAGGAAGGTGAGATTAGTACAAAGGCCGAGCTCGGAAGGAATAGTCGAATTCAATCTGTTACCATCGAGATACAGTTTTTGAAGCATCCTGAGTTGGCCCAGTGAAGAAGGGATCTGCCCAACCAGTGAATTGCTTTGTAATTCGAGAATTTGCAGTCCAGAAATAGAACCAATCCAAGTGGGTATTGTACCGGTGAACCTGTTCTCTCCCAGACGTAGCTCTTTCAGCCGACCAAGCTTCTTCAGGTTCACAGGCAACGGCCCTTGAAAGAAATTACTAGTAAAATTAAGGTACTCAATCTTCTGCAGATTGGTGGCCAACAGTTCTGGTATCGGGCCCGAAAGGCTGTTCGACGATAAGTCGAGGTAAGTCAGGTTCCGGCAGTTGAGTACGAAAGGCGGGAAGTCCATACTCAGTGAGTTGTAGAAAAGACTAAGATATGTAAGGTTGGGCATGGCAGAGAACTTGGATGAGTCAGGGGATTCTAAGTAGTTTGACCCGAGGTCTAGGTACCATACCTTTTGGAGATTGCTGATCTTATATGGGATTGGACCCTCGAGAGAATTGTTGAAGAGGTTGAGATAGAGGAGCTCCGACAGTCTTCCGATCTCTGGAGGGATGGAACCAACGAAATTATTGGTGCCCAGGTCCAAGTAAGTGAGCTTGGAGAGGTTGGCAATGACCGAGGGAATTGTTCCATCGAGAGAGTTACCGCTGAGATCAAAACTGGTGAGATTGGGTAACGATGCGAAACTGAGTTGGTCGAGTGTCCCGTTGAGACTAGAGCTGGGGAGGTTTATCTGGGTGACGCTTCCGGCTTTGTTGCAGACGATGCCGACCCAATTGCAGGAGCTTCTTATATTGGTGAGGGACCAAGAACGTAGAGCATCAGAGGAAGCTAAACTATTCTTCCACTTGACCAGAGCTTGGGCTTCTGTAGTTGTTGATGTAGAGGGCTTCAATGGGAGGGAGAAGAGAAACAGAAGAAGCAGAGGAAGGAAAAGATACGGTCTTTGAATCTGCGACATGTCTGGTGTCTGCACATCGATTACTACGCAGACAACCGTTTTGCCGATACCTGTTCCCTGAATTACTTACTCCGACATGGCTGGAGGGATGGAGGAAGGAATGAATATTTATCACGTATCTACTATGTTGGGTCAAGGAATGTTTTTAAATATTCAAAGGTTGAAACCTCAACGAACGGTTGCAGAACAAAATCTAACTGATCCATGCCATTCAACAGTATGAATCGGATTCCTTGAAGACCAAACTATTGACTTTAAAGAGGAAAAAAGCCTAACAGCCTTACACCGGCCAAGAACCTTAAGTCACACGGAAGAGTCGTTATAAGATCATAGTAGTCGATCGCATCAGTGATGACCGAAGTGTTCAGAAATTTTCAAAAATAACATCCAAACCTAGGGCGATTAAAACAAGAATGTGGATGTTAACACGCCAAAACGGCACTCTACTTCCTCCAAACCCAGCTTCATTTCCTTCTTCACCAACCTGCAGATAAGCCTTTATAAACTAACTAGTTTTTCTTCGTCTAGTTGCAGAACCTCCTGTATCAACTTTCCAACTGAGCTTTTTCTAGCCGATAAGGGTGACTTTTCACCCTTAATATCATTAAAGGGAATGCTGCTCTCAGAATGTCAGCTTTCAAGGCATAACACACACTTCGTATTTATATCATATAGGACAAAATTGCCCTCTCGACTATTCAGGAAATTTGTTCTATTCCGTTCAATAATAAAAGAAAATGTGTTTCTCTCTCTCTCTCGATCATGGCTGACAATTGGATCGCCATGACCCAGAACTGTCAATGGGTCGACGGCTCCAACCTGTCCGGAAGAACATAATAAGTTCATGCTAACTTCTGTAGAAGATTTATTGATTCTTAGCATCTCCATATTTGGAACTGTAGTGGCAACATATCGTACGAAACCCTAATCTAATCCAAATGAAGATACTGAGAGAAAATACAAAGAAATTGCAACTCTAAAGGACGAAGCCAGAAAAATATATGTTATTGATGACAAATTCAATGTAGCCCCCAAGGGAGACGAGTTCGTGGATATAAATCTGGGTCTTGGGTGGTTTGGCATCGTTTGTTTACCTTTAGGATAGAAATCTGGGCGAAGATTGGAACAAGAGAAGGATCAATAACTGGGTCTGTCCATGTTTTCCATCAGTAATCAATTTCCCCTCTTGATCCTCTAAAAGTTGATGGAGCAAAGCTTCTTCCAAGCGATGTTGAGTAGGGGAAAATGGAAGGGACGGGACCCCATGACTTGGCGAGGATGGTGTTGTATGACAGTCTGGTGAAGCCCACGCTTGATCTCCATGGAAGAAGAGCAACTACATTAAAAATATTATTTGAATTTATTTATTTAAAAGTTATTACAGAATATTAAATATTTTTCTATATAATTATTTATCTATTTTTAGTATTTTATGATTTATGATATTTAGTTGTTGAAATATTTAAATAATATTTTATTTTTTTAATGTTAAATGTTAAATTTCTATTATTTGATTAACATTTAATTTGAATAGTCCAGTAAATATTTTATATTGTTAGTACATAATTTCGTGATAAATTTTGTAAAAATATAAAATTATTAATAATATGAATATTATTAAATCTGTTATAATTAATTTTTGTGTTTTTAATAAATATTTTATAGTTACTATATAATTCCGTTAGAATATTTAAATAATTGTTAAATTTTTTAATTAAAATTTATTTAGATAGTTATAGATAAAAGTGGGTAAGAGGATAAATAGGATTTAGAGATAATTTAGAGAGAAACTCTCTAGTAAATTAGAGATAAGTTAGGGGATATATAGAAATTGGAGATGAATTAGGAAAAAGTGGGGAGATAGTTTAGGAGAAAATTTAGTAAATGAGATTATTGAAAACGTGTGGTTGAGAGAGAGAGAAAAAATTTAGATAATTTTTATGAGGAAGGATAGCATCTCATAAAAAGGAGAAAATTCCTAAATTTTACTCGAGAATGACCCCGTAATATGGTTAGTATTTTGATAATTTTTTATTATTATATTTTGATAAATGTTGTTTGACACACCGCATAAGCATAAGGTATAATTTTGTTTAACATTTACTATTTACTTGGAATATCTAATTTAAATTTGTTATTTAACGTTTAATTTATAATTGGCAACCTATTTCAGACCAAAAAAAATAGAACAGACACCTTTGAGAGTTTTGTTTGACAACCGTACGTAGTCAAGTTTTATTTGTAATTAATAGTCCATTTTATCTAAAAGAATGGGTCTCACACCATTTTATCTAATAGGCCATTTTATTGGTTTGAGATTCACTAATACTTATGTGGAAAATTTTATTTACGTTTCTTATTTAATTAATTTGATAAGTTAAATTGAGTTTACTTTTTAATTGATGATTTAGGTTCTTATTTAATTAATTAATTTGTATGACCTATTTCTAGATTTTCAGTTTCTACTATCAAAACGTAAAGGCAGAAAATGAAAGTGTGAGACATGCCTTCTTTAACATTTTAGGATGCAATTGTGAAATTTATAATTGCTTATCTGCAATAAAACAGAATGGTTTAAAAATTATCCCTTCTTTAGAGAGTGGAGTTAACCACTTCCACCTTTTTTAGAATATACTAGCAGAGGGGTCCCTGCTTGCAGGGGCTTGTGAAAGAAAAAAGTATTTTCTTGCTAAGTTTTCAGGTAATTGAAGTTATTGGGTGCTACTCTTCTGTAATCGTAGACTCTAAATTTTAAGTTATTTTGTCAAATTTTGTGAAATAAAATAACACAAAATCACATTATAAAATTCTTGATATCAAACCTCTGAGCTAAACCCATAATCTCATAAATACACAAGGAATTTTATGGTTTCTTTCTTCATTTATATCCTGAATTTGTTCATCGATGTGAAAATCTTGGATTTTTCTTTTCTCTTGTGAAAATTAGTGAGGTAACTTAAAAGACTTCTATAGCTTGATTTCTCAAATCTCTATGTAATATTTTAGTGGCGAAGTTCAGTGTTTCAAGGAAGTGGTTGTGTGGAGCACAACCCTTTGTTTTGCTTTTCTTCACTTATCGAACGGGTTGTAAAAGAAATAGGGTTATGTGTTATCAGATTTCTTTCTCATGCTTCCCTAATCTACAGAAAAAGGTTTTTCTAGGTTTGCTTATATAGATGGATTTGGCTGGATCTTCGTACTAGTGCTACAGACGCAATCGATTTGTTAGGGTTTTGACTCGAGAAACTATTGTTTGCCCTGATTGCGATGAGGGATTTATTGGGGAAATCGTCGAGCCCCCTTGATTTGCACATGCAACCGGTAGGTGCTGGCATTCAAAGTACGAATCTAGGGTTCCACTGCAGCTGAAGGAACATTGGTGGATTGTTTACCTTTTAACCCCGTTATTGTCCACCGAGGCCTGCATGGCGGCACTGAAGGCGGTCGTGGAAAGAGGGGAAACTTTGAGCTTTACTACGATGATGGCTCTGGTTCAAGACTCCATCTACTGCCCGTAAGCATGTCGGATTTCTTGATGGGTTCAAGCTTTGACCGTTTTCTCGAACAGTTGGCTCAAATTGAGATCAATAGGGTAGGGCACTGTGAACATCCCTTGGCGTCAAAGGCTGCCGTCGAGTCCATGTTGACCATTGAGATTATCAACAACCATGTTGTCACTGAGTTTCACTGTATTGTCTGCAAGCAGCCCTTTGAACTTGCACAAGTGATGGCAAGAACCACCCGCCATTAGTGCAAGCGAGCAAAACTGAAGCGAAACCTATGGCCAGAGAACCGAAGACCGAAGAATAAGCCCCCAAAGCTCTGCTGAACAGAACACAAACTACAAATAGAATAGAACAAATAGAAACCCTAACCCTTTGCAAGACCAAGAAACAAAGAGAATGAGGGGGAGGAGAGAGAGGGGGAGTGGGAGAGACAAAGAGAAGAGAGAGAGAGAGAGGGTGCAAAAATTGGGAGTCACACATTGGAAAAGGAGTCACACACAAAATAACAGATTATCTCATACGTTCACGTTCACTTCATAATCCGCACGTGGAGAAACTATCCTCTCAACGCTGAATGCATCCACGTATGCCATATATATATATATATATATATATATATATATTTGGGTTTTTTATCTAAAAATTGGGGTCAACATTATATAAATTAAAGCCTTGATTTATTAAATATTTGTCAAACGGAAGCATTGACTTAATGCCCGAAATGGGTTGGGAATTAAGTTCAATGGAAGCATTGATTTTGGGTCATATTTGTCAAATACATTTTCAATAACATTGTAAATTGATATTAATTGTTATAAATTTATTAATTTTAATAAAACTTGTTAAATATTATTTTTATTAAATAATAATGTTAAAATTAATATCTTTTATGATTTTTAAATTTGCATTAATTAGTATTAATTTTATTATTTTATTAAATTATTAACATAATTAATTAACTTATTATAATGGGTTGTCATAGTAATATTTTCTTTTAATCCTCAATATTTAAACATCATGTAATAAGGGCACATGCATCATCCATAGATTGGACTTGTAGTCTTGTACGGAAGGGAGAAGCCAAGTATTTTTTTTTCTTTTTTTTGAAAAATTGTAATCTTAATTGAATATGGTATCATGTTTTATAACACAAAGAGAGAGAGAGAGCTGCTAAGTCAGAAGCACCTTCATCTTCGTATCCATCAAACCTTGTCAATGAAATAATAGCCGTTGCAAATACCATAAGAATAACAGCAAGCCAAACCCATCATAACCATTAATCTCCCACTATTACCGCCTCCACCATGGACAATAAATTTGTTTTCCCCTACATCTATGCCCTTTTTTCTTGGGTTGGTAACCATGATCTTCGTCTTGATCATGGACCATGGAACTTCACTATATTCAGTATGGTGTGAATATAAGGCTCCAAGGGTCTTGGGTTGGTAGGCATGATCTATGCCCTCTTTTTCTTGGGTTGGCTTATACCTCTTTATTGTTATAAGCCTCCAAGGGTTTTCGTTTTCCCTCCATGCGAACCATGCCTATAAATTAATCACCATCATCTATAATTTTTCTTGTTTGTTATGAGATTGGATTAGAATATGGATAGTTTTTTTTTATTTTTTTTTATGATACGATGCAAAAGGTTAATGATTAATTGAGATTGATAGAATGTAGGCAGCAGAAGTGGTTGTGGATAACCGTTTTTGCAACTTCTACATTTTTTAGGAATGGATTGAGAATGAGAGTTTCCCTCTTCTCACGTATTTGTAAAGAACTGTTAATGAATGTGTGAAACCTATTATACAGTGCCACATGTCTAAGGGATTGGTTTTATCTTTGAAAATTTGAACATCCCACTTCTCATATACTTTTTCCACTAAATTGATGTTGCCACATGCCTGAATGGTGGGGGGCTGTTGTCTGATGACCTTCCTTTATATATATATATATATAAGTTGAAGGACCCTTGTGACATTTTCAATTGGGCAATGCCAAATTAATTCCAGATTAGTACCTTATATTTTAAGGATAGTCTCAATTTAGTATCTAAGGCTCAGTTTTGAAAGCAGTATAAATGCAAATATATACAGCATAAATACATACACAATAATACAAAATACAAGATTTTACACTCTACATCAATTTGTATTTGTATTCCTTCCAAATGGAGCTTAAACTTCAAAAGTTCAAAAACTATCAATTTAGCCCCTGCCGTTATTAAGAATCCATCAGTTATGACAAATGTGACTTAAAACTTTTAAAATATCAAAACTAGTTTTTGAAAAACGGCACTGTTTCATAATCTTGTACTCTTCAGAAGAGATAATCTTTTACCTTGAGATCTAGAAGAGAGGGACCTCGGTACTTGATTCTCTCCATCCACTTCAACTGTGCTTAATACAGCTCCTCTGCTCGTTGTGTTTGAAACTTGGAACAACTCCTCTGGTTCAATCTCTCGTCCGCTGGAATCCAGCGGCTACTGATCCAAACAATAACCAAACCAATTCAACGAGTGAGAGAGAGAGAGAGAAAGAGAGGCGTTTTAAATTACTTAGATGAACTAGGAAAAAGAAAATGAAAGAGGA